>NC_062548.1:0-1200000 GCF_016906955.1 Phacochoerus africanus
CTCTATCTCTTTTTCTTTTGTTCTACCCAGTTATGTCAAGAGATTCTTGTCCTTTTTGGAGGTTTAAGTTCTTCTGCCTGCATTCAGTTGATGTTCTGTGTGAGTAGTTTCATATGTAGATTTTTTCCATGTGTTTGTGGGAGAAGCTGTGTGTGACCTCTTGCTCCACCTCCTAGATTGATATAAAGAAAGTTCTCATGGAGATCCCTCCTGGTTCCCTGGGTCGAAGATTTGTCTTCCTCGCTGTGGTGCCTTTGGTAACTTCTGTGGCTTGGAAACCATCGCTGGGCATACAACTCACACACACTTCAGGGGGTCCATACGGTAAGAAAGAATGAGGTAATGAGAGAGAGAAAAAAATAAAGAGAAAAAGAGGAAGAATTTATTGTATCTATGAAGGGCTAACAGGTGGGAAATTAAGAAAAAAATCTAATGTTCCATATGTACACACCTCTCAGCATAAATACATTGGTGCAGGACAGGATTAAAAAAAAAAAAAAAAAAGGACGTAAGCTGTCAAGACCTGATGGGTCAGGAGCTGAATGTTTGAATGGAGTGACATGGGGTAGGTTGGCCTCAGGGCTCTGGAAGTTGTTGAGAGAGAAATAGCCCACTTGGAAGAACCTTCTTGGCATTTCAGGAAAAGTGGAGGAAGGCAATCCAAGCAGCATACTGCCTAAGGCCTATGCAGCCACAGGGGCTGCTGAGCCAGAGAGAGGAGGATAACCTGAGAGTGTCTGTGAGAGCAAATGTCTACAAGATGGCACCTGAGTACCTTATAGACCCAGGTGCACGTTCAAGGCTGCAGGTGCAGGCTCAGTGGTGGGGTTGATGTTGCATTGGGTGGAACCCACAGCAAGCACCCCGAGGTTTGTGGTTTGTTTCTGGGAACCTAGGACTCTGCTCCAATATGCCTCCTGTCAGGCAGAGGATACATGTGTCCCTTTAGCATTTGGTGTGGATTGGCAGCCTGGTTTGGGGGCACTGTGTTTGGAATGCTTGAATGATTCACTGGATTTCAGAATGCCTTGGTTTCCTCCAGAGGCAGGAACTGAGACCCACGCTGCATCGGTGTTGACTCATGAGCTGGCCTTGTTCAAGCCCCTGACTGTCTGCGGTTTAGGAATGGGGAGAGAGAGGGTGGTGCTGATGAATGATTGAGGACTTTTGCTGGTAAGATGACGGACAGCTGTGCTAACCCCTGTTCTGTTTTTGCTCAAGATACCTAGGGAAATGTCCTTCTTGCCTTTCTAGATGAGCCTCTCTTTTCAGTACAGTGCCAGGGTAGGGAGGCCTGACCAAAACCAGGTCTGATGAATTAATCAGGGTTGATTGCTATCTTCAAGAAAGCGCTCAGGGTGATCCCTCATGGCTGCCTGGCTTGAGAATTCCCCTCTGTCACTTCTGTGGCTGTGCTAAGCTGCTTTGGGAAATCAAACCCTGGCCAGACAACAACCAGATGTCGCAAGTGGCACCCAAATAAATATATAATGAAAAATAGATACTGTAAAGAATGAGCTCAGTGGTTATAGAAATAAATAAATGCATATACACATGCCTACAGAGTAGCTAAGGCAAATGATAGATAAGGCAATCATAAAAGATCTCCTGACACAACTCCTCTGATGGCAGAGGGGTTTAAGTATGAGCATGGGGTTGTACAGTAGTGACGTGGATTCCATTCCTAGCAAGAGAGTGTCTGCAATCCACAAATGGGTACAGAAAAATAAATAGGCATGTAAAATAAATATATAGATAGAGATGTTAATATAGAAATAAGTTCATACACCTTAGGTAATTTCTAAGGTCGCATGTCACATGGCTAAAAATCTTGACAGGTTCAACCAAGTCAGGTTACCTGTTGTGTTTTCTTGTGAGGCAGTCATCTAGACCCAGACACGTTCTCTTGTGAACACTGAGCAGGTAATTTTTGGTGTTTTTGCATCATTTTCCCCCATTATACCTGATTGATAGTGCTCAATTTCTCTTTGACATAAAAGTGAAGCAGACGTACACGTATATACATATTTTTAAAATATTATCCTGGGATTTCTTCCACAAAGTAAGTGACTATTTATACTTCCCCATGCTATACATCAGGATCTCGTTGCTTGCCCACTCCAAGGGCATGATTTTGCATCTATTACCCCCAAATCCCAGTCCTTCCCACAAACTACCACTCCAATCTGGCAACAAAACCTGTTTTCCAGTCCATGTGGTTCTTTTCTGTAGAGAGGTTCACTTGTGCCATTTGTTAGATTCCAGGGAAAAGGGGTATCCTAGGCTCTTGGTCTTTCTCTATCGCACTTATATTACTTAGTCTGGGAGTTTCTGGTTCCACCTATTTGGCTGCGAATGGAATTTTTATTCTGATTTTATGGCTGAGTGGTGTTCCATTGTGTATTTGTACAACATTTACCTAATCCAATCATCTGTTGATGCACATTGTGTTTGTTGCCATGTCTTGGCTATTGGGAAGGGTGCTGAATTGAACATAGTGGGGCTCTCTCCTTTTGGAAAAGAACCTTTTCCTTCCAGATATATGCCCAAGTGTGGGATTTCTGTGCACTACAGGGGATCTTTATTTATTTTTCAGAATTACCTTGATCCTGTTGTCCAGAGTGTTGGTAACAAATCACATACACACAGAGTTGAAGGGTACTCTTACCACCCTTCTCTTGATTTGCTATTTGTAGAATTACTAATAATGGCCATTTGGACAAATGTGAAGTGGTCTGTAGTTTGGATATGCATTTCTCTCCTAATGAGCAATGGTGATCTTTTTTTTTTTTTTTTTTCAGTGGTTGTTGACCTTTATATATCTGGTTTATGGAAACGTCTCTTCAGGAGTTCTGCCCATTTTTCAATTGGGTTGTTTCTTTTGTTTTGCTTCTGGGTGGTATCATTTGTCGAGCTGGAAGTTGTGAAAACCCAACCTGACCTGCCTTTGGGATCCGGATCAAGTGCCTGTGGGTTGTGCATGGGAAGTGGTAAAATGGCGATATATTGTGAGCAGCGGTGCTCATCCCTGTGGCTTTTCCTCTCAAGAGGTCTGGAAACTCCTTCATTTCCTTTCCATGGGAGCCCTCTTTGGTAATCTCTATACACGTGGTATGAAGACTGTATCTATAGCTGAATTCAGGTGCATTAAGGCCGGTAGATTGATATAAAGCAAGATCTTTACCCACCTGGTTCTCTGGGTAAAAATTCTTTGCGCTGGTGTCAGTTTGGTAACCTCTGTGGGTTGAAATCCTTCAATGGGCTGGCACCTCATGTATGGTTCAGACGGGGTCAATAAAGTAAGAATGAAAGAGGGATTGAGAGATACAAAAAAAAAGAAAAAGAAAAAAGCGAGACATTGTACGAATGAAGGAATAGTGGGTGGAAAATTAAGAAAATTCAAGAGATCTATCTATCTATCTATATACATACCTATCTTCCTCAGTATATAAGTGCATAGATATCAAAAACAGGAAAAATGCCATCATGACTCGATGGGTCAGGAGATGAATGTCTGAATGGGGTGGCCTCTGAAAGACTTTGAGAGAGAAATGGCCTACTTGGAAGGGCCCTTCTTGCTATTTCAGGACAGGGGAGGAAAGAAATCCAAGCAGAATTTTGCCTAAGGCCTTTGCAGCCACGGAGGCTGCCGAGCCAGAGAGAGGAAGAAAACATGAGTGTTGCTGTAAGAACCGATGTCCACACAAGGGCGCCAGAGTGCCTTCTGGACCCAGGTGCATCTCCAAGGCTGCAGGTGCAGATTCAGAGGTGGGCTTGATTGTGTGTTGGCCCAAAACCACAGCCAGCTCACAGAGGTTTGTGGTTGTTTTCTGGGCACCAGGGGCTCTCTACTCCAAGATGCCTCATGTCAGGCACAGGACATAAGTGTCCTTTAAGCATTTGCTGTGAATTGGCATCCTGGTTTGGGGGCAGTGTGTTTTGAATGCTTGAGGCAATCACCAGGTTTTGGAATGCCTTGCATTCCTCCAGATGCAGGAGCTGAGGCTCACACTGCATTCGTGTTGACTCATGAGCAGGCCTTGTTCTTGCCCTTGACTGTCAGGGGTTTAGGTATATGAATAGAGAGGCTGGTGCTCATGAATGAATAGAGTACTTCACTGGCATTTTGGTGGGCAGCTGTGCTAATCCCTTGCTGTTGTTTCCTGAAGACCTAGTGAAATTTCCTTCCTGCCTTTCTTTCTTTTCTTTCTTTTTTTTTTTTAACTTCCTGCCTTTCTTGACGAGCCTCTTTTTTCAGTACGGTGCCAGTTCTGATGAACTAAGCAGGGTTTGTTGGTATCATCAAGAATGATCTCAGGGTGTTCCCTCCATCCCTTCTGTGGCTGAGGCTATAGCTGAGTTGGGAACTCAAACTCTGGCCAGACAAGAAAGCAATGTCCCAATTGGCACCCAAGTAAATTTCTAAATAAAAATAGATATTGAAAAGATTGTACTCAATTGATATAGAAATCAATAAATACAAATATACATGCCTGCAGAGTATCTGAGGTAAAGGATAGATAAGGCCTTCATATAATCACTCATGGTAGAACAACTCTGGTGGCATAGTGGTTTAAGAACGAGCATGATGTTGTACAGTACTGGAGAGAATGCAGTATCTGCAAGCCACAAATGGGTGCAGAAAAATGAATACAGAAGTAAAGATGTTAATAGAGAAATACTTCCATACACCTCAGGTAATTACTTCAGGGTGCAGGTTACATGGCTAAAAATCCTGACAGGTTCAACGGAGTCACATCACCACTTTCTTCCTTGAGAGGCAGTCATGTGGACTCAGGCACTTTATCTAGTCAACAGTGAGCTGGTAATTTTCGGTGTTTTGCATCATTTGTTATTTCCATTAGAGCTGATTCATCATGCTCAATATCCTTGGACATCAAAGTGAACAAGATATATGTGTATATACATTTTTTTCTCACATTGTCCTTGATTTTGTTCCAAAAAATGTGAATAGATACACTTCCCCATACTATATATCAAGATTGCATTGTTTACCCACTCCAGGTGCAAGATTTTGCATCTAATACGCCACAAATCCAGTCCTTCCCACACATTCTCCTTCTCATCTGGCAACCGCACATCTGTTTTCCAGTCCATGAGTTTCTTTTCTGTAGAGGGGTTCATTTGTGCCTTTTGATAGATTCCAGAGAGAAGGGGTATCAAAGGCTATTTGTCGTTCTCTATCGCACTTATCTCACTTCGTATGGGAGTTTCTATTTCCAGCTATGTGGCTGGGAATGGCTTTCTTTGGTTCTTATTTTATGGCAGAGTAGTGTTCCATTTTGTACCTGTGCAATATCTACCTAAGGCAATCATCTGTCCACGGACATTCTGTTGGTATCCCTGATTAGCTATAGTGACGAGTGCTGAAATGAACAGAGTGGGGCCGTTAGTTTTTGGAAAAAGAGCATTTTTGTTCCAGATATATGCCCAAGAGATGGATTTCTGTGTCCTACAGTGGTTCTTTATGATTTTTTGGATTTACCTCGATCCTGTTGTCCAGAGCGATGGTACCAAATTACATACACCACCAACACTGTTGGAGGGCACCGTCTTCAGGGAACCCTCATGAGGATTTGTTATTTGTAGGCTTACAAATCATGGACATTTGGGCAGGTGTCTGGTGGTACCCAAGAGTAGTCTGTATATCCATTTCTCCCCTAATGAGAGATGGTGATCTTTTTTTCCCCCCATTGCTTATGGCCCTCTGTATATAAGGTTTAGGGGAATGTCTATTCAGGACTTTTCCCCTTCTTTCACTTGAGTTGTTGGTTTTGTATTGCTGTTGGGTGGTATCAGTTGTTGAGCTGGTAATTCTGAAACCCTGGCCTGACTCAGCTTTGGGATCCAGATCAAGTGCCCTCGGGTGGTGCATGGAAGGTGGTCAAGTGAGATATTTTAGTGAGCAGCTGTGCTCATCTCTGTGGGTTTTCTAAGAGGCCTGCTGAAACTCTGTCCTTTCCTTTCAGTGGGAGTCGCATTTTCTCTCTATATACACGTGGTCTGAAGACTGGATGTGTAGCCAAATCCAGGTGAATTCAGACGAGAAGATGGATATAAAGCAAGGTCTCATGGAGATCCCACCTGGCTCTCTTGGGAAAAGGTCTGTCTTTGCACTGGGAGGCGGTTTGGTCACCTCTGTGGCTTGAAATCTGTTAGTGGGCTGGCCCTGCAAGCCTGCTTCAGGCCGGGTCAATAAAGTAAAAATGAAACAGGGATTAAGAGAAAGCGAAACAAAAAGACTATACAAATGAAGGCAGAAGAGGCAGAAGAGGGTTGGGTTGGAGTTGCATGGGGCAGGTTGGCGTCAGGGCTCTGAAAGCCTTTGAATCATAAAGAGCCCACTTGGAAAGGCACTCCTTGGCATTTCAAGAAAGAGGAAGAAGGAAATCCAAACAGCACATTGCTCAAGGCCAATGCAGCCCCGGGGGCTGTGGAGCCAGAGAGAGGAGGCAAACCTGAGAGTTGCTGTTAGAGCAGATGTGCACGAGATGGCGCCAGAGTACTTTCTGGACCCAGGTGCCATTCCAAGGTTGCAGGTGCAGGCTCAGAAGGGGTGGATGTGGTGTTGGCAGTCCCCAGAGCAATCCCCAGAAAGTTTGTGGTCATTTTCTGGGCACTAGGGACTCTCGGCTCCAAGATGCTTCCTTTCAGGCAGAGGAAGCATTTGCTGCGGATGGGCAGCCAGGTTCGGGGGGTGGGGTGGGCCGTGTGTTTTGAGCGCTAGAGGCAGTCACTGGGTTTCAGAATTCCTTGCGTCCCTCCAGAGGTAGGAACCTAGAGCCACACCGCATTGGTGTTGACTCGTGAGCTGGCCATCTTCAAGGCCCTGAAGGTCAGGGGTTTAGGGATGTGGCGAGAGAGGCTGGTGGTGATGAGTGAATGTGAGACGTCACTGGCATTCTTCGATGTGCTAATCCCCATGCTCTTTTGGCTCAAGAGACCTAGCGAAATTTCCTCCTTCCCCTTTGGGATAAGCATCTCTTTTCAGTACATCACCAGGGTAGGGAGGCCTGACCAAAACCAGGTAGGATGAAATCAGCAGGGTTGATTTATATCATCAAGCAAGCACTCGGGGTGTTCCCTCTTGGCTGCCAGGCTAAGGAATCTCCCTCTTAGCTTATGTGGCTGTGTTAAGAGCTGCCTTGCCAAATCAAATCCTGGCCAGAAAACAACCCGATGTTGCAGGTGGCACCCCCCAAAAAGTATAGAGAAAAAGAGATATTGATAAGAATGAGCTCTATGGTTATAGAAGTGAATAAATACATATATACATGACTACAGAACAGCTAGAGGAAATGATAGATAAGGCAATCTTTTTTTTTTTTTTTTTTGGTCTTTTGTCCTTTTAGGGCTGCACCCACTGCATATGGAGGTTCCCAGGCTAGGGGTTTAGTTGGAGCTACAGCTGCTGGCCTACACCACAGCCACAGCCACTTCAGATACAAGCTGCATCTGCAACTTTCACTGTTGAGGAAACCGCAAAAACTGTGGCAACGGAAGGAGACAAACAGCACTCAGAGATATGGAAAAGCAAGTCTTATTCAGCTCCGGTGTGGGCTCAGAGGAGTCACCTCCAATGTCTGAGCACCAGGTCTTTGTTCTCAGTAACTTTTATACACTACAAGGTCTTGATTTTCCCATGTAAGCATCCCGGACCTCCCCCCATCCCCAAGCAGACAGTCTTCGTCCCTAAGAAACTGAGCAAGCAAGGTTACAGAAGCAGAACTGCTAAGCAATGCTGGGTACCTGAGTAGCAGGACTGCTGGCTTGGACAGATGGCACACAGTTGTTACATTATTACAAGAAGTGTGGCATAGTGATTAGCACAGCTTGAAAGGCTTGCAGCTGCCTTCTTAGCCAAGGAGCGGGTTGTTCTTTTGTTAAAACTCCATTTCATTCCCCCCTCTTGATGTTCAGGATGCATCTGCACCCTTTACAGATCATCATCTGTCATAACCCTTTGGTAGCCTCTAATACGTAGCTGGTGGGAGGCTGCTTTTCTTTCAACCATGGTTTTTATAAAACCTTTTATAATATTTATCAGGAGAGGTACAAGGCAGGGAACAAGTAGGCACCCTGCAAGTATAATGACTATTCTGGCCATTGTCTTAATTCCTCCCAACCAAGAGAACCATTTACCAAAGAGACTGTCTGCATCCCATCCTTTCCAAGTTTGTACAGGTACATGGGCTAGTTTAGTCACGTGGTCAGCAAATTCTTCTACCACCTTTCCGGTGTCATCTATTTGTAGACAGCAATTACTTAAGTTAAATTTCCCAGAAACCCCTCCTTCAGAAGCAAGTAAATAATCCAAGGCCAAGCGATTTTGGTAGATTGCACTGCGCATTTTTGTTTGTTGTTGGGCCAATATAGTCAAGACCCTTGCAGTGTCATTTTTTATAAGTTCCAAAACCATCTGTAGTCTGATGATGTGGTTCAGCATATAGACAGGGGTGTAATATCCCCAAGAGCCATCCTTTGCCCAGGTGGCAGGTCCATAATATTGAATTATCCATTCTGGGGGCCATTCATCATCTTTCCAGTCTCCAATTTGGAGAGCCCTCCGGTCTCTCTGGGCACCCTGTGCCCTATATATAGGAACTCCCAGTTGTTCCCCTAGTGACAGTGGGAGCAGGAAGAAGGAAGGTCTGATTGTTCCCAGCACACATGTCCCAGCCCAATTTGGGGGGAGTGTGGAATAGGCCATTTTTCCACAAATCCAATATAATCCCTTTGGTGTCCGCCACTGGATATTAGCACTGATATCTTCCCATGCTTGTCGAAGGTGGGAAAAGTTAGACAAGGGATTAGGCTTGGGCTCTGAGCGATTGGAGGATGACCACCATTGAGTCTTTTGGGCAGTCAGATTATAATACCTCAGGCCTAAACATGTTAAGCTTTTTACCGAAATATTAAACCGTCCTCCCCATCTCGCAAGACAATTTCTCCCTATAATAGCAGTTCTGAGGAGCCATACCCCATTGGTGAGTTGGGGGTATGCAGTCTCATTATGAGGCTCTAATGGGTCCAGTTCTCTGGCTTGCCAAGGCCAGTGGTCTCCTGTGTTTGTTTCCCCACATACATAACAAGAGGAGACCTTGAGAGTTTGTGCAATAGTTTCTGCCAGGGCTAAGAACAAGTTCTTAGTTGTGGCCGGAATGGGAGGTGGGGTGTTTCTTATCTCTTCATAAAAGGAATGAAAGACACTGTGAGAGGCAGCTTGGAGTGCAAACGTGATTTTCTGGAAATGTAGCACAGCTCCAGGGTCAAGGCCTCTTCTGTCAGTGCGAATGCTTATTTTGAAACCCTGTTTCCATTTGGGCTCACTGGAATTGAAAATAGTGAAATTAACTGGGTTACAAGTTTTAGTCTGGCAGTCTGGAGGGGCTGTACCCTTTTGAAGGACAGCTGTTTTGTATCCCTTATTCCAGGTTGCCCAGGCCACACAACTCCAGTAAGTGCATTCCAGGCAATCATTCCAGGTGGTCCCCCAGCACATATATTTATGTTGGAGCCTATATTTTCTTTTTCATGATGGGCTTCCACATGGTCTAGTAGAAGTCCATGACCCATTCATAGCTTCACAGGCATCAAAAATTATTGACACTGGCCACTTGGGGTTGGTAATTTGGGTCCGATTAATTAGCTGCCCTGATTTATGAGAGCGCCAGACTTTTAACCATTCCTCAGTTGGCGAGTATCGTGGATCAAAGCAAGTATATTGGTCCCCCTGTTGACAGATAGAATAAGTGGTCCTGTTGTGAGTACAACTTCCATGAATTTCTCTGGAACAGGAGAAATGAGTGGAGTAAAGCAAAGTCCATGTAACCCCTTGATCTGATCGGGTCTCTCGAATGCACGGGTCACATGAGGACATGGATCCTGACAGAACCAAAGGGGACCAGATTAACAGCAACAGGCAGCAAACATACATGTTGGTCATAAGATAACAGTATATGACAGTTAGAGAGTCTCTTGTGGAAGGGAGGTAAGGCAGTTTATTTTACCAGGCTGCTGATTCCTCAAGCTTCAGCCGTGCGTTGACTGACCAGCTTCTGGTGTGGTCAGAGCAGGGCCTTGAGATTGTCATCTCCTTCTCTGTATTGTCAGGTGAAGAGGTCTCTCCAGATCGAGGGCAGTCTCCCACTCTCCAAGGTCATCAGCTGTGCCAGCCGGTTTTACTCTAGAATGATGGATCCAAGCATCTATTCCTGTTACTTTAAGAGCAGTGGGGATGGTTAGAATTACAGTATAGGGGCCCTTCTATACTGGCCTCAAAGGCTCCTTTTTCCAGTCCTTTATCCACACCTGGTCCCCCGGCTTGTGGGGGTGTACTGTTATACCTAAGGACACAGGCATTCTGTCTGTGACCCATCTATGTATCCGAGAAATAGTGAGCCCCAGTCCTTGTAATTGTTTATGTAATTTCAAGTCTCCCAACTCCCTGGTGTTTTCTTTTAAACTGATTAGTGGAGGTGGCCTTTTATATAAGATTTCAAATGGCAAGAATCCTATTTCTGCTCGGGGTGAGCATCTCACTTTTAAGAGGGCCACCGGCAACATGTCTATCCAGGGCAAGCCAGTTTCCTGACATAACTTTGCCAGGGTGTGTTTAAGGGTTCGGTTCGTGTGTTCTACTTTCCCTGAACTTTGAGGGCGATAAGCAGAGTGTAGTTTTCATCAGATCTGTAAAGCTTTTGCCACCTGTTGTACTGTTTTGGCCACAAATGTTGGTCCATTATCTGACCCGATGGTCAGAGGCATTCCATATCTGGGAATAATGTCTCTCAGGAGTGTCTTGGTTACTTCCCTTGTCTTTTCAGTTCGGGTAGGGAAGGCCTCTACCCATCCTGAAAAAATATAGATAAAAACTAGTAAATATTTGTACCCCTTACTAGGGGTGACCTCAGTAAAGTCCACTTTCATATCTTCAAATGGGGACAGTCCACAGTGCTGCACCCCAGCTGGTCTGTGGGGCCCCTGGTGGGCATTATTCTGTAAACAGGTTATGTATCTTTGGGAGACAGAGGAGCAGAGTGCAGGAAGACAAGCAATGAGATAGTACCAGCCCAGTAAGGTCTCTAAGGCAGTTTTGCCCATGTGGGTTAGCTCATGTTCTTGGCAGACTAGTTTGTAGGCCAGCTGTTCTGGAATGTAAACTCGGTGGTCCCCTGTGACCCACCATTCCGTTTTAGTTTTAGTTTTTCCTTTTTCCCTTATCCATTTTTTTTCTTCTGGAGAATATTTGGGGACAGCTGGCACTTCTGGGGCCAGCAAGACCTTAGGTTTGTCTGGCTGTTGTTCCCAGGCTGCCGGTCTGGCAGCTGCATCAGCACTACGGTTTTCTTTTGTCACTGGGTCATCCCCGCTTTGGTGGCCTTTACAGTGGCCTTTACAACTTCTTTGGTTCCCATACTGTCTCTAGGAGCTTTAAGATTTTAGCCTGGTTTTTAATTCCTTTTCCTTTAGCAGTGAGAAGCCCTCTTTTTTTATATAAGGCTCCATGGACATGTAAAGTTGCAAAGGCATATTGTGAGTCGGTATAGATATTAACTCCCTGGTCTTGGCTGAGTTCCAGTGTTCTGATTAAGGCCCATAATTCTGTTCTCTGTGCTGACCAGACTTGAGGAAGCACCTCTGCTTCTATCACTTTTAAGTCAGATACCACAGCATATCCTGCCATCCTTTTTCCATCCTCCATAAAGCTGCTGCCATCAGTATATAAAACCAGGTCAGGATTTTGGAGTGGTTTATCAGTCAAGTCAGGCCTGCTGGAAAATATCTCATCTAGCACCTCCAGGCAGTTATGGTCTGGGGGCCCCGCTTCATCTGGCAGAAAAGTGGCTGGGTTCAGAGTTCGTACAACCTCCAGTTTTACCCGTGGATTTTTACATAGTAACCCTTGATATTGAGTCATTCGTGCATGTGTGAGCCAATGGTGGCCCCTGGTATCCATTAGGGTTACAACTGAGTGTGGGACTTTAACATTGAGGTTTTGCCCCAGGATCAACTTGTCAGCCTCTCTTACCAACAAGGTGGTAGCTGCCAGCGCTCGGAGGCAGGGAGGCCATCTGGCAGCAACTGAGTCAATTTGTTTAGACAGATATGCCACTGGCCTCTGCCAAGGCCCAAATTCTTGAGTTAAGACTCCCAAAGCCATCCCATTTTTTTCATGAACAAAAAGGTTAAATTCTCTGGTTATATCAGGAAGTTCCAAGGCTGGAGCCTCAGTGAGTTTAGTTTTGATTGTCTGAAACGCTGTCTCCTGGCTTGGTCCCCATTTAAGGGGAGCCTTTTTTTTTTCCTTTTAGAGCCTCATACAGAGGCCTGGCCAGGTCTGAAAACCTGGAGATCCATATCCGGCAGAATCCTACTGCCCCTAGGAACTCACGAACCTTCCGGCGGCGGGTGGTAGGGACAGGAATGGCATAAACTGCCTGCTTTCTTTCAGTCCCCAGCATTCGTTGGCCCTGCATGATGTTGAAGCCCAGATACTTGACTTGTTTTTTGCAGATTTGTGCCTTTTTCTTTGATACCCGATACCCTGCCTCCATCAGTAGGGAAAGGAGAGCTCTTGTTCCCTCTAGGCACTGAGCCTCCGTGGTGCCAGCTAGTAAGAGGTCGTCAACATACTGTAGCAAAACACAGCCCAGTTTTTGTCCAGGAAATTCAGCCAGGTCAGCAGCTAAGGCGCTGCTAAAAAGAGTGGGAGAGTTTTTGAATCCTCGTGGGAGTCTAGTCCAGGTGAGCTGTTCCTTTGTCCCTGTATGTGGATTTTCCCATTCAAAAGCAAACAAGGGCTGACTGGCAGGTGCCACCCGGAGGCAGAAAAAAGTGTCTTTTAAGTCCAGGCAAGTAAACCACTTAGCAGTGGAGGGGATCAGCCCTAGTAGGGTATATGGGTTAGGGACGGACGGGTGTAATGTGACTGTTGCTTTATTTATGGCTCTCAAGTCCTGTACTGGGTGGTAGTCCTGTGTTCCCGGTTTTTTCATGGGCAGCAAAAGGGTGTTCCAAGGGGACTGACATTTTATTAACAGTCCATGCTGAAGCAGCCAATCCAGGTGAACCTGGATTCCCAGTCGAGCTTCTCTGGGAATTGAGTATTGCCGTAGCTTTACCGGTTGAGCTCCGGGTTTTAGATCAATTAAGACAGGAGCGTGGCATTTTGTCAGTCCTGGTGGGTTTCCTTCAGCCCAAACCAATGGGTATTTAGTCTCTAGTTCTGGGGGAATGGTCCCCATTTCTGAAGGGGAAGAGTACAAGCGCCATTCCTCTTCCCTTTTTACAGCAAGAGCCATGATTAAAGAAGAGGGGGGTTCTGTCAATTTAAGTTGGGCCGATCCATCAGTAGAAAAGGAAATTTGTGCCCCCATTTTAGCCAGCAGGTCTCTTCCCATCAGGGGGACTGGGCAGTCAGGCAGGTAAAGAAATTCATGTATTACTTCATGGCCTCCTAACCGACATCGTCGAGGACTGCAGAAGGGCCTGTGGGTTTGGTTACCTGTGGCCCCAACAATGGTGGTTTCTTTCCCCGAGAGGGGAGCCACAGGTTGTGTAACCACAGAAAGTTCGGCACCTGTGTCAACCATAAAGTCTATGGGGTGGCCCCCTACTTGAATTCTGACCATAGGCTCTCGGGGGCCCAGTTGGAGAGAGCCTGGTCCCCCCTAATCAGACTCAGCTAGGCCGATCAGGTTGGTGCTGAATGGCTCAGATCGGTACCGGCTAGGTGGGGCCTTGGTCTTTTTCTAAGGATGGTTGGGGCATTCATTTTTTCAATGTCCCTTTTTTTTGCAGTAAGCACATTGGTCATGTTCCAGGGGACTCCTTTTCCCTGGCCTTGTGTCTTGTCCCCTACAGGGTGGTCCCACTGGGGGCACCGGTTTTGACAGGGTGGCTGCCAGAAGAGTCACTTTTTGTTTCATTCTCTTTTCTGCATCATGGCAGGCCACCTGGTCTCGGTTAATAAAAACCTTGTTGGCTATTTCCAACAGTTTAGTGGCATTCTCTCCTGCAAAGCCTTCTAATTTCTGTAGCT
This sequence comes from Phacochoerus africanus, assembly GCF_016906955.1. NCBI lineage: Eukaryota > Metazoa > Chordata > Mammalia > Artiodactyla > Suidae > Phacochoerus > Phacochoerus africanus. Next base: position 14,066 of record NC_062548.1, read on the forward strand.
TTTTATGGATATCTGATTGGGCTTGTCCCACAAGGCAGCATTTATCATCCGTTGGTTCTCAGGGGCCTTGGGATCAAAAGGGGGTGTAGGTTTGGAAAGCCTCACATAGTCTCTCATAGAATTTGGCTGGGCTTTCATTCGGCTCTTGTAGTATCTCACTGATCTTAGCTATATTAGTGGGCTTTTTAGCCCCAGCTTTTGTCCCCTGTAGGAAGGCCTGTCGGTACCTCTCTAGGTTATGTTTTCCTTCCTCAGTGTCATAGTCCCAGTGGGGATTTTCTGGGAAGGCTTCCCTCACCCAGTTTGCCAAGTCTGCTCGACCCCCCGCATTGGCCTGAAGCCATTTTGGGGCTTCTGTTACAGTTTGCCAGCGCTCTTCAGTGTCAAATAGAGTAAAAAGGAGTTGCCGGCAGTCTATCCAGGTAGGACAGTGTGTCTGGAAAATGAATTCTAAGAGATCAATCAGCGCCTGAGGCTTTTCAGAATATGAGGGAGTATGGTGTTTCCAGTTGAGATCGGCAGTGGAAAAGGGCTGGTAATAATAAAAACGTCCCCCCTCTTGTATGGTCCCATCGTGGGCAACTTGCTGTGGTCCCCGTGTCTCCCGTAAGGGCATTTGTAATGCTGGAGTGGCTGTTCCCTGAGCTGAATGGAGACACCTGCTCATAGGTTCTGGAGAATCTGGCTGCGGGGGTGATATCACTCAGGAACTTCAGAAGCAGAAGGAGGAGAAGAAACAGAAGGCGGTGAGCTATCTGGCATCTGGGGACCTTCGGCTCCTGGAGGTGGGGCCAGCAGCACATAAGGTGGTGGCATAGGGGGCGAGTCCTCAGGTTCCCCTTGATAAATAGGTGGCACCTTCCTTTGAGACAAGGTTTTCTTCTTGGACTGGGCTACTAGCACCCTACACTGTCCCTGGTCTGTGGTGCAGAACCGAACCCATGGGGGCCTCAAATAGGAAATTTCCAAACATTGATCAATATATGGAAATTGGTCTGGGTGTCCAGGGCCTCCTGTTATAACATTATATACTGCTGTAACTGTGAACACATCTAAGGTCCCTTCTGGAGGCCAGCCAACACCAAAAGAGGGCCACTCTAGGGTACAGAGGGTACACAGTTTTCCAGGACTTAGCTTAACACCATAATCTCTAGAAAATCCTTTCTTAAAATTCTTAACCATACACTCTAAGACAGTGGGCTTGGAAGCCGATTTACCCATTGTGTAAAGTCCCACCCTGTGGTGGTGACACAGGACAAACAGTGAGGACAAGGCCTCAGGTAACAATTGCTTCATCTGCCTGATGGCTCCCCCAGAGGAGATATTTCAGGTGCCTCTTAGCATAGGTGGGACTGTATAAACCCCAACGTCAGGATCCCCCTGAAGAGGGCCACCATAAGCCGTATGAGGTCACCACAGAACAGCAGGTTAGGACTGACTCTGGCTCCGTAGTCCAAGGATGGTGGAGCATGGGCTCTCAAATTTTCCAGTCACTCACACACACACACCAGAATTGACAAGCCTCCCGATCCCAAGGGAGCAAACACAGACCTGACCCTTTGGTCACTGAGAGGTGATCAGTCTCTCCTTCCACCGTATGGCGGGTCCTGACTTGGGCAGATGTCCCCGGGGCACTCACCAGTCTGACGTCCTGTCCAGGAACCTGTTTCCACTCTCCTTCGGAGTCCGTTTGGGAAGCGGTGTGGGCCAAGGCCAGCACGGCCCGAGTGAGGGTCTGGATCCGGCAAAAATGGCCGGTGCGTGCTACCCACCTGTCACCGGGCCGGCGACCGTGGCCTCCCCCGGTTCCTCGACAACGGTGGCACAAGAGGCCAGCTCGGTTGTCAGCTTCCCAGCCAACGCACCAAAATGTTGCGGAAACCGCAAAAACTGTGGCAACGGAAGGAGACAAACAGCACTCGGAGATATGGAAAAGCAAGTCTTATTCAGCTCCGGTGCGGGCTCAGAGGAGTCACCTCCAATGTCTGAGCACCAGGTCTTTGTTCTCAGTAACTTTTATACACTACAAGGTCTTGATTTTCCCATGTAAGCATCCCGGACCTCCACCATCCGTCCCTAAGAAACTGAGCAAGCAAGGTTACAGAAGCAGAACTGCTAAGCAATGCTGGGTACCTGATTAGCAGGGCTGCTGGCTTGGACAGAGAGCACACAGTTGCTACATTATTACAAGAAGGATGGCATAGTGATGAGCACAGCTGGAAAGGCTTACAGCTGCCTTTTTGGCAAGGGGGGCTTGTTCTTTAGTTAAACTCCATTTCACCTTTAGCATAGTTTTCCTTTGCAGAATGCAGCTCCTCGAAGTGAGTTTTGTGCTGTTTCTGAGATAGGCCCTAGGACGGAACATCCCTAGCTGGCTAAGGGTGGGTTGTTGGGGCCTGTGCAAACAGGGCCTTTACATACCCAATCAGCCTTCTCCCTGAAGGAGAACACGTTTGGAGTTGGTTTCAAGCTCAGGAGACCACCAGCCAAGCAGGAGTGCCAACGGAGCCAGAGGCAGCCCAGACCCTCCTTGGCCCTCGGGGGAGCATAGGGCTAGGTGAGAAATAGGCAAGCATTGCTTTCCTGAGCAAAGACGCATTGGGGCTGAGGTTTGTTCCCCGAGCACAGTTTTCCTTTGCAGAATGCAGCTCCTAGAAGCGAGTTTTGTGCCGTTGCTGAGATAGGCCGTAGGACGGACCATACGTAGCTGGTTAATGGTGGGTTGCTGGGGCCTGTACAAATGAGGCCTGTTCATGTCCAATCAGCCTTCTCCCTGAAGGAGAAGACGTTTGGAGTTGGTTTCAATCTGCGGATGCCTGCAGCCAAACAGCAGTCCCCATGGAGCCAGAGGCAGCCCAGACCCTCCTTGGCCCTATGGGGAGCATAGGGCTAGGTGAGCAATAGGCAAGCGTTGCTTTCCTGAGCAAAGACGCCTTGGGGCTGAGGTTTGTTCCCTGAGCACAGTTTTCCTTTGCAGAATGCAGCTTCCAGAAGTGAGTTTTGTGCCCTTTCTGAGATTGGCCTTAGGTGGGTCCCTCCCAAGCTGCTTAAGGCTGGGTTGCTGGGGCCTGTGCAAACAGGCCTTTTCATGCCCAATCCGCCCTCTCCCCAAAGGAGAACACATCTGGAGTTGATTTCAAGCTGTGGAGACCAGCAGCCAAGCAGCAGTGCCCACGGAGCCAGAGGCAGCCCAGACCATCATTGGCCCTAAGGGGAGCATAGGGCTAGCTGAGCAATAGGCAAGCGTTGCTTTCCTGAGCAAAGACACATTGGGGCAGAGGTTTGTTCCCCGAGTATGTTTTAACTTTGCAGAAGGCCTCTCCCAGAAGTTTGTTTTGTGCCTTTTCTGAGATAGGCCCTAGGAGGGTCCCTCCTTAGCTGGCTAAGGGGGGTGGCTAGGGCCTGTGCAAACAAGGCCTTTTCATGCCCAATCAGCCTTCTCCCCAAAGGAGAACACATTTGGAGTTGGTTTCAAGCTGCGGAGACCAGCAACCAAGCAGTAGTGCCCACGGAGCCAGAGGCAGCCCAGACCCTGCTTGGCCCTATGGATAGCATAGGGCTAGGTGAGAAAAAGGCAAGCGTTGCTTTCCTGAGCCAAGACGCATTGGGGCTGGGGTTTCTTCCCCGTGTAGGGTTTAACTTTGCAGAAGGCCGCTCCCAGAAGTTTGTTTTGTGCCTTTTCGGAGATATGCTCAACATGCTGAGCTCTTTATCTGGCTGAGAGTGGATTGCTGGGGCATGTGAAAACAAGGCATTTTCCTGAGAAATTAGACTTGAACATGAGGGAAGTCACTTTTGGAGTGGGTTTCAAGCTCAGGAGACCACCAGCAAAGCAGCAGTGCCCTCGGAGCCAGAGGCAGCCCAGACCCTGCTTGGCCCTATGGATAGCATAGGGCTAGGTGAGAAAAAGGCAAGCGTTGCTTTCCTGAACCAAAACGCATTGGGGCTGGGGTTTCTTCCCCGAGTAGGGTTTAACTTTGCAGAAGGCCGCTCCCAGAAGTTTGTTTTGTGCCTTTTCTGAGGTAGGCTCAACATGCTTAGCTCTCTGGCTGGCTGAGGGTGGATTGCTGGGGCCTGTGAAAACAAGGCATGTTCCTGCCAAATTGGATTTGTCCATGAAGGAGACCACGTTTGGAGTGGGTTTCAATCTCAGGACACCCGCAGCCATTGATCAGTGCACAGGGAGCAAGAGGCAGCCCAGACCCTGCTTGGCCCTAGGGATAAGCCAAGGTGAGAAAAAGGCAAGCATTGCTTTCCTCAGTCAAGAAGCATTGGGGCTGTGATTTGGTCCCCGACTAGAGTTTATATGTCCAGAATGATGCCTCCAGAAGCTAGTTTTGTGCCTTTTCTGAGATAGGCTCCATGTGCTGAGCTCACTTGCTGCCTAAGGGTGGATTGCTGGGGCCTGTGAAAACAAGGCACTTTCCTGCCAAATTAGACTTGGCAATGAAGGAGACCACGTTTGGAGTGGGTTTCAAGCTCAGGAGACCCCCAGCCAAGCACCATTGCACAGGGAGCAAGAGACAGCCCAGACCCTGCTTGGCCTTAGGGATTGCATATGCCCAGGTGAAAAAAAGTCAAGCTTTGCTATCCTGAACTGAGATGAATTGGGGCTGTGGTTTGTTCCCTGAGTAGAGTTTATGTTTCCAGAATGAAGCCTCCAGAAGCTGGTTTGGGGCCTTTTCTGAGATAGGCTCCATTTGCTGACTCACTAGCTGGCTAAGGGGGGATTGCCAGGGCCTGTGAAAACAAGGCATTTTCCTGCCAAATTAATCTTGTCCACAAAGGAGACCACGTTTGGAGTGGGTTTTCAGCTCAGGAGAACCCCAGAAAGCACCTGTGCACAGGGAGCAAGAGGCAGGCCACACCCTGCATGGCCTTAGGGATAGCATAGGGCTAGGGGAGAAAAAGGCAAGCTTTGCTTTCCTGAGGTAGGACGCTTTGCAGCTGTGGTTTGTTCCCTGAGTAGAGTTTATATTTCCAGAATGAAGCCTCCAGAAGCTAGTTTTGTGCCTTTACTGAGATAGGTTCCATGTGCTGAGCTCACCACCTGGCTAAGGGTGGATTGCTGGGGCCTGTGAAAACAAGACATTTTCCTGCCAAAATAGACTTGTCCACGAAGGAGACCACATTTGCAGTCAGTTTCAAGCTCAGGAGAGACCCAGCCAAGCACCAGTGCACAGGGAGCAAGAGGCAGCCCAGACTCTGCTTGGCCCTAGGGATAGCATAGGCCTATGTGAGAAAAAGCCAAGCGTTGCTTTCGTGAACCAAGATGCATTGGGGTTGTAGATTGTTCCCTGAGTAGAGTTTATGTTTTCAGAAAGAAGCCTCCAGAAGCTAGTTTTGTGCCTTTTCTGAAAAAGGCTCCATAAGTTGTACTCACTAGCTGGCTTAGGGTGGATTGCTGGGGCCTGTGAAAACAAGGCATTTTCATGCCAAATTATATTTGTCCACCAAGGAGACCACGTTTGGTGTGGGTTTCTAATGAAGGAGACCACCAGCAATCCTCCAGGGCACAGTGAGCAAGGGTCTGCCCAGACCCTCCTTTGCCCTAGGCATACCAGAGGGTTAGGTGAGAAAAAAGCAAGCGTTGCTTTCCTGAGCAAACACGCTTTGGGGCTGTTGGTAGTTCCCTGAGTAGATTTGAGCTTTCCAGAATGCAGCTCCCAGAAGCTAGTTTTGGGCCGATTCTGAGATCGTCTGGGTCTAGTGTGACCTATCTAGCTAAGCATCCATTGCTGGAGAATGTGAAGAGAAGGCATTTTCATGCCCCATCAGCCTTGTCCACGAAGGAGAATACGTTTGGAGTGGGTTTCTAATGAAGGAGACCACCAGCAATCCTCCAGGGCACAGCAAGCAAGGAGCCACCCAGACCCTCCGTTGCCCTATGCATACATACCTGATGGCTAGGTGAGAAAAAGGCGATTGTCCCATTCGTGAGCAAACACACATTGGGGCTATTGGTTGTTCCCCAGTAGAGTTTCACTTTCCAGAATGCAGCTCCCAGAAGCAAGTTGTGTGCCCTTTCTGAGATTGGCCCTAGGGGATGATCTCCACAGCTAGCTAAGGGTGATTGCGGGAGAATGAGAAGACAAGGCATTTTCATGCCACATCAGCCTTGTTCACAAGGAAAACACGTTTGGAGTGGGTTTCTAATGAAGGAGACCACAAGCAATCCTCCAGGGCACAGAGAGCAAGGGGCCGCCCAGACCCTCCTTTGCCCTAGGCATACCAGAGGGCTAGGTGAGAAAAAAGCAAGGGTTGCTTTCGTGAGCAAACACACATTGGGGATGTTGGTTTTACCCGAGTAGAGTTGGGCTTTTCAGAATGCAGCTCCCTGAAGCTATTTTTGGTACACTTCTTAGTTTGGCCCTAGGCGCTGTTTAACCTAGCCAGCTAAGCATACATTCCTGGAGAATGTGAAGTCAAGGCATTTTCATGCCACATCAGCCTTTTCCACGAAGAACACATTTGGAGTGGGTTTCAGGTGAAGGAGACCTCCAGCAATCCACCAGGGCACAGGGAGCAAGAGGCAGCCCAGACCCTCCTTTGCCCTATGTAGAGCATAGGGCTAGGTGAGAAAAAGGCAAGCATTGCTTTCTTGAGCAAACATGCATTAGGACTGTTGGTTGTTCCTGAGGTAGAATTTATGTTTCCAGATTGCAGTTCCCAGAAGCTAGTTGTGTGCCTTTTCTGAGATTGGCACTAGGTGCTGTGCTCCCAAGCTAGCTAAGGGTGGATTGCAGGAGAATGTGAACACAAGGCATTTTCATGCCACATCAGCCCTGTCCATTAAGGAGAACACGTTTGGAGTGGGTTTCAAGTGAAGGAGACCACCAGCAATCCACCAGGGCACAGGGAGCCTGAGGCAGCCAAGACCCTCCTTTGCCCTATGTAGAGCAGAGGGCTCGAGAGAAAAAGGCAAGCATTTCTTTCCTGAGCAAACATACATTGGGGCTGTTGGTTGTTCCCCGAGCAGAGTTTGTGTTTCCAGAATGCAGCTCCCAGAAGATAGTTGTGTGCTGTTTCTGAGATTGGCCCTAGGTGCTAGCCTTCCTAGCTAGCTAAGCCTGGACTCCTGGGGTCTGAGAAAACAAGCCATTTTCATGCCACATCAGATTTGTCCACGAAGGGAACACGTTTGGAGTGGGTTTCAAGTGAAGGAGACCACCAGCAAACCACCAGGGCAGAGGGAGCAAGAGGTAGCCCAGACCCTCCTTTGCCCTATTCATACAAGAGTGCTAGGTGAGGAAAAGGAAAGCGTTGATTTCCTGAGCCAACAAGAATTGGGGCTGTAGGTTGTTCACCACGCAGAGTTTAACTTTCCTGAATGCATCCTCCAGAAGCTAGTTTTGGACCGTTTCTAAGATTGGACATATGTGCTGAGCTCCATAGCTGGCAAAGGGTGGGTTGCTACAGAATGAAAAAAAAAAAAAAAAAAAAGGCATTTTCATGCTAAATCAGCATTGTCCAAGAAGGAGAACATGTTTGGAGTGGGTTTCAAGCTATGGAGACCACCAGATATCCACCAGGGCACAGGGAGCAAGGGGCAGCCCAGACCATGCGTTGCCCTATGCATACCAGAGTGCTAGGTGAGAAAAAGGCAAGCGTTGCTTTCCTGAGAAAACACGCATTGGGGCTGTTGGTTGTTCCCTGATTAGAGTATAGCTTTCCAGAATTCCGCTCCCAAAAGCTAGTTTTGAGCCGTTTCTGATATTGCCCCTATGAACTGAGATCCCTAGCTAGCTAAGGGGGGACTGCTGGAGAATGTGAAAACAAGCCATTTTCAGGCCAAATCAGCCTTGTCCCCGAAGTAGAACACATTTGGAGTGGGTTTCAAGTGAAGGAGACCACCTGCAAACCACCAGGGCACAGGGAGCAAGAGGCATCCCATTCCTCCTTTGCCCTATGCATACCAGAGGGCTAGGTGAGAAAAAGGCAAGCGTTGCATTCCTGAGAAAACACACATTGGCGATGTTGGTTGTTCCCCAAGTAGAGTTCAACTTTCATAATGCAGTTCCCAGACGCTAGCTTTGGGACGTTTCTGAGATTGGCCCTGGGTGCTAAGCTCCCTTGCTAGCTATAGGTAGACTGCTTGGGTCTGTGAAAACAAGGTATTTTCATGCCATATCAACCTTGTTCACCTAGGAGAACACGTTTGTAGTGGGTTTCAAGTGAAGGAGACCACCAGCAAACCACCAGGGCACAGGGAACAAGAGGCAGCCCAGACCCTCTTTTGCTCTATGCATACCAGAGTGCAAGGTGAAAAAAAGGCAAGCATTGCTTTCCTGAGCAAACACGCATTGGGGCTGTTGGTAGTTCCCTGTGTAGAGTTTAGCTTTCCAGAATGCAACTCCAGAAGCTAGTTTTCGGCCATTTCTGAGATTGTCCCTAAATGTGTAGCTTATACCTAGCTAAGGGTGGAATCCGTTAGAATGTGAAAACATGGCATTTTCATGCCACATCAGCCTTGTTCATGAAGAGGAACACTTTCGGAGTGGGTTCCAAGTGAAGGAGACCACGAGCAAACCACTACTTCACAGGGAGCAGGAGGCAGCCAAGGCCCTCCTTTCCCCTATGCATAGCAGAGGGCTAGGTGAGAAAAAAGCAAGCGTTGTTTTCCTGAGAAAACACACATTGGTGATGTTGGTTGTTCCCTGAGTAGAGTTTTACTTTCCATTATGCAGCTCCCAGAAGCTAGTTTTGTGCCTTTTCTGAGATTGGCCCTAGGTGCTGAGCTCCCTAGCTAGCTAAGGGTGGATTGCTGGGGAATGTTAAACCAAGGCATTTTCATGCCAAATCAGCATTGTTCCCAAATGAGAACACCTTTGGAGTGGGTTTCAAGTGAAGGAGTCCACCAGAAAACCACCAGGGCACAGGGAGCAAGAGGCAGCCATAGTGCTAGGAGAGAAAAAGGCAAGCGTTGCTTTCCTGAGCAAACACGCATTGGGGCTGTGGATTGTTCCATGAGTAGAGTTTAGCTTTCCAGAATGCAGCTCCCTGAAGCTAGTTTTGGGCCATTTCTGAGATTGGCCCTAGGAGTTGAGCTCCCTAGCTACATAAGTCTGGTCTGCTGGGGCATGGGAAAACAAGGCATTTTCATGCCACTTCAGCCTTGTCTACTAAGGAGAACATCTTTGGAGTGGGTTCCAAGTGAAATAGACCACCAGCAAACCCCCAGTGCACAGGGAGCAAAAGGCAGCCCAGACCCTCCTTTGTCCTATGCACAGCAGAAGGGGAGGTGAGAAAATGGCAAGCGTTCCTTTCCTGAGCATATATCCTTTGGAGCTGTTGGTTGTTCCCTGAGTATATTTTAGCTTTTCAAAACGCAGCTCCCAAAAGCTAGGTTTGGGCGGTTTCTGAGATTGGCCCAAATGCTCAGCTCCCTAGCTACCTAAGGGTGGATTGATGGACAATGAGAAACCAAGGCATGTTCATGCAAAATCAGCCTTGTCCATGAATGAGAACATGTTTGGAGTGGGGTTCAAGCTAAGGAGACCACCAGCAAACTCCCATGGCTCAGGGAGCAAGAGGCAGCCCAGACCCTCCTTTGCACTATGTACAGGAGAGGGCTGGGAGAAAAAAAGGCAAGCATTGCGTTCCTGAGGAAACATGCATTGGGGCTGTTGGTTGTTCCCTGAGTAGAGTTTAGCTTTCCAGAATGCAGCCCCAAGAAGCTAGTTGTGAGTCGTTTCTGAGATGGGCCCTAAGTGCTGATCTCCCTAGGTAGCTAAGAGTGGATTGATGGAGAATGTGAAACTAAGGCATTTTCGTGCCACATCAGTCTTGTCAATGAAGGAGAACACATTTGGAGTGGATTTCAAGCAAAGGAGACCACTAACACCACCAGGGCAGAGGGAGCAAGAGGCAGCCCAAACCCTCCTTTGCCCAATGCAGAGCAGAGATCTAGTTGAGAAAAAGGCAAGTGCTGCTTTCTTGAGCAAACAAGCATTGGGGCTGTTGGTTGTTCCCTGAGTAGAGTTTAACTTTCCAGAATGCAGCTCCCAGAAGATAGTTGTGTGCCGTTTCTGAGATTGGCCATAGGCGCTGATCTCCCTAGATAGCTAAGGTGGACTCCTGGGGCCTGTGAAGACAAGGCATTTTCATGCCACATCAGCCTTGTCCACGAAGGAGACCACGTTTGGAGTGGCTTTCAAGTGAAGGAGACTACCGGCAAACCACCAGTGCACAGGGAGCTAGAGGCAGCCCAGACCCTCCTTTGCCCTATGGACATCATAGTGCAATGTGAGAAAAAGGCAATCGTTGCTTTCCTCAGCAAATGCACATTGGGGCTGTTTGTTGTTCCCCAAGTAGAGGTTATGTTTTGAGAAAGCAGCTCACAGAATCTTGTTTTGTGTATTTTTGGAAATTTGCCCTAGTGGCTGAGCTCCCTAGCTGGCTAAGGGTAGATTGCTGTTGCATGTGAAAACAAGGCATTTTCATGGCAAATCAGCCTTGTGCATGAAGTAGAACACATTTGGAATGGGTTTCAAGCTAAGGAGACCACAAGTAAACCACCAGGGCACAGGGAGCAAGAGGCAGACAACACCCTCCTTTGCCCTATGGATAGCAGAGGGCTCGGTGAGAAAAAGCCAAGTGTTGCTTTCCTCTGCAGAGACACATTGGGGCTGTGGCTGCTTCCCTGAGTAGAATTTAACTTTCCAGAAAGCGGTTCCCAGAAGGTAGTTTTGTTCCTTTGAGGAATTGGCCCTAGATGCTGATCTCCCTAGCTGTTTTAGTTTGGATTGCTGTGGCATGTGAAAACAAGGCATTTTCATGCCAAATCAGTATTGTCCACTAAGGAGAACACATTTGGAGTGAGTTTCAAATGAGGGATACCACCAGGAAACCACAGAGAAAGAGGCAGCACAGACAATCTTCTGCCCTAAATGTAGCATTTGGCTATGTGAAAAAAAGGCAAGCATTTCTCTCCGGAGCAAACACGCATTGGGGCTGTTGTGTGCTCTCCAAGTAGAGTTTAACTTTCTGGAATGTAGCTCCCAGAAGCTCTCTAATTGCTGTTTATGAGATAGGCTCCAGGAGCAGATTCCCATAGCTGAGTATGGGTGGATTGCTCAGGCGATTGGAAGGAAAGAATTTTCATGCCAAATCAGACTTCTCCACTATGGAAAACACATTTAGAGTGCATTTCAAGGGAGGAGGCTAACAGCAAACCACCACTGCACAAGGAGCAAGAGGGAGCCCAGATCCTCCTTTGCCCTAAGTTTACCTAGGGCTAGGTGAGAAAAAGGAAAGCGTTGCTTTCCTGAGCAATCACCCATTAGGGTGTTGTGTGTTCCCTGAGTAGAGTTTAACTTTCCAGAATGCAGCTCACAGAATGAAGCTGCATTCTTGTGCCGTTTCTGAGATTGGCCTTAGAAGATGATTCTCCAAGCTGGCTAAATGTGGAATGCTGAGACAACTTAAGAGAAAGCATTTTCATACCAAGTCAGACTTCTCCACTAAAGAGAACACATTTGGAGTGAGTATTAAGGGAGGGAGACCACCAGCAAACCCCCAATGCCCAGACCCTCATCGCCCTATGGACAGCAAAGGGATAGGTGAGAAAAAGGCAAGCATTGCTTTCCTTAGCAAACAGGCATTGGTGCTGTTGTTTGTTCCACAATAGGAGTTTAACTTTCCAGAATGCAGCTCCCAGAAGGTAGTTTTCTGCTGTTTCTGAGATTGGCCCTAGGTGCTGATTCCTCTAGCTGGCTAAGGATGGATTGCTTGTGCAAGTGAAAACAAGGCATTTTCATGCCAAATCAGACTTCTCCACTAAGAGAAAATATTTGCAGTGAGGTTCAAGGGAGGGACACCACCAGCAAACCACCGGTGCACACAGAGCATGAGGTAGCCCAGACCCTCCTTTGCCCTAAGTGTAGCATAGGGCTATGTGAGAAAATGCAAGCATTGCTTTCCTGAGCAAACACACTTGGGGTTGTTGTGTGTTCCCCAAGAGGAGTTTAACTTTCCAGAATGCAGCTCCCAGAAGCTAGTTTGGTGCCTTTTCTATATTGGCCTTAGGAAGTGATTCTTTGAGCTGTTTAAATGTGGATTGCTGAGGCGATTGAAAAGGAAGCATTTTCATGCAAAATCAGACTTCTCCACTAAGTAGAACATATTTGGAGAGGGTTTTAAGGGAAGGAGACCACCAGCAAACCACCAGTGCACACGGAGCAAGAGGCAGCCCAGAACATCCTTTGCCCTATGGATAGCATTGGGCTAGGTGAGAAAAAGGCAAGCGTTGCTTTCCTGAGCAAACACTCATAGGGCTGTTGTTCATTCAGTAAGTAGATTGTAACCTTCCAGAATGATGCCTCCAGAAGCTAGTTTTCTGCCTTTTCTGAGATTGGCCCTAGGAGCAGATTCCCCTAGCTGGCTAAGGATGGATTGTTTGTGCGAGTGAAAACAAGGCATTTCCACCGCAAATCAGACTTCTCCACTAAGTAGAACACATTTGCGAGCTGCATTCTGGAAAGTAAACTCTACTCTCTACTCTACATTTGGAGTGAGAATTAAGGGAGGGAGACCACCAGGAAACCACCAGGGCACACAGAGCAAGAGGCAGCCCAGACCAAAATTTGCACTAACCCTAGCGTAGGGCTAGGTGAGAAATAGGCTAGCGTTGCTTTCCCAAGCAAACATGCATTGGCATTGTTGTGAGTTCCCCAAGTAGAGTTTATCTTTCCAGAATGCAGCTCCCAGAAGCTAGTTTGGTGCCATTTCTGAGATTGGCCTTAGGTTCTGAGCTCCCCAGCTAGCTAAGAGTGGACTGCTGGGGCCTGTGAAAACAAGGCATTTTCATGCCAAATCAGCCTTGTGCAAGAAGGAGAACATGTTTGGGGTGGGTTTCAAGCTAAGGAGACCACCAGTGCACACCCAGCAATAGGCAGCCCAGACCCTCCTTTGCCCTATGCATACCAGAGGGCTAGGTGAGAAAAAGGCAAGCATTGCTTTCCTGAGCAAACACACATTGGGGCTGTTGGTTTTTCCCTGAGTAGAGTTTTACTTTCCAGAATGCAGCTCTCAGAAACTACTTTGGTGTCGTTTCTGAGTTTGGCCTTTGGAGGTGTTTCTCTGAGCTGGCTAAGTGTGGATTGCTGAGACGATTTAATAGAAAGCATTTTCACCCCAAATCAGATATCTCCACTAAGGAGAACACATTTGGAGTGAGTTTCAATGGAGGGAGACCACAAGAATCCACCAGTGGACACAGAGCAAGAAGCAGGCTCTACCCTCCTTTGCCCTACGTGTAGCATAGGGCTAGGTGAGAAAAAGGCAAGCATTGCTTTCCTGAGCCAACACGCATTGGGACTGCTGTGCATAACCTGAGTAGAGTTTAACTTTCCAGAATGCAGCTCGCAAAAGCTAGTTTTCTGCCGTTTCTGAGATTGGCATTAGGAGATGTTTCTCCGAGCTAACTGCAGATTTCAGAGCCAATTTAATAGAAAGCATTTTCATACCAAATCAGACTTCTCCACTAAGGAGAACACATTTTGAGTGAGTTTCAAGGGAGGGAGGCCACCAGAAAACCACCAATGCACACGAGCAAGATGCAGTCCAGAACCTCCTTTGCCCTATGTGCAGCATAAGGCATGGTGAGAAAAAGGCAAGTGTTGCTTTCCTGAGCCAACACGCATTGGGACTGCTGTGTGTACCCCAAGTAGAGTTTAGCTTTCCAGAATGCAGCTCCCAGAAGCTAGTTTTCTGCCTTTTCTGAGATTGGCCTTAGGAAGTGTTTCTCTAAGCTGGTGAACTCTGGATTGCTGAGACGATTTAATAGAAAGCATTTCACCCCAAATCAGACTTCTCCACTAAGGAGAACACTTTTTCAGTGAGTTTCAAGGGAGGGAGACCATCAGGAAACCACCAGGGCACACAGAGAAAGAGGCAGCCCAGACCCTCCTTTGCCCTATGTCTAACAGAGGGTTAGGTGAGAAAAAGGCAAGCGTTGCTTTCCTGGCAAACATGCATTGGCACGCTCATGTGTTCCCCGAGTAGAGTTTAACTTTCCAGAATACAGCTCCCAGAAGCTAGGTTTGTGTCTTTTCTGAGATTGGCCCTAGGAGGAAATTCTCCAAGCTGGCTAAATGTGGATTGCTGAGAGATTATTAGAAAGCATTTTCATGTCAAATCAGACTTCTCCTCTAGGGAGAACACATTTGGAGTGATTTTCAAGGGAGGGAGGCCACCAGAAAACCACCAGTGCACATGGAGCAAGAGGCAGCCCAGACCCTCCTTTGCCTATGCCTAGCATAGGGCTAGGTGGAAAAAAGGCAAGTGTTGCTTTCCTCAGCAAACATGCATTGGGGCTCTGGTTGTTTCCACGAGTAGAGGGTAACTTTCCAGAATGCAGTTCGCAGAAGCTAGTTTTATGCCATTTCTGAGATTGGCCCTAGGAGCAGATTCCCCCACCTGGCTAAGGGTGAATTGCTTGTGTGAGTGAAAACAAGACATTTTCATGCCAAATCAGACTTCTCCACTAAGGAGAACACATTTGGAGTGAGTATTAGGGGGGGGAGACCACCAGGAAACCACGGAGAGAGAGGTAGCCCTAATCCTTCTCTTCCCTATGTATAGCATGGTGCTAGGTGAGAAAAAGGCAAGCATTGCTTTCCCAAGCAAACTCTCATTGGGGCTATTGTGTGTTCCCCGAGTAGAGTTTAACTTTCCAGAATGCAGCTCCGCAAAGCTCGCTAGATTTGGTTTCTGACATAGGCCCTAGGAGCTGATTCCCCTAGCTGGCTAAGTGTGGATTGCTTATACGAGCAAAAACAAGGCATTTTCATGCCAAATCAGACTTCTCCTCTAAGGAGAACACATTTAGGGTGAGTTTCAAGGGAGACACACCACCAGCAAACCACCAGTGCACACGGAGAGGGAGGCAGCCCATACCCTCCTTTGCCCTATGGATAGCAGAAGGCTAGGTGAGAAAAAGGCAAGCGTTGCTTTCATGAGAATACTCGAATTGGTGCTATTGTGTATTCCCCAAGAGGAGTTTAACTTTCCAGAATGCAGCTCCCAGAAGCTAGTTTTCTGCCTTTTCTGAGATTGGCCTTAGGAAGTGTTTCTCTAAGCTGGTGAACTCTGGATTGCTGAGACGATTTAATAGAAAGCATTTTCACCCCAAATCAGACTTCTCCACTAAGGAGAACACTTTTTCAGTGAGTTTCAAGGGAGGGAGACCATCAGGAAACCACCAGGGCACACAGAGAAAGAGGCAGCCCAGACCCTCCTTTGCCCTATGTCTAGCAGAGGGCTAGGTGATAAAAAGGTAAGCGTTGCTTTCCTGAGCAAACACACAATGGGGCTGTGTTTTGTTCTCAAAGAGGAGGTTAACTTTACAGAATGCAGCTCCCAGAAGTTCCCTAGGTGCCATTTATGAGATATGCTCTAGGAGCTCTTTCCCCTGGCTAAGTGTGCATTGCTGAGGTGATTGAAAAGAAAGCATTTTCATGCCAAATTAGACTTCTCCACTAAGGAAAACTCATTTTGAGTGAGTATCAAGGGAGGGAGACCCCCAGCAAAGCACCAGGGCACACAGAGCAAGAGGCATCCCAGACCCTCCTTTGCCCTATGCCTAGCATACAGCTAGATGAGAAAGAGGCAAGTTTTGCTTTCCTGAGCTAACACACATTGGGGCTGTTGTTTGTTCCCCGAATAGAGTTTAACTTTCCACAATGCAGCTCCCAGAAGCTAGTTTGGTACTGTTTCTGAGGTTGCCCAAAGAGGTGATTCCCCTAGCTGGCTAAGGTTGGATTGCTTAGGCGATTGAAGAGAAAGTATTTTCATACCAAATCAGACTTCTCCACTAAGGAGAACACATTTGGAGTGCATTTCAAGGGAGAGGGGCCACCAGCAAACCACCACTGCACACGGAGCAAGAGGCATCCCAGACCCTCTTTTTCCCTATGGATAGCATTGGGCTAGGTGAGCAAAAGGCAAAAGTTGCTTTCCCAAGCAAACATGCATAGGGGCGGCTGTTTTTCCCCCAACAGGAGTTTAACTTTCCAGAATGCAGCTCCCAGAATCTAGTTTTCTACCTTTTCTTAGGTTGGCCCTAGGAGCTGATTCCCCTAGCTGGCTAGGGATGGATTACTAAGGATGAATGTATCATCTAGGACTTTTTTATTCCAAGGGACTGGACACACTTAATGATGTAAAATAAATTAATTAGTTTCTTAATGATAGAAATAAATTTATACTTGCAAGAGGCAGTTATAGGATTGGTCCTGGGTCTGGTGGGACAGGGGTTCACACTCTCACTGTGTGACCTGGTCCCCTTTCCTACAAAGTAACTTTGTGGTGGTCCCATCCACAGACAGAGTCTCTCTCTCTCTCCCTCTCTCTCTCTCTCCCTCTCCTCTGTATAAGGGGCCTCCTGCAACCCCAGGCTGACACCTACTCATCTCCTTCTACCGGGAAGGATCTTTCCATTATGTTCCATGGAAAGTTACTTCTTTAAATACCTTTGCTCCAACTTGAGTCCTATTCTCATCCTTGAACCCACCAGAGCTCCAAGAGGATGGAACATGGGATTGGCTGGCCATAGATCACATGCCAATCTTTGAGGTGGGTGAATCATGGGATCAGTCCTTGGCAAATATGTGGACCATAATCTGTTAAGATATAATTTCCCAAAACTGGGATACTGAGAATAGATGCAGGGTTTGTGAAAGCAGCCAGTTCCACATGATTGGCAGCACGTGCATAGCTGTGTATCTGAAGCCAAGGAATGAAAGAGTTCACCTTAGAGTCAGGGGCTGTGATCATCCTTCCAATTCTTTCTGTCCTCCCAGGATGGCAAGAAGCTCTTCTGCTTGCTCAAAAATCAACTTTGTGGCTGGGGGTAAACTTGGGGCTCCTGCCTTGGGCATTGGGTCCTCACATCTCAGAGATTGGCCAAGAATACCCTGTGTGCCCTCAGAGAGCACACAGAATGCATTCCTTGCACTGGGAGGTAGGAACCCAGGAGTCAGGCCTGCTCCATGGCCACATGACTCACTCACCCATGAAAAAATTTCCTCATTTTCCAGTTTTTTCTCTCTCCTTTTCTAAAGAACAGAGACCAAATGCTAGGGTGGTAAGGAAATTCTTACTCAATGAAGCAGTGAGAGTCTCAAGGATTATTCTACAGCATGGCACCATGGCTGGTGGCTTTCCAGAGACCACAGGGTATGGGCCAGGTGTGAACATGTCTCCCCAAAGCCACATGGCCTCCATGTTAAACTGCCTGTTAGGAGGCCCAGGTGCTCCCATACCTTTGATTCTCAATGAACATGAAAGTCAATCTGTGTTACAACCAGAGGTCAAAGGACTGCAGAGCCACAGACCAGGGCCACATTCAATGTTTGAAGGGTTACTACCTCTCTTGGCAGGCTAAGAGGATATGAGGGAGGAGGCATTTGCTCAAGGACATGAATGCTGGGAACTGAAGCATCCTAAAATAGCTGTTCATTACCCAGCAGTACAATTAGCTCAGTAATTGGCCATAGGGGTTTGAGGGCCAAGGCTGACCTCAGCTGGAATAGCAAGAATGCCTGCCTGGATGGTCAGAGGCTAAGGTCTCTCTGAGGCCTGTTTCTACACTCATGCTGATGCAAAAAAAGATTTATCCAGTCCCAGGAGTGTTCACCAACCCTCAAAAAAGCAGCACCTGGGGGCTGGCAGCTCAATGCACCCAGTCCTATATAAATCCAGCCATGTCTACTGAGCATTCTGCATGTCAGGGCTATGCTGGACCTGGGACTGCCCCAAGTGGGGCCAGCATCCACCTTCAAAGGTGGGAGGGCAGAGGGAAACACTGATCTCTGAGGGCCTAAGAACACTTGACTAAGGTTGAATTTAATTTGAAACAGTGAGTGACCAGAGTAGACATGTCATTCATCTTCTGTCAGAGCCCAGGATGGGAGGAGCAGAAAAAGAATGGCCTACTTCAACCTTGAGCCTAATTCTGACACTGATCCTAACCCTAAACTCTGACCCTGACCCTAAAACTTGACCTAATATCAGCCCTAGCCCTTACCTAACCCATACTCATATCTATAGCCTAATTCTAACCCTAACACCCTGAGACCCAAATCATAAACTTTAAACAATAAACAAAACCATAATCCTAACCAAAACATAACCATAAAGCATAAAATGTATTCATTATCCACACACATAAATAAATCATCACCATAAATCACCACCAGAAAACTTAAACCATGATGGTAAACATAAACCAGCCCTAATCCCACACAAGTCCAAGTCCTAACACTAACCCTTCAAACCAGTAACACCAGCCAAAGCTAATAAAGTCACAGAAATATATCATAGAAAGTCAACTACATCAGTATACCTTACAAATAGGAATATAAAAATCCTCCACAAAATAAGAGCATCGTGAAACCAACAGAACATTAAATGGATAATATAATAAGAAAATGTATCTACAACAGCAATTTCATATTATTCACAAGCAAGTTTATCTACAACAGAAATTTCAGGTTGGTCAACATACTGAAACTAATCAATGTATTAGACTGCAATAAAGATGTGAGGTAAAAACACATGATCATATCAATTATTGCAGGCAAGGCTATAATCAAAATCTAGAGCTATTTCATGTTACAAACAGACAAGAATGTAAGAATAAAATAAAGATTGTTCAATATGGAAAAAAGTATTACGCAAATCCACAGCAAACTTCATGCTCAAAGTTAAAGACAAACGAATCAGAAACAAGGCCAGGAAGCTGGCCTTCACCACCATTACTCAATAGTGTGCTAGAAGTTCTACCTAAGGTCTTGAGGAAGGAAGTAAAAGGCAGATGGATAAATTAAAACTGCGCCTATGTACAAAACACAGATAACATCATCTTATGTATAAAACTTTCTATATCAACCAAAAATTATTTGAACTGATAAACTAATTCAGCAAAGTTATAGGGAAAAATATCAATTCACAAAAATTTTGTGTGCATACACTAGCAGTAAATAATCTGAAAAAGAGTATATGAAAACAATTCTGTTTAAAATAATGTCAACATTACTATGTGGGAATATACTTGAGAGATAAGATTTGTTTTGTTTGTAAAGTTGTCCATATGTTTGAAATTAATGGAAAATAAATTATTTTTGAAAATACCATGTCAATACTATGCCATAAAAGGGAAAACATCAAAATTCCATACGGAGGCCAAGCCTTATCAGATTCAGTTGAGCCAAAGTCCATGTGTAATTTAGAGACACTGCGGTAAATTATACTAGGAGCTGCTTTCTTCTGGGTTGTGAATGACCTGGATGTAGCAGAAGCAGTTGTTTCCTTAAATTCCAATTTTCCCCACGTTTCCACCAAAAAAACCTATTATAACTAATACATGAATTCAGTAAATTTACAAAATCAGCACATAGGTATCAATAGCCCTGAGCTCTTTCTACCTAAAGACCTGAACTGTCCCTAATTAAGGCCCTAAGCTGTCTCTAACTAATGACCTGCTCTGCCACTAAGGCCCTACACTGTCCCTAATAAAGGGGCTGCTTGGTTTCCTAATATGTCCCTGAGTGACGAGGCCTGTTATCAACCCAGGTCCTGAAGTCAGCAGTGCCACAGAGGTAGGAAGAAAGAGATGCAGAAATAGAGTGGGGATCAGGGGGCTACCATCTTCCAGAGGCAATAGCAACCCTCTGAGCCATCTCATGGTTTTTATTTACTATTTTCTACTTCCTTGAATGTGCAGGGGATATGTCAGTATTTTACTTCAGACTTATTGGACAGACTTATGCTAGGACAGGCATTCCTAAGCACATAAAGTAATCATAAATGTTTTAGCCCTCCCAGGCTATAATATGTTGTGTGCGTCAAGCCATCTATGGCCTCTCCCAAAATCCCCCAAGGCTCCAGACCTGAGAATGTCAGAGCTGATGGTTTTCTATCAGCAACATTAGTGCTTCAGCAATCTTGTTTTCAAGATGCCATTTTTGATGTTATTCTCATTCGTTTTGCCTCAAGGGTCATGAGAGCGTCACAAGACTTTGTAAAGTATAGACTGATCTCTACAGCCACTCTATGATACCAGTCTTTTCTTTCCATTCTTTGTCACATCACATATTCATGCCTCCAACAAATGTTATACACTGTGTATCTATCATTTCAGTAGTTACCTATTTCTGCAACTTACCATGTGAAGATAATCATTAACTGTTCCCTCTTCTCTTACAGTATTTTACTCCTCCCAAAATTATGTTTTATTGTCATCATATAATTTCATTCAATCCTTTAATATATTTGTTCATTATTTTGTTGTTGTTTATAGTCAAGTTCTGTTTAAATCACCTGTGTATTTTCTGTATCTTTTTCTTGATTTTTTTCTTGCTTCCAAAAGCTTCCAAATGGGACCATTTACCTCCTGCTTATGAATGATGCTCAAAGCTTGAGATTTGTTGGTTTGACAATTTTTTTCCCAGGAAGCAAGCAAAGTCTTTATTACAGGCAAGCAAATAGCTCCAAGGACTGCTGGGAGAGGGGAGAAGAGCCCCCTTCTATATTGTCTTATAGGGATTTTTATCCCTTAAAGATGGGGGGGTGCCAACGTGGGCTCCAGAAAGATGAGGTTTTCTCTCATTGGCCTTGCCCAATTACCTATATCAGTCTTTATCCAATAGGGGTTTTAGGGGTGGAAATGTCCTGTAAGTCTCATGGCTTCTTTGCCCTTTTCTTTCCATAAACTGAGTCACAGGGGTTAGGGATTAATGTCCATCTGGGCATAGGTACACTCCCTATAGTAAACAAGGCCTGTGGGGATGTTACTCCCTGGAGCCCTTAAGCTACAAATGTTAATAAATAGCCATATCAAAGAATGCATTGAAGCCCATGCTCCTACACTGACTAGTTGAGTTATTATTCTGCCTCAATCCCCACTTCTAGAGGTGGAAGCTCTAACCATGGGTAAAAGGGGCGGCTATCGCTCTGACTGCTGGTTTGACAAATTTGTATCTTTCACAAAATGTAAGGAAATTTTAGTCAGTATTTTTTTCTTTTTTTCTGTACCATTTTCTCTTCTATAGATTTTAAAGGATACTTTACAAAGCCATCAATAATTCATAGTAATTTTAACAAAGGGGGGAGGTTTTTTTAGGGTACATATGAAAAGAGGAGTGTATCTGTTATAATAGGCTATATTATGCTGCATCAGGAATACCCTCTGAATCTCTATGGCCTAAAGCTGCAAAAGTTTTAATTCTCACTCATGCCCCATTTCCAAATAAGTCATCTGGGGTCTCTATCTTGCCTTATTTTCCTCCTGGGACACTAGGCAGCTTCCATTTGGAGTATTGTTGGCACCATGTTTGGGAGGTTGTTGGGGAGAGGGGGAAAAAGAGAAATGGAGGCAAATTGTTGGTTCCTAAAATTTACCTCCCAAAGTAAAATGTACAATTACATCCACACCTCATTGGCTAAAGCAAGATACATGGCCATTGCATTAATTCACTGGATCAGAACATTCAATTCTATGTGCTCAGAGGACAAATAGAACTACTTGGTTAACAGCATTGATAAGGACTATACAGGACATTATAGATTGATTTTAAAAAAAGACTAAGAAGGAGTTCCCGTCATGGCGCAGTGGTTAACGAATCCGACTAGGAACCATGAGCTTGCGGGTTCGGTCCCTGCCCTTGCTCAGTGGGTTAACGATCCGGCGTTGCCGTGAGCTGTGGTGTAGGTTGCAGACGCGGCTCGGATCCCGCGTTGCTGTGGCTCTGGCGTAGGCTGGTGGCTACAGCTCCGATTTGACCCCTAGCCTGGGAACCTCCATATGCCGCGGGAGCGGCCCAAGAAATGGCAAAAAGACAAAAAAAAAAAAAAAAAGACTAAGAAGAACTTAGTGTTGATTTGACGTAAGTGAAAAATGATAAAATTTCCTTAAATAAATTTCCAACAAGCTGTTAATTGAAAACTATTTAAGCAAAGATGTAACTTGGAACTTCCTGGTGGCCTAGCAGTTAAGGATTCACTGCTGCTACTGCAATGGCTCTGGTTTGACCTTGGCCTGGGAATTTCCCCATGCCATGGGTAGCACCAAGAAAAAAATTAAGAAAAGATGACAAACTGCTACATTTTCTTCTTAATCCAGTTTATTTGTTATGGATCATAGTGAATCAAAATCTGAATATTTTTAATAAGAAAAGTACAGTAGAATATTTTCACCCTATATTAGGATCATATATTTTGAAGAAGGAAACAAACCTTAAAATGATGCACAATCTAGACCATATTCAAACACTGAGGAAATCTATTTAATCCTAGCTTACTCCTGTAGAGCAACAATAACCCAAAAACATACAAGAAGAGATTCTAAATTGAATTTATCAAGTTCATTTAATAGGAGGGGTCTGACAATACAGAAACAGAAAAGACTGTTAAATACATCACGAAGTGGATGGAGATATAGATATTATTCTCAACACATATGTTGAGATACATATTATTCTCAACACTAGTGTGTATACATTAATCTCAAACTCCTAATTTATACCTTGCTTCCCCCCAGTGTTTCCCCTTTGGTAATCATAAGTTGGTTTTGAAATCTTTGTTTCTGTTTTGTTAGATTCCACATATTAGTGATTTCATATATATGTCTTTCTGACTTACTTCACTTAGCATGATAATCTCTGTGTCCATCTTTATTGCTGCAAATGGCAGTATTTCATTCTTTTTTATAGCACTGTATATATGTACCACATCTTCTTTATCCATTCCTCTGTCAATGGACATTTAGGTTGCTTCCATAGCTTGGTTATTAAAAACAGTGCTCCATGAACATTGGGGTGCATTATATCTTCAAATTAAGGTTTTCTCCAGATAGATGCCCAAGCATTGGGATTTATGGGTCATATGGTAGTTCTGTATTTATTTTTTTAATGGAAACTTCATACTGCTACTCATAGTGCTTGCACCAGTTTTACATTCCCACCAATAGTGTAGGAGGGTTCCCTCTTCTCCACACCTTCTCCAACATTTGTTGTTTTTAAACATTTAATGACAGCCATTCTGATTGGTGTGAGGAAATACCTGATTGTAGAGTTGATTTGCATTTCTCTAATAATTTGTGAGGTTGAGCACTTTTTCATTTGCTTTTTGTCCATTAGTCTTTTTTGGGGAAATGTTTATTTAGATCTTCTGACTTTTTTTATGGGGTTGTGGGTTTTTTGTTTTTATTTGTTTATCTTTTGGTTTTGGGGGTTTTTGTTTTTTTTATTACTCAATGAATTTATTACATTTATAGTTGTACAATGATCATCACAATCCAATTTTATAGGATTTCCATCCCACAACCCCAGCACATCCCCCCAAACACTGAACTGTCTCCTTTGGAAACCATAAGTTTTTCAAAGTCTATGAGTCAGTATCTATTCTGCAAAGAAGTTCATTGTGTCCTTTTTTCAGATTCCACATGTCAGTGAAAGCATTTGATGTTGGTGTCTCATTGTCTGACTGACTTCACTTAGCATGATAATTTCTAGGTCCATCCATGTTGCTACAAATGCCAGTATTTCGTTCCTTGTAATGGCTGAGTAATATTCTGCTGTGTATATGTGCCACATCTTCTGGATCCACTCCTCTGTCAATGGACATTTAGGTTGTGTCCATGTCTTGGCTGTTGCAAATAGTGCTGCAATGAGCATTGGAGTGCATATGTCTTTTCGTGTCAGTGGTTTTCTCTGGGTAGATGCCCAAGAGTGGGATTGCTGGATCAAATGGTCATTCTGTGTTGAGTTTTCTGAGGAATCTCCATACTGTTTTCCACAGTGGTTGCACCAGTTTACATTCCCACCAACAGTGTACTAGCACTTATTGTTTGTAGACCTTTGGACGATGGCCATTCTGGCTGGTGTAAGGTGCTACCTCATCGTGGTTTTGATTTGCATTTCTCTAAGAATGAGTGATGTTGAGCATCTTTGCATGTGTTTTTTGGCCATCTGTATGTCTTCCTTGGAGAACTGTCTGTTTAGATCCTCTGCCCATTTTTGGATGGGGTTGTTTGTTTTTTTGGTGTGGAGCTGCAGAAGGTGTTTATAAATTTTGGAGATGGATCCCTTGTCAGTCGATTCATTTGCACAGATTTTCTCCCCCTCTGTGGGTTGTCTTTTTGTGTTGTTTAGGGTTTCCTTTGCTGTGCAGAAACTTTGAAGTTTGATTAGGTCCCATTTGTTTATTTTTGTTTTTATTGTCAATACTCTAAGAGGTGGATCTGCGAAGATGTTGTGGTTGTTTATATGTCAGAGAGTGTTTGGCCTTTGTTTTCCTCTGAGTGTTTTACAGTGTCTGGTCTTATATCTAGGTCTTTAATCCATTTTGAGGTTACTTTTGTGTGTGGAGTTCTAATTTCATTCTTTTGCATGTGGCTGTCCAGTTTTCCAAGAACCACTTATTGAACAAGCTGTCCTTTCTCCACTGTATATCTTGTGTCCTTTGTCATAGATGAGTTGGCTGTAGGTGCATGGGTTGGATTTTGGGCTTTCTATCCTGTTGCACTGATCTATATTTCTGTCTCTGTGCCAGTACCATACGGTTTTGTTGACTGTTGCTTTGTCATATAGTCTGAAGTGAGGGAGCCTGATTCCTCCAGCTCCATTTTTCTTTTTCAGGATGTCTTTGGCTATTCTGGGTCTTTTGTGCTTCCAAACACCCTTTAAGATATTTTATTCACGTTCTGTGAAAAATGACCTTGGTGATTTGATAGGGATTGCATTGAATCTGTAGATTGCCTTGGGTAGTAGAGTCATTTTGATGCTATTGACTCTTCCAATCCAAGAGCATGGTATGTCTTTCCATCTCTTTGTGTCATCTTTGATTTCTTCCATCAGTGTCTTATAGTTTTCAGAGTACAGGTCTTTGTCTCTTTAGGTAGGTTTACTCCTAGGTATTTTATTCTTTCAGATGTGATGGTAAACGGGATTGGCTCCCTAATTTCTCTTTCTGCTCTTTCATTGTTAGTATATGGAAATGCTGTCGATTTCTGTGTATTAATTTTGTATCCTGCGACTTTGCCGAATTCATGGATGAGCTCTAACAGGTTTCTGGTAGAGTCTTTAGGATTCTCTAGGTAAAGTGTCATGTCATCTGCAAATAGTGATAGTTTTACTTCTTCCTTTGCAATTTGGATTCCTTTTATCTCTTCTTCTCTGATTGCTGTGGCTATGACTTCCAAAACTCTGGTGAAGAGTAGTGGCAAGAGCAGCCATCCTTGTCTTGTTTCTGAGCTTGGTGGGAATTCTTTCAGCTTTTCATCATTGAGAAAGATGTTCGCTGTGAGTTTGTCATATATGGCCTTTATGATGGTGAGGTAGGTTCTGTCTATGCCCACTTTCTGAAGGGTTTTTATCAGAAATGGGAGTTCCTGCTGTGGCTCAGTGGTTAACGAATCCTCCTTGGAACCATGAGGCTGTGGGTTCAATCACTGGCCTCACTCAGTGGGTTAAGGATCCAGGCTTGCCGTGAGCTGTGGTGTATGTCACAGATGTGGCTCGGATAATGCATTGCTGTGGCTGTGGAATAGGCTGGCTGCTACAGCTCCAATTAGATCTCTAGCCTGGGTACCTCCATATGCCACAGGAGCGGCCCTAGAAAAGGCAAAAAAAAAAAAGACAAAAAATTTGCAGTCAGTTCTGACCCAGATTCCTCTGGAATCTCTGCTTTGTCCTGGGACCCTGTGCACATGAAAGCCTGTGTGTGCCTTTCTAGAATGAGGTCTATGTTCTCCCATTCCCATGGAGCTCCTGTGCACAAGCCCCACTGGCCTTCAATGCCAAATGCTCCAGGGATTCTTCTCCCAATGCCAGATCCCAGGTGTGGGGATTTGACTTGGGGCTCAGAACTCTCCCTCCTGTATGAGAGTCTCTGTGATATAATTACTTTCCAGTCTATGGGCTGCCTCCTCAGCAGGTATGGGGTTGCTTATATCTTATAATTGCCCCTCCTACCATCTTGATGTGGCCTCCTCTTTGTCTCTGGAGTAGGATTTTTTTTGACAGCTTTTAGTCTATTTAGTTCAAGGTTGTTCAGCACTTTTTTGTAATTTTGTTGCTTTTATGAGGGAAGGTAAGCTCCAGGCCTTCTATTCTGCCATCTTAATCCCATCTTGGTTGTCCATTTTATTGATATATAGTTGCTTGTAGTGTTCTCTTATGATCCTTTTTACATCTGTGCTGTATGTTGTACTTTCTCCTTTTTCCTTTATAATTTTATTGATTTGAGACCATTCCCTTTTTTCCTTGATGAATCTGGCTAAAGGTTTAACAAGTTTGTTTATCTTTGCAAAAAAACAGCTTTTAATTTCATTGGTCTTTTCTATTGTTTTCTTCATCTCTATTTCATTTATTTCCGCTCTGATCTTTATAATTTCTTTCTGTCTACCAATTTGGGCTTTGTCTGGTCTTCCTTATCTATTGCTTTAGGTGTAAATTTAGGTTGCTTATTTGGGATTGTTCTTGTTTCCTTAGGTGAGAATGTATTGCTATAGACTGCCCTCTTAGAATTGCTTTTGCTAAGGTGTCCCATAGGTTTTGGACTGTTGTGTCTTCATTGTCTTTTGCTTCTAGGTATTTTTTAATTTCCTCTGTGATTTATTCAGTGATCCACAGGTTGATTTCTTCAGTGATCCACAGTGATCCACAGGCATAGTGTTTAGCCGCCGCATGTTTAGGTGTTTTACATTTTTTTCCTTGTTGTTGATTTCTAATTCCATAGCATTGTGTCAGAAAAAATGCATGATATAATTTCAACTTTCTTAAATTTACTGAGGCCTGAATTGTGGTCCAAGCTGTGATCTATCCTAGAGAATGTTTCAGGTGCACTTGAGAAGATGGTGTATTCTGCTTTTGGATGGAAGATTCTACAAATATCAGTTAAATATATCTGATCTAATGTGTAATTTTTGGCCTGTGTTTCTTTATTGCTTCTCTTTCTGGATGATCTCTCCATTGCTGGATGTGGGGTATTATTATTGTGTTACTATTGATTTCTCCTTTTATGGCTGTTAGAAGTTGTCATATAATGTGATGCTCCTATACTGATCTCTTTATCTTTAGGTAGTGTCCTTCTTTGTCTCTTATAACATTCTTTATTTTAAAGTCTTGTCTCATATGAGATTTGTTACTATATTACTCTCTATAAAGAATAAGAAAAATATCATTTGGGGAACAATGGCAAGAGTCCTTCCAAGAGACAGTGATGATTTGGGCTTGTGGCGGGGGGGGGGGGGGGGAAATAATAAAATTTTGACCGGCCTTAGTCCCTGGTTCCTGGGAGGTAACCTCTGCACCCTTTAAATTTCTTTCTTTCATTTTTTTTTGTCACTTTAGGTCCACACCCATCACATAAGGAGTTTCCCAGGCTAGAGGTTGAATTGGAGTTGTAGCTGCTAGCCTATGCCACAACCACAGCAATGCCAGATCTGAGCCATGTCTGTGACCTACAGCAGAGCTCACAGCAAGCCCAGATTCTTAACCCACTGAGCAAGGCAAGAGGTTGAACCCACATCCTCATGAATACTAGTCAGATACATTTCTGTTGCACCACAACAGGAACTTCTGAATTCCTTGAGTGATAGAAATGTCTTTGTTTTGATGTTGGTCCCTGATAATTTATGCTAACCAAGGAGCTCTTAGTAGGCTCCAGCATAGTAAGATGACTCAGAATGGTGACAATTCAGGCCAGAGAGACCAACAAGGTGATTGGAGGATTGCTTCAAGCCACATGTCAGCTTGACACTCCCTAGGGAGGAGAAGACTCTGGATAGTCTAGATAGTCATTGATTGAATCACATGGCCAGTGAGTCAATCAGTTTATCCTGTAATGAAACCCCAGTAAAAAAAAAAAAAAAAAGTTGGACACCAAGGCTCAGATACAGGATTTCCCATCATAGTGCAGTGGAAACAAATCTGACTAGGAACCATGAGGTTGTGGGTTCAATCCCTGGCCTTGCTCAGTGGGTTAAGGATCCAGTGTTTCTGTGAGCTGTGGTGTAGGTCACAGACTCAACTCAGATCTGGCATTGCTGTAGCTGTGGCATAGGCTGGCAGCAACAGCTCCAATTCAACCCCTAGCCTGGGAACCTCTATATGCCACAGATGGGGCCCTAAAAAGACAAAAGACAAAAAAAAGGCTCAGATACTGAGATGTGAGCATGAAGCAGCCTACTGCTTAGACTCTTTTGACAAAGTTACATTCCAAACAGGTCAGTAACATTCATCTTTTTTAAGGAATAGAAAATTTAATGAAACCCTTCTAACATAAAAATTAGCATATGGAGTTCCCGTGGTGGCGCAGTGGTTAACGAATCCGACTAGGAACCGTGAGGTTGCGGGTTCGGTCCCTGCCCTTGCTCAGTGGGTTAAGTATCCGGCGTTGCCGTGAGCTGTGGTGTAGGTTGCAGACGCGGCTCGGATCTCGCGTTGCTGTGGCTCTGGCGTAGGCCGGCTGCTACAGCTCCGATTCGACCCCTAGCCTGGGAACCTACATATGCCGCAGAAGCGGCCCAAAAAAATAGCAAAAAAAAAATTAGCGTGTGCAGTATATGCATGTGGCACTGCTATATGTATGCACACACAAACATATATATATACACATACCTACATGTATATGTACATATACATAGGTAAATACTGATCATAATTCTCACCTACTGAGGTACGCACTTAAAACATATTGTGAATAAATCATATGATAATGTACAAATGTCCATATACAAAAAATACCAAAGAGAAAATGAAAGGGCTTATAAGTATAGTTTTGTAGTGTAAAGAATAATTGTAACTCTAACTTGGAAATTCACTTTTTAGCTGTTTTCCACCTTAAGATTTTTTTTTTTTGTCTTTTGTCTTTTTTGTTGTTGTTGCTGTTGTTGTTGCTATTTCTTGGGCCGCTCCCGCGGCATATGGAGGTTCCCAGGCTAGGGGTTGAATCGGAGCTGTAGCCACCAGCCTACGCCAGAGCCACAGCAACTCGGGATCCAAGCCAGCTCACGGCAACGCTGGATCGTTAACCCACTGAGCAACGGCAGGGACCGAACCCACAACCTCATGGTTCCTAGTCGGATTCGTTAACCACTGCGCTACGACAGGAACTCCCACCTTAAGACTTTTAAGCATATGGTTCTGCTGCCTAGAAATCTTCGTCCTCACTTTCCTTCTGGCTGATTCTTAGTTATCTTTCAGGTTTCAGCTTTTCCTCAATAAAGTATTACCTACATGACCAAATATAAATCACCTGCTTTTGATCTTTATTATATCCCTAATTTTCCTTCATTGAAGAATTTGCATTATATGTTTATTTATATTGTTATTTTATAACTTTTTAGGAGAAAGTTCCTGAGGGCAAAGGTCTTCTCTGTTTTGACTCTTACTGGATGTTCATCCAAATTCATGGTATTTTAAACATAACCACTATGTTTGTATCTTCTAAAAGTGATTCATATTTTTTATTATATTTTTATAAAAATTTGGTAGTGGCCTGAATATTATTATTTTTAACAATACTAGACACATTGGAATCCTCAAAAGATTTTTCAATAAATTCATAAATTTTTAAGGCTGTCACTCTGCTATAAGAACACATCAAGCATGGCAGTATTTTGATTTGAAAATGAGATAAGCTAAAAAATATACATTTTAAAGTATTGCACATAATTTTTTATTCCTTTGAAAACAAAAGTATAATAAATTCTGATTTTGACAAATTTAAAATACAAAACCTGATCCACCTCCTAGAGTAATGGAAATTAAAACATAAATAAACAAATGGCACCTAACTAAACTTAAAATTTTTTGCACAGCATAGGAACCATTAAAAAAAAAAAGAAAGGACAACCCACAGAATGGGAGAAATATCCTTGCAAACAAGCAACAACAAGAGATTAATCTCCAAAATATACAAACAGCTCATGAAGCTTTACATTTAAAAAAATTTTTTTAAATGGTCAGAAGATCTGAATAGACATTTCTCCAAAGAAGACATACAGATGGCCAAAAAGTACATGAAAAATGCTCAACATTGATAATAGTTAGAGAAATGCAAATCAAAACTACAATGAGGTATCACCTCACACCAGTCAGAATGGCCATCATCAAAAAGTCTACAAACAACAAATGCTTCAGAGGATGTGGAAAAAAGGGACTCCTCCTACTCTACTGATGGGAATATAAGTTGGCAAAACCACTATGGAGAACAGTATGGAGGTTCCTTTAAAAACTAAAAATAGGACTACTATAGGATCCAGCTATCCCATTCCTGAGCATATATCTGGAGAAAACAATAATTTGAGAATATACATGCACCCCAATGTTCACTTCAGCACCATTTACCATAGCCAAGACATGGAGGGAACCTAAATGTCCATCAACAGCGGAATGGATAAAGAAGAAGAGGTACATATATACAATGAAATATTCCTCAGCCATAAAAAAGAACAAAATAATGCCATTTGCAGCAACATATCATACTAAGTGAAGTAAGTCAGACAAGGACAATATCATATCATATCAATTATATGTGGAATCTAATTTTAAAATACACAAAAGGACTTATTGACAAAACAGAAACAGACTCACAGATTTCTAAGTCAAACTGTGGTTACCAAAGGGGAATCAAGGGGGGAGGGAAAAGTTAGTAAATTGGGATTAACACGTATACACTGCTATATATAAAATAGATAACTAACAGGGATTTACTGTGTAGCACAGGAAAGTCTACTCAATATTGTGTAAGAGTCTATATGGGAAAAGAATCTGGAAAAGATTGGATATATGTATATGTATAACTGAATCTCCTTGCTATACACCTGAAACTAACACAACATTTTAAATTATCTATACTCCAATAAAACGAAATATATATACTTATATATAACAATGTATTTTAATACACTTTTAACTTTTTCAATATTTTTTCACCTACTTTCACATTATATCCCTATTGCCTGCACATAACCAGTGTTTAGCAAAGATCTTTTGAACAAATGAATAGGTGAATAATACAGTGTACTTGAGGCTGAGGGGAGGCAAATGATCTTCTATACCATTAATGAAAATATACATTTTTATAAATTTTCAGAGGTAATATGAGGAAAAATATAATAAAATTGTGTTTATGATTTTTTCCCCCTTGAGCCCAAGGATTCTGTATGACATCAGGCACATCCCTGTGTCCCCAACTCATTCAATTCATTGAACAGGATTTGCCCTCTCTAAATCTGCAGTGGGATTTCCACCACGAGACAACCCTGAGACTTGAACAAATGCGGCAGCATGAAAAAGTTTCGACCCACCAAGGCCCTTAAAGACTGAATCCTGTTGTAAATAAGTTCTGTTAAAAGAATACTTGAGAAAGTTGATTATAAAATGCCTGGGATAAGTACACTCCATGCTGCGGTTAAGAAAGACATCAGAGAGAAATGGCAACAGAGCCCTTCATTAAATGTCAGTTAGTGTGGATAAACAGCATTTTCCTCTGACAGACACACCCAGTCACAATCCTCCTAAAGTCTCCAGGGTGCCAGCTCGATCGTCCTAAGGAAAATAAGCTGCCGTCCTCAGGAAAGACCACCCAAGTCTGGTCGGGTTGATCATGTGCCCCAGCACCTAAGATATAGATTTCTGAGCCCCCTGTGGGCCCTTGAAGGCCATGCAGGATGCTCAGAACTTCTGTTTGGAGGTATACCTATGGCCTACTTTCTGACCAGGATGCTAAATCACTCAAAATCTCAGTATCTCAGCCTCTTTTCTCTGGCCTGGGACATGCCTCATTCCTTGAAGTCATGCTTGCAGAACAAAAGTGTTATCAGGCTCTAGGTTATCTGGGAAAAAAAAAAAAAAAACACCTCTATGCCATGCCACAATGACAGTACCCATTTCAAGCCCTTAGAAAGGAGCCACCCATTTCTGCCATCAAATTTTCTACTGGATTGTCAACTTGTTAAGACACAGAAGACTGCTGTTTTGCTTGGAATAAAATCCTCTTTAGTAAACTACTATGCAACCACGACAATCAGAGATAGCTGAAGCAAAAAAATGAAAGTGGAAAAACTTTTGACTTGCCCTCAATTGGGAATTGGGATCCAGAGTTAAATTCCAAGAAATCAATAGCTCTCTGAAGCAATGGAATGCAGCTGGCATGTCTTGGAACTTAGACAGGGAATCAAACTCTGCTTTTCCCTCATTTAGCAAGTCTTCTAAAAAATTAAGGAAATTTTAGTTCCTGGCATAGCTCAGTGTAAATGAACCCAACTAGTATCCAAAAGGATACTGGTTATGTTGCAGAAACTGCAGAAACTGTGGCAGTGGAATGAGACAAATGGCACTCAGAGATGCAGAAAAGCAAGGTTTGTTCAGCACTGGTGTGGGCTCAGATGAGTCACCTCCAGAGTCTGAGCACCAGGTCTTTGTTCTCAGCAAATTTTATAACATACTGGGTCTTGTTTTTCTCATATAAGCAGCCCTGGACCTCCCTCTTCCCCAAGCAGACAATGTTCCTGCCTGAGAATCTGAGTAAGCAAGGTTACAGAAGTGAAACTGATAAGCAATGCTGGGAGCACCATTAGCAGGGCTGCTGGTTTGGACATAGGGCACATAGTTGTGTAGCAGGTGCAGCTAAAATAAATAAACAAATTACAAGAAGGATGGTATGAGGCCAGCAGAACTGAAAAGGCACGGGGCTGCTTTTTCAGACAAGGGGGGTTATGTCCCTTAGTTAAATCTCCCACTTTAGTTCGATTCCTGAACTAAAGTGGGTTAAGTGGGTTAAGGATCCAACTTTGCCATGAGCTGTGGTGAACATAGAAGATGAGGCTCAGATTCTGTGTTGCTATGACTGTGTCATAGGCCCCTAGCCTGGGAACTTCCATATGTTGTGGGTGTGGCCATAAAAAGACAAAAAACAAAGTTAAGGAAATTAAGCACATGAGGCTCAAGGGCCTCTCTATTCAGCTATATTTTTATGTAGAAGAAAGTAATCTTCACTCATACTAGCTATAAAATATCTGAAAAGAAAATAATGGAAATATATTTGAAATGTTATACATCTTGAATATCCAAAAAAAATATTTAGAGAGAACATGATCTATGCTTCTTTAAAAAAAACTTATGAATTATATTTTTAATTTATCATTTCAGCACTCCAAGCAGTATTTGCTGCTTTCAGATTTTGGAATAGAATTTTTCTTGGCAACCTTTCTTCAGAATACTTGTTATTACTGATTTTATTTATTTGTTTATTTATTTTGGCTGCACCTGCAGCATGCAGAATTTCCCAGGCCAAGGATCAAACCTGAGCCACAGCAGTGACAATGTCAAATCCTTAACTGCTATACCACCAGGGAACTCCAGTTACTGTCTTTAAAGTTAGCCACTACTGGAGTTCCCATTGTGGTGCAGCAGAAATGAATTCAACTAGGAACCATGAGGTTGTGGATTAGATCCCTGGCCTCACTCAGTGGGTTAGGATCTGGCATTGCCAGATGTGAGCTGTGGTGTATGTTGCAGACATGGCTAGGATCCTGCATTGCTGTGGCTGTGGCATAGTCTGGCAGCTATAGCTCTGATTAGACCCCTAGCCTGGGAACCTCCATATGCCGCTTGTGCAGCCCTAAATAAAGCAAAAAATTAAAATTAAAAAAATAATAAAGTTAGCCACTATGGCAGCTGATTACTAATGATGTGTACTTTTTCTTGTACCCAATGGCCATTTGTACATATTCTTTGGATATACTCAGGTCCTTTGCCCATTTTTAAATTGTATTATTTGTTTTTATTTTATTTTTGCTATTAACTTGTATGCATTGTTAGTATATTTTGGATATTAACCTGATATCAAATATATGGCTTATAATTTTTTCCCATTTAGTAAAATGTCTTTTCATTTTTTGATATTTTTGCTGTACCAATCAAAATGTTTTTAAATTTATTTTTTCTTCCATCAGTGTCCATTCAGTGATAAAATTTACCATGTACAATGATAAAATGCAAAATCACAATGATAAAATTTTAACAATTTGTATATTTCTGATTTAAATCATTATCAGCTTTATTTTGTATGAATGATTTTAGCTAGTAGTATTCACTATATGAGCTCAAAGTCTCCATGAAGTATAAAATATATATTGTAGGATGGAAGTATTGTATATCTTTCATATACAGCATTTCAAATCTGACTAAGATTTTTAGGAATACGCTGGTTGCCTAAAACGCTCCAAAATCTCAGACCTGACCCCCTCCATTTATGAAATAGAAAAGATTTGTTCAGATTTAATTAAAGTACAGGTAGATGAAAGCCACAAAGTGGTTCTGCAAACAGAAAACCGGTTTCCCACTCATGTTTCTTGGTTTGAAAGCAAGACTTTTTGTTATCTCTGTGAGTGAATATACACTAGAAAAGAGAGATTATAGTAAATGAAAATATGTCCAGTTTGCCTGACCACTTCATCTCCTCCTCTTCAACCTGAAAGTAAGTTTAGAGAGAAAGTGCAGGTAGGTTCCACTGTTTTTATTATCCCTAATCCTTGAAAACAGAGACTTCAGTTTTCTTTCTGGCATCAGTTCAACAAACTAAAAGTTAAGGATCCAGCGTTATCACTGCTGTGGCTTGGGTTCCTTCCATGGCCTGTGTTTGATCTCTGACTCCAGAATTTCTACATGCCATGAAATAAAAAATGCTGGAAAGGGTGTGGAGGACATGGAGAAAAGGGAACCCTCCTACACTGTTAATGGGAATGTAACTTGGTGCAATGACTATGGAGAACAGTATGGAGTTTCCTTGAAAAACTAAAAATAGAACTACCATAGGCTCCAGCAATCCCACTCCTGGGCATCTACCCAGAGAAAACCATAATTTGAAAATACACACGCACTGCAACCTTCATTGCAGCACTATTTATAATAGTCAAGACACGGAAATAACCTAAATGTCCATCAACAGAGGAACAGATAAAAAAGATGTAGTACCTATACACTCAGTTGTAAAAAAGAACAAAATAATGCCATTTGCAGCAACATGGACAGACCTAGAGATTATCATACTAAGTGAAGTCAGACAGAGAAAGACAAATATAATGATATCACTTACATATGGAATTTTAAGAAATAATACATGATACAGGATTTCCCTTGTGGCTCAGCTGATTAAGGATGTGGCATTGTCACAGCAGCAGTTCTGTCACTGCTGTGGCTTGGGTTTGATCCCTGGCTCAGTAACTTCCACATGGTGTGGGTGCAGTCAAAAATAAAAAAAAGTGATACAAATGAACTTACAAAACAGAGACAGACTCGCAGATTTTGAAAACAAACTTATGACTACCAAAGCAGAAGGGTTGTAGCAGGGAAGGATAAATTGGGGGTTTAAGAATGTAAGTGCATTTTTGTATATGGAATGGATGATCAATGGGGACCTGCTGTATAGCACAGGGAAATTTATTCAAAGTTCTGGGATAACCTACATGGGAAAGAATATGTACATGTGTATTGCTGAATCACTTTGCTGTGCAGCAGAAATTAACACAACATTGTAAATCAACTATACTTTAATAAAAGTAATTTTGAAAAATCAAGTACTTTTCAGTAAATATTGGCATAAACATATTATTTTTCTCTTTTAACTTATAGCAAATAACTATTCTAATTTCTTGATATCCATCACTTGAATTTTAGAATTAAAATCATGAATAATTTTCATTTTATATACTGCAAGGTTCTATTTACTAAAAAGCATCTATAGTCATATGACGCAAGTCAATAATTATTTTCCTATTTACTATGATAGTCTTTTAGTGATAACATATTTTTTAACTGCAATGGAACAATGAAAAGAAATAAATGCATTAGAAAACACTAACTCTATGTTGTGAAAGAATTTGAATTAATAAAATTACCTGTTTTTTTCTTTTTCCTTTTTTTTTTTTTTTTTTTTCTTTTTAGGGCCACACCCATGGCATATGGAAGTTCCCACGCTAGGGGTTAAATTGGAGCTACAACTCCCAGCCTACACCACAGTCACAGCAATGTGGGATCCAAGCCATATCTGCAACCTATACCACAGCTCACAGCAATGCCAGATCCCCAACCCACTGAGTGAGGCCAGGGATCTAACCTGCATCCTCACGGATATTAGTCAGATTCATTTCTGCTGTGCCACAATGGAAACTCCAAAATTATCTGGTCTTTATATGTGAACTAAATTAATATATAAATCCATCTTTTCATGCTATTTTTTCAAATCAACTTTATTGATATAATCTACATACAATAAACTACATCCATTATGTTCAAGTCAATGCATTTTATAGATGTGTACACAAATGTAATAAAAATACAGAATATTTTCATCAACCCCAAAAGCTTTTCCTTGTACCCCTTTGCTGGCCATCACTCCCTCTGCTCCTAGACCCCAGCAGCCACTGATCCTTGTCACTTCACTATGTTTACATTTTTAGAATTTCATATAAATGCAATCATTCAGTATATAATACTCTTTTGTGTCTGGTTTCTTTTGCTCAAAATGATTTTGAAATTCATGTTACACATATCAGTAATCCATTCCTTTATATTGCTGAAAGGTATTGTAGTACTTATTTACGAATATACCACATTTGTATTATCCAGTCACTTGATGATGGACATGTGGGTTATTTACAGTTTGAAGCTATTTAATGAATAAAACAGCTATCAACTTTAATGTACAAGTTTTCATGTGGACATAAGATTTTTTCTCTTAAATTCAGAATGGCTGGGTTTTAAGTTTGTTGTATGTTTAATTGTTTATAATTTGCCAAACTGTTTTACAATGTTTGTGTCATTTTGTATTTATTCTCATTTGCCACGGTTCCAGTTGCTCCACATCTTCCATTTTCCAACACAGAATGATGTTGACCATTTTAATTTTAGCCTTTTTAATGAGTGTATAGTGTATATAGTATTTTAATGAGTGTATAGTGTATAGTCTTTTTAATGTGTGTACTTTAATGAGTGTGTGTTTAATGAGTGTATAATGTAATTTTAATTTTTATTTCTCTGATTTCTAATGCTGAAAGTTCTTTCTTGTCCCTATTGGCCATTCCATATCTTCTTTCATGAATGATCTCTATTTGAATTTGCTGCCGTTTAGTATTGGGATATCTGCCTTTTTACAATTGGGTTGTAAATTTCTTTATATTTTCAGAATACAAATCTTTTGTCAGATATCTACTGCAAATATTCTCTCATTCTGTCTCATCATGTTTCCTAACAGTGCCTTTCAAAGGAAAAATTTTAATTTTGATAAATCAAACATCACTTTTATAGTTTATTATTTATGTGTCCTAAGAAGTATTTTCCTATGGTCCTGATACCAAATATTTTTAGGGCCACACCCACAGCACATGTAAGCTCCCAGGCTAGGGGTCTAATCAGAGCTGTAGCCACTGGCCTTTGCCATAGCCAGAGCAACATGGGATCCTAGCACATCTGTGACCAATGGCATCACAGCTAATGGCAATGCTGGATCATTTAACCCACTGAGCAAGGGCAGGGATTGAACCTGTGTCTTCATGGATACTAGTCAGGTTTGTTACTGCTGAGCCACAATGGGAACTCCCTGGTACATTTTAAAGGGTTGTTTTGTAATGATAGTTATGATTTTGTTATGATTATGGACTTTTTCAGTTTTTTCAATTTTGATCAATTATGTTTTTCTAGGAAGTCATTTACTTTAGGTAGTATTTCCTTCTGGTCCTCTTAATTGACCCAATATCTGTGGTTGTTTTTACACATTTGTTGAATTTTGCTGTCTACCTTAGGATTCTGTGGAGTATCTAGTTTACTGAGGTTTTATAAAATCTTTATTTAGGGAGTTCCTGCTATGTGCAAGGATCCAAATGCAGTGGCTCGGGTTGCTGTGGAGGTGAGGATTCTATCCCTGGCCCCACACAGTGGGTTAAGGACCCAGCATTGCCACAGCTGTGGCTCACATTTGATCCCTGGCCCTGGAACTTCTGTATGCCATAGATTCAGAAAAAAAATGTTTTAATAGTAAAAAATGGATTGCTTTATAAATTTTGATTCCTGAATAAATTTAGGTATACTTTCAGATGTAAGAGAAACCTAAAATAGAATGGTTTATACAAAGAAAATCTATTTTTATCACATAGCAAAATTCTGGAAGTAACTTGCTGCTAGTGTTGATTAAATATATTATTAGGGCATGTCTCTGATTCTCTTGGCTTTTCTTCCATGGTTGAGAAAATGCTGTCACTGCCCCAGGCATCATGTGCAAGGCAGAAGTAAATTAATGACAGCAGCTAAGTCTGCCCCTTTTCTAAAGAAAGCAAAGTTTTCTGAGAACAACCAGTGTTTTGCTCCTCCTGGCCTGAGTCAGTTCACTTGGCCACTACCAGCTTTAAAAGATGCTAATGGGATAAATAGTGAGAGAGGAGTACTGGAATTGCTCAGTCAACCAACATTGTCTACAGCTATGAAAATGGCTATCCATACCCAAGGGAAAAAAAAGAATCACTTTCCCAAAAGACATACCAAAAAACCCACAAACACTTAAAAATCTTATGTGAGGCTTGACTAAGACCAGTAGTTCAGAAAATGCAAAAGAGTAAATGGCCATATTTAAGCATGTAAAAATTAAAATATGAATGGAAAATATCATATACAAAGTCGAGAGACGAGCAATAGTTTTTTTAAAGTAGTTACTACCTTTAATATATAAAAAGCTGATGAAAATTGATAAGACAATCCAAAAAGAAAAAATATATCATTCATAAAAGCAACTTGGAGATTACCAAAGGGGCCAAGTAATACTTAAAGAGGCATATAAATATATGTAGATTAAAATAAACTTAGTTATCATTCTAAAATCATAAAACTCCTCAAGGTCAAAGTAACATCTATTTTTTAATAGAGGGAAGGGTACATTTTTATACTAATGTTAAAAATATGAAATGCTATCTTATTTCAGAGAAATCTGGCAACCACTATTAAAATAAGAAAACACAATCCAATCCACTTGTCTCCTAAAAAGTATATTACAGGGGGGAGAAAAAAAGCTCCAGTAGGTAAGAGCATGATTATGTCTGTCTACTAGCCATGGTGCTATGCCACCTCTTCAAGATGGTTATCAGACATTTCATCACTAGGAAATGTGAATAGGCAGTGGCAAAGTGGTTGAACAAATTATGGCATGTCCAAACCATGGACTCTTTAGATGGTTAAAAGTATGACTGAGTGCAAAAAAATGCAAAAATGTGTGTATAACACAATCCCATTTTAAGACAATGGAAATAGTCATATATATGTGCACAGATAACATATTATTGTGTCTATATGTGATTATGAGTAAAAAGAAAAACGTGGGGAGTTCTTCAGCATTGCTTATCTGTTGATAGATCACTGATGGCTAGAGTTGCAAAGAGTGGAGGAAAGTACAAAATTCAAGAGATAAAAAGTATTACAAAAGTCACATTTACACAGTTTTACGTGTGTGCACATGTGTGTGTTAAAATACATTTAGGGAGTTCCCTCGTAGGTCAGCAGGTTACAGATGTCACTACTGTGGCTCTAGTACAGCTGTGTTGCAGGTTTGATTCCTGTCATGCCACAGGTGTGACAAAAGAAATACATTTGTTCAGGGAGTTCCAATTGTGGTGCAGTGGAAACGAATCTGACTGGGAAAAATGAGGTTGTGGGTTCCATCCCTGGCCTTGCTCAGTGGATTAAGGATCCGGCATTGCTGTGAGCTGTGGTATAGGTTGCAGATGTGGCTCGGATCTGGCGTTGCTGTGGCTGTGGCGTAGGTGTAGGCAGCAACAGCTCCAATTCGACTCCTAACCTGGGAACCTCCATATGCCACGGGTGGGGCCCTAAAAAGACAAAAGACAAAAAAAAAAAAAGAAAAAGATAAAAGGAAAAAAAGAAAAACTTATATTGTAAAATGGGTGGGGAAATTTTAAAAAATTGAAAAAAGTTTTACTATAAATACAAATGAACTTATTTGTATTTAAGATTAAGCTCTCATATTCCACTGATAATTTTCCATCACCCATTCCTCAATCAATTCCCAAGTGCCCTTTGAGATATATGAAGGCCCACAAAACAGCCTTCCTTTCACCCAGGGATTAATAGTATGTTTACAAAAGGTCAAGTATCTCTCTCTCTCTTTTTTTTTTTTTTTTTTTTGCTTGGTAATGTAGAATTGCATTTTTTTAATGTACCTGAGAATAAACAGGTTGAGAATCATTTACTTACAAACCCCTGGGCTCTTAACACCAATTTTCATTAACTTAATGTTCTATTAATTATCCAAAGGAAAAAACCATACCATTAAAGAGGAAATCTGAGCATGAGAGGCTCTTAGTCAAACTCCTACTTTTACTAAAGTTTGGCAGCTACCATAAAATCTGACAACACGAGAGTAATTTTCTTATATACATCAAAGTTTAAAAAGTCTTTTAGCAAAAAGAGTGAATGCCTTAAGTCTTAGCAACAAAAATTGGGACTGATGTTGCAAATCAGAGCACTTTCATTTTTAGGTTAGTTTGGAAAGTTTGTATAATTTAAAAAAATATGTCGGGGGAGTTCTCTTTTGGTGCAGTAGGTTAAGGACCCAATCGGCTTGGGTCACTGGTGTGGCTCAGGTTTGAGATCCCTGGCCCAGGAACTTCCACATGCCATGGGCATGGCCAAGATATATATTTTTGGATTCTATATTCCTTA
The DNA here is from genome assembly GCF_016906955.1 of Phacochoerus africanus. Classification (NCBI taxonomy): domain Eukaryota; kingdom Metazoa; phylum Chordata; class Mammalia; order Artiodactyla; family Suidae; genus Phacochoerus; species Phacochoerus africanus. The sequence goes on from NC_062548.1 coordinate 54,799, forward strand.
AATAGGAACAGTTATGTCCATGGATTGAAAACTTCTGCTAATGGCAGAGTAGGAACCAATATTCCCTTTGAGAACTAAAAAAGGGGGAAGAAAATCTTAAATATATTTAATTTTTGTAACAGCAATGGAGAGCCACTAAGGAGGTGAAAAACTGCAGGGATAAGATTAGAGATAAGGCATTAACTCTGGAATTTGCAACTATTTATTAAAAAGAGCTGTTTGCTAATTCAAAGCAGATATTGGGCAAGAAGCTTAAGATAGTTTTTCGACAAATTTATTAAATTAAAGGGAAAAATAGTAGAATTAAGCTCCTTCTAAGGAGGAGGGGCCTGATAAATCTCCCAAAGTCCTAAATCTTGAGGGTATCCCCTAAGAATAAGAGTAAAGGGGGGCAGGGTTCCCTGGTGGCCTATTGGTTAGGACTTGGTGCTATCACTGCTGCAGCTTGAGTTCAACCCCTGGTCTGGAAGCTGCTGCATGCCATAGCCAAAAAAAAAATTTTTTTTTGTCTTTTGTATTTTGTGAGCCGCACCCACAGCATATGGAGGTTCCCAAGCTAGAGGTCCAATCGGAGCTGTAACTGCCGGCCTACTCCAGAGCCACAGCAATGCCAGATCCAAGCCATGTCTGTGAACTACACTACAGCTCACGGAAATGCTGGATCCTTAACCCACTGAGTGAGGCCAGGGATTGAACCCACAAGCTCATGGTTCCTAGTCAGATTCTTTTCCACTGCACCACAACAAGAACTCCAAAAAAAAAAAAAAATTAACAAAATAGGCAATCCTTCATAGAGACTGAAGCCCAATTGCAAATGATCTCAATACATGATTGGATGAAGCAATCAGGGATCACTCTTGTTCCTAGCCTGTTAAATGCAAAGGCAAGTCCTCTCTGAAAGATGATAGCATCCAGAGCACCTAATTATACCTACAATTTTTAATACACAGTGCCTAGGCAATTGATTTATAAGCACCAGGTATATGAAGACAAGACATCCCCAAAACCCAAGAGAAACAACCAACAGAAAAGTTAACAATGGGGCCATCACTAGGAGAAGGAGAGGAAGATAATGAAGCAAATGCATAATTTGAATAAATAGTAACTAGAAATTTCCTCAAATGTGCAAAAACAAAAAGCCCATTAAGCTACAGATTTTAAAAAACACTGCAAATCCTGAGCAGGATAAATACATGGAATATCATATCCAAGCATATCACTGTCCAACTGCTGACAGCCGAAGACAAAGACATAGATTTTAAAAGAGAAAAGAATTCTAAAAACCACATTACCTTCAAAGGTAATTAGATTGCTACTTTCAATAAAAAAAGAAAGATAAATTATAACAAAATACCTCAAAATTCTAGTAGAAAGTAACTGCCTGCCAACTTAGAATGCTATACTCAGTAAAAATACCCTTTAAAAATGAAGGCAAAGAAGCTCCCTGGTGGCTCAATGGGTTAAGGAGCTGGTGTTGTTACTGCTGTGGTGCAGATTCAATCTCTGGCCTGGAAACTTTCCCAAGCCACTGGAGTGGCAAAGAAAAAAAAAGGCAAAATAAAGACATTTTCCAACAAACAAAACTAGAAATTGTCACTAACAAACATATACAAAAAGAAATGCTAACAAGTGCTCTTCAGTCAGAAAAAAAAATCCTAGAAGGAAACTTAAAGGACAAGAAGGAAAAGGTAACAAAAAAGGAAAATATGTGGAATAATATAAATGAATATTGATCCTGAAACAGTTATAACGGAGCATGTCAACTATGCACAGAATTAAAAATACATGACATCAATACCATATAAGTCAAGAAGGATATACACAAAGTTAATGTTCTAACTCTTCACCTTACCCAGAAAGTAGTGTAAGTACTAGTTTACATTAACTTTTAATAAGTAAAGTATGCACATTATATTAATATACCTTACAAAGTAAATTTTGAACCAAAAACAACACTAGAGAAAAAAAAATGGAATTCCCATCATGGCGCAGTGGTTAAAGAATCCGACTAGGAACCATGAGGTTGCGGGTTGGATCCCTGCCCTTGCTCAGTGGGTTGATGATACTGCGTTGCCATGAGCTGTGGTGTAGGTTGCAGACGCAGCTCAGATCCTGCATTGCTGTGGCTCTGGCGTAGGCCGGCGGCTACAGCTCTGATTCAACCCCTGGCCTGGGAACCTCCATATGCCACGGGAGCAGCCCAAGAAATAGCAAAAAGACAAAAAAAAAAAAACACTAGAGATAAAAGGGGACATTTCAAAACGATTGTTTCAATTAACCATAAAGAATGTAACAATTCTAAATTTGAATGTATGTAAAAACAAAGACAAACTATATAAAACAAAAATTGGTAGCTCTAAAAGAGGTAAATTCACAATTATTCTGAAAGACTGGAACACATTTATTTCAGTATCTGATAGAATAAAAGACCAAAAAAAAAAAAGTCTAAGAGTAAGAGGATTTGAAAACACAATTAAGATTTGTAGAGATTGAGAGAGATAGAAGTGCTCTTCCAAGTGTGCAACTATATTTTCTAAAACAAGCTCAAATGCAAGACAACTGCCTCATAGTAACCTTGCATGTAATAAATATGTAGAGAATGTATTAACAAAATTGGAAGGAAAGAATTCTAGTTTTTAAAACCCCTTTTCTCAGAGTTCCTGTTGTGGCGCAGTGGAAATGAAACTAACTAGTAACCCTGAGGTTGCGGATTTGATCCATGGCCTTGCACGGGGGATTAAAGATCCAGCATTGCATTGAGCTGTGCTATAAGTCACAGATGCATTGCTGTGGCAGTGGCATAGCCTGGCAGCTGTAGCTCCAATTCAACCCCTAGCCTGGGAAACTCCATATGCTGCAAGTGTGGCCCTAAAAAGCAAAAAAAAAAAATTCTTCCACTTGTCTCTTTTTCAAACAGAAATCAGTAAAAAGCAGAGGTTTCTGTGGAAAAGGCTGAGAATCCAGAGTACTAAGTCTGTAACTCGTGGCTAAGTTCCATGATCTCAGGACCAGTTCTAGTATGACTAGTCTATAGGGCTGCTGCTTACATCATTGATCACTTTTAGGATACAGGCTAGGATCACTTTATACCTTTTGGGCATGAGTTACCTGCTGCCACAGCAGGGAATTAGTAAACAAGGGAACATACTGGTTACCTAAAGATGCCTGTGACTATTCAGGCAAGTCTATGGTTGTGATTTGCCAATCTCAAAGTCAAGCTGTAAATTTAGAATTTATTAATCCAAATTTCTACCCACTAATAGATATTATAAACAATAAATAATAGTGACTTCTCAAAGAAAAGGAAAAAAGAAGCATTCTTCTTTGTGTCTTTTATATCAATTTTCACAAAAATGTCTATTTTCTCTTCACTATAGACCTGAAGTGCCTACACAACTGCCTTGATTTCAGTGTCCCTCAGGTGTTTGGACAATGAAAAATTTTCTTAGAACTCTCTTCATTAAGAAATTCCTTTGGTCAATATAGAATATTTTTGCTACTCAGGGCATGGAAAATTCAACAGCCCTGCATTTATAAAGCTGGCTCTCCAAAATGTGAAACAAAAAAGATTGCCAAATCATCTCCTTGCAAATGTACTATTATTTGCAGGGGCTGGAAAATCCCAGTATCGGTCAAGTAACTAAGCATGGCCATTATTCACTGTTTAAACACTTTCTCCAAGTGTCTCCCCATATGTGTAAAACTGGAATCAACTATGCAATCCAGATAGTCATACTTCTTACTACATAGAGAAAAGCTGACTTTGGTTACCTCTTGCTTCTTAGTTAAGCTATAGCTTCTCACAACTTTGTATCCCCATGCCATGATTGTGGTATTGGACAGTCTACTTCCCCAGTATTTGATTTCTGATGTATACTGAGTTGTGGCTTCCAGTTGAAGGCTTTCCTGAAGTCACTGCATTTATAGGGTTTCTGCTTAGTATGAATTTTCTGGTGTTTAATAAGATTTGATCTGATGGTGAAGGCCTTTCCACATTCAGTACACATATATGGTTTCTCTCCTGTGTGAATTCGATGATGTTCATGGAGTTGTGACTTCTTAATAAAGGCCTTCCCACAGTCACCACATTCATAGGGTTTCTCTCCAGTATGAATTCTCCGATGTCGATTTAAGTGTGACTTCTGGATGAAGGACTTCCCACATTCAGTGCAAATATAAGGTTTCTCACCTGTATGAATTCTCTGATGCATAATTAGTGTTGATTTTCTTGCAAAGGCTTTCCCACATTCACTGCACTCATAATGTCTTTCTCCAGTGTGAGACTGCTGATGTATATGGAGGCCTGACTTTCGAGTGAAGGCTTTTCCACAGTCACTACATTTATAGGGTTTCTCACCAGTATGAATTTTCTGGTGTGTAAAAAGATTTGATCTGTCAGTGAAAGCCTTTCCACATTCAGCACATCTGTAGGGCTTCTCTCCTGTGTGAATTTGCTGATGTACATGAAGTTGTGACTTCTTAGTAAAAGATTTCCCACAATCACTGCATTCATAAGGCTTCTCTCCAGTGTGAATTCTCTCATGTGTAATAAAATGTGACTTGTGGAAGAAGGCCTTCCCACATTCAGTACAAACATAGGGTTTTTCTCCTCTATGAATTCTCTGGTGCATACTCAGTGTTGACTTCTGAATAAATGCTTTCCCACATTCGCTGCATTCATAATGTCTCTCTCCAGTATGACATTTCTGATGTATCCTGAGCCGTGACTTCCAGGTGAATGATTTTCCACAGTCATTGCATTTATAGGGTTTCTCTCCAGTATGAATTTTTTGGTGTTTAATGAGATTTGACCTGTCAGTAAAGGCCTTCCCACATTCAGTACATATATAGGGTCTCTCACCAGTATGAATTTTCTCATGTATAATCAGATTTGTCTTATGGGCGAAGACTTTCCCACATTCAGTACATATAAAGGGATTCTCTCCTGTGTGAATTCGTCGATGCACATGGAGTTGTGACTTCTTTATAAAGGACTTCCCACAGTCACTGCATGCATAAGGTTTCTCTCCAGTATGAATTCTCTCATGTGTAATAAAATGTGACTTCCGGATGAAGGCTTTCCCACATTCGGTACATACATAGGGTTTTTCTCCTGTGTGAATTTTCTGATGCATACTTAGTGTTGATTTCCTTGTGAAAGCTTTTCCACATTCAGTACATTCAAAGTGTTTCTCTCCAATATGAACTTTTTTATGTACACTGAGGTTTGAATTCTGAGAGACATTTTTCTCACATTCATTGTAATCATACGGTTTTTTCCCTCCAATATGAATTTTCTGGTGTCTGAACAGATCTGACTTCTGGAGAAAGGCTTTCTCATGTGCACTACATTTATAGCCAGTCCCCTCAGTGTGAGTTTTCTCATGATTTGAGTTGAGGGAAAAGTCTTTCCCATATTCAGTACATACAGAGTTTTTCTCTCCTCTATAAACTTTTGGAGGTACAGCAAGTTGGAGCTTCTCAGTAAAGACTGTCTCACATTTGCTCCACTCATGTTTCTCTTCAGTATAAATCCTTTGATGTTCAAAAAGGTGTGACTTATGGGTAAAAAGTTTTCCACAATCAGAAAATAAACAGAGGTTCCCCCCAGTATGAATTTTTTGATGTTGACTAAGAGCTTGCTTGTGATTCAGATGTTTCTTACGTCTATTATATTCAGAAGCATGAGTTTCTGTGTGAGACTTCACATGAGTGAAAATATTATCATATCCAATAACCTTATCAAAATTTTCTGTTGCATTATTTCTATTATAATTACATAAACTTAGAATAGGCTTCAAACTCTTTTGTAGTGAGTCATAGAGTCTTTTTCTTGAAGAAACAAGGTATGTGTTTACATGAAATATTTTTCCAATGTCCTTATTATATTCATAGTCTTTCTCATTAGCTAGTGTATCCTCATTGATGAAGGTGACATGATTTAAATGTCTGTTCAGGTTTTCCTCACATCTCCCTGTCTGTTTATCATCTTGCCACAATTTTCCTAAAATAGAATATGGGTCATCTCTTGTGAAGAGATTAATTCTCTCAAACCGGATTAAATCTTCTTCAGACTTTCCCTGTTGTAATGCTTCAAAACCAATAACTTGATCTAAAAAAGAAAAAAGAAAACACACAAAGAATAGTTAATATAAAATAGAAGGGATAATATGCAGAGTGGATTCAGGGTAAACACAGAGAAATGGGAGAGGTTCTATATAAATAATAAATATAGATAAATACATAAAATATAAATAAATGTGTAGTAATCTATATGAAATAATATGCAATAATAAAATAAGCACTTATATTAATTTACTGTACAATAAACAATAGCATTTAGATGTGTTGGGCGTTGTTCTAAGTTCTATATTAATTCATTTAAACATGATCACAACACTTTGCCATTGGTATTATTACTGTTCCTATTTTACAGATGAGGAAACTGAGCCACAAAAGGGTTAAGTAATTTGCCCAAGTCAAATCTTTAGTTAATGGGGAGGATGAGATTCAAACTGAAGTATACCAGCTCTACACATGTAGCTGGTGTCAGAACTACATAAGGTGTCAGAAGAAGAGTGACAAACTATGTGGCTAAAAAGAAGTATTCTGAGTCTAGATTCTTTTTTTTTTTGCCTTTTCTAGGGCCGCTCCCGCGGCATATGGAGGTTCCCAGGCTAGGGGTCTAATCGGAGCTGTACTGCTGGCCTACGCCAGAGCCACAGCAATGTGGGATCCGAGCAATGTCTGTGACCTACACCACAGCTCATGGCAATGCCGGATCCTTAACCCACCGAGCAAGGGCAGGGATCAAACCTGCAACCTCATGGTCCTAGTCAGATTCATTAACCACTGAGCCATGATGGGAACTCTTGAGTCAAGATTCTTATTATCTTTCATCTATAAATCCTCACTGATCTCCCTGCTTTCTCTTTTCCCTACTAACCATTATGTCCCAACTACCAGTTTATTTATGAAACTAGCCTCAGTCATCCTGAATTAGCTTTACCATTACAAACAGTAAATATATGACTATGATTCAATTCTTTATGGCTGGTTTGAAGTACAGATACATGCATCTAATAGGAAGCATATAACAGCAGAAAGAGCCAATAATCTGAAGCAGAGACTGAAAGTTGTCCATCAAAATCTATCCTCTTCCTTCAGCAACATTAGCTTGTAGCCAAACATGTGGCTGCCTCAAAACAACAGGTCTGTGCAGCCTCATTTTTCATTAGTAACTCAGTTACCACCAATCAAGTGGGAGTAAAAATTATACCTGCTGCAATAAGGCCAGTGTCTTAAGGAGGTGGGTCTGGCTCCCACAACTCTCTTTTCTTGCCACTGGCTATATTACAGACTTGCATTGATCAGGTCTACAAAGCTGGCAATGCCCTAGACAGAAGTCAGAAAACTATGGCACTCAGGCTAAATCCAGGCCTCTACCCAAAAACTAAAAATGGATTTTACAGCTTTGAAAAAAAAAAAAAAAAAGAGTACTTAATGGCACATGAAAATGATATGAAATTCAAATTTCCATGTCCATAAAATTTTTATTGGAAAACAGCCACATCCATTTATTGATGAATCAGAGCTGCTTTGGGGCTTCAATAACAAAACTGAGTAGTGGAGTTCCCGTCGTGGTGCTGTGGTTAACGAATCCAACTAGGAACCATGAGGTTGCGGGTTCGATCCCTGGCCTTGCTCAGTGGGTTAAGGATCTGGCGTTGCCATGCTCTGTGGTGTAGGTCGCAGACGCAGCTCAGATCCCCCATTGCTGTAGTGTAGACCAGCGGCTACAGCTCCGATTAGACCCCTAGCCTGGGAACCTCCATATGCCACAGGAAGTGGCCCTAGAAAAGGCAAAAAGACAAAAAAAAAAAAAGTAGTTATAACAGCAACCACATGGCCCGCAAAGCCTAAAATATTTACTTCTGGGCCTTTAAAGAAAATATTTGCTGACCCCTACTTAAGGGGATGATGGTGCAATGACGTTCTAGAAATTTTGTCCCTATAAGGTCACTGGAAGCAGAGTTGTCTGGAGACCTGGATCACCCACCTTGGAACTGTCATGTGATTGGTCTATATATGCGTTATCTAAGTCACTGATTCTTGGGGTCTCTCAGTGACAGGAGCTTGGTTTTACTCTAACATACCATTCTTGCCCAGGGTAAGAACCACTAATATTCCAATTTCTGGAATAGTGTATAAGACATAGTAGATTCTCAGCAAATATTTGTGTAAAAATTAGATTATACTATTATCTTATTCTATTAGAGTTCTTGAATATAGACATAGTCTAATCTTATATCCATTTTGTTCCATTTATAGGGCCTTATAATGTCCCAAAACACATTTCTTAATTGTTATATTACATTTTTACTCACACATATAAATGGCTTTCACTAATGCTGAGGACATCTCATACTGGGTTCCTAAAGATGGATTATCATCTTTTGCAACGTTTCCTTTCTTTAGGTTACAAACTCATTGCTATGCCTAACATCATTTAAATTACTACCAACTACTTTCAATGTAAAAAATTGGCTCCTGTGGGAAAAGTTTAATTATTCACAATTCCTTTGTCACATACTAAATTACTCATTCAATAAAATAAGAGTCATAATTCAGGCTGGTAAAATGGATGTATGCCAGCTATCTTTCCACCAGTCACTAAGGTCTATTTGTTACTGAATTCAAACATATATTCTTTTCCTTTTCCTCACCAAGTGTCCTTTTTTCTGATCTCCTGTTCATATTCAAAATTAATTTTCTTCATGGATCATTTAGTATTCTATGCTCTGAAAAGGGATCTCAGAGTTCATACTGTGGCAAAATGGGATTGACAGCATCGCTGCACTGCTGGGATGCAGGTCTGATCCCCGGCCTGGCACAATGGGTTAAAGGATCCTGTGTTGCCTTAGTCTGTGGCATAGGTTGAAGCTGCAGCTCAGATCTGATCCCTTGGCCAAGGAACTTATGCCACAGGGCAGCCAAAAAAGAAAACAAAAACAAAAAAAAATCTCAAATCTCAGCATGATTCTAGGAAGGCTCTCTTTTCTTTTAACTTAAAAAAAAAAAAAAGATATTCTGAGCCTATCATATTCAAACTTAATTGGCACAAAGGTACATAATAATAAATGCTTAAGACTCAAAGGCTGAATTTTAAAGATTTCTTGCAGTTATCTTCCTTTTCCAATTATAATTATTGGCCCTTTGAATTACTCCTAGCAGAAAATTTTAAAAATCCCTCTGCAAGAGAGCAAAATAAACTCCTTTGCCTTTCATATAAATTAAAGAATTTAATTTCATTAAATATTCTGTAGAGAAACATTTTTAAAAACAGAGGTAAAAGACTCAGTTATCACATGAATTAATGTTTTCTGTGAGTGTCTATGGGTTGGAGGATTAGAAAAAGGGAAAAAGCAATGTATGCTGCATTAGTTTGGTCCAATTCAAGGAGTAAATGAAACCTGAGAACAAAGAAAAGTATGTAGACTATCTGAATAGACAGATCAGAAATTAAAGAGGCAGATCCAGAGGATCATTAAATAAAATGTTAAAATGAAGTAAACATGATTATGGAAGCTAAACAGAGATAAATGTGACTTGCAAATATGAGACCTATTCTTTCTTTTGCTTATAAAACCAGTGAGAGAAGAATTTGTCATGGAGTTCCCCTAGTGGCTCAGCAGGTTAAGAACCCAACTAGTACCAATGAGGATGTGAATTTGATCCCTGGCCTCATTCAGTGGATTAAAGGATCTGGCATGCTGTGAGCTGTGGCATGGGTCACCGCTGCAGCTTGGATCTAGTATTGGTATAGCTGTGGCTGGCAGCTGCAGCTCCAATTCAATCTCTAGCCTGGGAACTTCCATATCCCAGAGGTACTTCCCTAAAAAGAAAAAAGAAAAAAAAAAAGACCTTGATTTGAGGTAAAAAGAATAAAAATGCTAGAAAAAGGGAGAAAAAGGAAAAAAAAAAAAAAGCCTAGATCCAATGTACCAGTAATTGTGGCCCATTCCTCCCAAGAAGTCAAGCAAAGACAACACTGATATTGAAAGGGTCCTCAAAAGGGATGGCATTTAGATGTCCAGGGGGCCAATATTGACACTACCCATGCAGTTCCAGAAGCTCAGAATGTTACAGAAACATCATATTAACAGAACTTCAAAGTAGCCAGCTGCTACCAGTATAACTGTAATTCAATTGTACTATCTCCTATGCTTTTGATTCCCTACTCACCTACACAGCTCAGGCTTGAGACTTCACCACCCAACATACATGGCTCTTCTCCCCGCTCCAAGTTGAAAATGACTTCTGGTTTGGGAACCTGACATCCTAATAATAGGAAATGATAGAAGACTTGATTTCAGAGGTCATACAATGAAGCATTCCACTTGATATTCAGAAAAGTTCAAGGGAAACAGAGGTATATTCATAACATCCAAAAGAGATTGTTAAGAACACAGAACAAAATAAGGAAAAAACTATTACACACTTCAGATATCCTTAGAAGTCCCATATACCTCAGAAATCCCGCAGATTTCAGAAATTCCACTGAGAAAGAAAATACACTCAATTAGGTATAGCTTTACTCAGCAGAGCTGTGCTTACCCACTGAGATCAAGTTGAAATAGTTTTCCAGCGTTACATTCCTGTATAGGCTTTTCTGAACACGGTCAAGCTGTTGCCACTCCTCCCTGCTGAAGTCTACAATTACATCCTTGAAAGACACTGATCCCTGGAAAAACACATGCCTATTCAATGTAAAGGATCAGGATTGAAGGACAGGAACAAATTATTTAGGGACTTACTTTTTAATCATTTTTAACATGATATAACATATGATTCCCACGAAATACCTAAATTTTACATTATTATTTTCAAGAAAAAAAAGAAATACTAGGAGTTCCCGTCGTGGCGCAGTGGTTAACAAATCCAACTAGGAACCGTGAGGTTGCGGGTTCGGTCCCTGCCCTTGCTCAGTGGGTTAACGATCCGGCGTTGCCGTGAGCTGTGGTGTAGGTTGCAGACACGGCTCAGATCCTGTGTTGCTGTGGCTCTGGCGTAGGCCAGTGGCTACAGCTCGGATTAGACCCCTAGCCTGGGAACCTCCATATGCCGCGAGAGCGGCCCAAAGAAATAGCAAAAAAAAGACAAAAGAAAAAAAAAGAAATACTAAAAATATCATGCCAATTTTTTTCTGTGGTTCTGATAATATTCTGTGGTGGTTTTTTGTTTGTTTTGCTTTTGTTTTTGTCTTTTTAGGGCCACACCCGCGGCATATGGAGGTTCCCAAGCTAGGGGTCTAGTCGTAGCTGTAGCTGCTGGCCTACGTCACAGCCACAGCAATGCAGGATCTAAGCAGCATCTATGACCACAGCTCACGGCAACAGCAAACCCTTAATCCACTGGAGCAAGGCCAGGGAGCGAACCTGCATCCTTACGGATACTAGTCAGATTCCTTTCCACTGAGCCACAACGGGAACTCCCTATTTTGTTTTTATCTGTGTACTGGTTTCAAAAGAATAAGCTGTGGAAATTCATCAAGTTGCATATATTTGATTTGCTCATTCTCTTCTATATATGCCATATTTCAATAATACTTTACTTAGAAAACATCTTCTGCTTTTTGTTCTGTACTCTATTTACTAAGTTAACTCTTTCATTAAAGAAGATAAATTTAAAAAAAAAGGCTTTTCTTCAAAAAACTGTGTGGTACTGACATAAGGTCAATGAAATGTAATCCAATATCTAGAAATAAACTCATATTTATGATAAACTGATAATTGAATACAGGTGTCAAAACAATTTAGGGGAAATACATCATCTCAACAAATGGTGCCAAAACAAACAGATATCCACATGCAAAAAATGAAGCTGGACTCCTGCCTCATGCCATATTAAAAAAAAAAAAAGTAACTTAAAAATGGATCAAAAGGCCTGAGTCTTTTTATATTCAGTCAAAACTTACATTTTAGCTAAAAAGCCTAAATTCTTTGTGACACTGGGTTTGGCAATGATTTCTTAGATACAAAATCAAAATCACAAGCAACTAAAGAGAAAAATAGATAAATTAAGAAATTTTTGCTTAAAAGATTACCATTAAGGAATTGAAAAGACAAGAAGTTCCTGTTGTGGCTCATTGGAAAGGAATCTGACAAGTGTCCATGAGGATGCAGGTTCACTCCCTGGCCTCACTCAGTGGGTTAAGGATCCAGCATTGATGTAAGCTGTGGCATAGACGACAGACATGGCTTGGATCCCACATTGCTGTGGCTGTGGTGTAGGCCAGTGGCTACAGCTCCAATTTGACCCCTAGCCTGGGAACTTCCATATGCTGCTAGTGTGACCCTAAAAAGACAACAAAAACAAAAACAAAAAAAGGAAGTGAAAAGACAATCCAAAAACTGGGAGAAAATATTTGCAATTATATATCTGATAAGAGACTTGGCTCTAGAATATAAAAAGAATTATTTAAAAAAAAATTATGGAGGGAGTTCCCCTTGTGGCTCAGTGGATAAAGAACCTGACTAGTATCCCTGAGGATACCAAGATCCCTGGCCTCACTCAGTGGGTTAAGGATCCAGTGTTGCCAGAAGCTGTGGGACAGGTAGCAGATGTGGCTTGGATCCAGTGTTGCTGTGGCTGTGGTGTAGGCCAGCAGCTGTAGCTCTGATTTGACCCCTAGCCTGGGAACTTTCATATGCTGTGGGTGTAGCCTTAAAAAAAGAAAACAAACAAAAAAACAAAGAACAAAACAAAAGTTTAAAAGCAAATAACAAAGAGATAAATATAATTAAAAAAAATAAAACAAGACTTTATGATTAATAAAGAACTCCTCTTTTAAAAAGTCAATGAACTGACTTGACTCCTGGAAAGATGGGGTAGATGCACTTGTCCCTATTCATCCACTAAGTACATCTAGAAACCATAAACGTTATCCTTAAAAGAAGCATAAGACTCTCAGGAGTTCCCCTCGTGGCTCAGTGGTAATGAACCTGACTAGTATCCATGAGGATGTGGGTTCAATCCCTGGCCTCATTCAGTTGGTTAAGGATCCTGCCATGAGCTGTGGTATAGGTTGCAGACATGGCTCAGATCCCAAGTTGCTGTGGCTATAGTGTAAGACAGCAACTGTAGCTCCAATTTGATCCCTAGCCTGGGCACTTCCATATGCTATGGGTGCGGCCCTAAAAAAAAAAAAAAAAAGAAAAGAAACATAAGACTCTGAAAGGTTTAAGAAAAAAAGGTGGAGTTCCCGTCATGAGTCAGTGGTTAATGAATCTGACTAGGAACCGTAAGATTGTGGGTTCGATCCCTGGCCTTGCCCGTGGGTTAAGGATCCAGCGTTGCCGTGAGCTATGGTATAGGTTGCAGACAAGGCTCAGATCCCACATTGCTGTGGCTCTGGCGTAGGCCAGCAGTACAGCTCCAATTAGACCCCTAACCTGGGAATCTCCATATGCCGTGGAAGCGGCCCTAGAAAAGACAAAAAAAAAAAAAAAAAAAAAAGGCAAACTGTCTAGGGACCTCAGGAACCAAGGAACTACACAGCAAAAGTAGGGCTCATATAGCCCTGACCAGGTACTAGGAAAGCCTACAAACCAGAAACAACAAGGGCAAACAAAGAAAAGGCTGCTCTCTCTAGCTAAAAGTCCAGGAAAGGGGCAACCTAGAAAGAAAACTTTAGACAAAACATGCTTCTGGCAAACATAACTAATTAAAAAAGCCAACAAACAAAAACTTTGGGCCCGATTCCATGCCCATCAGCAAAGACCCAGTGGGTTTGGATTTCCACTTTGGTCTGGCTGAACAGAGGTGCCCCTTCAAATTCCAATGGAGTGGTGTGGAAAAAGAAAAAAAAAGCCAAGTGAAGAGCTGAGAAATGAAAGAAATGAAAGAAAAAAGTAAATCAACATCCCTTACAAATATGATAAAAAATCCTTAACAAAACATCCTTAGCAAATACAAATATATAAAAAGAAGTCCTGATCAAGTGGTATTTATTCAAAGATTGTAAGGCTGGCTCAGTATCTGAAAATTCAATCAAAGTAATCTACCACAGCAATAGGCTAAAGAGGTAAAATCACTTGACCACAAAAACTGATAGAGAAAAAGCATCCGACAAAATTCAACATCCATTCATATTAACTCAAAACTCTGCTTCACAAGGTGGTCCTCCCACCAGTAGCACTAACAAACTGGGAATCCCAGTACCATTAAATCAGAGTCTGAGGTCGTGTGCAAGTATAAGAAGCACTGCTTCATCAGTCAATAATTGAAAACCTGTTAATGCACTCTCAAGAAGGTTGTTAAAGACACTGCCCTGTCTCCATTCATCTGAAGATTTATTCAAAAATTCTCAAACATCAAGAACCAGGAAGTCTTGGAGTTCCCATTGTGGCTCAGTGGGTTAAGAATCTGACATAGTGTCTGTGAGGATGCAGGTTCGATACCTGGCCTCACTCAGTGGGTTAAGGATACGGCATTGCCATGAGTTGTGGTGTAAGTCACAGAGGCAGCTCGGATCCGGCATGGCTGTGGCAGGCAGCTGCAGCTCGGATTTGACCCCAAGCCTGGGAACTTCCATATACTGCAGGTACGGCTCTAAAAAAACAGGAAATCTTTACTACAAATGAATGAAATAAATTACTTTTCAACAATATAAGCCATGTATTTCACTTCCATTATTGCTATGTCTTTCAGGAAGATCAGAGACAATTTTACAGTTGAAAGTTCATAACTATGAAAGCATTCAACTCACATTTACCTATAATCAAGCTTGACCTGGAGTTGAGAGTCTGCTTTCTCTGACCTTAGTTTTTATTTATACTTGTCCATCTTATTATATGGATTAATAGATGTTTCCTAAAATCCACTAGAAAATAAAGAAAGCAACAAACACAGGGACAAATAAGAACTCACCAAGGACCTGGTCATTTCTGGCTCTTCTGGGAAAGGGACAGAGATCTGAGGAAACACTGACAAGAGGGACAGATGAGAGAAGGGAGCATGACAATGTTACATATGGATACATAATCATTCAGTGTCTATACACCAGATTCAAAACTTATTTCTAGAACTACATCATAAGAAAATCATCCTGTGTTGCACAAAAATTTTACTACAGCATGGCTAAAACAAACAAACAAACAAAAAGGCTAGAAACATCTTGATGTTCAAGAATTTGGGGCAGTTTAAATACTTTACAGAACATCCATAGGATATAACATTATATAAAATTAAGCTACTGTGGAAAAAGTGTTAAAATACTATGTAAAAGTAAAAAGATGTACCCAACAATATACAGTATGTGTCCATACTTGTCCCAGGCCAGGGGTCAAATCGGAGCTGTAGCCACTGGCCCACGCCAGAGCCACAGCAACGTGGGATCCGAGCCGCGTCTGCAACCTACACCACAGCTCACGGCAACGCCGGATGCCGGATCGTTAACCCACTGAGCAAGGGCAGGGACCGAACCCACAACCTCATGGCTCCCAGTCGGCTTCGTTAACCACTGCGCCACAACAGGAACTCCTGTACTTTAGATTTATATGTACTTTATGTTTTAAAATTTATCTTTAAAATTCAAGAATATTCCTAGATTTGTTCATTGATTGAGTTCCAGGCTAGGCATCAAATTGGAGCTACAGCTGCTGGCCTACACCATAGTTATAGCAACTCGGAATCCAAGCCAAGTCTGCAACCTACACCATAGCTCATGGCAACATTGGTCACCCCCCAAAAAAAGAAAGAAACTTATTTATAACAATAACAACAACAAAAAAAAACCTACTGACTTCACTGTTATTCCTCTGAAGCTATTTCAGGAGCCAGGAAAAAAGATGCCCCTGTAGCCCTTATCATTCAGAAAATCACAACAGTGTTAAGAGCTATGTGCGGGTCCTTTAAAACAAAAAACAAACAGAGTTCCCGTTGTGGCATAGTGTAACTTGTCTCCAAAGAAAATCTTGATAAATTTTGAAAAGTAGACACTTTGCAGGCTACAGTTTGTGAAAATACAATAAAATTTAAAATAACTAAAATCCTCATAATTTGGGAATAAAGAAACTCGAATAATTAAGGATCAAGGTGGAATATAAAACTGAAATTAAATATTTCAAAGACAAAGGTGTATTTGAAACTTTATATTTCTAAATGTATCCAGTATAAAACTGGGGAAATAAGGGAAAGAATGACAATTTACATCAAATGAAGAAAAAAGAAAAAGTATCTAAAAAGAAAAAGATAAAATTAATATAAAAATAGTAGAGTATAACCTTAATTGGTATTTCAAAATGGCCAGTAAAAAAACCTTGAGATGCCGTAATAAAAAAGGGAAGGAAAAATACATAAATATACATAAATATTAATTAAAATTACATTAATTAATTAAAAATACATAAATATTAGTAATGACAAATGACTAATCTGGATACGGACAGGATCACAAATTAGGTAAACTGATATGCATACGTAACCTGATGGCAATATATCTTTTTAATTATTTTTTTATATTTTATTTTAATCTTTTTAGGGCTGCCCCTGCATCATATGGAGGTTCCCAGGCTAGGGGTCGAATCAGAGCTGTAGCAGCAGCCTGCACCACAGCAACGCCAGGTGGAAGCTGCATCTCGGACGTACACCACAGCTCCCCAAAATGCCGGATCTTTAACCCACTGAGCAAGGCAGGGATAGAACCTGTGTCCTCGTGGATACTAGTCACATTTGTTTCCGCTGAGCCACGACAGCAACTCCACAATGTATCTTTTAAGTCTCTAGAAAAATGTGCCATGAGAATAATAAAGAAAAATTTCACATGCTGAGGTATAGGGAGGTCATTCTGGCTTTATTCGTGGTTCAGCCTGAACTCTGTGTGAATCAAAACAGCCTGTAAACACACAGGGCACATCTGCTTTAACCATTAAGGTAAAGAAGCCTATTTCAAAGATAAGAATAAATAATTCCCTTCCTATGGCATCCAGTGTTAACACTCCCTTGAAGAGACACCAGGGCGCTGCTGTACAGGTACTAAATCTGTCACATTTAAAATCTTAAAAGAATATACCCCGGCCCGATTGATGTATTTTCTTTGTACTAATAAGGTATAAGGCTAAGCTGAAAACCATGCTTCAGCCCAGCGGTTCCTCCTGATGTCCTTCATTACTCAGGCCCCACGGTTATCTCCCCACGGACCGCACAGAATCCAGGAATCCGCTCACCGATCCAGCCTCAAAAATCCCACAGAACTCCATCACACCCCGCCAGGGAATCCACCATCACAGACCCCAACGCTCCCACCCCATGCCTCCGCGAATCCACCATTAGAGACCCCGCAGACTCTGTCAATCCTCCAGGAAGCGACTGTCACGACCACATCGACCCCCACTATTCCATCTACTGACCGCCTCCATCACTGATCCGACTGTTCATCACGGACGTCGGAGACGCCTCTTCCTTCACTGAGCAACCGCCCGCACCTTCTACGCTCTCCGCATTCACCAGCCTCTCAGCCACCCTCTTTCAGGATAGTAGTCATTTAATTAGAAGAGCTACAAGGGTACCCACTTCCTCCTTCTGGATCCCTCCCTGTCCTTGCGATATTCTTCAGGCGCCGCCCGGGTGTGCGCATGCTCAGCAGTGGCTTCTTCGAGGAACACTGCCAGTACTCAACATGGCGCCTTGAGAAACACCGCCCCCCTTCTAAAGGGGTGAGACTCGATACCAATATGGCAGCGCCCATGGAGTACCTCAGGCCTGTGGGCAGCCATGGTGAAGTGATGAGGATTTGTGTGGTTCGGAGTTGTCAGGAGGAAAGGTGGAGCAGAGATATGTCTCCTGGAAGTAAGTCGGAAACAACCAGAGTTGGTCACCCAAGCAGCCCCTGGCTTTTCCGGTACTTCTGCAGATTCAAAACACCATCAACCAATGATATTGAATCGGCAAGCATAAAACACTTCACTCTCAAGCAGCAGAATAAAATATTCTGTTTCAGCACCTATGAAGCATTTACCAAGAGATACCATAATCTGACCCATAACGCAAATCTCATAAATCTAATTGCACTGAAAACTTCCTGATTTCTGATGGAAATAATCAGTAAATAATCTATGATAAGAATATACGAGAGGTTTTTTATGTTTTTATTTTTACTTATTTATTTATTTATTTTGTCTTTTTAGGGCCGAACCTGCACCACATGGAGGTTCCCAGGCTAGGGGGTCCAATCGGTGCTACGGCTGCTGGCCTACCACAGCCACAGCAATGTGGGATCTGAGCCTTATCTGCAAACTACACCACAGCTCTTGGCAATGCCAGATCCTCAACCCACTGAGCAAGGCCAGGGATGAAACCTGCAACCTCATGGTTACTAGTTGGGTTCTGTTAACCACTGAGCCACCATGGGAACTCCTATAGGAGAGTTTTGAGCCAAACTGAAAATTGCAACCAGGGAGACAGTTTCTCAGATAGCTCTACAGTGGTATCTTATATTTCAGTCCTGTTTTTGGTAGTTTATGTCTCAAGAGGCTTGTCAATTTTATCACCCTTTCCATAGAACTAGCTTATTGTTTTGTTTCTTCTGTTGTTTTTTCTTTTTTCTATTTCATTGTTTTCTGCTCATTATTATTTCCTTCCTTCTTGCTTTTATTTTGCTCTACCTCTTCTAGTTTATTAACGTGGGGACTTAGGTTATTGATTTGAGGATTTTCTTCTTTTCTTTTTTCTTTTCTTTTTTTTTTTTGTCTTTTTGCCTTTTCTAGGGCCGCTCCCATGGCATATGGAGGTTCCCAGGCTAGGGGTCCAATCGGAGCTGTAGCTGCCAGCCTATGCCAGAACCACAGCAACACCAGATCCAAGCCACATCTGTGACCTACACCACAGCTCACGGCAACACCAGATCCTTAACCCACTGAGCAAGCCCAGGGAATGAACCCGCAACCTCATGGTTCCTAATTGGATTCATTAACCACTGAGCCACAACGGGAACTCCTCTTCTTTTCTAATGTAAACATTTAGTAGTATAAAATTTTCTCTCACCACTACTTAGCCCTCAACCTACAAAGTTCGATATGTTTTATTTCCATTTTCACCTTTTTTTTTTTTTTTTTTTTTTAGGGCCACATCCACAGCATATGGAGGTTCCCAGGCTAGGAGTCGAATCAGAGCTACAGCTGCTGGTCTACGCCATAGCTCAAGGCAACCCCAGATCCATTGAGCGAGGCCAGGGATTGAACATGCATCCTCATGGATCCTAGTCAGCCTCGTTAACCACTGAGCCACAAAGGGAACTCTCATTTTGATATATTTTTTAAATTTCCTTGGGATTTCTCTTTTGACCCATGGATTATTTAGAATTGTGTTGTTTTGTCTTTTTGCCTTTTCTAGGGCCACTCCCTACAAGTGTTAATTTCCTGCTGTCTTTCTGTTACAGATTTCTAGTTGATTCTGTTTTGTCCAGAGAACGTACTCTTGATAGAGAAAATTTTCACTTATTAAAGCATGCGGAAGTCATTTTGGCTTATACATGATTCAAAAACCTGAACTTTGTGTGAACTAAAACAGCCTGACTCACGGCCTGTCAAATACTCACAGCACATCTGCTAACCATTAAGGTAAAGAATGTCTGTCTCAGGCGTCCCATGTCGTGCCTCAGCAGAAATGCATCTAACATGTATGAGGATGGAGGTCGATCCCTGGCCTCGCTCAGTGGGTTAAGGATCCGGTATTGCTCTGAGTTGTGGTGTAGTTCGCAGACGCAGCTCGGATCTGGCATTGCTGTGGCACAGGCCAGCAACTGTAGCTCCGATTTGACCCCTAGCCTGGGAACCTCCATATGCCGTGTGTGCAGGCCTAAAAAAATAAAATAAAATAAAATAAAAGAGAGAGAGAGAGAATGTCTGTTTCAAAGATAAGGGTAAATAATTCTCTTTCTTATATAACCCAGTGTTAGTACTTCTTCAAAGATGTTTCCCTTCCTAGACCCCAAGGTCCTGCTGTCTCACTATATATGTACTAAATCTGTCTTCCGGGGAAAACAAATTTTTCTTTTTTTTTCCTCAGCCACAGCATGTGGAAGTTTTCGGACCAGGAATTGAACCTGTGCCATAGGAGTGACCCACACCACTGCAGTGACAATGCCAGATCCTTAACCCGCCGTGCCACAGGATACCTCCTGTCTTTTGAAATCTTGAAGGAATATACCCCTGTCATGTTTGATGTATGTTATTGTTCTGATGTTATGCTAAAAATCATGCGTCAGTTGAGTGGTTCCTCAGACATCAAAAGAACAAAAATAGAATACCAAAATCAATTCTACACACATAAATTTGACAACTGAGAAAGAATGCACCAGTTCCTCAAAAAGCACAAACTCCAACAAAAGCAAGACATAGATATGAGTAGCCCTGTAATTGAAGTTAAAATTTAGACATCTGAAAATGAAATCTTCAAGCCCAGATGTCTTCATTGGAGAGTTAAAAACAAACATTTAAAAGATTAACATAAATACTACACCATATTGTTTGTTGTTTCAGAATAAACAGTAAAAGGGAACACATTCCAACTCATTTTATGAAGCCAGTATTGCTACCAAAATGAAAGTCAGTGCCAAAAACAAAAATAAAAAAATGCAGATCAATATTTCTCATAAACAGAGATAGCAAAAAATCCTTAACAACATATTAATAAATAGAATTTTGAAATACTTAAAAAATAAAATTCAGGAGTTCCCGTCGTGACGCAGTGGTTAACGAATCTGAGGAGGAACCATGAAGTTGCAGGTTCGATCCCTGGCCTTGCTCAGTGGGTTAAGGAGCCGGCATTGCCATGAGCTGTTGTTGCAGACACAGCTCGGATCCCACGTTGCTGTGGCTCTGGCATAGGCCGGCGGCTACAGCTCCTATTGGACTCCTAGCCTGGGAACCTCCATATGCCATGGGAGCGGCCCTAGAAAAGGCAAAAAGACAAAAAAATAAAATAAAATTCAGCTGAGTAAATTTTTATTTATTTTTCTTTTTTTTTGGCCGCACCTGCAGCATATGGAAGTTCCCAGGCTAGGGATCAAACTGGAGCTGCAGCTGCAGGCCTGCATCACAGCCATAGCAATGCCAGATCCAAGGTGCCTCTGTGACCTCCACAGCAGCTTGCAGCAACGCTGGATCCTTAACCTACTGAGTGAGGCCAGGGATCGAACCCAAATCCTCAGGGAGACAATGTGGGGTTCTTAATGAGCCACAACAGGAACTCCAAACTGAATAAATTTTAAAGATCTTATTGGCTTTATTCAGTGATTCATGAATTGGACAATATTTAATCTAGCAGACAGAAAGGAGTTTTGAGAAGCTGTGCAGAATAAAAGTTTTTTATTTGCAAAAGAGGGCAGTAACAACAAGGTTCTCTTAGACAAAAAGCAGACTGGTTATTGCAAATTACTTTCCTTTAGGGAATGGCAGGGTTCTATCAGGTAGGTTACCTAACAAAGTGCTGATCAGATGGTTCCAGATTGATTGTTTTAAGATTCCATTTCTGGGAGTTCCCACTGTGGCACAGTATGTTAAGAATTCAACTTCAGTGGCTTGGGTCACTGCAGAGGCTCAGGTTCAATTCTGAGCCTGGTGCAGTGGGTTAAAAGATCTGGTGTTGCGGCATAGATATCAAATGCAGCTCGGATTCAATCCCTGACCCAGGAACTTCCATATGCCTTGGGTGTGGCCATTAAAAAAAAAAATCCATTTCTGGGAGAGCAAAAACTGTAATTAAGTTACGTCTTTGGTTTTGGTGACGTAGAACTTAGTATAAGAGACTCCAGGAGTTTCTGTTGTGGCTCAGCAGTTAGCTAACCCAATTAGTGTCCATTAGGACAGGGGTTTGATCCCAGGCCTTGCTCAGTGGGTTAAGGATCCAGCGTTGCCATGAGCTGTGGTGTAGGTCACAGACACAGCTCAGATCCAGCATTGCTATGGCTGTGGTGTAGGCTGGCAGCTGTAGCTCTGATTTGACCCCTAGCCTGGAAACCTCCATGTGCTGCAGGTGTGGCCCTAAAAATGATACACACACACAAAAGAATTATAGAAATGTTGCTTCTGTCCAAAAGCTCATTAAGTTCCCTAAAGAAAGTTCCCATCCCAAGACACAGAGTTAGTTATAAGTAGCAACAAGATTCAGCATACAATATAAGTGAGGGAATCCACAGGATGGAGGAGGTAGATCGTGTGGCCACAGTTGTGCAAGAGTTCTGGAGTGCATTTGGTGCAGACTGGAGCAGTGTTATTGTGACTACATTAGGACTTCGCGGAAAAAGACCTTTGAAGGCAGTATGAGGAGGTTGGGCAAAAGTATTATTTCAAAGCATGGTACACTAATTTCTCCCAGATACACACCCTCACACACATATATTTTGAATAAGTAAGCAGAAAGAAGAAAAGCAAGCTAAGTGGTACAGAGGGGCATGTATAAACACAAAAACTTGCAATAAATCTTACTTTGTACAGAATAAACAGAATAAATAGTATTCTGATCCTACTGGCACAGAATATATTTGTGGGTATTAGTGAAATACTGTAGATAATTGGATCTGTTAGCCTAAGAGTGTTATATATGGGCTTCAAGACAGGAATTACATATACAATTTAAACATTGTGGCAGCACAGTCTAGTAAGTTTATTAATGGTTGATTTGTTTGTTTTGAGGAAATGAGAATAAAATCTGAGAAAATCCAAGTTTATAATAAACAGTAAATGGAGTTCCCGTCGTGGCGCATGGTTAACGAATCTGACTAGGAACCACGAGGTTGCAGGTTCGATCCCTGGCCTTGCTCAGTGGGTTAAGGATCCGGTGTTGCTGTGAGCTGTGGTGTAGGTTGCAGATGAGACTTGTATCCTGTGTTGCTGTGGCTTTGCCATAGCGGCTACAGCTCCGATTGGACCCCTAGCTTGGGAACCTCCATATGCCACAGGGAAGCGGCCGAAGAAAAGACAAAAAAAAAAGCTAATAAACAGTAAATGGAAGCCTTAAGGGTCAAGATTTACTATTAGAGTTAAAGGGAAATGTGGTTTCAGAGGCAACACAAGAGGTATCTAGGGATGAGGACAATAGGGGAAGGAAATAATGATCAATACAGATTCAAGGAACAGGATAAGATGCTGGTGTTTGTTCACAATTGTTTATCAAGCACTAACTATGTGCAAGAGCCAGATCAACAACTGAAGAGTAGTAAATCTAATAGTAGGCTGCATAGCTTGGTTTCTGTCTGTTTTTTTTGTTTTGTTTTGTTTTTTGTTCTAAAAGACTGCAGCATATGGAAGTTCCCAGCCCAGGGGTTGAATTGGAGCTGCAGCTGCCAGACTACACCACAGCTCACGGCAATGCCAGATCCTTTACCCATTGAGGGAGGTCAGGGATCAAACCTGAGTCCTCATGGATACTAGTCATTCACAAGGATGACTTACTTTGTAAGTTACTGCTGAGCCACGATGGGAACTACGGTTTCTGTCTGATTTTATACGTCCACTTGGGCTGATTTTACACGTCCTCTTGGGCTGATTTTACCTTCTTTTCTTTTCAGATGAAGAACGTAGACTTAAAACCACCAAAGTGGGAATTTCTGAAGAATATTTCTTCCCTTTGAGATGTTGGGTTGGTTCACAAGGAATGCCTTGCTTTGCTCCATTTTAGAAGACTGGCAAATTGTGGCAAATCAAGGCAAACTTTTGAGTCAACTTAGAGGTGGTAAATCAGAACTTAGCATCCATCAGAGATATACACTCAATTGGGAGTTCCCACTGTGACTCAGTGGGTTAAGAACCTGACTAATATCCATGAGGATATGGGTTTGATCCCTGGCCTTGCTCAGTGTTGCCACAAGCTACAGTGTAGGTCGACAGCTGCAGCTCCAATTTGACCCCTAGCCCAGGAACTTCCATGTGCCACAGGCACGGCCCTAAAAAGAAAAAAAATTTTTTTGATGAAAGAAATTATGCTCAATTAAAAGGTTAGAAGTGTTTTAAATGTTTGAAAGCCTTGGGAGTTCCCTTGTGTCTCAGCGGGTTAAGGATTTAGCATTTTACTGCAGCAGCTCAGGTTGCTGCTGTGGTGTGGGTTTGACAGAAATTCATCTTAACATATATGTTAATTCATATTGGTGAGAAAACTTATGGCAGCAAAAAATGTGAGAAAGTCTTCAAAAGCAAAGACACTGATTATACATCAGAGAGAGATAAATATGGGCGAAAAAGCCAGTGAATGTATAGAATGTGAAAAAGGCTTTTCTGGTAAGGCAGATCTCAAGACACATCAGAAAATTCACATTGGGGAGAAACCCATAAATATGCTGATTGTAGGAGAAAAACAAGGAAGTCCCATCTCTGTAAGCATGGGAAAATTCAGACTGAAAAGAAACCCTATGAATGTACCAAAGTAGGAAAGATTTCTCTCTAAAAGCACCCCTCGTCAGCCATCAGATAATTCCTAACTGAAGGAAACCCTGTGAATGTAATGTATGTGGGAAAGCTTTCAGATTGAAGCTTCAACTCATCAGACTTCAGAAGATTCATTCTGAGGAGAAAGCCTCTGAATGTACTATATATTGGAAAGCCTTCTCCCAGAAAGGACACCTCATTAAGCATCAGTTAATTCATACTGATAAAAAAAAACACATGAATATAAAGCACAGAAGAGCCTTCAGAAGTAAAATAGAAATGACTATACATCAGAGGACTCATACTGAAGAGAAACTCCATGAATGTGCAGAATGTAAAACAGCCTATCTTGTAAGGTAGGTCTTAAGACACATCAGAACACTCATACTGGGGAGAAGCCCTATGAATGTACTGATGGTTGGAAACCTTCAGTAGGATATCAAAACTAATCAGACACCAGAGGAATCATTCTGAAGAGAAACCCTGTGAATGCCATGAATGTTGGAAAGCCTTCTCTTAGGAATCATACAGTTACTCAAGCCTGGGCTATGAAGTGTAAGATTGAGACATATAATGGGCCAGTAAGAAGCTGATGATCAGCAAGAAGAGTACAGAAAACTAGGCTCAATTGCCTTATTGGTGCCAATTTGACCCTCCACATTCCTGCTCTTTGCTGTGGACTTTTTACATCCTTCGCTGAAGGTCCCGTCTGTTCCCCTGTCCCATTGATGTTGGGCATGGTCACATGACTTGCTCTCACCAATGAGGTCTGCACAAGTGACAGTTTCCATTGCTCCTCCAGGAGCTTCTGCCATCACTATGAAAACATGTTCTGGGTGGCCCAGTGGTCTAGGTAGGATGATAGAGACACATGGAGCAGATATATACATAATTTGCATTCGGGCCCAGTCCAGCCTGGACCAGCTGACCCCCAGTCAACCTATAGACATTAGAATGAAAATAAATGATGGTTCTGTTAAGCCACTGAGTTTTGGGGTGTTTTGTTATGCAGCATTATGTGGCAATTGTTGACAGATACAGAAACTGAATAAAGATTATTCCACCCAGGTATAAAGCCAGGATACTTCAGACTTGGAATTCTGAATGTACATTTCACTGGCACAAAGAGAAAGCTAGAACGTATGCAAACAGGAATGGATAAAGACACACTGGATAGATTACCTCTTGACAGTTGAAGAGATTGAGAAAGATATGGAAGACCAATAATAATATTTCATATGAGTACATTATAATATAATGTATAAATGTTATACCAATAGTTATCCTTCATTGATCAAAATGTTAGGCATTGTGGTAAAAGCTTTAAAAGACACATCATTTATTCTTTACAATATTCTTGCTATTAGGAAATGAGGGTAATCAAGCACTGAGGGGTAATAACTTACTACATTTGGTCGGATACCTGGTAAAGAGGTATCTGGTACTCCAAAGCCTGTGACTGGGCTGTCTCCCCACCTCAGAGTGCACTCTTTTTTTTTTCCTTTTTAGGGCCACAATTGCGGCATTAGGGAGTTCCCATTCTAGGGGTTGAATCAGAGCTGCAGCTGCTGGCCTATGTCACAGCCACAGCAACACGGGATCCAAGCCGCCATGGAAACGATGGATCCTAACCCACTGAGTGAGGCCAGGGATTGAACCCACATCCTCATGGATACTAGTTGGATTCCTTTCCACTGAGCCACGACTGGAACTCCAAGCAGACTCTTAACTCTAGTACTTCAGAATGTGGGGGTACCTTCTGAAACACAGAAAATAAATTCATACTTAGCATCCCAAGTAGAGAAGAAAGGATTCGGTAAGTATTAAGTCCTTAATATGTTATGCAAGAAAATAGGAAGTTAATTGAGCATTTTTGTGTCATTATCAGCAGAGTCAGTTCTGGGCTGGATGACTGTCCCAGGCATCCATTCATCCTTCTGCCCATCTGAGTTGTGCTCCCAAAGTAGCTATCTAATCCTGATTTAGAGCCTTTTGGTTTTGTCAGATACTGACATTCCCACTACATTTTTTTTTTTTTTTGGTCTTTCGTCTTTTTAGGGCCACACCTGGGCATATGGAGGTTCCCAGGCTAAGGGTCTAATCAGAGCTACAGCTGTCAGCTTATGCCACAGCCACAGCAATGCCAGATCCGAGCCATGTCTGCGAACTACAGCTCACAGCAACGCTGGATCCTTAACCCACTGAGCAAGGTCAGCGATCGAACCCGCAACCTCATGGTTCCTAGCCAGATTCATTTCCGCTGTGCCACGATGGGAACTCCTCCCACTACTCTTGCCAATGCTACAAACTCGTGATATTTCTTTCTTCTTTTCTGTCTTTTGTATTTTTAGGGCTGCACCCCCGGCATGTGGAGGTTCCCAGACCAGGGGTCCAATTGGAGCTATAGCCACTAGCCTACACCACAGCCACAGCAATCTGGGATCCGAGCCATGTCTGCGATCTACACCACAGCTCACAGCAACGCCAGAACCTTAACCCACTGAGAGGCGCCAAGGATCGAACCCAAAACCCTATGGTTGCTAGTCGGGTTTGTTAACCACTGAACGACGACGAGAACTCCCAAACTTGTGGTATTTCTATACTCCCCAATTCACCCCTATTATCTTCTCCTCTTATCTGCTTTTACTGACCTCCACAGACCCCTTGATACTTACCCTTGATAATGTAAGGAGGTTATTAAGATTATTAAGGACAACATTTGGGCTTGGGAGATAGGGGCATTTAAAATTGAACCCTGAGGAGTTCCCGTCATGGCCCAGCAGTAACGAACCCAATAGCATCCATGAGGATGCCGGTTCAATCCCTGGCCTTGCTCAGTTGATTAAGGATCCGGCTATGGTTTAGGTCACAGATATGTCTCAGATTAGGCCCCTAGCCTGGGAATTTCCATAGGCACTTTTTAGGGTACAGCCCTAAAAAGACAAAAAAAAAAAAAAAAGGAACCCTGAGCTCCATTAGTAGTTTGGCATTTGCCACCTAGACCTTTCTTCTGAGTTCTTCTCAGGCCAGATCAGCCATTGGAAAATGTTGCCAATGCCTGATACCTGTATTTTGAATTTATGTACACACACACACACACACACACACTGCTTTTTAGGGCTGCACATTCAGCATATGGAAGTTCCAAGGCTTGGAGGTGAATCAGAACTGCAGTTGCTGCCCTATGCCACAGCCACAGCAATGCCAGGTCCAAGCTGCTTCTGTGACCTACACCATAGCTCATGGGCAACACGGATCCTTAGCCCACTAGGTGAGGCCAGGGATCACACCTACATCTTCATGGATCCCAGTCAGGTTCATAATCCACTGAGCCACAATGGGAACTCTGGAATACTTATTTTTCATTCAAATGCTTGGCAACTTATATTAATAAGCTTCTTATTCTCCTTAAATTCTCCTCTTTGGAAGATCCACAAATCTCTTTGTGGATTGAAAAGCTCTGTTGTATGCTGGATAGTAGGCATCCATAAAGTGCCTAGTGTGTGCAGTGGACTGCTCTTGGTGTTGTCTGCTTAGAGGACAAAAGCTTAAAAATCTCTTAGCATACATATAACATAGAAGCTTTACATGTCCAGATTCCTATTATATACATTCATGTCCAGATGTAAAACAACAGGGGAAAAAACCTTTGATCTATGGAGGCAGCTTGCTCAAATGCACATAAACATGGACTTCTCTCATTGTTTGGAACTACATCTTGTTACTTGTGATGGGGCATGGTGGAGGATAATGTGAGAAAAAGAATATATATATATATATATACACACATATATATATGTATGTATGTATCTGTAACTGGGTCACTTTGCTGTACAGTAGAAAATTGACAGAACACTGTAAACTAACTATACTGGAAAAAATAAAAATCATTATTTTTTAAAAAATGGTACACTATGGGTCTTAAGTTTCCTTCATAAAATCATACCAGGGCACTCAACCTTGGCACTATTAACATTTTGGGTCTGGAGTTCCCATTATGACTCAGCAGAAACATGTCTGATTAGTATCTATGAGGACCCAGGTTAGATCCCTGGCCTCGCTCAGTGGGTTAAGGATCCAGCATTGCCATGAGCTGTGGTGTAGGTTGCAGGTGTGGCTGGGATCTGACATTGCTGTTGCTGTGGTGTGGTCAGTGGCTACAGCTCCAATTGGACTCCTAGCCTGGGAACCTCCATAGGCTGCTGGTGCAGCCCTAAAATTAAATAAATAAATAAATAAATAAATAAATAAATAAATAAATAAATAAATAAATTGGGGGCCAGATAATTCATGTTGTGGGGAGCTGTGCTGTGCACTACACAATGTAGCATCCCTAGCCTCTACTCATTTAGAGGTTAGCAGCACCCCAGCAACCAGTTGTGACAACCAGAAAAGTCTCCAGCCTTTGCCAAATGCGGGGCATTATCACCCTTGGTTGAGAATCACTGGCTCATGTAATTCTCACAACAATTCTTTTCTTCTGGAAAGATGGAGTATAGGTACTTTTCCCTATTCTTTCCTCTAAGTACAACTAAATCCCTGGGACTTACAAAAAAATCAAACCCAAGAAGGCTCTGAAATGTGGAGAGAAGGCAGCAGATAGGCTAAGGTTTTTGGGACTAATGACTGTGCATCTACTTTCAATGTGTGGGAGGTGAGGTTTTTCCCCACCATCATGCAATTCTTGGACACCAGCTGGGTTGGCTATAAGTCAAGAGCATTCTGATACTGTTTTACTCGGAGACAGCATTAGATTCCATAGGTCAAAAGCTCAGACCCATAAGACCATCCTTCACTTCAGATGCCAATCTCAAGCTCAAGTTGTCACCTGAGCTTCTGAGAGCTTAGAGATCCCCACCACTGCCTCCTTGGATTTGATTAATTTGCTAGAGCTGTTCACAGAACTCATGACTAACTAGATTACCAGGATATATTTCAGAAACAGCCAAATGGAAGAAAGGCACAGGGTGAGGTATGGGGAAAAATGAGGAGCTTCATGCCCCTGAAGCTCCCCATATCTCCAAGTACTCGCCATCCCAGAAGCTCTCTGAACCTTATCCTTCAGGTTGTAATGGAGGCTTCATGCCTTGGGCATGATGGATTAAATCATTGGCCCCTGGCCACTGAATGCAGTCTCCTCTCTCTGGAAGTCAGAGTGTCAGGGTGTGGGACTGAAAGTTCCAACCCCCTAATCATAAGGCTGGTTCTCCTACCAATCAGTCCTCATCCTTAGCCATTGTCCAAAAGCCACTTTATTAACATAACAGTTGGGAGGACAGGATTAAGATGGCAGAATAGAAGGACTGGAGCTCAACTTCTCTCCTAAAAACAACAAAATTCACAACTAAAGACTGAGCACTCTTCACCAAAATGGACCGGAAACCTTAAAAAAGATACCCTACTCCAGAAGAAAAAGAGGAGGACACATCAAGAGGTAGGAGGGGCGATTTCACGATATAAACAACCCCATACCTCCTGGGCGGGAAGCCCCACAGAATGGAAACTAACTGGTTCACAGAGATTCACCTATAGGAGTGAGAGTTCTGAGCCACACATCAAACTCTCACGTGTGGGGTTCTGGCACAGGGAGAAAGAACCCCGGAGCATCTGGCATTGAAGACCAGTGGGGCTTGTGCACAAGAGCTCCATGGGACTGGGGGAAATGGAGACCCCATTCTTAAAAGGCACACACAGACTTTCATATGCACTGAGTCCCAGGGCAAAGCAAAGTCTCCAAGGGAATCTGGGTCAAACCTCACCACAGTTCTTGGAGGACATCCTGGGAAAACAGAGGTGAACATGGCTTGTTGTGAGGGAAGGACATTGAAAGCGAAGCTCTCGGGAATATTCAGCAGCAGTGCCTTTCTCTGGAGGTGGCCATTTTGGGAAAATCTGGCCCCACCCGTCAGCCAGCTGCTGAGAAGCCCCAGGGCAAACAACAACCCAGGTGGGATCACAGCCCCATCCCTCAGTAAACAGGCTACCTAAAGACCCCTCAGGCACACAGCTGCCTCTAATCTCATCCAGAGACTAAGCCCCACCCACCAGAGGGATTAGAATCAGCTCCACCTACCAGTGGGCAGGCATCAGCCCCTCCCATCAGGAAGCCTACAGCAAGCGCTCATACTGACTTCAGCCACAGGGGGGCAGACACCAGAAGTAAGAGAGGCTACAACTCTATTATCTGTAAGAAGGTCACCACACCAAAAACCTATAAAAGTGAAAAGACAGAGAACTATAACTCAGATGAGGGAGAAAGGAAAAACGCCAGAAAAACAGCTTAGCAATGAGGAGATTCTCAGCCTCCAGGAAAAGGACTTTATTTAGACTGTTGATGCTGAAGATGATGCAAGACATTGGAAATAAACTGGAGGCAAAGATCGATAACTTACAGGAAACCCTGAGCAAAGAGATACAAGATACCAAACTTAAACAAGAAGAGATGCAAAATACAATAACTGAAATAAAAAATTCACTAGAAGCAGCTAACAGCAGAATACAGGAGGCAGAAGAACGAATAAGCGAGGTGGAGGACAGATTAGTGGAAATTACGGATGCAGAAGAGAAAAGAGAAAAAAGATTGAAAACAAATGAATAGAGTCTCAGAGAACTCTGGGACAATGTGAAATGCACCAACATCCGTATTATAGGGGTGCCAGAAGGAGAAGAGAGAGAGGAGACAGAAAAAATATTCCAAGAGATAAGAGCCGAAAACTTCCCTAACATGGGGAAGGAATCACTCACTCAAATCCAGGAAGCACAATGAGTACCATATAAAATAAACCCAAGGAGGAACACCCTGAGACCCATACTAATCAAACTGACCAATATTAACATAACAGTTAATATAACTGTTTATAACTTTAATAACATAACAGTTAATAAAATGACCTTTATCTGTCATTACAGGAAATCACAAGGCCTTTAGGAGCTCCTTGCCAGAAAGATGGACAAAGATCAGGTATAGGTTCATTATAAATCAGAGTATCACAGCACCCAGGAACCAAATGGCGGTCAGCTCCCTGAGTTTTCTTTTTGCCTCAGGTATCCGGCCTTGGAGCTGAAGAAGCCAATAACCCAGGACGCCAGCAGGTATGGACCCAAAAAAAAAAAAAAAAAGCGCTAGTCAAAGGGCCAGAAAAGGTAAAGATGAGCAAGACAGAAAACTTTCTGTTATAACAAAGTATTCCCAATCAGCCCCACCCCTGTCCTCACTAGGATGGTGTCAGAGAAGGCTGAGGACGGAGCACGAGTTTTCTTTTTTTTCTTTTTATTTTGTCTTACGTCTTTTTAGGGCCACACCTGGGCATGTGGAGGTTCCCAGGCTAGGGGTCAAATCAGAGCTACAGCTGCCAGCTTATGCCACAGCCACAGCAATGCCATATCCAAGCCACGTCTGCAAACTACAGATCACAGCAACACTGGATCCTAACCCACTGAGCAATGCTGGCAATTGAACCTGCAACGTCATCGTTACTAGCCGGATTCGTTTCTGCTATGCCACAATGGGAACTCCTGCAAGTTTTCATTCTTAAATATTTTATTGGTTTTGATTCTGTTGTAAATGGGGTCAGTTTCTTTCTTTTCTGAATAGTTCATTAGTGTGTAGAAATGCTACCAATTTATGTATATTAATTTTGCATCCTGTAACTTTACTGAATTCATTGATTGGATCTAACGGTTTCTGGGTGGAGTCCTTAGGATTTTCTTGTCAGAAAATTCCAACATTTGTTTAAATTCAGTGTTGGGTGTCAGTTGATTCTTCTCATTCATGTTGTGATCTTCTTGGTTCTTAAAGGGTGATTTTTCTATTGTTAGAAGGGTTTGGTTCTTATTTAAATCTTTTATTTTAGCAGGAGGGAACCCATTCTGTTTATTAAACAGGTTCTGACCTCCTTTTTTGAACAGTGGTTCCAAGTGATATGTTAGCTTTTAGCAGCGTTGTGGTGTCATTTTTGTCTGCTTAATTTGTGCCACTGGGGTTCCTACTGGTCCTGGATGGTGCTGCCAGGGATGCTTGGTCTCTCACTGGAAGAAAGGGTTTTCTAGCCTTGAGGGACAAAGAGGCTGCTTGCCTGTCCCAGAGCTTATAGAGGGAGCTCCCCTATCTTTGGAGATAAGAGAGCACTACAGGCCACATGCTTATTATGGACAGACATTCCTATACACACACACACACCTCCCCAGTTACCTTAGCCACCTCTTGGGCACAAGAGGGGAGTCTCAAGTCAATGAAGACAAGAGGCTGCCTTGGATCCATGTTTGTGGCAGGATGCATGCTACCATTCACCCCTTGTAACACCAGGTCTCTGGGTGCTAGATGGGCTTATTGTTTAGTGCTCTTTATTGGTGTCTCCTTGTTGATGGTACTGGATTTGCCTGGTGTAGTTTGAGGGATTTCAGTTTGATCAGAGGGAGCAATGAACTACCTTATTTCTCTTCTGTTGCTAGTTTGGGTGACTCTTTAGTTGGGTGGGGAAATTTAAGACATCCTACCACTGTGTTGTTCTCCCAGTCATGGCATTCCAAACAAGTTCACCTTCCTCTTAGCACCTTTAAGAGGTCTTCTTTGGTTGCATGTTTAGTTATTTCCATGGATTATAGATGTTCTTATCTATGGGAGCAAGAAAAACAGGTCTATGCCATCTTGTACGGACCTGAAGTCTAGGTTTCTTTTAAGAACCTTCTAAAACTTTTCCAAATCAATGGTCTTGTTTTACATTCTCAACAGCAGTGTATGAGGTCCAGTTGCTTTTATATCCTTGCCAACACATCATATGATCACACTTTTAGCTTTTAGTCATTCTAGGGGGTGTGTAAATATTCTCATTGTGGCTTCTTTTTTTTTTTTTTTTGTGCACCCACAGCATGTGGAAGTTCCCTGACCAGTGACCCAAGCTGTTATACTGATGAAGCCAGATCTTTAACCCATTGCACCACAGGGGTACTTCTTATTGTGGCTTTAATTTCCATTTCCCTAATGACTAATGATGCTAAAATTCTTCATGTGCTTATCATTTGGATACCTTCTTTGGTGAAATGTCTATTTAAATCTTTAGACAAATGAAAAAAAAAAAAGCTGGGTGCTTATTATGGTGTAAGAGATCCTTAATACCTTTGCCAGGTATGTTTTCCAAATATTTCTCCTTAGTCTGTGGGTTGCCTTTTCATTATGTATGTATCTTTTGAAGACGCAGTCTTCAGTTTTCCAAGCCCAATTTACTTACATTTTCTTTTATAGTTTGTGCTTTTATAACCTATTTGTGAAATCTTTGCCTAGCTCAGAGTATATATACTGCGCTCTAATAAATTATCACAAACTTAGAAGGTTAAAACAACACAAATTTACTACTTCACAGAGGTTGGTAGGCCTGAAGTCTGGTGGATTTTTATGATTTCTTTGCTGAGTCTCACAAGGCCAAAGTGAAGGTGTTGATGGCCTTGGTTCTCATCAGGACCTTCTGGGAAGAACCCATTTCTAAAGTCAGTCAGGCTACTGGCAGATTCTAGTTTCCTTTGGCTATAGTACTGAGCTGTTTCTTTGCTATCATCTGGGGTTAACCTTAGCTCCTAGAGGCCTATTTCTAGCTCTTGCACATGGGCCATCACATCATAGAACCAGCGACAGCACAGCAGATCCTCAAGTTTGGAAACTACTCCTTCTTCTGCCAATTTGTCTTGCTTCCAGCCAGAGAAAGTTCTCTTCTTTTAAAGGCTCCTGTGATTAGACTGGGCCCACCCAGATAAACCAGGATAATGTCTTTAAACTTTAAACCCTATAACATTAATCACATCTGCAGAGATGTGATCTCAGCATGTAATATATTTACAGAGATTAAGGTATGGGCATCTTTGAGGGACTATTCCACCTACCACAGGTCACTAAAAGTATCTTGTTTTCTTTGAGAAGTTTTATAATTTAAACTCTCACATTTAGCTCTGTTAAATATATACACTTGCATTGTGGTGGAAATACATATCTTTTGCTATATTATATATTTTGATATACTTTGAGTCCTTCTGCATATGGAGAGGTGTTAATCAAGGTTTGTGTGAGTATATGCCTATGATAATTCACTTGCTTCAGCAATGTTTTGGGGAAAAGATTATTCTTTTCCCATTGACATCCTTGGCATCATAAAAAAATCAATTAATAATATGTGTAGACCTATTTCTGGATTTTCTAGTCTGCCCTAATCTGTTATCTTTATGCCAATTCCATAGTTAATGATGGAATTCCTGTCGTGGCTCAGCAGTAACGAACCCAACTAGCATCCATGAGGATGCAGGGTCAATCCCTAGTCTTGTTCAGTGGGTTAAGGATCCAGCATTGCCCTGAGCTGTGGTGTAGGTCGCGGATGCATCTTGGATCCTGTGTTGCTGTGGCTGTGGTGTAGGCTGGCAGCTGTACTCCAATTAGACCCCTAGCCTGGGAACCTCCATATGCCACAGGTGCAGCCCTAAAAAGCAAAATATATGAAGAAATAAATAAAAATAAAAATTAGCTGATGTTATTTTTTTATTATTATCTTGGAGTGACATAGCTGCTTTATTTTATTTTATTTTATTTTCCCACTGTACAGCAAGGGGATCAAGTTACCTTTACATGTATACATTACAATTACATTTTTTCCCCCAGCCTTTCTTCTGTTGCAACATGAGTATCTAGACAAAGTTCTCAATGCTACTCAGCAGGATCTCCTTGTAAATCTATTCTAAGTTGTGTCTGATAAACCCGAGCTCCCGATCCCTCCCACTCCCTCCCCCTCCCATCAGGCAGCCACAAGTCTCTTCTCCAAGTCCATGATTTTCTTTTCTGAGGAGATGTTCATTTGTGCTGGATATTAGATTCCAGTTATAAGTGATATCATATGGTATTTGTCTTTGTCTTTCTGGCTCATTTCACTCAGTATGAGATTCTCTAGTTCCATCCATGTTGCTGCAAATGGCATTATGTCATTCTTTTTTATGGCTGAGTCGTATTCCATTGTGTATATATACCACCTCTTCCGAATCCAATCATCTGTTGATGGACATTTGGGTTGTTTCCATGTCCTGGCTATTGTGAATAGTGCTGCGATGAACATGCGGGTGCATGTGTCTCTTTTAAGTAGAGTTTTGTTCGGCTATATGCCCAAGAGTGGGATCGTGGGGTCATATGGAAGTTCTATGTATAGATTTCTAAGGTATCTCCAAACTGTTCTCCATAGTGGCTGTACCAGTTTACATTCCCACCAACAGTGCAGGAGGGTTCCCTTTTCTCCACAGCCCCTCCAGCTCTTGTTATTTGTGGACTCATTAATGATGGCCATTCTGACTGGTGTCAGGTGGTATCTCACGGTAGTTTTGATTTGCATTTCTCTTATAATCAACGACGTTGAGCATTTTTTCATGTGTTTGCTGGCCAACTGTATATCTTCCTTGGAGAAATGTCCATTCAGGTCTTTTGCCCATTTTTCCGTTGATCGATTGGCTTTTTTGCTGTTGGGTTGTGTAAGTTGTTTATATATTCTAGAGATTAAGCCCTTGTCGGTTGCATCATTTGAAACTATTTTCTCCCATTCTGAAAGTTGTCTTTTTGTTTTCTTTTTGGTTTCCTTTGCTGTGCAAAAGCTTTTCAGTTTGCTTAGGTCCCATGAGTTTATTTTTGCTCTAATTTCTATTGCTTTGGGAGACTGACCTGAGAAAATATTCATGATGTGGATGTCGGAGAGTGTTTTGCCTATGTTTTCTTCTAGGAGTTTGATGGTGTCCTGTCTTCTATTTAAGTCTTTCAGCCATTTTGAGTTTCTTTTTGTGCATGGTGTGAGGGTGTGTTCTAGTTTCATTGCTTTGCATGCAGCTGTCCAGGTTTCCCAGCAATGCTTGCTGAATAGACTTTCTTGTTCCCATTGTATGTTCTTGCCTCCCTTGTCAAAGATTAATTGACCATAGGTGTCAGGGTTTATTTCTGGGTTCTCTATTCTGTTCCATTGGTCTGTCTGTCTGTTTTGATACCAGTACCACACTGTTTTGATGACTGTGGCTTTGCAGTATTTCTTGAAGTCTGGGAGAGTTATGCCTCCTGCTTGGTTCTTGTTTCTCAGGATTGCTTTGGCGATTCTGGGTCCTTTGTCGTTCCATATAAATGTTTGGATTGTTTGTTCTAGTTCTGTGAAAAATGTCATGGGTCATTTGATAGGGATTGCATTGAATCTGTAGCTTGCTTTGGGTAGTATGGCCATTTTTACAATATTGATTTTTCCAATCCAGGGACATGGAATATCTTTCCATTTCTTTCCATCTTCTTTGATTTCTTTGATTAAAGTTTTATAGTTCTCGGCATATAGGTCCTTTACCTCCTTGGTCAGGTGTATTCCGAGGTATTTGACTTTGTGAGGTGCAATTTTAAAAGGTATCGTATTTTTGTATTCCTTCTCTAATATTTCATTGCTGGTATACAGAAATGCAACTGACTTCTGAATGTTCATCTTATATCCTGCTACTTTGCTGAATTTATGAATCAGTTCAAGGAGTTTTGGGGTTGAGTCCTTAGGGTTTTCTATGTATAGTATCATGTCATCTGCATACAGTGACAGTTTGATCTCTTCTCTTCCTATATGGATGCCTTTTATTTCTTTTGTTTGTCTAATTGCTGTGGCTAGGACTTCCAAAACTATGTTGAAGAGCAGTGGTGAGAGTGGGCATCCCTGTCTTGTTCCAGATTTGAGTGAGAAGGCTTTCAGTTTTTCCCCATTGAGTATTATATTTGCTGTGGGTTTATCATAAATGGCTTTGGTTATATTCAGGAATGTTCCCTCTATACCCACCTTGGCGAGGGTCTTGATCATGAATGGATGTTGGACTTTGTCAAATGCTTTTTCTGCGTCTATTGAGATGATCATATGATTTTTGACTTTTTTTTGGTTAATGTGGTGTATGATGCTGATTGATTTGCGTATGTTGAACCATCCTTGTGAACCTGGGATGAACCCTACCTGGTCATGGTGTATAATTTTTTTTGATAATGTTGTTGGATTCAGTTGGCTAAGATTTTGTTGAGAATTTTTGCATCTATATTCATCAATGATATTGGGCGATAGTTTTTTTTTTTTTTTCTTTTTTGGTGGTATCTCTGTCTGGTTTTGGAATGAGGGTGATGGTGGCATCATAGAATGTCTTTGGGAGTATTCCTTCTTCTTCAACCTTTTGAAAAAGTTTAAGGAGGATGGGCACCAATTCCTCTTTATATGTTTGATAGAATTCGCCTGTGAAGCCATCTGGTCCTGGACTTTTATTTGTAGGGAGTGTTTTTATGACATCTTCAATTTCATTTCTAGTGATCGGTCTGTTCAGTTGGTCTGTTTCTTCTTGATTCAGTTTTGGCAGGCTGTAAGATTCTAGAAAATTGCCCATTTCTTCCAGATTGTCAAACTTGTTGCCATATAGTTGTTCATAGTATTCTCTTATGGTTTTTTGTATTTCTGCAGTATCCATTGCGATTTCTTTTTCATTTATAATTTTGTTTATTTGGGTTCTTTCTCTCCTCTTTTTACTGAGTCTGGCCAGGGGTTTGTCAATTTTGTTTACCTTTTCAAAGAACCAGCTCTTGGTTTTATTAATTTTCTCTATTGTTTTTTGAATCTCTATTTTATTGATTTCTTCTTTGATCTTAATAATTTCCTTCCTTCTGCTGACTTTAGGTCTTTTTTGTTCTTCTTTTTGTAGTTCGTTTAGGTGGTTTAAGTTGTCAATTTGGGATCTTTCTTCTTTTTTGAGAAAGGCCTGTATTGCTATAAATTTCCCTCTGAGCACTGCTTTCGCAGCATCCGATTTTGAGAGGTTGTGTCTTCATTATCATTTGTTTCAAGGTATGTTTTAATTTCCTTCTTAATTTCCTCATTGACCCATTGGTTTTTTAGTAGCATGTTGTTTAGTCTCCATGTAGTAGGTTTTTTCTCTTTCCTTTTCCCATGGTTGATTTCTAATTTCATGGCATTGTGGTCAGAGTAGGTACTTGAGATAATTTCTATGCTCCTAAATTTATTGAGGTTAGCTTTGTGTCCCAATATGTGGTCGATTCTTGAGAATGTTCCATGATCATTTGAGGAGAATGTGTATTCTGATTTTTTTGGATGTAGTGTCCTGAAGATATCATTTAAGTCTAACTTTTCTATTGTTTCCTTTAGGATCTCTTGCTTTATTGGTTTTCTGTCTAGAGGATCTGTCCATTGATGTGAGGGGGGTATTAAGGTCTCCTACTATGATTGTATTCTCATCAATATCTCCCTTTATGTCTGTTAATATTTGTTGTATGTATCTGGGTGCTCCTATGTTTGGGGCATATATGTTGACGATAGTAACATCCTCTCCTTGGGTGGATCCCTTAATCATTAAGTAGTGTCCTTGTCTTTATGTTTTTTGTTTTAAAGTCTATTTTGTCTGGTATGAGTGTTGCAACTCCTGCTTTTCTGTCATGTCTATTGGCGTGAAATATTTTTCCCCACCCTTTCACTTTCAATCTATATGTATCCTTTGTCCTAAGCTGAGTTTCTTGTAGGCAGCCTATTGAAGGTTTTTGCCTTTTTATCCACTCAGCCACTCTGTGTCTTTTGATTGGGGCATTTAGTCCATTGACATTTAAGGTGATAATTGATAGATGATTATTTATTGCCATTTTGAACCTCATGTTCCAGTGATTCTATGGTTCTCCATTCTTCCTTTCTTTTTTTCTTTTTCTTTTTTTTTTTTTTTGGTTGGATGGTCTCTGGTTATTATCTGCTTGAGTGTTTTGTTTTTTTTTTTCATTTTTTGCAAATGCAATATTTGGTTTTGGCTTGTGGTTGCCCTGTTTTTTAAGTATGCTAACCCCTTCCCATAATTGTGTGTTTTAGCCTGATGGTCCTGTAGCTTCAAACACTTCATTACTATATTAAAATTAAGAAGAGAAACATACAAACAAACAAAAAGGGTCTATTTACTTCCTAACATCCCTTGCCCACATTTTATGGTTTTGATGACTTTTTTTTTTAATTTTATTTTGTTTGAAGCATGTTCATTATTAAATCTGTATGCTGGCTTATT
This sequence comes from Phacochoerus africanus, assembly GCF_016906955.1. Lineage (NCBI taxonomy): Eukaryota > Metazoa > Chordata > Mammalia > Artiodactyla > Suidae > Phacochoerus > Phacochoerus africanus. The sequence continues at coordinate 94,284 of NC_062548.1, forward strand.
TAAGTGACTGCTCTCTGATCGCAGTTTCCTCAGTCCTAGTTCTTCCTCTTCTTCTTTTTTCTTCCCTTTCCTTCCTTTCTTTTTGGTTTAGAGAAGCCCTTTCAGTATTTCTTTTAACCTGGGTTTTGTGTTGCTGTATTCTTTTAGTTTTTGTTTGTTGGAAAAAATTTTTATTTCCCCTTCTATTTTAAATGATATTCTTGCTGGATAGAGTATTCTAGGTTGCATATTTTTTTCCTTTTAGCACTTTAAATATCTCTTGCCATTCCCTCCTGGCCTGTAGTGCTTCTGTAGAGAAATCAGCTGATAATCTTATGGGGGTTTGCTTGTAGGTAACATTCTGCTTTTCTCTTGTTGCCTTTAGGATCCTCTATCACTAACTTTTGCCATTTTTATTATGATGTGTCTTAGTGTGGGTCTATTTGGGTTCAATTTGCTTGGGGCCCTCTGTGCTTCCTGTATCTTGAACTTAGTATCCTTTAGATTTGGGAAGTTTCCAGCGATAATTTCTTCAAATATATTTTCCATTCCCTTATCTTTTTCTACTCCTTCTGGAATTCCTATTATGCATAGATTGGCCCACTTTATATTATCCCATAGGTCTCTTATATTTGCTTTCCTGTTTTTTGATTTGGTTTTCTGTCTGCTGACCTGATTGGGTGATTTCCATTATTCTATCTTCCATATCACTGATTCATTCTTCTGCATTATTCATTCTGGTTTTTACTGCCCTTAGTTCAGTTTGCATCTCTGCAAATGAATTTTCTAGTTTTTCTTGGCTCCTCCTTACATTTTCTAGTTCCTTTCTGAGGGTATCTGCATTACTGTTCATATCTTCTCTTAATTCCTTCAGTATTTTCACTATTTCTCTTTTGAACTCCAGGTCTGTCAGACTGCAGAGATCTGTTTCATTGTTGACTGTTTTAGGTGAGTTCTCCTGTTGGTTTGACTTGGGGTGGTTTCTCAGCTTCTTCATCTTGCTTGTTGTTTTCTTTTTCCTGGGGGAGTTGTATTCTCCGTGATCGGGCAGTGTTTGCCTTGTCACTGCCGTGGAATGTTTCCTGAGGGCTGGCGTTGTTGGTCAGTCTTTTTTGAGGCAGTGTGGATTTTCTGGAGTGTTGATGGGGCTAATAGTGTTTCTTTGAAGCAAAGGAGGACTTCCTGAGGGCAGACAGGACTGGGAGGTCCACACCACGATGCTAGCAGATTTCACTCGGTCATTCTTCTGCCAGTGATTGGTTGCTGTTCTGTGTGAGTCATTTATCCTGTAGATGTGTTTTTTTGTGTGTTTGTGGGAGAGGGCGAGCGTGTCCCCCTACTCTTCCGCCATCTTGTCTCTACCCTAGCTGATGTTATTTAAAAAAAAAAACCTACTGGAATTTTGACTGGGATTACATTGAATCCATACGTCAACTTGGGAGAACTGTCAGCTTAACAAATCAAGTCTCTGGACCTATAAACATTGTTATGAACAAAGTCATTTCCTCGAAATTCAAATGTTGAAGCTCTAATGCCTATGTGATTGTATTTGGGGACACAGCCTTTATAAAGGCAGTTAAGGTTAAATGAGGTCATTAGGGTGGAGCCTAATCCAACAGAACTAGTTTCCTGACAAGAGGTACCAGGAGTTCACATATACAGAGGCGACACAGATAGAGGGTAAGAACACTCAGGAGAAATCAAATTCGCAGACTTGGTGATCTTGGAGTTCAAGCCTCCAGTAGTGTGAAAAAATAAATTTCTGTGGTTTAAGCCACACTGTTGTGGTACTTTGTTATGGCAGCCCTAGCTGACTAATATCAACATGATATCTTTTAATTAAATAAACTTTATTATCTCTAAGTAATATTTTATAATTTCCAAGGTATTTCAAAGTACTGCACATCTTTGGTCAAATTTATCCCTGAATATTTCATATTTTTGATGCTATTACAAATAGATTTTTAATTTCATTTTCTTCCACTTATTAAAAATAAATTTTGTAATAGTTTCAGGTGTATAGAAAAAGAAAGTAAAGAGTTTCCATACACTGCACAGTTTACTGTACTGCTAACATCTCACATTACCATGGTACATTTTCACAGCTACCAGAACCAAAAATGATACAATACTGTTAACTAAACTCCAAACTTTATTTGGATCTTATGAGTTTTCCCCTTCATATATTTTTTTCTAATCCTGATTCACATCCAGGATACCACTTTGATGTCTCCTCTGGTCTGTGAGTTTCTGACATTCCTTGTTTTTGATGACATTGACAGTTTTGAAGAGTCAGGTATTGGTTGAATATCTCTCAATTTGTCTTTGTCTTGTTTTTCTTATGGTTAGACTGGAGTTACAAGTTTTTTTTTGTTTGTTTTTTTGCTTTCTAGGTCCACACCCGAGCCACATGGAGGTTCCCAGTCTAGGGGTCTAATTGGAGCTACAGCTGCTGACCTATGCCCCAGCCACAGCAACGCCAGATCCAAGCCATGTCTGCAACCTACACCACAGCTCATGGCAACGCTTGATCCTTAACCCACTGAGTGAGGCCAGGGATCGAACCCAAAACCTCATGGTTCCTAGTCGGATTCGTTTCTGCTGTGCCATAATGGGAACTCCCCCTTTCTTTTTTCTTGAACAAGTGGCTGCACCTGCAGCATATGGATGTTCCCGAGCCAGGGGTCAAAGCCATAACTGCTGTAGAAGCAACTTGAGTAGTTATGCTGTGAGCTACACGGGTAGTTCTAAGTTCTTGGAGGACAGAGAAGTAAAGTGCCAACCTCATCAAGCACTATCAAAGAGTACAACCCGCTGTGGCTCAGCAACACAGTATCCCAACATTGCATCCATGAGGATGTGGGTTTGATCCCTGGCTTTGCTCAGTGGGTATAATGATCTGGTGTTGCTGCAAGTTGTGGCATAGATCACAGATGTGGCTTGGATCCATCATTGCTATGGCTGTGGCGTGGTGTAGGCCAGCAACTGCAGCTCTGATTTGACCCCTAGCTCTGGGAACTTCCATATGCCACAGGTGCAGCCCTAAAAAGAAAAAGGGAAAAAAAAAAAAAGGTGTATGTTCAATATTGCTATTAGAGAAATGCAAATCAAAACAACTAGATATCAACTCACTCTAGTCAGAATGGCCATCATCAGAAAGTCTACAAATAATAAATGCTGGAGAGGGTGTGGAGACAAGGGAACCCCTCCACTGTTAGTGGGAATGTAAACTGGGACAGCCACTATGGATAACAGTATGGAAATTCCTTGAACAACTAAAATAGAATTATAATGTGATCCCACTCCTGGGCATATAACTGAAGAAAATTACAATTTGAAAAGATACATTCACCTCAGTGTTCACTGTAGTGCTATTTACAATGGCCAAGACATGGATAAAGATGATGTGGTATATGTACACCATGGAATATTTCTCAGCCATAAAACAGAATAAAATGATGCCATTTGTAGCAACATGGATAGACCTAGAGATTACTATTCTAAGCAAAGTAAGCCAGACAGAGAAAGGCAAGTTTGATATGTGGGATTTAAAAAAAAATTTAAAAAGATACAAAACAGTGTGGTGAAGTAAATTAGGTGTTTGGTATCAACAAATACACTTTACTATATATAAGAGATAGCCAACAAAGACCAACCGTGTAGCACAGGGAACTCTGTTCAGTATTTTGTAATAACCCAAAAGGAAAAGAATCTTCAAAAGTATATCTCTAACTGAATCACTGTGCTGCACAGCTGAAACACAACACTGTAAATCAACTATACTTCAATAAAATTATACACACGAATATACATTGTTACAACTAATGATGTTAACCTGAGGTACTGTTTGCCGTTTACTAAACTGTGAAGTTACTTTTTGCCTCCTTTTCATACTCTACTCTTGTGAGGTCACTAAGCACAGCCCACTCTCACGGTATGAGGAGTTAAGGTACAGCACCTTGAGAGGGAGGATCTGTATAAATTATCTGGAGGGTTTTTTTTTGGGGGGGGGGGGGGCGGCGCCCCATGGCATATGGAGCTCCCGGGCCAGGGATCAGATCCTAACCACAGCTGTGATCTATGCTGTAGCTGCAGCAATGCCAGATCCTTTAACTCCCTGTTCCAGGCCAGGGATGGAACTTGTGTCCTGGCGATGCAGAGATGTCAATCCCACTGTGATGCAGTGGGAACTCCAATTATCTGAAATTTTATACAAATTTGCCTCATCTTCCTCAATCAGTTATATCAGCATGTACTCAATAGATATTTATTTTATACTCTGGATTTTATTTGCTTTCTAGGATTTATTTGGACTTATTTCCATATATACCTGCAGCATACGGAAATTCCCAGGCTAGGGGTGGAATTGTAGCTGCAGCTGTCAGACCACATCACAGCAATGACAGATCCTTAACCCACTGAGAGAGGCCAGGGATCAAATCCACATCCTCATGGATATTAGTCAAGTTTTTAATCCACTGAGCCACAATGGATACTCCCTGTACCTTGGATTTTAATTCAATACTAAATTATATTAAATTTTGTATTTTTCGAGTTGTTCCAGCTTTGGCCACTGGGAACTCTTTCAGTTTGGCTTCTGTCCTTTTGACATTTAAAACCATTTTAAAATTGTGGCAAAAAACACATAAAACTTACCAACTTAGCTATTTTTAAGGATCCATTTTAGTAGTTTCAACTGTATTCACATTGTTGTACAGAAGACCCCTAGAACTCCTCTCTTACAAAACAAAAATGATTCCCATTGAACAACTCTCCATTTCTCCCTCCCTGAAGCACCTGGCAACAACTACTTGTTTCAGTGAATTTGACCATTCGAGGCACCAGTATTTTCCTTTTTGTGACTGGCTTATTTCACTTTGCTTAATGTTCTCAAGGCTCATCCTTCTTATTTTTTTCATCTTTTTGCTATTTCTTGGGCTGCTCCTATGGCATATGGAGGTTCCCAGGCTAGGGGTCCAATCGGAGCTGTAGCCACCAGCCTATACCAGAGCCACAGCAACGCGGGATCTGAGCCGTCTGCAACCTATACCACAGCTCATGGCAATGCTGGATCCTTAACCCACTGAGCAAGGCCAGGGCTCGAACCCGCAACCTCATGGTTCCTAGTCGGATTTGTTAATCACTGAGCCACGACGGGAACTCCTCATCCTTTTTTTAAAAACTGAATACTATTCATTTGTATGTATATATGATATTTTCTTTATCCATTTATCCCTCAGTGGGCATTGAGGTTGCTCTACCTGTTGGCTGTTGTGAATACTGCCGTGAATAATGAACTGGGATTCGCAAATCTCTTCAAGACCCTTCTTTCAATTCTTCTGTACACATATACTCAGAAATGAACTGCTGAATCGTATGGTAATTCCATTTTTAAGGGACCCCAATACTGTTTTTCTTAGTGACTGCAATTTTTTATATTCCTACCAACGTTGCACATGGGTTCCAGTTTCTCTGATTCTTGCTGACACTTGTTTTTTTTTTTTTTCCTCCAATTTTGTGGGTTTGGATTTGAATGCATTTATTCTAGCAGTCCGAGATGCACCACTCAGAGCTCCTTTCAGGAGAATCTGACATAGGGAATATAGATCATTGACAGTCTCTATCTACTACACTTTCAGATTAACAAATGCATTTGTGCCATGGCCCCCTAGGCTGCTTACAGCCACTGACTGGACAAGGTAATGGGTACAAATGCAGGTCATTTCTAACTATAGACTCTTTCTGAAGGCTCTAATTTTGCCTTCGTCTTTTCCCCTTTATATTTCACGTGTTTCCCCTAATAAAATTTTGGGCACATCTAATTTTGTCTTGGCATCTGCCTCTGACACAGCATTTGGGGAAGAAGTGAAATTACATGTTTAGTCTGCTGTCTCAATACAGAAGTCACTCATGAGTTTTTGCATTCTTTAAAGATTGTAAATTCCAATTATCACTGAACTATGAGGGAATGAATTACTTCTAACATATTATCTGAGAGAAAGTCTGTTTATTGTTCTGATTTATCGAAACTTAAAATATCCCATCAAATTATCCAGGAAAATCCAGGTAGCAAAAAAATATAACATCGTTCATTTCTTCAAGAGATTTCAAATAAGTTTTTTTGTTTTGTTTTGTATTTTTCTTTTTAGGGCTGCACCCGCAGCATATGGAGGTTCCCAGGCTAGACGTCGAATTGGAGCTATACCTCTGGCCTACACCACAGCTACAGCAATGTGGGATCTAAGCCGTGTCTGAGACCTTACACCATAGCTCACGGCAACGCCAGATCCTTAACCCACTGAGTGAGGCCAGAGATCAAATCCGCAACCTCATGGTTCCTAGTCAGATTCACTTCTGCTGAGCCACAACGGGAACTCCTCGAATAATTTTTTTTTTTTTTTGCTGCACCTGCAGCATGTGGAAGTTTCCAAACCAAGGAAAGAATCCAAGCTGCAGATGTGACCTATGCCACAGCTGCATCAACACTGGATCCTTAACCCATCGTGCCATGGGAACTCCCTCAAATATATTTTAAAAGGCCATAGAATAATATATATATATATAATTTAACCATTTCTACATTCTATACTTAAAAGCTCAAGTACAGAAGTATACTCTGTAGCACTGAGGTGACATTGTGACTTTCCCTCAACACGACTGCATACGTGTCTAGGGTTAAGTGGGAATATTACCGTGAAGTCTCAAGTCACTTGATGAATCAATTCCATTTCTATCAGAGACCAAAAGCAGCATATGATACATGCACCTCAACTAAGTATCTTTGATGTGTCTGTTCTATGTTGAGATTGGGGGTTTGGGGGAGAAACAACAGGTATATATGCCAGAGAAAGGAAGACTGAATCACACTGCTAACGGAACGTTATAAGTCTGCTGTCGTTGGTAATACAGCAACATACACAGTCTTCGTGTTCAAAGTCTTCATGGGAGTTTCTTCTGTAATTTCTAGAATGGAAAGAAGAAGTTTTAGAGAAAAATTTTCTATCTATTCTGGATGAATATTTTTAAAATGTTAACTGCTTGGGTAGTAAAAAATTCGGTCTCACCAAAGAGAAGCCTAAACTTTGTCCCACCTACTAGGGAACTTCTAAACCCCTGGGATTTCCTGATAGGAGTATCTTTTGTGATTTATTGTGAGTCCCAGGAGACATTTGAAAAATGATGCTAGTGAGATGACTCACGGTGGAGTTGGCCACACCAGAAAGACCAACCATACGAGCAATCATACCTATGTAACGAAGCCTCAATACAAACTCTGGAATACCAAGGGTCAGTTGAGCTTCCATGGTTGGTAATCACTGTACATACTACTGTCCCTTTGCCTGGCTCCAGTTTTTATCCTGTCCTTAATAAATGTAGTCATTTATGCAATAGCTTCCATGAGTTCTATGAATCCAGCTAGCAAATTATCAAACTTGAGGGTGACTTTGGGAAACTCTCTGAACTTTTAGAGTTGGTACCGGAAGTGACAGTGGTTCTTACATAAACTCTTTTGTCTGAGTTTATAGTTGGAGAGTAACTCTTTACATGGGGTTTGAAGTTTTGGGGAGATTACTGGAGGACTGCGCCCTCAACCTAATGAACTCTTGAGTTCAGCCCAAGGTGTCCCCAAACCCCCAGCCAAACAGATACTTCCTATGTCTACAGAAGAGACCTAGAAGCAATGCCAAGAGAGTAACTTAAAATTCTGGTCTCTAAATACTAGCTCTCTATAACAGGAAGAACAGTCGTTTCCAGGTCTGGGGAAATTAAGAGTACATGATAAGCCTAGGATATCTTGCAACATTAGAAAGCAAGACATTATCAAAGACTGAAGGCTCAGATGAAAAATATAGGAGCCAATGCATCTAAAGATAAAAAATTTGCACATTCAGTGAATTCTCTGATGGCCTAGCAGATTGAGGCTCCTACATTCTCACCGCTGTGGCTCTGGTCGCTGCTGTGTGGTGTAGGTTCAATCCCTGGCCCAGGAATTCCCACACACTGCCTGTGTGGCAAAAAACAAACAAAAACAAAACAAAACAAAAACACAAGAATGGGAGTTCCCATCATGGTTCAGCGGTAACAAACCCGATTAGTATCTACGAGAATGTGGGTTCAATCCCTGGCCTTGCTCAGTGGGTTAAGGATCCAGCATTGCCGTGAACGGTGATGCAGGTTGCAGACTTAGCTTGAATCCCGAGTTGCTGTGGCTGTGGTGTAGGCCAGCAGCTGCAGCTATGATTCGACTCCTAGCCTGGGAACTTCCACATGCCACAGGTGGGGCCCTAAAAAGACGAACAAAAAAACAAAAAAATAAATTTGAGCATTTAAAGTCTAACACAAATGGTATAGATCCAAAAACCACTGAATATATAAGTGGTGAGAGAGAGAGAAAGAGAGAAGAAGGGAGGGGGAGAGAGAGAGAGGGAAAGAGAAAGAAAGAAAAAGAAAATTTTTAAAAGTTCTTTGCCTATTGTGGGGCATTTTGCTTCTAGCCAGATCTGAATTCAAAAGGAAGGACTAACTCTAAGAACTTCCTGGGGATGTATTTTAGGATCTAGACAAGCAAGAAGGCATTAATGAGTTTCTAAAACGGTAAGCTTTATGTGATCCTAACTTACAAAATTTTTCATATTTTATGAAAGACAATCTGGAAAGAAAGAATAAGATGAAAATGAAGCAAGAGATAATTGGATTAGGAAAAGACACTAGATTGGAAAGAGTATCAGAATTCTTGGTAATCTTGGTCAATCACTTAATGTTTTTAAGCTTTTACCTACTAAACTTGCTCAGTCAACCTTACAAAGCAGTAAGAATATAGTAAGACAGGAGTTCCTGTTGTGGCGCAGTGGAAACAAACTAGTAACAATGAGGATGCAGGCTCAATCCCTGGCCTTGCTCAGTGGACTGGGGATCCAGTGTTGCTGTGAGCTGTGGTGTAGACTGGCAGCTACAGCTCTGATTCAACCTCTAAGCCTGGGAACTTCCATATGCCATGGGTATGGCCCTAAAAAAACCCAAAGAATACAGTAAGACATTTTAGGTAAGATCTGCTTTGTGTATTATAGGTAGTAGTACTAATATCTAATTCACATGGATATGATTCTATCTTTGATCAGTTTCAACCAGGTGCCTACATTTGCATAGAATGGGTGAGAAATGATGACATTTCATTTCCGCTGCTCAACTGCTCTTGATGACCCATGGATTTGAGGGGTAAGAAAAAGAAGTTAAGAATGCCTATGAAGTTTCACACAAGCTTATCAAAATAGTAAATGATATTTATAGTTGATCTTTAGTACTAACCCATAATGAAAGAAGCAAGAATGTTGGAAGGAGAGTGAAAAAAGACCCTTCTGATAGTATAAAAGCTTCAAAGACATAACTGCAAAGAAAGATAAGGGCCATTTTGGGTTGTCAAGCTACAGATTTTGAAGCATTAGATAATGGTGAGCCTTGGGGGATCTGAACATGGGAAAAATTCAGAAGGTGAGGAACACCTGTGAGGGTCACAGCCCAGAAGCACAGGCTCACTAAAGACTAAGAACTAATCACAAAATCATAAAACACTCCACATCTCCTTTCCCCACATTTTATGCTCCTGTGTACAATAGGGCATTATAGCTGAAAAAAGAGGCAAAGCTCTGACTATGTTTAAAAAGGAATCTCTAGGGAAATCACAGGACAACAGAAGGAAATGTGAGCCTCTGACAACTACAGCAGCAATAAAGAGACACACCATAACTCCTAGTCAAATAAACATAAAACCTCGCAGTTACTTCTCCCCAAAATACCATGTACAACTATCAACCAAATATTACAAAGACGTTCTAAAAGAGAAAAATCGGGGAGTTCCCATTGTGGCCCAGCAGTAATGAACCTGACTAGTATTCATGAGGATGTGGGTCTGATCCCTGGCCTCACTCAGTGGATTAAGAATCCGGCATTGCTGTGAGCTCTGGTGTAGGTTGCAGACATGGCTTGGATCCTATGTTGCTGTGGCTGGTGTCAGCTGGCAGCTGCAGCTCCAGTTCGATCCCTAGGTTGGGAACTTCCACATGCCACAGGTGTGGCCACAAAAAAGCAAAAAAAGAAAAAGAAAATTAAAAAAAATAAAAAACGGAAGAGAAAAATCATGGTAAGAAAAAAAAAAATCATGGTAAGAGATGAAGCAAGTATCACAACCAGACTGGACATGGCAAAGATTGTGGAGTTTATATTAGGAATTTATAGTTATGAGGATTGATGGTAAGGACTCTAATAGAAAAGGGTGGAAAACATGTAAGAACAGATGGGTGATATAAGCAGAAAGATGGAAATTCTAAGAAAGAATTAAAAGGAAATGCTAGAAAGCAAAACACTGTAACAGAAATAAAGAATGCCTTATACCTAGGCATAGCCTATTCAAACTGCAAAAATGCAAAGACAAGACTAACTCTGGAATAGATAATGTTCAATTTTACAGCAGTGCTGGGAGAGACAAATCTTGATTCAGAAAGTCCAACAAGTTCCAGGCTGTAAGGCTGTGTGAATAAAAGGCTGAAATGGTAAAAGGTTTTGAGATGGGATGACAAGAACATCTATGAACACAAAAGAGCAGTTTCCATCCAGAGAAGCTGTTTGAGGAAATGATTCCAGTGGCAGCAGCATTAAAGTGAGCACTGGATGTATAATAAGGATTAGAGAACAGAACTGAGGGAGAGATCTAAAATGTTAATAGAGAATTCTCAGAACACCCGCAGAAGCTGACATCACAGAAGTAGATGATGGAAGGGGGAGTAAGAGAAAAAGAAAAAAACATATTCTTGTAGACACTAGCCTGTGCCTTGTCCTGACTCTGCTTTCTGAATTATGGAATGGAGAATATGTCAACTAATGACGTAATTCTTAACATCTTTATGCAGAAAAGGCATGCTTTATAAGTTGAAAAGAAGGAGGTCCAGTGTCAGTTTTAAGCGTCCTTCAGGCTGTTATTTCACTATATTACGATGAGGGAAGAGGGCAATTTTAGAATTAGCAAATAAGCTAATTTACCTAGGAGCAGGTGTTTTTTTTGGAATTTTTTTTTTCCTTCTTTTTTTTTCTCTTCAGGGCTTCACCTGTGGCATGTGGAAATTCCTAGGCAAGGGATCAAGTTGGAGCTGCAGCCATCAGCCTAAGCCACAGCCGCAGCAATGCGGGATCTGAGTCATGAGCCATGTCTGCGACCCAGAACACAGCTCATGGCAATGCCAGATCTTTAACCCACTGAGCAAGGCCAGGGATTGAACCCATATCCTCAGGGATACTAGTCAGGTTCATTACTGCTGAGCCACAACCAGAATGCCCTATTATTATTTTTAAACATTTATGTTACGGCACCCTTCTGGAGAAAGAACAAAAAAAAGATAAAAGATAACATAGTATTATCTCTCACACATATAATCTACAAATGATTGATGGCATCGAAATCTATTTTCAAAAAAAGCAAAAATGGAAAAAATAAGGAAGGGAGGGAGGAAGAAAGGAAGGAAAGAATGAAAGAAAATTAGTATGTTCTATAATCTCACCCTCTGTTAGAGTCTCATCCAGAAAGAGTTTCAGCTTTCTGCTCCGAAGGCCAAACACCTTGGCTGCTTCATACAGAAGACCTTGGTGGGTGAGTCCATTCTGTCCAAGTGGGTTTTCAAGTAGAAGAGTGCCCACTGTCCCCATTAAACACCCTACAGAAGAAAAAACAAACTGGATTATATCCTCAGAGTTCACCCTCTAGCTACTAGATCCCTAATGGGGGTGGTGAGTAATGGGCAGAACTAAAGGCTTTGAATAAAAAAAAACTACTATAAAAGCCCAGTAGTTTGGGTAAGAATATTCAGTACACAAATGAAGAGCCTTAGACTGTAATAAATATGCACAATGATGACCTAAATTATCAGTAAAAATAAGTATTGATCTAGTCTGTTGATTAAGTTATGGATATGTACAATAGTTCTCAGGACATTTTCCAAGAAAAAAAAAGGCAAAATTAAAAATTGTGTTTGGCATTTAAACATTTCAGCTTCATATAACTGTAAATTTTTTTTTTTTTGGTCTGTGGCATATGGAAATTTCCAGGCTAGGGGTCAAATTGGAGCTGTAGCCGCTGGCCACGGCCACAGAAACACCAGATTCGAGCAGCGTCTGTGACCTACACCACAGCTCGTGGCAATGCCAGATCCTTAACCCACTGAGCAAGGTCAGGGATTGAACCTATATCCTCATGGATGCCAGTCAGATTTGTTTCCACTGAGTCACAATGGGATCTCAATTTAGTTGTAATTTTTACCTAACCAATTCATCTCATTTTATGACCGTGTCAGGTGGATAGGTGTTTCTACATAAATATAACCAAAGAAATAAGCTGAGTCCCCAAAGCAGTGTGGGAGTCTAAATTACTAAACTGAAGCCAACTTGGAAAAACCCATAAACATCCGAGAGACTGAATATTAAAAAAAAAAATCTTAACATCTAGCACTCCACAACCTGACAACTGAAGATGTTCACAACTTGGAGAGGTACGCACCTTGTGGGTCTGCATTCAAGAGCTGTAGGTTGATATACTGACAGAGAAGAGTACTGGGACTGTTAATCACAGAGGGTGCTGAGCCTGAAGTCACACAAAGCGTTTTTCCACTAAGACTCATTAGGTTGGTTTGGTTTTTTATCTCTAAAAATAACAAAAACAGTAACAAAAAAATCATTCTTTCAGAGGGAATAGTTCAGAGCTAAAGTCATTCACTTTTCCTATTTAATTATTAAACTACCATGTACCTTCACAGTGACGCGTTCCCTTTAATTTCTATTTATCAAAGAACACTCACTTATATAAAATCAGGCTTTAATGACATGCAAATAGTAGGACATCTTAATGATGCAAAATAGAGCATTCATAGTTTAAGACATAAGGCAAATTATTTTCCCCTTTTTAGTATTCTTCCTGCATATTACAGCTCTTCTTAACATTTCCTTTTGTATCAGAATCCTAAACTTTATCATGAAAAGAAGCCATATATTAAAAAAAGATAATTACAGTCAGAAGTTGACTAATGAACATATGTGGAAAATGGCAAGACATATACAATTTCATTAAGATACAGTTAAATATTGCTTAGGGTAAAAGTTTAGTTAAAATCACTATGCCTCTAAAGGTCAGGGTGGGGCCCAGGCACTACTCAGCTTTCGCAGGCTGCCACTTGCTGGGTCAGAGAAGAGGAACAGCCCACACTTCTCCTGTACTCTTCCAACTTCTAAGCCAGGTGCATAAGCAACTCTGGCAAAGCTTCTTTTGTAGGGCTCTTGAGTGTTGCTATCAGATGTGGCTAGACGGCTATAAGCTCCAGTTTGCCCTTGTTTATCTTAGAGACTTCAGATAGAGACCCATGCTGTCGACTGACTGACTTAGCAGCTCCCCTTGGTGGCTTCTGGTCTGAGTTTTCCTGGATCCCCCACTTCTTCCAGACCTTTACTTCCCCAGTTTCTCCCACATCAGGTTTGATTCCCTCATCCAGCCCTTAAATGATACAAGAGCAAACTGGTATTCCATCCACAGTGCTCATATCAACTGACAACCCAGCAGTGAATGACAGTTCCTATTTCACAATATTCCCAACATTTGATACTGTGAAATTTTTCTAAATTTTGCCAATCTGGGTGCATGTATAGAACCTCATTGTGGCTTTTTGAGGCTCAGTAGTTTTCCCTTTATTTATTGGCCATTCAGATTTCTTCCTTTACGAAAGCTATTTAAATGTCTAAAATTAATGTTGAGATTTGCTGAGTGTACTCGTTTCATACGGCTGCCATAAGACTCAATGAAACTGAGGGTGAGAGGGACAGCTTAAAACAGAAATTTGTCTCACAGGTCTCTGTAGTGAGAAGTCCAAAACTAAAGGTGTCAGTAGGGCCATGCTCCCTCTGGAAACTCCTAAGGAAGTCGTTCCTTTCTTCTTTCTAGTTTCTGGAGGTTCCCAGCAATCTTTGGTGTTTCCTGGTGTGTGGGTTTGCTTAATTCCTATCACTGCATTTGTCACCATATAGACTACTTCCTTTTTCTGTTTTCACATGGACCTCTTTTTATATGGACACCAGTCATACTGGAGTAGGGCCCACACTACTCAAGTATATCCTTGTCTTAACTAATTACATCTGCAATGAACCTACTTCCAAAAAAGGTCACATTTGGTGATGGTACTGGTGGTTAAGATAAGGACTTCAACATAATCTTTTTTTTGGGTACAGGTAGGGGATTGGGTGGTCATGTCACAATTAAACCTAATAGTGGAAGGAAATGTACTTATAATTCTTAAAAATTTTATTTAGGCTTGTCTTATTGAGACTTATTGGATTTAAAATGTAGGCACTATGTTTAATAAAGTTAAAACTCACTAGTCTCTGATGCCTAGACTGCGTCATATGGCTAACAGATGAGAAGGTAGGATTAGAATCCTCATCTTGTTAAGTCCAGTGTTCTTTCAGCCACATGACACAAAGGAGGCACAAAGAGACACTGTGGGCAGGCACTGTTGTAGAAGCTGGCCCTGACTCACAGACTCAGGAAAAAAGGCAATAACCGTTACCAAATTAAGATCTTCACTAACTTGCCTCATGTCAAAGAACATGGATGGACATCTTTTTGACTTTCTACATACCTGTTTCACCATGGAAGACAGACAGTTCCATATTTTTTACTTCAAAAATGCTAGTAACAACACTCTTCAGCTTTAAAAGGTCTAACCTATTATCGCCTTTTGGATTTTCCAGAAGCAATACGCCACCTAAAAAGCCATATATATAAGTGAAACTGAAGAAAAAAAGTTAAATTTGAATGAAAAGTCAAGGGAAACACATCAAATGTTATTTTTTGTAAACATTTATTCATGCCTTTCCCCATTTTCTAAATAGATATCATTAAACTGTTTTGAGTTGTGAGAGTTCTTTATATATTCTAGATATAGCCTTTGTTGGATATGTTGTGGTTTGCAAAGATCTTATCATAGTCTGTAGCTTGTGTTTTCATCCTTTTCACAGGATCTTTCACAAAGCAGAATTAAACATTTTGATGGAAGTTGAATTCATCGGTTTTTCCTTTTATGGATTGTGATTCGGTATCAAGTCTTAAAATTCTTTGCCTAGTCTTGAATTGAAAAATTTTGTTTTCCTATACATTTTACAGACTTATACTTATGTCTGTGATCCATTTTAAGTTATTACTTTTTCTTTTTTGGCTGCCACATGGCACATGGGGTTCCCAGGCCAGGGATCAGATCCAAGATGCAGCTGTAACTTATGCCACAACTGTGGCAATTCTGACTAACTACTGTGCCGGGCCAGGTATTAAACCTGTGTCCCAGTGCTCCAGAGATGCCATCGGTCCCACTGTGCTACAGTGGGAATTCTTAAGTTAATTTCTGTATGAGATGTACAACTTAGGTATATCTAGCACATTTTTTTTTTCATATGGACATCTAACTGCCTAGTACCATATAATGAATAGACTACTCAATTAAGAATTGCTTTTGCTCCTTTCTCAAATACCACCTGGCCACATTTTGTAGACTCACAATAGAGTCTCTTTTCCCTTCTTCTGCCCTCCCCCACCCCCCTTTTCTCTTTCTCCCTTTAAGGCCAGGAATCAAGCCCATGCCACAGCAGTGACAACACTGGATCCTTAACTCACTATGCCACCAGGGAACTCCAACTGTAGGTTTTTCATAAATGATAAAGTTCTTCTTCCTTACTTTTCTGACAGCGCTTTTCTTTTACGGTCTTTTTTTGTCGTTATAGAGCCGCACGCACAGCATACGGAGGTTCTCAGGCTAGTGGTCTAATCAGAGCTCTAGCCCCAGGATCTGAGCCATGTCTGTGACCTACACCACAGCTCATGGCAACGCTGGATCCTTAACCCACTGAGCGAGGCCAGGGATCGAAGCAGCATCCTCACTGATGCTAGTCAGGTTCGTTAACCGCTGAGCCAAGACGGGAACTACACTTTTCTGACATGTTTTTGAAAATCAAAAATGGATAGTGAATTTTTTCAAATGCTTTTTCTGTAACAACTGGCATAATCTTATAACCTTTTAACACCAATCGCTTTCTGAATATTGAACCAGCCTTGCAAGCTTGGAATAAACCTCACCTGTCATGATATATAGTTCTTTGTATATACAGCTCTATTATTTTTCATGATTTTTTGGTAAGAATTTTAGATTTCTATTGATGAGAGATATTGGTCTATGGTTTTCCTTTTTTGGTATTGTTTGGATCTGGTTTCGGTGTCAATAACACCTTAAAGTGAGTTGGAGATTGTTCCTTATTCTTTTTTCTGAAAGACTCTCTGTTGGGCTGGTGTTTTATTTTTTTAAAGCCTGGTTGAATTCTCTAGAAAAACTATGTGGATCTGGAAATTACTTGAGAGTGTTGTTGTTTTTTTTTAAATTGCTATCTCTTTTACATTTTTTCCTTAAGTCTCTCTCCCTTTTCCAAGACAAACTTACTATGAACTTTATGTCTCAAGTCTAAGTTTTCATATTTATCTTGTGGTATTTGTTTCATATGTTTATTTACAATGTGATTTATTTTTAAAATTTACATGAATTGCAAAAGTTGTTTTTCTTTAAAAATATTTGTACTTGAGGTATAAAAACTTTATACATAAATATATATTCCTATTATTTTTTTAATGGCTGCACCCACAGCATATGGAAGTTTGTGGGGCAGGGCTGAATCCCAGCTGCAGTTTCTACCTATGCCACAGCTGCAGCAATGCCAGATTCTCTAACCAGCTGCGCAGGGATGGGGATTGAACCCTCGCCTCCACAGCAGGCCAAGCTGCTGCAGTGACAATGCCAGATCCTTAACCACTGCACCACAGGAGAATTCCACATTTCATTACTTTTAACTGGTATGTAGCATTTCACTCTATGAGTATATCTATGTCCCTTTTGGATGGGCACTGTGCCATCAGTGATAGACTTAAGCTCAACTAAACAATCAAATTTTCTCCAGAGTTTTAAAATTGTAAGTGCACCCTCCTTAATAGTGATAGGGCTACTAAAACTATTCTATTTCATGAGTTGAGTTGAGGTAGTCTGTGCTTTTGGAAAACCTGGTCCATTTCATTCAAGTTGTCAAGTTCATGTGAGAGAGCTATTCACAGTATTGGCTTATCCTTTTGATTTCTGCAGTCTGTATGATGTCATTTCAGTCCTGATGATGGTAATTAGTATTTTCATCTGTTCTGTATGTTTCTCACTAGGGGTGAGGTTTACTGATTTTATTAATTTTTTTCAAAGAACCCACATTTCTTGCTTCATTATATTCTTTATTGTTCTGTTGCCAATTGCATTGAAAATTTCTGCTCTTATTTTTATTCTGCTTGCTTTTTTTAAGTTTCTTGAGTTTTAATGATTTGAAACTTTCTGTTCTAACGTTAGTCTTCAGAGATGTTAGCTGTAATCCACATATTTTAATGTTGTATTTACCTTTTCTTTTTCTTTTTTTTTTTTTGCTATTTCTTGGGCCGCTCCCGTGGCATATGGAGGTTCCCAGGCTAGGGGTCTAATTGGAGCTGTAGCCACTGGCCTACACCAGAGCCACAGCAATGAAGGATCCGAGCCGCGTCTGCAACCTACACCACAGCTCACGGCAACGCCAGATCATTAACCGACTGAGCAAGGGCAGGGACCAAACCCGCAACCTCATGGTTCCTAGTCAAATTCGTTAACCACTGCGCCATGACGGGAACTCCTTTGTTTACCTTTTCATTCAGTTTTACACATTTTTTTCCTTGACACTTTTCTCCTGATCTTGTATTATTTAGAAGTATGTTCTTTAGCTTTCAAATGTATGGAGATTATGCTTTTATCTCTGTGTTACTGATTTAGTTTGATTCCATTGTGGTCAGAAAACATGCTCTGTATGATTTCAACTTTTTTTTTTTTGTCTTTTTGCTATTTATTGGGCCTCTCCCGCGGCATATGGAGGTTCCCAGGCTAGGGGTCGAATTGGAGCTGTAGCCACTGGCCTACGCCAGAGCCACAGCAACGCAGGATCCGAGCCGCGTCTGCAACCTACACCACAGCTCACGGCAACGCCGGATCGTTAACCCACTGAGCAAGGGCAGGAACCGAACCCGCAAGCTCATGGTTCCTAGTCGGATTCGTTAACCACTGCGCCACGACGGGAACTCCTGATTTCAACTCTTTAATCTACTGAGGTTTGTTTTAGGGTCCAGGCTATAATCTATTTTGGTAAATGGGAGCTTGGTAAATGGGAACTTGAATAGAATGCATAGTCAGCTGCTCTTAGGTAGGGTGCTTGAAAAATACTGATTACATTCTGATTTTCTATCTAGTTGTTCCATAAATTATTGAAAGAGGCAAATTTAATTCTCAAATTATAATTTTGGATTTTTCTATACTCATTTAAGATCTATCAGTTTTTGTTTACATATTTCACAGTTCTGTTAAGTATATGGATATTTAGGATCATTATGTTTTCTTTTGGATCAACATTTATATCATTATTTAATATCAATGGTAATTTCATCTGCTATGAAGTTTTACTTTATTGGAATGAACAGACACCCCTGCCTTCTTTTGGGGGGGGGCCATACCCACAGCATGCAGGAGTTCCCAGACCAGGGATCGCACCTGTGCCACAGCATGACCACGGTGGATCCTTAACCCATTAAGCCAACAGGAAACTCCCACTTTTGCTTTCTTTTTTCCCCCCTTTTTATGGCTGCACCTGTGGCATATAGAAGCTCCTGGGCTAGGGGTTGAATCGGAGCTGCTGCTGCAGTCCTATGCCACAGCCACAGCAAACACCCGAACTGAGCCACATGTGCAACCTACATCCACAGACTATGGCAATGCCAGATCCATAACCCACTGAGTGAGGCCAGGGATTGAACCCGCATCCTCACAGATACTAGGTCAGGTTCGTTACTGCTGAGCCACAATGGGAACTACTCATGCTTGCTTTTATATACAATGTCTGGGATGTTTAGCTGTACTTGTGGCAGGGATAGGGAAAAGTACATCTATTCCATCTTCCTATCAATGCAAGTTCAATCATTTACTTTTGTGGTTCATTTTGATGACAAAAAGTTATCCAGTTTTACCAATTCTCTTATAATAGCATTAAAGACATTCATGAGTTTAACTAAAAAAAAACAAACACAAAACATGGGGCTCATTTACTCTTACCTTGTTCACTGCCATTTGTACAAATGTTAAGATTGACATATGCACAAGCAGGGCCAGGCATGGATGATCCTCCGGTTAGTGTAACTTCCAGGTCAGATCCTTTTAACTAAGCACATGAGGATACGTGACTGGGTAACTGTGGCATCTGACCACAGTGTCATCAACTAAGATAGCAACTACTTCTCAGTAAGAACAGGTGCTCTATGCAATTCTGAAGCAATATTCAATCTCATCACTAAAAGAATCAAGAGCTACAACTTCCTACTTATTATTATTATTTTGGCTGCCTCACGGCATATGGAGTTTCCTAGCCAGGGATAAGACTGGAGCCACATTTGTGACCTATGCTGCAGCTATGGCAATGCTAGATCCTTTAACCCACTGTGCCGGGCCAGGGATTTAACCTGCATCCTAGTATGCAGAGACGCTACTGATTCCACTGTGCCATGGCAGGAACTCCTCTTTTTTTCTTTTGTCTTGTTCTTATGCAAAACAGAAAACACTTGTAAGTTGCCCCTCTGAAAAGACAGTCATATTCAGATCCTGCTTGTCTGTTCCATTTGTCCCATACAAAGTAGGAGCGAAATACACATACAACTTAATAAATGACTGACATAGAAAAGAATTCCTCCCATTATAAATGATCAGCTTCTGAATTACAGGCCAAAATCTTTCATGTATCTTCCATAGTTATATCTAAAATGTACCACCAGGAGGGGTTCCCGTTGCGGGGTTAAGGACCCGACACTGTCTCTGTGAGGATGTGGGTTTAATACCTGGCCTTGTTTGGTAGGTTAAGAAACTGGTGTTGGCATAGGCTGTAGCGTAGGTTGCAGATGTGGCTCAAATCCAGTGTTGCTGTGGCTATGGCACAGGCCTTAGAAGCAGCTCCAACTGGACCCCTGGCCTGGGGACTTCATATGCCGCAGATGTGGCCATAAAAAGGAAAGAAAAAATGTACTACCAGGAAATAAAATTTTATGTATTACCTACCACTATGAAAGTTAGTTGCTTTTCAAGTCAACTGCTATTTACCTTTTTTTTTTAGCTGCACCTGCAGCATATGGAAGTTCCCAGGCCAGAGACAGAACCAGTGCCACTGCAGTGACCCAAGCCACTGCACTAACAACGCAAGATTCTTAACCCACTGCACCACAAGAGAACTCCAATTGCTGTTTACTTTTAACAATAAGTCTCAGAATCCACAATATTGACTTTTCTAATTTTAGACAAAACAGCACCACATAGCCATTTAACTTGGCAATTCTTATACATATGTGTGTGTGTGTATACATATATACACACACACATATCCTGGTTCCCTTCCCCAAGAGAATTGCCATGAGAACAGTTCTAATTTCCTTTCCCTTCTTGCGAACCTCACCTCTCTGACCCTACTCACTACTGTGCAGAGCAATACTTCAAGACTGAGAACTACACTAATTGCTACTAGGGAACAGAACATTAAGATATGATCCTATAAATGTAATAAAATCCAATCCTAAATCTCTTAATAGTTCAACAGAACTCATAACTCACCTGCATTTTTTCTTGAATAAGGATTTTATCTGATGTAGGAACTGGATATGGTTTCAAGGGAGCCTTTATGGTAGCAAATATGAACTCTGTGTGGCTTTTGATAACATTATTCAGATACTCTCCTTCGGATTTTGCTTTATAATAAACTGTTATTTCATCAGTTGGAACCAGATTGCACTGAAAGCAAACAAAAAGAATTGAAAAGGAAAGCCACATGTGTCACTTAAAATATAAGATTCTGTTAAGCAGGGCTGATGAAGTTCCCACGAGTCATCATGGAAGGCGAGAGGATCCTGATCAATTATCTGAAAAAATGAGTGATTAAGAAAGAAATCACCAAGCTCTGAACTGAGACAGAGCTCACAAGCACCCCATTATCTGCTCAAGTGGCCTTCTCAGATACTGAACTATAGGTCTCAGATGCCTATCCTGAGGAGGGGGACTTGTGGGAGGCTTCCTTGGGGTAGAGGCTCCCTGGCTCTCTCACCCAGTAGAGGCAGGCAGTGGGCTATGTGCTCCACTCTGGCTCCAGCTTCTGAATGAGGAAGCACAACTCCACTCTGTCCAGATCCAACAAGCTCTCCCCTGAGCAAGGAGCCCTTCCGCAGAGACATTCACTGTTACCTTTAATGACCTCTGTGCCAGCCAGGAGGGCTATCTAGCCAAGGGATGGTTTTGTGAGAGTCCTAAGAAACTGAAAAAGCTGGACAGTGAGCACAGGTTGCCTGAAAGCTCCTGATCAGAGAAACACACTGAGCTTGGGAGTGAACAAGGAGCAAGAAGAAGGGGCCTTTAGTACAAACTAAATGGACCATAGATCAGTGATTAATTATCATAAATGATTTACTATGGTTTATATTACCCACCTCTCCTTTCCTTCCTGACAATGACAATAAAAACCAAAGGAAAAAACCAAAGCAAAACTCCAAAACAGTAGCTGCTCTTTATCTGACAAACTAACCTTTTTGCGAAGTTTCTGGATGCGATTGATAACTTCCCGAGCCATTCCTTCATCCACCATTGACTGGTCAGGGGTGACATCTAAGAGAACCAACACCTGTAGCAGCAAACAGTGTACATACACCATGATGTACTGAGCAAAACTGAGCAAAATGGTGTTCAATGGAAATTTTTTGAGTTCCCACTGTGGCATAGTGGGTTAAGGATATGACTGCAGGAGCTCGGGTTGCAGTAGAAGTATAGGTTTGATCTCTGGCTTGGCACAGTGGGTTAAAGGATCCAGCATTGCCATGCCTGTAGCGTACGCTGCAGCTGTGGCTCGGATTCAATCTCTGGCCTGGGAACTTCCATATGCTGTGGGTGTGGCCATAAAAAAAAATAAAGAAAAGTCAGTTTTTATTATTCTACCTGATAAGTTATCTGATAGAAATAAGTGCAGAGAAGGGCTTGTTTCTATGTCAAGTCTGAGGTAGAAGTGAGGGGGTTAAATAGCACCCCTTGAAGATGTACAGGCAGTTTTGGATTCTGGGTCTGTGTTTTGTTGTGATGGATCACATCATCTCTCTTCACTCTCAGAATGTGTCTATACTCAAAGAACTGCTGTCTTTGGATGCTCCTGAGTTTCTTGACATGATTTGTGTATTGTTTGCCATGGCTGCCCTGCCCTAATTCACCATCTGTCTCCAATTTACCTCTTGCGCCTTCATGAAGTGGAGCAAGTCTATTAACTTCTTTCACTGAATGTCCTCAAAGACGTAAATGGGCATGGTGCCTAATTTACAAGTACACTGCCCTCTGCTACAGAAATGACACTACCATTATTACCATTTCATTCACAACCTTTAGGACAGATAACATAAAGTCAAGAAGGTGGCAATAAACCACACACACAGGGAACTATATCTAGTCACTTATGATGGAATATGATGGAGAATAACGTGAGAATAAGAATGTATATATATGTGTGTGTGACTGGGTCACTTTGCTGTACAGTAGAAATTGACAGAACACTATAAACAAACCATAACAGAAAAAATAAAAACTAAAAAAAAAAAAAATTAAAAAAAAAGAATCCAAATAAATAAATAAAATAAACCATATAAAAAGTATTGTGGCCCATTGTAGAAATTGTGTCTAGAATCACAAAAACAAAGCAGAGGGTAGCAAGGGTCATGGTTAAACACAACAAGAAAGATGGATGCTCTGTGGCCTTCAATCCACTTGTTGGTTGGTAGAGGAACCACTGTGAAAACTTCTGCTGCTCTAAGTGCTTCAGGATTGGTGACTTTGTGTATCAGAAGAGCTGTCAATGTTAGTAGACAAATCAGAGTTACATTAGAGACTCTCTTGAAAGCTGGTCTTACGCTATCTCCTGTGAGCAACACCCTACAGAAGAAAAGTGAAAAGCTGCACCTCTCTCCAGAGATGAAGGACAGCTGTTAACAAAGGAGGACACAAATTATAAACAAACTACATTAATTCTATTTTGGCTCAGTTGTGTGACTAAATGGTGCTGTGTTATAAACTTCTAAGAATTTTGTGCTGTTTAGTTTTTAATATTATGGCTGCACCCATGGCATATGGACATGCCTGACTTAACTTTTCTATGTGCAAGACCAACTCATTCCTTGAAAGGTGGGATTCCAACTTACTGATTTTTGTATGATCCAACACCTAGGACAATTGCATGCATAAGTCACAAGATATTTATGTATTCACTAACGAAATGCATATGTTAAGGAGTTACAATAGAGGAGTTCAAAAAGGCCAATCTAAAGCTTCCAGTACTCAGGAGTTCCCATCGTGGTGCAGCGGAAATGAATCCGACTAGGAACCATGAGGTTTCAGGTTTGATCCTGGCCTCGCTCAGTGGTTAAGGATCCAGCGCTGCTGTGAGCTGTGGTGTAGGTCACAGACAAGGCTTGGATCTGGTGTTGCTGGGGCTGTGGCGTAGGCTGACAGCTGTAGCTCCGATAAGACCCCTAGCCTGGGAATCTCCACATGCCATGAATGTGGCCCTAAAAAGACAAACAAATAAACAAGCTTCCAATACTGTCAGGAAAGATAATAGGTAAAGATTTTCTCCTCTTATGTTCTTATCTTTTGGTAAGGAAATGTTCTAGGGAAAAGAAAAATACCTGAGCGTCTGAGTGTGCTTCAAACTGTGTCGTTCCACCTGCTGCCTGATCAAAGGTGTACATGAGGCGGATATCTTCTTCATGCAATTCATGGCCTTCCACAACGATGGTCCCTATTGGAGAAGCAATTGTCACTGTTACTCAGTCAGCACCTCACTCCTCAAGCTGCCCTGCTACCAATATATTGTGCCACTCTTTAAAAAAATCTTCACATCATCAAGCTATAGAGTCTTCAAGAGATTATGTCCTCCTGATTCATATCATTGTTCTAGTCAAAGATATGACAAACATAAAATTATTTAGACTGTACCATGCTGCCCTGAAAACATTTAAATCAGCACCAATATCTACTATTGTATGTAAGCTCCCAGGTCCAACAACATGTGTCGGGAGGCAATGAATCCCTACCATAAACACAAGCAGCATGCTTTAAGGAAGAATGCTCAGTCTACAGAGTCAAATTGGACTGAGTCTCCTCACCCACCGGTTGTAGTACCCTATGTTCTACTATTTGTCTAGCAGGGTGCAGTGAGGTAGACAGTGTGAAGTTCTCAGCATCATGCCTATTTATGACAGGCAGAATTAATAAACAGCTGAAGACGGCAATTTCTATCTTTAGGGAAGCCTACTATAGTAGTTCACAAATTATCTTCTTGGTCTTTGAGAAATGGGCTATCGTTTTCACTTTATGTCACTATAATCTGAAAAGTATTTTGCTATCCATCAATGCAAAACAACCCATTCAGAAACTATAGGTTAGAAATCATAGGAGTTCAGTTTCAAATAAGGCTTTTATTTCAGGAATTTTTAATATTTTGGCTAATAAAACAACATTTGTGACTTGAAGGCAGATTTTAAGTTAACATATCAAGTTAAATTAGTACTGATTCAATTTTTAGTTGCTAGTCTCTTGTGTTTTATAAATTTTATCTAAAAATTTGGGGAATCTGGGAGTCCCCATTGTAGCTCAGCAGAAACAAAGCTGAGATCCCTGACCTCACTCAGTGGGTTAAGGATCCGGCATTGACATGAGCTGTGGTGTAGGTCGCAGATGCAGCTTGGATCCCAAGTTGCTGTGGCTGTGGTGTAGGCCAGCAGCTGCAGCTCTGATTCAACTCCTAGCCAGGGAACTTTCATATTCTGCAGGTGTAGCCTTAAAAAGAAAACAAAAAACAAAAAACAAAGTATTTTAAAATTAAAACATAATTTTTTTTCTTTAGAATATCGTCTAGTCTTCATTCTGGCACCTAAAAGTCATCATCTTCTTCTCCACAAGCAACATCTGATAGCAATAACGCTCTATACTATTGGCTGGTAATTAATCTCAAGGGGTTCTGCTCTCTCACTAGGGTAGATTTTTCTAGACCCACATCAGCCTTTGTAGAACTCAATGGTGACTTAAGGTTCACCCAGCAGATTCAGTAATTTCTATCTAGAAATCTAGCCAAAAGGAATCAATTTGACAAAATATTAACCTGTGAAAAGTATTCACTAAAATACTATTTATACTAGTAAAAGAATTAAAACAATCTAAAGCATGAATGATAAGACTAGTTAAATATCAGGTATTCACTGGAAGAAAAAATTTTTGTAGCAGTTACTGAAATAGCATTTTAAAGACAAATAACACAGGAGTTCCCGTTGTGGCTCAGTGGTTAACGAATCCGACTAGGAACCATGAGGTTGCAGGTTTGATCCCTGGCCCTGCTCAGTGGGTTAAGGTTCCAGCGTTGCCATGAGCTGTGGTGTAGGCTGCAGACACAGCTCGGATAACACATTGCTGTGACTCTGGCTTAGGCCAGTGGCTACAGCTCCAATTCGACCCCTAGCCTGGGAACCTCCATATGCCGCAGCAGCGGCCCAGGAAATGGCAAAATAACAAAAACAAAAAACAAACAAACAGAAAGACAAATAACACAAAAATGTTTACTATGTAAAGTGAAAATACAAACCTAAAATCAACACAAAATGTAAAAATATGAGTGAAAAATGTGAAATTTAAAACAATAGCATGATTTCCATTTTGTAAAGCTATAAATATATGACTACATATGTATCTAGAATGAAATAAATCGGAATTTCAGTAATACCGTAGCACCTAACATAATAAACAACAGATACTAGGCATTCAATCTGCATTAAATGGATGGGTGATGGGTCATTTTTATTCTCTTTTTTCTAAATTATCAACATTATTCCTAATAAATTTTTTTATGGACAGAAAATTTTATCTAAAAGACTGTGATAGTAGAAGTCAAAGAGGAGTCTAAGTATGTGACACCCATGAGGCTGATGCCAGGAATGGTGCCCCCAATGAAGCATATACCCACCCCTCTCCTGGAACCACTCCAGCTCCTCACTGCTCAGCTGCTTGATAGACGTCATCACCATCTTGAAGGCTCCCTTCAGACGCTTCCCCAGGACCATGTGATCTGGTTCTGCCCTGAGGTGAATGCCATACTTGTTTTTATCTGTAGACAGTGTAACTTTTCGAACATTCAATTCCTACAGATGGTAGACAAGATGAAATAAGAATGAAAGAAATGGAGTCACCCTTGCGGCTCAGCAGGTTACAAACCCAACTAGTATCCATGAGGTTGCAGGTTTGATTCCCTGGCCTCACTCAGTAGGATCTGGCATTGCCATGAGCTGTGGTGTAAGTCACAGATACAGCTTGGATCCTGCATTGCTGTGACTGTGGAATGGGCCAGCAGCATTAGCTCTGATTTGACCCCTAGCCTGAGAACTTCCATATGCCATGGCACGGCCCTTTAAAAAAAAAAAAAAAAAAAAAAAAAGAAGGAAAGAAATGAGAACATGTCCACAAAAAACATGCACACATTCATAGCAAGATAATAACCAAATACAATATCCAAACACAACATAATAACTAAACATAACACAATAACCAAAAAGTGGAAACAACTCAAATGATGATCAATTGTGAATAAGCAAAATGCGGTATATATATCCATACAATGGGCTATTATTTAGCAGTACAAAGGAATGAAGCACACATACATGCTATCACATGAATGATCCTTGGTGTTATATCACAAAGTCAGATACAAAATTCCACACATTGTACAATTACATTTATAGAAAAGCTCAGGAGTTCCCGTCATGGCTCAGCGGTTAACAAACAGGACTAGTGGCCATGAGGATGCGGGTTTGATCCCTGGCCGTGCTCAGTGGGTTAAGGATCTGGCATTGCCGTGAGCTGTAGTGTAAGCTACAGACTTGGCTTGGATCCCAAGTTGCTGTGGCTGTGGTGTAGGCCAGAGCTGCAGCTCTGATTTGACCCCTAGCCTGGGAACCTCCATATGCCACAGATGCAGCCCTAAAAAGACAAAAGACAAAAGACAAAAAAATAAAATAAAATAAAATAAAAAATAAAAAAAATAAAATAAAATAAAATAAAATAAAAATAAAAATAAAATAAAATAAAAATAAAAATAAAATAAAAATAAAATAAAAATAAAAATAAAAATAAAATAAAATAAAAAAAATAATAAAATAAATAAAAATAAAATAAAATAAAAAAGTAAAAAAAGTAAAAAAGTAAAAAAAGTAAAAAAATTAAAAAAAGTAAAAAAATAAAAAAAAAAGTAAAAAAATAAAATAAAAAAGTAAAAAATAAAAAAGTAAAAAAATAAAACGACAAGAGTAGGCACGCCCAGAGACAGAAGACAGATTTGTGTTCGTCAGAGGATGACAAAATCTTGGGGAAAATGGTACATGAATGTTAACGGATACTGGGTTTCTTTTTGGGGTGAGGAAAATACTATAAAATTGTGGTGATGGTTGCTCAACTCTATAAATAATGCTAAAAACCAATGAATTGTATGGTATGAAAAAAATCCTGTCCAGATCAATCAATTAAGTAGAATCTAACTCAACTAATAAGGACTCTAGAATTAGAAATATGAGCTTCCTATCTCAGGGATAAACCTTTGCTCAGGCAATTTCAAAGCATCACAAAGTTAACTAAAAATTAACCAAAAGGACCAATTAATAACATTTCATGCCTACATCATGCTAGTTAGTTAAGGAATGCCAGTGTAGCAGGAAATGGTGACCACACAGGAAATATGAAAGTAAGATATGGAATAGCCAACTGAGGCAAATTTTAGGGAAATTTCTAGTTTTGTCATTATATATATTATTTTAACTCAGAGTGACTAAGATATTCTATTTAAACATATTCTATTTTACCCATATTTTAAGCATTAATTACAGAATTTGTAACTCTTTAGTTATAAACTCTGTTTCTACAGTTATAAACTCCTTAGTTTCTAATATTTGTCTGGAATTCTCAAGCAATTCAATATCATATATAGAAATTATTTTCTATGATAAAGACTTTTTTGCTGCCGGCCTATACCACAGCCACAACATATGATAAAGATTTAAATATTACCTGTGAAAGGAATAAAAATGAAATAAAAAATGATACATTTGTTTTTAAAATATCATAGAATAGAGCATCTTGGGAGGACAACTGACATGACAGTTTAAACTTCTGACAAAACTTGTTTAGGAATCTATCCAACATATTTATGCTGACATAGGTGTGCACCCACACACACCCCTTTTGTTTGTAATCACAAACCTAAATTCCAGCAACAGGAGAGTAATTAAATAAATTATGATGCAGCCATAAAGTGAACTCTGCCGCTATTAAAAAGGATAAACTGGAGTTTCCATCATGGCTCAGTAGAAATGAATCTGACTAGTATCAATGAGGACACAGGTCAACCCCTGGCTTGCTCAGTGGGTTAAGGATCTAGCATTACTGTGAGCTGTGTTATAGGTACAGATGCAGCTCGGATCTGGCGTTGCTGTGGCTTTGGTATAGGCCAGCATCTGTAGCTCCAATTAAACCCCTAGCCTGGGAACTTCCATATGCTGTGGGTGCAGCCCTAAAAATACAAAAATTAAAAAAGGGGAAAAAAAAAAAAAGAGTAAGTTCAGTCACCCAGATAGCTCAGTAGGTAGAGCACGAGACCCTTAAAAAGAATCAATTAGATCTCTATATCTTAACATGAGATGCTGTTTAAGAAATACTGTAAAGTGAAAAAAGTAAGTTAAAAACTACAGGAGTTCCCATCATGGCTCTGTGGTAACAAACTGACTAGTGTCCATGAGGATGAGGTTTCAATCCCTGGCCTTGCTGAGTGGCTTAAGGTTCTGGAGTTGCCATGAGCTGTGGTGTAGGCTGGTAGCTACAGCTCCAATTTGACTCCTAGCCTGGGAACTTCCATATGCCTCGGGTGTGGCCATTAAAAACAAAACAAAAACTATATATATGATCCACTGTATTCACTGATGTGCACATACGTACATACAAATGTGTGTATATGTGTGTAAAATGCTAGCAACAAGTCAGTAGGAGATACCCTAGTGAACATCCTTAGAAGGGGGTGATGACCATCTAGATATGAGGTGATCTCTCAGAGTGCTGTAAGGATCAAATGAGTTAACACAAGCAAAGCCCTCAGAACAGTGCTTGAGACATGGTGGACCCCCAGTAAGTGTTAGTCTGTGTTATTATCTCCACCATAATTTGAAGGAACAAAGTTTTTTTTTTTCTTCTCCTTGTTAATAATCAAAAAGTATTCTGGGGAAGAGAAGTTGATGAAGGGATAAATGACCCAACAAAGGTGAAAAATTCACAGACCCTGAGATCATTGTTAAAGAATTACAATTTCATTGTAAAAATTCATGATGACTCTAAAAACCAAGTATAGGAGTGCCTGTGGTGGCTCAGCGGGTGACAAACCCGAAAGGTGTCTATGAGGACGCGGGTGTGATTCCATGCCTCGCTCAGTGGGTGAGGGATCCAGCATTGCCGTGAGCTTCGGCAGAGGTTGCAGCAGACACAGCTCAGATCCCACATGGCTGTGCCTCAGGCAAAGGCCATCAGCTGCAGCTCTGGATTAGACCCCTAGCCCGGGAACTTCCATATGCTGGACGTACAGCCCTTAAAAAGAAAAAAAAGGAAAGGTATAAACTTTCATAAATGGTAAAATTTATGTATATACTGATATCCAAAAGGAAAAGGACAAATTATTCACTCAGAGTGTATGTGTACAAAGGGTACTAATCAAAATAATCTTCCTGAGGAAACAAGTCTATTTAGACCAAATTAACTGTCTTACCTCAATGATATACTTCTCCAAAGACTTAATTTCATCAAGAGCTTCTGGATCCTGATGGATAACTACAATTTCTTTCAAAGGATACTAGAAAGCGAAAAAGGAAGCAGAAGTTCACTAAGCAGCTGGTCCTCTAAACCGCAGAAAAATGAATATTAAATGCTTTAACTGAAAATCAAGCTCCAGACTAAGCAGGTGTATCCAGTACTGGGCCATTCACACCCTTATTGCGTTTTCTAATGAAGAAAAATATACCAAAAACATAATTATTTAGGTCTGTGCAATGTAAAATAGAAATAAAATTTCAAACCTTTATTGGAATAGTTTTGCGGTCTCGAATCACTCGTCCAAGTTCAATCACAGACTGCATTCTAGACACTGCACTCTCAGTTTTCTTGTCAATCAATTCCTCTCTAATTGATAGACGCAGGGATATGAAAGAGATTAGATTTAAAAGGATAAAATCACAAAGAGAGGACTGCTTATGTGAGGAAGAGGGTTAGGCTAGAGGCGTGATTGTGGGGCTAGGCTTCCCAGGGAGGAACTTGGAAAGGACAGCACACGCTTTTAGGGCACAGGCAGCAAGCTTGAGCCTACTTCCTGGTGTCTAGCATGTCCGAGATCAATCCCACAGCTCTAACAGGGATTCCACACGAAGCATCCCTCTACACATTTTGTAGCCTAAGCGGCAGCTCAGGTAGAAAGCAGGACACGGAGGGGCTGGAGCAGGGAACTGGGGCCCCTACATCCGTGCATCTCTGGCAACACTCCTTCCCATGGCTTAGGCAAGGCATATATATGATTGTTACCGAACATGGGGCAGCATGAGATAGTGGATACTCAGTGTGTCCTTGTCCCGGACAGAAACAGGGTCAATCAGCATCTTTAGATTCTGGTACATCAATTCAGTAAGAAAAGGTGTATAAGGGGCCTGTATAAGGAGAGAAGAAATCATGTCATTTATATGTAGTTACCATGAACTGATCTCAGAGTAAGAAACAACTAAATAAACATTTTAGAGAAATGACATGTAATATGCACAGAAGTGGACATGAGGTTACTAAAAATGCCCTATGAAGGAGAAATGACCTCATTCCAAAGTTGGCGAGGTGGACACTCATGAAGCACGGCAGCAGCCAGAAGTACCCAAAACACCCTTGAGGATGTCCGTAATAAGAGCCCAGTCCCATGCCAGTCAAGTCAATATGCAGAGGAATGAAAATCCCTAGACCTCAGAAACCTCATCTGTAAACTGGGGAAACACCACGTGCTTCACAGGATGAAGGAGAATGAGGCTGGACTGGAGGTACAAAGTAGGTTCTCATTCCATGCAACGTTTAGAAAATACACAGGGAGTTCTCGTCATGGCTCAGCTGTAATGAACTTGAGGACTCAGGTTCGATCCCTGGCCTCACTCAGTGGGTTAAGAATCTGGCGTTGCTGTGGCTGTGGCAAAGGCCAGCAGCTGTAGCTCCATTTGACCCCTAGCCTGGGAGCTTCCATATGCCATGGGTGTGGCCCTAAAGAGACCAAAAAAAAAAAAAAAGAAAAGAAACAGAAGGCTTATAACATTAAACTGGAGTGGCAAAAATAAGATACAGAACATTAAAACTGGAATTGCTACTCGTATACCATTTAATTAATATTTCAATTGGGTGAAAAAAATCATGTATATAAATGTATAACTGAGTCTCTTTCATTGTAAATCAACTATAATAAAAACATTTAAAAAAACTACTTCCAGCTCAGGAAAAAAAAAAAAATCAATTGGTATGTACATTTTTCAAGTAAAATACTCAAGTGATATCTGTTCAGATAGTAGTTTAAGAACTTCCCTGCAACTCACAGACAATTATAGGACTCTACATTAAGATGAGTTATGTGGCTCTTGAGTTTAGATGCAAGGACCTTGAGCTTAACATGCCATGAGTGTAAAGAAAGAAATTTAGCTTTTATAGCCAATGTTTCTTAGCCTTATTTAACATATATAAGCTAATGAGATTTCTGAAGAGAAAACAGAGTTCAAAGTTGTTTTAAAACATCTATATCAGAGTTCCCATTGTGGCTCAGCAGGTTAAGAACCCTACATAGTCTCTGTGAGGGTGCAGGTTCGATCCCTGGCCTTGGTCAGTGGGTTAGGAGCCGGCATTGCTGTAGCTATGGTGTAAGTTGGCAGCTGCAACTCCAATCCTACCCCTAGCATGGGAACGTCCATATACCCTAGGCGCAGCTATAAAAGAAACACACACACACACACATCAAAACCAAAAAAAGCCTACTTCTATTTCTGGTGGAACAAATACAGAATAGATACAGACACAGGACACTGTAGCAACAGCACATCACAAGCAGCCACAGGGCTAGAGTTTTAGAACGGGATCAAGCATCTTACCATAAGTCTGCACAGAGAAAGTAGGACACTAAACAAGGTCTCAAGGGCCATAACACAATCTTCTACCCCATTTTCACCCTGGTGAGTAAAAACCAAACACACATTAAACTGTTAAAACCAAGTAATTCAAGTAATAACCAAGTAATAATTACAAGGAAAAAACATAAAGATAATAAAAAGGGGAAAATTCAACTATAATTAAGTTACCCAGAGATAACTACTATAAACATTTTATATGTTCTCCTAGATGGATGTGTATGTAATACATTTTACCAAAAATAAAATTACTGTTTTTTTATGAGATTTCATCATTAGCACATCTGAAGGCAGTACTAATGGGCAGCCTCCATCTGTGGTCTGGGCATCCTTCATGCTGTTTTCTACCATTGTTGTTTACGCACAGGTTAAGTTCTGGGGCAGGGTCCATGCTTTATTCATCCTAAATCCCCAAGAGGCTTAAGGAAGACTCTTGTCAATAAATAACTGTACCTCTAGCGGTAGAAGCAAGGAATTGCCCTGCAAGATCCCAGCTGTACCTAACGACATTTGTAAAATACTTGTATGAATTAATTTTGGATTTTAAGAGGTCTGCTCGGTCTAGTCCTGTTTGGCCTGAGACTTTTTCTTCCAATATGAATATCCATAATTGTGTTCTGAGAATAAACACGATGACATTTAAACTCATGGGTCCCCCATCCACCGAGTGGCAGTACAATTACTACACAATGTAAAAGGAAAAAGGTAGCTTCAAAAAGAGCATTTGAAAATGCCCCTTTTCCTTTTGGCTGGTATTTTCCTCAACTCTCATATTTCCTACATTTTCTGTTCTTCCCAACAACAGCCTGCACTTACCTTTAATCTTCGACGGTTCATCCTGACATACCAATTGGTCAGCACATCCACAAACTTGACGAGTCGAGGAACTACAGTATAGAGCCTATAAGCTAAAAGGAAGACAGTCCGTCAGGCAGCGAGAACATACAAACACCTAGGATGCTTAAGAGAGGGCTGAGCACAAGAAAAAGCAGGCGGCTCCTGTCACTGAAGGGCTGCCAGGCCTGTTTGGGAGACAGGAAATAGCAAAGTGAAGCAATCACAACAGCTTGTTCACTGAGGGTGCCAAACCACCCTGTGAGCTACAAACAAACTCTGTCAGTAAGGAAACAGGAAACCCCGTATGTGTGGCTACGAAGCTGAGACTGCCCATTGCATGACTCCATGAGGTACCGTTTATCTGAAACTGTGTAAAGTGGCAGTACCACAAGAGCCCAACTTCCTTCCACTGTGCTACCTTAACCTCAACTAAGACAGACACATATAAAGCTTTAACTAGATGCTAAGAGGCACAGTGAAGATAAGGGCTTCGTGGCCAGAGCAATGTTGCCCTTCAGGGAACATTAACAAGGTCTGGAGAGACATGCTGGTTGTCAAAACTGGGGAGGTGGGTGCTCCTGGCATTTGGTGGGTGCACCCCAAGGATGCTGCTCAACAACCTACAACGCACAGCCCCCACTAGAGAATGACCCAGGTCAAACCATCAGTAGTGCTACAACTGAGAAACTCAGGCACGGGCTGTGAATAAAATAGAACAGGGTTCAAAAGGTTAAATAGAGAAGGGAAAAAAGCGAAAGGGGTATTGGAAGGAAAGAAGAATCTTGAAGAAATATAAAAATTTGATGGCTCCCTTGAGGAACTAAGAGGACAAGAAGGAAGTTAAGGGCATCTAGCCAACCCCGTTTGAGGCACAGACTTATTTTTAACACAGTTTACATTAGTGAAAAGAGTTCAGTGACTGTTAATGGGGCTCCCAGTCTAAGTTCACACAGTGATAAGTTGCTGAAGCCAGAGCTGTTCTCTGCTGCGGTTCACAAAGACTAAAACTGAGGTGCTGGTGGACTAAGCCCTAGGCCAGAGGCACTCCCTGGTCACATATTTAGAGAGGTAATTTCTGTGATCAGGGAGTGTTCTGTGAAGAAAGAGGCTCATCTAAGTTATTTCCAAGGTCACTAAACTTTTCACTTTCTAGGAGGCCAAAGTTTCCTGTGTTCAAGAGTTTCAACTCTTAGAAAGTAAACCAAGCCCATATATCATGAGTACCAATAAACAAGAGCAGCAGCAACTACTGCTGAGATCACTAAGAGCAACTGCAGACTCTTCAAGGATGCTACCTCTTTAGTCCTCAGAACTCTATTTTGATGATGGAAGCGAGGCACAAAGCTGACAGGCTGGAGTGGGAAGTGCACTGGGCACTCTGGGCTTGGACTCCATCTCATTGGCTCAATGTGCACCGCCCAGCCTTTTGCACCTGGCCCTTACCACTCAGCTGTGTGCTCAACTGCTGCCAAACCTCTTGTTCTCAGGCAGATCAGGGACCAGCCAGGGTAGATGCAGCTGTTCTCAGGTCACAGCAGCTGCCTAAAGATGGCAAGGGCCCCTGGGCAACACTCCCTAGCACTCATTTGTATACTCAGGAGAGAAAAGTGGGCACGGCAATGAGCAGGTGTCCCAGGGAGTGGGGTGATATCCCAAGTGCAGAAGTCTGTTTCACATGCTTATTTCCATCTTCACTGATGGTGATCTGTCCTACCGCTTGGCAGTCATATGGCCTTTATTGTGCATTTTTAATAGGGCGGGTGTAGTCCTTCAGGATGACTGATAAAGCATTCAAAATTCCCTGGACTGACCATTCTACTGTGCAAAGTGCAAAGGTACCAATTATTCCAAGAAGAGTTATGTACCAGCTGAGGAAGAGCAGACCCCTGCATGACCAAAGAGTTGCTCTGGTGCCTCAAATCCCCTGGAGCAGTATACCAGCACAGGAGCACCTGACAACCACAGGGTGTTGAGGGAAGCTGGTTCATGTCACCAGGGTGTGCACAGGGAAGCCATCTTTTCTGATAGCCCCTGACTATCAGACCCATACTCACTCAGACCCATCTCAGGTATCTTGGTTAATATAATTTCTGGAATTTTCCACCTTGACTTATGGTTGTTCTATCTCCCATCTCAAAAAAATCAACAAAATCTATTTTTCTAACCTCTTGTCTAAAACCAAATCTGTTGTTGTTGGGCAACAGAAATGTGGGGAAATGTCAACTTCATTGTTACTTTTCTGTATTTCCTAATTTTTGCAGGTTGAACAGGAACTACTTATTTAATAAAGTAGACCTAAGAATATATTAAAAACATATTAATAACAAGTACTACTTATTAAGTACCTGTTACCTGCTAGCTATTTTATGTACATGATCTCTATCTGAGACTCATAAGTAATTCTACCAGGCAATTTCTGGAGAAAGGAATTGAGGGTCATAGACTTTAGGCAATGTTTCCCCCAGGGAACAAGTGCAGCCTCCATTGAAGCCTGTGATTCCATAGGCCTGTGTGGTGTCTGTGGAGGGTGAGGATGCTGGACATCCCTGAGACAATCCCCTAGGCCTTAGAACAGCACACTTCCACAACCAACAAACCTTAAAATTATATTGGAAAGATAAAAAGAAACATTTATTTATCTATTGTTATGTATTTCTCAAAATCGCTATAGATTTCCTTCTATGTTTAAAGAGCCCAGGAATAAATGCACACAACTAGGGCTAATTAATCTTTGACAAAGGAGTCAAGAAGATAAAATAGAGACAAGAGTCTCTTCAAACAAGTGGCACTGGAAAAGCTGGACAGCCACATGTAAATCCATAAAGTTGGAACACTCCCTCACATCATACACAGAGATAAACGCAAAGCAGCTTAAAGACTTAAATATAAGACACGACACTATACAATTCCTAGAAGAGAACATAGGCAAAACATTCTCTGACATAAATCATACCACTGTTTTTGTAGGTCACTCTCCCAAGGCAACAGAAATAAAAGTAAAAATAAATAAATGAGAACTAATCAAACTTTTACACAGCAAAGGAAAGCATAAACAAAACAAAGACACAACCTACAGAATGGGGGAAAATATTTGCAAATGATGCAACCAATAAGGGCTTAATTTTCAAAATACACAAACAGCCATGCAATTCAATAACAGAAAACCAACCTCAATCTTAAAATGGATAGAAGACCTAAGTAGATGTTTCTCCAAAGAGGAAAGATGGATGGCCAATAGGTCTATGAAAAGATGCTCAACATTGCTAATTATTAGAGAAACGAAAATCAAAATTACAACGAGGTATCACCTCACACTGGTCAGAATGGTCATCATGGAAATACTACTCAGCCATAAAGAAGAATGAAATAATGCCATTTGTAGCAACATGGATGGACCTAAAGATTTTCATACTATGTGAATTAAGTCAGAAAGAGAAAGACAAATACTATGATATCACTTACACGTGTAATCTAAAATATGATACAAATGAATTTATTTACAAAATAGAAACATTCACAGACAAAAAACAAAGGGGAAAGGGGGTCAGGGAGGGATAAATTAAGTTTGGGATTAGCAGATACAAACTACTACAAACAAAATAGATAAACAACAAGGCCCTACTATATAGCATGGGGAACTAAATATTCTATAATAAACCATAATGGAAAAGAATATGAAAAAAAAATGCATGTATAACTGAATCACATTGCTGTATAACAAAAACTAAAGCAATATTGTAAATCAAATATATTCAAAAAATTTCCTCTATGTTAATGAAGAAAAACAGTTAAATATCAAAAGTTAAATTATAAAGAGAGGAGTTTTTATTCCTGGGAGAAAGGCCCAAGAGAGACACACCTGCCATTTCGGTCTCAAAGAACCCAATAAGCGACTGCATAAAGGACAGGACCCACCGGTCTGTGATGTTGGCACTTTCTTTAACCAGGTTCTCGTTGTAAAGGAATTCCATTTCTTCCTCCTACAAAGTGACAATTATTGAAACATCCTACATTCTTGGGGGAAGACTTCTATAGAGAAATAAATTCTTCAATTTACTGGCAATCTAAATTTCTGATTCTTAGCAATATTTTCCAAGTAAGCTTTAAACTTGAAATATTAAGTCTTTTTTTTTTTTTTTTAGGTCCACACCTGAGGCATATGGGAGTTCCCAGGCTAGGGGTCAAATCAGAGCTACAGCTGCTGGCCTACACCACAGCCACAGCCACAGCCACACAGGATCTGAGCCACGTCTGTGACTTAACACCACAGCTCAAGGCAACACCACATCCTCAACCCACTGAGCGAGGCCAGGGATTGAACCCGCATCCTCATGGTTCCTAGTTGGGAACCACTGAGCCACGAAGGGAACTCCGGGAATATTAAGTCTTCAGTTAATAAATTACATTTTTGAGTGAACTAGAGAGAATTTAGGAAAAAAAATAATTCCTAGGCATCAAAGAGTAATTATGAATTAAGAAATATCCCAACATCTTTATTCTTTCTCTTTTTTTGGTTGCCCTGTGGCATATGGAGTTCTCAGGACAGGGATCAGATCCAAGCCACAGTTGCGACCTATGCCGCAGCTGTGGCAATGCAAGATCCTTAACCCACTGTGCTGGAATGGAGATCGAACCTTCGTCCTAGTGCTCCCAATCCCACTGTGCCACAGCATGAACTCCAGAAATATTCTAACATTTTGTCAGTAAGTAGAGGGTCTATTTATTTAAAACTTAAGGAATAAAGAACAGTAAAACTGAGCAGGACTGGACAACTGTCTGTAAGCTGAAAACAAGTACTAGGAATTAACAACTTTGCTTAAGTTATTCACTTTACCCATTCCACCCCTTCTTTTTCCTTTGGCCTTCTATCCTATTCCTTTGGCCTTCTATCCTGAAGGCCCACTTCACCTGTCCATACGCAAAAGCATCACCACCTGTCGGCAGCAACTCTGTTGACTCTTACCCTGATTTAATCACCTGGGAGTGGAGACTGCATCTTGCTATCATACCCAGATAAGCCCAAACTATGTGCAGTTTGGACCAACCTGTGTTCCCGAGTCCCACACCAGCAAAGGCCTGCAAAGTAGACCCACTTTAGGACTGCTGGCCTGAGAGGTGGTAGGATCACAAAGACAGGAAACACTAGGGGCCTGGGGAAGACCCTGCTCTTCTTGGGAGGGTTCATTAACAGACCAAGAGAAGCAAGAGGCAGCAGAAAATGAGTCACCAGCCTGCAGGAACACGATGCTCAAAGCTCAGTTCTCCAACCACTTTCTCAGGAAGGAATAATGTCATATGGTTGGTCAAAACTAATTTACTAAGAAATTCTACTTATAAGGTGTTGGAGATAAAAAGATGAGTGGTAGCTGGGCTCTGATCTCAAATGGAGTCCAGAAAGCACAAACAGGCACATGTGCAATGAAGCCTGCTGGCCGGAGAGCAGTCAGTAGGGGCAGGGGAGGGGGTTTCTCAGAGGATGGCTCCCAGGCCAGTAGATAACTGCTCTGAAGCACTTTCACATGCACCAACCGCTATTTTCCACCCCAACAACCCAATAAGAACATCTCTCACTTTTAGAGCCTTAGCCCAGATGCATTCATTGAACGGCCTCCCCTGACCACCCATCTGCAGCAGCCTTTACTAGGTACACATACTCTCATAGTAACTGTCTATCTACAGGCTTCCCCATCACCAAGTCCCCAATGCCAAATTTGGCTGGCTAAAGGAATATCCAATGCTGGAGTTCCTTGGTGGCCTAGTGGTTAAGGATTTGGTGTTATCACTGCCATGGCATGGGTCTGACCCTTGCCTTGGGACCTCTGCCATGGGCATGGCCAAAAAAAAAACCCAATGTAGCTCTTCTTCAACAAGGTTTTTGTGTCTTGCAGAGGTGAGCATGTGTCTGGAAAATGATGCTCCAGTTTTGTGCTCCTGGTCCAGCATGGACCCCAGATACCCGTGACACCGTCGTCTCAAGCCTCCCCAGTGGCTCTGATCTTCCATTCACAGGGCCTGCTCTGCTGAGCCTCCCATGGAACTCTGCCTCACAGCTCGCCCCCATCTTAAAAAAACCCAGATCAACCCAGCTTCATGGGGCAGACCCCATCCTACAGCACCATAACCCACACCTTCTGTAGCCTCAGGACATTCTGGATAAAGAAGCGATAGGCGTTGTACCAAGGGAGCAATACATCCTTCAGGACATCTCGGACACCCTCCTCCTTAAAGCGGAGGTTTTCAGCTCTCACCACAGGGGAATTAATCAGATACAACCTGGAAAAGGAGAAAAATTACATGGAAAAGAAAGGTAGACAGTAAACCAAATATTATTACTCAACATGTTGACAGGGCAATACGCAAATCAGCACTTTTTCTACAAAAGGGAGGAAATGAAAATTTTTTTCTAATAGTCAATTTAAAACTGACAAAGCTCTTGCTTTGTGTAAGAAACCTATCAATTGTAATTCCACATCAAAATATGGCACCAGACCAACCTAGAAGCATGCCATGCACTGGTCTTAGTATGGCAGCCCCAGGAAGAAGTACCCAGGCCCTCCTTCCAGGACACTATGGAATTCACAAGGAATCATCAGGGATTGACAAGGAACATCACAGGGGCCTCAGGGAACAGAGGCCAGGGTTGTTGCTAAACATTCTATAGGACAGCTCTCAATACAAAGAATTATCAGGCCCAAGTTGTCACGTATCCCAAGGTGAGTCTAACAGACAACCGGGAGTTGCGGAACACCCCACTAACTGTTCCTAGGTGACATGGTGACTGTTCACAGTTCTTGGCCACAGTCCCTGGGTGTGGGTCTCTGTGTTCATACCAGGAGGGTGCTAAACAAGATCTCTGTGGCTCCTTTTAACCTAAGCACTCAGTGTTCATGACTATGAATATTTCAAACAGTGGCTCACATTTTCTAAACACTTTTCAGTATTAATTTTTATTTGCTGTAGCATAAATATATTTTACGTGGCTATTTGAGAAGTAAGTGCAAAACTGAAGCAAATGATATAAGAGAATCTAACACGGAATTCCCATCGTGGCTCAGTGGTTAACGAATCCAACTAAGAACCATGAGGTTGTGGATTCAATGCCTGGCCTTGCTCAGAGGGTTAAGGATCTGGCATTGCCATGAGCTGTGGTGTAGGTTGCAGATGCAGCTTGGATCCCACATGGCTGTGGCTCTGGCATAGGCTTGGCAGCTGCAACTCTGATTGGACCCCTAGCCTGGGAACCTCCATCTGCCACGGGAGCAGCCCCAAAAAAGCCAAAAAGGCAAAAAGACCAAAAAAAAAAAAAAAAAAGAGAAAGAGAGAATCTAACACCAATAAGACAGGAAACCTAGAGAGAGAGAGCGGGAGTGAGGCAGAGGCACCAGCAACTAGGAAGTACCTGTGCTACTCACTAAAACCCAACAAAGATCCCCATCTTCCAAAAGACCTCTACATATAGAAATGTCTTTATTATTTAGAAAACCACCAGGGGAGTTTAACATCAACATTATACCAGTGTGATTCTCCACGTAAGAGAGGTGCATTTTAAAAAAGCTAATTATAGGATTTCCTGTTGTGGCTCAGTGGTTAACAAATCTGATTAGAAACCATGAGGCTGTGGGTTTGATCCCTGGCCTTGCTCAGTGGGTTAAGGATCCAGCATTGCCATGAGCTGTGGTGTAGGTGGCAGACACAGCTCGGATCTGGCGTTGCTGTGGCTGTGGTGTAGGCGCCGATAAGACCCCTAGCCTGGGAACCTCCATGTGTCATGGGTGCAACCCTAGAAAAGACAAAAAATAAATAAATAAATAAGCTAATTATAAACCAAATGTACGGAATGAAAACATGATCAAAAGAACGTTAGATGTTGACATAGGAAATGACAAATACACACATAGCACTGGTTTGTACCTGAGGGCATCAGCACCATATTTATGGATGATTGAAAGTGGATCTGGATAATTCTTTTTTCGTTTGCTCATTTTTTGGCCATCACTTAAAAAACAATAGAGAGAATCCAATTAAATAAATCAACATCACAGTTTACCTTTATATATGGTCACAGATTATCTACAAATTGGAATATGTAAGTGCAAATGGGACACAAGCTACTATTAAGGCACAACAATAACTGTTTTGTTAATATCTGTTTAAGCGTCTTTTTGAATACTGTAGTGAGAAAATGGATAAGTTTCAGGAAGATACCAGAGTGTAATAGTTAAAAACACAGCCTTGGCATTTAGCCCAGTGAAATGAAAACTTATATTCACACAAACCCTATAATGAAAATTCACAGCTTTATTCACAGAGAGAAAACAATGGAAACAACCCAATATCTTTTAGCAGGTGAAAGGTCAAATGGTGGGTCACCATGGAACACTGCTCAGCTATGAACAGTAACTACGTTTTTTGGGTTTTTTTTTTTTGTCTTTTTAGGGCTGCACCTGCGGCACATGGAGGTTCCCAGGCTAGGGGTCGAATCGGAGCTACAGCTGTCGGCCTACACCACAGCCACAGCAACGTGGGATCTGAGCTGAGTTATGCCACATGAGCAGGCCTAAAAAGAAATTTTTTTTTTTTTTTTACCACACAATGATATAAGATTTTCAATTAAAAAAATAAAAAATAAAGCAGACCATAGAGCCAGACCATCTGGGTACAGAACTTGAATTTATCACTCATTTGATATGTGACCTTAATTTTTCTGCATCTCAAATTCCTCAAATGTCAAAATGGACAATTAAAGGACCAATATCAAATAGTTCTGGGGATAAATGAGTGAAGACGTGTAAATGCTTAAGACATGATCTGGCACAAAGTTAGGTGTCATCCCATGACTTGAATGGCACATGAAGCAAGGTACGGATGCATAAAGATTTTATTTCCTTTTTTTTGGTTTTTTTTTTTGTTTTTTACTTTTAGTGACTAGAGGCAATAGACACCAAAGGAAAAAAGGACTCCCCTATAATGTCTTTAGAACCAATAGATTCCTCATATATTAAAGAAAAGGTAACAAAAATCTGCATTAAGGACTAGTGTACAGATTAAATGAGAGCTATAAGCAAAAGAAGTTTGTGTGTTTCTAAATAACAAACGTTATTTCATTGCTAGGAATACCGTGGGAGTTGCTAGAGAAGGGCACAAGAGAGGTATTAGATGAAAAGGAGAGCAGGAAGAAGTATAAAAGCAGAGGGAAGAAAAAGAGTAGGAACAGAGCTGGGGCATTCCTAAATTCCTATATTCACCAAAAAATGGTTAGATCCCACCAGAACATGCCTCAAGAATTAAGATCAGGAACTAGAACTCATCATTACACAAAGAAGTCACCTGCCTTGCCAGGACAAGTCCGTTCACAATCACATTTTTGAATGGTGGCCGTCCAAAGAGAGCTGTGGCCAGCACCAACAGGGTGTAAAACCTGGGGCAAAAAGAATCCACAGAGAAAGAGTTCAATAAAATAAGAAAAGGAATTCAAGCAAAGGAAAGAAAACTGTGTTTACTTATTGGACTGAATTTCTATTTTAGGTAAGTTGCACTTCTTGATAATCGCTTAAAGCAACGGTGACACATTAGAATGATCTGGAAAGTGCTGAAAAATTAGGCTCTGGACCTACTGCAAAGCAATCATACTAGAGCTTCTCACTAGAAAAAAATAAAACGCGCTTTATTTAAAGCAAATAAAGCCCTGGAGTGAGGTAGTGACTCCCTGCTGGGAACAGTATTATCACCTTCCTCAGGGGAGCTACTGGACAGCCCCAAGGCAGAGCAGGGTGGCGCCAGGACGGCCTCTGAGACCTCCCAGAAATGCCAGGCTGAAAATCCAGAGAGGCGTACTGCCTTTAATATGAGGTTATATGGGACCGTCTGATGACACCAATATTCCTTAAACACTCCTGCAGAAACATTACTAATGGAAAGTATAATCAGAACCTGGGTCAGCCAAGCTCATCCATGAAGTGAAGATAACTCATCTTTTTCTAATTAAGAAAATGAGGGTACTGTTTTAGATAAGGCGCCTGATGAGATCAATGCCAAAATGCTCCCTATGCTCCCCCCCACACACCCATCTGGATTTTTTAAGAATATTAATTTTATAAAGCTAGCCTTAACATTTGAGTATATTTTCAATGCTCCCTCAAATTTGTAGCACCCAACACATCATCTTGTATGTAAATACTCACTAAACATTCGAGTAAATGACTTGAATAGAGGACATTGTTTTAAAGTAAAC
Organism: Phacochoerus africanus; assembly: GCF_016906955.1. Classification (NCBI taxonomy): domain Eukaryota; kingdom Metazoa; phylum Chordata; class Mammalia; order Artiodactyla; family Suidae; genus Phacochoerus; species Phacochoerus africanus. The sequence continues at coordinate 137,780 of NC_062548.1, forward strand.
AAAAGTAAACACTGTTTTGTATCACCTAATCTTCTAATATAACAAATCTCTGTATTCCAAAATGTCAAATAATTCAAACTGTAATTTGAAGCTACAGCCCTAGAGTTCTGAGAGATTCTTACTGAAAAGATACTTTTATGGGATGTTTGGTGGTGAGAGACAGAGGGCAGGAGCAAAGCCTGTCTTGCTTAACATAATCTCCCCAGCACTTCAAGTGCTAGGTGCTCAGTTAACCTGCTAAATCAAATCACATCAAATCAAATCAATAAAACATTTTAAAAGAACAAGGAACATACCATCCTCTGGTTTGGTCAATGCCTTCAGCAATGAAGTCTGCAGGAAATGAATCCTCAAACTCCCTCTTGTTTTCAAATGGATAATGAATCTGAGCATAGGGCATGCTGCCACTCTCGAACCAACAGTCAAACACTTCAGAAATGCGACGCAACAATCCTTTCCCACAGCGTGAAGGAATGGTCAGATGGTCAATGCTAATAAACAAAGAAGTAGCCATTTCTATTAACTTTAAGCAAAACATAACTTACAGTTTAATTGCCAAGAGGAAACACAATGCCCTCACAGCTTTCATATGCATCTGCAAACAGAAATACTGACAGTTATCACAGGTTTTCAGAGAGCACTATGAGTGATCAATCTGAAAGGTTATATGCCAAAGTCTCCTGACACTTAACTCAAGGACAGAGGCCACCTTTCCTCAGAATCATCAACAACAAAGTAATCGAGCAAACTAGTGTTTGATTTCTACATGTGGCTCTGTGATCTGCTATAGAGGCCATGTTCAAACTGGCTAGGACCTAGCCCGATACTCTCAGAATAGAACTGAAGTGAACCAAACATTCAGAAACTGACCTCTCTCTGTGGAGATCTGAGACCTTTGCTCCTGATAGTTCTTCAAGTTCTGCCACTGACCCAATGCACACTACCTGTCAAAACAAAGTTAAAAAGCCAGAGTGCCTCAGAGCCAAGGGTCACACAGAGTTACTTTATATTACTTTACATAATGTTAATTCACATTTAGTTTGAGAAACCTTTGATCTTCAAGACATTTGCCATCAATGTGGCTCACCCTCAGCCGTTCATGACCTACAGTCTTGTTTATTTTTTGCCGCTCCCATGGCACGTGGAAGTTCCTAGGCTAGCAATTAAACCTGTGTCGCAACTGCCACCTATACCATAGCTGTGGATATACTGGATCTTTAACCTATTGTGCCCTAAGTCCTTGTATAAACAAGTAGAGCAGGGCTCACTTCTTTGCTGCCTCCCCCATATCAGAGGGGACTCCTACATGCAGAGAGTTTAATCCCACCATTTCTTGAAGGCTTATGATGCCCAAATCTCTGACAAAAATAACCAGCTTAAGTGAAACTGCCTAGACTATTGCTCTAAGGTATCTTAGTTTCTTCCTGGCATTTGAATTTGTCTCTTTAATCTGAAATCTTTCCAAGCCAAAACTAGAACTGATGTAGTGTGCATGGACTGGACGAAATGATCAGACTGCAAGATAGTAGGATTATGCTCATGTAAGGAGGCTGGGAAAGGGTCCAGCAGGGACACTCAGGACAGGGGGAGACATCGACAGAGGCTAAGCAGCTGGGCCATACCAGCAGAAACAGCTGCATGTTCGCACCGAGAGGTCATCTGCTACATAATGAACACCTACATCCTCTTTCTCTACCCTTCCTGCTCAGTGCTGAAAAGTCCTCCAATTCAGCCTTCACTGTTGCCTTTTAGGTCCCTGTTGGAGATTTACTGAGGTCCCAGGGCTGCTACTACTCATGACTGTTCTATCACTCTCAGCCCTGGATAGAAGGGAATACCTTCTATATGCATGTACATATTTATATAGAGACACACATATATATGCACTTCCTGTACGTCTGTATGTACTTATAAAGAGATACACGAAGAAACACTTGATTTTATAAAGGTTTGCAATGCTTTGCTAATTTCTTTTAAGTGCTCCCCTACTTCGTGGCCACCCCATGGTATACGGAGTTCCCGGGCCAGGGATCAGATACGAGCTATAGCTGCGGCTGGATCCTTAACCCACTGTGCTGGGCTGGGGAATCAAATCTGCATCCCAGGGCTCCCAAGATGCCACCGATCCCACTGTGCCACAGCAGGAACTCCTTAAATTGTCCTTTTCAATTACTCCAAGGTCAGTTTAATATGCTGTGACTTAGTGCAGGGTGTGGAGTCTCTGCTCTGTCCATGAAAAACTCACAAGGAGAAAAAGAGATCTGAGTAACACAAAAAAAAAAAACAATGTGAGGATTTCCCTGAGAAAAATACAAACTGTACCCTTCACTTTTACACAGAGGGAAAATACTTATATTTAAAATAAAAGTAAAGTAAAAACAAATTAAAACCCTGAAAACATACTCTTATTTGTCATGATTCTAGGAAGGAATAAAGAGAAAAAATAATTGATGAAAAAAGAAAGGGGCAAATAAAAAAAGAAATAAATACTCTTTTACACCACATTGAGAGATGCATGAATGAAGTACTTCAATAGAGAGCAACGAAAGGAAACACTGCCCTGCCTCACCTCCTCGAAGTCATCACTGACCCACAGTGGGATAGGAGTGCCCCAGTATCTGTTTCTGGAAATTGCCCAGTCACGTGCATCTTTCAGCCAATTTCCAAATCGCTTTTCACGCACAAACTCTGGGACCCTGCAATAAATAGATAATAACCAATCACATAGGAACATCAGTGAGTAAACTTGTAAACTAGACCCTTCGTATAAAGCTTTGTGAACCTAATGCTCTCCCAGCACTGAGCTCACTCCTAGGAGGATGTTTTCTGCACGGACAGGACAGCAGACCCATAGTGGCTGCTGCTGCTGTGAATTCATCCCAGGGAAGATGCTTTGTGTTACGAAACCCCACTGTACACAAGCTTTCCTGTCCCGCTCTCCACCTGGAGGACTGCCCCAGTCCCTTAAGCAATCCCATTATCACAGCCAGCCAATTCCTACTCAGATCTAGTCTTTAGATCATACACACAATGATGCTTTTACTCAAACTCATTAGCAAGGCCTCTTGATCATCTACAAAGTTAAGAGTCTGAGGAGTTCCTGTCGTGGCTCAGTGGAAACGAATTTGACTGGTATTCATGAGGACACAGGTTCAATTCCTGGCCTCACTCAGTGAGTTAAGGATCCAGCATTGCTGTGACCTGTGGTGTAGGTCAACAGATGCAGCTCGGATCCTAAATTGCTGTGGCTGTGGCATAGGCCAGTAGCTACAGCTGATTAGACCCCTAGCCAGGGAACCTAGGGTGTGGCCCTAAAAAAACAAAACAAACAAACAAACAAAAAACAAAAACAAAGTAAGAGTACGAAAAACAGGTGGGCTATATGTAGTGGGTGGGTAGCTGCCTCTCCCAGGCTCACCTGTAGTCCCCCTGCTAGCCGTAAGGCAAGTTCCTTAGAATGCAGCTTCTCACCTCACTGCCTTTCCCTCCACCTTGATAATATCCTCTACCACCCTCCTTTCCCAAGGCTCCTACTGTCTCTGGCTAGTCAATGACTCCTTATCCTTTAAAGTTGAGCTTTATAAGAAACATTCCCAAGCCCAAAGCAGAATTAGGGCACTTCTAGGCTCCCAAACATCCTGTCTTCTCAGGTGCTGCAGTTACCATCCTGAGTCAACTTAGAGGCCTGGACCTCCCTCTCTCAGCACATTTCCACCCCGTCCAACGATGACACCATACTAATATTCCATATGTAGCACTCCACTAGGAAACTAAAGAGCTTCTTAGGTATAAAAGTCAAAAAGTTGCTTTTTAAGAAATCAGAGTCACTTTGCTAAGAAATAAAGAAAGCTATAGTTTCCTTTTATTGCCTTGAGATTTCCCCATTCTTCCAAAATCAAATGCATTTTTAAAGTCAAGTTGGATTCTTGGGGGAATTAAGAAAGAGCGATTGCCCTCAAAACTTTCAGTGAAAAACATTCTTCTGGAAAACATAGTCTTATATCATATTTGCATCTATAGGTTGAAGTATAGTAGTCCCCCTTATCTGCAGTTTCACTTAACGTGGTTTCAGTTACCCACAGTCAACTGTGGTCCAAATAGCTTAAAAGGAAAACTTCAGGAATAAAAAATTCTTAAGTTTTGGAGTTGCCATCATGGCTCAGCAGAAATGAATCTGACAAGGAACCATGAGGTTGTGGGTTTGATCCCTGGCCTTGTTCAGTGGGTTAAGGATCTGGTGTTGCCGTGAGATGTGTGGCATAGGTCGCAGACGCAGCTCTGATCCTATGCTGCTGTGGCTGTGGTGTAGGCTGGCAGCTCCAGCTCCAATTTGACCCCAGCCTGGGAACCTCCATATGCCATGAGTGCAACCCCAAAAAGCAAAAAAAAGGTCTTAGGTTTTAAGTTGCACACAGTCCTAGGCAGCATGAGGAGTTGTGCCCTTGCACTCCACCCTGCTTGGGGACTGAACTATCCCTTGGTCAGGAGTATCCAGGCTGTGTGTACTACCTGCCCGTTAGCCACCTAGTAGCCACCTTGGCAGTCACACCCCATTGCTCCCATTGCTGGTTATCTCAGCTCCCGTGTTCAAACAACTCTTTATTTTACACAATAGTGGCCCCAAAGTGCAAAAGCAGTGATGTCAGAAATTCGGATATTCTATTACTGAATATTTATGAATTAAACTTTATCGTAGGTATGTAAGTACATGAAGAACACTGCACATACAGCGTAGGGTTTGGTACTACTTTTGGTTTCAGGTATCCGCTGGGGGTCTTGAAACAGAACCCCCATGGAAGAAGGGGGGAGTACTCTAACACCTTTCTAAAGTTTAGATATTAGCTGAGGGGAGCAAGGCTTCTGAAGCTGAAGTGCTTACCCATGAAGTCAGTGTGCACAAGACATTATGGTGTTTTAGGAGTCCAACAAGTGTCCAAAATAGTAAATGTCAATGGCTTCTGTACATACATCCAAAAATAAATGTTTATCCTTAAAATGACAGTTATTTAAGCCTAATGGACTCTGAGAGAACAACTAGGCATTTTTCCAAAGTCATTCCATTTTTTAATTTTAATTTTAATTTTAATTTTTTTTTAGGGCTGCACTCATGGCATACAGTAGTTTGAGGCTAGGGGTCGAATAGGAGCTATAGCTGTCAGCCTACACCACAGCCACAGCAACGTGGGATCAGAGCTGCATCTGCGACCTACATAACAGCTCACAGCAATGCCAGATCCTTAACCCACTGATTGAGGCCAGGGATCGAACCTGAAACCTCACGGTTCTTAGTAAGACTCGTTAAGCACTGAGCCACGGCGGGAACGCCTCATTCTTTTAAAATCAAATAAATGGCAGTTTCTCATTTCCAAAGGGTTAAAAAATGTTCCCCTGTAAGTTTCGTCATAAAAGGATGCTACTTTTGCTACATGATATTCTTTAAATTACTTTGTGTTCCATTATTTGTATTTTTTATTTTTGTGTTCTATTTATTCCTGAATAAATATAGTAAAAATAGCTATTATTACAATATAAAAAATTGTATATTGCTTTTAAAATTATTATAACCTGAGGGAAGTGTAACTCAATGATAACCAAATGACAAAGGACATTATGAAGACACACGTCTCCCTGCTCACCAGTAGCACAGGTCATTGTTCCCCAGCAGCTGTTCCACCATGTGCTCCACCCGAACGAACCAGCTAGGCACTGCTTTGTAAATGAGGGGAGTGTCTGACCTGGGGAAACAAATGTAGAACCAGGCTGTTCAGACTGAGGTATGCAGGGGCCCAGAGCAAGAATGCCCTTTAGTTTTTCACTGACATCCCTACCACCTGCTAGGCCTTCTGCTGATATTCAATTTTATTGCAAATACTAGTATCAGTATCCTTAGTGATGATCATGTCCCTCCACAATACCAAGAAGGGAAAGCTAACATAACAAGATAAGAAAGAAAATGGAGTTCTGCCTGTGTGATAGTTATCTAATTAAAAACTTGCATCACGTTATATTTCTCCCTAAATTCCATTAGAAAATTTGAGAGATATATCTCATGCCAGAGAATTGTAATCCTAACACAAAACATATTTGTGTATGTCTCTATTTCTTACATGATACTTGAGGAAAGAAATAACTACATATGAATTCAAAAAAATCCTCCTTAAAATGAGAATAACACTAATTCTAAGGGATACACATGAGACTGGAACCACAAATGGATGGAATGGGCACACTTATCAAGAGTATCCACACATTCAAACTCTAGCTTCATTTCATCTCACCTCCAGCAGAAAGGGTAGCTGTGGGTGAAGGTGCTGGCAACAAGAAGTCGACCTTGTTCCTTTAGGGTCCTGATGATATTTTTGTCAGCATCCTATAATAAAAAATTAAAATCTGCCATTAAAATATCCTACAATATTCAGTAATACAATAAAATTAAATATCCTACTAAAATCTGTTATTTTGATAGCTTTACTATGAATAAAAGGCAAATACAACAAATGTATTACTTGGTCCACATTTTAGCCACGTAGAACGTTAAGTTTTTTTTAAAGTTCCCTGCCGTTTAAGTTTTCAATCAACACTGATTAACCCAAGGTCAGAAACTGCTTCCTGAGTCATTATCAGAGCCCATTTTTTTCTGGTTCCTGCTCTTGAAATTATAGCATGCTTTCTTGGAAGATATTAGACCCTTGGAATACAGCTGATAATATGTTCTGAAACAAAACCAAACCAACTTCCTGGGGAAAAAAAAAAAATATAGAAGCTATTTAACAAAAAACTGATTAATGAAAGAAGTATGATGAAACTGACATCAGAAAAACAGTATGATGAAGCCACAGAAATACAAACCTTCACATACTGTCCTGCAAAATCCGTCACTTCTTCCGTGAAACAGCCTGAAGCATCCACAGGGCACACAGGGGGAGAGTCTTTCTGAATGATGTTAAAGTCCACACAGACCCGATAGTCATCCTGGGGAAAGGGAGAAAGAAGGTGGGAGGAGGGAAGAATAAGACAGAGGAGTGCGGGCATAGCAAGAGAGAAGCATACGAGGTGATAGATTTACAGGAGAATTTCTCATCAGTATTCTGATACATAAATGCAATTAACTTTCATTATTCTCTCAACTGAAGTTAATTCAAGGATCATTCACTCTCAGAGCCTTGTAGTAATCAAGCTCAGTCTTCCCAGTTATTACTTCACAGATCAGAGTATTCACTAAATGAGAAGATGAAACATGTAAATGTGTAAGAACAAAATCAAATTTGATTTATAACAGCGGCATGTATACACATACATATATGCACAAAGCAGAAGCACACACAGATGTACAGTATGAACTATCTAGTATTGCATGATGCTTGATGTGCATCTGGATTTGCATCTTCCAAGGAGTACCTGAAAGAATGGCACACTGATCTTGGGAGTTCCCACTGTGGCGCAGGGGAAATGAGTGACTAGTATCCATGAGTATGCTCGTTTGATCCCTGGCCTCGCTCAGTGGGTTAAAGATCTGGTATTGCCGTGAGCTGTGGTGTAGGTTGCAGACACGGCTCGGATCTGGTGTGGCTGTGGCCAGCAGCTGTACCTCCAATTTGACCCCTATCCCGGAAACTTCCATAATGCTGAGTGTGCAGCCCTGAAAAAAAATAAAGAATGGCACAATAATCCAAATCCTAAGTATTCACTACAAATAAGTAACTTTGGCCTCATGCAGCATAGCATACACCATGATGCTTCAGGAATACATTTTGAGAAATGTTAACAATAATCTGAGCAAAGACTTATAAAGCGCAATGTCAGACAGTGCTCTGAACACCAGACTCCATTACATTAATCTTTTTAATGATCCTGTGAGGAAGATAGGTGTACCGGGTTTTCACCATGTGTTCCTCTCAGACAAACCAGCAAGCATCCCCATCTTATAGATGAAAAAGCTGAGGCACACACACACACACAAAAACCAAACCAAACCAAACCAAAACAACTTAGTTGCAAAGTGGCAATGATCAGATTCAAAACCAAATAGCCTGGTTCCACAGTCCAAAGTCTTCTCCTCTGTGCTAAGCTACTTGAATCTAAAATTAATTGTATTAGGGGAATTCCCATTATGGTGTAGCAGAAGCAAATCTGACTGGTATCCTGGGGATGTAGGTTTGATCCCTGGCGTTGCTCAGTGGGTTGGGGATCAGGCATTGCCTTTAGCTGTGGTACAGGTCACAGACTCAGCTCAGATCTAGCGTTGCTGTGGCTGTTGTATAGGCCAGAAGCTACATCTCCAATTCGACCCCTTGCCTGGAAACTTCCACATGCCTTAGGTGCAGCCCTAAAAAGACAAAAATAAAAATAAAATAAAATAAAAATAAAATAGATTGTCTTAGACTAAACAGTGAAACCGCACCCAGGTTTGACTCCAAAACAAGCTAGAAAGCCAGTAGGATTCCACCTGGGCTTGTGTCCAACTCTTGCTACACTGAGAGAACTCCTGGTGTGATGTGACATGTGGGTGTGCTAACAGCAAGTGTAGTGACAGCTTGGTCCTGAAGGAAAACCCTGGGTTGCTGCTGTGGCTTGGGTTTGACACCTGGCCCAGGAATATCCACATGAATGGATGTTACCCAAAAAAGAAAAAAAAAAAAGGGGGGGGGGGAACCCAAACCCACAGCAGCTATGATGGAACTTTTTCGAATTTTGGTAGCCATGCTGACTGTCTGATTCTATGCCCTCGTCGAAACTCACAGAACTGCATGCCATAAAGAACAAAATGTACTGCAATTATGATGAATGAAAACACAAGCATGCCTTTTAGAAAGATTAAATGCACAGCAACACCCAGGATTTAGCCTACTATTTTCAGAAATCAGCTCAGGGTGACAACGACTTGTAGATGCAAGTTTTGTAAGCCATCTTTGGGGGTGGTGAGCCTGAAGAGGTTGTTTCCACACTATGAACATGAGTGAGAAAAATCTCTCTCACATAAACACACACACACAAAGGACACAACTCAGTGGCCACTGATATTTACTTAATAAATACATAAATTTATAAATACATCTACAAAAGTGATATACTACTCACAGCACCAAAGTAAGGGGCCTGGTGCACAACCCCAGTGCCTTCTTCCTCCTTCACATAGTTGTCCACGAGCACAGTAAAAGCACCATTCTCTTTATACTGGAAAAGAAAGATTTTCAGGCTTAAAGGATGAAGCAATACCATATCATAATATTAACTTAATATCATAATATCATAATATTAACTTAATAACAGTTTTTGGTAAAAGCCTGAAAAACCTTTTAACATGCAAAATCATTTTCAGAAATAGGAAACAAAGACTAGAATAATTCAGATTGGGAAGAAACATGCTAATTAATTATATCTTTTCCATTATATTACTTATAATGAAATAAGTATTGTGGAGTTCCTGCTGTGGTGCAACGGGATCGGAGGCATTCTGGGAACACTGAGATGCAGGTTCAATCCCTGGCCTAGCACAGTGGGTTAAGAACCTGGTGTTGTTGCAGCTGTGGCTTAAGTTGAAACTGTGGCTCAGATCTGATCCTGTGGCTTGGATCTGATCCCTGGCCCAGGAGGCCAAAAAAAAAAAAAAAAAAACCAAAAAACCCAAAAAAAACAAAAAGCATAGGAAATAAGCATCTGAAGACTTGCAGAAAAAATGTCTAACTCTCTCAGCCACAAAGCTGTGTTCTTCCTACCTCACCCCTGCACCAGCATGCAATTCATCATGAAAAGAAGACATGCTCCCTCAACAATTCCCTTCCTGGTTTACTTTCGATCACTGCATGTGCTTTGCAGCTCCTTTTCCTTTCAGTCCAGCTCAAGTTATTCAGTAATGGCAAACCCTGAAAGAATCAGGATGCGGGCGAGCTAGAAGGCTCTGATACAGGCACTCCACCTACTGCAACACTGAGGGGAAAAGTTTCCAGTTTCTTTGTAACAACAAGAGAGTTGGGTTCACACATAAGACTACAGACCTACCTTTTCCACCTTTACCTTGTGATGTTTTTTTCACATACCCTTTGTTTCAGCCAAACTGGCCCTTTGCTTTCTTATCTCTCTGCATTTGTAAAGAGTATTTAGAGAAATGATTTCCATACTTAATTCTATAATCCTATGAAAAAGGCACTAGCAGTCCCTTGTTTTAAAAATGTTCTGGCTGTATCTGAATTTCACAGATGAACAAACTCTAAACAAAGATAAAATGGTTTGCCCAAACCACACAACCAGTAATGATGGCAGGACCTGAAAGGTCTTCTGGTTCCAAACACAGTGTTATTTTCAACTATATCACAGCTCTTTAATTGTTTGGTATTCACTGAAAAATAAACTGGAAAAATAACCAAGCATTTTTAATTGCCATAACCTAAATCACCTAAATATTTTTTGGTGTGGTATGATAGGTGCTAAAAGGCATGTCTTCAATAGTTTAAACATCGAGAGAGAATACGTGTGTCCTTAGAATCAGATATAAAAACACAGAACCCACAGGTATCTTGCTGTTTCTAACTGTAGACCAAGAAACCCTGCACTACATTCCTCTCTCTCAAAGTCCAATTCTAGATGCTGCCCATGTCAAGGCAGAGCTGGGTCAGCATTCACACAGAGGCTATGCTGCTGCCTTTCACAGAGAGCACCCATTCCCATGGCTCCCACTTAGTAGTTAAGAACATGTGTGTATTTTATATATACATCAGATGATTTGGTCCTAGGTCAAAAAATTCGTAGCACCTTTCTAAAACTCACCAAATGTTTCAGAAAATTTCAGGAAGTTAACTGAATGGATAGGTGCTACTCTTAATAACTTCTATCAGTATGAACTGAGTGTATATTCTAGACAGACTTTTGACTTAAACCAAAGTTCCTACCTATTGTATCCATGCACATTTTTTGAGAGGGCTGGGCTTTCCTCAGATTCTCAATAGGATCTATAATTCAGGAAGGTCACTGATCTATTGTAATAAGTTTTTATTTTTATTATTTTTATTTTTTCTAGTATGAGTTTTAAGACAAATACATATACAATATAAAATAAAACATGTTAAGATACAGTTAGAAGAATGTAGTTATGAATTTTTCAGAGGGAGAAACCAAAGCATTTCATAAAACACTTTTTATTTTTTTCAGATGACATCTGAGTTTAGCCTTGAAGAGTATCAAGAAAAGTATAACATTAAAGGAAGGTGAAGGGTTTTCTTTTAAAAGGGGAGGAACACTTAATAAAAACAAAGGCAGGGGGAATTCCCTTGTGATATAGCGGGTTAAGGGTCTGGTGTTGTTACTGTACAAGCTTGAATGGCTGCTGTGGTACTTGTTCCAGCCCTGCCCTTGGAACCTCCTTCATGCTGTGGGTATGGAAAAAAACAAACAACAACAACAAAAAAACCCAACAAAGACAGGGGGTGGAGGGGTGGGGGTGGGAAAGGGCCAGTTTGATGGAAGCAAAAGATATGTGTCAATCAACATTAGGGAAGGTGGTTGGGAAGGAGGACTGCCTTGTGCTAAGTGAAGAATACCCACTAAGGAATGTGCTGGCCAATGACTACAGGCTCACAGGGAAGGGCTGGACCACGTTAAGTGTTTGAAGGTCTATCAGCAGCAACATGGAATGAGGTACAGTGCTACTAGGAGATAAGAAACACTCAGGTGCACAAAAATGTAGAGACAGATGTGATATTTTGGACAGAATGCAAATGGCAGAGATCACCTGCATTAGCCAAATTCTACCCCTGCACTGAACCGGAAAAGTAAGCAAATATTTCATCCTGAGCTGTGATATAAGGTTTTGCTGGCTAATAACACACCCAAATGAATATAATTTCTATATAACGTGTAAAACCAGGTCTGAAGGTGCTGCTCATTACTTTATTCCAACACCTATAAATAAGGACCAAGAGGAAATTTCTGTTGACTTTGCTCTTTTCTTGGTGATGGTGGGATTTACAACTATAGCTGTAGATTCTGTTGCCAGAAAATGAAAAACCAAATAAAACAGCTGTGTGACTTTTAAAACACGAAGTTGCCAAATGCTTCAACTCTGTAATGGTGCCTATGATTTAAAGCACCCATCTGGTCAGTACCTGGAAATGAACTCTGTTTACTTTTATACCCACAGTTTTATTCTTAGCGCTATATTAAATTGGTAAAACCAAAAACCAAAAAACACCTCAATGACTTTCCCAGGTGATATGTAGACTTCAAGCAATATAAATATACACATACAAATCCTGTCAAATATAAGTAATTCCTTTTGTAACATGAGAAAAGTATTTTTTTTTTAATCTTTTTGTCTTTTCCAGGGCCACAACCACGGCATATGGAGGTTCCTAGGTTAGGGGTCTAATTGGAGCTGTAGCTGCTGGCCTATGCCACAGCCACAGCAACTCGGGATCCAAGCCGAGCCTGCAACCTACACCATAGCTCATGGCAACGCCAGATCCTTAACCCTGAGCGAGGCCAGGGATCGAACCCGCAACCTCATGGTTCCTAGCTGAATTCATTAACCATTGAGCCACGATGGAAACTCCCTGTAATATGAGAAAAGTATTTAATAATTCCTATGGGGGAGTTCCCACTGTGGTACAGTAGGCTAGGAACCAACTGTAGTGGCTTGGGTCACTGTGGAGGTGCAGCTTCCATCCCTGGTCTGCTGCAGTGAGTTAAAGGATCCAGCATTGCTACAGTTGCAGCTCAGATTCAATCCGTGGCCCAGGAACTTCCATATATGCAGTGGGTGTGGCCAAAAAAAAAAAAAAATCCTATAGGATTATAATTACTGAAACAAAGAGGCAACACAGATTTTAATTTTTTAAATATTAAAACAGACTTGGGATTCAGGCACAATCATAAAACAATGTAACAATAAGACAAAAGGAATACCACTCTATGTATCAAATACACAGGTTGTAGGGAGCCCTTATGGTCTCTAATCTTACCTTCACAAAATAGTCAAACAGGGGCTTATACTTCTTGCCTTTAAGACAGGCACCAGGAAATCTATAAAAAGGAGAAAGGTAAACTCACAATGAAATTAAAACCATCTAAGAAATGAGGCTGTAGCCGCATCAAGTCTTCACTCCCTTCTGGTTTACTTGCTTCTAAGTCATCAGTGTTGGAATGCGTGACCTGAATATAATCAGTATTAGTACTTAAAACTAAACTTGAATAATATAGTTTTGGGGCAATAAAGTATCTCACTTTTTAAAGCTAGAAACACACACACACACAAATCAATGATTTGAATATTTACCTTTCAAGGATCTCATAGTCACTCTCTAACTTATAGAGGGCTGATAATCTGGCTTCCATTAAAATGTGTAGTGTTCCTCTGACAACATCTATGAGATCAAGAAGAGTGTACTTCAATGATATTACATGTCAATGACAATCACGCACATCAGCATACTCTTCCCCCCAGGGGCTCCTGTATCACCTCAATCCAAAGTGCTCTGCACTGACAAGGGAACACGACAAAGAATGCTAAGGCACACTTGCTTTCTAAATACCAAAGAGACAAAAACATCAAATGCTATTAAGGTAACTCATCAGTTGTTGTTAATTGCACATCTATCCATTTTAAGTAAATTAATCTTTATTTTCTCCTACGAAAAGTAATCTAAGTGAATGTTTAAAATTTATAACATTAGCAAAACAAGAAGATCACAAAGTAAAAGTTCCCTATAATCTCATCTGTCCCCCACCAACACTATTTCAGTGTCTATTCCTCCAGATGTGTTCATATTTACATATTATGTAAACCCGTAACAATAATTATGGGATATAACTCAATATAGTTTTGCAATTTGTTTTCACATAATACATCATGAACATCTTCCCAAATATTAGCACATAAAGATATTTCTCATTCTTTTAAACAGTATTATAGTACTCTGTTTTATGGACATACAGTTATTTTTAATATATCAATACTAGATATTTAAATTGTTGTCAAATTGTTACTACTATGAACACTGGGAATAACAAACATCCTTGTACATATTTTTGTAACCTCATTAGAAATGTTTCTGAGAGTTCCTTTAGTGGCTCAGCAGGTTAAGGACCCAACGCCATCTCCATGAGGATGCAGGATTGATCCCTAGCCTCACTCAGTGGGTGAAGGATCTGGCGTTGCTGCAATCTGTGGTGTAGGCCATCAGGCTCACTACAGAATAGCCAGGACTCATAGGTGACACAGGCAACTTAAACAGACATAAATGCACTTCCCTAGAGAAGCAGCAGGAGACACCAGAGGCAGGCTCTGTGTGGAGGAGAGCTCTTTCCCGGCAGGTATTGTTAGAAACCAACTCTTGTTCCCAGCTACTCCTAAGGGCTCAGTTAAAAATATCTTTTATGATTCCCAATCCTTTCCTATTCATTTCTCAATATTCTTCTTTGACAGCACAAGCTATTGTGAACCAAATTAACTGTCTTGTAGGACAAATTTTTTTCCTGGCTATGAGTTTTTCTTTCCCTGGCTTTCCCCTGTTCTCCATAAACTACTGAAACCTAGTTACTAATCTTCCTTTTCCATACAAATCTCCAAGGAAAGGGCCTCACTAAGACTACAGTTAACTTGATACCAGGGAATATCTGAAAGGCACGAAGTTCTCAAGTTCTTGTGCCCATTCTATGATACTATAATTTATTGTAAGAACTACAGGAGTGCCCTCTGTGGCTCAATGGGATCGGTAGTGTCTCTGCATTGACAGGAAGCAGGTTTAATCCTGGCCTGGGGCAGTAGGTTATGGATCTGGTGTTGCCTCAGCTGCAGTGTAGGTCACAACTGTGGCTCGGATCTGATTCCTGGCCTAGGAACTCCATATGCCTCATGGTGGCCAAAAAAGCTAATATAAACACACACACACACACACACACACAGATCTTAGTCCCTGTTCTGGCAGAGCTCCATATGCCTCATGGTGGCCAAAAGAGCTAATATAAACACACACACACACACACACACACACACACACACACACACACACACACACACACACACACAGAGTCTTAGTCCCTGTTCTGGGAGAGGTCCATATGCCTCATGGTGGCCAAAAAAGCTAATAAGCCTAGGAACTCCATATGCCTCAGGGTGGCCAAAAAAGCTAATAAGCCTAGGAACTCCATATGCCTCATGGTGGCCAAAAAAGCTAACACACACACACACACACACACACACACACACACACACAGTCTTAGTCCCTGTTCTGGCAGAGCGCCATATGCCTCATGGTGGCCAAAAAAGCTAATATAAACTCTAACACATACACACAGACATAGTCTTAGTCCCTGTTCTGGCAGAGCTCTTAAAATCCTTTGAATTTCTGGAGTTCCCATTGTGGCTCAGCAGGTTAAGAACCCGACTAGTATGCATAAGGATGTGGGTTTGATCCCTGGCTGCACTGAGTGGGTTAAGACTCCGGTGTTGCTGCAAGCTGCGGAATAGGTCGCAGACGTGGCTCAGATCTGGCATTGTTGTGGCTCCAATTTGAAACCTAGCCTGGAAACTTCCTTATGGTGCATGCCCTAAAAAAAAAAAAGAAAGATAAAAAGAAAAACAAAATCCCTGGAATTTCCTAAGTGATGGGAGCCAAAAGGTGTCTTTGTTATGCTAATGAGGTGACTTTGGGGAAAACCTTTAGGTAAACTAAGGATGGGGAACCAACCACAGTGTTATAAGATTGGAACTTTCACACTCCACCTCCGGGGAAGAGAGGGGTTGGAGACTGAATTCAATCAACAATGGCCAATGATTTAACCAATTGTGCCTATGTACCAAAGCCTCAATAAAAAGGATGGGATTTGGAGAGTTTCTGGGTTAATGAATGCATCCACAAGCTATGAGGGTAGCCAACCCCATCTCTACGGAGACAGAAACTCCTGTGCTTGCAACCCTTCCAGATCTCATTGTATGTACTTCTTCACCCAGCTATTCATGTGTACCTTTTACAATATCCTTTTATAATAAATAGTCATCTATTAAGTATGATGTTTCTCTGAATTCTGTGAGTTGCTCTCTGGACCAAAGGAGGAGGTCATGGGTAGGTTAGAAGCACAAATTACAACTGTGACTTGTGACACATCTAAAGTAGGGGTGTAGTGGTAGTCTTATAGGACTAAGCTTTTTTTTTTTTTTTTGGTCTGTCTTTTTGTCTTTTTGCCTTTCCTAGGGCTGCTCCCGCGGCATATGGAGGTCCCCAGGCTAGGGGTCTAATCGGAGCTGGAGGCGCTGGCCTACACCAGAGCAACAGCATCGCAGGACTGGAGCTGTGTCTGCAACCTACACCACAGCTCACGGCAACGCCAGATCCTTAACCCACTGAGCAAGGTCAGGGACCGAACCTGCAACCTCATGGTTCCTATTCATATTCGTTAACCACTGCGCCACAAGGGGAACTCCAGGACTAAGCCCTTAACCTGTGAAATCTGACTCTATCTCCAGAAAACTAAGAGCTGAATTAATTTTTGGCAGTTTTGAGAAAATACATATTGGAGATTCCTCATAACAATGAGATCCCACCTATTTGAACCTCAGGTTCTTCATCCATAATAGGGGTATGATGTGTAAAAAGTCTATTATAATTTGAAAATTATATTTTATCTCTGTATAATTTTAATTGTGTTAATTTTTCAATGAGAAATGGGAAAAAAACTCTCAGAGGATATATTTCCAATTAAGTCTAACACTTTTTCAAAAACACCTATTTTTACTCCAAAAAGAAATGTAGGCTTTCATTCTTTCCCAAAATATGTTAAAATTATCTTACCTATATCAATCATAAGTAACTAGGCTCTGGGAGTTCCTTTCATGGCTCAGCGGTTAACGAACCCGAGTAGCATCCACGAGAACGAGGGTTCAATCCCTGACCTCTCTCAGTGGGTTAAGGATCTGGCGTTGCTGTGAGCTGTGGTGTAGATCACAGACGCAACTCAGATCTTGTGCTGCTATAGCTCTGGTGTAGGCCAGCAGCTACAGTTCTGATTAGACTTCTACCCTGGGAACCTCCATATGCCAGGGGTGTGGCCTTAAAAAGATGGAAAAAAAAAAAAAAGTAACCAGGCTCACACTTACCTTTAATCTTCACATACTGCAAATCTGGATTAACGCAAACGGCAAGGTTACTAGGTAGAGTCCAGGGAGTTGTTGTCCAAGCAACCAAAGATATATTTTCATCTTCCTCCAAAGGGAAAGTTACAAATATTGAAGGATCTTGAACATCCTGAAATAAAATGAGATTATAAAACATTATTCTTTTACAAAATCCATAATAACAGACATGAAAGAAAAAGGAACTGATCCTAAAGAATAAAAAATTGATTTTCTGGAGTTCCTGCAGTGGCATGGTGGGTTAAGAAAGAAACCAACTGCAGCAGTTTGGGTCACTGTGGAGGAAGGTGTCCACTCCTCAGCCCTGCACAGTGGGTTAAAGGATCCGGCATTGCCACTGCATAGGTTGTACCTTTAACTCAGATTCAATTTCTGGCCCAGCAACATCCATATGACATGAGTATGGAAAAAATGCTTTAACAAATTACCTTAGGGAGTTCTCATTGTGGCTTAGTGGTTAGCGAATCTGACTAGGAACCATGAGGTTGCGGGTTCAATCCCTGGCGTTGCTCAATGCGTTAAGGGTTAAGTGCTGCCGTGAGCTGTGGTGTAGGTTGCAGACGCAGCTCGGATCCCATGTTGCTGTGGCTCTGGTGTAGGCCAGCAGCTATGGCTCCGCTCAGACCCCTAGCCTGGGAACCTCCATATGTCCCAGGTGTGGCCCTAGAAAAGACAAAAAAAAAAAAATAGCTTAGGAGTCACAAACAAAACATGTGAAGTATATCAAGAGGGATACATGATGGTAGTTTCACAATTACAATCATCTATTTTGTAAGAAATCCATAAATATAATAAATATTTATATATATAGTATAATATAATAAATATTTCTGAAATCAGAGTTATTCTTTATTTTTATGAAGGGTATATGAGAGTTTTTTTCAGCTTTTCACTAATTTGAAATTCTGTCAAAAAGTAGAAGCAAATACAAAAACAATCCTTAGTTTCAACTAATACACAATCACAGAATGGCCAAAGTAAAAAAGAAAATACCAAGAGTTGGCAAGGATGCAATGTAATTAGAACTGTCTAGTGTCTAATCAGTATAACCCTTTCAGGAAAGTCTGTTAAGAGTGGCAGCAGGGGCGGACAGTGAATCACAGTCCATGGGTCAAATCTGGCCATATCTGTTTTTGTATAGCTCAAGTGTTACGAATGGTTTTGACAGGACTGACAGACTACTTGGCCCACAAAGTCTAAAATATTTACCATCTGGTCCTTTACAAAGTTTGCCAATTTCTACACCAGAGTTAAATACAAGTATATCTTAGGACTCAACAATTCCCCTCCTGGGAACGTAACCAACAGAAATGTGTGTATGTATATATGTATATATACTCCCCACAAGACAAGTTCCAGAATGTTCACAACAGTACTATTGATAAGCATCAAGAACTGGAAATTATCCAAATGCCCATCAACATTTGTATGGATAAACTAAATACTAGACAGGAATTAAAATGACGATCACAACTACATACAACATGGATGACTTTCACAAATATAATCTTGAGCAAGAGAAGCCAAACACACAAAAACAACAAATTGTATGATTCCATTTATATATAGTAGAGCACCAGCAAAAAAATCAATGATGTTGGACGTGAGGATGGAGGTTACTATAAAGGAGTGGGGAGATATACACGGCTGCAGCATATGGAAGTTCCGTGCCAGGGGTCAAATTGGAGATACATCTGCAGCAATGCCACAGCCACAGCCACAGCCACAGCAGATCCAAGCTGCATCTATGACCTGTGCTTGCAATGACACCAGATCCTTAATGCACTGAGTGAGGCCAGGGATTAAACCCATATCCTCAAAGACAAAGGGTCCTTAACCCACTGTGCCACAAAGGGAACTCCTAATAGGTTGCTTGATAAGGTTCTTTTTTTTTTTTTTTTTGATCTTTTTAGGGCCACACCCATGGAATAGAAAGTTCCGAGGCTAGGAGCTGAATGGGAACCATAGCTGCTGGCCAAGGCCACAGCAACACCAGATCTAAGCCACACTTGTGACCTAGGTATCTGTGACCCATGTTGCAGTTTGCAGCAATGCCAGATCCTTAACCCACTGAGCGAGGCCGGGGATCAAACCTCATCCTCATGGATACTAGTCAAGTTTTTAACGCACTGAGCCACAAAGGGAACTCCTGATAAGATTCTTTTTTTAACTTTAACTGGGTATTTGCTTCACACTCAAGTTCTAAGTATGTGGGAAAGAGCAAGTAAATGGAAGAACAAAAAACTGCTGTCTTACTAAACTAGGAAATAGGTATTAAGATGTGAAAATTATTAATTTTAGTGTGTATAATAATGAACACAAAAAAATGTAAAAATAAAAAACCACCAAAGGGAAATCTTAATAAAAAAAGTAATAGTGGTGTTCCCCAGTGGGTTAAGGACCTGGCAGTATCACTGCTGTGGCTCGGGTTTGATCCCTGATCCAGAAACTTTTGTATGCTGTGAACACTGCCAAAAAAAAAAAAAAATAATAGTGATGGGTATTGACATTATATATTTTTTCTTCCTTTTTATCGTCTATGGCTTGAAAATTTTCCACAATGAACATAAGCTTTATAAATAATCAAATCAATCAGACTTAAAGTTCCCTTGTGGTCTAGCAGTAAAAGATTTGGCATTGTCACTGCTGTGGCTTGGGTTCAATTCCTGGCCCAGGAACTTCCACAAACCACTAGTGTGCCCCCAAACAAAAAACTAAAAATTTAGAAAATACAAAGCACAGTTTTATATATCATGAGTTAGGTTACCTTTTGGAATAGTTGGAAGGACTTTCTTCTGTAACTTTCCTACAGCCTTCTCTTTACCAATAAGAGAATAAGAGCATAAACTTTGAAATTGCTAACATGTAAACATTTAGTTACCAAAGAAAACTCTAGCATAAGTACACAAGGATTTATATTACAATATATTTGGAGCGATGCTGTTTGTTAGCATTAAAAAAAAAAAAAAAAAAAAAGCTACACCCCTCTGAAAAAAAAAAATCTATCAAAAGAATGAACAAAATAAATTTTAATCTATTTGTTACATGAACTACTCTACAGCAGTTTAAAATAAACATAAAGCTGGAGTTCCTGTAGTGGTTCAGCAGTTAACGAACCTGACTAGCATCCACAAGGACGCAGGTTCAATCCCTGGCCTCGCTCAGTGGGTTAAGGATCCGGTGTTGCAGTGAGCTGTGGTGTAGGTCGCAGATGTGGCTTAGATTCAGTGTTGCTGTGGTTGTGGCATAGGCTGGTGGCTGTAGCTCTGATTTGACCCCTACCCTGGGAACCTACATATGTCGGGGGCACGGCTCTAAAAAGACAAAAAATAAAAAAGAAAATAAATAAATGTAAAGCTACATGTATCAATATGAAGAAATGTTTTATTTTTTGGTTTTTTTTTTTTTGCTTTTTAGGGCACTCCAATATGAAGAAATTTTAAAACATAAATTTAGTATAAAAGGCAAGGTGCAGAATAAGTACAATGAGTGAGATTTAAAAACATGTAACACAATGCTATATACTGTTCATGGATACTTATGTAGAGAGCAAAAATATAAGAATAAAAAACTGCACAAGAAAGAAACACCAAATTCAGCTTAGTGGTTACCTATCAGGATGTAAGAAAGAATGGAAGAGAAAGGAGTTCTATGACTGTCACAAAATGTTGATTGAGAAAAGTCAGGTAACAAAAGAATACATAGTGGATCTTTCTATTTCTTCACAACACAAAACTAGTCAAAACTAATCAACAGTTATTTAAAAAAAAAAAAGATAAGATGCATTTGAAAAAAGATGCATGTACTGAAAACCATTAAACAGTATAGTTAAGATGTGTGCATTTAAAAACAAACAAAAGGGAGTTCCCGTCGTGGCGCAGTGGTTAACGAATCCGACTAGGAACCATGAGGTTGCAGGTTCGGTCCCTGCCCTTGCTCAGTGGGTTAACGATCCGGTGTTGCCGTGAGCTGTGGTGTAGGTTGCAGACGCGGCTCGGATCCCACATTGCTGTGGCTGTGGTATTGGCTGGCAGCTACAGCTCTGATTGGACTCTTAGCCTAGGAACCTCCACATGCCTCAGGTGGGGCCCTAAAATTAAATAAATAAATAAATAAATAAATAAAATAAAAACAAACAAAAAAATGAAGTACTAGGAGTTCCTGTCATGGCATAGAGGGAATTTTGAATCCGACTAGGAACCATGCGGTTGTGGGTTCGATCCCTAGCCTTGCTCAGTGGGTTAAGGATCTAGCGTTGCTGTGAGCTGTGATGTAGGTCATAGACACAGCTCGGATCCGAGTTGCTGTGGCTGTGGTGTAGGCGGATAGCAAGA
The DNA here is from genome assembly GCF_016906955.1 of Phacochoerus africanus. Classification (NCBI taxonomy): domain Eukaryota; kingdom Metazoa; phylum Chordata; class Mammalia; order Artiodactyla; family Suidae; genus Phacochoerus; species Phacochoerus africanus. The sequence continues at coordinate 159,236 of NC_062548.1, forward strand.
ACTTCCATTCAACCCCTAGCCTAGGAACCTCCATATGCTGAGGGTGTGGCCCTAAAAAGACCAAAGACCAAAAAAAAAAAAAAAGTACTAATTTCCATAAAATGCAGAGGACAGAGAAAATGTTAAATTAGACTGAGGAGGTTACCAAAACTCAGATTATGGGAAACTCTAAGACTAGATTCGTTTCCTAAACAATGATTTGCAAGGGGGAAAAAAAGGAAAAGGAGGAGAAATGGAGACCTACACATTAAAACAGATCTAAAAGACAACTATTCTGTTTATTACCTTCCTTAGATCTAGACTAAAAAATAGTAATAAAAAATAACCTGAAGTAAAAAAGGATGCTATTTATGAAACAGATAGTAGTATAAACACTGATGTGATTCAGAAGTTAAACACTTAAAGAATATTTAATATTGAGAATATTAAAAATAATTGATGATGACTTTTTATGTCATGATAATGCTACTACTGTAATGTTAAAAAAAGATAAAGATTTCTTATTTCTGAAGACTTACAGCCTTTACTCTCTCTCTGGAGAAGGTACACTTTGTAAACATCAGACACACTTAAACTCTGGGGGAGGGGAATGGGAGGGACTGGGAATCTGGAGTTAATAGATGTAAACTATGGAATGGATAAGCAATGAGATCCTGCTAGATAGCACTGGGAACTACATCTAGTCATTTGTGATGGAGCACAATGGAGGACAATGTGAGAAAAAGAATGTATATGTATGTGTGAGTGTGTGTCACTGGGTCACTTTGCTATACAGTACAAAATTGACGGAACACTAAACCAACTATAATGGAAAAAATAAAAATCATTAATAAAAAAATAAACTCTATTATACCAATTAATAGCAAATTATTCCATTCATCAAAGAAAAGACCACAATATGTCACCAATCCAAATCAGATTTTTCATCCAAATACTTTTTTTTCTTCCCTTTTTCAGCTGCACCCAGTGTATACATAGGAAGCCTCCTGGGCCAGGGATGCAATCTGAGCCAGAGATGAGACCTCCATCACTGCTGCAGCAATGCCAGGTCCTTAACCCACTGTGCCACAGGGGAAGTTCCCCAATACCTTTTCTTTTTTGGCCAAACCTGCAGCATATCAAATACTTTCAACAAATGAATAATATTATAATGTCTCAGATAAGGCATAAAAACACCCAAACCAATAACCTTTATGAAACAATGGCGGGAAAAAGACAGAGCTATAATTATTAAACAAAGACAGAAATTAAAATATGGTCAAAACAAACAAAATCTATCACATTAAGACACATTATTCATAAATCTCATAGGGGAAGAAAATCCCTCACTTTTAATCTTAATGGAACTTCAGTTCAGTGACTGCCAACATTACCAGCACTCAGAAAGTGACCATTTCTGACTCCTCAGGTAAAACTCAACAATGGGACTAAGTTACTGTTGATTACCACAACCATTTAACTTCCAAGCAGATAACTTAATGCCTAATGACATCTAATATACCTTGTAATTCTGGTGAGATTCAAAGTTAGAAAGCGGAGTGTTGCATGCAGTAGAGAAGGGCATGACTTTCACACCTCTATAAACGAGGCCTTTATCATAGAGTTGTTTGAAGACCCACCTGGCAAGAGACAGAATGTTACAATAATTACATAACCAAAATTCTGTTTTCCCAAATGCAAACACTCATGCCAGTTTTTGTTTATAGAGTTTCTGGACAGTCAAAGAAGGGGAAACACAATGACTTTCAACTGGTGAATAGTTGGTAAATAACAACAGATTCAGTGTAACAGAGACATTATGTAGACATTACAAGTGCTAATAACTGTTGACATGGAAAGATGTTCATGACTTGATGTTGAATGAGAAAAGTTGACTCATGCTAGAATATCTGTCTATTATCCAATATAACAAAGTAGTCATTATTTTTACAAGTTCAAATAAACCTACCAAACAGATTCCATGAATTGTGGATACAGAGTTTTGTAGTCATTGTCAAAGTCAATCCATCGGCCAAGTCTGGTAATAGTAGACTTTAAAAACAGGAATATTAGCATTATTACACAATGGTTATTAGCAATTTGTTTGATTTCTATTAACACTTTATATGGTGACTTTGGAAAAATAGAACGATCAATAGTTTAAGTAAACCTATATTGCAAGCGACATGTTATGTAAAGTTAAAAACCAATTTTATCAGCATTCATCCTATATGCAGATAGTATTATTTACAAATATTGATATTCCTTTAAAAAACTACCAAAACTACCATCTGGCAAATATCACATGTCTAACTGCTGCTGGCAGAAATCATCAACAGTTGCTAAGATTAATGAGTCACAGTATGGTAAGAAACAGAATGCTAACTAATTACAAAGGAAAAACCACGCTTTTACAATGGAGAAACCTGAGAGAATCACCTTAGTTAACAAAGTTAACAGCATTAATGAGATATATCAGCATCATAGATCTGATATGAGAGACTGAGAAGGGCATGATATTATGCTTGAGATATTCTTGCCAAAGATATATAACCTAAACTGAACCATGAGGAAACATCAGACACTGAAGGACTTTCTACAAAATAACTGGTCTGTAATCTTCAAAAGCGACAAGGTCATGAAAGACAAAGATTGAGGGGATGTTCCAGATTGAAGAACTCTGAGGAGGTATGAGAAGTAAATGCAATCTGTGCTGTGAGATTGGATTTTGCATCAGAAATAAAAATTAGGACAACTGATTAAATCTGAATAAGGTGTATAGTACTGTATCAATGTTAATTTCCTGTCTTTTATTTATTTATTTGTTTTTAGGGCTGCATTTGCAACATAACGGAAATTTCCAGACTTGGGGTTAAATCAGAGCTGCAGCTGCTGGCCTACATGGGATTCAAGCCATATCTGCAACCTACACCACAGCTCATGCAACAACGGATCCTTAACCCACTGAATAAGGCCAGGGATCAAACCAAATCCTCATGGATACCAGTTGGGTTCGTTACCTCTGAGCCACAATGGGACTCCTAATTTCCTGCTTTTGACAATTAAACTACATTTACCAAAGATACTAGCTTTTAGGAAGTTGGTGATGGATATAGAGGTTCTTCATATTATTTCTGCAATTAAAAAAAAAAAAAAAAAGGCCCACGAGACTATATAAATTATCAGGATTTTTCCCAACTTGTGACCAGGCAAGAAAGGTAGATTAAAGAAAGTTGGGTCAGGAGAAAACTGAGGAGCTTCAATTTTTAGGGTGATAAACAATGAAATTAAGTTTTGGTCAGGGCAGAACACAATGACAGTCTTGAGAGAGAAATCACTTGGCAAGCAAGAGATCAATTAGAATATTGTTACAGAAATGAAGACAATGGTTGGTGAGAGGCTAGGTTGTAGGAATGAAAAGGAATGTCTAGAGGAGTTCCCACTGTGGTGCAGTGGATCTCACATTGCCGCAGTTGTGGCTCAGATTTGATCCCAGTCCAGGAACTTACATTTGCTATAGGTGTGGCTGAAAAGGAGGCGGGGGGGGGGGGGGGGGGGGGGGGGATACCTAGTTAAGAGATGGTAAGAAGAAAGGCTTGATTTGATTTGTTATTTGATTTGATTCCAAGGATTAATGATTAAAGTTTGAGGTCTAGAAGACTGATACCATTGGCAAAATAGGGAATTCTAAAGACATCAAGTTTGACAGTAAAAGTGGTAAGATAGTAAAGATGGAAAAAATAAATAAATAAATAAAAGCCAGACACGTTAAGTTGTACAGATATATTCGTTTGAGAGCCAGTGAGGAAAGGGGGAATTGGGGAACTTTGTTCCTAAGCCCGTCAGAATAAGAGAAGACAAGAGCTCTGCCAGCAGTTAACAGTTACTAAAAGGTACCAGCGTGGAAGCTCTACTAAGAGAAGCAGGAGGCAAGATAGGAGTCAAATTAATAAAACAACAATGGTCCAAATGTGAATTGTTTTTAACATCTGAATATTTTTTTTGGCCCCACCTGCATTATGTGGAAGTTCCCAGGCCAGGGACTGAACCAACGTCACTGCAGTGGCTCAGGTCACTGCAGTGACAACACTGAGTCCTTAACCTGATAAGCCACATGGGAACTCTAATATCTAAATTTTTATTATTTTTTCCATTTTTGGGGCTGTACCCACGGCATATGAAGTTCCCAGGCTGAGTGATGCATCAGAGCTGCAGCTGCCAGTCTTTGCCACAGCCACACGAGATCCAAGCCCTGTCTGTGATCTATACCATGACAGATCCTTAACTCACTGAATGAGGCCAGGGATCGAACCTGCATCTTCGTGGATACTAGTCGGGTTTGTTACTGCTGTGCCACAACGGGAACTCCCAATGTCTGAATTTTAAAAATTTCAACAGTCAAGTTAATCCATTTGCTAGGACAGTATGATTCCTGTCATATACTGAGGGTAGATAAAGGATTAAATATGGAAGACCAATTAAGCACAAGAAATCAGAAAAAAGGGGTTCAGTCTAAACCAACAGTTTAAGTAATGAATGGAAGAGGAGTGTTTTAGCTTTCACCTCTTATGTCACACTCCTCTTAAATACTCCTCTTACATCACATTTCTGGGTCCATGTCATAAAAAGCAAGAAGGACAACAAAACATTTTGACTTTCATTTTAAAAACTAAACTTTTTACTCATTCTACTTAAAATCACCCAACATACCTTCCACTCAGTGGAGTATCGCATTACAATTGCTCGGCACTGATTATTATACTCTGTAATCCCCAACTTGGCTACATCCTCTGGTCCTCTGATTCCCAGTGTCTTATCAATTTCATATTCCTAAAAATTTGCAATAAGATTGTTAACATCCCTGCCCTATGAAGCAAACGAAATGCAATCCAACAACTCTAGAGAATAAAACAGATTTTTAAAAATTAGTTCTCAGAAAATCTACAGAGAAAAACGAACTATCAATAGTGTTACAGAAATCAAGTTGAAGAAAGTCTGATTATTGTAAAAGTCATACTTTAACATATTATATAATGAAATCTAATGCTTACTAAAAAATCAGGATAGTGACTCAAACATACCACAGGTAAACCATGACAATCCCATCCAAATCTTCTGTCAACATGAAACCCACTCTGGTGAGCATATCTTGTAACTATATCTTTAATTGTCCCTGCAAGTATATGTCCATAGTGAGGCAGACCAGTTGCAAAAGGAGGTCCATCATAGAAAGTAAACCTAATAAGAAGTAATAAAAAAAAATGTTTTGACTTTAAAACAGACAGCAAAAATTTAGGACAGCGTTTTTCTACAGATAGCTCCTGTAACAGTAGAGTCTTCAGGGAAAGGAAAAGCTGTGAGATTAGGGAATTCACACATAGCTGATCACATATTTACTGGAGGCCCTGCCTTCAGAAAAGGCTAATTATGATGGCCGGGACAGAGCTCCACTGTACCACCCATTCTTTACTTATTAGTTCCATGATATAAAGGAAATTATTCACCTTGATCCTCAGTTATCTCATCTGTAAAACAGGGCAACTAACACCTACCATAAAGTTTTCTGAGCACAGGAAACACATGACGAAAACAGTTAATAAACAAAGGAAGGACTGGTCTTTAAGTGAATGAAGACTAGAGGCAGAGAGCACCCCAACAGTACACTATTAGTCTAAATGCTTAAATGAGGGTGGTGAAAGAGAAAATTGGAAAGGAAGAGGGTGATACATAAACTCTACTAGAAAGATTTCTTAAAGAAACTGAACCTACCCTAATTAAGAACTCATTCGTTCAACAGGTATCTACTACTGACAGTACCCACTACATACACAGGGAGGAGACCCTGGAATGGAATTCAGTGTAGGAAATGATTATTCCTAAAGACTCTATCTGTACCAAAGAAATTCACATACTTTGGCTTATGTTTTGATTGCTTTAAGCATTCCTGAAAACAATTAAAGTTGGACCAAAACTGTAAGATTTTCTCTTCTTCAGCAGGAAAGCTGATGTTTTCTGGAACTTGCTGAACCATTTTGTTACTGCAAGAGAAATCAAATTTATTACTCTCAAAAGAGAAATCCATGCATAACAAAATACCATACATTAAAAGGGACATACCCATCACTAGCTACGATACAACGTGGTACTTAAAAAAACTGTTTTGTTTTGTTTTTTAAATGGGAATTCCCATCGTGGCTCAGCAGAAATGAATCTGACTAGCATCCATGTGGATGTAGGTTTGATCCCTAGCCTCACTCCGTGGGTTAAAGGATCTGTAGTTGTCGTGAGCTGTGGTGTAGGTCACAAGACGAGGCTCAGATCCTGCACTGCTATGGCTGTGGTGTAGGGTGGCAGCGACAGCTCTGATTTTGACCCCTGGCCTGGAAACCTCCATATGCCTCAGGTGAGGCCCTAAAAAGACACACACACACACACAAAAACAGCTTTTCTGAGGTAAAGTTCAGCCTTTCATTTATCTACTTATTTACTTACTGATTGTCTTTTAGGGCCACACCAATGGCATATGGAGGTTCCCAGGCTAGGGATCCAATCTGAGCTGTAGCCACTGGCCTATGCCAGGGTCACAGCAACACAGGATCCGAGCCATGTCTGCGACCTACACCACAGCTCATGGCAACACCAGATTCTTAACCCACTGAGCGGGGCCAGGGATCGACCTGGGTCCTCATGGATGCTGGTCAGGTTTGTTACCTACTGAGACACAACAGAACTCCTAAAGTTTACCCTTTCAAAGTTTATAGCTCACTTTTACTTTTTTAAAAACCGTATTTTCACAAGGTTGTGCAACTACCACGACTCTCTAATTCTGTGACATTTTCATTACCTCTTCTGCCCTCCAAACACCTGTACATTAGCAGTCATTCTTTTTTTTTTTTTTTCTCTTAGGGACGCACTTGCAGTGCATGGAGGTTCCCAGGCTAGGGGTCCAATTGGAGCTGTAGCCACTGCCCTACACCACAGCCACAGCAACTCAGGATCTGAGCCATGTCTGTGACCTATACCACGGCTCATGACAATGCCAGATCCTTAACCCACTGAGCAAGGCCATGGCTCAAACCACACCCTCGTGGATGCTAGTGGGGTTCGTTAACCGCTGTGACATGATGGGAACTCCAGCAGCCACTCTCTTCTCCTCTTCCCCTGCCCCTGGTGACTGCTTTCTACCTCTAGTTTCCTATTCCGGACATTCCATGCAAACGAAATTATGTATATATAGCTTATTAGGTCTGGCTTCTTTTACTCAAAACTGTTTTCAAGGTTCATCCACGTTTTAACATGTACTCATACTTCATTGCTTTTTATGGCTGAATATTTCATTGCATGGATATGCCACTTTTTGTTTATCCATTCATCAGTTCATTGACATTAGAATTGTTTCCACTTCTGTGCAACTAGAGATGACCATACTATGGGAATTAAGGCAGAAAGAGAAGGACAAATACATGTGATATTCCTTATATGTGGAATCTAAAATATGGCACAAATGAACCTATCTACAAAACAGAAACAGACTCAACAGACATGGAGAACGGACTTGTGGTTTCCAAGGGGGAAGAGGGAAGGAGTGGGATGGACTGGGAATTTAGAATGGATAGAAAATAAGGTTCTACCATCTAGCACAGGGAACTATATCCAATCTCCTGGTGTAAACTGTGATAGAAAATAATCTATATATACAAAAAGAATGCATATATATATGACCGAGTCACTTTGCTGTACAGCAGATACTTGGCACAACATCGTAAATCAACTATACTTTAATAAACAAAAAATTGTTTCCACTTCTGGATAATGCTGCTATGAATATTCATGTATGAGTTTTTGGGTGGACATATGTTTTCAGCTCACTTAAGTAAATACCTAGGAGTACAATTGCTAGGTAATACGGCAACTGTGCTTAACTTTTTGAGGAACTGCCAAAATGTTTACCCGAGTTGCTGCATCATTTTACATTTTCCCAATAGTGAATGAGGACTCCAGATTTTCTACATCTTCACTCCTTATTGCGTACCTTTGGATTATAGGAAATCCTAGTGGGTATCAAATGGGGTCTCACTGTGGTTTCGATTTCGATTTCCCTAATGATTAGTAATGTTGAGCTTATGGACCATTTTACATTTTCTTTTGGAGAAATGTGCTCATCCTTCGCCCACTGTTTAACTGGGTTGTCTTTTTTTTTTTTTTTCTTTTGATGACCATACCTACAGCATATAGAAGTTCCTGGGCTAGGGGTTGGATCAGAGCTAAAGCTGCCTGCCTACACTGCACCACAGCCACAGCCACAGCCACAGCAGATCCAAGCTGCACCTGTGACCTATTCCACAGTCTGTGGCAACAGTGGATCCTTAACCCATTAATCGAGACCAGGTATTGAACCCAAATCCTCACAGACACAATGTCGGGTTTTTCTCCCACTGAGCTACAAGAGGAACTCCTGGGTTGTCTTTTTATTGTGTGAGTTGTAAGAGTTCTTTATATATGCTAGATAAAAGCTTATCAGTTATAGGATTTGAAAAAAAATTTTTCTCATTCTGTGGATTGTCTTTCATTTTCTTCATAGTGTATTCTATGAAGTAAACCCTCTTTTTTGTTGTTGTTTTTTGGTCACTGCAGGCATGCAGTAGCTTCATGGGGGATTGTAGTTCCCAGACCAGAGATTGTACCTGGGCTATAGCAGTGAAAGCACATAATCCTAATCTATAGACCACCAGGGAACTCCCAACAAACACTTTTCATTTTAGTGAAGCCAAGTTTATTTATTTGTTTTGTCACTTCAACTTCTGGTGTGGTATCTAAGAAACCACTACCTACAACAAGGTGGTGAAGTTTTAGCTCTTATATTCAGGTTATTGATCCATTTTGAGTTATTTTTGTATATGGTATGAAGTAGGGATATATGGTACTTTTTTTTAAAGTTCCTGGGCCATGGATCAAATCCCTGGCAATGACCTGAGCCATAAGCAGTGACAAATGCTGGATCCTTAACTACTAGGCCACCAGGGAAATCCTGGTACTTTAAAACTTGTGTCCAATTCATATTCTTCACTTATTTTTCAACTACAGTATAACATTTAGTACCTAGACAACATGCTCCCTTTAAAAAAAAAAAAAATCTTGGCAATTCCATCTAATGATACTAAAAATAATCGGAAAAAATAAATCTCAAAGAGAAAAAAAATCTTAATCACATTCACAGGATAGAAAGTACTGCTGTTGAAATAAGGTAATCTTTTTGAGGAAAACAGGTAAAAACCTAAAAAAAATTTTTAAAGTTAAAAAGATAGGAATTGTATTCAAATAATTCCTAGGTTCATTGTAATTTTCCATTTTATCATTTTGATTGCCTATTTATGACTGTTATTAAGGACAAACGCTATACCTCTCTGATTTAGTACCTAGTGACAATAGTCTTAAAGTGTCTTTTTGAGAGTTTTGCTATTAACCTCATGCAGAAATAGTTGAACAGGAGTTCCTATTGTGGCTCAGTGGGTTAAGAAGCTGACATAGCCTCCATGAGAATTTGGGTTCAATCCACGGCCTCACTTAGCAGATTAAGGATCTTTTTTCTTTTTCTTTTTTTGGTCTTTTTAGGGTCGCACCCTCAGCATATGGAGGTTCCCAAACTAGGGGTCCAATCGAACCTGTGTCCTCATGAATGTTAGTCTCGTTCATTAACCACTGAGCCACAATGGGAACTCCAGATTAAGGATCTTGTGTTGCTGTGGCTGTGGCACAGGCCTCAGCTGCAGCTCCAATTCGATCCCTAGCCTGGGAACTTCTATATCCTGCAGGTACGGCCATAAAAAGAAAAAAGAAAGAAAGAAAAAAAGAGAAAGAAACACTTGGCTTGGCTATCTAGTAAATATCCCACACCTTCTCAAAGCCTATTTATTCATAATTTACAACCCTAATAAGGCTAGTGACCAGATTTCCAAGCCAAAATCATATTAGAAGGGTACAGGGTAATAAGAAAAAGACAAGGAGGATGTAACAGCTTAAGAACTCAAGAAGTGGAGTTCCCGTCGTGGCGCAGTGGTTAACAAATCCGACTAGGAACCATGAGGTTGAGGGTTCGATCCCTGCCCTTGCTCAGTGGGTTAACCATCCAGCATTGCCATGAGCTGTGGTGTAGGTGGCAGACGTGGCTCGGATCCCATGTTGCTGTGGCTCTGGCGTAGGCCGGTGGCTACAGCTCTGATTAGACCCCTAACCTGGGAACCTCCATATGCCGTGGGAACGGACCAAGACAAAAAAAAAAAAAAGAACTCAAGAAGTATAACTGTCTGATAACTGACTCAAGGAGCAAAGACACTTACATACTTCAACCAGTTCTGAAAACATCAAAGTCTAAGCACAGTGGAGTTTCTGCTATTGCGCCAGGGTTAAGAATCTGACTGCAGTGGCTCAGGCCACTGTAGAAGTGTGGGTTCAATCCCTTGCCCAGTGCAGTGGTTCAAAATAAAGAATGTGGCCTTGCCACAGCTGTGGCTCAGATTCAATCCCTTGTCCAAGAACTTCCATATGCTGCAAGTGTAGCCATTAAAAAAAAATTAAAAATTAAAAAAATGAAAAGGAGTTCCTGTCGTGGTGCAGCGGAAACAAATCTGACTAGGAACCATGAGTTGCAGGTTCAATCCCTGGCTTCACTCAGTGGGTTACGGATCTAGCATTGCCCTGAGCTGTGGTGCAGGTCGCAGATGCGGCTCAAATCCTGGGTTGCTGTGGTTGCGGTGTAGGGAGGCCAGAAGCTGTAGCTCCAACTGGACCCCTAGACAGGGAACCTCCGTATGCCACAGGTGCAGCCCTAAAAAGCTAAAAAAAAAAAAAAGAGAGAGAGAGAGGGAGGACAAAAAAAAAAAAAAAAGAAATATCACACATGGTTCTAGCTCCCCAAGGTTGCACAATCTAGCATATTATGCTGCTCTTGGCAATGGTGACTTACTTCTGCCTTGCTTGAATCTTACTTAATCATATTTTCTCTTTATTTTTTCCACCAAACTACAAACCCTTGGAAGGAAATGCAGTCCATGCAGTCATTCACGCTTGCGGGTAGCCATGTTGAAGATGATATAGATTTGTGTAGTTAAGAGATGTCAGGAAGGGAGTTCCTGTACAGCAAAGTAGGTTAAAGACCTGGTGTTGTCACTGCCGTGGCTCAGGTTGCTGCTGTGGCGCAGTAGTTCTCCTGGCCCAGGAACTTTCATATGCTGCAGGTGTAGGTATGGCCATTAACAAAAAATTAAAAAAAAAAAGTATAAGCACAGTAATTGACCCAGTGTTAAAAAAAAGGGTTTTTTTTTTTTTTTTTTAAGTTTGTTACAAGCAGTGTCTTCCCTCCCCCCCCTTTTTTGGGGGGGGGGGGCGGGGTGCTTTTTAGTACCACGCATGTGGCATATGGAACTTCCCAGGCTAGGGGTAGAACTGGAGTTGTAGCTGCAGGCCTAAACCAACCGCAATAGCACCTGATCTGAACCATGTCTTGAGACCTGCACCACACCAGATCCTTAACGCAATGAGCAAGGCTAGGGATCAAGCCCTCATCCTCATGCACACTAGTCGGATTCGCTACCGCTAAGCCACAATGGGAATGCCCCCCTTTCATTATTTTTGATATATGAAAATGCCTTTGAATTTCACATAGGAAAAAAATTAGAAAAAAAACCCTATTTTTAAGGATGGATGTTTCAACCATCCATCTCTGATTAGAGTGTGCCATTAAATGTTATTAAATAGAATTTGAAAGGTATTTGGATCTTTAGCTCTTGTTACAACCTCCAGCCTTTCAAGGCCAGAAAGAGGTGCTTAAATCAATTCATTTACTGATTTACTATGAGTCCTACTGGTTCAGTTACTACCTTCTTAGAGACCAAGTGAAACTTAACAGGTTACACATGAAACAGATATTTAGATACCAACACATTTATGTCATTCCTAATACTTGGCAAAGAGTGGTTCTATGTCAAGGCTGGTCCTATGATTGCCAGCATCTATGGGAGTTTATTAGAGCAGACTCACAGCCCCACCTCAGATTAGGAGTCTAAACCTTCATTTTAACAAGATCCGAGGGGATTAGCACGCACATCAAAATTTAAGTCATTCTCTTGAACTGTTCCATTATTTAGGAATATCTATTTGAGCTTTTTTTGATTTGTTTTGAAGAAAATGAGATTTTAGGTTTCTGTTAATATGGCTTTTAACTTCTATAAAATTTTCTAGAGAGCTTTTACTCCCCAAAAGATTAAGGATCACTGCATTATTATGCCAAACAAAGATCCAATGTAATGGCAGAAAGAGCCATGTATCAGTGACTGGGCTATGGCAGCTGCTGAAAAGAAACAGCCCCATGCATAAATCACAGGATTGCTCTGGCCCCTCACATTCACTGGAGAGCTGTACCTGTACAACAGCATCCAGCAACCATGGGGCTCTTGGGGGAAAATGGGAACAGAAAGAAGGGGGAGATTAACTTCACCAGGTCATGCTCAGGGAAGTAATCTCCTCTTCTTCCCTTTAACTATAACACAAGGCCTCCACCTTTTCCCCATTCCATGACTCCTTCAGCTCTCTTTAGCCCCAACTTACTGTTCGGCAATTTCTAGATACCCTCCTTGACCTTATTTGTGTTTAACTCAACAAATCTTGGAAAAGCATACCAAAAACATTTTTGTTTCAAATAAATCTCATGATCTTCCTTGATGCACCTGCTCCCACTAAGCCACAACAGGAACTACCCTGCTCCCCCTTTTAATTCCGCCATACCAGTAATTCCACCATTCCTTGAAATTTCTGAGTCATCCTTAATACTACTAGATGATCCCCACATCCAACTGGTTACCAAGTCATGTGAGTCTGACTTCTATTTCTCTAGTCCTTTTTCATCTCAGGTCTTCATAATCTGTACATTAAGCCAAATTTAACACTTGAAGTGGGTCCATCTTCAGACCTTTTATAGACTGCTTATGTCCTATCAACATATATCATACAGATATACTTACACAAATGTATAAAATATGTACAAAGATATTAACTTAAGTGTTTCTATAGACAAACATCTGAAAACAACTTAAATACCCATAAATAGGTAATAGACAAAAATAATTTATCGTACAGCAACACGATGAAGGCATAAAAAATAATAAATCAGGAGTTCCCGCTGTTGTGCAGTGGCTTAAGGACCTGGTGTTGCTACAGCTGTGGTGTAGGTTGCATCTGTGGCTTGGATTCAACCCCTGGCCTAGGAACTTCCATGGGCCTTGGGTGTGGCTGAAAAAGAAAAAAAATAACAAAAAAGTAAAGAGAAAAATAAATATATATATCCTACACACCACCTTCCTAATGAAAAAGTTCGGAAAGTGTCACTTCTGCACTAAAAAAAAAAAATCCAATGGCTCCTCATTACAATGGTTTCTGCACAGACTTTTCAGTAGGGCACCCTGATTACTACTACTCTTTACCTCTACTCTTTCAGAACTCCAGATCAGACTCGTGGTTGCCAAAGGAGAAGGGAGGGAGTGGGATGGACTGGGAGTATGGGGTTAATGGATGCAAACTATTGCCTCTGGAATGGATAAGCAATGAGTATAGCACTGAGAACTACATCTAGTCACTTATGATGGAGCATGATGGAGGATAATGTGAGAAAAAGAATATATATATGTATGGGTGACTGGGTCACTTTGTGGCACAGTAGAAAATTGACAGAATACTGTAAACCAGCTATAAAGGAAAAAATAAAAATCATTAAAACAAAAAACAAAAATTACAGTGAAGACAAAAATAAATACTGTATATCCTACATACCACCTTTCTAACGAAAAAGTTCAGAAAGTATCACTCCAGCTCCATCACACTCTTTGACACTGTTAAGAAACAAAACTGATTTGCTGACTTACTGCCTTTCTATTTCAGGCCATTTCTCCACATACCCTAGCACTACTCAGCTTAAGTGTACTCTTTTTTTTGCCAATTTCTCAATTTCAAAATTAATGTCCTCTTCTTCTGAATCTGTTCCTCTCCTATACACTGTGGTTTACACATATTGTATGCTCCCACACTTTCCAATTCAAATATGAACTTTTGGCATGAGCATTTTACCATCTAACCTCTTACTATTATCTTACCATGTTCTTACAAATCTAAGTGCTCAGAAAACGTTTGTCTGAATGAATCCCTTTGTCAGCGACCTTAGTTTCCACCAGTGAGACCCCTCCCATCTGCCTTTCTAATCTATCCAACTCCATGGGTTCCTCTTGGCAACAGTAATGGCTTTGGAATTAGACAGTTTTGGTGCCACAACTTAGTGTGTGAGCTATAGGAAAAGCTACTCAACCTTTAAACCTCAATTCTGTCATCTGCAAAATAAAGGCTGTGAATATTCACAATGCTACTTTAATGTTAATGGCTATCACGACTCACACGTCACCTATGTAGACTACCATTATTACTTCTTTGTCCTCAAAATCTACAGTTCTACTCTGTGGTCCTGCCCAGTCACTATATCATCTTTCCAAAATTTTTTTTTTTTCTTTCTTAGCCGCCCTGCGGCATATGGAGTTCCCCGCTCAGGGATAAGATCCAAGCCGCAGTTGAGGATGGGCAACACTGGATCCTTTAACCCACCGTGCTGGGCTGGGGATTGAACCTGCGTCCAGGAGCTGCAGAGGTGCCACGGAAACCGTTGTGCCACAGTAGAAACTCCAAATCTACATTTACCTGCCTTTTCTTCCCTTTAATTCACTCTTCAATCACTTGGGAAGAGAATATATTGTCCACCATCTTACTGATATTTACTTTTTAAATTTCTTTTTTAAAAGTTCAACATATTACAAGAGATCCCTAAATCAATTGCTTTGTCTCTGGTTTCATGCTTCCTGAGCTCTCTGAAAAACCTGAATGAATGCTCAAAGTAATACTCTCCCATCTAATAAAAACCTCTTCTGTATTCTTTTCAAACGCTTCATTCAGGAAGAAAATCATAAATTCATAAAGCTGGAAGCTAAGCATCATCTCCCACTAGTTCCTCACACAGATCCTAAGGTGCAGTTACTACACCAATTTCCCATCTCCTGAATCACGCAAACCTTAAAATCCTGTTATAGTTTACATTATGGTCTCCTGGAGTTTCTCCCGCAGTTCTTACTCATCTTCAAGGCCCCAAACCCACTGCAGTGTCTGAGAAGCGTTCTCTTTCTCCCACCCCCAGATTCCACTTTAGAACTGTCTTCTTCCTCTGTGCACTTACAATACTGTATTATTATACTGTGTAAGGGCCGAGGACCGGGGACGCTGTGCTCACTTCCCTCTAGCCTCAGACACCCAGCAATAAACGCTCCTTCAAGGAAGCCTAAGAATTTTTCCTTAAGAACACCTAGCCGTCCAAGTAATCTCGTCCACCTTCTGAAGCTCTCCAGCAAGCTCGGTAACACCAAATTCCCAGAACCACACTACGGTTTAAGCACTACCACAACCCGAGGCTGAATATGAGGCCCTTCCAAGAGATGTAACCCTCCGCCCGAGAGCCAAACCAGGACTGCTGCCGGAGCCCGAGTTCTTTCGCTCCACTTAGACCGGGCCACCCCCCCTCCCATCTTTCCCTTGGAAACAGATTTGCACGAAACTAACCCACAGACCAGAAGAAATGTTTTTTAAAAATTCTGTGTGGTCTCCTTGGGCAGGAAGGGGCGTACCTGAGGGGCCCGTAGGCAGGACAGAGTGACCTTAGGGAGTGCCTGCGGGCAGGACGGGGTGACCTGAAGATCCCCGGTCGTACCTGAGGGGCCTTCGGGCCGAAGTACCTCAAAAATCTTACGCCAGGGACAGGCGGCCAGAGGTGATGCAATGTTCTGAAAGCATGAGGCGAGGAGAAGCGGGACGGTCTGCACCGGCCAATCAGAGAGCTCCGATTCACACCTATCAACAAGCGGGGCGCCAACTGGCCGCCTGGGTCCCGGGTCACGCCCACCCGACCTGCACTGCGGTGTGCTCTGGGAAAGCGGCAGTGCGACTCCCCGGACAGCTGCCAGTGAGGGGCGGCGACGTGCTTGGTGTTTCAACGCAACAAGGGCGACGGTGGTAGACAGGACCGTTTTGTGGCCTCCGGGGTGGGGACTGACTGGGGAGGGGCACTGGGAGGAGGCCGATGTTGTGCATAGTGACTGGGTGTTTTTACACTGGCGTTTGCCGTTGCCGGTCTTCACCTCACTGTATACAGAACATAAGTCAGTCTCACCAGGCGTAAACCAAATCCAATGACAGTGGACTCAGTAACTGTGCGGCTGTGAGTGTTCAGTCTCCAGGCTGCTTTCCTAAGTGACCGTTAAGTAAAGCAGCCCTAGCATTAGGGCTATTTTTTTAGTGTAGTGGAATCTGCAAAAATGCAGAGTCCTGGGGCACGCACTAGGTCTGCTGAGACCCTTGAGTGACAAAAATATGCATTTTAACAAGCATCCTGTATAATTCTGTCGCACACTAAAATTCCTGACCTGCCTATCTAAAGGGACAATCCTACTTCCTAGGGAAATGTAGAAGCCGCAGAAAGTCTGGGAGGAGCTGAAGCACTGATGGTCTGTGGTGTTCAGGGAAGCCTCTTCTGTGTTCTTCAGTGCCACCTCCAGAGTTCTAATGAATTTTACTGCAGAAATTACGTTAAACAGCCATATGGAGAGCTGTAACAAAAAGGAAGGAAATGTCTGACAAACTTTATAATTACTGCATCTTAAGGTCTCCTATATTGAAAACAACATATTTGCGTATTTGTCTGCTAACATATATTTATTATCACTGCTGTGAGTCTGCCCAGCACATTCTGGATCTCCTGGTCAAAAACCAAAGGGACTCCAGAGCCATGAAAACAACAGGCATTGGCAGTAGAGACTATGAAGGAAATTTTAAATTTTAGCTCTTGACAAAGTTAAGAGTGATTATACATGTAACTGTAGTGTATCAGATAGAGGGACAGGGAAAAAACTCATCTGACTATGTATAAAACATCTGTTGATAAGCTTCACTAAGAACATTTTGATAGTCTGTGAAGCATTCATTCAAGTCACTTATGGTTTATATAACAGGTTTATTTAGGGTTTAGGAACACCCTAAAGGGGTTAGAGTAAGGGATTTCACGTCCTTGCCCAAAGAGGGAACTCTTATTAACTAGCAGTACTTGGAATGAGTTTTAATTTTCAAATCCTCAAGTTGCCACCTTGGTCAGTTCATTTTATTATCTATCCAGACAGCCTAGGTTAGAGTAAGACAGAGGGTTTCCAGACAGATATGTCTGGGGGAAAAAAAAAAAAGGTGAGGACAGCATTACTATTTTTGAAGCAAGCTCCTTTATAACATATGAGCTAAAGGTAGGGTTTTTGTGTTTTTGTTTCCTTTTTCAGAATCTTTTCCCATATAGGTTATCACAGAATAATAGAATTTCTTATTCTATACAGCAGGTTCCCATTGTAGGTCTATCGTAAAAAGTCTGATGTCTGAATTTAATGTCTAAAACTGAAAAATCAAGCCATCATGGCATTAACATGTTAGGTATAAATTCAGAGATAACTATCAGAGGAAACAGAATTGTTAAGGTGGTTGTATCTGGAGAGGAGGAATTGGGGATGCACAAGGCTACTTGATGTCACTAATTTGTCTGCCCAGGAGATGGAGGATGTAACAGATTTAAACATGGCCACAAACTCTGGGCAATTACCACTGAGAGGTGAGGATCTATGTCCCCTCACTTAGAGTCTGAATGGATTCAGGGTCTATTTTAACCTGTAGAATTTAGTAGAAATAACTGAGCCATTTTCTGGGCTAGGCGTTAAGAGACCTCAGGCTCTGCTTCTTTCTCCTGAAACCCAGTTGCCATGCTGTGAGGAAACTAATGGACAAGCACTGAGTGAGCACGCTGTTGAAGTGGTCCACTCCTGTGACACTACATGGAGTAGAAATGAACAGTTCCCACTGAGTCCTAAGAAAATTGCTTATTTGTGAGGGAAATGAATGCTTATTAACGGGAGGGCTTGTTATGCAGCAGTAGATAAGAAGGTATAAGAAGCTTCAAGAGAAGGTGGAATATTAGGATTATTCATCCTGCTGAGTGGTAGTTTCCATTTTCCATGAAGTCTGAAGTCCTGGAAAGACAGGAATACCGAACAACTCTTCAGCGACTTAGCTCCTTGGACCTTGTTTACTGAGCACCCACTTTGTGCTAGGCATAGTTCTAGACAGTGCCGACATAACAGTAAACAAATCAGGTGATATCCCAGCCCTCACAGAGTTTATATTTGATCAAGATGTAAATCATTTTGGGATGGAAATGTTCTAAAATTAGGTTGTGATGATGGCTGTACAACTATAAATATAATAAAATTCGTTGCATTAAGAAAAGATTTAAGGAGTTCCCATCATGGTTCAGCAGAAACAAATCCGACCAGGAACCATGAGGTTGCTGGTTCGATCCCTGTCCTTGCTCAGTGGGTTAAGGATCTGGCGTTGCTGTGAGCTGTGGTGTAGGTCACAGATGCAGCTTGGATCTGGCATTGCTGTGGTTCTGGTGTAGGCCAGCAGCTGTAGCTCCGATTGGACCCCTAGCCTGGGAACCTCCATACGCTTCGGGTGCAGCCCTAAAAAGTAAAAAAAGAAAAAAGATGTAAAACAATAAATACTTAATTTCAGATAATACACACTATGGCTCAGTGATAATCCTTTATATATAAAGGAACTCAGTTTGACAGAAGGCTTATCTGTCTTAACTCCTAGCCAGGTTGATTTAATGAGGTATTACGTCAACTTCCCTATCTAGACTCAGGGTCCTGACTCCTGTGACTACCTATCTTTCAGACCCTTGGATTTTTCAAAAGTCTCTGGTCTAGGAGTTCCTGTTGTGGCACAATGAGATCAGTGGTGTTTCTGCAGTGCTGGGATGCAAATTTGATCCCTTACCTGGAACAGTGGCTTAAGGATCTGGTGTTGCTGCAACTGCAGCTTGGATCTGAATCCTGGCCCAGGAACTCCTTATGCTATGGGGTGGCCAAAAAAAGAACAAAAAAAGTCTCAGTCTAATATGAATTTTGGGACTGATGGGCCTGCCTCCAGCAATTCCAGGAGGCCAAGGACAGGAAAACTGGGTATTTGGCCTCCTTTTCTGGTCCTCACTGAACTGTCCCCATGGTGCTGCTCTGAAATGTCCTGGATTTCAATTAGCTTATTCATCAGGATACAGAGAACTCAAGGCTGACTTGTATTCAACCTCTTAAACAAAAGCCACAAAATGAGGGTAAGGTATATTTTATACAACCATTAATATTTCAAGTATAATTCACACAAATCATTTTTAGTTATTAAAAATGAAGTACAAAGAGATTATATACAAAAAGCATTTTAAGGGACTCTTTTTTTGCTTCATTAAAAAAAAGTTCAGGTTAACTCTTATAAGCAATTAGTCAGGAAAAAAAATCCAGAGAAAAAGAAAGCAACAAGAATGATATCCACCAGATAGAATTTTGAATATTCCTTCACTCTTAATTCTTCCAAAATTATTTTCCGGATCACTCCAATTTCCACAAGTAAGACTTGTTTATATTCAGTATCAAAACTAATAATGACCTTTATTATTTTGGTTTCAGTCTTCTTTTGGCATCTTTATGTTTCTTCCGACAGTCCTAGGAAAAAACAGAACCAAAGGCCTTTGCTAAAAGTAAAAGTAATTAACTTTTGGAGTTCCCATCATGGCGCAGTGGTTAACAAATCTGACTAGGAACCATGAGGTTGCGGGTTCGATCCCTGCCCTTGCTCAGTGGGTTAACAATCCAGCATTGCCATGAGCTGTGGTGTAGTTCGCAGACAGCTCGGATCCCGCATTGCTGTGGCTCTGGCGTTGGCTGGCGGGTATAGCTCCGATTAGACCCCTAGCCTGGGGACCTCCATGTGCCACGGGAGCGGCCCAAGAAATGGCAAAAAGACCAAAAAAAAAAAAAGTAATTAACTTTCAAGGTCTTCAGTAACTATAAAGTAAAATTTAGGTTATTCAGTGTCAGGGTTGTAGAAACCATTTTATAAGTACTCACCTGGAATGTACAGGGAATATTCAAACTTTTGGTTCTAAGTGTTTAAAATGAAGACTGTAATTCAGTCTCTCAAAAATCTCATGATTTCATGTTCCAAATGAGCATGGTCAGAACTCAGACCACTCAATCAGGCCACTCTTCAGTCTCCTTACTGCACCATTGGTGGACTGAATTAAATAATTTTTTTTTTAACTTTTCTTGAAGTACTGTTTATTATATGCCTTTGTTCCAGCTGCAGTGGTTTATGGATATTATTTCTTCTTTTTTTTTTCTGTCTTTTCTAGGGCCGCGCCTGCTGCATATGGAGGTTCCCAGGCTAGGGGTCTAATCGGAGCTGTAGCCACTGGCCTATGCCAAAGCCACAGCAATGTGGGATCCGAGCCGTGTCTGTGACTTCACCACAGCTCATGGCAATGCTGGATCCTTAACCTGCTGAGTGAGGCCAGGGATCGAACCCGAAATCTAGTGGCTCCTAGTCAGGTTCATTAACCACTGCGCCATGATGGGAACTTCTGAATTAATTTCTAACTTCCCTTCTGGGTCTATAATTCTGAGTATTTAAATCATGTCCTCTATCTTAAATTTCCCATATTTGAACACCAGGCAAATATTAATACAAAGATAACACCATATTTATTTAGGAGATAATTAATATGGAGATACAACTACTCACCATACGCAGGTTGTTTATTCTGGCCTCCCAAGCATTCCTGCTAATATTATTTCCCACTCCTCTCCAGAATAAGTCAGAACCTAGTAGGGGAAAATTGGGACGTTGACAAGGCAGCATTAATACTGAAACAGGGAATTACCTTGTGGCACAGTGGGTTAAGGATCTGACATTGTCACTGCAGAGGCTTGGGTCACTGCTATGGCATGGAATCAATCCCTGCCCTGGGAATTTCCACATGCTGCAGCATGGCCAACAAACAAACAAAAAACACAGACAACATTCTAGTGCTGGCATTATCAAGCTAGTTAAGACCACCTCCCCCAACTTAATTTTTAAAAATACATTTTCTTTATAAAATGAAAATGTAGAATTGCTAGGATATGACTGTTTATAAACCATTTACGGAGTTCCTGTCATGGCTCAGCGGTTAATGAACCCGACTAGCATCCATGAGGATGTGGGTTCAATCCCTGGCCTCGCTCAGTGGGTTAAGGATCTGGCATTGCCATGAGCTGTGGTGTAAGTCACAGACGCAGCTCGGATCCTGTGTTGCTGTGGCTGTGGTGTTGGACTCCTAGCCTGGGAACCTCCATATGCGCCAGTGCAGCCCTAAAGGACAAGAAGACCAAAAATAAATAAATAAATAAATAAATAAATAAACCATTTACTGTTAGTCAGTCTGGTTTGGTTTCTGTTTGTGTTACACATAAGAAATGAGTTCATCAAGAGCCTCAGAATTTTCATGTGAGTTTTTTGGTTTGTCTGTCTATTTATCTATCTTCTTTTCCAGATTATTTTCCATTACAGATTATTATCAATATTGAGTATAGTTCATGTGAACTAAAAACTTAAGGTGTTTTGTATGTCTAGCATCTCAGCAAGTGCCTAGAACAAAACAAGCCCTTTCTAATGATAGCAAAAGAGTGAGGGAGGTGATGGGTGTGCCTCCAGAGCTTTACAAATCAACATGCATTAACAGAGGGGGCTAAAGCACATGACATTGCAAAGGATCAGAGTTTTCCCCAATCAGTGCTTGGATGCATGTTAATATATCAGAATGCACCATGGTACATGCACCATGCAACGACAGCTGTACTATTACCTGTTCTACACTAACCCAAAAAATTGACTTACCATGGAGTCTCTCATCATTCTTAGAGAAAAAGAAAAATCTAGTGGTTTCTTTCTCAGGTAATGATACTTCTCTGTGGTAAAAGAAAGAGAGGAAGAGAGAAAACTGACCACTTAATTTCAATATTTAAGAAATGTTTACCTTGCAAATATAAATGAACTACTCCTTAAATATATGTGCTTTGTGTTTTGCTCATTTCCCCCCCATGTTAAAGTGACACCACCCTTTCTCTATTCAACAGTCTTCTCTTCTACCTGAGGAGAAGTCTTTGGTAACAGAGATTTGTCCAAAGACAAGCTTTGGTAACAGAGACCTGTTTATTAAAGACAAACTCTGGCGTTCCCGTCGTGGCTCAGTGGTTAACGAATCTGACTAGGAACCATGAGGTTGCGGGTTCAATCCCTGGCCTTGCCCAGTGGGTTAAGGATCCGGCATTGCCGTGAGCTGTGGTGTAGGTCACAGACTCGGCTTGGATCCCAGTTTGCCATGGCTCTGGTGTAGGCCAGAAGCTACAGCTCTGATTGGACTCCTAGCCTGTGAACCTCCATGTGCCGAGGGAGCAGCCCAAGAAATGGCAAAAAGGCAAAAAAAAAAAAGACAAACTCTATCTTTCCCATACCGATTACTGATACTCTCACTCCCCATTGCTACCAGTTTGCCAGTGTTTCTTATGGGGCAGCAGCCAACCAGTTGCAGCATCCTCTTTCCAGACCAAGGATTTCAGCGGCAAGCTTTCTTCTCTGCGCACATCATATCCCCCACCCAGTTCTATCCGAATCTTAAGGGAAAGGAAACAGGCCCTCAATTTCAAAAAGGCTATAGAACTCTCTAAAGGAGCCAAAAAAAGAAAATTATCTTGAGAAGTTAAGCTTAATACTCCAATAACATTTCTAAAGCATGTCTAACTCAGACTTTATAAATTATGAAATACACCTGCACAGAAACACATTACTTACTCAGGGTTGGGCTTTTTGTCATCTGTTTCTTCAGTAACATCTTCCTCTTCTGAACTGCTGTCCTGGAAACGAGGGTCTCCCTGCCAGGGAATCTTCCCAGGTCTCACTGTCTCAACTCTATAGGTCTCTATATCATCATGACAATAAAAGATGACAGAATTATAACCTAATGATCAAGTATTTCAGAACACACTCATTTAATTACTTTCACCATGCACACATATTTCTAAATTTTGAATATTTTTAATCATTAATTCAAAATATATAGTACCTTTTGAGTTTCAAAATACATTTTTAGATTTTCAAATGTAAAGAAGCTATTATATTTTTTGGCATTGCTAGGGTATCTAATAAGGAATATAGTAGTACTATGCAAAGATATAAAAACTCAAGGTTTATAAATGAGCAACACAATTTAAAAGAAAAAACAAAATAAGTATGGCATCTGTGCTAGCGTGAGAAGCCTGAACTATAACAAGATGCAGTGAAACCAGGTTGCCCTCCTGGTTTCATAAATGAAAAAAAGGAACATACATTTCAATCCCCAAAACCTCTTTCTAAAACTGCCAAAAAAAATGCTTCTGCTTAAGATGTGGATGATTACCTTGCAAGTCCTCAAAATTCCCAAAGTACATAAAACACATCTCCCAAGGTGCTGAGGTGTCTTGGTACTCATCTCAAGATCAATTCCTCATACTAGGCTCTTAAAGTTGTAAGAATTAAAGACAATATGTATATCATACCAACTCTACTCAACAGTTTAGGACTGACCTTGATACTCATTTGGACAACACAGGCAAGAAAATGAAGTAAGCCAGAGCACGTGATATCTTATTTAGAACAATTTTGGAAAAAGTACTAGATTGCTGTACCTCATTCTGGAGCACCATAAAGTTGGCCTTTAATATTTATCTGCTCAACACATGAAGTGTATCTTAACCACTGATTTTTTAAGTAGAACTTAATGTAGTTAGATGTGCATGTATTCTCCTGTTTAGGTATATCATGCTTTTTACAAAGAACTTCCATAAAACTTACACTTCTACCTTAAACACCAGGTGAGGAGTAACTTCTTAAGGAGCAGGTGTTTTTTGTTATTATTGTCATTGTTGTTTTTAGCCATGCCAGTGGCATACATGAATTCCACAGTCAGGGATCAAACCCATGCTATAGCTGTAACCAGAGCCACAGCAGTGACAACACTGAACCCCCAACACTCTGAACCACTAGAGAACTCTGGAACAGGTGTTTTTAACTTTTGGACCATGTAGGACTTCAGAGGTAAACCTCTTGAAATGGAATGAAAAATTGTACACACTGGTGCTAATACTTCTCTCTAGGTTCTGGCAAATTTCCAAGGATAAATTTGAAACAACTGGTATATTGATGACACAGTATATCAGTACAGAGCCAGGATTACCTATTTCTTCCTTTCTCCTACCATATAGTACTGGCTTTCCCAAAGTCCTGGCTTTTCCAACTGTATCCAAGATACAAAGCTATTTTCTTTTCTTTTCTTTCTTTTTTTTCCTTTTGGCCATGATGGTGGCACAAGGAAGTTCCTGGGCAAGGGACTTAACCCATGCCACAGCAGTGACCTGAGTTGTAGCACTGACAGTGCCAGATCCTTATCCAGCTGTGCCACAGGAGAATTCCACAAAGCTGTTTAAATACCTATGTTCAACATAGCTCCAGGCACACTACATTTATGGTCATGTAATGTTGACTGTAATACTATAATACTGTTTATCTAGATAAAAGAAAGAATCCTTTCTTCAGTTAATGTGAAATCCTTACACTTATAGTACACTCAATCAAGTTCAAACTGCCTGAAATGAAATAGTTTAAAAAAAAAATACCTTCCTTTACATCTTTAGCATCTGAATCAAAAAAGGAGAATGTGAACCCTCCAGGCTGCTCATCCTCCATGATCAAAGCTGCAGGATCCTGGGCTTCCTCAGCTTTTTCTCCACCAGAGTCCTCGTTCCAGGCTGTGCTGCCTCTTTTTTCACTGGTATCTTTTGCAGTTTGGAATATTTGTTTTAAATCCACAGCAATGTTATAATACATTTCTTTGGACACCTCAGGTAGCTTCTCAGCTTCTTCCCTTTTCTTCTTTCGTTTTGCTTTACTGCATCAACAGAGACAGGTGCATCACACACACACACACACACACACACACACACCAATTTTTGGAAAATTTCTAGAAATCGGCAAAGAAAAACACCTTGGACCTTGGATAACTTTAGTCCTATCCTTTAAACAACCAAGAGGATCCATGTATAAAACTCATAAAGGCAGAACATTGATGGAAAACCTTTTTTTAGACAAAAACTATTTCAAACAGTTCCAAGTATTACACATGAATCATATTCTCCTGTCCCTTATCTTCTATTATGTTTCAGAAATTACATCTAAGATACTACCTATGAGTAAGAAAATCATTTAACCGCTATGGGCCTCAGTGTCCTTATTTGAAAAATGAACCTGTTAGGATAGAAAGCCCAGAATTCAACCCACGCATCTACAGCCAACTCATCTATGACAAAGGACGCAAGAATATACAATGGAGCAAAGACAGCCCCTTCACTAAGCGGTGCTGGGAAAACTGGACAGCCACGTGGAAAAGAATGAAATTAGAACACTCCCTAACACCACACACAAAAGTAAACTCAAAAATGGATTAAAGACCTAGATATAAGACCAGACACTATAAAACACTTAGAGGAAAACAAAGGCCAAACACTCTCTGACATATAAACAACCGCAACATCTTCGCAGATCCACCTCTTAGAGTATCGACAATAAAAACAAAAATAAACAAATGGGACCTAATCAAACTTCAAAGTTTCTGCACAGCAAAGGAAACCCTAAACAAAACGAAAAGACAACCCACAGAGGGGGAGAAAATCTGTGCAAATGAATCGACTGACAAGGGATCCATCTCCAAAATTTATAAACACCTTCTGCAGCTCCACACCAAAAAAACAAACAACCCCATCCAAAAATGCGCAGAGGATCTAAACAGACAGTTCTCCAAGGAAGACATACGGATGGCCAAAAAACACATGCAAAGATGCTCAACATCACTCATTCTTAGAGAAATGCAAATCAAAACCACGATGAGGTAGCACCTTACACCAGCCAGAATGGCCATCGTCCAAAGGTCTACAAACAATAAGTGCTAGTACACTGTTGGTGGGAATGTAAACTGGTGCAACCACTGTGGAAAACAGTATGGAGATTCCTCAGAAAACTCAACACAGAATGACCATTTGATCCAGCAATCCCACTCTTGGGCATCTACCCAGAGAAAACCATGACACGAAAAGACACATGCACTCCAATGTTCATTGCAGCACTATCTGCAACAGCCAAGACATGGACACAGCCTAAATGTCCATCGACAGAGGAGTGCATCAAGAAGATGTGGTGCATATACACAATGCAATATTACTCAGCCATTACAAGGAACGAAATACTGGCATTTGTAGCAACATGGATGGACCTAGAAATTATCATGCTAAGTGAAGTCAGTCAGACAATGAGACACCAACATCAAATGCTTTCACTGACATGTGGAATCTGAAAAAAGGACACAATGAACTTCTTTGCAGAACAGATGCTGACTCACAGACACTGGAAAATCTTACGGTCTCCGGAGGAGACGGGTTGGGGGATGGGGGGATATGCTTGGGCTGTGGGATGGAAATCCTGTGAAATTGGATTGTGATGATCATTATACAACTACAGATGTGATAAATACATTGAGTAATAAAAAGAAAATTAATTAAAAAAAAAAGAAAACTGAACCTGTTAAACTATATGACCTTTAAGACCTTTTCAAATTTAAGATTCTACAAGTTTTATGACATTGGCATTAAAAGACTTAGTCATAATTCCGTTTTAGAAAAGCATAATAAATGTACTAAGTCTAATCTCTTTTGGAATGAAATTTTTCTATTACCATCAACTTGCTCTGTAGTTAGGAATGTTTTTCTCTTTGATCTTAGACCAAGAGTTACACGACACTCTCCAACATTGAGTTTTTTGCTAATAAAAGATTAAATTCCTTTTTTGTTTGCATTTACTGTATTTATTAGATCAAATATTCTAACTGTATTATTTATAATAACAATGCCCTAAATGATCATCTTATTGGTAGAGGCTTCTTCACAGAGAGAAACTTTTAATACTTCAATAAACCAGTGCCTAGAATTTAAGGCAGCTATGCCTTCTATAAAACCGAGCTCTATAAAAAATGACGTTTTTAGACAATTCCAAGTAATTATCACTGGACCACGATGTGGTGGCTTTTTGTTGTTTTGTTTTGTTTTGGCCTCGCCTGTGGCATGTAGAAGTTCCCAGGCCAGAGATCAATCCCATATGACAGCAGTGACCTGAGCCAAAGCAGTGACAATGCTAGATCCTTAACCTGTCCCACAAGAAAACTCCCGTGGTAGTTTTAGAAGTGGTCCAATGGTCTTTCAATATGCCTTTTTTTTTTTTTTTCTGCTGTAGCTGCACCTGCAGAATATGGAATTCCCTAGGTTAGGGGTCGAATTGGAGCTATAGCTGCAGCCTATGCCACAGCCAAGGCAACACTGGATACTTAACCCACTGATCAAAGCCAGAGATTGAAACTGCATCTTCATGAGGGACACTATGTTAGGTCCTTAACCCATTCAGCCACAACAGGAACTCTGATTCTTCTCTCTTTAAGAGGTGGAAGTTAATACCCCCACCCCTGAGTGTGGGCTGTACTTAATGACCTCTTATAAGGAACAGAATAAAACAGATGTGATGGTGTGCGACTACTGAGACAATGGTTATAGAATGTACTGTGTCTTTCTCCTTCCTTTCTCCCCCTTCTGGATCGCTGGCTTTGAGAGAAGCCAGATACCATGTTGTGAGGGCACTCAAACAGCCAAATGGAGAGGCCAACAGGGCAAGGAACTGAGGCTTCTTGCCAACAGCCAAGTGTGTGATCCATCTTAAAAGAAGGCCACAAGCTTTTAGAGATTTTATCCCTAGGGCAAACTCTTGTGAGCCCCTGAGCCAGAATTACCTAGTGAAGTGCTCCCAAAGTCCTCAAATTGAGACCTAATAAATATTTCTGCTCTGTAAGGCAGAAGGTTTAGCACCAGCCACTTTTGTTAATACGGGAAGTAGAAAATGTACTCATGGTAGCATCTTACATGGATATGATACAATTATCAAACTTAAAAGATTAGTATCAGAACACTGCTATTATCTAAACACAGATTCTGTTCTCATTTCACCAGTTTCTCTACAAATATCTTTTTTGTTCCAGGATCTTATTCAGGATACCACTTTTGCCGTTAGTGATTTTAATAGTAGGAAAATGAAGGAATTAAAGTAGGCAAAGTTACCAGTTGCTCCAAATACTTGCCCTATTTATCAAACTGATGGTATATCTACAGGAAACAGAAGCACTGCCATACTAGAGTAGTGCAGTGGATTGAATGATTGCCCCCAGAAAGATGAAGTCTAGGTCCCAATTCCTGGAACCTGTGAAAATTACCTTTTTCTGGAAAAAAAGTTCTTTGTAATTGAGATAGAGATTTTGTAAGGAAGAGATTATCCAGGCAGGGCCTAAATGGAATCACAAGTGTCTTTACAAGAAGAGGCCATGAGAAGATGGAGGCAGAGGCTGAAGTCATATCACCACATGCCAAGGAGTACTACGGATTGCCAGCAGTCACCTGAAGCTAAGAGAGAAGGCTAAAATGGATTTTCCCCCCTAAACCTCTAGAAGGAATACAGCTCTTCCAATAATCTCGACTCCAGACTCCTAACTTCTAGAACTGTGAGAATACAAGATTCCTTTGTCAAAAGTAAGACACTCTCTACCATATCGATAGTTCCTCTAACTTTCCCCACTCTCTGTTCTAACCTAAATAGAATGGGAATAAATGAATGTAATGTTGGTCACTATCTACTTTTCTCAACTGTCTGAAATGAGATTAATACATATTAACCTGCTACTAAAAGCAGTAGCCTAATTACCTTTCTTTTGGTTTATCATCTTTCTTTCTTTCATAAGTAGCATGGTCATTCCTTGTTGGATCATAATGTATGACATCCCTGTGTAAAAAAAGAGTGATAAGTTGGAAGAGATAAATCAGAACATTAATGCAAAAAACAAGTAGCAAATTACAATTCAATGCCAAGGTAATTCTACTTTTTGGGTAAGACAAAGCCACATAATATCAAAGAAGTTTATCAGGAGCTTCTTAGAAGCAACCGTATTTTAAATTATCGAGTTTTGAGTTTCCCTGGATCTTTAAAAATGCTTAATATTATTTTAAACATACTAAAATATATGTAGAAAAAATGATATGCTATTGGATTTGCATAAAATATTTCGGTGGGAAAAGTTGGTGGAAGTGAGCAAAGGTACAGAAAACTGGTCAAATGTTGGTGACTGTAGAAGCTAGGTGATAGTGCACAGGGATTTCATTAAATTAGTCTCTAAATTATATGTTTGAAAATTTCCCTAATAAATGGTTACACATTAATATTTAAACTGCTGTCTAATTGTTTCACTTATTATACAGAAATAATTTAAGATTAGCTACTTGAGGTGAATCATCAGGTCAAAGATAAGTTCAATTTTAAGGGTCTAATATATAGTGCTAACTGTTTTTCCCAGGAAATTTTTTTATGTGTGTCTTTATAGGGCTGCACCCGCAGCATATGGAGGTTCCCAGGCTAGGGGTCTATTCAGAGCTGTAGCTGCTGGCCTACACCACAGCCACAGCAATGCAAGATCCGAGCCGTGTCTGCAACCTAGACCACAGCTCATGGCAATGCCAGATCCTTAACCCATTGTGCGAGGCCAGGGATCAAACCTGCAACCTCATGGTTCCTAGTCAGATTCATTTTCGCTGCTCCACGATGGGAACTCCTTCCCCAGGAAGCTGAAAATGGCCTAGTTTTGTGGGAAAGGAAAAGAGGATGGAAAAGGATGAAACATAAACCATACTTAAATTTCTTAGCAGCTACTGATCCTTTGCTTGTAGAACTGCTTACGTTGATGTGCAAAACACTCTGCACAATATTCAGGGCTTTCAACTTTTCTGCAGCAATCTCTTCCTCCTCAGCAGTCTTCGTTTCACTTGTGTCTTAGAGGGAAGAGGATGATTAGTAATCTCTCGGCAAACATAACTTGAGAAGTCTCAATCATCAAATATTTATCAAGCACCTAAACATGAGCAAAGCACATTAAGAAAAGAAGAGAAAGTCCCCTTGTGGGACAGAGGGTTAAGAACCTGGCACTGCCGAGGCTGTGACACAAGTCACAACTGTGGATCGGGTTTGATCCCTGGCCTGGGAACTTCTACATGTTGCAGGCGTAGCCAAAAAAAAAAGAAGAAAAGTTAAATCTTGTTTTGCTAACTTCCCTATCCCTAAGAACTCCAACGTCTTTTTTTTTTTTTTTTTTAAGGGTTGCATCTGCAGCATACAGAAGTTTCTGGGCTAGGGGTTGAATCGGAGCTGCAGCTACCAGCCACAGCCACACGGGAAATCAAGCTGTATCTGCGACCTACACTATAGCTGTGGCAACGCCAGATCCTTAACCCCCTGAGCACGGCCAGGGATCAAACCGGTACCCTCACAGAGACCAGTCAGTTTCTTAACCTGCTGAGCCACAATGGGAACTCTGAGACCCCCAGTATTTTTAGTGAACCTAGAAATTGCATGACCAACAGACAAAATTCCTATTTCTCTTTGTAATAATAAAAATGAAATCTGAATTTAGTGGCTATTCAGTGGTAAGTATAGAAGTTTGTAAGATAAAGATTGACAAATGTAATAGAACACGATACCAATTACAAAACGAAAGTGATTACAGATTCCTTGATTTTTTTTAACTTTCTAAAAATTAAATTACATGTAAATCAAAAAATGAAAGAGAGTGAAAGATGGTAATTTTACTAATTAATATGATATGCTAGTAGACCATTGCTTTAGCCTTTAGTTTCAATCAGTCATAAGTACTGCAGGAAGAGAACCTATACACAGGGTATCATGGAACCGTACAAGCTGTTATCCTTAACTATGAGAAAGAGACAAGCATCAGAGAACAAAGTTAAACATTAAACAGTTAGTTTGGATTACAGCTAGAAATACAAGTGAAGTCTAAGCCTCCAAGACCTTTCCAAATTACTGTAGGATATAAACAACCGAGTAGCAGAAGCTAGAATAAAATGCTGATTTTTATTAAGTTCTCTATAGAGATGACCCAAAAAGTTTCTAAGGGTTCAAAAGAGGTAGAGATTATATTCAACTGAATGAAGAAAAGCCTCGTATACCAGGTGAAGTCTAAGGGCAGACAAACAAAGGAGACCCCCCCCACCCACCCACCCAGGAGAAGGAGAGCATGCCAGGATAGGAAATGAACACATAGGTTGAAATAGGAAAGGGCAAAGAGTTTACACTGCATTCGGTTAAACCGTATGAAACTGCTAATATTTAACAACTTTTGACTTTGTAAAATGGCAATTTCAGAGTTCCTATGGTAGGTCAGTGGATTAAGAACCCCACTATTATCCATGAGGATGTGGGTTGGATCCCTGGCCCCACTCACTGGGTTAAGGATCTGGCGTTGCTGCAAGCTGTGGCTTACGTCGCAGACTTGGCCTAGATTTGGTGTTGCCAAGACTGCAGCTCCAATTTGACCCCTCACCTGGGAATTTCCATGTGCCACAGGTGTGGCCCTAAAAAGAAAAAAAAAGAAGAAAAACCACAATTTCAATTTTACCCTATTGCCCATTAGGAAGTAGAATATAATGCTAGAAAGTTCAAGGTATTTGGAGGGTGGCTTACCTATAGGACACTTTTTGTGCAATTTGCAAAAAATTCAGCATCAAATTTTGTGAAGGAAAGAAACAAAAGACAGAGGTTCTGTGTCTGACTGCTCTAAGAATGGAAGTGCCGTCTACAGAAACAGAAGCAGCCAGAGTAGCTAAGAGTAATTCAGTTTGGAATTTGCTGAATTTTAACACAGGCTCAGGAACACATGTGAGAAATACCTATCAGGCATTGAGGAAAGAGTAATTAGGAGCTCAGGGCAACAGTCAGGAGCAAAGATGACTCACATTTGGAAAATACTGATGTACAAAAGAAGGCTACAGCCACAGGGACTTAATGGAACCTTAGGAAGAGCAAAGGGAAAATCAGAGACGAAGAATTAAGAAGAAAACAAGGAAGTTATATGCAAATGAAAGCAAAGGGAAGAGACGTTTTAAAAAGGGTGATGAACAGTAACAAATGCTACAGGCAGGTTGAAGAGGAGGAAGCGTGATAAGATGGCACTGAACTTGGTGAAGTGGTTAGGCCCAGCTTCGAGGGAACACATACTAAAGAGCTGTAAAGAGACAGACAAAAGTGGCATAAGTTAGAAAGAACCGCTATATATGTAGCTTCTGGGTTATTCCTGAGGTTCTGTCCACTCCTATATTTTCAACACGAAATTCTGAGAAGCTCTGAAATATAAGTTGGTGTGGATCCTTGAGAATATACTCTCTCAACACTGGTTTTCAGAAATGTACAATATGCATAATCACCTCTAGAGATTATATTTTCAATAAAAAGCCAACTGCTTCTAAATCAGGTACAATTTACAATTTACTTTTTCAATTCCAGTTTAAAACTGAAAAAAAGATGGGAGTGGCAACTTGAAAACTGGCAGAATTGAAGGAATGGCTTTTTGGACCTGAGAGATCTAATTATGTCTGAAGAAAGAGGAAAGAGATGCAAGAAAGGCAAAGTTTGAAGATGCATGTGAGAAAGGAAGTAACAGGAGGTATGAATGGGGAAGAGTAAGAAGCTCAACTCAATATGAAGGAAAAAAGGACAGAGAAGTTCTGAGATTGAAAAGGAAAGCAGGGGAGTTCCCATCATGGCTCAGTAGAAACAAATCTGACTAGTATCCATGAGGATGCAGGTTCAATCCTCTGGCCTCATGGTCAGTGGGTTAAGGATCTGGCATTGTTGGGAGCTGTGGTGTAGGTCACAGATACAGCTCAGATCTGTCATTGCTGTGGCTGTGGCCTGGGCCAGTAGCTGCAGGTCCGATTTGACCCCTAGCCTGGGAACTTCCATAGGCTTCAGTTGCGGCCCTAAAAAAAAAAAGGAAAGCAGGGAGCTCACTTCAGGTGTCCACCTTCTTGGTCTAGTAGGAAGTCAGGTCTTTTGCAAAGGATAAAGCAGATTTTGTAGAGGAAGTTTGGAACCACTGCTTTGAAAAACATTATAAGGAAGCAAAGAATAGAATCAGGGTGCTTGTATAGAATCACTGCTGTCAGATATATCCAAATAAGGATGAATTCAAGTAAAACGCTATTCAATGGTACATTGCTTTTAAAAACCTGCACCAGGCACGCACACTGGAGGGAAGATGAATGCTTCTTTTAGTAAGCCAAGTGAGACCTAACTGTCTTCCACAGACTCACCAGGACCTGCAGATCTAGTGCCAGTTAAGGTCCTTCTGGAGTGCTCTCTTACACCAGGGTCAGGATGAGAGAAGACGATATCTTTGGTGAATGCTACCTATTCCTGTTTTTTTCTGGCAGCTTCAAATAATTAGATTTTTCAAAATAAATTACTACGTACAAACAAATTCAAGGAGTATTGAGTAAGCTAACTGGATTACAAACTCCACGATTCAGTGTCTTGGGGTACAGAGTTTCTCCATGTGTTAAGTGAAGAAGCTAGACTAGATGACTTCTCAGGGTCCCCCAGCTCTGACATCAGGGCTCTTTGGACAATAAGGAATTTACCTTCCTGTTCCTCTTCGCTGTCACTTTCTAGAAATCGAGAGTCCATGCGAAACCTGTCATCAGTGCCAAAGTGGGACTGCAAATCCATGAGCTATAAACAAAACACAAAGACAACGAATCACCATATTCCCAAGAAACTGCTTATAAATAAGATCCTCCAAGTACACTTTCATGCTGTAAAGTTCACTATATCAACGTCTGCACAACCTCACCTACCCAGGAACCAATCACAGGATCACGGAGGACTCACTCTCAAAGAAAACACCTGAACACTGGAGTATGGGTCTAGGTCTATCAGCATTAAGCTAGATTTAAGGACTATGTCGAAAAATAAGGACAATGTTGCAAGTTTCATTATTTTCAGTATTCACCAACCTTCTGTCCAGTTCTGCCCTCAAACTGAGGTTTAATTTTGAACCTACTGCTATCATCTTCAGAACCAGATTCATCATCACTGCTGTCGAAGAGCTTCCCAGAAGCTCTACCCATGGACTCCTGTGACACAGATAAAAGAAACATTTATTAATAACCAAGATAACCAATATTTAATTATGTAATCTTCCTCCTCACATTTAAGAAACAACCCATATGCATCCCCCAGGAAAGCAGGGGTGGTGGTTAGAATGAAAACTCCTGACTCAGTGATATCTACATGGTCCCTTGGGTCACTGAATCCAGAGGCTCCCAACGCAGCCTGGACTGGGGAGAGTTACTATATGTGAAAAACACTTTCCACAGGGTTTCACTAATCTTGATGTCTCTTTGTAGATAACGTGGAGGATGGATTCACGTGGGAGAAAATCTTCAAGTCACCTGAGTCTGCATGTGTGGGAATCTAATCCAAGGCTCTGGAGGATTTTACGTTCAGCCCAGGAGTTGTGTGCAGGTCTTGGTATGCAAAAGAAGAAATGGATCTGTAAAAGTAGAGGAATGCCCACATCGACATTCTAAATTTCTTACTTTCACCGGTTCCTCTCCTGGCTGGCTTTGCTCCTGAGTGGATGTCTCTTCTGTTTCACTTACACTGTTGGAACCAAAGATGATATGCGTCGGCTTGTCCTCTGGATGACCATCCTAGAGTGGTCATCAAAAGCATTACAACTTAAAACATCCCTCATCTTCTCCTGCCGAGCCCACTTCCCATCCTGTTTTCTTATTCTGCAAATGCTGCCATCATCCCAATATGGAAACTTAGGATTTCTCTTCCTTGCTTTTTCTTTCTTTCTTTCTTTCTTTTTTTGTCTTTCGAGGTCTGCACCTGCAGCACATGGAGGTTCCCAGGCTAGGGGTCCAGTAAGAGCTGCAGCCACCAGCCTACACCACAGCCACAGCAACGTGGGATCCAAGACGCGTCTGCAACCTACACCACAGCTCACGGCAACGCCGGATTCTTAACCCACTAAGCAAGGCCAGGGATCAAACCTGCAACCTCCTGGTTCCTAATCAGACTTGTTTCTGCTGTGCCATAACGGGAACTCCTTCTCTTCCTTTCTATATCCAGTTGATTACCAAGTGGATAATCCAGTTGGACCTTCTTGATATTTTGTTTTATTTTTGGCTACACCTGCGGCCTTTGGAAGATCCCGGGCCCAGGACGAACCCCTGCCATAGTAGCAACCTAAGCTGCTACAGTGACAATGCCAGATCCTTAACTTGCTATGCCTGGGGGAACTTCCCTTCTTGGTACTGTATATCCCCACTGCACTGCCTTGGTTCTGGCTCAAGATGTTCCACAGGCTGACCTGTCCCTGTTCCCATATTTGTCCTATTTGATTTGTTGTTCTCATCATGTCCTAAATGATCTTTCCCAAAGAGAAGTTGGCAAACTTTTTCTGTCAAGGGCCAGAGAGTAAACACTTCAGGATTTGCAGGCCACATGGTTTTGGTTCTGTATTCTTCTTTTTACAAATACTTTAAAAATGTGAAAACCATTCTTAGTTTGGAGGCTCTACCAAAAAAGGCTGTGGGCTAGATGGCCTGTGAGTTCTAGCTTGCCAACTCCTTTTCCAGTACATACGTAACTAATCTTCATTCCCTTGCTTCAAGTTCTTCAGTCTTTTCATAGCCTTAAGAATAATGACCAGGAGTTCCCATCGTGGCTCAACAGAAACAAATCCAACTAGGAACCATGAGGTGGTGGGTTCGATCCCTGGCCTTGCTCAGTGGGGTAAGGATCTGGTTTTGCAGTGAGCTTTGGTTTAGGTCACAGATGTGGCTTGGATCCTGCGTTGCTGTAGCTGTGGTATAGGCCAGCAGCTGTAGCTCCGATTAGACCTCCTAGCCTGGGAACCTCCATATGCCACAGGTACAGCCCTAAAAAGCAAAATAGACCAGCCCGTGTCAACTCTTTACAACTCACCCCTAATTACCCCTCTTGTCTCATTTCTCACCACCTTGTACTTTGTAATTTAGTCACACTGACTGCAAATATTCAACTTTGTACAAACTGCTCCTTTATCCTGGAATGCCTTAGTGCATTTCCTCTCATTTCTTATGCTTTTACCTCAGCCAGACCAATACTCACTGATTCTTTCACACTAGACTCAGTTCAGTTGAGGAAGCACCCCCCACACACAAATTCGTGTGCCTCCTGTGTGCTGCCAGGGCACAGAAGCAGTACTTCTCTCTCATCCCATGGAACTGAACTGTGACCCTCTTTGTCTACCACACTGTGAGCCAGTACCTGAGGCAGGGACAGTGATCCTTTCTATAAATCTAGCACTTGCTGTGAAGGTCTGGAACCTCATAGGGAATTAAAAATTCTTGACAAAAAGAATAAAGACTCATTACAGTAAATCTTCCTAAGTGATTTATATGTAAATTCAGATGTATTAGGACATATCACTTAACTACAGTTCCAGCTGCTAAAGTGGTATCTTTCCCGATATACTAAAGATACAAGGACACAAAACACAAACGTTCAGGTGTAAAGAACGGGGACTGCCTACCTTTCTGGGAAAGAAATGCTGGACCTGGAGTTTTTGTTAAATCCATAGGCTGAAAATATACTCACCAAATTTGCCAGAGCATTATGAACTAACTTTTTTTGTATTTCTTTTGCTTTCTGCCTTGCCTCTAAGGCCGCCAAACGCTTCTGATTATCTTCAGCATGCTTATCCTTAGCATTAACGTTTGATGAACTATTAAAAGGAAGTGGGAAGTTAGTTTTGTTTTCCTGAGTGTCTCTCCTGGAAAACTCTGATTTCTCAGGGGCCTTGCAGCTGCTCAAAATGGGCCTGTTTTCAGAGTCATCTCCGGACTTCCCAGTCCTGTGGCAAGAGTCCTCATCAAAGCCTCTCCTGGGAGTTTTGGCTGCAAGACTTAAAGATTTCTTGTCTTTAACTGGCAACAGTCTAGAAGTAGGATTTCTGCTTCTCTTTTCTGAACTGCTAGGGAACACCACCTCATGTTCCTGGCTCTCAAAAGTGGACTGCTTCTTTTGAAGTTGGATTTTGTTTGAGTCATTTGCCTTCTTTGCATGCTGGAAAGAAGTCGGTTCGCCTGATAAGCCATTAGCATACAGGGACCATTTTTCCATGGATATGCTCCTAGGAGCGTCCAATATCAAGGAATTATGATCTTTATTGTTTGAGGCAACACTCTCTTTCGAGGACTCTTTCACTGATTCCTTCCTGTAGAGACAGCCCACTCCCTTGAAAGCCTGGAATTTTGGCTTTAAGTCTTCCCTTGGTTTCTGTTTTCCACAGGTGTCCTCTTTTCCTTCTAAAAGGGAAGCCACAATCTCCTCAGGATTAATACACTGGTGGCCTTTGTGGAGGCCACCAAGAGTCCTGTGGCTTTTGGAGGCCCTGTCACGCTTGGCAGTGGTTTCCTGGCCATTACTCTCAGTATCTTCTTTTGGCGCCTCCTGGTTACTGCTAGCCAACTGTTCCAAATCAGCTAAAGTGAGAGTCACATGGACACAGTTCATCATAGTGTGATACTCCTTATCCCCTTCGGACTCGGCGGATTCTGATGCAGAATCCGCATCTTCACTGCCACTAGAGTCAGCTAGAGATTTACAACTAGGCATCTTAACTCTGTGACTGACGGCTATCTCTACATTGTTTTTTCTTTTTTGTTCTTTAATAGAATCAGAAAGATCACACTTTTTTCTATTTTTCGAAGAAGTTTTCTTGTGTATAGACTTTTCCATTTGTGAGAGTGCTATACTGTTTTTGATCTTACCAGCATTTTTGTTCCTTGTAATGATTTCATCCGTATCTCCTGAATCAGAGTCATAATCATTTCCCATAACTTTATCTTCACTATCAAGGGAAGAAATGTTATTTTTGAGGCCTAAACCTATTGAAGTATGAAATTTGTGAGAATCTGATTTAAAATCATCCCTTACAACTTCAAAGGGATCATTTTCAGATTCATTTACTAAAGACCATGTGCTTTTCTCCAAGTTTTCCTCTCTTGCGATCGTTAGTCTTAATTCATCTTCAGAATCGATATCATCATCAGACATGCTATTTCTGTTCTTGGTAGTTTCTAAGCCAGAAGCCTGAAAAAATACATTTTTAAGTATCTGACTTTCAGAATCAGATATATAGGATAATTTAGGTGTGATGGGACCATCAGGTGTTTTTTGTGCAGCCTGTTGTTTTAACCATGGTCTCTCCGTTATTCTACTGGGTTTTGGTCTAACAGCTGGAGATGCAGTGGAACCCTCATTCTTCTGCACTTTTATTATCTTCTTAGGAGGGCTATGAAAGTCAGAGAACTCTCCTCGCCGTTTCTTACTTATAGGATCATTTCCTCCTTCCAATTCCCAAGTGAGGTTGGATATAGGGTTAGCATTTGTGAAATCTTCCCCTATCTTCTTTAAGTTGTGGCAGTATTTTGATGGATCATACTTTATGATGTCACCAAGTCAAGGAACAAAACAAAAACACTAGGTTTTAGAGAAACCTATCAATCTGGTGAAGCAAAAAGAATACTGTTTAATCTTGAGCAAGTCACTGACTCATCTTACTCTCAGTTTCCTACCAAACAAAATAGGGTGATTTATCATCTCTGGAACTGAAGCTTTCTATAGAATGTCCACAGTGAAAACCAAGCAGCATCTCTATTAATTGGCAGAACTGAACTTATAGCAAACCGATTCACATTATATTCTAGGTATAGAGGCCACAAGACTCTAAGAAACCTACTCACTGAACTAATACCATAAAGCAGAGTATAGAGGGGAACCCAGAGGCTGCACAGGTAGACACTGCAAGTTGGTATCTCACACTTGAGACTGAAAGGACTTTCAAAACTTTTTGGCCATTTCTGTCTCAATAATGGCTCACCATAGACCTGGTTCTCTTAGCTCAATGACACATGTTCACATTTTATTCACTCTCTGCAGAGCATGTTATAGATCTTTCCTAAAGGATAATAACTTTTATTAGGTCTGTTTTACTGCTGACATTGTCCAGAAAGATTCCAGTTAATGTCAATGTGCTGTAATGACAGCTGACATTTGCTGATTTCCAAAACATATGACTAGACCAGTATTAGATGCTTTAAGGTGTTACTCCTGAGAAGTCCCTTTTTGTTCATTTAGAAACTACGGAACACGTGCCAACTATATATGAGGTGTGTCCAACAGTGTCTATTGTCTCTTGGCTTCAAAATCCTCCCCTTTGCTGTCAGTGGTACCATTGGTAGGAGGCTAGAAGGTGGAGAGAAAGAAAGAAGTATTTCCCTACACTTTAGTGCTACTGGCAGGGACAGATAAACCTGCAGCTGTGGCCAGGGCTCCAAGGGCCTGAGTGGCACGTCACCGTGACCAGTGAAGACATAATTTTCTACTTCTCTAGCCCAAGGGTGGTAGTGGTTTGTTGTAGTTATCAATGAGCTTTTTGTTCCTTCAGCATTTTCTAAACCTATTACATGTGTTACATCTCCTTTTTTAAAAATACCTGAAATTGCATCTGCTTCCCTGACATACAACGTCATAACTAAAAGGACACAAAACACAACCTTTGCCCAGAAGTCCATGACACTAAGAATTCAAGGTCTCAGACAATCTGATTTCATTTCATTCAGAGGAACAGGCATCTGGATTTGCTCATTTTAGGTTCCATACTATTTCTCTATCCACCATTCTCTTGTTTCACCCTACACTTCTACCTACTATTTTCCTCTCTCCTAGAGTCCTTCCTATCTCTTTTCTATTTTATTTTTTGGTGGCACCCAAGGCATGTGGAAGCTCCCAGGCCAGGGACTGAACCCACATCACAGCTGTAACCAGAGCTACAGCAGTGATAACACTGGATTCTTAACCTGCTGAGCCATGAGGGAAATCCCTATCTCTTTTCTATTAATGTGAACCTACCCCACTTCCACTAGAGCCTTCAATGACTGTACTATGTTCCCTTCCCCTTCTTTAGTTCCTTTGGCAGTGGCTTTGAATCCTTGTCAGATGATAGGAAAGATGTATAAGTTAATAAATGCAAAGTGCTTCTTTAACAACCATCATTGTATCACTTGTATAAAACCTCATTACATTCTTTCATTATTCTCTATTTTATACATGTAGGCAGATATGTCTTACTTTGCCTAGAAATTGGGATTATAAAAACTGTCACACAAACATCTAAAGATTTACTGACAGAGGCAGTGAAATTCTAATGGTATGAAGTAAACTTTTGCAAGTATCCATCTCTGCGATAGATAATAATTTCTCTGAAAGGCTAACTGATAAGGATATTTTACGTTTATGTCGATTCTTTAGGTGAAGGACAGGTAAGACTCTTCCAAATTTACTTACGACCCAATTCTAAAAGAAAAAAAAAAGAGTATGTTTACTATATATGTCACAAATGGAAAAGATTAACCAAGTGCATAATATAACTTTAAAAAAAACTGAACTTATAGTGGGCTATGGGCCATGATTATTGTTGGGTTTCCTTTTCTGATAATGAAACACAAGTTCTCAAAAAGCGTATGAGGAAAGAAGGAAAATTTGGGCAGTTATTGATCCTATATAAACCATGTAGGATGCTACGCAAGTAACAGTCATTAAGAAGGCAAACTTGGGACCTGTCTGTACGCCTTTCCACCTATGTCCCCTGGGAGACCAGCTTCCACTTAGGTTTTGATTTCTCTTTGTAAAATAGGGGGAAACTGTGCTTTCTCAAGAGTTGTAAATGCACTACATGAAGCACTATTAATGCTAACTGCTTCAAAGCAAAAGAAAAGGTAACTGCTTTAAACAGGATGCTCATGGACACATGGTCTCAGGAATCCGTTCCTGGGCTACTCGGGCTACCAGCAGAGACTCACTTTGTGCCCTGGTA
Organism: Phacochoerus africanus; assembly: GCF_016906955.1. NCBI lineage: Eukaryota > Metazoa > Chordata > Mammalia > Artiodactyla > Suidae > Phacochoerus > Phacochoerus africanus. The sequence goes on from NC_062548.1 coordinate 200,154, forward strand.
CTTCTGTCCCTGGCACAGCTTTCACATGGAAATCCACCACTCCCATCTTTTCTAACAAGTTGGTGTTGACTGCTGTTGGTTTTTCTTTTGCTGCTTTTGCTTCTTCTCTCTCTTGAGCCAATCTGAATCAAAGAGAAAATACAAATAAAAGAGTTAAAATAAACAACCACACTATTAACAGTGCTTCTGTCTTCTTTGTTAATATTGTAAAGCTGTTTATAAGAAATCATTTAGGATTTCTCAGTTTTTCCCGTTCAACTTATATACTTTTAGTATTTATCTCTCCTTAATCCTTTCACTCTCCCTTGTGTATCTTTCAGAGCCTGATCTGCCAAGTCTGGAATATTTCTACTCTCACAGTGAAGAGAATGCAAAGTGCCAACTCAACCTTCCAATTCAAGTTCCCCCACCTTGTTTAGGCCTAGTTAACTATGCTGACCAATTTGCCTCTGGCTTGTCTCCTTTACATTCCACCTTTCAGAATGCTGTCAGATTCATGTTTCTCAGGCAGGCCTGAATAGACACTCCAAGGCGGCAGCACTGTGTGCTCACTCTGCTCTGGACGAGGGCCCCTGTCCCTGCATATAATAGGCAGTGATGTCTGCTTCATCATTACCCTGGTCATGAAGGCTCCAGCTGAAGAACAAAATCAAATTCTCACCTTTGCCACCAGAACACGCCCTCAAAACTTGTTTTAGTCCTTATTTTTTTCTTGTGGCAGAAAAATTTTAAAACCCTCTTGGTTGCTCCATCTGTACATTCCTAAAACGTCTCCTACTTTGAAAGCACCCAGACTCATACAATCTTTTCTCCTTAAGAATACTTTTAGGATTTTAAGATGCTTTAATAGTTTTTACATTTCCTTGTTCTTAAAACATATGAATAATTGATCAAATCTTACTTGTGTAAAAAGCTTTCTTTTGCCAGCTGAATCTGTAGGGTTCCGCCTTTCCATTTTGTTTTATTTAAAACAGACATACCTATAAAGCAAAGAATTAGTTTCCAAGTACATGACAATGCAAAAATATATATCAGCAGGTTTTTTACTAATTAGTTAGTACCAAGAAAACCTGTTTCATCACAAAGACCCAGAGGAAATAGAATAAAGATGATGAGACCTGCAGAGAGAAGGCTTAATTATCATTCTCATTTTGACCATGTATCAGAGGCCTTACACTCCCTATCTCCCAATGTAACTGGAAGATTTGAATGAGGCAAATGTGTAAACCATAAAGCAAAATGTGTCATGTGTAAAGTAATGTCAAGGAATCTCTAGTGAATAGCTGGCATTTATTTAACATTTATTGTTATTTCCCCACCTAAAAACCATAAAACATTAATGTAATTTTCTTAGGGTGAATCCTGTAGCACCTTCCTCTCACACTAATTATTACTGTGTAACTTGCAAACATATTAGCTACAAGCAACTAAACAGCGTTTGAACTACTATGCCCTGGTACTTGATTTTTCTCCATATCTGCTATCAGCTTCCTTAATAATCACCACTAATAGAAATTTCTATGAGGTACATACTATGCTAGGTACAAAAGTATTATTTAATTCAATCTTCACAGTAATATTATGAGGCAAATAGATAAGCAAACTGGGTCTTCTAGTTTAAATACATCAGATAAGCAAACTGGGTTTTGGTCATATATCAGATAAGCAATGGTTTTTCTAGTTTAAATAAACTGCCAGGTCACATGGCAGAAATGATGTGAAACATACTTGTCAAATCTGTTTCCCAACTGAATAAATCAATTTTCTTTGCAAATGAAATTACAAGAGGCCAGTGGTCCCTTTTCTCTATTATCATGTCTTCTCAGTGTCTTTTGACTTTTCAGCCTCCAAATAACTAGAATGCATTACTGAATCAGTGGCAACACGAATTATCTCCCCTTCTTTATTCATTGAAGGCCACGGTTGGCCCTTATCTTTACTAAACAACAGAGATTTAATAATTTCAAGGATATGATCTTATTGTCTTTTTTTTTTTTTTAGGGCTGCACCTGCAGTATATGGAATATTCCAGGCTAAGGGTTGAATCAGAGCTAGAGCTGCTGGCCCAGCCCACAGCCACAGCAATGGGGAATCCCAGCCACACTGTGACCTACACCACAGCTCATGGCAATACAAGATCCCTTACCCCACTGAGTGAGGCCAGGGATAAAACCTACATCCTCATGGATACTAGTCAGGTTAGTTACCACTAAGCCAAAACGGGAGTGCCAAAGATATGATCTTATTAGGGCATACTCTAAAGCCCTGTCTTAACAGAATTTAATGAAAAGAATTGGTTGCCTGATAAATGAACACATTGGGGAGAGGGGGGTGTGACATAATATCTAGTGAGATAGGTATACATGCAGTTTCCACCAAGGCATGGGCCCTTCCCAAAATATTTGAGAATGATATTTTTGAGCAGACTCACTGGCAGTGTGAGCCCATATGTCATTCATTATGGAATGGACCTAAACCTGAATTGTAGGATGTCAGAATTCTCTTGATTGTGATTGTCCCTCTGGATGACTTAAAGGTGGCTGTTTAGATTAAGAACCAAAGTTATTCCAAATTACACAGTGACATGAACCAGTAAATAGTATAGAAAACATTCATTACATTTTTTCAGGTCTGCTTCTGCTATTCTGATGTTGACATATGCAAAGACTTTCTGTGGATTTCCTAAAAAAAAAAAAATTATTTAGTCTTCCCCATGTACTCAATATTTTGTAATAAGCTACAAATATATAGCTATAGAAATAACCATTATTTCAATTTTTTAAAATAAATAATAAATTCTTACCCAGATAACAATGTAAAAATGATTGAGTTTATAAATAAAACTTACTCCTTCAAAGAAAAACCTTGTTTATTTTTCATTGGGTACAAAGACTACATTTTTCTAAGCATGATGATCTAAATATTCCAAAAGAAAATACATAAGAAAAAAATGTCAAGTAGTCAGTTGATTGTATGCTAATGATATTCCACTTAAAAAGATACTTACTGAATATTAGAATTTTAGTTCTGAAAACTGAAAACTACATGTTTCAGAAACTAGATGTTTAAGAATTTAGAATTTTTTTGATTTCAGAATCAACTCTGGGCATAGAGAACATCTCCAGTACACTGGTGGGGTAGGGGGTTCCTACAATAGCATCATATAATGAACTACCTATCATTTTTAGTGTTCAGGGAGAACAGTCATCTCTGGGGGTTCCTTTATTTTGTGATATTTGAGTTACGTATGCCTTTAATTACTCATAAAGAACCATAAATTTACCTTGGTCATCTTTCCTAGTGATAATCTCCACATCAGAAACTTCTCCAAACCTGTTGAACTGATTTTGTAGGTCTCCTTCAGAAATGTTCTGGCCAAGGCCACCCACAAAAAGGCGCTTTGTTTCTTTGCTGGCTTTCATCAATGCTGGGCATACATTCAATGTGTTCCAGTGGAAAAAATAATTTTCTGTCTACAGAGAAGAGTTCTTTCCCTTATATCTTCTCAAATCTAAAACAAAACAAAACAAATTAAAAAAAACCCAGCCCCAACCCTTTTCCCTGAACCTTCTATATCAAACCAGTTGCCTGGACATGTGTTTCATTTCCTATTTTATTGCTTTCAAATTTTATCCCTGGAGACTCTGTTGAAGCCCTCCATGAATGCATTTTGGAACAGCACCTCAACATAGACACAAGTACAGGCAATTATTTTCCCTCTAAATGATCACAATATTATACCCCTCTTTTTACTTGTCCATATTGTTAGGTGTTTTTCCGTTATTCATTCATACATTCATTTATTCATTTTAACAAACGCTGCCAGGAATGGGATGGGGCAGGTTAATACCCCATAGTGCTATGAGAGGCAGGCAAAAGTACTGCAATACTATGTCACAATAGAAATATCTACAGTGTTGTTAAGGCACACAAAGAGCAATTGATACCGCTAACATAGTTGTGTTGTTTTTTTTTTTTTTAAGGCACTATGTGCCAGCGTTGTATGAAGCAGTTTGCAGGCATTTGGTTTTCAGATTATCAGGGTAAGTGAAGTCACTTTCCGAATGCCATTCAGAGAATTAGCTGTGAAGCCAGGATTATAATCCAAGTGTAATTTCAGAACCTGTAATTCTTAACACTATAGTAGGGAGGTTTTTGGATCAGAAGCGACTCGGAAACTCTTCTGTGATTTGAGGCCCATCGTGAGATCTCCAATTCGGTTTAGGACCCGGCAGCCTCAGCTCCCAGCCGGCTCCTCCTCCCAAACTGACAGTCTCCTCCCCAAAGACCCCAAAACAGCGTCCAAAAGCCCAGAGCATGGCTCCGGTCTGGGCACGAGCCGGCCGCCATCTACAATTTACTGGTAGCTTCCGCCGCCCCCAACCTACCCGCCCTAGCCTCCTTCCTCTGAGAACAAAAGGCGAGCAGAGAGAAGGTAGACCAGTTTGTCCCGTGACATCGCTTGCCCCGACCCACTCCTCACCACTTCGTCCTCTACGTCGAGCGCGGCTTAGGGCCCTGACTTCTAGTCACGTGTCCCAGCAAGTGCCATCTCTCTTCCTTCCTCCATTTCCAACCCAGCGTCTTAAGGTTCCATTACAAAACTCAGTACCCCAGTGCTCTTTATTTCGTCTGCAGTCTTCTGAGCGACCTCGATGCCTCTGTCACCCTGCGTCAACCTCTGCAAAAGACCCCAAACTAAAATTCCCTAATTCACACTAAAGAGGGTCATCGCCTTGTGTTCTCCTGGATGAAGTCGGCGGAAGTGGGGCATGGGAGAAAAATACAGAGGCTCTCGGTTCCAGCACTCCCGGAACCTCCTCTTCCGTGACGTAGGCATCCTCGTTGCTTCCAGCCGCCTCTGGGTCGGGGGTGGACAGCAGCATCCTTGGCCTTCGGGTTAGAGGGAATTAATCTCTTGAAGTGTAGGTAGGGACTGCGGAGGGACAGCTGTTAACTAGTGCACAGGGACAGCAACGATCCCTGGATGCTTACGAGCGCTGGGTATGTGCGAGGGGATCGCGCGCCGTTCCCCTGCCTCCCCCGCCGATCTCTGGGATGGTTCGCGCCATCCGCGCGCGAGGCTTGAAGAGCGGGCGGTGGCGCGCTTCCACCAGGCAGTTTCTTGTCTGTGCCTCCCTATGGACTCCCTTCGCGCTGAGGCCGACGCCTTGGAAGCAGAGATCAAGGCCTTGAGGCGGGCGTGCGTGGAGCTACCGGCGCCGGGTGAAGACACCTCCCCAGTCCGGTACGTGGCCTTCCTCAGACTCGGTGGGAAGGATGAAAATCTCTCCACTCCGGGTTCTCGGACCTCCGTCGGTCACAGACTTTCCCAAGCACCAGACGTGGGCTGGAACTCATTATCTACAAAGCTAAGAGTGAGGAGTCCACGCGTGGGTCGCATTGTAAACGCTTACCGTGTATTAACCGATTTAATCGCAGTCAGGGGGAAGGTGTTTTCCTTTCAGTTCTCTTTCTCTTGCTGATAACTATCTAGGTGAAAGCCTTGCTTATTTCCTTAGCAACCTTGCTTTTAGTAGGCAGCAGTATCTCGTTAAGATTTAATGACTGTTTGTTTTCATGTTATTTGTTTTTATAGGTCACTTAACTGTGACAATTGATACTGATTTACTGGTTTTTCGTTTATGTTAGTGACAGGTGATTTTCCTCTGAGAAATAATTTAGGTTAAAAAAAATAAGTTGATGTAAGAAAAATAGATAAGGAATTCCCGTTGTGGCTCAGCAGGTTAAGAACTCAGCCTTGTCTTGGTGAGGATGCAGCTTGGATCCCTGGCCTGGCCCAGTAGGTTAAGGATCCCGTTACTGCAAGCTTGGTATGTAGTCACAGATGCGGCTTGGATCTGGTGTTGCTGTGGCTGTGGCATCAGCCTGCATTTGCAGCTCCAGTTAGACCCCCTATCCCTGGAATTTTCATATGCTTCGGGTGCTTCAGGTTAAAAAAAAAAGGAATATAGTTTGTAGGAGAATTTGGCAAAAGCTGCGAAGATGATTGTCAAATACACGCAGGTAGGGAAGCATCCCAGTAGCAGAGGTGGGGGAACTCCCTGTCTAAAGGGGAACAGAGCCCTTTGAACTGAGAGGTAGAAATAACTGGAGTGTTGTGTGCTGCAGAGCAGTAGCATCTTAACATTTTCGTTCCCAGCAACAGTCATGGTCTGTCCATTACTTACCAAGTGCCAGACTGAGAAATGCAAGGGTCTTTATGTGCATCATCTCTTTTAACACCTATGCCAATCTTCTGAGGTAGGTATTATTGTAAACCCTGTTTTAAAGTTAAGAAAACTTGGGAGTTCCCGTTGTGGCGCAGTGGTTAACAAATCTGACTAGGAACCATGAGGTTGTGGGTTCGATCCCTGGCCTTGCTCAGTGGGTTAAGGATCCGGCGTTGCTGTGAGCTGTGGTGTGGGTCGAAGATGCGGCTTGGATCTGGCGTTGCTGTGGCTGTGGTGTAGGCCAGCGGCTACAGCTCCGATTCTCTACCCCTAGCGTGGGAACCTCCATATGCCGCGGGAGCAGCCCTAGAAAAGGCAAAAGGACAAAAAGAAAAAAAAAATAAGTTAAGAAAACTGAGGCTCAGAGAAGTTAAACTGTTTGGCCAAAGTCTCAGAGGATGTAAGTATTAGCGCTGGATTGGAACCTAAAGATCACAAACTTCAAAGCCCAGGTGTTTTGCGTAACTGAAGAACAGGAAAGGTCTAACAGTTAATTCTGTACCTAGTGTCTCAAACTTGCATGCTGCTTGAAAGCAGAAATTATGTTCATTTTTTGCTTTTATTTATTTTTTGTGTGTGTGTTTTGTTTTTGCTGGAAGTTCTGGGGCCAGGGATGGAACCGGAATCTCAGTTGTGACCTGCACCACAGCTGCGGCAATGCCTGATCCTTAGCCAGCTGTCCTGCAAGCAGACTTCCTTCTTTTTTTAGTCAATTCCAATTTGACATAGAAGCAGAGATAATGAGATTTTCCTCAACTAACTGGACAAGAATTGGTAGAAATTGAGAAGTTCTAAAGAAAAATGTTTGAGTGCCTGTTGGATGGGCTCATGAAGGTAAAGGAGGCTGTGACTAGTGAAAGGGAGAGGGAGGCAGGTGAGCAGGGAACAGGTATGTTCCTCCACAGATGTTCCACAGATTGGAAGCATTGGCATCATTTGGCTTGAACAGAAATACAGATTTAAGCCCAACCCTGACCTACTGAGTTGGAATCTGCTTTTTAACCAGACTTCTGATGGTTTTATGCACCTTTGAAAGTTTGAGAAGCACTGTGACAAAAAAAGGTGATTTCGTTACTGGCCACAGTATGTCATGTTTAGCTCAGGATAGTGGGAAGACTATCCATGTATTCTTATCCTCCTTAATGATCAAGTTGAGAAAGACAGAAGAGTCCAGATTGTGGAAGATAATAAATGTCAGTCCAAGGTGCTTGGATTTAATGTAAAATTTCTTTTTTTTTTTTTTGTCTTTTTGCTATTTCTTTGGGCCGCTCCCATGGCATATGGAGGTTCCCAGGCTAGGGGTCGAATCGGAGCTGTAGCTGCCAGCCTATGCTAGAGCCACAGCAACGTGGGATCTGAGCCATGTCTGCGACCTACACCACAGCTCACGGCAACGCCGGATCGTTAACGCACTGAGCAAGGGCAGGGACTGAACCCGCAACCTCATGGTTCCTAGTCGGATTCGTTAACCACTGCGCCACGACGGGAACTCCCTAAAATTTCTTTTCACTATGATTGAGAAGGAAGTTTAGGACCTGTGTACCAGGCTTTTTTTTTTTTTTTTTTTTATTGCAGTACAATACATGTAAATGTATCAACCTTTTTTTTTTTTTTTTTTTGTCTTTTTAGGGCTGCACCCACAGCATATGTAGGTTCCCAGACTAGGGGTCCAATTGGAGCTGTAGCCACCGGCCTATGCCAGAGCCACAGCTACTCGGGATCCAAGCCGCGTCTGAGACCTACGCCACAGCTCACAGCAACACCAGATCCTTAACCCACTGAGCGAGGCCAGGGATTGAACACACATCCTCACTGATGCTAGTCAGGTCTGTTAACAGCTAAGCCACATCGGGAATTCCTGTATCAACCATTTTTAAGTGTACATATCAGTGATATTATGTTCATAATACTGTGCCCCTATTACTTCCATCCCTTTCCATAACGCTTTGCATCTTGTAAAACTAAAACTCTGTACCCATTGAACAATAACTTCCCATTTCCCAACTCCCCTTAGCCTCTGGCCACCACCATTCTATTTCCTGTCTCCATGAATTTGACCTCATATAAATGGAATCATACATATTTATCTTCCTCTGACTGCCTAATTTCACTTAGCATAAGTGGTTATCCATATTGTAGCATATTGTAGAATTTCCTTTTACATGCTGAACAGCATTTTCCTGTATTATACCACATTTTATTTATCTATTCACCTATAAAACATGGGTTGCTTCCATGTTTTAGCTATTGTGAATAATGCCGGTATGAGCATGGGTGTACACATCTCTCTTTGAGATCCTGCTTTCAATTCTTTGGATACATACCAAGAAGTGGAGTTGGTGGATCATGTGTTAATTCTATTTTGAATTTTCTGAGGAACTGCTGTACTGCTTTCCACAGTGTTTCTATCATTTTATGTTCTAATAGTCTACAGCATTCTACATTCCCTACATTTCATCAACACTTATTTTCTCTTTTTGGATAGTAACCATCTTGATGGGTATGAGGCGGTATCTCAGTGTAGTTTTACTTGCATTTCCCTAATGATTAGTGATTTTGAGTATCTTTTAATGTACTTATTGTCCATTTGTATATCTTCTTCGGAGAAATGTCTGTTTAAGTCCTTTGCTCATTTTTGAATCTGATTGTTTGGAGTTTTGTTGTTGGGTTTTAGGAGTTCTCTGTATATTTTTGAATATTGACCCATTATCAGAGATATAATTAACAAATATTTTCTCCCACACATATGGGTTGCCTTTTTACTCTTTTGATAGTGTTGTTGATGTACAATTTAAAATATTTTTCGGAGTTCCTGTTGTGGCACAGCAGAAATGAATCCGACGAGGAACCATGGGGTTGCAGGTTCGATCCCTGGCCTCGCTCAGTGGGTTAAGGATCTGGTGTTGCTGTGAGGTCACAAAGGTAGCGGCTCGGATCTGGCATTGGCTCTGGTATAGGCCGGGGCAATAGCTCTGATTAGACCCCTAGCCTGGGAACCTCCATATGCTGTGGGTGCAGCCTAAAAAAGCACAAAAGACAAAAAATAAAATAAAATTTCTAAAAATAAAATAAAATAAATAAAATAAAATATTTTTATGAGGTCCGATTTGTCTGTTTTTTCTTTTGTTATCTGTGCCTTTGATATTGGTAAGATCCTTGCCAAATCCAGTGTCACGAAGTCTTTTACCTATGTTTTCACCCAGGAGTTTTATTGTTTTGAGTCTTTAAAAATTTTTTTTTTTTTATTTTTATTTATGGACCTTTTAGGGACTCACCTGTGGCAAATGTAAGTTCCCAGGATCAGGGTCGAATTGGAGCCACCAGCCTATACCACAGCCACAGCAACTCCAGGTCCGAGCTGTGTCTGTGACCTACACCAGAGCTCACAGCAATGCTGGATCCTTAACCCACTGAGCGAGGCCAGGGATCAAACCTGTGTCCTCGTGGATACTAGTTAGATTTGTTTCTGCTGATCCATGATGGGAACTCTTTTTTTTTTTTAATTAAAATTGATTTAAAATATTGTGTTAGTTTCATCTGTACAGCACTGATTCAGATAGACACACACTTCAGATTCTTTTCCCTTACACGTTATCACAAAATATTGAGTATAATTTCCTGTGCTATATACTAAGTAGGTCCTTGTTGGTTATCTATTTTATATATAGTAGGGTGTATACATTAATCCCAACATTCTAATCCCCCCCCCCATTTTAGATTTTTTGTTTACACCCTTCATCTAATGTGAATTGGGTTTTATATATGTTAGGTAAGGGTCAAATTTCACTGTTTTGCATGTAGATATCTAGTTTTTCCAGCACAGTTGGAGTGGTATTGGCATGCTAGTCAAAATCATTTGACCATATATGTCAGGGTTTATTTCTGGCTTCTACAGAGAACTATTCTGTTGATTTCTATTTCTGTCTCTAAAACAATATCACACTATGGTATTTTTAAATTATGCAATTAATTTATCACATCTGTAGTTGTATAATGATCATCACAATCCAATTTCACAGGATTTCCATCCCACAGCCCAAGCATATCCCCCCATCCCCCAACCCGTCTCCTCCGGAGACCGTAAGATTTTCCAGTGTCTGTGAGTCAGCATCTGTTCTGCAAAGAAGTTCATTGTGTCCTTTTTTCAGATTCCACATGTCAGTGAAAGCATTTGATGTTGGTGTCTCATTGTCTGACTGACTTCACTTAGCATGATAATTTCTAGGTCCATCCATGTTGCTACAAATGCCAGTATTTCGTTCCTTGTAATGGCTGAGTAATATTGCATTGTGTATATGCACCACATCTTCTTGATGCACTCCTCTGTCGATGGACATTTAGGCTGTGTCCATGTCTTGGCTGTTGCAGATAGTGCTGCAATGAACATTGGAGTGCATGTGTCTTTTCGTGTCGTGGTTTTCTCTGGGTAGATGCCCAAGAGTGGGATTGCTGGATCAAATGGTCATTCTGTGTTGAGTTTTCTGAGGAATCTCCATACTGTTTTCCACAGTGGTTGCACCAGTTTACATTCCCACCAACAGTGTACTAGCACTTATTGTTTGTAGACCTTTGGACGATGGCCATTCTGGCTGGTGTAAGGTGCTACCTCATCGTGGTTTTGATTTGCATTTCTCTAAGAATGAGTGATGTTGAGCATCTTTGCATGTGTTTTTTGGCCATCCGTATGTCTTCCTTGGAGAACTGTCTGTTTAGATCCTCTGCGCATTTTTGGATGGGGTTGTTTGTTTTTTTGGTGTGGAGCTGCAGAAGGTGTTTATAAATTTTGGAGATGGATCCCTTGTCAGTCGATTCATTTGCACAGATTTTCTCCCCCTCTGTGGGTTGTCTTTTCGTTTTGTTTAGGGTTTCCTTTGCTGTGCAGAAACTTTGAAGTTTGATTAGGTCCCATTTGTTTATTTTTGTTTTTATTGTCGATACTCTAAGAGGTGGATCTGCGAAGATGTTGCGGTTGTTTATATGTCAGAGAGTGTTTGGCCTTTGTTTTCCTCTAAGTGTTTTATAGTGTCTGGTCTTATATCTAGGTCTTTAATCCATTTTTGAGTTTACTTTTGTGTGTGGTGTTAGGGAGTGTTCTAATTTCATTCTTTTCCACGTGGCTGTCCAGTTTTCCCAGCACCGCTTAGTGAAGGGGCTGTCTTTGCTCCATTGTATATTCTTGCGTCCTTTGTCATAGATGAGTTGGCTGTAGGTGCGTGGGTTGAATTCTGGGCTTTCTATCCTGTTACACTGATCTGTATTTCTGTCTCTGTGCCAGTACCATATGGTTTTGTTGACTGTTGCTTTGTCGTATAGTCTGAAGTGAGGGAGCCTGATTCCTCCAGCTCCATTTTTCTTTTTCGGGATATCTTTGGCTGTTCGGGGTCTTCTGTGCCCCAAACAAACCTTAAACTATTTTGTTTGAGTTCTGTGAAAAATGACCTTTGATAGGGATTTCATTGAATCTGTAGATTGCCTTGGGTAGTAGAGTCATTTTGAGACTATTGACTCTTCCAATCCAATCCATCTCTTTGTGTCATCTTTGATTTCTTCCATCAGTGTCTTATAGTTTTCAGAGTACAGGTCTTTTGTCTCTTTAGGTAGGTTTACTCCTAGGTATTTTATTCTTTTGGATGCGATGGTAAATGGGATTGCTTCCCTGATTTCTCTTTCTGCTCTTTCATTTTTAGTATATGGAAATGCTGTTGATTTCTGAGTATCAGTTTTGTATCCTGCGACTTTGCCGAATTCATGGATGAGCTCTAACAGGTTTCTGGTAGAGTCTTTAGGATTCTCTAGGTAAAGTATCATGTCATCTGCAAATAGTGACAGTTTTACTTCTTCCTTTGCAATTTGGATTCCTTTTATCTCTTCTTCTTCTCTGATTGCCGTGGCTAGGACTTCCAAAACCATGTTGAAGGGTAGTGGCGAGAGCGGACATCCTTGTCTTGTTTCTGAGCTCGGCGGGAATTCTTTCAACTTTTCACCATTGAGAAAGATGTTCGCTGTGAGTTTGTCATATACGGCCTTTATGATGGTGAGGTAGGTTCCCTCCGTGCCCACTTTCTGAAGGGTTTTTATCAGTAATGGGTGTTGGATTTTGTCAAAGGCTTTTTCCGCGTCTATTGAGAGGATCATATGGTTTTTATTCTTCAGGTTGTTGATGTGGTGTATCACACTGATGGATTTGCGGATATTGAAGAGCCCTTGCATCCCTGGGATAAATCCCACTTGATCATGATGTACAATCCTTGTAGTGTATTGTTGGATGTGGTTTGCTAGTATTTTGTTGAGGATTTTTACGTCTTATGTTCATCACTGAAATTGGCCTGTAGTTTTCTTTTTTGGTGGTACCTTTGTCTGGTTTTGGTATCAGGGTGATGGTGGCCTCATAGAATGAGTTTGGGAGTGTCCCTTCCTCTGCGATTTTTGAAATAGTTTCAGAAGGAGAGGCGTTAGCTCTTCTCTAAATGTTTGATAGAATTTGCCTGTGAAGCCATTTGGTCCCGGACTTTTGTCTGTTGGAAGTTTTTTAATCACAGTTTCCATTTCAGTTTGTGTGATGGGTCCGTTCATCTTTTCTATTTCCTCTTGGTTTAGTCTTGGAAGATTGTACCTTCCTAAGAATTTGTCCATTTCTTCTAGGTTTTCCGTTTTATTGGCATATAGTTGCGTATGGTAGTCTCTTAATGATCCTTTTGTATTTCTGCGATGTCCGATGTTACTTCTCCTTTTTCTTTCTAATTGTATTGATTTGAGTCTTCTCTTTTTTCTTGATAAGTCTGTCTAAGGGTTTATCAATTTTGTCGATCTTTTCAAAGAACCAGCTTTTCGTTTCATTGATCTTTTCTATTTTCCGCTCTGATCTTTATGATTTCTCTCCTTCTACTAACTTTAGGTCTTGTCTGTTCTTCTCTCTCGAGCTGCCTTAGGTGTAAAGTTAGCATCTTTATTTGAGCTTTTTCTTGTTTCCTGAGGTGGGCTTGTATGGCTATAAACATTCCTCTTAGCACGGCTTTTGCTGCATCCCATAGGTTTTGGAGTGTCGTGTCTTTGTTGTCATTTGCTTCTAGGTATTTTTGAATTTCCTCTTTTGATTTCTTCAGTGATCCATTGGTTGTTTAGTAGCATGTTGTTCAGCCTCCACGTGTTTGTGTTTTTTGCAGTTTTTTTCTTGTTGTTGATGTCCAGTCGTGTAGCGTTGTGGTCAGAAAAGATGCTTGATATGATTTCAATTTTCTTAAAGTTACCGAGGTTTGATTTGTAGCCCAGGATGTGATCAGTCTTAGAGAATGTTCCATGTGCACTTGAGAAGAATGTGTATTCTGTTGCTTTTGGATGGAATGACCTATTAATATCTATTAAGTCCATCTGGCTTAATGCATCGTTCAGGGCCTGTGTTTCCTTATTGATTTTCTGTCTGGTTGATCTGTCCATTGCTGTAAGTGGGGTTTTAAAGTCCCCCACTCTTACTGTGTTATTGTCGATTTGTCCTTTTAAGGTTGTTAGCATTTGCCTTATATATTGTGGTGAACCTGTGTTGGGTGCGTAGATATTTAAAATTGTTAAATCTTCTTCTTGGATTGATCCTTTGATCATTATGTAGTGACCTTCCTTGTCCCTTAAAATATTCTTCATTTTAAAGTCTATTTTGTCTGATATGAATACTGCTACTCCAGCTTTCTTTTGATCTGTGTGCATGGAATATTTTCTTCCATCCTCTCCCTTTCAATTTGTATGTGTCCCTAGAAGTGAAGTGGGTCTCTTGAAGACAGCATGTATATGGATCTTGTTTTTGTATCCATTCAGCCAGTCTGTGTCTTTTGGTTGGGGGGTTTAGTCCATTAACTCTTAAGGTAATTATTGATATGTATGTTCTTATTGCTGTTTTATTAATTGCTTTGGATATGTTTTTGTTGCTCTTTTTTCTTTCCTTCTTCTCTTGTTCTCTCCTCATGTGGTTTGTTGACTATCTTTAGTGTTGTATTTGAGTTGATTTTTCTTATTTGTGTGTGTATCACTTGTAGATATTTGGTTTGCAGTTACTCTGAAGTTTTGATATGAGTCCATGTTTATATGAGATTGCTTTAAGTTGTTGGTCTGTTAATTGCAAGTGCATCTCCGGTGTCCTGCATTTGTACCCTCCTCTTCCCACGATTTCTGATTTTGGTGGCATAATTGTGCGTGGATGATTTCTTATCTTTACCGTATATATACCTTTACTGGTGAGCCTTGTCATTTGCGGTATTTTTGTTTCTGGTTGCGGCCTTTTCTTCTCTGCCTAGAGAAGTTCCTTTAGTATTTGTTGTATAGCTGGTTTAGTGTTGCTGAATTCTCTCAGCTTTTGCTTATCTGCGAAGCTTTTGATTTCTCCTTCAAATCTGAATGAGAGCCTTGCTGGGTAAAGTAATCGTGGTTGGAGGTTTTTACCTTTCAACACGTTAAGTATATCGTGCCACTCCCTTCTGCCCTGCAGAGTTTCTGCTGAAACATCTGCCGATAACCTTATCGGGGTTCCCTTGTATGTTGTTTCTTTTCCCTAGCTGCTTTCAAGGTTTTCTCTTTGTCTTTAATTTTGGTCAGATTGATTAATGTGTGTCTCAGGGTATTCCTCCTTGGGTTTATTTTATATGGTACTTGTTGGCTTCCTGGATTTGGGTGAGTGGTTCCTTTCCCATGTTAGGGAAGTTTTCGGCTATTATCTCTTTGAGTATTTTTTCTGTCCCTTTCTCTGTCTCTTCTCCTTCTGGCACCCCTATGATACGATGTTGGTGCGTTTCATGTTGTCCCAGAGTCCTCTGAGACTCTCTTCATTTGTTTTCAATCTTTCTTCTCTTTTCTGTTCCACATCCATGATTTCCACTAATCTGTCCTCCACCTCGCTTGTTCATTCTTCTGCCTCCTGTATTCTGCTGTTAGCTGCTTCTAATGAATTTTTTTATTTCAGTTATTGTATTTTGCATCTCTTGTTTACATTTTACATCTCGTATCTCTTTGCTCAGTGTTTCCTGTAAGTTATCCATCTTTGCCTCCAGTGCATTTCCAGTGCCTTGCATCATCTTCAGCATCAACAGTCTAAAGTCTTTTTCCTGGAGGCTGAGAATCTCCTGATGACTCAGCTGATTTTCTGGGGTTTTTTCTTTCTCCCGCCTCTGAGTTAAATAGTTCTCTGTCTTTTCATTTTGACAGGTTTTTGGTGTGGTGATCTTTTTACAGATAATAGAGTTGTAGCCTCTCTTACTTCTGGTGTCTGTCCCCCCTTGTGGCTGAAATTGGTACAGGGGCTTGCTGTAGGCTTCCTGATGGGAGGGACTGATGCCTGCCCACTGGTAGGTGGAGCTGATTCCTATCCCTCTGGGGGTGGGGCTTTGTCTCTGGATGGGATTACAGGTGGGGCTGTGTTCCTTGGTGGTCTTTAGGCAGCCTGTTTACTGATGGGTGGGGCTGTGATCCCACCTGGATTGTTGTTTGGCCTGGGGCTTCTCACTGCTGATGGGTGGGGCCAGATTTTCCCAAAATGGCCACCTCCAGAGAAAGGCATGCTGATGAATATTCCCGAGAGCTTTTCTTCCAGTGTCCTTCCCACACAACGAGCCACATTCACCCCCTGTTTTCCCAGGAGATCCTAGAAGAACTGCAGCAGGTCCAACCCGGATTCCTGCAGAGACTTTGCTTGCCCTGGGACCCAGTGCACGTGAAATTATGTGTGCGCCTTTTACGAATGGGGTCTTTTTTTCCCCCAGTCCTGTGGAGCTCCTGCTCACAAGTCCCACTGGCTTTCAATGCCAGATTCCCACATGTAGCAGTTTGATGTGGGGCTCAGAACTCTCACTCCTGTAGGTGAGTCTCTGTGAACCAGTTACTTTCTAGTCTATGGGGCTTCCCACCTGGGAGGTATGGGGTTTCTTATATCAGGAAATCACCCCTCCTACCTGTTGATTGTGGCGTCCCCTTTGTCTTCTGGTGTAGGATATCTTTTTGAAGGATTCTGATCCATTTGCTTGAAGATTGTTCAGGATTTAGTTGTAAATTTTGTTTTTTTTTAGGAGAGAAGTTGAGGTCCAGTCCTTCTATTGTGCCATCTTAATCCCATCTCCCCACATTATGTTAATTACTGTACCTTTGAGTTAAGTTTTGAAGTCAGAGAATATGAGTCCTCCACTTTTTTTCTTTTCCAACATTGTTTTTGCTATTTGGCATTCCTTGAGGGTTCCATGTGAATCTTAGGATAGTATTTTGTATTTCTGCCAAAAAACAAACAAACAAACAAACAAAAACCTTATTTGGTTTTTGATAGAGATTGCATTGAACCTGTATATTGTTTGGGTAATAGTGACATTTTAATAACATTATTTCCTAATCTATGAACATGAGATCTGTTTCCATTATTTTTTTATGTCTTTTAAATTTCTTTCAGTGATGCTTTGTAGTTTTCAGTGTAGAAATGTTTTATCATCTTAAGATAATTCCTGTGTATTATCTTTTTTTTGGGTGGTATTGTAAATATAATTGTTTTTATATTTTCCTTTTCAGGTTGTTCATTCTTGCAGCAGAGATACCTAGGATTTTAATGTGGTGACTTGTATCCTTGAATTCAGTTTTTAACTGTTTGAGGAAGCCTCCATGCTACTTTCCATAGTGGCAGTTTAAATTGCCACCAACAGTACACTTGTTTATTTTCGGGTTTTTTTGCCTTAATTTTTGGCAACAAATTTAAAAATTTATTGGTCAGACCAATGTCAAGGAGCCTGTTTTCTTCTGGGAATGTTATTGTTTCAGGTTTTTAATCTATTTTAACTTTTGTGTATGATGTAAGATAGTGTTTTCTGCCATTCTTTTGCTTGTGCCTTTCCAGTTTTCCCAACCCATTTATTGAAGAAACTGACCTTTCCCTATTATGTATTGTGGGCTTCTTTTTAGAAATTAATTGACCACATATACATGCATTTATTTCTGGACTCTTTTTTTCTCTTCTGTTGGTCTATGTGTCTGTTTTTGTGCCAATGCAATTTTGTTTTGATCACTATAGCTTCATAATATAGTTTGAATTCAAGACGTGAGGAGTTGCTGTTGGCTCAATGGATTTGGAACCTGATGTTGTCTCTGTGAAGATGCGAATTCAGTACCTGGCCTGGCTCAGTGCGTTACATATGGTTACATTGCCATAAGCTGCGGTGTAGGTCGCAGATGCAGTTCCACTTCACCCCTTGGTCTGGGAACTTCCATATGCCACAGGTGAAGGCATAAAAAGAAAGAAAGGGAAAAGAAAAAAAAGAGAGAGAGATACAATGCCTCCACGATTGTTCTTTCTCAAGGTTTCTTTGGCTGTTACAGATCCTTTGTGGTTCTATACAAATATTAGGATTGGTCTTTTTATTTTCTGTGAAAAATGCTATTGGAATTTTGATAGGGATTGTATTGAGTCTGGTTATTGCTTTGGACAGTATGGACATTTTAAGAATATTAATTTTTCCTATCCATGAGCATGGAATATCTTTTCTTTTTTTCTTTCTTTTTTTTGTCTTTTTGCCTTTTCTTGGGCTGCTGCCACAGCATATGGAGGTTCCCAGGCTAGGGGTCTAATCGGAACTGTAGCCACCAGCCTACGCCACAGCCACAGCAACGCGGGATCAAGCCACGTCTGTGACCTACACCACAGCTCATGGCAATGCTGGATCCTTAACCCACTGAGCAAGGCCAGGGACCGAACCTGCAACCTCATGGTTCCTACTTGCATTTGTTAACCACTGAGCCACAATGGGAACTCCAGGAATATCTTTTCAAATATTAGTTTCTCTTCAGTTATGTCAGTATCTTATAACTTTCAGTGTAACGGTCTTTTACCTCCTTGTTAAATTTATTCCTAAGTATTTTATTCTTTTGGATGGAATTATGTATGAAATTTATTTCTTATTTTCTTTTTCTTTTTTTTTTCTTTGTCTTTTTACCTTTTCTGGGGCCGCTCCCTCGGCATATGGAGGTTCCCAGGCTAGGGGTCCAGTCGGAGCTGTAGCCACCGGGACTACGCCAGAGCCACAGCAACTCGGGATATGAGCTGCATCTGCAACCTACACCGCAGCTCATGGCAATGGCAGATCCTTAACCCACTGAGCAAGGCCAGGGACCAAACCCACAACCTCATGTTTCCTAGTCGGATTCGTTAACCACTGAGCCATGACGGGAATTCCTTATTTTCTTTTTTTAATTGTTATTATTGTAAAGAGACACAACAGATTTTTGTATTGATTTTGTATCCTGCAACTTTACTAGTTTTAACAGTTTTGTGGTAGAGTATTTTGGAACTTCTTGAAATAATGTCATGTTATCATCTTGAAGTAAAATATCATAAATTTTATTTTTTGATTTGAATGCTGATTTGAATGCTTTTATTTTCTTTTTCTTATCTAACTGTTCCACCTAGGACTTCCAATACTCTGTTGAATAAATGTGGTGAAAGCGGGCATCTTTTATCTTGATTCTGAACTCATAGGAAAAAACTTTCAGCTTTTCACTGTTCAATACCATGTTAGCCATGGACTTGTCATATGGCCTTTATTATTTTGAGGTATGTTCCCTCTATACTCACTTTATGAGAGTTTTGATCATAAATGATTATTGAGTTTTTGTCAGACTTTTTTCTGCATCTATTGAGATGATCACATGTTTTTAAATCCTTCATTTTTTTAATGGAGTGTATCACTTTGATTTGTAGATTTGAATGATGCTCGTATTCCTGGACAAAATCTCACTTGATACTGGTTTATCTTCCTTAATGTGTTGCTGAATTAGCTTTGCTAATGGTTTGTTGAGAATTTTTATGTTTATGTTCACCAGGGATATTGGCCTTGTAATTTTCTTCTTTTGTAATGTTCATGTCTGGGCTTGGTATCAGGATAATGTTGGCCTCATAAAATGAGTTTGTAAGTTTTCCCTCTTTTTGGGGGGAAGAGTTTGAGAAGGATTGTTTTGCTTCTTTAAATATTTGGTAGAATTCACCAGTGTATTTGAACTTTTGTTTGTAGTTAGGATTTTAAATACTAATCCAATCTTCTTCTTAGTAATTGGTCTGTTCAGATTGTCTGTTTCCTCATGATTCATCTTGTTTTATGTTTCTACAAGTTTTTCCGTTTTTTTCTAGATTGTCCAGTTTACTTACTTACAATGCAAGTAGTTTCCTTTGTATTTCTTTGTTGTCAGTTGTAACATCTCTTCTTTGATTTTGATTTTATTTGTGTCTTTCTCTGTTTTTTTAGGTGCTTCTAGCTAAAGTTTTGTCTATTTCATTTATCTTTTTTACTAAGCAACTCTTGGTTTTTTTGATCTTTTCCATTGCCTTTTCAGTCTGTATTTCATTGTTTTCCTTATCTGGTCTTTGATATTTTCCTCTGCTAACTTTGGGCTTTATTTTTTCTTCTTTTTTGTGGTCCCTGGTGGTGTATCGTTAGATTTTTTATTTGAAATTTTTTTGTTGCTTTTTTTAACATAGGCACTTATTGCCATGAGCTTCCCTCTGAGAACTGCTTTTTCTACAGCCCATAGTTTGGAATGTTTTATTTCTGTTTTCGTTTATTTCAAGGTATTTTTTTTTTCCCACTGTACAGCAAGGGGGTCAGGTTATCCTTACATGTATACATTACAATTACATTTTTCCCCCAGCCTTTGTTCTGTTGCAACATGAGTATCTAGACATAGTTCTCAATGCTATTCAGCAGGATCTCCTTGTAAATCTATTCTAAGTTGTGTCTGATAAGCCCAAGCTCCTGATCCCTCCCACTCCCTCCCCCTCCCATCAGGCAGCCACAAGTCTCTTCTCCAAGTCCATGATTTTCTTTTCTGAGGAGATGTTCATTTGTGCTGGATATTAGATTCCAGTTATAAGTGATATCATATGGTATTTGTCTTTGTCTTTCTGGCTCATTTCACTCAGTATGAGATTCTCTAGTTCCATCCATGTTGCTGCAAATGGCATTATGTCATTCTTTTTTTATGGCTGAGTCGTATTCCATTGTGTATATAGACCACATCTTCCGAATCCAATCATCTGTCGATGGACATTTGGGTTGTTTCCATGTCCTGGCTATTGTGAATAGTGCTGCGATGAACATGCGGGTGCATGTGTCTCTTTTAAGTAGAGTTTTGTTCGGATAGATGCCCAAGACTGGGATTGCGGGGTCATATGGAAGTTCTATGTATAGATTTATTTCAAGGTATTTTTTGACTTCTCTTTTGACCCATTTAGTCAAGTTCAATAGAATGTTGTTTAGTCTCTGCATATTTGTGAATTTTCCAATTTTCTTATAATTGAATTCTAGTATAGTACCATTATGGTTGGAAAAGAAGCTTGGTATAATTTCAGTCTTCTTAAATTTATTAAGACTTGTTTTCTGGCTTAATATTTGGCTTATCCTAGAGAATGTTCTTTGGGTGCTTTGGAGAAATGTGTATTCTTTCTTTTGAGTTGAATGTTTTTTATATGTCTGTAAAGTTCTTATGGTCTACGTAATGTCATTTATGACCAGTTTTTCCTGTTGGACAGCTGCATGTAAATCAATGGAGTTAGAACACACCCTCACACCGTACACAAAAAATAAACTCAAAATGGCTTAAAGACTTGAACACCATGCACAGAAATAAACTCAAAATGGCTTAAAGATTTGAACATAGGACAGGACTCCATAAAACTCCTAGAAGAAAACATAGGGGAAACATTCTCTGACACAAATTGTACCAATGTTTTCTTTGGTCAATCTCCCAAAGCAATAGAAATAAAAACAAAAATAAACAAATAGGACTTAATCAAACTTATAAGCTTTTTGCACAGCAAAGTTAACTATAAACAAAGTGAACAGACAGCCTATAAAGATAGGATCTTTTTGGTTTCTTTTTAAGTTTTCTGTCTTGTTATTAGTGTTTCCATTTTGTTCGCACATCATTTTCTTAACCTTCCCCACATCTTTATTTCTTTGAGCGTCTTTAAGACTTCTCTTTTAGTCTTTGATATGTCTGCCATAAGTCTTTTCAGGATAGATTCTTTTGAATATTTTTTTCTTTGAATAGGTTATACTTTTCTGTTTTTTCTTCTTGCCTTGTGATATTTTGTTGAACATTGGACATTTTAATTTAATAATGTAGTAACTCTGTAAATCAGATTCTCCCTTTCTCCAATGTTTGCACTTACTGTTATTGTTTTAGGCTATTTTGTTGTCTGTGTGCTGAGGATCAGCCTGAGGTGTAAACTTAATGTCTAATTACGTCTTTTCTGAGTCTTTCCTTGGGTATGTGCACTTACTTTTTAATTTTCCTAATAAAACAAATATTTAGTTTGATTTTGAATATCTCAGTCTTTAATACCTGACTTCTGAAAAGGAGAAGGCAAAAACAATGGTGGGAAACAAAAAGCAATAGCACTTTAAAAATCCTTAAAGGGGAGTTCCTGTTGTAGAAATGAATCCCATTAGGAACTATGCAGTTGCGAGTTTGATCTATGGCCTCGCTCAGTGGGGTTAAGAATCTGGCATTGCAGTGTGGTGTTGTGTAGATCACAGAAATAGCTTGGATCCTATATTGCTCTGGCTGTGGTGTAGGCCAGCAGCTACAGCCCTGATTAGACCCCTATCCTGGGAACCTCCATATGTTTTGGGTGCAGCCCTAAAAAAACAAAACAAACAAAAAAATCCTTAAAGGTACCTCAGCCCTAGGGTAGGGGTTTTCAACAGTGGCTGCGTACCACTTTGTCTGTATCTCTGTGATCAGAAATAGCAATCAACAGTTGAAGCAAAGAGAACCAATATTTGGGGGACAGTCCTTTTTGCCCACCCTTGCTCCCCTAAGCTGTGTGCAGGCTGCTCTAAGAACATGTACACAGCTGCTTGCCATGTTGTTGGAGTGGGGTGTGGGTGGCTGCTACTGCACTAAGAGCTGAAATTGCTCACAATTTACTGTAATTTACTTTTAGGCCTTCTCTATGAAGTTGCAAGCAGTCTCCAGGGTTCCAAAAAATTTTATCAGACAGATTCTGCCACTGCAATTGCTGCTTAGCTGGGGAGATAGATCCCTGGTGCTACCTACTCTGCCATCTTTATAGAATCCTAGATCATCGAGTTTTAAACTCAAGTCTTGTGTAGATTTGCCTTAAAAGAAAAAAGGCTGGAATTCCTGCTGTGGTGCAGTGGGTTAAGAATCTGAGTGCGGTGGCTTGGGTTCCTGCAGAGGCATGGATTGATCTCTGGCTTAGCACAGTGGGTTAAAGTATCCAGCATTGCTACGGCTGTGCCGTAGGTTGCAGCTGTGGCTCGGATTCAGTCCTGGCTTGGTAGGTCCAACCATAAAAAATAAGTAAATAAAGAAAGTAAAGGAAAAAAGCTTCTTGTGAACATTTAATTTTCAGCAAAAAATGTATGCTACTAAGACAAGTTTTTGCAAAGAGTAAACTACAAAACCAATAGAACTCATAAACCCAGTTCATTAAAAAAAACTCATTAATTATAATGCACCAATGATACTTTGCTCAAAGTAAATTACTACTATGAATGAGAGTATGCAGATCGTCTTTTGATTTTTGTGGTAATACATACATAACATATAATTCTAAGTTAAATAGTTTAGTTTTTGTTTGCAAACATCACTATTATTTATCTCTAAAACTATTTCATTGCCCCATAGAAAAACTTTGTACCAATTAAACAGTTTCCTCATTTTCTCCTTTCTCAGCCACAGGTTCTTTTTTGAGTTCTGCATATCTATCCTTTAATGTGATGCCTTAGTTCTCTCATCCCTTTTCTCCATTTGAAATACTTTGAAATTTTCATTCATAGTTTGCTGTGAAGTTGTTTAGTATTCACTTGGAAGGAACTCATTATATGAAGATTTTTCTCTGTTCTTTTTTTCATTAGCTTTATCTATTTAACTTATAATTTAATTTTTTTTTTTTTTTCATTTTGGCTGTATCTCCAGTATGTGGAAGTTCTCAGGCCATCCAACCCACACCACAGCAGCAACCTGAACTGCAGCAGTACTGACACCAGATCTTTAACTGAGCTACAAGGGAATGCCTACTTAACTTTTAAAAATAAACCCATGATAGCAAATACAAGAGTGTGTTTTAGTCTCTCAGATGACATAGAATTTACTTATAGTGATATTTTAAACTGGCATTAAAACAAAGTTTAAAAAATTACTATAGACTTTATACAAGTTTTTAATTACCAGTGTGGAGTTACAGAGATGGTATTCTTTATAGACATGATATAAGGTCATAAAAGCATAGATAAATGTAGAGCAACTGAAAATAGAAAAGGTGGGATAGCTATGTGGAGTGGGGTGAGGGGAGAAAAGATGACATTTGATCCAGAGGTGAGATGATTAACAGAGCAAAGGATGACCCTCAACAAATGGGGCCTGCTATATCAAGGGGATTTTATCAAAAAAAGTAGGGAAATTTGAAGGAAAAGCTAATTTAAGGGAAAAAAAATTTGCTATTTTATCAAGTTAAATCTACCTTGCAGGAAGAAGAGATAGTATTAGGGGTGTGCTTTAGGTGTTACTGGCATAAGAGAGCTGAGATGAATCAGACATTCTTCTGGAATGAGAGAGTGCATACTTAGAATAGCAGAGGCAAAAGCATAAGGGTTTTCTGGAGTTCCCGTCGTGGCTCAGTGGTTAACGAATCCGACTAGGTACCATGAGGTTGCAGGTTCAATCTCAGTGGGTTAAGGATCCAGCATTGCCGTGAACTGTGGTGTAGGCTGGCGGCTACAGCTCTGATTCGACCCCTAGCCTGGGAACCTCCATATGCCGTGGCAGCAGCCCAAGAAATGGCAAAAAGCCAAAAAAAAAAAAGTGTAACGTTTTTCTTCTAACATTGGAGACAAGAAACGGGGACAAGATGTAAAGTGAGAATCAAGATGATCATTCCCCAGAATGCAAGGAAGGCATGTTTTAAGTTAGAAGTCAGCAGTGAGAATGTGACTGCGAGCGTGATGGCAATAAAGGATGACAAAAAGTAAAATACCATTGAATGAGATATTTGCTGAAATTTTCCTCTTTTTCAAAGAAAATAGAGCTGTGCGTTCTCAAAGAATATCTGATTACCACTTTGTTTAAAGAGATTATGGTTTTTGTTTTTCCTCTGGAATTTTTACCCTTATACTCTTCAATTTCCCAAGAATCTCTTTCTTAGTAAAATGCTCTGTGATGCTTTACTTGTTTTAGAAGTTAAAGCCAGCTGATTTGTTTTGTTTTTAATTGCATCATATCCTTTAAAAATAGTTTAAGATGTCTTGGGATATTAAGATATTTAGATTGGAATACTTCAGATATTCCAACCTAAATAGATATTTTAATTTTGCAAAGTAGTCTTATTATAATTTATAAAATTTTCCTTTTTTTTTTTGCTTTTTTTTGCTATTTCTTGGGCCGCTCCTGCGGCATATGGAGGTTTCCAGCCTAGGTGTTGAATTGGAGCTACAGGTGCTGGCCTACACCACAGCCACAGCAATGCAGGATCCAAGCCGAATCTTTGATTTATACCACAGCTCACGACAATGCCAGATCCTTAACCTACTGAGTGGATCGAACCCGCAACCACTTGGTTCCTAGTCAGATTCGTCTCCCCTGCGCCACAAGGGGAGCTCCTAATTTATCAGATTTTCTTATATGTAGAAATATGGTAGTATAACTTGGTTAGCTTTGTTTTATGTTGAGATCATTGATGGTAGTGTTAGTAACCACATTGGTTTGGAGAAAAATCATACTAGTTTTAATGGGAGAGAATAAGAAAGACAAAATGGGGAGTTCCCGTTGTGGCGCAGTGGTTAACGAATCCGACTAGGAACCATGAGGTTGCGGGTTTGGTCCCTGCCCTAGCTCAGTGGGTTAAGGATCCGGCGTTGCCGTGAGCTGTGGTGTAGGTTGCAGATGCGGCTTGGATCCCACGTTGCTGTGGCTCTGGCGTAGGCCGGTGGCTACAGCTCCGATTTGACCCCTAGCCTGGGAACCTCCATATGCCGTGGGAGCGGCCCAAAGAAATAGCAAAAAGACAAAAAAAAAAAAAAGAAAGACAAAATGGGATTTAAAAAATAATTTTTTATTACTTAATGGATTTTATTACATTTATAGGTGTACAACAATCATCACAACCAAATTTTACAGCATTTCCATCCCAAACCCTCAGTGGATCCCTCCACCCCCCAACCTGTCTCATTTGGAAACCATAAGTTTTTCAAAGTCTGTGAGTCAGTATCTGTTCTGCAAAGAAGTTCATTGTGTCCTTTTTTAAGATTCCAGGGTTGTGTGTTTTTTTTTTAATGGACTTTATTGCATTTGTAATTGTACAACGATCATCACATAAAATGGGATTGAAGAAATTTGTAGATATTAGTTGAAACACTTGTTAGTGATTTTTCCATTGTAGTAATTTTTCTTTTTTCTTTTTGGGGCCACACCCAAGGCATATGGAGAGTCCCAGGCTAGGGGTCAAGTTGGAGCTATAGCTGCCGGCCTATACCACAGCAACAGCAACTCGGGATCGGAGCCACATCTGCCACCTACACCACAGCTCTCAGATACTAGTTGGGTTCTTTAACCACTGAGCCACGAAGGGAACTCCCTCCTTTGTAGTAATTATTTGTGGTATTTGCTTTCCAGACAATCATTTCAAGATATATACCAATCAGATTCTGAAGGATGGGAGTCATTGAAAGATCTGAGAAGTCATCTTGGACATGTAGAATCAGAACTTCAATTTCTAAGTTTGCTTACTGGCATCAGCATAAGAAATTATTCCAAGAAGACGGAGGACCTAACAAGCACTGAAATGACAGAAAAGAGTAAGCATTAATTTTAATCTAGACATGGTATTGACGTTTACCTTATTATACTTAGGAAATTGGTTGTCTTCTCACTCAATTAAAATTCTGCAAGGTAATGATTTGAATGTTTTGTTGTTGTAAACTTGTTTTGTCAGGTGCCTGTGGAATATCACAGTGTGTGAAAGACTATGTGAGGTAGAAGTTCCCATTGTGGCTCAGCTTGTTATGAACCCAACTAGTATCCATGAGGATCAGGGTTTGACCCTTGGCATTGCTTAGTGGGTTAAGGATCCAGGGTTTGCTGTCAGCTGTGGTGTAGGTCAAAGATGCTCGAGGATCTGGTGTTGGTGTGGCTGTGGTGTAGGCCAGCAGTTGCAACTCTGATTCACCCCCTAGCCTGAGAACTTCCATATGCCGTAGTTTCAGCCCTAAAAAGCAAAAAAAGCAAAAAAAAAAAAAAGCTTCCTGAAGTAAATATTAAAGAAGATAGTCTTTGTCATTAATTAACTTAATAGTCAAGTAACAGGCAAGTGATTTTAAGAACAACAGCACCATTAGTGTGTAAATCTTAGCCCTTGTTTGCTACTGACATGAGCTGTGTCATCTACAGTGCACTATTCTTAATGAACGTGGCTTGTGGCCAAGATAAATATTTCAAAAGCTGGACCATTTGACAGAGGAGGATTTCTGGCCCCAATAATGTACATTTTATTACCAGGGATCTGTGATGCACTAACATGTAAAGGGAAGCTAATTCAGCTGTGCAGTTGGATGTTAGTAACTTTGTTTCGACAAGAGTAGCGTTATCTAAGGAAGGAATCACTTTTGGAAATGCTTCCTGATTTTTCTACCACAATAACACTCATGACCAGGGAGTAGAAGAGTGACTCTCCGAATGTCATGGGCAGTTCACTTCAGTGGAAGTTTGAATTACATATAGAAATAAGTAATGAAATTTAGACACTTAAGGTACTTGAAAGAAATAGATGGAATGCAAAGAGAATGGAGAGTGAGGTTTTACTCGGCAGAAGATTCAGTCTTCTATTTTGAGCCCCAGGTTCATCCCATGTTTAGAGCTATTTGGTGGTGCCCATTTAGAATGCCTTTGAATGGCTTGATTTTGAGCCCTTTAACCCTTTGCTGGTTTAGGTTCCAATTTTCCTGGATCTTCTGGGTCATTTCCACTTTTTCATGTGCTGTCTAGCTCATCCATTTCCAGCTTCCAAAATTAGGTCACGCTCATCTTTCCTCTCTTTATCCTTGTAGAATTATGCCCTTCTGGTGGCAATACAGGGGTAGGCTATTTAGAGGTACAAATGATTAGGTATAAAATAAGCTACAAGGATATTTTGTACAACATGGGGACTATAGCCAATATTTTATAGTAACTGTAAATAGAGGAGAACTTTTAAAACTTTTGAATCACTGTATTGTGTACCTGTAACTTATACAATATTGTACAGCAACTATACTTCAGTTAAAAACAAAGAAGGAATTGTGCTCCTCTAAAAATCTCTTCATTAGTTAATAATTATTTCTTGTGCATAGTGTTTAGCCTGGAAAGGGCATGAGGGAACTTTATAGGGTATTTTAAATTTCTGTATCTTTATCTTGGTGGTAGTTACATAGGAAACACTTGTCTTTTTGGTTTGTTTCTTTGTTTTTGCTTTTTAGGGCCTCACCTGCAGCACATGGAGGTTCCCAAGCTAAGGACCCAATTCGGAGCTACAGCTGCCAGCCTGCACCACAGCTGTAGCAACACGGGATCTGAGCCAAATCTGCGACCTACACCCCAGCTCACGGCAACGCCAGATCCTTAACCCATTGAGCAAAGCCAGGGACCAAACCCGCAACCTCATGGTTCCTAGTTGGATTCGTTTCTGCTGTGCCACGATGGGAACTCCAAGAAATACTTGATTATAATTAAGACTACCTAAAAAATAAAAATTAAAAAAATAAAGGCTTAGGCTCACCCAAAGCCAAAAAAAATCAATCATGTCGTATACTTAAGAATAGGGCATTTTATGCATTTGAATATATTCATATTATATCTAAAATAATTACTTTTGCTGTAATTTTGGAAAAGTTTTGATAGGTAATTGAAGTAAATGCATGGATTTAATTTATTGTCTAACTAGAACCAGATAATGTTGAAAAAATGAAAAATATCTAACAGTTATCATGAATCAAATTTGTCTAGAGTCATACTGGCATTTTTTTTTTCCCTTGGCCACATCTGCAGCCTGTGGAAGTTCCTGGGTCTAGGATTGAATCTGAGCCACAGCTGTGACCTATGCCACAGCTACAGCAACATTGGATCTTTAATATACTGCACCATAGTGGGAATTCCTAGCATATTTTTATTTCTTACCTTAACCCATGGTATAATTGAGAATTAGAGATTACAAGCTATCTTTAGTCCTGTTTTGCAAAGGTCATCAATTTGGTGCACATTCTTTCAAATGCAACTACTAACATACACTCTCACACATATATGTACACACACACACAATTAAACAATAGATACTTGAAGAAAATTGTTAATTGCAAACAGAATATTTATTTTTTGATTTACAGATATAAAGAAAGTTCTACAGAGACACAGATTATCAGGAAGTTGCCACATGATTACATTTCAACTTGAATTTCAGATTCTGGAAATCCAGGTAAGTTAAGGAATGTGTTGTGATAAATAACAAAGATTCTGCTGCTATGAAATTAAAAAAAAAAAAAAAACCCACACCCCAGTCTTCAGCAGTGGCTGTGCTGAAAAAGAGTTCTGAGCCAGGGCCCCCTTGTAGCACACTTCCATTAATATTAAAAAAGAAATTTAAGTATGAATACCCCTTTATGGTTTTATGTGACAATCCTAGCCAAAAGTATCTTCCTCTTGTGTTGTATCTCAGTAATCCAGTATAATTTGCTGGCATAACCAGAAAGCAGACAGAATGTTAACTTGCAGCCCCTGGTCAGGATAGGGCAGAGTAAGGCCCAGACATCTTCAGTGTTTGGCTCCAAGGAGAGTGGGATCCAGGCATATCATGAGAAGTGACCAAGTCTGGGCACATGTTTTGGAACCAGAAAGCAATTTCAACTAGTTGGTTTTATGAGTTTGGGCCTAAAGGGAGTATGTGAAGAGGAGAAGAACAGGTAGGTACAGGCGGGCTGACTTTGCCTCAGCTCATCAGATAATTAAAGAGGATGTAGACCACTTGTCACAATCAGGTCCTATGAATATGCGCCTTGCTTGCCTTCACAGTCGTGTGCCTGATTCTTCATGTTTCTTCTCAGCCACAAAAACAACCCTAAGTTGTCCCTTTTTGTATGGGACAGGATTTGATGTCAGGTGTCGGAAGCCACCCCCATCCAGTTAAGAGTGATTGGGTTTAAATATCTAGGCTAGGATTTGCTTCTTGAGAACTCTCTGCAGTTTAGGTTCCTGGTTGTCACCAATGATCATGGCAGGCTGAGAAAGGACTGAGGGATATCTCATCCCTCATCTGATAACAGAGCTTCCAGGCTGCTCTTGCCTCAGAGTACCCCTCTTTATTCTGCCAATGTGACCAGGAACATCCACAGTGTGGCATTGCCAAAGCCAGTTGAGTAGGATGATTAGTAGCCCTAGAGAAGGTACACTGTTGTCAGGTTGATACCAGGCTTTGGAGACATGAAAAGTTGCCAAGATGGTATTGTAGTTCTGCATGATCTCAAAGAGCATTGCTGAAAACTGAAACAGAATATGGACCCAGATGGATTGATACAGGGTGGATAGGATGAATAGCCCATGCCAAGACTCCAGGCTTCTGCTTTGTGTGGCCCAGGGATTCCTGGATGTTGTCACCTTGCAGAAGGCTATGTAGTCAGACCAGTTGCCTCTTCTTTCTTTGTGGCTAATGTAATCAGAGTGGTGATATAGCAAATACTTACATGCATTCTGGCCTCCATTAATTGCCAGGCCTGGAGTCTGTGTCAGGTTGGCAGTGTCAGAGGTCTGAGGTCCAGTCCTGAGGCTGAGAACATTTGCACCAGCAGTGTATACATTGCCCAGGAACCGCTCAGGGTATCCTAGTAGTCTCAGGGTCCTACAGTCTTAGTAGTCTTAAATTACTTAGGTCCTAGTAGTCTTAGGGTCCTTTTTCTCCTGTTGGCATTCATTTTTTTAATAGTCAGTCCATGGGTTATCTGGAGAGAAGCAAGACTATTGGCAAAATTAGGCTCATATTTGGAAAGCTATCCACAGGTCCAACTGAAAAAAGAAAGGCCATCCTCTGAATTTGAGACCAATGAGCTATTCAGTAGAGCTGTGCTTTCCAGGATAAGTTGTCACCAAATATTGGTTGGTGTATTCATTACTGGGGTTTTGGCTACAGAGAGAAAATAGATTGCAATGTTTTAATTTCATTTTATCAAAGTTGCATTCTTTGGTGACCTTAAGCCTCTGCAGGAAAGTGTCAGGCTGTAATTTGATCACATCATGAGTCAGATCAAGGATAAGGTTTTGATTTGGGGACCTTTTTTTTTTGTCTTTTTGTCTTTTCTAGGGCTGCACCTGTTGCATATGAGGCTAGGGGTCTAATTGGAGCTGTAGCTGGCAGCCTGTACCACAGCCACAGCAACGTGTGATCTGAGCCGCGTTCTGTGACCTACACCACAGCTTACAGCAATGCCGGATCCTTAACTCACTGAGTGAAGCCAGGGATGAAACCCGTAACCTCATGGTTCCTAGTCGGATCTGTTAACCACTGAGCCACAATGGAAACTCTTGGGGACATTTTTAAAATAATGTGATGTGCTTATGAAGCATGGCTGACTAGAGGCATTTCCAGCACAAATGAGCCCTGGGCCCCTGCAGCTCCCACTGTGGCTGGGCTTGCTGGTCCTGTGTGGCTGTCATGAGGCCGCACAGACAGGACCAGTGGCACATGGGCCCCGCCTTCCAGGACCTGCTATCCCTGTTGTAGTGACTATGCTCCCTATCTCCTACCAGGCAGTAGTGGTTGGCACCAACCCAGGCCTCACTTCCCTATCAGCAGTATTTAAAGCTAATATTCTGATCCTCATACCACCAAGGCATGACTGAAAATTTTGTAACTATTTAGTAATGGCCTAAAGTTATACTGTTAGCTCACATGCCAAATGAATTAGAATTAGTTGAGCTGTACATCACAGAAAACTTAAAACTGAGGAAGGTTCAAAGTAATAGAAATTTATTTCTCTGTTGCTTAAACAAATTTTCAGGATAAGTTTTCAAGGGCTGGTGTGGTGGTTTCCTGATCATCAGGCTTTGTCATCACCCACATGGCTTCCAAATCATGGTGCATTTATCACTTTAGCATTTCAGACAAGGCTAGGCAAACTAGGGCTCACCTCTTCACTTGAAGGACACTTTTCAGAAGTTGTAACACCCATCATTTTCACCTACATTCTAGTGAGCAATAAGTTAGTGCAGAAGTTTAGTTTTCACTATACATGCCATGTGGCCAGTGAAAAAATTAGAGCAAGTAAGAAGTACGAATGTTGGGGACTACCAGCAGTTTCTATCCCACATGATTTAGGAGATGTAGGGAAAAAAAATCTAAGGAGAGAAACAATTTATACTCTTTGAAAAACATAGAACACAGTAATTGCTGAATCTCTAAGGGAACTTAAGTTGTCACTATATACCTTTCAAAGTATGTAGGTACTATTGAACTGCTTGGTTTTACTTTCAATTTGCTACAGAAAGAGCATGCTCTTCTAGGCTTTGTTAAGAACATTCCTTTCTCTCTTCATCTTTCCAATTTTATGGTTTTTATTTAAATCCTAATGGTAAATGGTAAATCCTCATATATTCTAGGCCTACTTGGGCATGTATATTTTCAAAACTATATCTCTAGTAGAATTGCTAGGTCAAAGAAGATGTACCTGTAAATTCTGATTGATAGTACCAAACTGCTTTCTAAAATAGTTTAACCATTGTAAATGTTGAGCAGATTTTTTTTTTTTTTGCCACACCCAAAGCATGCTGAAGTTCCCAGGCCAAGGGTCAAACCCAAGCCATAGCAGTGACACAGGCCACTGCAGTGACAATGCCAGATCTGTAACCTACTGTGTCACAGGAGAACTCCTTGAGCAGACTTTTATAGTTGAGACCGATAGAAGAAAAGCATTGGTAAAGAAGCAGCAACCTTCTGTGTTGTGTTTTTAAAAACAAAATTTCCACTAGAGGGAGATATTTAGCTATCAGA
This sequence comes from Phacochoerus africanus, assembly GCF_016906955.1. Lineage (NCBI taxonomy): Eukaryota > Metazoa > Chordata > Mammalia > Artiodactyla > Suidae > Phacochoerus > Phacochoerus africanus. Next base: position 232,419 of record NC_062548.1, read on the forward strand.
AAATTAAAAGTTAACCTAAATAATAAAACTATATTAGTTATACAATGTCATTATAATAAAATCATAGTAGTACAATGTTAGAACCAAAGTGACCTAAAGTCATATTAATAGAATGTTGGGACTAAAAGTGACCTTTTAGATTATCTAGGTCAACCTTCGTATAGGGATTAATTATTCCCAGAATGTTTGAATGATTTCTGTGTTGGCACAGCTGCTTTTGTCAGACGTGGTTAGAACATACAACTCTTTTCACCAGATTTACTGTCTGGTGTTGATAGTGCTGAGGAGTTGCAAGAAGATTAGAATTAACATTTGTCAGTATTAATAGTCCATGTAACGTAATAAACCAAGTGGGTGGCAGTTTGCGGGAAGGTGGTGGAGTGGTATGTTTTCATATCTACTCTCCCTGAAACCCAATGATATGGAAAAAATGACCCCAAAATAGGGAAGTTTTTTAATTTAAGAGAGTATTTGGTCTTGGCACAACATCAACTACTGAGAGCTATAAAAAATTAAATTGGCAGCTTGGATAATTGCAAAGGTTTGAGAGACAACCAGGAGCTAGGGTAGGGTTGAACAGTAAGACTCATCTCCTACACAAGGCCAGCCCTTCAAGACTCCAGAGGTAGCTGTTTCATCTAATGCATAGGAACCAACATAATAGAAACCACCAAGCAAAATGAAGAAACAGAGGGATATATTCAAAACAAGAAAGAACAATTTAAAAACCTTAGAAGAAAACCTTAAATGAAACAAATAATTTACCTGATAAAGGGTTCAGGATTTCCTGTCATGGCTCAGCAGAAATGAATCTGACTAGCATCCATGAGGATGCAGGTTCAATCCCTGACCTTGTTGAATGGGTTAAGGATCTGGCATTTCTGAGAGCTGTGGTGTAGGTCACAGACATGGTTAGGATCCCATGTTGCTGTGGCTTTGGCATAGGCCGGCAGCTATAGCTCCAACTTGACCCCTAGCCTGGGAATCTCCATATGCCATGGGTGTGGCCCTAAAAAGACCAAAAAAAAAAAAAAAAGAGAGTTCAAAATAATGGTCATAAAGATGCTAACGAGACTCGAGAGAAAAATGGATGAACATATTGAGAACTTCAACAAAGATAAGGAAAATGTAAGAAAGTTCCAAATAGAAGTTAAAGAGCTGCAGAATACAGTAAGTGAACTGAAAAATACATTGATGTGGTTCAACAGGAGACTACATGAGACAGAGAAGAGATCAATGATTTCAAAGACAGGACATAGGAACTCACCAAATCAAAGCAGCAAAAAGGGAAAAAAATGAACAAAAGTGAAGATGGCTTAAGGGACCAATGGGACAGCATGAAGCATGCTAACATTTACATAGGAGCCTGAGAAGAAGAGAAAGGGTTTGAAAACATATTTGAAGAAATAATGACAGAAAAACTTCCCTAAAATATAAAAACAGTTCTCCAGATCCAGGAACCCCAGAGAATTCCAAATAAGAGGAACCCCAAAAGACCTGTTAGAAAAGATCAGTAAAACTAAGAGCAGGTTCTTTGAAAGGATAATCCAAATTTATAAAACTTTGGCTAGACTTACCAAGAAAACAAAAAAAGTTTCAAGTAAATAAAATACAAAATGAAAGAAGACGTGGTACACATACGCAATGGAGTACTACTCAGCCATAAAAAGAACAAATCAATGCCATTTGCAGCAATATGGATGCAACTAGAGATTATCATATTAAGTGAAGTAAATCAGAAGGAGAAAATCAAATACCATATGATATCATTTATATGTGGAATCTAAAATGTGGTGCAAATGAACTTATCTACAGAATAGAAACAGACTCACAGACATGGAGAACAGACTTGTGGTTGCCTAGGGAGAGAAGGGAGAGACTGAGATGGACTGGGAGTTTGGGGTTAGTAGATGCAAACTATTACATTTAGAATGGATGGGCAATGAGGTCCTACTATATAGTACAGGGAACTGTGTCCAATCTCTTGGAATAGAGTATGGTGGGGGATGATATGAGAAAAATATGCACACACACACACACACACACATATGCCTGGGTCACTTTGCTATACAGCATAAATTGCTACAACATAGTAAATCAACTATGATAAAAATATACAAAAAAAAAGTGAAAGAAACATTACAACTCTACCAAGGAATACAAAAGATCATAAGAGACTACTGTGAATAATTATGTGCCAAAAAATGGATACACTCCTAAAAACAACTCTCCAGGACTGAATCAGGAAGAAACAGAAAATCTATTTATTTATTTATTTATTTATTTGCTTTTTAGGGCTGCACCTGCAGCACATGGAGGTTCCCAGGCTAGGGGTCTAATCAGAGCTACAGCTGCCAGTCTATACCACAGCCACAGCAACTTGGGATCCAAGCCGCATCTGTGACCTATACCAGAGCTCATGGCAATGCTAGATCCTTAACTCACCGAGCGAGGCCAGGGATCAGACCTGCGTCCCTGTGGATACTTGTTGGGTTCATTACCACTGAGCCACGACAGGAACTCCTGAGTCAGTAATTTAAAACCTCAGCAAACTAAAATCCAGAACCAGATGGCTTCACTGGTGAATGCTACAAACCTTTTTTTTGGGCAGGGGGGTGCCTGAGGGATGCTGAACTTCCCTGGCCAGGGATTAAACCTGAGCCCCAGCAGCGACAACACTGAATTCTTAACTGATAGGCCACCAGGGGACTTCATACAAACATTTGAAGAAGAATTATACCAATTCTTCTCACACTCTTCCATAAAGTAGAAGAGGAACTTCTGAACTCACATTACGAGGCCATCAGTAACCTGATAACCAGAACAGACAAGGGCACAAGAAAAGCATTTGAAAAGGATTTGAAAGACTTGTGCACTGAAAGTATGACATTGGTGAAAAAAAATATATAATACAGATAAATGGAAAAACATTTCATGCTCATGGATAGAATGAATCACTATTTTGAAAATATCCATTCTGCCCAAAGCTATCTACATGTTCAATGCAAATCCCTACCAAAATTCCAATGAAGTTTTTCACAGAAATACAAGAACCTCCTAAAATTTGTGTGTAAATCACAAAAGATCCCAAATAGCCAACTCAATCTTGGAAAGGAGAACAAACCTAGAGCCATTGCCCATCTTGATTTTGAACAATATCACAAAGCTATAGTGATCTAAACAGTATTGTATTGGCCTAAAAAAGATGCATATGTCAATGGAACAGAATGGAGTGCCCAAGAAATAAACTCATGTATGTATGGTTAGGTAATGTATGTCAAAAGAGCCAAGATGGTAGAATAGAGAAAGGATAGTATCTTTAATAAGTGGTATTGGGAAAACTGGACCATTGTTTTACATCAGACACGAAACCTAACTCAAAATGGATTAAAGATTTGAATGTAAGACCTGAAACCATAAAACTTGTAGAAGAAAACATAGGACCTAAGTTCCTTGACTTCAGTCTTGCTGATGATTTTTTGGATTCAACTAAAAGCGAAAATAAACAAGTGGAACTACCTCAGACTAAAAAGTTGTTTTTTTTTTTTTTTTTGCTTTTGTGTTTTTAGGACTGCACCCACAGCACATGGAGTTTCCCAGGCTAGGGGTCTAATTGGAGCTACAGCTGCAGGCCTATGCCACAGCCACAGTAACCCCAGATCCAGGCCACGTCTGTGACCTACACTGCACCTCACAGCAATACCGGATCCTTAACCCACTGAGCGAGGCCAGGCATCAAACCCACAACCTCATGGTTCCTAGTCAGATTCATTTCCACCGAGCCACAACGGGAACTCCTAAAAAGCTTTTGCAAAGCAAAGGAAACAACAAAATGACAAGACTGAATGGGATAAAATATTTGCAAATCATGTCTGATAAGATGTTAACATACAAAATATATAAAGAGCTGATAAAAGTCAATAGTGAAAAAAAGCCTGATAAAAATGAACAGAGGATTTGAATAGACATTTTTCTACAGAAGACATACAGAAGGCCAGCAGGTACATGCAATGATACTCAACATTACACTAGTAATCAGGGAAATGTAAATCAAAGCCACAATGAGATAGAACCCCACATCTGTTAGAATGTATATTGTAAAAAAGACAAGAAGTAACAGGTATTGATGAGAATATGGAGAAGTGGGACTGCGTACTGTTGATGGTCTTGTAAGTTCGTAAAGCCACTATGGAAAAGAGTGGACACTGCTCAGAAAGTTAAATATATAACTTGGGTGGTCCAGCAATTCTACTGGATATTTATCCAAAGGAAACAAAAACAGTGACTCAAAAAGATATATATATATATAATGCCCACATGTTCACTGAAGCATTATTTACAATAGCCAAGACATGGAAACAGTGTCCATCAATGGATGAATATATAAGGAAAATGTGGTCTGTATATACAGTGTAATATTTTTCAGCCATAAAATAAATGACATCTTGGAGTTCCTGGCTCAGTGGTTAACGAATCCAACTGGGAACCACGAGGTTGTGGGTTTGATCCCTGGCTTGGCTCAGTGGGTTGAGGATCCAGTGTTGCCGTGAGCTGTGGTGTAGGTCGCAGACACAGCTCGGATCTGGCGTTGCTGTGGCTGTGGTGTAGGCTGGCGGCTACAGCTTCGATTAGACCCCTAGCCTGGGAACCTCCATATGCCACGGGTGTAGCCATAGAAAAGACAATAAATAAATAAATAAATAAATGAAATCTTACCATTTATGACAACATGGATAAACCTCAAAGGCATTGTGCTAAAAAAGTCAGACAGAGAAAGATAAGTACTGTATGATCTCACTTATATGTGGAATTAGGAAGCAACATAAGCAAAAAGAAAGGTTTATAGTTACAGAAAGTAGATTACTGGTTGCCAAGGGTGGGGGATGAAGAGAATGGTCAAAGATGGTCAAAAGGTATAGACCTCCAGTTAGAAAATAAATAAGGCTTGGGGATCTAATGTACAGTACGATAACTACAGTTAATCATACTTTTGGAGTTCCCATTGTGGCTCAATGAGTTAGGAATCCAGTGAGCATCAATGAAGATGCGTGTTTTTTCCCTTGCCGCTCTCAGTGGGCTAAGGATCTGGCATTGCTATGAGCTTCTGTGTAGGTTGTAAATGTGGCTTGGATCCTGTGTTGCTGTGGCTATGGCATAGGCCAGAAGCTGCAGCTCCAATTTGGCCCCTAACCTGGGATCGTCCATATGCTATGGGTGTGGCCCTTAAAAAAAAAAAAATCATACTTTATTGCTTTTTTTTTTAATGCCTGTACCTGTGGCATATGGAAATTCCTGGGCCAGGGATTGAATCTGAGCCCCAGTTGCAGCAATACTGAAGTCTTTGACCCACTGCACCGGGCTGGGGATTGAACCCACACCTCTGCAACTGTGTGCCACTGTGGGTCAGATTCTTAACCGACTGCACCATGGCTGGGATTCCTATTTCATTGCATTTTCAAAAGTTGCCAAGAGAGTAAATCTTCAAATCATCACAGAAAAACAATTTTTATAATTATGTATGGTATCCAATATTAATCAGACCTATTGTGATCATTTTGCCATATATACAGATGTGAAATCATAATTTTGTACAACTGAAACTGATATAGTGTTATGTCAATTATACCTCAATGAAAATTTTTTAAAAGAATGCAATCCCATGTCATAGGCTCCAAACAAAATTGACTTGATGTGATGACATTCAAACCCAAATGGAAAAAAAAAAAACAAAACACTGAAATCTGATTATAGTGTGTTTTGTGAGCATTCCATAAATTTTGCAAAGTTAACAGGACCCTCTCCCTAAATATCTCTACCCATAGTCCTTAAGTTGTGAAGAAGAATGAGAAATGCAAACTTCAGTTAAGTTGGCTGTAGTAGAAGGGAATGTGCTGCTGACACTCATGAAGGGTCTTTGAGATCTGGTTGTTTATAAGGTCCTCTTTGTTTACGATTGGGGTGGATTGACCTTATTAGCTGTATGACCAGCAAGGAGAGAGATAAGGAAAAAGTGTCTTACAGAATCCACAACACACACTTCTCCCGCCATCCCCACAAAAAAAGAGGGGCCAATAAGTCATAGGCTTTATGCTGACAGAATAATTTGCCTATTCTAATGGGTGAAAGGCCAAAATTCAAAACATAACATTGAAGCAAAAGATAAGACATTCCTCTGAGATTTTGTTCTTTTTTCTTTATTTCTTTTTGTTATAACAGCTTGAGATCGGTTTACATATAATTCATCCATTTAATGTATATATTCAATATACATATAATACATATATACATCATATATATAATGTCTTGATTATAGACATAATTCATGTTCCTTAAAGGGAAAAATTAGAAAATGTGAAAAATAGGAATCATGCATAGTCCTACTACCCAATCACTGCTAAAATTATGCTTCTTTTCCTCATGACTTTTCTGAGTAATTTTATAAAGTTGTGATTCTTCTATACTGTCATTTTTATGTAACATTCTCATTCCTCATTAAAACTTGAAGTTGTTATTAAAATCATTTCTAAATATTAAAAAAAAATAAAGTATACATCCAGCCAGTTTCAGTTTACTCAGGTTTGTGCAACTATCACCATGTAAATTTTAGAATTTTATCACCCCTAATTTGCCTCTCTTTTGCCCAGACTAACTTATCTATCTTCTTTCTCTATGGATTTATTTATTCTGGGCATTTCATAAAAAAGGAATCATAAAATTTATAGTCTTTTTTTGCTAGTTTCTTTTTCTTAGCACAATGTTTTCAGAGCTCATTCATGTTATAGCATGTATCATTACTTCATTGTTTATTTTTTGGCTGAATAATACTGCATTGTAAGGATATATATCACATGTTGTTTATTCATCAGCTGATGAACATTTGGCTTATTTTCACCTTTTGGCTGTTATAAATAACATTTCTGTAGCTGTTCATGTATAAGTTTGTAAGTAGACATATGTTTTCATTATTCTCATATATATCTAGGTATAGAATTACTGGGTCAGGTGGAAGTACCAGATGATGTTGAGTACTAGCCAATGTCGAGCATCTTTTCATAAGCTTCTTGGCCATTTTTATATTATCTTTGATGAAATGTCTGTTGAGATTCATTGCCCAATTTTACTTGGGTCATTTGTCTTTTTATTATTGTCTCTGGAATTTGTGGGGATTTTTTTGGCTATGCCTGTGGCATGAGGAAATTCCCAGGCCAAGGATTAAACTTGCACCACAGCAGTAACCAGAGCCACACAAGTGGCAATGCCAGATCCTTAGCCCACTGGACCACCAGAGAACTCCTGGAATTTGTTTTTTATTAGATATGATGGTAGATACACACAGATGGCCTACTTTAACTACAGCTGCTTGCTTTTTTTTTTTTTTTGCTTTATAAGAGCCATCTGTGTGAATATCAAAGTTCCCAGGTTAGGGGTCAAATTGGAGCTGCAGTTGCCAGCCTATACCACAGCCACAGCAACACAGGATCAGAGCTGTGGCTGTGACTTATTCTGCACCTCATGACAATGCTGGATCCTTAACCCATGGAGTGAGGCCAGGGATCAAACCCGTGTCCTCATGGATACTAGTTGGATTCGTTACCACTGAGCCACAATGAGAGCTCCATAACCACAGCTGCTTCTAAAAATTTCTAATTTATTCTTTAGCAGCTGAAAAACTAAACAGAGATTATAAATCATTAATACCCATTTCTGCAGCAGCTCAAAATGTAAAGAGACAAGTCATATAGTGCCCAGACAAATGGAGAAGAGTCAAGCATTATCTACTCATTCTTTATCCTTAGGTTATAGCAGAAATTGCTAGATCTACTCCTGTTAATAAATTAAGATTCACAGTGTACAGAGCACAAAGATGGTGCAGGGTTTGTTCATCATCCTTTAGGATCCTTGCCGTGAAAGGAATTAGAAAATGGAGTTAAATTCACTTTGAAAGAAATAATCCAGGAAATACAAGAACATGCTATATTATAACTGCTTGGACTTTCAAATGAAAACATTCAGGAAAATTGAGTAAGAAGGTAAGAGAGCTGAGAGAAAGAAAGGAAGGAAGGAAGAATAAAATGATTATAGTTCTGAAAATTAAATTAGAAGTAGCCAGGTGTACAATTTGGAGGATATGCTTGAGAAAAATCACCTACAAATGAAGTTGGAGAAAAAAAATCACCTATGCTTGCAGCTGAAGAAAAATGTGGAAAACAGACAATGATTTTTCCAAAAACAAAAAAATAGAGAGTAATAATAGAAGAAAATTTACTAGAGTAAAGGAGAAAACCTGGATTTTGTAGATCATAATATTTAACAGTTTATTTTACAATCCCCATTATTGAATATAGAATTGTTTTGTGCTCTTTATTATAAAGAGCCCTTTTGTCTTCATTTCTTATTTCTTTATTATGAATTCTTAGAATTCAAATTGCTGAGACAGAGAATATAAACAATTTGTGCATTGTGAAAATTATGTTATAGGTAAAAATGTCAACTCATTGTTTTAATTTACATTTATCTTATTGTCAGAGTGAGCATGTTGCCTTTTACCTCTGAGTTTTTAGTTCATGTGTTTTACCTTTTCCTCTTCAGTTTACTTATTTCCTTGTGTTTGTAACACAGATTTTTCTGTTTATTTCTTTTAAAGTCATTTTTATAGATATTTTGTGTTTTTATGTAACATATTTGGTATTTTTTGTTATTGTTAGAAAGTTCTTGCTCATTTAGTAATCAGTTAAATGTCTATGTTTTCTCCTAATATTTTGTGGTTTCACTGTTTACATTTAAGTAAGTAATTTATTTGGAGTAGTTCATTTCGGTTTTTGGTTTAGAGTGAGGATCTGATTTCATTCTTTTAAGACTGTAGTACCTTTTCTTGGTTACCTTTTCCTGTTACCTGGTGGCATTTCATTTTGAATATTTTAAAAGTAGTTTTTTTTTATTTTATTTAAAAGTTGACTGTGCTTTGATACACAAGTTTTTTTTTTGTCCTTATTTTAGAATAAGGAGAGTTTATCTTCTGTTATTACTGACCTCAGCATAATAATGGAGCCCACCGAATATTCAGAATTAAGTGAATTTGTATCTAGGTAAGATATTTTACTTTTTTTGAGGTTATTTTAACTTTACAATTTTAAGTTTACCTGTTCTTTTTTCTTGATAAGTAAATTTCAAAATATCTCTGAAAGCAGAACATCATTATTGTGGCTTATATTTAAGCCTATATTCTCTGTATCTCTCATTCATTCAATTAAAATTTATTATACATTCACCAAGTCCTAGGCATTAAAATTAAAATGTGAGCAAAACTAGATATAATCTTTGATCCTCATAGAATTTGTAGCCTAGTAAAGAATTCAGATATTAAATAATCTCAGAAATTAAAATTATGGCTGTTTTAAATGCTACAAATGAGAGTTATAAACTGTATTGAAGCTACATCAGGAATTTGGCTTTTGGGGAAAACATAGAATATTTTCCTAAAACTTGAGCCAATGTGAACAGGTGTACAGTAAACAAAAGAGATCCGAGGAGTTCCTACTATGGCACAGTGGGTTAAGGATCCAGCGTTGTCTCTGTGGCAGTGTGGGTTCCAATCCCTGGCCTGGTGCAGTGGGTTAAGGATCCAGCTTTGCTTCAGTTGTGGTGTAGGTTGCAGCTGCAGTTTGGATTCAGTCCCTGGCCTGGGAACTTCCATATGCTGTGGTTATGGCCAAAAAAAAAAAAAAAAAACCCAAAACCAAAACCCAACAACAACAACAGCAAAACCAAAAGAGTTCCTAGATAGAATAGCTTGTGCTAGGAGGGAGCATGGCACCTATGAGCATCTCGGGGAGGCCAGAGTAACTGGGGGAAGGCAAGAGCAGAGAATTGTGGTATAAGATAAAGTTAGCAACCTATGTAAGGTCCACACTATGGATTTTGGTATAAGGAGTTTGATCATAGTCCTGACCATTGTGAAGCTATTGAATGATTTTAAGCAGAGCCAAAGGAAGACAAAGTATGATATCCTGGGAGCTCCCATTGTGGCTTAATGGGTTAAGAACCTGACTAGTATCCAAGAGTTTGCAAGTTCGATGCCTGGCCTCACTCAGTGCATTAAGGATCTGGTGTTGCCATGAGCTGTGGTGTAGGTCACAGATGTGGCTTGGATCCCATATTGCTATGGCTGTGGCATAGGCCAGCAGCTGTAACTCTGATTTGACCCCTAGCCTGGGAACTTCCATGTGCCACAGGTGCAGCCCTAAAAGGGGGAAAAAAAAAGAAGTATGATATCCTGGAAAGAATTACTCTCGATGCTGCAGGGAGAAGGGATTTGAGGGATAAAATTGAATATAGGAGGGTTAATGACTAGCCCATTAAAACAGTTTAGGGAAACAGAAATTTGTAGTTTGGACTAGATTAGTGGTAGTTGAGATAAAGGACTGGATGGATTTGGGGACGGTTTAGCAAGCACTATTGGGTAGGCATTATGTTCATTGAATAAGAGGGATTAGGAGTCACTGACAGGTTATAACTCCTTAATCGTGGTGATTACATTTGTTGAGACAGAAGTTGGAAGAGGACCATGTCAGATGAGATTGTGACTTCAGTTTGTATATGTTAAATATGAGTGCCTTTAAAACACTGAAGTAAAAATATGAAGTAGGCAGCTAAGAAGAGATGTGGGTAGGAGAGAGAAACCTTGGTGTTATCTGCCAGTGGTCAAAGTTAAAACTTGGAGCAGGAATGAGATTGCCTTTAGAGAAAATATAGAATGAAAACAGGAAAAGGACTGAAACTGAACCTTAAGGAATTCTACTGAATAGAGTTCAAGGATACTGCAAAGGAACTAGAAAACTGCTGGAGAGATGGGAGGAAATCAAGGGTGCATTGTCGACCACTGACAATTGAGTTGACAGTTTTTCTTTCACATCTTTAAAGAAATCCTTACAGTGTATACTGGAGTACATAGATACATTGTAAAAAGAAATTTACTATACTGTTTTTGTGTGTGTATGACTTTTTCCTGTTGTTTTTAAACTTTTCTAATGATTTTTCTTTTTGACATTTTGTGCTATTTCTAGGATAGGTTTGTGTGAAAATTCCCAACCACATCTTTTCGGATGCTTTTTCTGTCATAGTTCTCCAACTCTGATTACCTATATGTTAGAATATTTGATATATTGTCTCAGTGTTTGGATGCTCTATTCTATTTCTTTCACTGTTTTTTTCCTTTGCATTTCATTTTGAATAATTTCTATTACCCTGTCTTCAAATTCGCAGATTCTTTCCTCAGCTGAAGTCCAGTGTGCAAATGAGACCATTGAAAGAATTCTTTATCTCTAATGTTTTTTATTTCTAGTGTTTTCATTTGATTCTTAATTTTTCTCTCTATACTAAAATTCCCTATTTGTTTATAAATGTGTCCACCTTTTTTTTACTAGATCTTTTAACCTATCGGTCATAGTTATTATTTTCTTTAACATCTTATTATGGAAATTTTCTAATATAAGTTCCCCTTGTAATCCACAAATAGAGCATTCCTGTCAAACCTTTTGGGTTTTTTTTTGTTTTTTTTTGTTTTTTTTGCTATTTCTTGGGCCGCTTCCACGGCATATGGAGGTTCCCAGGCTAGGGGTCTAATCAGAGCTGTAGCCACTGGCCTACGCCAGAGCCACAGCAACGCAGGATCCGAGCCGCCTCTGCAACCTACACCACAGCTCAGGGCAACGCCGGATCGTTAACCCACTGAGCAAGGGCAGGGACCGAACCCGCTACCTCATGGTTCCTAGTCGAATTTGTTAACCACTGCGCCACGACGGGAACTCCTGTCAAACCTTTTGTAAGCCAACATGGTGTAAAGAAAAAAGCAGTTATTTCAGGACTCATTCTGTTAATGGATGCACAAAATAAATCAGGACATACCTCAAATGCTCACAGTCATAGTTTAATGCTATGGTGGCTTGATACTGAGATGCTGAGGGTCCTTCTGGGGAAGGACTTTAGTGGTTCCACTCTTGCTCCTTGGGGTGTGTGTTGCCTTTATGATGGCTCCCTGCAAAACAAACCCTGAATGTTACTTTCACTTTTCACCTTTTCTTTTTTTTTTTTTTTTTTGAAAAAGTGAAAATTCTTTTCAGATTTTTTTCCCATTATCAAAAAGAGGTACTAATGTAGATCTTCACTAAAATGAAGTGGTATGAAATCAGACTTTCAAAATGTAGGGAATACCTGGATATGTTAAAATAATAGTATAATTAATCTGCAGCTACCTATTAGGTACCATCAACAATTACCAATATTTTGTCAATCTTATTAAATCTATTCTTATTACATAACACATTTTAAAACTTTCAATTTGGAAATAATTATAGACTCAAAGAAATTTGCAAAAAACAAAATAGAAGGAGATTCCCTATACCCTTCATCCAGCCTTTGAGAGTGATAACATCTTGAATAATTGTAGTATACTGTCAAAACCAGAAAATTGATATTAGTAAGATCCAGAGAGCTTTTGCAAATTTTAGCAGTTTTGCAAGTGCTTTGTATGTGTGTGTTCTATGCAATTTTTATCATCTACATAGCTTTGTGACACCACCACTACATTTAAGATAGAAAACTATTTCATACTCCTTTTATTAGCTCATTTTCCCCCTAATTAAAAAATTGTGGTAAAATATATATAGCATAAAATTTGCCTTTTTAACCCTTTCATCTGTACAGTTCAGTAGTATTACATACATTCATAGTGTTAAACAGCCATATCCATCTCCATGACTATTTTCATCTTATAAAACTGAAGCTACATACCCATTAAAAAATAACTCCCAATTTCCTTCTCTGCCCAGCCCTGAGCAAACATCATTCTTATTTTGCTTCTATGATTTTTAATTAGTTATTTAATTTAATTTTAATTTAATTTAATTTTCAATTTTTTTAAATTTTTTTCTTTTTTGGCTGCTCCTCAGCATATGGAGTTCCCAGGCCAGGGATCAGATCTGAGCCTCAGTTGCAACCTGTACTACAGCTGTGACAGTGCTGAATTCATTAACCCACCAAGCCAGGCCTAGGATCGAACCAGTGTCCTTATAATGCAGAGATGCTGTCGATCCCGTTGTGCCACAGGGGGAACTCCTATAGTTATTTTAAAGCCCCTATCTGATATTATCAACATTTGAAACATCTTTGAGTCCAGTTGTGATTAGTTTATAATAGTTTGTTTTTTTCTTGACTTTTTGTGACTTATAATTTTTAATTGATTGATGGACATTGTTTGTGAAAAAACAGTAGAGACTGAAGCAAATAGTATGTATGTCCAGAAATGGGCGTATTGGAGTTACCTTCGTGGCGCAGTGGTTAACGAATCCGACTCGTTAACCGTGAGGTTGCAGGTTTAATCCCTGGCCTTGCTCAGTGAGTTAAGGATCCGGTGTTGCCATCAGCTGTTGTGTAGGTTTGTGTGTGTACCGCTGAGGGGAGCTCTCTCTGGTTGCCTACCATGATTCCAGTCTTTTTTGGTGGAGTCCCTTTTTGTCTGGGGTTTCCATCTGTTCTAAAATGACACTCCACCCCTAACAATTTGTTGAAATTATAGATAATTTCTTGATATTTATATGGTGGTTGCTTCCCTCCCCTGTCTTTAACCAAGTGTGTATAGTTTATGTGTCCTCTTTCTCCCTTAAGTGAGAACAATATTCATTTATTTGGTTACTTTATGAATTCAGGTTTTTAATGGGCTCAAGAAAGGTTATGATTTTGTAGATTATTCAGATTTTCCTTGATGCTAGGTTTAGAGTGACATGCTCTGCAACTTTTTACATCTTAAGTAGAAATGGAACTCTTTCTCGATTTTCTCTGATTCTAATTCTGAAATTTGGGACATACTCTCTTTTTAACTTCTGCATCCATCTTACCCTTTCTTTCTTTCTTTTTTTTTTTTTTTTTTGGTCTTTTTGCCTTTTCTAGGGCCGCTCCCTCAGCATATGGAGGTTCCCAGGCTAGGGGTCAAATAGGAGCTGTAGCTGTTGGCCTATACCACAGCTCACAGCAACGCTGGATCCTCAACCCACTGAGCAAGTCCAGGGATCGAACCCTAGACCTCATGGTTCCTTAGTCAGATTCGTTAACCACTGAACCACAATGGGAACTCCCTTATCCTTTCTTTATATTTTTTATCTCTTCATATCTTTGGGCTTATTCCTCATTGTTTCTCAAGTCTCTATTTCAGTTCAATAATTATTTCATCATTTTCTGACTTATCTGCTCTTAAACCCCCATCCATTGAGTTTTAAATTTCACTGATAGTACTTGTCTTTTGTAAAAGTTCTTTGTGTCTCATTTTCAAGTTTTTGTGTCTTTTTTAAATATAATCCTTTTTTTAATGGTTCTTGCTTTTCCATGTAATTATACCAAATTATCTCCTTGGATGTAATATGCCAGTAAAGGATAACTGTTGCTTCAAATTACATCTAATTGGCTATTAAATCCATCCATTGATCTCACCTCATTATCAGGACTGATTATTCCTCAAAGTTCTCTGTGTGACCTCCTTTGTAATTTATCTCTTTTCATAAAGGTTAGCAATGTAAGCATCTTTACATGTGCTTAATTGCCATATATTTATACTTTTTCATGAAGTTTAAGTCTTTTGCTTATTGCTTCATTAGATTATTTGTCTTTTCACAGTTTTTTTCGGAGTTCTTTATATATTCTGCATACAAGTTCTTTGTCCTATATGCAATTTCCAAATATTTCTCCTATTCTGTAGCTTGTCTCTTCATTTTCTTAAGTGTCTTTCAAAGAGCAAAGTTGTTGTTGGTTTCAGGAACACAGTTTGCATTTTTTTTTCTTTTTTTTTTTTTTGGCCATCCCTGAGGAATATGAAGTTCCCGTGCCAAGGCTCAAACCCATGCCACTGCACTGACCTGAGCCACAACAGTGACAACACCATATTCTTAACCCACTGAGCTACCAGGGAACTCCTGTCTTTTTTTTTAGTTCATGTTTTTCTATGATGTCTGAGAACTTTTTGCTTAACCTCAGATCATGAAAATTACCTTCCAAATTTTAAAATTTTTATAATTTTACCTTTTATATTTGGATCTATGATTCATTTGCCTTACTCTAATTGTTGATCTGTTTGGTTTGAGATCGATCCACTTAGCAGTTATTTTTTGTTCTCTCCATGTTTTGTTCGTCTATTTTTCCCTCTTCGTATCTTTTCTGGATTCTTGAATACTTTTTAAAATTCCACATTAATTTGATTTTTTTCTATATATCTTACATATTATATAAATATATGTTTTAAAATAATATATCTAAATATGTATTATATGTGTAATATATTTTACTGGTTCCTTTAGGGATCATAGTCTATTTAAAATTAATGCTTTCCCACTTCAAATGGAAAGTTTATACTAAATAGATCCCTTTACTCTCATCTCTTCATGTCATAGTCATTATATATATTATTTCCACATATTTTGTAACCCCATCAGATAATGTTATAATTCATACTTTCTGTCTTTCAACATATTTTAAGGAACTGGAGAAGAATAGTCTGATAATATATGCAGATTTTTACCATTTAGTTTTTTTGTTTTGTTTTGTTTTGTTTTGGCTTTTTAGGACTATACCCATGGCACATGGAGGTTCTAGGCTAGGGGTTGAATAGGAGCTGCAGTTGCTAGCCTCTGCCACAGCAACACCAAATCCGAGCCATGTCTGGTACCTACACCACAGCTCACGGCAACACTGGATCCTTAACCCACTGATCAGGTCCAGGGATCAAACCCATATCCTCATGGATACTAGTTGGGTTTGTTACCAGTGAGCCACAATGGGAACTCCCCATTTTATTTTTTTCCCCTTTATTCCTGATATTACAGGTTTCCCTATGACATTTCTTTTTCATCTGAAGAACGTTCTTTAGCATTTCATTTTGAGTAGATTCACTTGGCAGATTCTTTTAGTTTTCTTTCATCTGAGAATGTCATTATTATACCTTCATTTCTGAAATATTTTTACTAGATATTTAATTCTGAGTTGACTTTCTTTCCTATAGATACATTTATTTATTTTGCTTTTTAGGGCTGCACTTGGGGCATATGGATGTTCCCAGGCTAGGGATCAAATTGAAGCTGCACCTGCCAGCCTACACCACAGGCACAGCAATGCAGAATCTGAGCTGCGTCTGCAATCTGCACCACAGCTCATGGCAACACCAGATCCTTAACCCACTGAGCAAGGCCAGGGAATCAAACCTTCATCCTCATGGATGCTAGTGAGGTTTGTTTCTGCTGAGCCATAATGGGAACTCCCTCTATAGGTACTGTTAAAATATTGTTTTACTTCCTTCTGGCCTCCATGGTTTCTGTTGAGAAATCCATTGTCTTTGAATCCTTGTTCCTCTGTATAACGTGTGTCTGTTTTCCTGTAACTGATTGAAGGGGTTTTCTGTTTCTTTTCAATAGTTCAATTATGATCTATTTAAGCATGAATTTCTTTGAGTTTATCCTCTCTGGCCTTTTAAGAGCTTCTTGAATTTGTATTTTTTTGTCTTTTTACTTAATTTGGCAAGTTTTCAGCCATTATTTCTCCGAAATTTTTTTTCACTCAACACTTTTTCTCCTCTGCTTCTGGATCTCTGATGTCATGAATATAATTTGGTATTGTCCTTCATGTCCTTTTCGTTTTGTTTATTTTATTCAATCGTTTCCTTCTGTGTTATTCTGATTGGATGGTTTCTGTATATTCACCACTATAATCAGGATATTAAACAGTTTGGTCAATGCAAAAAGACTCTCACACCCTCTCCCCACTCTTAACCCATGGCAAAACCTGCTCTTATCTTTATCATTAGAATTTTTCCTTTTACAAAATGTCAAGTAAATGAAATCACACAGTGTGAAACCTTTTGTGACAGGTTTCTTTGCTTAGCCTAATGCCTTTGAGATTCAGCTGTCTTTTCATTTCTGGGTAGTATTCCAATGTATGGATAAGTTTGTTTATCCATTTGCCTATTGGAGGTTATTTCAGTTTTGGTGATTATGAATAGCGTTACTCGACAGAGGTTTTTATGTGAATGTAAGTTTTCTTTTCTCTAGGGAAAATACCCAGAAGTGGGGTTACTTGGTCATATGATAAAGATATGTTTAAATTTATAATAAACTGACAAACTGTTTACCAGAGTGACCATTTCCACCAGCAGTGTGTAAGAGTGACTGATAGTGAATTAACTTGTGATTATCACCTGATTTTAGACATAATATTATTAGGAATTTATTTTTTAAATAAAAGTTTAAAATTTTTATTCCAGATTTCTTCTTTATACTTTGCTTGATCCTTGAGAAAGAACATTTGGAGTTATTTTACTTTTTTGACTAGTTGCAGTTGAAGTGTACCACTGCCAACATTTTGTGAAGGAAATCCATAACATCTGTTTTACATTTAGTGAAGTTTGAACTGTGCTTGGGAAAAAAAGATAAATTGCAATTATTCTTACAGCTATAAGAGCCTGCAGGGACACACACATACATACATGCACACTTTTTATAATAGAAAACTATAGAGATGTGAATGGGGGTGAAGGAATTGTGACTTAATTCACTTTTAAATACAGTTCTTTTTTTTTCTTTTTAAAAAATTAAGTTACAGGCGTTCCCGTCATGGCACAGTGGTTAACGAATCCAACTAGGAACCATGAGCTTGCGGGTTCGGTCCCTGCCCTTGCTCAGTGGGTTAACGATCCGGCGTTGCCGTGAGCTGTGGTGTAGGTTGCAGACTCGGCTCGGATCCCGCGTTGCTGTGGCTCTGGTGTAGGCTGGCGGGTACAGCTCTGATTTGACCCCTAGCCTGGGAACCTCCATGTGCCGTGGGAGCGGCCCAAGAAATGGCAAAAAGATACACACAAAAAAAGTTAAGTTACAGAACAGTCTTTTTCTTTTTCACTCTTTCTCTTAGTGTTTAGTGGGTGTGTGTATTTAAACTTTGGCCATTGTAATTTTTAAGATTTATTACTTGGCTCACTCCCTCATCACATGATTAAGAGCTTATTTTTGCTCCCTTTTTTGGTGGAGATTAAAATATCTTGTCGTTTTGGCCTTGAAAGCTCTGTTGAAGTAACTAATGCTCTTTATAGGCCTATATTCTTTGGAGAGTAATTTCTTCTTTGAGACTTTAGAAAGTATTATTATTATTGGCAGCTGGAGGAATTTGAACTGTGTGACCTAACTTCTAACGGTCTACTTAGATTTAAAACTTTACCACTGCAGGGAGTTCCCGCTGTGGCTCAGCAGTAACAAATCTGACAAGGATCCATGAAGATGCAGGTTCAATTCCTGCCCGGCAGCTATAGCTCTGATTCAACCCCTAGCCTGGGGACTTCCATATGCCACACGGATGTGGCCCTAAAAAGACAAAAAACAAACAAACAAACAAAACAAAAACCTTACCACTGCAGGTGTAATCTGGGAAGTCTTATAACCAAATAGATCCCTTTTGCCCTCTGTTTGCATTACAGTTTTTATATGAATTATATTCATAGGTTTGTACTGAAAACTCCATCAGACAATGTTACGGTTTTTTTACTTTCAACCATAATACATAATTTAAAGAACTTAAGAGTGATAGATTTTTATATTTACCCAGATTTTTACCATTTCTGTTGTTCTTCCTGATGAAACCTTTTTAGATCTCATTGCATATATCATGGCTCTGTTCTCCTAAATACTTTGGTATGCAATCTAAGAATGGAGCTGTTCTCTTATATTGTCTAATAGTGATCAACTCCATAAGTTGACATTGATATGATACTTTTATCTACTTTTCCATCCATATTCCAATTTCATTAGTGGTCTAATAATGTCCATTATTGTATTTTCTTTTCCTCTGCAGTATATGATCCAGTCAAAGTATTGCATTTAGTTGTCATGTCTCTATGGATTTCTTTAATCTAGAACAATTCCAGAGCCTTTTATGACTTTGCCACTTTTAAAAAATACTGTTCTTCCTCACACACCTCCATAGAATGTTTTCTATTTTGCCTTTGATTTTTTTTTTTTTGTCTTTTTGCTATTTCTTTGGACCGCTCCTGCGGCATATGGAGGTTCCCAGGCTAGGGGTCGAATCGGAGCTGTAGCCACTGGCCTACACCAGAGCCACAGCAACGCGGGATCCGAGCCGCGTCTGCAACCTACACCACAGCTCACGGCAACGCCGGATCGTTAACCCACTGAGCAAGGGCAGGGACCGAACCCGCAAGCTCATGGTTCCTAGTCGGATTCATTAACCACTGCGCCACGACGGGAACTCCATGCCTTTGATTTTTTTCTAATGATCAATTGGTGTTATGTCTTCTCAGGCAAAATAATGTATAGGTGATGTCTTGCCATTCTCAGATAACTGTCTCTCACAGGTGATGTTAGTTTTGATCATTCAGTCAAACTGTTATCTAATTCTCCACTGATTCATTACTGTTTTTTTTTTTTTTTTCCTTCCCTTGCAAACTGATAGACAATCTGTTGGGAGACACTTTGTGATCATACAGGGACTACTCTTCATTAAAATTTCTAAATATATAGCACCCCCTAGTGATTCCTATCCGATCCATTCTTTACTGTGATGGCTGCAAAATGACAACTTTAAAGCTTCAGCTCTTCCCTTTACCTCTCTCAATAGGCATTACGCCTGGTGCATAAGAAATAGATCTCTCTTCACCATTATGTATGTGTGTATATGTGCACATATCTATTTTCTATAGACAGGTTTCATTCATTTTTTTCCCCAAAGATTTATAATTCCTTACTCATACTTTTGAGCAGTTCCTTACATTCTGGCATAAAAAGACTTTCCAGGCTTAAAATATACGTCTCCTGCCTCAGTATGAAAATTTAAAAATAAATAAATACAAGTGTGAAAGCATATATATGCTTTGTACTGCATTAGTCTTTAAGAATATAATTGAACAAGATACATAGTTTCTGACATCATGAAAAGCTGACAAACTAGTGGATAAGTAGAGCCAGAAATATGTGATAAATGATGGGGTAAGTGCTTTGGGAATATAAGTGGATATCTGTTGTGTGTGCTTAATATGTAGCAATGAACAAAACAAAACATCTCTGTCCTCATAACTGTATTATCTTGAGGAGGGAAGGCAGTAAATAAACTGATATGTAAAGTGAACAGCATATTAAGATAGAGATAAAAGGTATAGGGGAAAATAAAGTGGGATGGGAAACAGGGAATGTATATGGATGAGGGAAAGGTATCCGTTTTTATTTTTTATTGATTTGCTTTTTGCTTTTTAGGCCCATACCCTTGGCATGTGGAAGTTCCCAGGCTAGGCGTCAAATACGAGCTACGCTGCTGGCCTGTGCCACAGCAATGGCAACTCAGGATCCAAGCCGCATCTGTTCCCTACACCACAGCTCATGGCAATGCCACTGAGCAAGGCCAGGGCTCAAAGCTGCATCCTCGCGGATACTAGTCGGATTTGTTTCCGTTGAGCCATGAGGGGAATGCCAAGGTATCTATTTTTAAATAGCACAATCAGGGAAAGCCTCATTGAGAGGGTGACATATGGGTAAGTCAGGGAGGTAACCTTGCCTAATTGTATCCAGCTGGTTCTCAACTCTAGGTACTCTCTAAAAATGAATCGTATTTGCCTTTTATTATAATCATTTAGTATGTATAGCTTTTTTTTTTTTTTTTGTCTTTTTAGGGCTGCATTTGTAGCATATGGAAGTTGGGGTTGAATCAGAGCTGTAGCTGCACGGAATCCGAGTCGGGTCTGTGACCTACACTGCAGTTCACAGCAAGGCCAGGTCCTTAACCCACTGAGCAGGCCCAGGGATTGAATCCATATCCTCATGGATACTGGTCTGGTTCGTTACCTCTGAGCCACAACGGGAAGTACTGTGATGGTTGCAAAATTTGTGTATATCTTATCCTTAGTGTAAATTATAAATATGTCATAACATGGGTAGTCCTACCTTCATATAGCACATATTGTTGGGTTTTTTTTCCTTTAAACTAATGACTAATGCCACTGATTTAGGAAAGATCTTAAACGCTCTGGAGCTCTTTATCTGCAAAATGAAGGTAATGGATAAAATTATTTGCAAGGTTCTGCCACATTCCAAAAGTTTATAACAAATCAAAGAATAAAAATATTTCTGAGAAATAATGGAACTTATTAGAATTGCAGTTATAGAGGTGTTAGAAGAACATCTGTGAAGTTCCCATCGTGATGCAGTGGAAACAAATCCAACTAGGAACCATGAGATTTCAGGTTCGATCCTTGACCTTGCTTAATGGATTAATGATCTGGCATTGCTGTGAGCTCTGGTATAGGATATAGACGTGGCTTGGATCTGGCGTTGCTGTGATGCACGCCGGCAGCTGTAGCTCCTATTTGACCCCTAGCCTGGGAACCTCCATATGCCACAGGTGCAGCCCTAAAAAGCAAAAAAAACCAAACCAAAACAAAACAAAACAAAAAACCAGCAACATCCATGACCCAGATCTCCCCTTTACAACATGGAGTCATTGTCAATATTTGGAGAATGCTTCTTAGAAAAACAACCTACAAAGCACTGTTCTCTGGGCCACTCACTGTACATGGAATTACTTCATTTTACAGATCGCCTATTGTTTGATATTACTTGTGGTGTAGATTCCTAAGCTCCTTCCCTAAGTATATGTGCCCACCACTATTTATAATATACTCAACTGGTCTAGTTGCAAAGATTCTTCAAGAATGAATTCTATGGCCAGATGCTGTCTTCAGTTTTTTTGGGGGGGTGCGGGGTCGGTAGGGGGAAGGATAGAACAGCATAAAAGGAATAACTGGAGAGATTTAAGATAAAAAGACAAAACTACACCTCAGATTAATCAAGAAATCACTTTTTTCCCTTATCCTAAAAAGTTTTGTCATGATTGTGATAGAACATGATAGACGGTAATAAGAGAAAAAGAGCATATATATATGTATAACTGGGTCACTTTGCTGTATAGCAGAAATTGACAGAACATTGTAAATCAACTATAAAAAATTTTTTTTAAAAGTTTTGTCATGAGACTGCAGCAATTTAGTCACATCTTCAGGTTCCACTTCTAATTCTAGGTCACATTATTTCTATCACAACTGCAGTTTCTTCCTCCTCTGATGGCCCAACTCCCTCAAAATCACCCATGAGGGTTAGAATCAACTTCTTCCAAACTCCTGTTTTTGTTTTTTGGTTTTTGCTTTTTAGGGCTGCACTTGCAGCATATGGTCATTCAAGGCTAGGAACTGGATTGGAGCTGAAACTACCGGCCTACATCATAGCCACAGCAACATAGGATCCAAGCCACATCTGCAACCTACACCACAGCTCACGGCAACTCCAGATCATTAACCCACTGAGCGAGGCCAGGGATTATACCTGCATCCTCATGGATACTAGTCAGGTTCTTAACCCACTGAGCCACTATAGGAACTCCCCAAACTCCTGTTAATGTTGATCTTTTCACCTTATCCCATGAATCATGAATGTTCTTTATGGCATCTAAAATGGTGAATCCTTTCCAGGTTTTCAGCTGATTTTGTCCAGGTTCATCAGAAGAATTTGCTGTCTATGGCAGCTACAGCCTTACAAAATATATTTCTTAATTAATACGACTTGAAAGTTGAAATGAGTCCTTGATCCATGGGCTGCAGAATGGATATTATATTAGCAAGCATGAAAACAACATTAATCTCATCATACATTTCCATTAAAGCTCTTGGGTGGCCAAGTGGATTGTCCATGAACAATAATATTTTGCCTTTTTTTCTTTTTTTTTTTTCTTAGGGCAACATCAGTGGCATATGGAAATTCCCAACCTAGGGGTTGAATTGGAGTTACCCTGCTGGCCTATGCCATAGCCATAGCAACAACCTACACCATAGCTCACGACTACGCCAGATCTTAACACACTGACCAAGGCCAGGGATTGAACCTACATCCTCCATCAGTTGGGTTTGTTTCCGCTAAGCCACAACAGGAACTCCCTGTAATATTTTGAAAGGAGTCTTCTTTTTTCTTAAAGGTCAAACCTCAATAGTGGGCTTAAAATATATTGGGGTTTTTTTTGGTTTTTTTGGTTTTTTTTTTTAAATATATTGTAAACGGATGTGCTGTCATCCAGGCTTCATTATTCCATTTTTAGAGCAAAGGCAGAATAAATTTAACATAATTTTTAAGGGTCCTAGGGAATTTTGAAATGGTAAGTGAACACTGACTTCAACTTAAAGTTACCAGTGGCATTAGCCCCTAACAAGAGAGTCATTCTGGTTTCTTGAGATGGAATCTACTCCTAGTGAAGATTATTGAAATGACAACAAAGAATTTAGACTATGACATAAATCAAGTTGATAAAGCAGTGGCAGGGTTTGAGAGGATTGACTTCAGTTTTGAAAGAAGTTCTGTGGGAAATAATGCTATCAAACAACATTGCATGCTGCAGAGAAATCGTTTGTGAAAGGATAGGGCAAGCTTTATTGTCTTACTTTAAAAATAAGTGGTGGTTTCCACAGCCATGCCGAATTTTAGTAACCATTCTTTTTTTTTTTTTTTTCCTGCTTTTTAGGTCTGCACCCGTGGCATATAGAAGATCCCAGGCTAGGGGTCAAATCAGAGCTGGAGCCACAGCAATGTGGAATCCAAGCTGCATCTGCGACCTACACAACAGCCCATGGCAATGCCAGATCCTTTCACCCACTGAGTGAAGCCAGGGATTGAACCCACATTCTCATAGATACTATTTGGGCTCTTTACTGCTGAGCCACAAGGGGAACTTCCTAGGAACCATTCTTGATCAATAAGCATCCATCGATGTCCAGGTGAGACCTTCACTGGCAAGAAGACTATGACTACTAAATGCTCAGATGATGGATAGCATTTTTTAGCAGTAAAGTGTTTTTTTTTTTTCCTTGCAAACTTTCCCCTCTATTGTACATATTAGATCAGTTTAATACTCAGGAATCCTGTAATTACTGGAAGCATTCAGGTGGAATGTGCTTATTACTCTGTTGTGTCTAGAAAGGAAACTACTCCTACAGTTATTTATTGAATGAATGATTAAATGAATAAATGCATCTTGCTTATAAGTTGCTCAGAAGTGTTTGCAGGGGTCAGTATAACAATAGCTATTGTATTAAAAGAATTAAGATTGAGTTTCTAATGTATCTTAGAGGCATAGCAACAAAATTATCTCTAGTTATTTTGGAATTGGACATATGGTGTGGCGGTGAGGCACAATTGTTCTCTGACACCAACTGGTGTCCTGTAATTCAATTCAGTCCTGAAACTACCCAGATTTAGCAGAGACCCACAGGTTAAGGGCAAAGTCCTCCGTGAGATTACCCACTTGTGAGTTCCCGTCGAAGCTCAGTGGTTAACGAACCCGACTTGTATCCATGAGGACAACAGTTCAATCCCTGGCCTTGCTCAGTGGGTTAAGGATCTGGTTTTGCCATGAGTTGTAGTGTAGTTCATAGACTCAGCCCAGATCCAGCATTCCTGTGGCTGTGGCATAGGTCAGCAGTTACAGCTCTGATTTGACCCCTAGCCTGAGAACCTCCATATGCCACCAGTGCATTCCTAAAAAGACCAAAAAATAAAATAAAATAAAATTACTCAACTTCGTATATCAGCCGCAAGTATCAGGGGTGTCCTGCACTTCTGACCTACTGGCTTTAAATTTGGGGTTTCACACAACCCTCTCAGATTCAATAATTTGCTAAAAAACTCAGAGAACTCAAAGGAAGTATTATACTAAAAATTATAGTTTTATTATAAATGTTACAACCCAGAGACAGCCAAATGGAAGCAATACATAGACCAAGATTTAGGGGTGGGGCAGGGTGAGGGATGGGGAAAGATGATAAACATAGAGATATTTTTATGGAACGTGGTCACATCAGCCTCCTAGCACATCAACATGGTCAATAGCCTGGAAGTGCTCCTGAATTTTGTTTTCCACAGATTTAGTTGGGGTTATCTTATATAGGCATCACATGATTGGCCATGTGATAAAACTCCTCCAGCTTCCTTCTCTTCCCTGGAGGACTGGTCAGCCCACAATTACAAACCTTTAATCATGTGGTTGGTCTTTCTGGTGACCAGTCCTCATCCTGAGGCTACCTTGGGGCCACCTTGAATCATCCCATTAGCGTAAAAATGGCACCTTTTTAACTTAGGAATTCCAAGGGTTTTTGAAGCTCTCTGCTAGGAACTAATGACAAATTCCAGATATATTCTATATTATACCACATGTCATCAAATAAGATTTCAAGGACAATGTGGCATTTGAGTAATATCTTGAAAGATGGGTAGTGTTTAAACATTTGAAGATGGAAAAAAGGGAATTCCAGTTTGAAAAATCACATAGGGGCACATACTCAAAAGTGCAGAGTTCCATATATCGAAATAGGTTAAGTAATTTTAGGGAGTTCCCATTCATGGTGCAGCAGAAACGAATCCAACTAGTATCCAGGAGGATGTGGGTTTGATCTGTGGCCTCACTCAGTGGGTCGGGGATCTGGTGTTGCTGTGAGCTGTAGTGTAGGTCGCAGACAAAACTCTCCCGAGTTACTGTGGCTGTGGCCTAGACCAGCAGCTGTAGTTTCAATTCAACTGCTAGCCTGGAAACTTGCATATGCAGCAGGGGCTGCTCTAAAAAGCCAAAAAAAGAAAGAAAAAAGAAATTGGAGCTCCCCGTCGTGGTACAGTGGTTAGCGAATCTGACTGGGAACCATGAGATTGCAGGTTCGATTCCTGTCCTTGTTTGGTGAGTTAAGGATCCGGCTTTGCCATGAGCTGTGGTGTGGGTTGAAGATGTGGCTCAGATCCCGCGTTGCTGTGGCTCTGGCGTAGGCAGGTGGCTCCAGCTCCGATTGGACCCCTAGCCTGGGAAACTCCATAAGCCACCGGAGCGGCTCTAGAAAAGGCAAAAGCCAAAAAAAAAAAAGAAATAGATTAGTTACTTTTAGCTTTAGTATAGTATAGAAAAAAAGCGATAATAAGATAAAGCCAAAGAGGAGATTTCACTTAATGATATTTATTGTTTCTGCAGAACAGAAGAAAGAAGAGATCTATTTATGTTTTTCCGAAGCCTACACTTCTTTGTGGAGTGGTGTGAATATCGCAAGCGCACATTTAAACATTTCAAGGTAGAGTCCAAAGTCTTTCATTTTAAACATATATGGAAAGTGAAGCTGATGTTAATTTGAGGATTTATCACGATGTTTTAAAGTTTGCAAACAATAGAAAATATTCTTATTGGTTTCTGGAGTTTGCATTTACTTGAAGTAAAGGAGGAATGCTTCTGTACAAGTCAGTGAGCCATTTACATGGAAAGAAGTGTAATTATGAAACCACACAGCTTAAATTGGAGCTTGAACCCATAGGTTGGGCTCAAACCCAGACTAAACTCTGACTGGGACTTGATCCCAACATCTTTTCTTTAAAACTACACACCTGGTCTTGGGACTTACTGAGGTTCAGGTTCTTTATGTCTTAGTGCAGAAGGAATTCAGTGAGAGGCAAAGTGATAGGTAAGAAGTAGATTTACTGAGAAAGACAGAATGTGGGCCATCTCAGAAAGCCAGAGGGGCCTGAAAGATACACATCTCATAGCCAGAGTGTGGGTCGTCGCAAAAGTTAAGAGAGTGGTCCCAAAATATGGGGTGCTTAGTTTCTATGGGCTGGGTAATTTCATAGGCTAACGAGTGGGAGGATTATTCCATCCAGGTATTGCAGAGAAGGGGTGGGATTTCCAGGAACTGACCCACTGCCCACCTTTTGGCCTTTTTTATGTTTGGCCTCAGAACTGTCATGGTGCCTTTGGGCATGTCATTTAGCATGCGGATGTATTACAATGAGTATATAATGTGTAAAGAGGTTGTGCCCTGCCCCCCTCCCTTCTATTTCAATTATAATCTTATTTATTTTATAATACACATTTTGAAAAATTAATCTGTCAAGAATACATGAACTAAAATGACAAATGCTGATAAAGAATATAAACACAGCAGCCTTATCACGTACTAGTGTAATCTTTACTTCCTGAGCCAAACTGTGTATTTTGAACTTCTTATTTATTACATACTTCAAGTTTAAATATTGAAGTTTGCTTCTTACAAAGTAATGCTTCTTAGGTCTGATACTGATAAATCACATACTTTTTTTTTTATTCCCTTTGTTTGCTTTCTGACTAGAATAAAGTTCGGCTGCACTGTAATTTCCAAGATCCTACTTAGGTGGATAGCATGAAATTATTGACCACACAGAAACCATTTTTAAAAGAGTTAACATAAATAATATCTCAAGGTTCGGGTGCCCTCAGAACCGTGACTGAGTCATGGCTATTGTTTTTATGACTCATACTAAATCTCCTTTGTTTCTAATTCTTTTTTTATCATCATCATTATTATCACCATTGTAGTCATCATTTGCATTCTATGTGGTTGACTAATAAAGGCTGTCAGGGTTAGAATTTTCTTTAGAATGAAACATGCTGTGGTCCCTTGAGGAGTTCTGATTATGTTGTTTGCTAGCAGGTGCTCTTTCACCAGAACAATTAAATAGCTTTTCTTCAGAATGGGTAAAATACAGTAATGATTGAGGAATATGCTGGCAGTTATGGTAATATGGCCATTTACTTATACATTAGAATGGGTTGTGGGAAATATGAACATTAGTCCCATTTTCAAGCTGATTTTCCTCTAGATGCTTTTAAGGCAAGTGTGAAGTATACTTGGAGTATTTTTCTTATAGAGGATACAGTGCTTCTATGAGCTGGGCTTTGCTGATGATACAGTTACTAGAATGCAAAGAAACGTGCAGCCATTACCATCACCCTAAACTGAAACTCCATCCCCATTAAACACTAATTTTCCATTCGTCCCTCCCCTCAGCTCCTGGGAACCACCATTTTATTTTCTGTTTCTGTGAATTTAACTGGTCTGTCTCATTTAAGCAGAATCATAAAATTTATTCTTTTTGACTGCCTTATTTCACTTAGCATAATGTCCTCAAGGTTTGTGGATGTTGTAGCAAGTGTCAGAATTGCATTCTTTCCTAAGGCTAGATGATATTCCATTGTATGCATTTACCACATTTTGTTTATCCATTCATTGGTTGATAAGATACTTGTTGTTCCCACCTTTTAGCTTTTTTGAATAATCCTTCTCTGACCATTGGTATAAAGATGTCTATTTGAGTCCCTGCTTCAGTTTTTTTAAAGTATAAACCTATTTGTGAAATAGCTGGATTGTATAGTAATTCTATGTTTAATTTTTTGAAAAACCACATATTCTTTTCCATAGCAGTTTTACATTTCCAACAGCAATGCATGAGGTTTCCAATTTCTTCACATCCTTGCCAGTATTTGTTATTGTCTGGGCTTTTGTTTTGCTGTGTCATAGACAACCTATTGGGTGTATAATAGTATCTCTTCCTGGCTTTGATTTGCATTTTCTTCTGAATGATTAATGACTTTGAGCATCTAATTTGTGTATCTTTGGAGAAAAGTCTATTCAAGTCCTTCGTCCATTTTTTAATCAGGTTTTTGTTGTTGTTGAGTTGTAGAATTTCTTTATATATCCTTTATCCAATATGTGATTGACAAATATTTTCCTCCATTCACTTAATTGTCTCTTCATTCTCTTGATAGTGTCCATTGATGCATAGAAATTTTTAATTTTTTCTTCGGCTTTTTTTTTTTTAGGGCCGTACCCACAGCATATGGATGTTCCCGGGCTAGGGGTCCTGAGCGTGGCCAGGGATGGAACCTGCACCCTCATTCGTGGTTCCTAGTCAGATTCGTTTCTGCTGCGCCATGATGGGAACTCCTAGAAATTTTTAATTTTAATGAAGTCTAGTTAATCAGTTTTTTTCTTTTGTTGCTTGTGCTTTTGGTGTCATATCCAGGAAATCATTGCCAAATTCAACGTCATAAAGATTTTTCTCTATATTTTTTTGGAAGAGTTTTATAGTTAAGCTCTTAAGTTTAGGTGTTTGATCCAATCTGAGTTAATTTTCCTAACAGTCTAACTTCATTCTTATGCATACGGATATCGCTTTTCCTAGCACCACTTTTTGAAGGTACTTTCCTTTCTTTGTTGAGTGGTTTTGACACCTTGGTCAGAAATCATTTGACTGTGTATGGAGAGGTTTGTTTCTGGGCTCATTATTCTCTTCCATTGGTCCCAATGTCTGGCCTCAGGATAGTATCACACTTTTGATTACTATAGCTTTTAGTTTCAGTTTAAGTTGAGGAAATGTGAATCCTCCAATTCTGTTCTTCCTTTCAATTTTGTTTTGGCTATTTGGAATCCCTGGAGATTCCATATGAATTTTGGTGGGACTTTCCAATTCTTAAAAAAATGCCATTGGTCTTCGATAGGGATTGCTTTGTGTCTGTCAGTTGCATTGGGTTGTGTCGACACATTAACCATTCAGTCTTCCATTTATGGACACAGGCTGTCTTTCCATTTAGGCAGTTTCTTTCAGGAATGTTTGTAGGGGTAAAATATTTTTCATTTTAATCCTCTTTTTAATTATCAGCATCAAGAATGAAGCAGCATCTATTTAAGATAATCGGCATCAGCATATTTTTCCTTTCTATTTTTTTTTTTAGGGGCTCTACAGAAATATTTATTGCAAACCAAAATTCCACACATTCTATCATTTTGAGCTTATGCATTTTCTGTTTGTGAGCTGAAAAAGTTTTTTTCTCTCTCTCTTTTCTTTTTACTTAATGAATTTTACTATATTTACACATGTACAACAATCATCACAACCAAATTTTAAAGCATTTCCATCCCAAATGCTCAGTGAATCCCCCCACCCCCAACCTGTCTCCTTTGGAAACCATAAGTTTTTCAAAGTCTATGAGTCAGCATCTGTTCTGCAAAGAAGTTCATTGTGTCCTTTTTTCAGATTCCACATGTCAGTGAAAGCATTTGATGTTGGTGTCTCATTGTCTGACTGACTTCACTTAGCATGATAATTTCTAGGTCCATCCATGTTGCTACAAATGCCAGTATTTCGTTCCTTGTAATGGCTGAGTAATATTGCATTGTGTATATGCACCACATCTTCTTGATGCACTCCTCTGTCGATGGACATTTAGGCTGTGTCCATGTCTTGGCTGTTGCAGATAGTGCTGCAATGAACATTGGAGTGCATGTGTCTTTTCGTGTCGTGGTTTTCTCTGGGTAGATGCCCAAGAGTGGGATTGCTGGATCAAATGGTCATTCTGTGTTGAGTTTTCTGAGGAATCTCCATACTGTTTTCCACAGTGGTTGCACCAGTTTACATTCCCACCAACAGTGTACTAGCACTTATTGTTTGTAGACCTTTGGACGATGGCCATTCTGGCTGGTGTAAGGTGCTACCTCATCGTGGTTTTGATTTGCATTTCTCTAAGAATGAGTGATGTTGAGCATCTTTGCATGTGTTTTTTGGCCATCCGTATGTCTTCCTTGGAGAACTGTCTGTTTAGATCCTCTGCGCCATTTTTGGATGGGGTTGTTTGTTTTTTTGGTGTGGAGCTGCAGAAGGTGTTTATAAATTTTGGAGATGGATCCCTTGTCAGTCGATTCATTTGCACAGATTTTCTCCCCCTCTGTGGGTTGTCTTTTCGTTTTGTTTAGGGTTTCCTTTGCTGTGCAGAAACTTTGAAGTTTGATTAGGTCCCATTTGTTTATTTTTGTTTTTATTGTCGATACTCTAAGAGGTGGATCTGCGAAGATGTTGCGGTTGTTTATATGTCAGAGAGTGTTTGGCCTTTGTTTTCCTCTAAGTGTTTTATAGTGTCTGGTCTTATATCTAGGTCTTTAATCCATTTTTGAGTTTACTTTTGTGTGTGGTGTTAGGGAGTGTTCTAATTTCATTCTTTTCCACGTGGCTGTCCAGTTTTCCCAGCACCGCTTAGTGAAGGGGCTGTCTTTGCTCCATTGTATATTCTTGCGTCCTTTGTCATAGATGAGTTGGCTGTAGGTGCGTGGGTTGAATTCTGGGCTTTCTATCCTGTTACACTGATCTGTATTTCTGTCTCTGTGCCAGTACCATATGGTTTTGTTGACTGTTGCTTTGTCGTATAGTCTGAAGTGAGGGAGCCTGATTCCTCCAGCTCCATTTTTCTTTTTCGGGATATCTTTGGCTGTTCGGGGTCTTCTGTGCCCCAAACAAACCTTAAACTATTTTGTTTGAGTTCTGTGAAAAATGACCTTTGATAGGGATTTCATTGAATCTGTAGATTGCCTTGGGTAGTAGAGTCATTTTGAGACTATTGACTCTTCCAATCCAATCCATCTCTTTGTGTCATCTTTGATTTCTTCCATCAGTGTCTTATAGTTTTCAGAGTACAGGTCTTTTGTCTCTTTAGGTAGGTTTACTCCTAGGTATTTTATTCTTTTGGATGCGATGGTAAATGGGATTGCTTCCCTGATTTCTCTTTCTGCTCTTTCATTTTTAGTATATGGAAATGCTGTTGATTTCTGAGTATCAGTTTTGTATCCTGCGACTTTGCCGAATTCATGGATGAGCTCTAACAGGTTTCTGGTAGAGTCTTTAGGATTCTCTAGGTAAAGTATCATGTCATCTGCAAATAGTGACAGTTTTACTTCTTCCTTTGCAATTTGGATTCCTTTTATCTCTTCTTCTTCTCTGATTGCCGTGGCTAGGACTTCCAAAACCATGTTGAAGGGTAGTGGCGAGAGCGGACATCCTTGTCTTGTTTCTGAGCTCGGCGGGAATTCTTTCAACTTTTCACCATTGAGAAAGATGTTCGCTGTGAGTTTGTCATATACGGCCTTTATGATGGTGAGGTAGGTTCCCTCCGTGCCCACTTTCTGAAGGGTTTTTATCAGTAATGGGTGTTGGATTTTGTCAAAGGCTTTTTTCCGCGTCTATTGAGAGGATCATATGGTTTTTATTCTTCAGGTTGTTGATGTGGTGTATCACACTGATGGATTTGCGGATATTGAAGAGCCCTTGCATCCCTGGGATAAATCCCACTTGATCATGATGTACAATCCTTGTAGTGTATTGTTGGATGTGGTTTGCTAGTATTTTGTTGAGGATTTTTACGTCTTATGTTCATCACTGAAATTGGCCTGTAGTTTTCTTTTTTGGTGGTACCTTTGTCTGGTTTTGGTATCAGGGTGATGGTGGCCTCATAGAATGAGTTTGGGAGTGTCCCTTCCTCTGCGATTTTTGAAATAGTTTCAGAAGGAGAGGCGTTAGCTCTTCTCTAAATGTTTGATAGAATTTGCCTGTGAAGCCATCTGGTCCCGGACTTTTGTCTGTTGGAAGTTTTTTAATCACAGTTTCCATTTCAGTTTGTGTGATGGGTCCGTTCATCTTTTCTATTTCCTCTTGGTTTAGTCTTGGAAGATTGTACCTTCCTAAGAATTTGTCCATTTCTTCTAGGTTTTCCGTTTTATTGGCATATAGTTGCGTATGGTAGTCTCTTAATGATCCTTTTGTATTTCTGCGATGTCCGATGTTACTTCTCCTTTTTCTTTCTAATTGTATTGATTTGAGTCTTCTCTTTTTTCTTGATAAGTCTGTCTAAGGGTTTATCAATTTTGTCGATCTTTTCAAAGAACCAGCTTTTCGTTTCATTGATCTTTTCTATTTTCCGCTCTGATCTTTATGATTTCTCTCCTTCTACTAACTTTAGGTCTTGTCTGTTCTTCTCTCTCGAGCTGCCTTAGGTGTAAAGTTAGCATCTTTATTTGAGCTTTTTCTTGTTTCCTGAGGTGGGCTTGTATGGCTATAAACATTCCTCTTAGCACGGCTTTTGCTGCATCCCATAGGTTTTGGAGTGTCGTGTCTTTGTTGTCATTTGCTTCTAGGTATTTTTGAATTTCCTCTTTTGATTTCTTCAGTGATCCATTGGTTGTTTAGTAGCATGTTGTTCAGCCTCCACGTGTTTGTGTTTTTTGCAGTTTTTTTCTTGTTGTTGATGTCCAGTCGTGTAGCGTTGTGGTCAGAAAAGATGCTTGATATGATTTCAATTTTCTTAAAGTTACCGAGGTTTGATTTGTAGCCCAGGATGTGATCAGTCTTAGAGAATGTTCCATGTGCACTTGAGAAGAATGTGTATTCTGTTGCTTTTGGATGGAATGACCTATTAATATCTATTAAGTCCATCTGGCTTAATGCATCGTTCAGGGCCTGTGTTTCCTTATTGATTTTCTGTCTGGTTGATCTGTCCATTGCTGTAAGTGGGGTTTTAAAGTCCCCCACTCTTACTGTGTTATTGTCGATTTGTCCTTTTAAGGTTGTTAGCATTTGCCTTATATATTGTGGTGAACCTGTGTTGGGTGCGTAGATATTTAAAATTGTTAAATCTTCTTCTTGGATTGATCCTTTGATCATTATGTAGTGACCTTCCTTGTCCCTTAAAATATTCTTCATTTTAAAGTCTATTTTGTCTGATATGAATACTGCTACTCCAGCTTTCTTTTGATCTGTGTGCATGGAATATTTTCTTCCATCCTCTCCCTTTCAATTTGTATGTGTCCCTAGAAGTGAAGTGGGTCTCTTGAAGACAGCATGTATATGGATCTTGTTTTTGTATCCATTCAGCCAGTCTGTGTCTTTTGGTTGGGGGGTTTAGTCCATTAACTCTTAAGGTAATTATTGATATGTATGTTCTTATTGCTGTTTTATTAATTGCTTTGGATATGTTTTTGTTGCTCTTTTTTCTTTCCTTCTTCTCTTGTTCTCTCCTCATGTGGTTTGTTGACTATCTTTAGTGTTGTATTTGAGTTGATTTTTCTTATTTGTGTGTGTATCACTTGTAGATATTTGGTTTGCAGTTACTCTGAAGTTTTGATATGAGTCCATGTTTATATGAGATTGCTTTAAGTTGTTGGTCTGTTAATTGCAAGTGCATCTCCGGTGTCCTGCATTTGTACCCTCCTCTTCCCACGATTTCTGATTTTGGTGGCATAATTGTGCGTGGATGATTTCTTATCTTTACCGTATATACCTTTACTGGTGAGCCTTGTCATTTGCGGTATTTTTGTTTCTGGTTGCGGCCTTTTCTTCTCTGCCTAGAGAAGTTCCTTTAGTATTTGTTGTATAGCTGGTTTAGTGTTGCTGAATTCTCTCAGCTTTTGCTTATCTGCGAAGCTTTTGATTTCTCCTTCAAATCTGAATGAGAGCCTTGCTGGGTAAAGTAATCGTGGTTGGAGGTTTTTACCTTTCAACACGTTAAGTATATCGTGCCACTCCCTTCTGCCCTGCAGAGTTTCTGCTGAAACATCTGCCGATAACCTTATCGGGGTTCCCTTGTATGTTGTTTCTTTTCCCTAGCTGCTTTCAAGGTTTTCTCTTTGTCTTTAATTTTGGTCAGATTGATTAATGTGTGTCTCAGGGTATTCCTCCTTGGGTTTATTTTATATGGTACTTGTTGGCTTCCTGGATTTGGGTGAGTGGTTCCTTTCCCATGTTAGGGAAGTTTTCGGCTATTATCTCTTTGAGTATTTTTTCTGTCCCTTTCTCTGTCTCTTCTCCTTCTGGCACCCCTATGATACGATGTTGGTGCGTTTCATGTTGTCCCAGAGTCCTCTGAGACTCTCTTCATTTGTTTTCAATCTTTCTTCTCTTTTCTGTTCCACATCCATGATTTCCACTAATCTGTCCTCCACCTCGCTTGTTCATTCTTCTGCCTCCTGTATTCTGCTGTTAGCTGCTTCTAATGAATTTTTTTATTTCAGTTATTGTATTTTGCATCTCTTGTTTACATTTTACATCTCGTATCTCTTTGCTCAGTGTTTCCTGTAAGTTATCCATCTTTGCCTCCAGTGCATTTCCAGTGCCTTGCATCATCTTCAGCATCAACAGTCTAAAGTCTTTTTCCTGGAGGCTGAGAATCTCCTGATGACTCAGCTGATTTTCTGGGGTTTTTTTCTTTCTCCCGCCTCTGAGTTAAATAGTTCTCTGTCTTTTCATTTTGACAGGTTTTTGGTGTGGTGATCTTTTTACAGATAATAGAGTTGTAGCCTCTCTTACTTCTGGTGTCTGTCCCCCCTTGTGGCTGAAATTGGTACAGGGGCTTGCTGTAGGCTTCCTGATGGGAGGGACTGATGCCTGCCCACTGGTAGGTGGAGCTGATTCCTATCCCTCTGGGGGTGGGGCTTTGTCTCTGGATGGGATTACAGGTGGGGCTGTGTTCCTTGGTGGTCTTTAGGCAGCCTGTTTACTGATGGGTGGGGCTGTGATCCCACCTGGATTGTTGTTTGGCCTGGGGCTTCTCACTGCTGATGGGTGGGGCCAGATTTTCCCAAAATGGCCACCTCCAGAGAAAGGCATGCTGATGAATATTCCCGAGAGCTTTTCTTCCAGTGTCCTTCCCACACAACGAGCCACATTCACCCCCTGTTTTCCCAGGAGATCCTAGAAGAACTGCAGCAGGTCCAACCCGGATTCCTGCAGAGACTTTGCTTGCCCTGGGACCCAGTGCACGTGAAATTATGTGTGCGCCTTTCAAGAATGTGGTCTCCAGAGTTCTCATCATGACTCAGTGGTTAATGAATCTGAGTAGAAACCATGGTGCTGCAGGTTTGATCCCTGGCCTTGCTCAGTGTTTTAAGGATCTGTTGTTGCCATGAGCTGTGGTGTACGTTGCAGACGTGGCTCGGATCCTGCGTTGCTGTGGCTCTGGCGTAAGCTGGTAGCTACAGCTCCTATTCGACCCCTAGGCTGGGAACCTCCATATGATGCAGGAGCGGCCCAAGAATAAATGGCAAAAAGACAAAAAAAAAAAAAAAAGAATGGGGTCTCCTTTTCCCCCAGTCCCATGGAGCTCCTGTTCCCAAGTCCCACTGGCTTTCAATGCCAGCTGTTCCAGGGGCTCTTTCTCCCATTGCCAGATCCCCAGGTGTGGCAACTTGACATGGGGCTCAGAACTCTCACTCCTGTAGGTGAATCTCTGTGATAGTTATTTTCCAGTCTGTGGGACTTTCCACCTGGGAGGCATGGGGTTGCTATTATCACATAATCGCCCTTTGTACCTCTTGATATGGCCTCCTCTTTGTCTTCTAGAGTAGCGTATCTTTTTGAAAGTTTTCAGTCTATTTTGTTGAAGGTTGCTCAGCATTTGGTTGTAATTTTGTTGTTTTTAGGAGAGAAGTTTAGCTCCATTCCTTCTGTTCTGCCATCTTAATCCCATCTTCCTTTGCTTTCTTTCAGTGTATTATTTTTGTATAAATAAGGATATATATAATGTCAACAGTTACGGAGGTACATATCTTCTTCTTAACTAGAAGTGTCAAAGTATTGTTTAAGATAATTTGATAATATGGACCTTTTAACCAGTGCTCTTTCCTAGTTGCTATTTTATGTGAACAACTGGCTTTTAAATTCTTTAAAATTTGAGAGTTATTTTATTGTGCCTTTTCTCTTTACATTTAATTGTATGAAAAATAAAGGAATATGTTATTATTCTGTTATCTGGAAATGTGAGGAAGGTCTCTTCTGATCACTTTCCCCAGTACTGCTTCCACTACTCAACAAACTTACTTTATGAGGCTTATTTTTTCAGATTGTTGCAATTTTATTGTTGATTTATTCAAGATTGTGAAGTTTAAATATTCGATTTCTCCAAATAAAATAAAAAAACAGAGCCCTTCTGTTTAACTGTATTTTATTTTGCACTATTTACTGTATATTCAGTTTATATATGCTCACTATTATGCTAGGCACTGTGAATGTGTAAAGCAAATATTGAATATGGTCAGTGTGCTCAGTGAGCTTTCAGTCACAGAGAAGTGAGGCATGCACACAAAATGAGAAAGCAGTATAATTATGATTACCAGTTACCAAAATAAAATAAGTGTACTAGTTAGTAAGTGTTACAGTGGTGATTTTTGTGGCCTTAAGAGATCACAGATGTTATCATGAAAAAATTTCATCATGCGGTCAAATGTGGCAAATGGGGAGAACGTTGAAAAAACAAGAAGTCATTCTAGGTACCAAAAAATAGAAGTAAATGAAAAAAAAGGAATAATATTTGTTCTAGGGATAATATACAGAGACCAACTTGATTGTAATTTATAATTTATGTTGGAAACAATGTCGGTAATTTTATATACATAGTTTAGGCCCTTGTTTCTAAAGCATTGATAATTTTATATGCAACCTCAAAGCAATATGGAGACTAAGAGTTTTAAGTGGGGTTTGAGAGCTTTAATCTCACAGGGTTGCCATCACAAATCATCGCTATTAGACTGAAGATGATTTCTCATCTATAAACTTATCAGTTAATCATAACTATTTCAAAAATGTTCCTAAGATGCTTTCTTGTGAGCATATGATCTGTTTGCAAGAACATGGATGTGTCTGGGTGGGTGGGAAGGTGTTTTACGATTGTAAAACCACAGAATTCTCTTTGAATGTCTTACATTCAGATAGATTTATTGATGGGATTCTTATTCCTATAATATGAAAAGAAAATATTTTGCAGTATATTTCATAATTGAAAACCCTTTCAGTGAAGAACTTTATAGCTATGTTCTGAGAAACAGGATGGACTTTCAGTTTTTCTCATAGCATATTGATTTTGATGTGCTTGACTTTTTTTGGGGGGGGCGCACCCACAATATATGGAAGTTCCCAGGCTAGGGGTCAAATTGGAGGTACAGCTGCCAGCCCACACCATAGCCATAGCAACAAGGATCTGAGCCGCATCAGGGACCTACCCCACAGCTCACCGCAATGTTGATCCCTGACCCACTGAATGAGGCCAGGGATTGAACCGGCATCCTCATAGATACTAGTCAGATTGATTTCTGCTGCGCCAAAATGGGAACTCCCTGCTTGACTTCTTAAAATGTGTTATGGTAGACTCAGAATGTTAATATTTTGATTAAAGAAAATGTATTATTTTACTAAATCCTTTAACTGTGTGACTACAAAGCAGAATAGCTGAACATTACTAAATTAGCTCTTTATTTGAGAGTAAAAATTATACGTTATTTGTAAAGTTTTTCCTAGGTATGAGACTATTCCCTATTTCTCAGGCTAAGTAAAAATATAGTAGCTGCCTTAATAGAAAGAAAATAGATTTCCCACTTCATAATGAATATTATATGAATCATAAAATAAGAATGGGAGACCACTGGAAATATTTAGGTTTTCAGTTTTTGGAGCATATGCCTTAAATGCTTCAGGGATCCAGTAGCAGCCAAGAAAGACAACCTTTTGAGTGTTTTTTGGAGATGTCCTCTCACTTAGTAATGCTTTTTAAGTTTGAGTACTTATATAAAAAAGGACCTTTTAAATGGTATTCTAGAATAAACTACAAGGATTTTATAATGCTGTTCAAGTATATTGACATTACTTTGTTTTAGAGATTCAATCTTACTTTCTACTTATTGTTATATATAAGATTTTTGAACACCCTTTCCTAAAACGTAGGTTCCTTCATAGTAGGATACAAAATTAATATTAAATATTTATGCTCCTTTAGACATGTTGAAACAGATTATAAGTACGTGTCTACTTTAGCTTATATGTTGTGTTGATAGTGACTAAATGTAAGACCCTATAGGCAGTCTTTTTAAGCAGATAAAACTGTTGGGATATTTTCCCAGGATGATGGGATTGTCTTCCAAGCGTATCTCTTCAATGTGATCCCGAATATAACTGGTGTCATTAGCCTTGCAGAATGTGTCATCTGTAATTGAAGTTATGTTGTTACCCTGGAAAAGAAAATGGAAAATTTGTTTAGCAGTCCGAAATCATCTTTTTGTGTGGTATGTAATGAAATCTTACAGAATATGTTACCTAAAAAATGATATTGTACATACTGTGTATCTGTCTTCATAGTAGTATAAAAACCCTCTCTGAGCAATCTGAACCTCGTGTAGAGTCTACAGTGTTACTTTGGAACAACAGACTACTTGGTATTTCTGAGTAAAACCCATGTAACAGATATTTCTGAGTATAAAAAAAGACTATACTAACTGGAAAAAGTACGTGTTGTAGAGCAGCAACTCAAAACAGGTACTCTGTCCTTAAATATATTTTATGTTATGTTATGTTATGTTATGTTATGTTATTTTTTTGTCTTTTGTCTTTTTAGGGCCACACCCGTGGCACATGGAAGTTCCCAGGCTAGGGGTCTAATGAGAGCTGTAGCTACCAGCCTACACTGCAGCCACAGCAATGCCAGATCCTCAACCCACTGAGTGAGGCCAGGTATCGAACCTGGAACCTCATAGTTCCCAGTCAGATTTGTTTCTGCTGCGCCACAACGGGAACTCCCTGTGTCCTTAAATATGTTTTAAAGAAGTAAAAAGAACAAATTGAAATTCTCGTGACTCTGAAAGACCAATTTTAGTTTATTTTTATCTGCTCTTTATTTTCCTGTTTCCCCTAACTTGATGTTGGACAATAAGGTCAGCAAGGAATTCTCCAAAAGCAGGGTTTACTTCTGTTTGGAGAAAGAAACATAAACCAGAGGTCTTCAATCCCATATGTCAAGTTAACTAGGAGATGCCATGTGCACACCTGGAGACTAACCCTTACTCTAAGAGCAGACCTCACACCTAGTCCTTTGGTTGTGCTCTGGATAGAACTGGGGCTTCTGGGCAGGAAGTGCATTTGCCTAAATATGAAATTTTTTTTAAATTTTATTGGAGTATCATTGAGTCACAATATTGTATTAGTTTCAGTGGTACAGAAAAGTCAATCAGTTATACATATACATATATCCATTCTTTTTTCCCCAAATAGGTTATTGCACTAGATGTATTGAATAGATTTCCCTGTGCTATATAGTAGGTCCTTGTTAGTTATCCATTTTATATATAGCAATGTGTGTGTTTTTTTTCATTACTCAGTGAATTTTATTACATTTATAGGTGTACAACAATCATCACAACCAAATTTTAAAGTATTCCCAATCCCAAACTCTCAGTGTATCCCACCACTCCTCAACCTGTCTCATTTGGAAATCATAAGTTTTTCAAAGTCTGTGAGTCTGTATCTGTTCTGCTAAGAAGTTCATTATGTCCTGGAGTTCCCGTCGTGTTGCAGTGGTTAACGAATCCAACTAGGAACCATGAGGTTGCGGGTTCGATCCCTGGCCTTGCTCAGTGGGTTAACGATCCAGCGTTGCCGTGAGCTGTGGTGTAGGTTGCAGACGCGGCTCGGATCTGGCATTGCTGTGGCTGTGGCGTAGGCCAGTCTCTACAGCTCCGATTAGACCCCTAGCCTGGGAACCTCCATATGCCGCAGGAAGTGGCCCTGGAAAAGGCAAAAAGACAAAAAAAAAAGTTCATTATGTCCATTTTTTAGATTCCACATGTAAGTGATAGCATTTAATGTTGGTGTCTCATTGTCTGACTGACTTCACTTAGCATGATAATTTCTAGGTCCATCCATGTTGCTGCAAATGCCGTTATTTCTTTCCTTAATATGGATATTTTTAATGGACAAAATTTACATGTAATTAAGTGAGTTTCCTAATGAATGGTAAGGTTGACCCATAGTAATTTGAATTGAAGTCAGATATTGCAAAAGGAGCAGTCATACCTGAAGATGAATTATACGCAGACTTTCTGGTAAATTAAGAGGCACGGATTCCAGGGCATTGTGGTCCAGGTAGAGGAAGGAGAGTTTATTCAATTTCTGCAAAAGTAAAAGGTGCTTTTATTTGAGTGATGTTGAGGTCAGTGCATTTCTTCACAGGATTCAAGCTGTATACCACATATTTGTACAAATGTATAAATACGTAAATATAGACATAGACACAGATCAGTATTATTAATCATTGGTGTGGTAGTTTTAGGTTTGGTGGGTTTTTTGTTTGTTGTTTTTTGAATTCAATCCCTCCCCTGTTATGGGAGTTTCCATATGCTGCAGCCATAGCCATTTTAAAAATATTATTTTTTATGCTCAACATCGCTGATTATAAGAGAAATGCAAATCAAAACTACCATGATGCCGCGGGAGCGGCCCAAGAAATAGCAAAAACAACAATAACAACAACAACAAAAAAGACGAAAGACAAAAAAAAAAAAAAACTACCATGAGATACCACCTCACACCAGTCAGAATGGCCATCATTAATGAGTCCACAAATAACAAGTGCTGGAGGGGCTGTGGAGAAAAGGGAACCCTCCTGCACTGTTGGTGGGAATGTAACCTGGTACAGCCACTATGGAGAACAGTTTGGAGATACCTTAGAAGTCTACACATAGAACTTCCATATGACCCCGCGATCCCACTCTTAGGCATCTATCCAAACAAAACTCTACTTAAAAGAGACACATGCACCCGCATGTTCATTGCAGTACTATTAACAATAGCCAGGACATGGAAACAACCCAAATGTCCATCAACAGATGATTGGATTCGGAAGAGGTGTATATATACACAATGGAATACGACTCAGCCATAAAAAAGAATGACATAATGCCATTTGCAGCAACATGGATGGAACTAGAGAATCTCATACTGAGTGAAATGAGCCAGAAAGACAAAGACAAATACCATATGATATCACTTATAACTGGAATCTAATATCCAGCACAAATGAACATCTCCTCAGAAAAGAAAATCATGGACTTGGAGAAAAGACTTGTGGCTGCCTGATGGGAGGGGGAGGGAGTGGGAGGTATTGGGAGCTCGGGCTTATCAGACACAACTTAGAATAGATTTACAAGGAGATCCTGCTGAATAGCATTGAGAACTATGTCTAGATACTCATGTTGCAACAGAACAAAGGCTGGGGGAAAAAATGTAATTGTAATGTATACATGTAAGGATAACCTGACCCCCTTGCTGTACAGTGGGAAAAGAAAAAATAAATAAATAAATAAATGATCTCTGTTTCTTCAATAAATAAGCTTATGATAATACAAAAAAATATATTTTTTTCTGGCATTTGTAAATTACTAATAGTGTAAGGAAGATGAAACACAAGGAAAACTTCCGTTTTGAGGTTTGTAGAGTAGAGTATTGGTTCATAAGGGTACACACCTTGTTTGTACAGATAAATATTTTGCTCTGTGAACAAAGGAAACAGATGTGACAACATGCAGTTCCATGAAACAAGGTAAAGGTTATGTATTTTAAATGAGGTAGAGGCATAAGCTGGACTGAGTAAGCCCGAGAGTACCATTACTTACTATGTAAATCATGTCTTCATTTATTACATTAAAATAGTTTTAAAACAAAATTTTAAAGACCATAGTTTCTTTTATCATGTCATAATAGAACTGATACTATGTTGTCCTTAGCCATACTATAAAATACTTACTTTGAATGCATTTGCCTTTATTCCCCTACTCTTGATTTTGTTGCGTTTTGCATTAAATAACGTAAGCTTAGGAGGGAGAACTGGAAGTTTCAGTAGTTGATTGTCAGCTAGTATAAGTTCTTCTAACAGAGAGAGTTTTGAGAAAGTGCCATCTTCTATATCTTCGATCAAATTTCCCGTAAAATCAAGTCGTCTTAAGTTAGCTTTAAGGAAAGATATTCAAAAAATACAGAAAATATTATAAGAATAATGAAATTAAAATTTTTTAAAGATACTTATTTTTATTTTTTATAATGATTTTTATTTTTTCCATTATAGCTGGTTTACAGTGTTCTGTCATATTTCTACTATAAATTCTTAACTGTGTGGAGTGATGGAAAGCTTTAACAGGTAACTCAAAGTATTATTTTTAGTGTCCAGTAGAGCGTCTGTAGTTAGTAGCTCAGTAACTTTTGTAGAATGAATTCTTAGTATTTTACCATGTAATTGACACTGATGCCCTTTCTCACTCGAGTTCTAGAATCTCAAGTTTGGAAGGGAACTTAATAGAGTCCTCCCATCCTTTTTTGTTTGAATTCTCAATATAGGTTTGAAAGAAATTCTTTGTTGCAAATTATTGAAAGCAACATTTTATTGAATAGAATCATGCAAATATTTATGGATTTGGCCAGCACAGTGCATCCTGATTATGGATATACTATCTTAATCTCTCCATGCTTTATTGCTTGACAACAGCAAAGACAAGAATGGGCCCTAATTTATTAAAGTGGTGATAGAGAAATTCAGTGTATGTTTGTATATGTGTATCCCTTTTGCCTGTCTCGGATAATTAGGAAATATAGTCAGTTCTCACTGTTTGAGGCAGTCATGTTTATGAAGTCAACACAAATGCCAAATTGGTGAGTATGGAACCACTGCTCTTAGGGAATATACAGGGTTCTAGCCTCTTGTTACACATTTTCATCAACCATTTTCATCATTTTCTCTACAAAATTTTATGTGTTTCTTTTTAAAGGCATCTTATTTAGTATATATTGTCGATATATTTACATTGAACTCACAGCCATCAGCACTGTAACTACATTTAAATGAAGATCCAACATACATATTTTTCTCTGTAAGGCACATCACAACCTTCCTGCACTTAGGAACACTAGACAGCCCTTTAGTGCTATACTTAAGGGGCATTTTAAACAACAAAAAGCACAAAAATGTGAAAAAATGTGGCATTAAATCTAACACTTGTTACAGTATAAAAGCAGAGTCAACGGACAGAACATCTCAGTCTCATCTGGCTGACTCACATTTTTTGCCACTGTCTTAATTTTCATGAAAGTGCCAGAAGTTTTGATCTTGAGGTTACAAATAAATTTTATCATGTAGGTGAGTTTGAAAACATGGAATCCACAAATAATGAGGAACAGCTGTATTCAGGCAGTTGGTCGTTACCAGTGACAGCATGAATTCAATTATGGTTAATCTCATAAGTGTGTAATGGGACCAGTGTGCATTCTTGGTGTGATTTTCTTCAGAAGCATTTGACAACATAGAAACTTAGAAAATTTATGAGAGATTAGTGATCCAGGACTTGAACTCAGCACTGCATAAGTAGGGAATTTTGGTGTGCTGTGGCATCACCCTGGTGGCAAGCTGTTGTAACATTTGCTAGGACACCAGAGGTCCAAGATT
Source organism: Phacochoerus africanus (assembly GCF_016906955.1). Taxonomy (NCBI): domain Eukaryota; kingdom Metazoa; phylum Chordata; class Mammalia; order Artiodactyla; family Suidae; genus Phacochoerus; species Phacochoerus africanus. The sequence continues at coordinate 276,402 of NC_062548.1, forward strand.
TTTAATGACCTGGGAAGAAGTTAAATGGCACTGCTCTTAGCACTATTTCCCTATTAGAATCATCTGAGGAGTTTGGTTGTACTTAATGACAACACCTGGGCCTCTCCCCAGACCGAAATTAGAATCTCTCGGGATTAGGACCTGGTATCAGTATTTATTTAAAAAATACTTTAATATGCAGCCACATTTAAAAACTAGAGTTAAAGTACATAAAAGCAGTCTTATGTTTTCATAGTGAAGGTAGAAAATAAAATATGTCACTGGAGGAGTTCCTATTGTGGTGCAGTGGAAACAAATCTGACTAGGAACCATGAGATTGTGGGTTTGTTCCCTGGCCTTGCTCAGTGGGTTAAGATCCAGGGTTGCCCTACCGTTGTCTGCGTAGGTCGCAGACACGGCTGGATCTGCTGTTGCTGTGGCTGTGGTATAGGCCAGCAGCAGTAGTTCCAATTCGACCCCTAGCCTGGGAACCTCCATATACTGCGGGTGTAGCCATCAGAAGCAAAAAAAAAAAAAAAGTCATTGGAGAAATATTCTGATTATTATGCTAAGTGGTTAAGGCAAATGGATCTTGAAGTACTGGGGTTGAGAAGATGTAGTTGTCCTTATGTTAGATGGGCTGTCAACACAGAATACCAAATCACCAGTAGAGAAAGATGACATAGGACATCTGAATGGAAAGGAGATTCAGCAGTAAACCAGTGGATTTTTTATGAAGTGTGATGGATATTTCAAATACTCTATGACTACCCTCCACATGATAGGCCACAGATACCTAGAAACTAGTGTTTACATGAGTTAAATACAAACAAGAGTGAATACTAATACGTTATTTAAAATTAACTTACGTATATCTGCAAAATCTTTGGCAGTCAACTTTTTAATTTTGTTGAATCGTGCATAAAGATAGGCTGATTCCTTTGGCAAGGGTGGTACAGCTTTAATGTCAATTTCTTCACAGTATACAGAGCCACTTAAACAAACACACAGCAGGCATGTGGGCATTTCTAAATTGGGAAGCAAAATCATAAAAATGAGTAGTTTAAAAATATTTGACCTCTAGTGGTAAATAAAATTCTTGCTATCATGAGCATTATTACTAATTTAAAAGATACTGTGCAGAATTACGGGTGGTAGCAGGAAAGATGTTAATGGTCATAGTAGCTAGTGATCTATATTTTACCTGACAACTCTCTAGAATTTTGTTTTAGATTCCATAATCCACAATCTTTTATTCTATCTGTTTTAGTGGTAGTCACCTGAATTAATTGACAGAAAGTTATATTTCCTCATCTGAATATCAAAAAAATCATAAAGCAGAGCTTAAGGTAACCATGAGCTTGATTTATTGCTTGGAGTGGCACAAAACATTTCTAATGAGGAACCGCTTAGTTAAATAAGCATACTATTAACTTGAAAATTAGAGTCATCCTGGGCACTGTTAGAATCCCATTGTACCCTAATGTCATTCATTACATTTACTTGTCATGCCTCTTTCATCTCCCACAACCTGGAACAGTTCCTGAGTCTTTGTTTTTTGTACCTTTTACTGTTTTGGAAATTTCTGAATTTAAAAAATTATTTTTCAGGACATTTATTTTGCAGAATGCCTTTCAATTAGGATTTGTCTGAGGTTCCTCGTTTTTGGCAGGAGTACCATGGAAATAATGTTGCATCCTCTCTGTCATGTGTCAGGAGCATGTGGTATCTGTCTTATTCCTTATGATGCTGTCTTTGGTCACTTGGTTCAGTTGGTGACTGCCATGTAAAGTACTAGTTTTTCACTTTGTAATTAATAAGTACCTTCAAGAAAAGCAGTTTGAGATTCTAAACATCTGGTTTGTCACCAAACATTCACCCTTTAGTTTTTTCATCTATTGGTGATTATTACTTGAAAAGTTTATCACTAGGAGAGCTGCCAAATAGTGATTTTCTGATTCTATCATTCCTTCTAAATTTGTTAGTTGGCATTTTGATATAATGTGAAATATCCCCTTATTTATTTCTGTCAGTATGAACTTATGAATTCCTTATCTTATGGGTTATGATATGTTACTGTCATAGTTATTTTGATAATCAAATTTTCAAATTAGTCAGTGATCACTCTCAAGCTGTTTTATCCTGCCACTGCATTTTTATGGTAAAATGATAAACAGTAAATTACACATATTTAACTTGTATAATTTGTACGTTTTGACATATGTACATGCCCATGAAACCGTTACCACAGTCAAGGTAATTAACATGTCTGTCACCCCAAAAGTCCTTCATGCCCTCCTTCCCAGCAACCACTAATCTCCTTTCTGACATTATGTGTTAGTTTGCATTTTTGAAAGAATCAAAAGAATCATGGGAGTTCCTATTGTGCCTCAGTGGTTAACAAATCTGACTAGCATCCATGAGGATGCAGGTTCGATCCCTGGCCTTGCTCAGCGGGTTAAGGATCCAGTGTTGCTGTGAGCTGTGGTATAGGCCAGCAACTACAGCTCTGATTGGACCCTAGCCTAGGAACCTCCATATACCACGAGTGAGTCCCTAAAAAAAAAAAAAAAAAAAGAATCATGCAGTATATACTCTTTTGTCTGGCTTCTTTTCACCCTGCATAATAATTTTGAGATTCATTTATTTTTGCATGTATCAGTGCATCAGTAATTCCTTCCTATCTATTATTCATTTTATTCCTATTCCATTATGTTTTTGGCTATTTCACAGAAAGGTACTTTGAACATTTACGTATAGACTTTTTTTTTTTTTAGGGCTGCACCTGGGAGGTTCCTAAGCTAGGGTACAAATCAGATCTGTAGCTGCCAGCCTACACCACAGCCATAGCAACGCGGGATCTGAGCCGCGTCTGTGACCTATACCACAGCAACACCAGATCCTGAACCCACTGGGAGAGGCCGGGGGTTGAACCCAAGTCCTCATGGATGCTGGTCAGGTTCATTAACCGCTGAGTCATGACAGGAACTCCATATGTATAGACTTTATGCTCTCATTTCTCTTGGAATAACACCTAAGAGTAGAGTGGCTGGTGTTATTACTGGTATATATTTTACCTTTTGAAGAAAGTCCTAAACTGTTTTCCATAGTGGTCGTGCCATTTTGCATTCACATTAACAGTTGCTTTACATTCTGACCAACATTTTAGTATGGTTGGACTTTTTTATTTTAGCCATTCAAGTAAGGTATGTTGTGTTATCTCATGTTTTAATTTATATTTTCCTAATGACAAATGTACTGAGCATCTTTTTATATATATATATATAGGCCATTCACATCATTTTTGTGGTAAAGTGTATTCATATTTTTTGCCTGTTTTTAAAATGGTTTTGAAAAAAAATTAATTTTATTTATTTATGTATGTATTTATTTAGTCTTTTTAGGACCCCACCGGCAGCATGTGGAATTTCCCAGGCTAGAGGTTGAATTGGAGCTATAGCTGCCGACCTGCACCACAGATCATGGCAATGCCAGATCTTTAACCAACTGAGCAAGGTCAGGGATTGAACCTGCTCCTCATAGGTAGTAGACAGGTTCGCTACTGCTGAGGCATGACAGGAACTCCAAAAATTTTTATTTATTTTTAAGTTTTATTGAAGTATAGTCGATTTACAGGGTTATGATAATTTTAAAATGGGTTTTTAATGTTACTATTTTTGAATTAAAAAAGGATATTTTGTAGATATGTTATTTGTCAAATTTATGTTTGCATATGGTTGCCTCCAGTCTGTGGCTTATCTTTTTATTTTCTTATCAAAGTCTCTTTAAGAGCAGACATTTTTTGTCTTAATGAAGAAAAATTGATTCTATGTTTTCATGCTTTTTGTATTGCATTTTTTCATGCTTTTTGTGTTTTTTCTCATATGTAAGTTTTTGTAATTTTTTCCTTGTTTTTTGTGTTTTAGCTAAGAAATCTTTGCCAACCACTAAGTTTTCATCTTATATTTTCTTTCAAAAGTTGTGTGGTTTAAGCTCTTTATATTTAGGTATGGGGTCTGTTTTGAATTTATTTTTTTATATATGGGGTCAAGAAGAGTGAAAGTTCATTTTCTCTAATTTCCTATAGCTATCTGACCCTTTTCACACTATATTTTGAAAAGATTATCATTTCCCCATTGAATTACATTGTACCATTGTAAAAAAAAGTTGACCATATTGTGTAAGTGTATTTCTAGACTATTCTGTTCCGTTGATCTATTTATTTTTATTCTAATACAATGTCTTACTTCCTGTAGCATTGTATGTAATAAGTCTTGATATTAGGTAAGGTAAATCCCCAATTTTATTCTTTAATGTTGTTATGACTCTTCTAGGTTCTCTGCATTTTCATATAGGTTTTAGAATCAGCTTGTTATTTTCAAAAAGCCTGCTAGTATTTTAATTGGGATTGCATTGAATCTGCAGATGAATTTGGGGAAAATTGACTTCTCGATGGTACTAAGTTTTCTGGTCCTTGATCATAATGTATCTATCCATATATTTAAGTCTTCTTTTAATTTCTCTCAGCATTATTGCCTAGATTTCAGTGAACTGGTCTTGTATGTCTTTTACAAATTTACTTCTATGTATTTTTAATATTTTGATTAATTAAAAGTTAATTGTCCTCACTATTCTTTGAGAATTTACTAATATTCTGGTATGCTAAGATGTCTTAGACCACCCATCTTGCCTCTTCTCTTCCCCAATCCTGAAATCAGCTGTTTCTTCAAGGAGTACTGGTTCATTTTAGTGGAGAATGCTACTTAGAAACCAAGATTTGAGTATGGATGTGCTCGTTGCTACTGGGATCTCACTGCTTCCAGGCTCTTTTCAGCAGAGAGCGCTGGCAAATATATGTATGTGTATTGGGCTCTCTGTTTTATTTATTTATTTATTTAATTTTTTTAAAATTAAAAAAAAATTTTTTTAGGGCCATACCCGCAGCACATAGAGATTCCCAGGCTAGGGGTCAAATCAGAGCTATAGCCGATAGCCTACACCACAGCCACAGCAATGCCAGCTCTGAGCCACGTCTGTGACCTACACCACAGCTCATGGCAACACTGGATCCTTAACCCATTGAGCAAGGCCATGGATCTAACCTGCATCCTCATAGATGCTAGTCAGACTTGTTTCTACTGAGCCACAATGGGAACTCCTATTTAAATTTATTTATTTATATTTTTTGGCTGCACCCCATGACATGTGGAAGTTCCTAGGCCAGGTATCAAACCCACGCCGTAGCAGCACTCTTAACCACTGCAGTGACAATGCTAGATCCTTAACCTACTGCACTACAAGGGAACTCCTGGCTCTGTCTTTATATATGATACACATAGTACATGCCTATATGTGTATAATCATACTGTATAATGCACATGTATACATATATAGACATATATACATACATGTATGCCTGAGTATATGGTACATATATACATATATCTGTATTCATATACTCATAAAAATATAAATACACCATATGTATTTATACATGTATGCACTCACATGAGGAGACAAACACATATTAGCTGATGCTAATATCTTTCAATCTAGTCCATCTCCACAGTGTTCAGTGTAGCCTTACCCCTTAGCATATTTGTAATACCCTTCTCTGACAGTGAGAAACCTGCCTCTTATTATACCCTGCATATTTACTTTACACACTCCTAGAACACACATTAAGTAGTTTCAATACTGCTAACCCATCACACTGTGGAAAACAAATCTACTCACAGGAATTTTAGTTATTCATCTATTTTATTTTATCTTTATCCTGAAAGTATATAGTCAAAATACTGTGTTTAAGGTTACTTTGATTCATTTGAAATGGAATTAAGTTTCTATTTTTCTCTTTGTTTGCAAATTTGGGTTCTTTTAATCTTATCCTTTTTGACTTTATTTACAAATGTATTTGCCTATGTAAAATATAACCTCATTCTAAGATCAAATCTACCCTAAAAGTGTATACTCAGGGAAGTTCTACCGTTTCCCCTTTACCCCTAGTTCCAGTCTCCCATTCTTTTCCACCCCCAGTCCCATCTAACCTATAGGCAACCAGTCTCAGTTTGTTTAAGTACCCCTCTTTTACTTTTTACACAAGTGAGCTGCTGCATGAATATTCTCTTACATCCCCTTCATTCTTAGATAAAAGACAGCATATTACAGATACTCTTTTACACTTTGGTTTTTTTTTTCACATAATATCTTCTGGAAATCACTTCCTGTTAATTATAAAGATCTTCCTCATCTATCTTTACAACTGCATAGTATTCCCCTGGGTGGATATACCATAGTTTATTCAATGACTCTTCAACATATGCATAATTAGATTGTTTCCAGTATTTTGCAATTACAAGCAAAGCTTCAGCAAATCTGCATATATATATTCTTATTTTTGGAAATGTGTCTTTAGGGTAAATTCTTAGATGCCAACTGCCATGTCACAAAGTAAATGTGTATTTGGTTTTGTTAAACATTGCCAAATTCCTGACCAAATGCATATTTGGTTTTGTTAGATATTACCAAATTCTTGTCTCTTGTACCAGTTTGCATTGCTACTAGCAACATATGTCACTGTCTGATACCCCACAGTTTTGTCAATAGAATGTATTGATATCTTGTCACACTTTTAATTTTTGTCAGATAGTTCAAAAAATTATATCTCAGTGTAATTTAAACTTACACTTCTCCATGTGTGAGACTGAACACTTTATGTGTGTAAGAGTCATTTTTATATCATTTTGTGGATTGTCTGTTCATACCTTTTGCCCATTTTTCCAATGGATTGTTGATCAATTTCTTTTTTTCCTGGATTTTTACTTGTTCTTTATAAACTAGAGATATTAGCTCTTTATCAGTGATATATATTACAAATATTTTTCTGGAGTTCCTGTCGTGGCTCAGTGGAAATGAATCTGACTGGCATCCATGAGGACACAGGTTCAATCCCTGGCCTCACTCATTGAGTTAAGGATCTGGCATTGCCATGAGCTGTGGTGTAGATCGCAGACACGGCTCAGATCTGGTGTTGCTGTGGCTGTGGCGTAGGCCTGAGGCTACAGTTCCGATTCAGCCCCTAGCCTGGGAACCTCCATATGCCACAGATGCAGCCCTAAAAAAACAACAACAACCAAAATACTTTTTTCTCAATTTTGATTGTCTTTGGCTTCATTAATGATGGGGTTTGCTGTGCAAATATTTCATTTTATGAAATCAGATTTATTAATCTTTTCTATTATCATCTCTAGATTTTGAGACACTCCATACCCTGATTATCCTCTAGTATTTTTATGGTTTCACCTTTAACTTCCAGACTCTAATTTTTTTGGTGTTCATTTTTCTATGTAAGATAAGGATCTGATTGCATCCCTTTTCAATTGACTACTTAGTTGTTCTAGCCACTGGTTTTAAAAGTATCATCTTTACTTCAGTGATTAAAAATTCTGTCTTTATTATTTACTAAATTTGTACACATATTTCTGTCTGTGAACTTTTCACTCATACATTAGTTTTATACTTTTTTAAAGTATAAAAGCTTTTTTTGGCGGGGAGGCTATTTCCACAGCATGTGAAAGTTCCTGGGCCAGTGATCAAACCTGTGCCACAGCAGCAACCCAGACCACTGCAGTGACAATGCTAGATCCTTAACCTGCGGCACCACAACAGAACTCCTTTTTTTTTTTTTCTCTTTGTGCATGAACTTGAGAATCAGGCTTACCAAATCCTTAAAGAAGTTCATTGTTTTGTTTTGTTTGTCTTTTTAGGGCCACACCTTCAGCATGTGGAGGTTCCCAGGCCTGGAGTTGACTTGGAGCTGTAGCCTCTGGCCTGCACCACAGCCACAGCAACACCAGACCTGAACCATGTCTGTGACATACACCACAGCTCACAGCAACGCCAGATCCTTAACCCACTGAGTGAGGCCAGGGACTGAACCTGCATCCTCGTGGATACTAGTTAGATTCATTTCCACTGAGCCATGATGGGAACTCCCAGGAAGTTCATTGTTACATATTTAGGGAGAGTTGACATCTTTGTTATGTTAAATCATCCAGTCCAAGGGCAGGGGATGTCTTTCTATTTTTTCAAATCTATTATCACTGTAATACTTTTCAGATTACTTAAGATACATTTTCTGTTTTGGTCCATTTTAATTTTACTGTAGCAGTGTAGAAATTTGTGTGTGATTTTTTTTTTCCATATTATCATGGGAAATAATATTCTGTGATAGAGCAAGAATAAACCAAATAGAAATGAATAAGCAGGACTTTGTAATTTGTTATTTTATAAGTTTTCTGTTGTTTTAATTAAAATGTGCATTATAATTATTTATGTATCTAAACATCACTCTCTCTTCCGTGAGTTTCTTAATGCTAAGAATTGTATTTTATTTACCTTTTCTTCAGGCTACATAGTATTTGCAAATACGTGGTGTTTAACAGGTTTTTCTTTTTTTGTCTTTTTTTGCCTTTTCCGGGGCCGCTCCCCTGGCATATGGAGGTTCCCAGGCTAGGGGTCTAATCGGAGCTATAGCTGCTGGTCTACGCCAGAGCCACAGCAACTCAGGAACCGACCTGCGTCTGCGACCTATACCCCAGCTCACGGCAACGCCGGAACCTTAACCCACTGAGCAAGGCCAGGGATTGAACCCGCAACCTCATGTTTCCTAGTCGTATTCGTTAACCACTGAGCCACAACAGGAACTCCAAACGTATTTCTTTTTTTTTTGTCTTTTTTGTTGTTGTTGTTGTTGTTGCTATTTCTTGGGCTGCTCCCGCGGCATATGGAGGTTCCCAGGCTAGGGGTTGAATCGGAGCTGTAGCCACCTGCCTACGCCAGAGCCACAGCAACGCGGGATCCGAGCCGCGTCTGCAACCTACACCACAGCTCAGGGCAACGCCGGATCGTTAACCCACTGAGCAAGGGCAGGGACCGAACCCGCAACCTCATGGTTCCTAGTCGGATTCGTTAACCACTGCGCCACGATGGGAACTCCATAACAGGTATTTCTTAAATTGATTTTTATATAGACAGAAGCACACACTTTGTAGAAGCTAAACTTAGACTAAACTTTGGTTGTTCTTCAATGTTGGTGTTTCACCTTTCTTACTCATAATATGGGATGGTCAATGATGAGTGCTCCCAATATACCTGTTTGACTCTATGATTGTGATGGAGATAAACTTCCACCGTTTGAATTTACTATATTTTGATGCAATTTTTGATTACTATAAGGAATAAAGCTCCATTATAAGCATTTTTTTGTCTTTTTAGAGCCACGCCCATATGGCGATTCCCAGGCTAGGGTTTAAATCAGAGCCATAGCTGCTGGCCTATGCCACAGCAACAGCAACTCAGGATCCGAGCCTCGTCTGTGACCTACACCATAGCTCATGGCAACGCCAGATCCTTATTCCACTGAACAAGCCCAGGGAACAAACCTGAATCCTCATGGATGCTACTTAGATTTGTTTTCACTGAGCCATGATGGGAACTCCCATTATAAGCTATTTTTAAAAACCCCTTTTTAAAAAAACTGATGATAGAGTGTTCATACTTACCATCGTTTTCTTTCTTGGGGGATAATGGTATTGTACTCTCGTCTTTTTGTAATTCAAAACTTTTCTCATCAGGTATTCTGATAGACTCTTTTTTCTATTGGAAAAATACAAATTTATTATCAGGCGCGATATGCCCAATTTGGACTGTAAAACTAAGGGATTACAGATAACTTTTTCCTATAAGTATTCTGGTTGAACAGCCCTCCACTCTCTGTTTGTCTATTAAATGCTGTTGAATTCTACTCTGCTTCACAAATATCTTGGTCTGTGCCTTTATATTAAGATAGAGTGACTTCTAAAGCAGTGTAAAGAGAAGAAGTGGGTAAAGTTTTACTTACTACATTTTAGGGACCAAGGGATTTCGAAAGTATTCTTTTAACTGATTGATAGATTCAAATCAGCCATGTGAACCAAAAGCTTGCTGTTATGATGGGCCTTTTTCTTTAAGCTTATATATACTTATATAATAATGATGATGATAATGGCTATTAACCAACTCCATTGAAAGAAATTGTAGTGTTAACATTTGCTCATGTGTACTAAAAAGAGCATTAAAAGGAAGCATTTATAACTGTTCACTCTTAAAATCTTTGTAATCTTATTTATAGTGAAGAACTTGTGAAGCAACCAAGATTATTATATATTTGGCTGCATTTCTCATTTTTCATTTTGTGCCTGTGTGTGAAAGAGAGACGGACATACAGACACACAGTAGGCAGGCAACAGATACTTCTGTGGTGTATTAACTTTTTCCTTTCCCAGAGTTCATTTCTGTATGCCAGTAAAACCACAAGTAATTACTTAGCCCCTGTTGAAGTAGAATATGAAAGATGTGGTATGAAAGTCATCCCTGTAGAGTATTAGCTCAGCGACAATTACAGATACTTGATAAAATGATAGGTTCTAAATTGTTGAAACTGATGAAAAATTAAGCCCCATATCAAGTAGTTTTCATTTTTTGATACTGTGTATAGTTGGCATATGTGAGTTCTTATGAAATACTGAAATAATCCAAATAAGCAGTACCCTTCTGTTTATTGCCTTGAACCACTTCTTCCTAAAACAATAAACCTTAAGCTAGTAATCCATCTTTATTTCCTAATACATATTTCTCCTATTTTATTTTACTGTACAAATATAGGGCATTGTGTAACATTAGCATATAAATCTCAACTGGTCAGAAATCATCTTAAAGTTTAGTTTTCCTTAAATTTCATGTTTTGGTTGCTACAGATACTGTTTGGTCATCATAGATTCTGTTTATTAATTTGGGAAGCATGCATACTTTAAAATTATCATCTTATGGACAGTTATTTTGAATTATTTTGACTCATATAAAGTGCTTTTCATTTACCCTCAGATACAGTCAGAAAAAACAAAAACATGCATTTAAATGGGTGGTTATTTTAGAAATTAAATTTAGAGTAGAAATAAAATACCTTAATACTTTTTCCATCCAGGTATTTATCCTCATAATCTTGGCTAAATAAGGTTTCTTCAAAATTATTTGTTCCATAATCAGAGATAATGCGAGAGTCCTGCTGAGATGGTGGTGCTGGCTTTATCAGAGGCACAAACAGGAACAGGAGAAGTGTAGATTGCAGAGTCTTCATTTTAGCAAAAATTAAGGTGTCTGGAAGTTAATAAGCTAGTGGCCTGCTGACTGTGGGACAATACTCTCTTTTTCCCTGGAAGTAAAAACGCAGACCATCGAAGCAATATTTAAAAGCTTAGAGGACTTTTTGGCAGAGTGTACGCAGTAGGGACTAGAGAACAAGTATTTAACCCTTAGTGATCTTTAATTAGATGCTAAAAGTTTTTATGTATTGATGACCTTCTGAAAAATAGTTTCAGAAAGTGGTTTTTGTTCTTTTTCTATCAAAAATCCAAGCACTGTTGACAATTTCAGTTTTTTAATAGTTAGGTGCCTTGAACAAAGGTACTTGTATACAGTTGAAATCTTCTTAGGATACCTGTAATTTAAATAGTTAACATGAAGACCCATGATCCTGTCTCATGTGAGTTAGAAATATCATATTTCAACTTTGGTACTTTATAAGAACTCTTGATTTGTAGGGGTATGAACAGAAACAAGTTCCAAGAACAGTTTTAAAATTTAAACATTATGAAAAGTAGTCATTAACACTTACTTTAAGACAGTACAGGATATTGGAAAAGTCATAATTTGAATTTTCTTAGTTTTATAATTTTTATAGATATTGTTTTTAGTTAATAGCATTGCTTTTTAAAATTTAAACTGAAAAATGAAGAAATAGTATTGCAGACTAGGAAAAAATATAGAGGTTTAATCGAGGATTTAGAGGGAAAGAAATTGGAAGGATACTTTTAGGCTCACCACTGGATTTTATCTGGTGGTGCACATTTTCCACTTTTCTTAAGTAACTTCAGCCAGAATCACTCAGAGTTGCTGGTGCTGCATTGTAGTTACCAGTTTGTCAAAAAACAATGGTTGAAATTTAAGAATAATATGGTTTTGTGACTTTTGCAGCACCCTGTTCTTGCCTGAATGGATATTAAAGTTAGACAATGATATACTAAAGTGCTTGTTAAAAACAATTGTTCAAAGTAACTGAAACTTAAAAAAATTAAATATGGCCTTTACATTTACCAAGATTCTTAGATGTCACATTTTAACAAACGATATTTAAAATAATATTTGGAAAAAAGAGCCTACCGTTGTAGATGTTTTGAAGTTTTTTGCGGTTTTCCTCAATAGATGGTCATGGCTTGCAATAGCCCCAAGTGGGAGGGTGAATGAGAAAAGCTGTGGATTGATTTCAAACTGCTGAATAGAATTTCAGGGCCCAGCAGCTTTAAAAGCACTTTCCATGTGGTAATGATCTTTGCCAACATTCCTTCTCTAGGGTGAAATGTAGTGTGTTGTACTAGAGAACTGCGCTTAAAATATTTGTTAAGTGCTGTACTCAGACTGCTTCTACTGATTACCATAAATTTGTGTTATTTTTACCTTATGTAATGTAATTTTTACTCATGTTTTTGTGAATATTTGTTTATGAAGATGGCACAGTTTAAAAATCACGCTTTTCATTTTATTGCTCTCTCAGAAATCAAACATCTGCTTTTTGAATGAAATAAAACACCAAACTAAAGCATAACCTATGCTCTTAATTTTATGAGGAATAAAACAAATATTGTTCTAATACTGGAATTAATATAAAGCCAAGAAATTTCCAATGTAGAAATTATTTGTAGCACAAATTTTTTGTAGCACAATTTTTTTTTTTGTCTTTTTTAGGACCACACCCATAGCATATGGAGGTTCCCAGGCTAGGGGTCTAATCAGAGCTTTTGCCACCAGCCTATGCCACAGCCATAGCAACGTGAGAACTGAGCCGAGTCTGCACCTACACCACAGCTCATGGCAACGCCAGATCCTTGACCCACTGAGTGAGGCCAGGGATTGAACCTGCAACCTCATGGTTCCTAAACAGATTCGTTTCCCAGAGTTCCCGTCGTGGCGCAGTGGTTAACGAATCCGACTAGGAACCATGAGGTTGAGGGTTCGGTCCCTGCCATTGCTCAGTGGGTTAACGATCCGGCGTTGCCGTGAGCTGTGGTGTAGGTTGCAGACGCAGCTCGGATCCCGCGTTGCTGTAGCTCTGGCGTAGGCTGGTGGCTACAGCTCAGATTGGACCCCTAGCCTGGGAATCTCCATATGCCAGCGGAAGCGGCCCAAGAAATAGCAAAAAGACCAAAAAAATAAATAAATAAAATAAGATTCGTTTCCCCACGCCACGACCTCCACAAATTATTATTATTATTACTATTATTTTGTCTTTTTGCATTTTCTAGGGCTGCTCTCGCGGCATATGGAGGTTCCCAGGCCAGGGGTCGAATCGGAGCTGTACCCACCTGCCTACACCACAGCTCACAGCAACGCCGGATCCTTAACTCACTGAGCAAGGCCAGGGATTGAACCCCCAACCTCATGGTTCCTAGTCGGATTCGTTAACCACTGTGCTACGATGGGAACTCCTCCACAAATTATTTTTTAGTTTAGTCATTTGGAGTCCTCTCCCCTTTATTATTGTTACATATTAAAAAAAACTCGTTTCAGAATCAGCTTTTTAAAAATAAATTTTACTTATAATTTGGAGTTTCATAGCAAAAGATATTCTTTTTTTTAATGATATTGTTATTTTTTCCATTATAGCTGGTTTACAGTGTTCTGTCAATTTTCTATTGTATAGCACTGGGAACTATATCTAGTGCATGATAATTTGACAAAAGATATTCCTGTTTGCTAAATTAAGGAAACGATATTATTTTAATATTAAATTTGATTTTAAAAAAATTGAAGTGGTACTTTTAGACAACTATGTGAACATCTTTAAAGATTCATTTTAATTTTATCACTCATTGGTACTTTTAGCAATCAGGGTAACATTTTTTTCTCTAAGCTAAAAATTGAAGAAACATGAATATGGATAAGTATTTTATTAAGTAGAAAATGAAAGAATACTGATTTGTTTTCTATTCAAAACAGGCTTTAGAGCTTTTTAAATTAAAGCTTGGATAAACTAAGATTTGAATACATTTTTATTTGAATGTGAATTATTTTAAATTTTGTTGTGATATTCTCTGGTATTGGTTGATATAGTAAATTTTATGGCTTTAAAGTCTTTGAAAATATCTAATAATGAAACAGCAGGTATTGATTGTTTTATGTTGTGTGTCAAGCTTAACAGGATGTTGAAGAATGAACTGGATAGATGTTAGATTTAGAGAATCTTAGAGATTCATATTTGCTAAAGGTATACACAGTTTGATACTTTGTACTCCTGAAGATTATTTTGTGGATTATAACACCTTTTCTTGAAAAGTTATGATCAGTGAATAAGTTTATTGGCATTCATTCATGTAGTAGTTTATTGAGTACCACTTCTCTGCCAGAAGGATAGAAACATAAACTAAGACAAGCAGTACTCATTTTCTCACCTCAAGGAGGAAGGGTTTATATGTGATCAAGAAGGGCAGCAAACAAGCAGCAGAAGCACAGTGGGACCTGCTACACAGAAATGTGTTCAGGGTTCTGCAGTGGCCTGGGAGAGGGTGAAGCCACAGAGGCTGTACCAAGCTGACCTTGTCGAGAAAATGGAGAGGTGGGGTTGGGATGGGTGGGGTGGGGGCAGGCCCAGAGGGATGAATGCTCTAGGAGTGGAAGCAGCACAAGAAGGGTAGACCATTGAGAAGAATTTTAACTAGTTGTATATGGCAGGAGCTTGGCTAATTTAAGAGAGAGAGAAATGGGAACAGATGGGGATGGTACATATTAAGACAATACCAGGGGACTAGAGGTCACGTTAAGGAGAGTCTTTTGTATCTTGCTGTGGTGTTTGAGCTTTATTTGTGGCCAGTGAGAGACCACTGAGAGATTTTTAAGCCAGTGAGAGACATGGTTCTATTTTCATTGTAGAAATATCCCTCTAATATTGCATCTGAAGAATACTACTGCTTGTCTGTTGTATTGGTTATTTATTACAAGTTTAGTGACCTAAAATAACAAACATTTATTACCTCACAGTTTCTATGGGTCAGGAGTCCAGGCATGGCTTTGCTTATATCTCACCTGAAATCTGTAGTCAAGGTGTTGGCTAGGGCTACACCATCATTTCAGAGATTAAGATAAAAGTATGTGAGTCCATGGGATTCTTGGCCACAGAATGTAGGACTAAGGATCTCAATTTCTTGCTGATGGTTGGCTGAAGGTCACCTTCAGTTCTTTTCAGGGTGACATCCACCGTTGGGCAGCTCATAATAATGGCAGCTTGCTTCTTGACAGCCAGAAAGGAGATTCAGTTCCAGCAAGAAGGGCAGTACAGTCTTTGTAGCAGCCATGCACATGCAATCATATACATGCCATCCCTTTGCAATATTCTGTTTATTGAGAGCAAGTCAAAGGTCATACCCATATTGAAGGGGAGATGACAACACAAGGCAAGATTCTAGAAATATTCAGAACTACACTGAGAAATAAACAAAACTATGTTCCTATCCAGAGTTAGCCAAACTTTAAAGTTTAAGGGCACAATCCCCAAGACCATCCTCACTTCTTACACAAACTGCAAGTTTGGGCTGTTCCCCAAACCACCCTCACATTTGATAATTTTCTGGAAGGACTCATGGAACTCACTGAAAGCCATTATATTCATGGTTATGGTTTATTATAGGGAGAAGAAGATACATGTAAACATCAGCCAAAGAAGAGATGCACTGGACTGAATCTGGGAGAGTTCCAGGTAGAGAGCTCCCATGGCTCTCAGGATGCTTTAACCTCCTGGCATTGATAAGTGACAAGGAGCATAGGTATTGCCAGGAGTGCTACTGAGCTTCACAGTTCAGTTTTTAATGGGGCATCATTACATAAACACGATCGATTGATTGGTCCCACTTGGTTGAACTCTGCCTCCAGGTCGACTTATATTGCATGACCCCATCTTAAGTCACATGGTTATTTTCCTGGCATGGCCAGCCCAAGGCTATTGGTTATGGCTAGTCCCCCCCTAAGATCTGGTATGGCAACCCCCCATTCCAAGAAGCTGACAGCAAAGCCCCAACCTCTCTTTGGAGTCAAATTCTCTCTACACAGTTTCCATTATAAAATATATTTTAAACTTAGATTGTTTTCTTTTTTTTGTCTCTTTGCTGTTTCTTGGGCTGCTCCCGTGGCATATGAAGGTTCCCAGGCTAGGGGTCAAATTGGAGCTGTAGCCTCCGGCCTATGCCAGAGCCACAGCAATGTGGGATCCGAGCCGCGTCTGCCACCTACACCACAGCTCATGGCAACGCCGGATCGTTAACCCACTGAGCAAGGGTAGGGACCAAACCCGCAACCTCATGGTTCCTAGTCGGATTCGTTAACCACTGCGCCACAATGGGAACTCCTAACTTTTTTTTTTTTTTTTGTAGATTGTTTTCTATTTCAGAAAGAACTACTGTATTCTAGTAGAAAGCTATTTCTGGCTTTCACTGCACAGTAGTTAATGATGAAAGCTGTCTAAGACTCAAGAGCAGGCATTTATCCCAAATCGATAGGGTTGACTCTGTGGTTCTTTTTGGAGACCCTACCATATTATCCTTGGTACCTTTGTGGGGTTTTATATCTTTGAAGGCATCCCAGAATTTTGTCTTGTGTAGTCATCTCTCCTTCAGTGGGGGTATGACCTCTGACTTGTTTCCAACATTACAGGATTTTATAGAAAGTCTGTGGTTTGAATCTCTGTCTCAGATCTCTGCTTATGCCTGAAGCCTTGTCGTTTGGTCAAATGAAATGAAGATGCAAACCCAAGAACTCAGACCAAAGGCTAAAGTTTACAGGGAGGGGAATTATGACTCAATATAAAGAAGGATTAATAGGAGTTCCGGTCGTGGCTCAGTGGTTAATGAATCCCACTAGGAACCATGAGGTTGCGGGTTTGATCCCTGGCCGTGCTCAGTGGGTTAAGGATCCGGCGTTGCCGTGAGCTGTGGTGTAGGCCACAGATATGGCTTGGATCTGGAATTGCTGTGGCTCTGGCTTAGGCCGGCGGCTACAGCTCTGATTGGACCCCTAGCCTGGGAACCTCCATATGCTGTGGGTGTGGCCCTAGAAAAGGCAAAAAGACAAAAAAAAAAAAGAAGGATTAGTGTTTAAAATGTATGATATTTGTGACTTTAATTTTTCTGAGCAGTATATAAGTATTCATATAATAATTTTGCTACATAAGCATGTAATGACAGATATATACATAAATGCCATGATATTTACTTGCTAAGCATAGCAGGTAATATTTGTTTAGGAAATTGGAACAGATAAGAAACTTTGGATTTTTGGCTGTTGTGATATAATTATGTTTCCAGCTGCTGTTATTCTTTATTTCCGAGATTTCGAAAAGAGGGATTTAGAATCAGGAAATTGGTATTTTAGTTCTAGCTTTCCTTAGGTCATATGATTTCTTTGCAACAATACAAGTATACAGAAGAGACAGATTTATTTCTTCTGTCTTTTTGCTTCATGAAGTTGATTAACTATGTTACATGATATGCACATACCTGCATTTTAGTTTAGTGCTTCCAACTGGGGAATAAAGTGAAAGTGTATAGTTTTCAGGTAGTATTTAAACATATGCTTAACATTCTCAACCAGCATTATTGTGAGCAAATGTTTTAAATATCTTTTATTTTCATTTCCTTTCTAAAAGCTAAATGTATGTTATGCTTTTATGTTTGTTAATTAAGCTTGGGTTCATGGTGTGATTTGGATTGATTCTTACTCATCACAGACACCATTCAGACTCGTAGCTAATGTAACTGTGCTTTGAAATATAGTAAGAAAATTGAATTTTCATCTTTCTCTTTCCTATTATAAATACATCAACTGGTTTTGTCTGTAGCTCTGGTAGGAGGTAGAACTTTATTCTTCCGTTTCTTCTAGGGAAAGTGTTGGTGGTTATTTGCTTTCTTTTTAGTGAGAAATACTTGTTGTGGATATGAGTTCCTTAGGCATCTTTGAATAACAACGTGTTAACAACGTGCCTCCCTACTGGACCCTGCAGCTGTAGGATATTTTGTGATAGGTGCTTATTTGACCTCTTCTTCCTGACAGACAGGAAGAGTTTGGCCCCACTCTGGCTAGAGGAGCCAGGAGCCAAGTGCCTTGTGAAGGGTAGAAGACACCCTGCTCCCCACCCTTTTAAGGCCATCTAGAGGTGTTTGGCAAGCTGAACTGTTAAATAATGACTTGGAATTTGTTTGCTGTGGGATGGGTATATGATTTAAGCTCCCTCCCCTCTCTCCCTAATGAAACCTTTAGTAAAGTCTTTCCTGTTTACTTAATATTTGTACAAGTGGAATCTTGGAAGGAACCTGACAAACAGTAACTCCATGCTGGGGGTTCCCGAGAGAGCACCACCGAAATGTGCTGGGGTTGCGTAGATCCGGTGTGCTGCTGGGCTGGACATGCTGCACCAATAGTTACTGCTTGTAGGGCACTGGCACCGCACACACTGTGTCAAATGCTATGGTACATACACATTTCTACTTATAACAGCCTTCTGCACGAGGTAAACTTGGGTAGAGTCATCTTACTTAGTTACAAGTGTAAAGTAAGGCTTCTATCCAGGTATGTCTGATTCCAGATTTCTTGTTATCAGCTGCTAAATCGTGCAGTTTTCTTCTTCACTAAGCCTGTACTTTGAAGATTAAAATGTATTTTTAATCACTAGAACAGGAGATAAAAATGGAAGTTCCAGAATTCTGAAAATTGGAGGGTTTTAACTGTGCTAGACGTGAAATAAGTAATTGCCATATCTTTATAGTCATCTCACCTTGGGAACTTTTTTCCACTCTTGCCAGTCAGTCCTGGCCAGGAGTCAAGTTAGTATATCAGTGTTCACATTGTTTTCTGTTACTGCCACATTTTGTTTCTTTCTTCCCTTTGTTAGGATGAATTATTAGATCTTATTTTCTTTGTTACATTTTTTAATAACAGCTTTGAGATAATTCACATCTCATACAATTCACTCTTTTAAAGTATACAGTTTAATAGTGTTTAGTATTTTCAGACTTGTACAATCATCACTACAATCAGTTGCAGAATATTTCCATCACTCACTCTCCAGAAACCACCTCTATCCAGTATCAGTCACTCCCCATTTTCCCGCTACTCCTTTCCCCCTACCCCTCACTCCCTGTTCCAGGCAGCCTGTAACCTTTGTCTCTAAAGATTTGTGTGTTCTAGACGTTTCATATAAGTGGAATCATGCAGTAGGTGGTCTTCTGTGACTGATACCACTAGCATGTTTTTGTGTTCATCCATGTTGGAGCATGTATTAGTACTTCATTCCTTCTTTTGACTGAGTAATATCCCATTGTGTGGCTATACCACATTTTGTTTAACTTTTCGTCAGCTGGAGGACATTGAATGGTTTCTATTTTTTTGTTTTGTTTGTTTTTGACCATGCCGTGCAACAGCTTAATGTGGGATCTCAGTTCTCAGACCATGGATTGAACTCAGGCCTCAATGGTGATGCATCAAATCCTAACCACTAAACCTCTAGGGAACTCCCTCTACTTTTTTATTTTTATTTTTATTTTCGTTGTCTTTTTAGGGCTTCACGTGCAGCATATGGAAGTTCCCAGGCTAAGGGCAGAATCAGAGCTGCAGCCACCAGCCTACAACACAGTCACGGCAACTCAGGATCTAAGCCACATCTGTGACCTATGTTATAGCTCATGGCAACGCCATATCCCCAACCCACTGAGTGAGGCCAGGGATCAAACCCACGTCCCCATGGATACTAGCTGGGTTCATTACCACCGAGCCATTATGGGAACTCCTACTTTTTAATTATGAATGGATAATGCTGTTATGAATATTTTTGTATATGTTTTTGTGTGAATATATGTGTTCACTTCTCTTGGGTATATATTTAGAAGTGGAATTGTTGGATCACAGGTAACTAACTTTTTGAAGAACTTCCAGACTGCTTTCCAAAGCCACTGCAACATTTGACTTCCTAACCAGTGGATTCCACTTTCTGCACCTCCTCACTAATACTCATTATTTGTCTGTCTTTTTATTGTAGCCATCTGTTAACATAAAGGGGCATCTCATTGTGTTTTTGTTTGTTTGTTTTTCTTTCTTTTTTTTTAGGGCCACATCCCACGGCATATGGAAGTTCCCAGGCTAGGGGTCAAATTGGAGCTGCAGCTGCTGGCCTACACCACAGCCACACCAGTGTGGGATCCACAGCAGTGTATATCCATGTCTGCAACCTACACCACTGCTTACGGCAATGCCAGATCCTAAACCCACTGAGTGGGGCCAGGTATCAAACCCAAGTCCTTATGGATACTAGTTATGTTCATTACCGCTGAGCCACAGTGGGAACTCCTCTCATTGTGATTTTGATTTGCATTTCCCTAATGGCTCCTCAGTAAGTTTTAAATTGTTCTGGGTGAGAAATAGGTTTTTTTTTTCCTTTTTTCCTTTTTTTCTTTTTTTTTTTTTTGTCTCTTGTTTCTTGTCTCTTTTAGGGCCTCACTTGCAGCATGTGGAGTTTCCCAGGCTAGGTGTAGAATCAGAGCTTTAGCCTCCGGCCTATGCCAAGCTGCAGCAATTTGGGATCTGAGCCATTTGTCAGCAACCTACACGTCTGCTCATGGCAATGCCAGATCCATAACCCCCTGACTGAGGCCAGGTATCAAACCCGCAACCTCATGATTCCTAGTCAGATTCGTTTCCACTGCGCCACGATGGGAATGCCAAGTCTTCTTTTTTTAATCTCCTAAAACACCCACAGTATTTTCCACATTATTAGCTTATAATAAATGTTTAAATTGTAACCCTATTTTTAAAAATGTCCAGAAAGGCAGAGGTGATTCTTAAAGTTTTTCTCCTCTTTTGAAGGTGTGTTTTACCCAAGTCACTAGCATTTTGCTCTTACCTTATCCCTCACACCTGTGTCTTATAATGTCACAGGTGCCCATATACAGCCTCTTTGACTTCACATAGCTAGGCCCTACACACCAAATGACTTGATGAATGTTAAATAAATGAATGGAGTGTTGTTTGTGGTCATTCTGGATTGTTGAGCTTATCCCTGAGGACAGGTGAGTGGTCTGTATTTGCTAAATGCTAATAGCCTACTCAAAAATATGAAGAGCACTAGAGGCTTCATTTTAAACTGTCATCTCCAGAAAAACAGACTCACCACTAGAAAACTCCTTCTGAAATATGGTCTTACCTGTCTGGCTTTTTGACATACTGTTTAAGTTGTTATTGTTTAGTGGGTTTCCTGTTTAGACAGTTCCAGATTTGTGTTTATTCCTTATCTGAGGAAGTCTATGAAATGTTAGCCTAGTAAATTAAGAAAGTTCATCATAGCAATTACATAATCTTCATTCTAAGGCATACTTAAAATGCTTCAAAACAATAGATTAAATAATACGTGATTTTTTAAGACTTTAAAGAAGATGTAAAGCCTGTCATTCAAATTTCAGAGGAACTGTATTCAATTTCAGTACTGTGTGAATAAACATTGGCTGATAAAGATATATATATAAACACACATAAACATATACACATATGTAAAAATACATGTTTTTAATATATTATGCTAGGAAAATAGAAGTGTTTAATAATGTTAATGTACTTTCTTATGCTAAATTAACTTAACCTTGTGAACAAAGGAGTTCATTATTAGCAAATCTTAATGTAACCAAGACCTTTCTCTAGTGAATTTACTGTAAAAAAACATTTATCCCAGTTAAAATGGAACATAATAAAGATTGTTTTGTACAGTTGCTGAAATTTGCTGAAATATGAATTGTGATAAGATAATTTGGTGTGTTTTAGTTATCCAAGTACGAGATTAAAATTTTGTTGTTTTGGTGCTCTGAGGGAAAACAAAACTTGTTGATTTCTTGAATTTGTATGCCTTGAATCTTTAGTGTGATAACTTCTTTTGAAAATCAAAAAAATCATTCTCTGCTCTAAATGGTAGGGCCAGAGGTAGATATCATGGTGATGATACCTCAAAAGCAGGTGTGAAAGCTTTTCTGGAGATCAGGTCAAAGAAAATAGTCTGTTTCTTAAATGCCTAGTCATTAATATAATTTGGTGTTTAAACACTATACTTGTAGTGATTCAAAGCACATGGCTTACAGTTCTTAGCTTCTAACACTACTTTCATCATGCTTAGAAAAATTACTATTGAGAAAAATGGCACACTTGCTTTTTTTTCCCCTTTTTATGACTGCACCCATGGCATATGGAAGTTCTCAGGCTAAGGGTCGAATTAGGGCTGCAGCTGCTGGCCTACACCACAGCTGCAGCAACACCAGATCTAAGCTGCATCTGTCACCTATACCACAGCTTGCAGCAACACTGGTCCTTAACCCACTGAATGATGCCAGGGGTTAAACCTTTATTCTCATGGACACTATGTCCAGTTCTTAACCCTATGAGCCATGAGCCAGAACAGGCACTTGAGCACACGTGCTTTGTTTGTTTTTTTGTTTTTGTTTTTGTTTTCGCTTTTTAGGGCCGCACCTGCAACATATGGAGGTTCCCAGGCTGGGGGTCTAATTGGAGCTAGAGCCTCTGGCCTACACCACAGCCACAGCAATGCAGGATCCAGGCTGCGTCTGTGACCTACACCACAGCTCACAGCAACGCCAGATCCTTAACCCACTGGACGAGGCTGGGAATTAAACCCACAACCTCATGGTTCCTAGTGGATTTGTTTCCGCTGCACTACATCCCAGGCATACTTGCCTTTTTTGTCAACATGGTGATAATTTTATGTCTAAAGTGTAATATTTGATTCTCACTTGTCATTCTAACTACATTTCTAAAGACTAGTGTAATCTAATGCTGTGTAATGATGCATATGTTATCAGCAACTAAATTCAATCTGATCTTATACCAATACAAAACTGAGATATATTACTATGAGCTATGCATGTTTAGTTAAATTTATATTGAATAATAAGTTTTTATGAAGTCATAATGTATACTTATATGGTTTCTTGCCATTCTTGACCTCCATAATAGTGAGGGTCCACGTGTTCTTCTGATCCTTCTTCCTCTGGGCCTTCTTGATGATCATCATGATCTTCACTATCAGCATCATCCTGAAATCTCCTGAAAACTTGGGTCTTCAGTTGTATTGTTTGACCATTAGTGCTTCTTTGTTCACCATAATAAATAGTGTGTATATGAGGAAAGCAGAGTAAAATGTATGAGCTTATTGGCTCTTTTAGCTTATTTTGGTCCAGGCGAATGTATGTTAAATGGTGGTAATGCAGGGGGTTAACAGATGGACACATCACTGTGACATTTATATCTGA
The DNA here is from genome assembly GCF_016906955.1 of Phacochoerus africanus. Classification (NCBI taxonomy): domain Eukaryota; kingdom Metazoa; phylum Chordata; class Mammalia; order Artiodactyla; family Suidae; genus Phacochoerus; species Phacochoerus africanus. Next base: position 299,819 of record NC_062548.1, read on the forward strand.
AAAATATAAATTAAAAATTAATCCTGCTGTATTATGCCCATAATCCTATATCAGATTGTATTAAAATGTTCATGGAATATAGTTTTATTAATTAAAATATTTATAAGTATAATTAGGTTTAATTAATTTTACAGTAATCAAATAATAAAATGAATAAAACTAAGAATGAATTTTATATTATCAAAATAAATGATGGCTTCATTGACTATTAAGTAATTATTTAACAGGTGGCCGAAATAGCTCAGTTGTTAGACTGAAGTAATTAAGTATTAAATAATTTATTTAAGTACAAAATTCTTAGTAGAAACAATCTCAAAAAGAGAAAAGCGAAAATCACCAATAGTTCCACTACTCAAGATCTCATATTTCTTTACATACTCTACAGTACTAATTCTCAAAAGTTAAAGTTGGTAATATTTAAGACAAAAGACTATAAACTTTAGAGTACATCTTTCTCTGGGGACAATTTCTGCCATTTCCCTAACTAGCTTCAACCATTTTTAGCAGTGTGTAAAGCATAGATTTTTAAAGATTTGTTCCTCAAAAGGTAAAATGCTGTTCTTTCTGCCTTTTAAAAATAATGAAATATTACGTACTTTCGATTTCATTATTTTCTAGGTATAAGTGTTCTAAATTTCTTGGAATATAGAATGCTTGCTTCAGTTTGTTGTGTCCAACATTGAGCTCTACAAGGTTGGAAAGATTAAAAATATTACACGGGATGTCTTGTAGTTTGTTGTGTGACATTCTTAGAGCATGAAGTTTTGGAAGTTCATTGAAGTAATTTTCTGGTATAGAAGATATTGAATTATTTTCTAGAGACAGATACATTAGTGAAGAAGGCAAACCAGGAGGCATTGATTCTAATCTGTTATTACATAGGTTGAGCTGCATTAGTTTTTCCATTTTGCCAAGGATTTTCTCTTGTAACATAGAATCATCAATTTGATTATAACAGAGATCAAGCATGGTCAGGTTTACTAGCCCATCCATGGCATTTGTCTGCAGTCTGGAGATCTCATTGTAACCAAGAAGAATCCTTTCCAAAGACTTGGGAAGAGGAAATGGAAATTCTTCTAAATTGTTATGGTGTAGATGAAGTTGTAGTAGATTTGACAGTTTGGCAAACACACCATGATCCATCTTTTGAGATTTAATTTTGTTGTGGCTGAGGTTGATTTCTTTAAGATGAGTGGCATTGATGAATGAATCTGCAGTCACAGACTCTATTTCATTGAACTGAAGATAGACTTGTTGAATGTATGGTGGAATATTTGGGATAGTCTTGAGTTTGCGATTATCACAGTACATTGATGATGGAAAGTTAGGTGGACAGAAGCATTCACTGGGACAGCCTAAAGTATGCTGAGGAAATGGAACTCTGTAGTCTACATTTTGACTAAATTGGAATTCCGGTTGGTAGACATCATCTGGTTCTTGGTCATAATCTTCATCCCACTGATAACTTTCATATTGACAATATACTTTGACTCCAAGAAAGAAGAGAAGGACACACACTGGACTTGAGAAGCCCATGTTCCTTTTTTGTCCTGTTACAAGGTGAAAAGGAAATGCATTATGGGACAAGTGAGGGAAACTTAGAATAGTTCTTATATTAAACCAATAATTATATAAAAGGCATTAATATCTATATCTATATTGAAATATATAAAAGAATTACAGAATTAATGAGTGATGCCCAGACCAAATTTAAAGTCTAAGAACCAGTAAGGTAGTATTTTTTAAAAAGTCACATACTGCATTGAACCAGACTAAGTAACCATCTTTTAAGAGAATCTCAATTTGTCTTGCTTACTACACTATAGATTTATAATGACAGAATAAAACCTCTCCACCCTAAAGCTGAGTGCTATTTCCACTATAAATGCTGGGTGTTCTCACTGAGTGTTTGGCCCCTTCAGTGATGTTCACTGTCTATGAGAAGAGAGACCCTACATTTTAGTTTCTTAGGAGATTCTTAATTTTAACTGAAAATTTCCCAGGACAACTTCTGCTTGCTGATGCTCTTTTCTGCTCTGTGGAAGCAAAACATTCACTTTTATGTGAAAGCTTAAAATATTAAAAATAACTATTATGTTTCCTCTTAGGATTTTTTGTCCAAGTCTGTGACTTCAAATTTTCCTTGTGAAATAGTTTCCAGAATCCAATTATTTCATCTCTGGCTCTGTTTGAATAACTACTTTAAATCCCAAATGCAGTATTTACATTCTACGGTGTTTTAGTTTCTGATAGATTATTCTATGCATTTTTTCATTACCTTCCTAGCTTCTTCCACAAATATTTTTTAATTAAATTTTCAGTGTGCAGATATTAAGAACACACTGTCCTATCTCCCAGGAGTTTAGGTCTAGTGGAGAATCAGATATGTAATACAGGGAATAGAAGGATATATACAGTAGGATCGTAAAGGAGGGAGTGCTCAGCTTGATAAACAAACAATTCACAATTGTACTGAAATACGAAGTTGTAGTGAATGGTGGATTATGTGTACTGAATGAGAAGCCTGAAAATACTAATTTGAGCCCTATCACTTATGATGGTCAAGTCACTTATGTCTGCCTCTTGCCTCATCAGTAAAATGAGAATTGTAATTGCTTGCCTGCTTATCTCACCTGGTAGTTGTTAGGGTCATAAGTGGTTATGAGATATGCATATGAAAGTGTTTTTCAAATTGGAAAGTGATTCAAATGATGTAAGTACATATTCTGGAAAAAGTTTTTAAAAAATCATACCTCTTTTATTCTGAGGCCATTTTTCTCTACCCTCTCATCCAGGGCTTCATGAGAGAAGTAATGACCTAATATATCGTTGTATATAATGAAATGACTTACCTCCTGTTGATCTAGAATGATACTATTTTTCATCATTGGGATAATTGAATAAATAATCACTTAAATTGTTTTCTCTAACAGAACCACATTTGTGAAAAGCTTCCCTAGATCCTGACATCTTAGTTTCATTTTCCTTGTCAGAAATTTAAAAATATAAAATATAAATATTGTGTGTATTTGATATTTTGTAGTTATTCAAGTAAAGTCGGAGACACTTGATCTTTTTTTCTTTAATGTGATTTTCTCCAGTCTTCGGTACCATTCCCTCCTGTGTACCTACTTGATGGACCTTGTCTGGTCTGTGTACTGCACCTGCACACTGGCGCTACAACCCTTCACCTGCTGACCACTGTCTCCTATCTTTCTAGCTTACTTCTTACTGTAGTTTCAGTGTGACATAAAGCATATTGATCCTGCAGATTTTTCACACCCCTCCTCCATAACTCTCAATATACTTGGGTCCTTAGCAAGCTAGACCCCATTGTACGTCATGGCCATCACTACTTTGCACATGCCCTAAATTTGCTGGCCCCTTATATCCTTATACTCTTCTGGTAAACTCCAGCCCTGGTTACTCCAATTTTCTACCTACACATGGCCTAACCTATGTAGGTGAATACAATGAGAGAAAACAGGACCACGTCAACTGGTCTCACTTTAAAATTATGACCACTCAAGCGCTACCCCCTTATTCCATTTATTTTCCCTTTTTCCTACACAAGCCTCTAAAACCTCAGTCCACATTGGTTTTGCATGATGAGTTTGCTTCCTTTTTCATCAAGTAATTAGAATAAACAATCATTCCTTTGGTATATTTTCTTCTATTTAATCTTATCTCTGCCTACAGAAAATGCCAAAATAGTAGTGTTTTGATCTTTTTAAACGATTCTGAGTTTGAAATTCATAAAGTTTCCTTTTGCAAATCTAAATAGACTCTATCTATTACTCTTTCTTATCTGTGGGATTCATGGAGAACATGGCATTTGAATTAGATTTTAAAGGAATATGAGGGTTCTCACAGAGAAATAGGGAAGAAGATTTGCTGATAGAAGATGAGCAAAAACATGTAAGCAACAAAGTGTGAGATGTTTGGGAAATGGTGGTTAACTGCTGAAGGAGCAAAATAGGACTATTACAGCTTATCTGTACCAGAGCCCGGGTGCTTAAATGGTGACCTCAGAAACTTGTACTCTGGAAATGAACATGTAGTTTAACGCATTAATACACTTGAACCATGATCTTCACATTGTGGTGTTCACGCACAAAGTAAGATACAGTCCTAGGAGGAGGTAAGGAGTGGTGTGGTCTCATCCCAAAGGGCAGTGTTTGATGCTGACTGACCCAGATGGGGGCTGGGAAGCTCCTAGTGAGTATGATTTAGTGTGTTCTTTTTCACCTGCTATAATTAGAGACTCTGTATTAGGTGTTGTGTGTGGACATAATTTAAAAAGCACCTTGCAAATATTACTGGCAATTTAGTTAGTTTGATTGGGTTACTTTGTTAATGATTGTCTTGGATTTTAGGAGTGAGGCACTGTGCTTGGTGGGGAACACAGAAATGAAGACATGAAAACATGGTCCCTTCTATAAAGAGCATATAGGCTAGTGTATAAGAGAGGCACAACACAGTGAATCATATTCTCAGGCAGAGGGAAATACACTTTGCAGCCAAGACACCAGTGGCTTAACCCTGCTTGGGGGAGACAGGGAAATCTTTGCAGACATCATTTGGCCAAGACTTTGGGAAATTAGCAGGAATGGGTATAGAACATCCTTCCTATACATATTACTCTCAAGTTGATAATACTTTATGTATTGAATTTATAGTAGTTTATTATACTCATTATACTATAATAAATCAACTTTTTTAAAAGTTCATTTAAAGTACTACACCATGGACTAGGGCTTTGCCCTGTCCCTGAAAGATCAAAGTAGAAGCAAAGAGGCAGATCTCTGCAGCTATGCAGGGTCAGGCCAGGCGTGGGGGTCTCAGAAGCTGATCAATAAATAGTTAAAATTCATCAGAACTCTGAATTTTATCCTTATGTTAAGAACATCAATAATCATCAGTTAGTAAGGTACATTTGAGAATTAAAGTCTTAAATCTGTTTTCAACAATTATAAGAAACTATTGGGGAAAAAAGGAGACCTGGCTGATACTTTTGGTTCAGCACTTGTCTTTACCTTGGAATCAAGAACTCATGATGAGGGCTTCTCTGAAAATAAAGGTATTCTTAGTATTGTATGGGTTTGGTCTTCTTGGCTACCTAAGATAAAAGGTCTTTCCCTAAAGGCAGTTTCTCTTCCATATCTGAGCTTATCATCATTGTCCTCATCCATTGAGGACCTTTGGCCTGTAGCTCAACCTTGTCCAATCCCTTTTGATTAAGTGCAACTTTCTAGTCTGAAATCCATCTCATCTGCCTCAATGTGCTTATTATTTTCTTTTTTTTTTTTACATTTAAAAAAATAGTTGATTTGCAACATGCTCGTTGTTTTCTCTTCCTCTTACCCTTCCACTTCACCCCTGATAATGTTCCCTGTTACAAGGATATCTTCTTTTTATCCAAATTTTTCATTCAGTTAATCTCTTCCCAGCCATTTGCTCAGCATATTTTTTTATTATTCTGTCTTTTGTGTTTGACAATTTATTCCTGTTTCCTACAGGATAACTCACAGCAAAACATTATAACTCACTGTCAATCATCTCCATTCCGAGCTTTGATTTTTGACAGAGTCTAGTATGATGCACAATGAGTAAGTGCTCAAAGATTTGTTGAATGAATGATTGAATTATTAAGTTATAGATTACATCTTTTTAGGGATGTTCGTTGCTACTAATGTTCATTATTTTTAGGCATTTATTTCACCACAATTATTTCTCTAAATGAACATAGTCACAAAGAATGTAGCTGTTCTCTGTTCAATGTCATCACAATATACTGTATTCATTTTCCTACTACCTTGTTTAGTAGAAAAGTGACATGTGAAAAAGAGAGTTTAAAGCAAAGTAAAACAAAGCAGGTTTTAAATGTGAATTTTTCACATTATTGCTAAAAAATTTCTATGTCATAACATTTCTCTTACCCCCCCTCCCAAAAAAAGTACTTGTGCTTTCATCAAGAAAGTTTTGATTTAAATTCCTAATCAAAATGAGATGAAACTTTGTTCTGGAAAGTTTAAAGTACTTAAAAGCTTTATAGCATTTTATTATTTTAAAGACTTAATTGTTTTAATTGGTATGCCATAGAAACTAAAATATAAGAAAGCAAATATTAGTTTATGAGTCAGCATTTTTTCCAAAGCAGAAAATTTAACTCTGTAGAATATAAGTTGTGTACATCACTGTTAACACCCAACACCTAAGAAAGTAAGATTATTTTGCTATTAAAAATATGAGTCTCAAAATTATTTTTAGCTATAATACATTTGAATCTTAATTAATTTAAATTCAAAAACTAGATCCTTCAGTGCTAGGAGGGTACTTGTTTTTTGTCTTTGAGAAAAAGGCAAAAACATTGTAATATCAGGGATTTGGTTAATAGAGAAATTTTAATAAAATTTCTAGTAAAATTCTTCAAATACCTATCTTCTCTACAACCGGAATCTAGCATTGCTCAGATATATGGCTCAAAGGCATTTTTCCGTATTTTGTCACTTAAAGATTGAGAGAGAAAGAGAAAGAAACAGAAAGTTATTCCATTAACCTGAGAATCTTTCATTCAGAGTAATAAATAAATAAATAAATAAAGATATATTGGGTAAATCCCAAGTTAGAAAATTAAATTCACTATATTATACCTTTCCCTGAATATTTTGGCTGATCAAATTTTAGTGTAGCTTTTTACCAGATATTGCTTATAAAACTGTGCATTTATGATGGCTACAGTCTATTTTAATGTTAAACAAGTCACATATACTTTGTTTTTAACAGTAGGAATATTTTCTTAAAAATTAAAAATTATTTTATCATCATACCTGTTGAGTTTGCTTTAGTTTTCAGGGGTTGATGAGTTTGCAAATCCTTTAAATGAATCAGAAATTCCTTAAGTCTTAAACTGAGTCTCTTAAAAATCCACAGTAACTGTGTGTCCAGGCAGGGCTGTCCCTTGAATTACTATAGCAATTTAAGCAAAATAATCTGCTTGGAAAACACTTGGGTTGAATTAAAATTATGCATTTCTTTTCATTATCCAAAGCTTTCTGGACTCAAATTAAAATGCTTGTGTTCTTGGTCAGATTTATGTGGCTTACTTCTTTCTCTCCCCCTTAATTTTGGTTTGAGGTGTGGCAAGAATTTCCTCTAATATGAAAGGCAAACAGAACTAAATGAAACAGCTTGTACTGATTACTGTTTTTATTTTCATTTTCATGCCAAAGAATTCTTCAAATTAAGGTCCACTCTAACATGGAGTTCAGTGTCTTGGAATTTTAAGGTGGAACTCAGAGTCATATTGAGATCCGGGTTGTCTGATACCTTCGGTTCACACCAGTGCTTCCATTTATTAAGACAAGGAACCAGGATTAGAACCATGCAGCATTTCACATCTAGTATATTTTAAAAATGAAAGAGATTGTCATTTGTGACACATTAAATATATAACTTTTCCATACAAAAAAAAATTTATACCTTCTCAGTGCTTTCTCACCTTCCTCCCACATACTAACATGCCTTCTAATAACCTTTGAAATAAAATTAATCTCTTAGTTATGGAATTCACTTAGAAGGTATATTTCTGATTTGTCTGTTTTTAATAGTTAAAAATAATTTTATAGTATTGAATAAGGTGGAATTAGGAACTTCTTTTGATCAACTCTTATTGCCTTTCTTTTGCAGATGTAGAAAATTTACAGATTTCACTGAGCTGTCTCTCCTGAAGAGTAGGAGTTAGCTACTTATATTTTAATACTAATTTCATATTTTAAACAGAGAGTTCTTGTGCTCTTGGCAATGAACTTTGAGTTCATTCTTTGGGAGATTCTTTCAAGCTTGTGCAAACTAATAAGGTAAAGTGAATCCTAGAATTTGTTTTGTTTCCTCAAAATAGTATTTTCCATTAGGTTTTTACAAAGAATTAACAAGATTATTTTGTTATATTTCAGATTTTTAAAAAGTGAACAGGGTTTCAAGAGATGTTTTGGCAGTATGTAAAAATCTTGTCTATTACTTGAGACAGTGGTATGTGAAACGTGGCTGCTGTATTTGGGCCAAGATTTCATCATGTTACTGATCTTTTCCGTATGTTTCCTATTAGTGTTTGTTCATAAACCTCAGCCTTCCACACTAAGAGAGCAAATCTGTGTGCTTTTTCCAAAAATTATTCTACATGCCCTCACAGTTCTTTTGGAACATTAATTTAAAATTAACAACTTAATTTTTATTTAATTCTTCATTTAACTCTGTGATTTGAACTTAGGATAGTGATTGCTGTTCATGTTCTTAACAAATGTGAAAGTATCTATCAGTAGATAGATAGAACACTCTGAGTCAAAAGTGTCTAGGAAGTTTAAACAAAGTTGATGGTGTCCAGGAAGTTTAGGTTGGCAGGGGGTAGGAGAGGTGGTTCAAGTCAGGCCTCAGAGGAAAAATAGAAGCTGCAAGTGATTGTGACATTTCATTGTTTTCATTTGGTGTTTATAATTGTGGCATTTAGGAAGTGAAGTCAATTGAATTGGTGAAAGTCTTGGTTATATTCTACCATTATAATTTGATTGAAGTAAATACAGTATCTCAGAGCTGAATTACTAGTGCTAGCTAGGAAAGGTCTGACTGAGAGCCAGTAATTGTGGTTATAAACCATAAATCTTTTTAATTCATTTATGTATTCAGCTAGTATTTGTTGAGCACCTACTTTGTTCAAGGCACTTTTAGGTGCAGAGGACTCAGCAGTTAGAGTCTCTGTATTCATAGAAGGGGAAGACAGAACAACAGCAACATATGTCATGTTGTGTAGAGTGCAGTAGAGAACAAAGCAAGGTAGAGGGTAAACGGGAATGAGGACAGGGTGTAAGTCAGTATTTCTGACACTGCTGTGTTGTGTGCTGGAGTGGAACGGTTAAGTAACTGTGTGGCAAATGGTGGGGCCATCCATCTCACTGCTGGAGGGAGGTTGCAGCTAAGAAGTGGAGGTGGTGGGAATAGAAGGCTACAGTTATTTTAGATTTCATTACTACTTGGTATGATCTAACTTTTTCCCCCTTCGATAGGTACATGATGGTATTACCTGCAACTTTCATTTCCATTTCCCAGATTACTAAAGAATTTTTCAAATGTTTGTCAGAAATTTGGATTTTCTCTTCTGAGGTATGCCTGTTATTGTTTTTACTAATCTTTCTAATATGTTGTCTTTTTCTTAATGGTTTTTAGGGTCTTTTTTTTTTAAATTAAAGTATAGTAGGCTTATAATAAGAGTTTTAAGTATATTATAGATACTTATATGTTTTGTTAGTTGTGTGAATGACTGTATCACCATTTTTCACTTGATTCCTTGGGTTTTTTAGGTATAAATGAATCATATACAAATGATATTGTACCTTATTTCTGATTATTTTTGAGAGGATAGCTCTTATTTAAAATGACAACAACAATACTTTGCAGATCTCTTCTGTCCAGATAATTGGACTGTTGGTTTATGTCTCTCCCAGTTAACTTCTACATAAACCACATGAGATAAAAGTACATTTCAAATTGATAAGCCACATGATAACAAAGCTAGGAGACGTCACAGAAACCTCATCAAATAAGGTGATATAGGAGAAGAATTTTAATAGACCAGCACACTATCAGCCACAGGTGGCAGAGAAGGTAAGGGAGCATTCAACGGTCCATGGAGCAGCCAGGACTCTCTACCCTTACAGAGTAAAGTGCCAAGATAATACATATAGTTAAAAAGAAGTTGTCTATGTAATCCATTTGGTGGTTTGTTATTTTTTGTTGCTGATTTGTTTTTTGTGGGTTTATTTGGTTTTTTGGTTTTTGGGGTTTTTTTTTGGCACTGACTGAGACTGAGTCCAAAGCAATAGCATTTTAGACCTAGGAAAGAGTTATAAGCAGCATTTCCCTTCGCTAAATTAATGGGAATGTATTATTTCTCGTTAAGGGACAGGGAGTAGGATATGTGGGTCCAAAAAGCAGAATTCCTATTATATTTATTCAAGTTAACAGTTACTAAAAAACTTTTTGGGAGAGAGTTATACTACTGGTGGTGAGGTTCCGGGATAAGTATGTCGTCTTGGTGGAGTGAGTGAATACACAGATGTTTGCTGGACAAAGTGGGAGTATGAACTGGGAAGGGGCAGTGGAGTGATAGAGATCTTTTATATCTTGATCTGCTTTGAAAAAATGATGCTAAGACAACTGGATCACATGTAAAAATTTACTCAAAAACTGAACAAAGACCTAAGTGTTAGAGCTAACATTATTGAATTTTAGAAGGGAGTTTCCGTCGTGGTGCAGTGGTTAACGAATCCGACTGGGAACCATGAGGTTTTTGGGTTCGGTCCCTGCCCTTGCTCAGTGGGTTAACGATCCGGCGTTGCCGTGAGCTGTGGTGTGGGTTGCAGACGCGGCTCGGATCCCGAGTTGCTGTGGCTCTGGCTGTAGGCCAGTGGCTACAGCTCCGATTCGACCCCTAGCCTGGGAACCTCCATATGCTGCAGGAGCGGCCCAAGAAATGGCAAAAAGACCAAAAATAAATAAATAAATAAACTGTAGAAGAAAACATAATGTTGGTCCTTATGACTTTGGATTGGCCAACAATTTCATAGATGTACCAGTAAAAGCACAAGAAACAGAATGAAAAATAGATAAATTGGATATCATCAAAATTTAAATTTTGGGGAGATCACAATGTGGCACAGTGGAAACAAATCCAGCTAATATCAGTGATGATGCAGGTTCAATCCCTGGCCTCGCTCAGTGGGTTTGGGGATCCATTGTTGCCATGAGCTTGGTGTAGGTCACAGACACAGCTTGGATCCTGTGTTGCTGTGGCTGTGATGTAGGCCGACAGCGGTAGCTCCAATTCGCCCCCTAACCTAGGAACCCTCACATGCCATGGCTGGATTAGGACCCAATCCAATGACCTCATTTAACCTAATTACCTCTTTAAAGGCTTTATCTCCAAGCACAATTACATTCTGAGGTACTGGTAGGTTAACACTTAAACATATGAATTTGGGGTGGGGGTGGGGGACATAATTTAAAATTTTTGTTTGTTTGTTTGTTTGTTTCTTTGTTTTTGTCTTTTGTTGTTGTTGTTGCTATTTCTTGGGCTGCTCCCGTGGCATATGGAGGTTCCCAGGCTAGGGGTTGAATCGGAGCTGTAGCCACCAACCTACGCCAGAGCCACAGCAACGCGGGATCCAAGCCGCGTCTGCAACCCACACCACAGCTCACGGCAACGCCGGATCATCAACCCACTGAGCAAGGGCAGGGACTGAACCCGCAACCTCATGGTTCCTAGTCGGATTCGTTAACCACTGCGCCACGACGGGAACTCCTAAAATTTTTTTTTAAAAAATTTTTTCTGTGCCAAAAGATACCATCAAGAAAGTGGAAAACACACACACACACACACACACACACACACACACGGGATAAAAAAGTTGCAGTCACATATCTGATAGAGAACTTGTATCTAAAATGAAGATCTCATACAATTCAATAATAATGATGAAAAGAAGAACTGGTTTCAAAATGAGTGTAGGATATAAATAGATGTTTCTCCAAAGATAACAAAAGGTCAGTAAACACATGAAAAGATGCTCAACATCACTAGTTATCAGGAAAATACAAATCAGAACCACAATGAAGTATTATTTCACATTCTCTAGAATAGCTAGAATAAAAAAATATGGACAATAACAAGTGTGGGTGCGGATGTGGAGAAATTGGAATCCACGTATATTGCTAATGAAAATATAATATGGCACAGCCAGTTTGGAAAACAGTCTATAGTTCCTCAAAAACTTAAACATAATTTTGCCATTTCACCTACCAATTTTACCCTGAAGTATGTACTCAGGAAAAGTGAAGGCATATGTTCACCCAAAAACTTATATGCAAATATTTATAGCAACGTATTTTTAATAGCCAAAAAGTAAAAGTAACTAATATATCCATCAGCTGATGAATGGATGAATAAACGTGGTCCTTCCATACTGTGGATTATTACTTGGCAATAAAAAGGAGTGAAGTACAGGTTGCAAAATTAATTGAACCTTGAAAACATTATGATAGTAGACGAAGCCAGTCACAAAAGACCACATATTGTATGATTCCATTTATATGAAATGTCCAGTATAGGCAAATCCATGGAAAGAGAGATTTGTAGTTACCTAGATTTGTGGTTACCTAGAGCTAGGAGTAAATGAGGGTTGACTTTAATGGGGATAGGGTTTCTTTGGGAGCGATGAAAGTGTTCTGAAATTGGTTGTGGTGATGGCTACTTACCCCAAATATATTAAAAACCATTGAGGAGTCCCCCTTGTGGCTCAGTAGGTTAAGGATCCAGCATTGTCACTGCTGTGGCTCGGGTTACCACAGTGGTAAGGTTCAATCCCTGGCTCAGGAACTTCCACGTGCCATGATTGTGGCCCAAACCAAAAACCTGTTGAACTATATACTTTTAATGGTGAATTGTACAATACATGAATTATATTCCAATAAAGCTGTTATCAAAAATAATGATAGCGCTATCATTATTTTTGATAACAGCTTTATTGGTATATAATTCACATATCTGGTTTCTTGGGATAGACCATGATGTAAGATAATTTGAGATAAAGAATATATATAGGGAGTTCCTACTGTGGCTCAGTGGAAATGAATTGACTAGTAACCTTGAGGACGCAGCTTCGATCTCTGGCATCGCTCAGTGGGTTAAGGATCTGGCGTAGTGGTGAGCTGTGGTGTAGGTTGCAGGCGCAGCTTGGATCCTGAGTTGCTGTGGCTGTGGCATAGGCTGGCAGCTGCACCTCCAATTCGACCCCTAGCCTGGGAACTTCCATATGCCTAAAAAAAAAAAAAAAGTGTGTATATATATATATATATATATATATATATATATATATATGACTGGGTCACTGTGCTGTACAGCAGGAATTGACGCAATGCTGTAAATCAGCTTTACTCTAATAAAAATAATGATAGCAATAGAAGTATAACTAAATATGACTGGCTACAAGTTAATCATTTTTATTGCTTATTCTTTTTTTTTTTTTTTTTTTGTCTTTTTAGGGCAGCACCCACGCATATGGAGGTTCCCAGGCTAGGGATTTAGGGTCGAATCGGAGCTGCAGCTGCGGGCCTACACCGCAGCCATAGCAAAGTGGGATCCGAGCCATGTCTGAGATCTACACCACAGCTTATGGCAACGCTAAATCCTTAACCCACTGAGTGAAGCCAGGGATCGAACCTGCGTACTCATGGATACTAGTCAGATTTATTTCCACTGAGCCACAACAGAAACTCCAATAATTTTTAAAACTGAGTGGGAAGTACCTGAAAGTTCATTATATTATTTTGTCTACTTTTGTTTCTATTGTAAAATTTCCTTAATAATATGGAAATCTTCAGCACATAAACTGCAAGTTTAATATCATAAATTCATATGACTGATTGTGCCCTGCATGTAAAGTCAAGCATAGCACATGCCTTTGCCCTTTGGCCTGATTTGTCCTCATGTTTCTGCCTCTTCCAGCCTTTGCAACCTCTTCGCCTTTCTTTAGAAAGGGTCATTTTAAAGGGCCCTCTGTATGGACTTTTCCTAACTATGGAAGGGCTCTTGTAAAGTAGTTATTTTTATTTTCATGCTGTCATTTCATCAAGGGAGAGATATCAGTGCTGGGGATGCTTACCTTGTTATAGCGCTGGTCAGAGCTGATTGGGTGGGAGGATCTGTTTCAGAGCTCCCCAGAGCCTGCGATAGAAACTGTAATAAAGCCCTTCAATAACACTGCAGGGGAAATGCTGTCTGCCCCTACTTTAGAGAAATGTAGAGCACACAGTACATCTGCACCTGTGAGTATATGTCTGTGGGAGAACTGGGGGCACGGGAGAACTGGGGGCAGGGGGCAACCTCTAAGATGAAAGGTACAGAGGATTGGAGTTCCTGTCGTGGCTGAGTGGTTAATGAATCTGACTAGGAACCATGAGGTGGCGGATTCGATCCCTGGCCTCACTCAGTGGGGCTAGGGATCCGGCATTGCCATGAGCTGTGGTGCAGGTCGCAGATGTGGCTCAGATCCCAAGTTGCTGTGACTGTGGTATAGGCTGGCGGCTACAGCTACAATTAGACCCCTAGCCTGGGAACTTCCATGTGCCGTGGGTACAGCCCTAGAAAAGGCAAAAAGACCAAAAAAAAAAAAAAAAAGAAAGAAAGAAAGAAAGATATGGAGGATAAAAAGACATTGCCTGTTAGAATGAGGATAAAAGCTTTTTCTTTCCCTTCATTAATAAGTACCCTTCACTGATTTAATCCAGAAGTGTATATTAAGCCACAGCAATGTGCTGGCCTTTGGTGAGGGGAGAAAGAGGGAATGCAAAGATGACTGAAACAGAGTGCTTATAATCAAAATACCAACAATCCTTTAGAGAATATTATGATGAAAAGATGCATGTGTAAATGTTAGCTACAGTGAGTTAGATTGTGATAAATGCAAAAGAGAAGCACATCAAAATACTGGGAAGATTTGGAGGTAGGGTATAAGAAGCCACATCTGTTTATAAGAGAATCAGGAGATGAAATGAGATGAGTGACCTTTGACACGGAGGTTTGAGATTGGGTAGGATTTTGATAGTTGTAAAGGACAGCATTAACAAAGACATGAAAGCAAATAGCAAGTAATCTTCAAGTAATCTTCAGCATGAGTATAAATGGATGTGAGCATGAAATAAAAACTCAAAGTTATTACTTGGATGTAGATCACAGATAGTCTTGAAAGATGGATTAAGAAGCACCTTTCATATGTAATTCAGTAAGAGTGGGAACTACTGTAGTCTTTCAATGAAAGAAGGGACTGGCATAGTCCAGATGGCATGCAGATCTGTTTGGTTAGTCATATTAGAGTTTGGTTGGCAAAATGAGGTGAGGAACTTATTTTGATATTCCAAATGGAAAATAGGATCTGGTGTTGCTGTAGCTACTGCATAGGCCACAGCTGCAGCTCTGATTCAGTCCCTGGCCTCTGAATTTCCATTTGCCGTCATTGTAGCCATAAAAAAGAAAGAAAAAGAAAAGAAAGTGATGATGGTATATGAATGAGAATTAAAAGGAAGGAATGGATTCAAGCAAGGGAGGTACTGCTGGCGCTGCTGAATTTGAGAACCAGAATGGCCAAGGGAAAGAAAAAGAAAAGACAGCAGGGTCAATGTGAGTTTGAAGTAATTGTTTTTAATGTTGATTTGGATTGAATTTTATGGCTCCAAATGTTTGGGTCTGCTTTTGAGTTGGATTTTGGAGGCCTCACCTGAAAGGTAATGGCTGAATGTTTAGAAATAGATGAGATAGCCAGGGGGCAAGTGAAGGGGCCAGATGAATACTGGGGGACACTAGCTACTAAAGAGCAACCTAAGGAGTTCCCTGGTGGCTTAGTGGGTTAAGGATCTGCTGTTATGGTGCAGGTTTGATCCCTGGCCCAGGAACTTCTGCATACTGTGGACATGTTCCTCACTCCCACCCCCCAAAAAAAGAACAGCCTGAAAGATGTGGTGTGTAGAAGCCAAGTAAGCAAAGATTCTCCAGGAGGAAGGACTGTACACTGTTTTATAAGGATGATCACTGATTGAAAAATTAGTGGGTCACTGTGGTTAAGCACATGGAACTAGACTACTGGGATCAGATCCTAGGTCTGCCACAAAATACTGAATCTTTGTTTTCCAATTTCCACACTCCAAAGAACAGGTATAAATAAAGGTAATTGCCTCATAGGGCTCTTGTTAGGATTAAATAAATAAATACAAGTAAAGCATTTAGAAGAATATCTGAAAATGTTTTTTACACACCATCTATTCCTGTTCGGTATTATTTATACAGTACAATTTGAGGAAAACAAATTCAAGAGAATTAAGTCAGTTGCAGTAAGTTAAAGACCATGTAAGAGAAGTAATTAAGGCCAAGGTAAGACAGTTCTTTTACCAAAAGATGATATTATGAAGGAAAGAAAAATAATGCAGTGTTAAAGAGAAACTGGGTTTTCTTTTAAAGAAGCTTTAGTGTTTGTGACTTCAACCGATTTTCTCAATGTATTGTATTTGTGTCATGACTTCACCTATCCTTTTTATTGAAGTATTTGGGAGGAAATATGGACAGTTGGTCACTGAGATTTTTTTTTCCGCCCTATAGTCCTTAATAAAACCAGTAAGTTGTAGGAATTCATTTGTTTCCAAACTTTAATAGATTTCAAGTGGATAATATTATGTATGTACCATAAAATGGGATTGTAGCAAAAAACTTTAATGCAGTTTTGGTTGCTTATGATTTTTATTTGTGATTTGCTTTTGCAAACTTATAACCAAAAATGGTTAACAGCTGTGGGATGAAAAACACAAACATTAACTACAGGAAATTAGTTGCAGTGATTTCCAGAATCATTTCCAGTATTTAAAAATTTTTGCTGTCTTTTCTTTTTAGAAAAGATTAACTTAGCTGCTTTAAGCTTCTCTATTCAGATCATAGACTAATCCATTTGTTTAGATGATTCTAACCTTATCATTAACCTTATGAATTCAGTGATTAATTTCAACTTCTTACATGGAGTTCCCATCGTGGCTCAGAAATAATGAACTGTACTAGTATCCATGAGGAAGTGGGTTCGATCCCTTGCCTTGCTCAGTGCGTTAAGGATCTGCCATTGCTGTGAGCTGTGGTGTAGGTTGCAGACTTGGCTCGGACCCCACATTGCTGTGGCTGTGGCATAGGCCAGTGGCTACTGTTCCGATTCAGCCCCTGGCAGAACTTCCATATGCCATGGTTGTGGCCCTAAAAAGACAAAAAAAAAAAAAAAAAAGTAAGAGAATTGTCTTCTTGCAATTTCAGTGAACATTTGACTTCTACTATGTTCTTATAACTGGCATGATGTCACAATTTTATTTTTATGATATATTATAGAAAAATGAATTTTGTTTATTAAAACCATTGAAACTTTAGAACATTTTAATTAGGATATTTATCATTGTAATGTGTTCTTTTATTTTAAGGACTTCATAACCTTTAGTTTTTCTTGCCAGTAAATTATTGTCCATTATAATAGTTACGTGTGTATTATGAATCTTGATGGCTTACAAACCAGTTTCACATATAGTTTATCATTCAATTCTCATAACAACCTAATTGATCATTATAGTTATTCCTACCCTTTATAGATGAGGAGATGAGGTCAAACAGATTATAATTTGCCCAAATTATAAATGAAATTGGATATTTGGCTGTCAGTCAATACTCTGCATCCCTGCACTCTTTCTCTTATATTGCTACTGGTGGTATTAGTTTAATCACACTTTGATCTTGCCCTTACAGCCTTACCAAACAAAAACAACTATTTTGCTTCAGGTTTCTAAACTTGTGTCAGAATTTAGAAATTAAGTAAATTTTCTATTAATACAATTGTTCTCAACCAGCTGCAATTTGGCTTCACCCTGACCCCCTGGGACACTGGCCTTTTCTGGAGAAATTATTGGTTGTCAGACTGTGGGGTGGGGTGCACGTGCTACTAGCATCTGGTGAGTAGAGACCAGGGAACTGCCAGACATTCTGCAAAGGACAGGCTAGCACCTCCTGCAGAGAATGATCCAGCCTAGAGTGTTAGTAGTAAGGAACATTACTATGAAGAACAAAACCTAGTACCTATCCTTGACCTGGGCATTCAGACCCACAATCCCTTCTAATATATCTGTACTGTACTGCTCCCCCCAAAATTATTTAAAGTCTAGTTTTGGAGGTAATTTACCATAAAGGTGATTGATTATCTTAGCACAGGTATAACTTGGAATATTTCACTATTGTTATTAAGAATAAACATTAACACTGTGCAGTATATATAACTGTATTGTGCAGAAATTGGCACAACACTGTAAATCAACTATAATAAAAATAAAATGTTACATATAAATTCCATTTTTTATGAAAAATAGTTTGTGTTCCTGGGTGGGGGAAGAAAAATTAAACCAAAGCACAAAAATATTTTATTTCAAACCAATATTTTAATGTTTTCCTTATTTTCTAGCTTTACTCATGTTGAACAACAACAAAAAATATATAAGAACTCTTTTTACACAGAGCTTTTAGTTTCTGTGTGTTCTGTTCAATGCTCTGCCTATTTAATTAGGCAGATGTGTTTTTCAGAGTTATCCAATCTGTGCGTACCTAAGAAGACAGTTTGGTGTAGAATTGATAGTATCCAGTCTCTTCCAACCAAGATCCTACAAAGGGACATCTTGAAAATATTCCTTAGCATTGAGGTGAAAGTGTTATACAACCTAATAATTGACATACTGTTAAAAGCTTATAATAACTGTGATAATAAAAAGTGTGAGTTACAGATTTTATATAAACACTGTTCGTTTCTATAGAGGTTTTATAATCAGATAATAATAATTAAAAAGAAAAGCATGTGCTACAACTTGAAAAAGAGCTATTATGAATAGCATCTGTTGAGTTGGTAATAAACACTAAAGATTTTACTATAAGGAGTTTTAAACATGAAGACAGTCAGGCTCTAAGACATAAGAATTTGAATAAGATTATAGTAAATCAACATTATTAGAAATATTACAGTAATTAAAGTTATAAAGACAGAATAAGAATAGTATAATGTACTCTTTAACTGTTCTTGTCAATTTTCTTTTTCTAATAGCAAATGAAAGAGCACAAATTTTGCTAAGTCGAGCATTTCATTTACAGTACAGTTCTTTTTAAAATGCACTTGAGGAGTTCCCACTGTGGCACAGTGGGTTAAGAATCTGACTGCAGTGGTTTGGTTCACTGCAGAGGTGTGGGTTCAATCCCTGGCCTGGTGTAGTGGGTTAAAGCTGCGGCATAGGTCACAGCTATGGCTCGGATTCAATCCCTGGCCCAGGAGCTTCCATATGCCACGAGTATGGCCATAAAAAGAAAAAAAAAATGCATTTGATAACAAAGTGTTAAATACTGAATATCTTAATTTTTTTGTTACTGAGAAAGAATGTTCAAGCATGAGACTTACGCAAAATCATATATTTGTAAAAGGAAACTGCAATAGATGCTTGTTTCTCTTAATCCTGATGTATCAATCTTTTTGCAAAATTCTGTTGAAATTTTTTGTCGTACGGTAAATCAATGTCCTTACCACAGGGGAATAGATTTTTGCTTATATGTATAATACCACCATTATTAATAGAGTTCAAGTATTCCAAATGTAACAATTTTTGAATTTTCGGTTGAATGGATATCACTAATTACTAATTATTACTTTCTGAAGTTTCCAAGCTGAACACTCATTCTGCCCAAAACACAACGGAATGTTGCAGGTTGTACTTCCCAGTACTTCACCGGGTTGTTGAATAAACTTATTGCACTGTATAAAGACTTCTTCATCTTTGGCACTGTTGGGCAGAAGTCATTCACTCCCACTTTCGTAATTGAATTAGAATGAAGGAAGATTATCTGTTGTAGGGGGAAAGAATGGATTAAAAATACACAATTGATGTAAAGAGAAGATATTCTGTTTATAGTCAGCATTTGTACATGTGTTTATCTCTTTATTTTACACTGATTTGTATTTCACTTAAAATATATTTCCTCGTTTATGCCTGTTAAATACTTATTACAAGGACTCAGGCTCCTTTTTTTATACACAAAAGTGCTCTGTGTGTGAAGTGTGGTAAAGGACTTACTTATGCCAAAGCCCAGAGCATCCTGCCCACACATGTGGTCAGCATATTCCACTCTGCACTGTTTCTCTCTGTCTTTCTGTCTGTCTCTTGATAGATGGATAGGTGGATGGATGGATGGATGGACGGATGGATGGATGGACAGATAGATGAATAAATGTGAGTGTCCATATATATAGTTACTTCTGGGCCATGTTTACAAAAATGTATTTTTAAAATATTAGAATTGAGCAGAAGAATGAAATTTAAAGCTCTAAGAATTAGACGTGCAATATGGATGTGAAGAATTATTAGCTAGCATTTTCTGTGATCAAAGAGATAAGTATAGAGCTTCTTTGTTGTAAGTTTTATAGAAAAATATATCTATCAACAACTTAAATACATATCTGTTCTACAGCATCAATAGTTGAATCTTTATTTGCACCAGTGGACAAAATAATTTTATAGGCTGTGTGATATGGCCTCTCAAATTATTACTCAGAAAGAATTGATAATATAGGGCGTCTTCATTTCCTTTAACAGCTCTTTAAATTCCTTCTCTGGTCTTTCTTGGCAACTGAGATTTCTGGGACGTAAAAACAGTCTTCTTAACTGACAGCATTTTGGCATGTAAACAAGAAGGAGCTTTTTGCTGGCAAGGCTAAGGTACCAGTTCTGGCTGTTGTTACCTGTAGATTCTGCCTTGGTGAGATTGATCTGAGGTGGTCATGAGAAGTGTAGGCTTTGCTGAAACCCCTAAGTTTCGTGTTGGAGTCCCTGCTACCCTCTATTAATCTTGGGGTATTGTGACAGATACTTTATATGGTTTCCTGGCAGTTCAGTAGCAGAGCACAAGGTAGTTTACCACACACAGCATTGACCTCATTGAGAAGAGAACAGCTAGACATGGGTATGCTTGCTCTGTGGACATTTGTCGAGTTGTATCCTGATGACTTGTGATCTTCTGTGTTTGTGTTATAATTCTGTTCGTTTTTTTAAATGCTAGCAATAATATATGTAGATTTAATGTACCCAAAACTGAGATCAGCATGCAGAGTAAAGTACTCAAAGATAGGACAGCTTAAGGGAGGAAAGACTCAGGCCATGCTCACTGGTTACCCGGCATTTCAATGCAGCATTTGACTGGGATAAGGGGGTGGTCTGAAGGTTTGGGAGTGGAATATGCACACTGTGGTATGTGGAATGATTGGCCAGTGGTGACCTGCCATATAGCATGGAGAACTCTATCCAATATTTTGCAATAATCTATATGAGAAAAGAATCTCAAAGAGAATGGATGTGTGTACATGTATACCTTTGTTGTACAGCAGAATCACTTTGTTGTATAGCAGAAATTGTCCAAACATTGTAAATCAACTATACTTCAAAAAAAAGCTTTTTAAAAAATAAATAAAAGGAAAGAAATTTAAATTTAAAAAATAAATGCAGCATTTGAAAAAAATAAAAGCAAAAGTAATCTTGAAATGACCATCCATTTTGATGACTTCTATCTCAAAGTCTTCTATTTGTGAAGGGAACAAAACTTGTTTAAAGAAAAATCAGAAATAAATCTAGAAGCAAGTGGCTCAAGGCCCAGTTTTATTCTCAAGATGTTTTTCCTTGGAAGATGAAGACATTTTATATCAAGGAAAACACCTGTGAAAAATGGAATAAGGTAAAATGAGATTAAGTAGGGATTCTTAATTTGAGGTCCATAGGTAGGAATCAGGGAGATCTGTGAACCTCCTAAAATTACGTGAAAAATACTGTCTTCATTTTTGCTCTTGGGAGTATCTGAAGCTTTATCAGATTCTTCAACAACTCTGTGGTCCCTCCCAGCTAGTCAAGAGTTGCCAGATTAGTAGGAAAAGTTTTCTAATAGTGAAAAACAAGAAATGTGAGTCTGCAGTGCTCCAAATACTGACTTTTGATTCTATATTCTGGCCTGAGATTTTTATTTTTTTTAATTTTTTAAAATTTTACTTATTTTTTTTCAAACTTCCGTTTTTATCTAAAATATAAAAGTATAAAATTAGGAAGTCAAGTATAAAGTCTGTAAATGTTGGTAAAATGGGTTTTTGTTGTTGTTGTTAGAAAATTTGTTTTCTTCTTCCCCATTATTTTTTTTTCTGCTGTACAGCATGGTAACCCAGTTACACATACATGTATACATTCTTTTTGCTCGCATTATCCTGCTCCATCACAAGTGACTAGACATAGTTTCCAGTGCTACACAGCAGGGTCTCATTGCTACTCCATTCCAAGTAGTCTGCATCTGTTAACCAGAAGCTCCCCACCCATTCCACTGCCTCCCTCTCTCCCTTGGCAACCACAAGTCTATTCTCCAAGTCCATGAGTTTCTTTTCTGTGGAAAGGTTCATTTGTGCCATATATTAGATTCCAGGTATAAGTGATATCATGTGGTATTTGTCTTTCTCTTTCTGACTTACTTTACTCAGTATGAGAGTCTCTGGTTCCATCCATGTTGGTGCATGTGGCATTATTTTGTTCTTTTTTATGGCTGAGTAGTATGTGGTATAATTAAACAATGGCCTGAGATTTTTAAAAAGCATAAATACTTCTAATCTAGCACCACATTGATTGTGAAATACCTGGGACTTCATCCACATATTCTACCCTCCTGAGTGAAAGAATGAATGAAAAGACATAAAATCCTACTTGATTATTTTCTCCTGACTATTCCTGCCTTTACAGAGGCACTGCTACCCCAGAAACCTGAAATGAGCTATGTACCTTTGCCACAATGGTAGGAGAAACCGAGGGATAGGAATGGGTACCTGAGCATTTTAGCTGAGGTCGCAATAGAAACTGGTCTTCTAACACACTTCCATTATTGCATAAAACGCTTCAGGCAACCAAGAGGGTTATTAGGTGTGAGTTAACCCTTGCTACTTGCTTGGTCTTTGCTTTAGATACTAATATGCTTCATAAAAACAAAGAAAAGTATTAATATCTACAAAACACAAGTAGAATATTTTACCTGTAGGTATTTCAACTCTTGCAGTCCTGAAGGGATTTTTTTTAGCTTATTGTTTTCCAAGTGTATTTCTCTCACTCGTGGTATGTTAGCAAGACTTCCATTTTCGATATCTGTGATTCTGTTGTTTCCTAGACCTAGCCTAAAAATGATATAAAATGCATCAACTCTTAAGAAGATAGTAGTGTGTTACGATTAGCTGAAAATACCACAACAGAGTTAGAAATATTTGTTTATGTGTTCAGAGAAATGTGTTTCATGGTTTCCTTTTATATAACTTATTTCAGGATGTAATAACCTTCTCCTCCATGGTCAGAAAAGTCTTTATCTAACCTATAGTCAACAAAAGGGAGATTGAAAAGTATCCTTTTTGTCATTCCATTTGGTGTCCCTCTTCCATTACCGAGACAAAATGAGAACAGTTCTCCTGGTTCTCCCTTAATCTTGATTAGATCCCTGTACACATTCTCAAAGAAGTTTCATTAATATCTTTATCATAAGGATTACTACTTCCAAGTTAGGATTTGGGGCATATTTACCTTTGCAGTTCTTTGTATCGTTTAAAATCCTCCAGTTCCACAGTTGAAATTTTATTATAATCTAAATGTAGCTCCAACAAAGTTGAAGGTAATTCTAGTGATAAGAGATATGTATGTTAGATCAGGTTAAGATGAAGCTCTGTTGATTATATATTTACTTGTTAAGTTTCACATTATAGACTTAGGCAGTTTTTAGGGATCTGCCATTTTTTAAAACTTTTTATTATAGAAAGTTTCAAACATACATGAAAATAGAAACTAGTATTATGAGACACTATGCTATTGCCCAGATTCAACAATTATCTCTGTTGTTCTAATCTTTTTTTTTTAATTTAATTTTATTTATTTATTTTTTTGTCTTTTTGCCATTTCTTGGGCTGCTCCCGCGGCATATGGAGGCTCCCAGGCTAGGGGTTTAATCAGAGCTGGTGCAGTAGCCACCAGCCTACGCTAGAGCCACAGCAACGCGGGGTCCGAGCCGCGTCTGCCAGCTACACCACAGCTCAGGGCAACACCAGATCCTTAACCCACTGAGCAAGGCAAGGGACCAAACCCTCAACCTCATGGTTCCTAGTCGGATTCGTTAACTACTGCGCCACAACGGGAACTCCTCTGTTGTTCTAATCTTGTTTCACCTACCCCAGTAGTTACTTATTATTGACTTATTATTGATTTGTTTTTATTTATTCATTTATTTTTTGTTAGAGTATTTAAAATCAAATTTCAGACATAATTTCATTTCCTCTGTAAAAACTTCACCAGACATCTCTAACCCTTAAGGTCATTTTTTTTTTGTTAATATAACCATCATGTGGGTATCACATCTAACAAAATTGTGAACAACTCTTCACTATAATATTCTAAGCGATGTAATTGTTTTACAGTTGGTTTGTTCAGGTCAGGGTCCAAATAAAGTTTACAAAATAGATTTGGGTCTTATATCTCTTAAAATCTCTTCTTCTATTACACACTCCCATCTTTTTCTCCTTCTACCTACTGACTTGTTTCAGATATTAATTTGATATGCTCGTTTGTAGATTGGGCTGGTTGATGGCTTCCTCATGATATAGTTTATCATGGTCCTCTAGCCTCCTTATTTCTTATGACTGGGTAGTTAGAGCTAGAGACCAGATTAGATTCATTAAATCACTCTTTGATCTGATGGTCTTAGATCTCATTCATTGATTACTGCTACCTAGGTTTATTATTTCCTAAAGAATGGGAAAATGGTGATTTTCTGATTTTGACATTCTTTATGCATTTATTAGGTGGTAGTCTTCTCTAAAGAATTTTCCTTCTTTAATTATTTAGTTACTTTATAATACAGTTTTTATAGAAAAAGCAGCATAAATACTTGTTTTTTTTCAACTGACGAATTAGTACATTGCTCAAGGGTGACTAATGAATTTTTTTATTACGAGCACATTGACTTTCACCCCATTTGATATGTCTGATCCTCTGCAATACTTATTCTTTTCAATAAGCAATAATAGTTTCAGCAGAAATTAAGAGAATCATCTGCAGCGTACCTGGCACATGTCAGATATCCTGTGAAAGTTTGCATCTTCTCACACCTGGGTGTTCTGACCCAAGCCCTCCCTAGATTAACTGAAGCTGGAATGACAGAGACTAACCAGAAAATTCAGTCAGATCTCATTGTATTAATCCTACACATAGGGTATGATTTTTTAATCGTGTTCCTGTTAGCTAGGTAGGAAAAGCATTCTTTTTTTCAACTCTTGCTACAATATTTCCTTACTTTTTTAGTAGTAAAGACTTTTGAAGGTAATTGAGGAATCCTTATGAATATCAATACTCATCATGCCTGAATTTATGTTGATTTCAGAATGTACTTTGAATTTTAAAAATGAGTCAAGTAGAGAGCAGGAAAAATAATTCTAAACTAAGAATGTTGGAGTTCCCCTCATGGCGCAGTGGAAGTGAATCTGGCTAGGAACACTTAACCTGGCCTTGCTCAGTGGGTTAAGATCTGTCATTGCCATGAGCTGTGGTGTAGGCCGGCAGCTGTCGCTCCAGTTCAACCCCTAGCCTGGGAACCTCCATATGCCTCAGGTGCAGCCCTAAAAAGCAAAACAAACAAACAAACTGAGAATGTTCAAATTTCTTGAATACTGATCAGTTGAGCTTAATTTTATTTATAGAATGACTGTATACTCACTTCAATATATAAAAGAAAATGTTGTCTTCAAAGACCTTGAATACTAATTGAGCAAATCAATCATATATACAAAAACCACCTGAAAAATATAGACTGTGCCAGCCTATTGCTATATGCTATATAGCAAGTCAAGAAAACTTGAGTCAGGAAAACTTGGATGAGGGTTTGTAGAATGTAAGGGGACTGTTCTGTCATTTGGATTTAAATAGAAGCTGAAAGACTGCCAGCAAACAGAGTGTACTTTCATACAGATATTTCTGTTCCTACCCTTTCTTCAAACAGGTCTCTCCTCCCCTTCATACAGTATTATTGCATGACAGAATTTTCCAAATGACTAGGAAGGAAAACATTTTTTCGCCCTCCTTATGTTAACTCGTCAGGTCTGGTATGAACCCTTTGAATTTCTGCCTAATTCATCCTATCACAGTGGGTAGTGAACTATAACATTTAGACAGCCTTAACATTTGAGCAGATAAGTCATAAAAGCAAAAAAAAACCCTGGCTTTTGAATGTTATAGGGATCTTGAGAGAGTAGTTATGTAAACTGAGAAATTTGATTCTAATTTAAATTTCTAAGGACATAAAGTATTCCTTTAGACTTTGGAAGAATCTTGAGAACTTCATGAGGAGTGCAACTTTCTCTTTAAGATAAACTTTGAAACTTCAAGTACTGAGGATGTTTTGTAGCATAAGAAGCTGCTGGTATAAACATACAGAGCAGTGATAGGCCTCTAAGTCACAGCTCTGGGGTAGCACTAGTTACCTTCCCTTACCCTGTCCGGACCTCTTCCTGTTCCTCCTTTCTGTGTCAGGTTCCACCATATGAATGGGATTTTATTTAACTTGTTAGGTAGAGTATGTATTGTTTTTGTTGTTGTTCTAAAGATTAGAAGGCAAATATAACATTTTAGGTTTCTTCTAGAAAAACACCTACCTCCTGGAAAACTAAATTAAGATTTTTTTAATTGTAGTTCTGAATTAAGCTGATTTTTCCTATATTAAAAAATTTGTCTGCAGTTCCTGCTGTTGTGCAGTGGGATAAGAATCCCAGCTCAAGTCGTTGCAGGAGATGTGGGTTCAATCCCCGGCCTGGTGCAGTGGGTTAAAGGATTGGGCATTGCCACAGCTGTGTCACTGATTGTAGCTGCAGCTGTTCTGGGAACTTCTGTATACCATGGGTGCGGCTATTAAAAAAAAAAATTGTCTTTCCACTTTTACTTTAGATGATTTTTCTCCTACATGAAAGATTGATTAATAGTAGCAACTTTGCTTGATTAATAATAGCTTTACTATCTTTTAAATTATCAGCTTATGTTTGTTTTGTTAATCTGGATCAGCTGAGTAGTAGAAAAGGGGTTATGATGAAATAGAAGAAAAGAGATTGTTGCTGCTTTTACTATGGATACTGAAAGACAGGGCTGTTTGAAAGGAAAATATGTTATTAATCATGGTGTTATTTTTGATCCAGGTAGTTAGCATAGGAGAGAAAGAGACCTTGTCAGGGAGGAGGACTCTGAACCTGAGTTCAAAGAAAGGCAAATCCTATCTAGTTAATCATCAGACTGGGAGCTTGGAAGCAATGTTAAAAAACTGCTCCAGTGGCAAACTTAAGAAGCATTTTAGGAGTTCCCGTCGTGGCGCAGTGGTTAACGAATCCGACTAGGAACCATGAGGTTGCGGGTTCAGTCCCTGCCCTTGCTCAGTGGGTTGACGATCCGGCGTTGCCCTGAGCTGTGGTGTAGGTTGCAGACGCGGCTTGGATCCCACGTTGCTGTGGCTCTGGCGTAGGCCAGTGGCTACAGCTCCGATTAGACCCCTAGCCTGGGAACCTCCATATGCCGCGGAAGCGGCACAAGAAATAGCAAAAAGACAAAAAAAAAAAAAAAGCAGCATTTTACTTTGAGGCACTAGCTTCAGGTCATGTGTAGTGTAAAGAGCGAGGTACTCCTTCTGGTATTGGTTATGTTATGAGTGGGCTTTTTACCTTGTGCCCAACATTGTCTTCACATTCTTCTGTGCATTCGCACATTAATCACAGCACCCCCGTGGAAAAAAAATGGGATGTAGAGCACCTTGCCCAGAGTGTACACCCATCCCTGCCAGAGCCAGGATCCATCTCTAGCTCTCTGCATCTTCCTCTGCTTTATTCTCTACAGAATTCTTACCTTTAACAGACACTTCACAGAATGACGAGTGTAGATGAATAAATGTCAGGAAGGAGACAGAAAATAAAAAGTTGATTGATTCTTAATGTTTGTTTTCACTGGGGAAGAACGATTCTGGTTTCATACTGACCAAAAGAAAAAAAAAAAAGGCACTGGAGAACCTCTTGTGGCTCAGTGGGTTAAGAACCTGGCATAGTGCCCATGAGGATATGGGTTCAATCCCTGGCCTTGCTCAGTGGGTTAAGGATCTGGCATTACCATAAGCTGCAGCATAGGTTGTAGATGCAGCTTGGATCCAGTGTTGCTTGCTATGGCATAGGCCTGCAGCCACAGCTTCAATTTGACCTCTAGCCCAAGAACTTCCATATGCTGTAGGTGCAGCAATAAACAGAAAGAAAGAAAACAAAACAGAAACACTATGTGTGGCTCTTTGTGTACATGAGAAGATACTACATTTCATACTACACTGACCAGATATACTGATTAAAAGGATTCTAGTTGCAGTGTAGTTTTGACAATGAGTACAGTTTACAACATTATATTTAATGATAATTTTTAAATGACAATTAAGAAAAATACTGTATAAATACAAACCTTTAGGAATTGAGGTCAGTTTTGCTTCTGCAATTCTGATATGGAACACTGTTACCCCTTCAAATGCCCCTGGTTCAATCCCATTGTTATCAAGAGGGTTTGCACTCATTTCTGTTGGGAGGAATTACATAATTTAGCATAATATGTTGTATATGAAGGAAACTCACAATACAGAGTTGCATGTCTCAAGAAAATTCTAAGTGCGAACTTTATTGTTCAGACTCTTCTTCACTCAATATATGTTTCTTTGTCTGTCTACTCTCTGTCAGTCTCAGAAAAAGACTGTTTTGTATTACATAGACTGACATATATAACAACTT
Organism: Phacochoerus africanus; assembly: GCF_016906955.1. Taxonomy (NCBI): domain Eukaryota; kingdom Metazoa; phylum Chordata; class Mammalia; order Artiodactyla; family Suidae; genus Phacochoerus; species Phacochoerus africanus. The sequence goes on from NC_062548.1 coordinate 328,315, forward strand.
CACTCTTGCTTTAAATTATTAAGTCCCTAACTTCCTTATCACTCTTTTCCACCCATCAGCATAGTCAAGGTTTTGTTATCGTAATATCACACTAGGAAAAAAGACCATCCTTCATATAATTCAAAATCTTTGTTTTTTTTCCAGTGTACATTTATTTATTTGTTACCTAAACTTTTAGAATTACAAGCCAATTAGAAATTATTTATGTCACAGAAATGTAACTGAGGAAGTACCAGAGAGTGAAGCTCTTTGGTAAGTGCCAGGCACTTGGTTGAATTGAATAAGTAAATAAAATGTATGAGAATATTGGTTAGGATTTTCAAATTGATATTGTAAGGGGAGATGGCATGTTATACCATGGCAGTTAGAGGTAAAATAGTATAGAACCTAAACTATACAATAAAAAATGTCGGAGTTCCCGTAGTGGCGCAGTGGTTAATGAATCCGACTAGGAACCATGAGGTTGAGGGTTCGGTCCCTGCCCTTGCTCAGTGGGTTGAGGATCCGGCGTTGCCATGAGCTGTAGTGTAGGTTGCAGACAGGGCTCGGATCCCGCGTTGCTGTGGCTCTGGCGTAGGCCGGTGGCTACAGCTCTGATTAGACCCCTAGCCTGGGAACCTCCATATGCCGAGGGAGCAGCCCAAGAAATAGGAAAAAAAAAAAAAAAGACAAAAAAAATAATAATAAAAATAAAAAATGTCTTATCACGGTAATTTTAAAGTGTAGAATAAAAAGTTATATGTACATTCCAAGTAATATCTGAATTAATTTTGTAGGATGTATTTGAGTAGTTTGTACAATATATTAAAAATGCTACCTTTAAGTTAAATAAAATCTGTTGATTTTAAGCAACTAGAGTGCAATCAGAAAACAGAAACCGCCTTAGGTGTTTCAGAGGGGATTCTTGAGAGTGCATGAGTGTGTTTCTATTACAAAAGGCATATTTCTTTAAGTGCTATAAATTTAATTGATTTCTGAATAGTTGTGTATGTAAGCCTTATTAGATTCAGAAAATTAATTTTGGAAATTATCAGTCTTAAAGTTGTTGAAGATCTCTACATCAGCATGTTGCTTATAATTTCAAAAGGTCCTATTTATTTGCAAAAACTTACCTAGAACATGTAAAGCATTCATTCCTTTGAATGTCTCCTTTTGTATTTTCTTAACTTTATTTTCATGAATTCTGAGTTCTGCTAATGATTTGGGAAGATTAAGTGGTATTTCACTTAGTTGATTGTGGGACAGATAAAGCCTTCGCAACTTCTTTGTGGTTAGAAATGCCTTTGGGTGAATCTTTGTTAACTTGTTGTTGTTCAGAATCAAAGCCTAGATAAAGAAAAAGTCATACCATAACAGGAAGTGGATTTGATTTACCAATAATTCTACAGTGATTAGTCACTCATGAAAATCAATGCAAATTGTGTTATTCATATACTTTATTAACACATAAATAATTCTCCAGCCTAGTCTAAAAAAAAATTGCTAATAAGTTGGAACAGTACAAAGCTTTAACAGTTGGTGTCATGCCTTTGGTTTGTCTTTGATATGTGGTTCAGCCTACCCTCTCCCATTTCTCTTCATGGAAATAATGGATGGTATTATCTTTCTCTTAAAATCTGTTCACTCTACAAAATTAAGCTCAGTACACACCAAAAACATTTTTGCATGATTTTATCTACTGTTAAAACCTCACTCTGCCTTATTTCCTAACATTTACCATTTTCCCCAGAATAGAGTCTTATAGGAATAAACTCTGCAAAGTGCCCTCAGCATTCTGGCATATTTTAGATACTGGGGAGGTGGTAGTGAGTTCTCAGGAATGACTCAATCCCTTCTCAGATCTATGGCTATTTCTCAGTGCAGTGTGATACTACCCTTCAGAGGAGACACAACCCCAGAGAGTTAAAAAGAGTTTGTAGCTGCCTGCATCTGTGTTCCCTACAGCCAGGGCCTCTGTGACATGTCCAGGGTTCTGGCTATAGCTGTCTAGGTCTGCTGGGAGGTGGAAACTTCAGAACCAAAACTGGGAAAGCCCTTGGTAATGAGGGCTTGCTAGTCATCCAAATAACTATTTTCAGAACCTGCCAGGTATTGCAGAAAGAATTTTCAATGTTTCCCAAGGGCTAGCATTCCTAGGACTTTTTACCCCTCTCTGCTAATCTGGATCCTCTCTTTCAGGGAGAAGTGCTAGGTTCTCTCCTTTTATGAGTTTGTCCCCAGTTCCTTTCTATAACAATCTTTCCATTGTTTCCAGACTGACTTAATTTGCCTTTCTGGCATCATTCACGTTGTTTCACAGAAAGAAAAAAAAAATAGAAATATGCTAACACTTCCTTTATTGTTATGTTTACTAGCCTCACTGCAGGCCCTTTTCTTACCCTGCTTTCAGACATAGCACTTCTCTTAACAATTTCAACTGAGAGAGGTTAAGCCTAGAAGAAGAATTTAAACTGCATTTTGTTACCAACCGGTAGAATATTACCCCTTTCTGTGTGCTACCAATTTAGAATTTGTTTTCTTTTCCTTTGGTTATATTGAAAATATGAGGGGACAAGAGAGGTTTCACAAGTTGGCAAACCCCCACTCAACCCCATGAGGTAAATTTAACCAGAATTATCTGTCTTCTCTTAGCGATGAGGAAATCTGCACCGTGGAGAGAAAGGACTTGTCTCCTCCTGCACCCCCGCCCCTCTGCCCTCCGTACTTTTGTGAGCACTTCCTGGGGGCTGCCACTGTGAGGAACCCCAAAGGGAATATGTGCCTCAGTTAGATACAACCATCATGAATGCGGTTTTGTTTTTTCCCTCTAGTTAAGACATGCAGTTGTCAGAGATGTATAAAAGGACAAAATAGTGTCTCCAGTTAAGCAATGCTTTCAATGTTGGCTTTGGAAATTCCAAAAGTAGTGGTCACAGAGCCCTAAACAATGTGGTACATGTAAGGACAGAGGATGAGAAAAGAATAGTCTTTCAGATGTAGGACAGTGAGTCTTCATGACGAGTGTGCCTATAATAACTGCCTAGAGATGAACTGGGGAGTGTGTGTGTGTGTAATGATCTCAGTCATTTCCTAATGCTGGATTGTCCTTTCTGTAAGAGCCAGAGTGCCAAACCAGCAGCTAAAACATAGTACGGAGAATTTATAGAATATATTAAAGTTTTGATTCTCTTCAAAGACAAGCACTATATCAGATGATACTATAATTAAATAAATGTTTTCATGTATACACTATGCTCACAATTCAAGTATAAAGTGTGTGCTTTAAAAGGTGCTTTACATTCATACATTGGCCAGTCTGGAAGCAGTATGCTGGTGGCAATAGTAGTTAACAGTTGGACTCTGAGCACCTTATATGCATTCACTGGTCTAAGTAACCATTTTGAATTCCATGCTATTATTACACCTCTCTTACAGCTGAAGAAGGTCAGGCTTAGAGAAGTAAAGACACTTTGCCAGTGCCTCTACTTCTGTTAGAACCAAAATTTCAGCCCAGGACTCACTAACTTCAGAACACTCACTTCCAACACAATGCCATATAAAAATTGACTGAAGGAAAATTAAGCAGGCCTAAGACAGCACCTCACACCTTTTAGATTCTCATTTCTTAATAAATAACAAGAGTGCATGTGGACTAAGTCTCTGTAACATTCCTAAAATGTAATAAAATTATATGACAAATTGAAAATTATTCATGATTTCGGTATCAAATATGATATTAATTATTCTTGTGGTTATATAGCTAAATATAGGTTGAAGAAATGGTAGAAGCATTCATAGGCTATATTTCCAACTTCTGAGGGTGGAATAATGGCCTTGCCATTCTCTTAAAAGTTTCTGTGATCTGAAGTTAGTGGGGTGGACTGTATGGATCCTTGGTGTAGAATCTGTTGTGCTCTTTCTGATGGTCTTAATATTTAAGTGAGGCCTCAGTTCTGAGGTAAATGTGTGCTCTTCCATTTGTTTTTGTTTTTTCATTTTAACATGGAAGCTTTATTATGTATGGAGCCTTATTACCAAATCTACATGGTGCGTTTGAGAGGGAAGGAACAGTCAAGGCTCCATGAGCCCAGCCTCCTGGCAGTGCAGGAAAGAGTTTGGCTTTGCAGGGAGAATGACCTGGGCTCCCTCTGGGCTCTGCTCCTTGCCAGACAGCCTTGGCAGGAGAATTGAGCAAGAGAGCTTAAGTATAAAGCACCCTGGGTGGTGCGAAGAACATAATCATCCAGCTGCCGAAGAGGCACAAGTTTCACAATAGGACACGGTTGTCCCCTTTTTTCTGCCTGGGGGATGCTTCGGCAGGGTTTCTGCAGGTAGGGTAGCCTCAAGCCTCTCAGATATAGGAAGAGAATAAGCCTGCTTGGTAACAGCAAGTGACTGCTGTCGTCATGATGTTTCTCTGCCTTTTCCTTCTATGCTGTCACTGCCTTTCGCATGAGAGGTTTGCATTTCATCTCTCCAGCATAGCATGAGAATGTGGAGAAATGGCCTGGAAAAGCAGTGCTGCCTTCCACCACAGCCTAATGCAGAAAAGAGGACATCCCACTCTAACACCACTCGGAGGGAAAAGGGTGATCCCTAAGGCTGTGGCGCTGTGGAATCAGGCTCTCTCCCAAACGCAATATCAGTTGAAAGTAGAAATTTTATCTGCTAAAATCTATAAGCTTAAACTGTTAAATAGAGAAATGAGCATCTTTAAACCTTAGAAAATTAAAATATTAATGAATATAGTAAGGAAAAGTTCTTTTTCATCTTTAGAGGTCTAGAAAAGAAAAGCCATACAAGTATATTTAGTCAATTGCGTATGTGGCATGTGCTGCTGTTAGAGTTTTGTGGTGTCTTAAAATAAGTCAGTGGGTTTGGGTACCACTTTTCTTACATTGTACGCTGTAGATAATCATAGTCTCATTATTTTAGTATATAGTAACGTGATTACCTAAATAGATCACAAGCAAATCTAAAGACCATTTACTTCAATTCGTAGCTCACTTCCTTTTACCTAGCTATTGTTCAGTAAACATCAGTTGAATTAAATTATTAATATATAATTATAAATTATTAGATCTATAATTTTTCATTAACTAGAACACTGCTGAATAACAGGGATTTTGTCATTCATCACACACAGAAAAGGAAGACTTGTTTATGTAAATTACCAATACAAGTAGTCATTTTAGCAATGTAGAGATTTTTCACTTAAATATTTAAAAATATGAACTTATAGTCTTACATAAAGTGAGGTGAGTCCTTTAAAATCATTTTCTTTGATTTCCTTAATTTTATTGTTTTGAAGGTCAACCATTCGAGTATCAAATGGAATGTTGCTTGGGACAGAGGACAAACCTGGGAAATAAACAAACGTGTTGCATATATGTTACAAGCTAAAGATGAGATTGCAGTTATGATAGAATGTGCTTTTTAAAAAATTCATGGTTGTCATTAAGTAACAGATGACTTAACATGTAACCTATGACAAAAACATTGTTCTTTGGAAAGGCCTAAAGATCTCATCAGGTAAGTTTATTTTTACAAGATGGGTAGCTGGGTCTAGCTATCACTCTTTAGTCTGCTGCAAGGTGACATTAAATGGAAATAAGTGCTAATATGACTGCAAGAAGGAGACCTAAGCTGAGAAAGATCTGCTGTTGCACTTTTGACTAAAGAATATTAATGTTTTTTGCAAATGTTCAGGCTGTTATAGTGCTAAATTGGAGCCTGTGTGTTTTGATCATTTGAAGAAGCATCAACATGTAGATAGTTGTGCTTAGAAAATAGATAAATTAGGTTATTTTCATGTACCCTATCAAAAATTTTACTACCAGTTTCCTTTAATAGTGAGCTCCTTTAATTTGTTGTACATTATTGCTGTACAAAAATTTATTCATCCATAACATGTCATTAACATCTAGGCGTGCAGTATACCTTTACTGAATTCATCACTCAGAGCCTTAGTTCTTTTCCAGCCATGTACTCTAGTTTGATGGTACCTGGGCCCATCCATTAGTCACCATTTCTCTTTGCAGGTAGAATAGTAGCTTTCTTTTCTATCATCTCAGCAGCCACAGCTATCTTTTTGTGTACGGTCATAGTAAATATTAATTAATTATTTGAAGACTAAGTGTGTTTTTTTCTCTCTTAAAGCGGCAGGAAATTACCAGGACCTCTGATAGTTATGCTTGACATGCATGGGGCCTTCTTGGTTTTCTCCAACATTTTATTTTTGAAATGTTTAAACATATGGAAAAGTGAAGAGAATTTTGTCATGAAAACTCATATTCTCATTCTCATCAACATTTTACTATTCTGTACTTACTGTCCATCTATCCATTTATCTTTTTATTTTTATTTATTTATGTATTTGTCCACACTTGTAGCTTATGAAAGTTCCCTGACCAGGGATCGAACCCATACCACAGCAGCAACTCTAGTTTGCTACCGCACTAATAATGCCGGATCCTTAGCACACTGTGTCACAAGAGAACTCCATTTTTGTGTATTTTAAAGTGGGTTTCAGGCATTCCCATTGTGGCTCAGTGAGTTAAGAACCTGACATAGTGTCCGTGAGAATGCAGGTTCAATCCCTGGCCTCATTCAGTGGGTTAAGGATCCAGTGTTGCCCTGGCTGTGGCTATAGCTCTGATTCGACCCCTAACCTGGGAAATTCCATATGCCACAGGAGCAGCTATAAAAAGAAAAAAGAAAGAAAGTGAGTTTCAGATGGAGCCGTCCGTACTCCTGAAGAATAGTGTTATACTTGATAGGCCAAATTGAAGAATTCGATATTGAAATGTTGTGAATATTAACATCTCACTTGACAGCCCTTAGTAATTTCCTCTTGAAACTTTAAAATTGACAACTATTTTAAGAAATTTGCCATAGGAATGAGGGGGGAGGAAGGGAGGGAGGAAGGAAGAAGGAGAAAGAAAAGGCGGGGTAACTTGATGGGTTACCAAGGTAGCAGCAGTTTTGTGAGGAGATAACTTTGGTTTTAGAAAAAGAAGAGGAAGGTCTTATAGGAAGCTAGAGGTTCTATAGACAGGACCCAGTAGCAGACTTTGACAAACCTTTCCCTACCCTACGCTTGATGAAGTCAGAAGCTCTGAAAAGAATTTCATTTCCTGAGGGAAAAAGAGTGATAAGAAAAATTCTTTTACAATCAGCTGATTTTTGAAATTTCAGTGAAGTCTTTCCCTATCCTTTAAATTTTGTCAGAACATTATTCTTCAAAACAAGTTGATGTGTGTTCTTACCTAGATCAGAACAGTGTACAACTCTCGAGTAGCATTGGCATCCAAATGGACATGTTGGAAACAGATCGAATGGGAAGAAGGGGTTAATTGGCTCTCTTGTTGGAAAAAGAGAGTTGTCGTCATCATCATCACCTTCTTCTTCCATGTCCTTCAGCATCATATTCTTTAGTGTCATGTATGAAGGGCGAAATAAGGGTTTGGCAGAGCACAAAGTCAAGAACAGTAGGAGCACATACTCCTTCATGTTGTCTTGTGTAGTGGGCCAATCTAGAACTAAGTAGACATGGAAGATCATGTTAAAGTTTAAATAGATACAATTCTGGAATTCCCGTTGTGGCTCGGCTCAGCAGAAATAAGCCCAACTAGTATCCATGAGGATGCAGGTTCGACCCCTGGCCTTGCTCACTGGGTTAAGGATCTGGCATTGTTTTAAACTGTGATGTAGGTCACAGACATGGCTCAGATCTGGCATTGCTTTGGCTGTGGTATATGCTGGCAGCTTTGACCCCTAGCCTGGGAACTTCCATGTGCTTCAGGTGCGGCCCTAATAAAGGAAAAAAAATAGGTACAATTCCTGTATCTGTATATTTCTCAGAGCTGGCAAGAGTACAGTGAAATGTAATTCTTATTTGTTACTAGTGCGAGAGTAAGTTTTTTAAGTTTTGTAAAGCAATTCAGCATTGGAACTTTATAAGTATCTTTATTTTTCATCTAACAATTCTACTTTTTGGCATCTAGCCTCAGGAAACAAGTTTAATGTGCATAAATGTTCATCATAGAATTATATATAATAGAAAAAAAATTAAAGATAATACTAATGATTAAAGGGAAATACTGGACTAAGATGGGGTATATTTATTCCATGAAATACTTTAGAACCCACAAGGTGTTTGCAAAGATATTTAAAAGTATGATATACTGTTTTTTTAAATAAAAGAAAATACAAAAAAATCTATACATAGTATACTTAAAAACAAACACCAAAAACCTGGCACAAATATTCCTAATTGATGATAATATCTGGTTAATAGACTCATGAATTACTTGTGTCTTTTTTTAAAAATTTCTATATTGAGCAGTAAACTACATTTATAGTTAGGAAACTAATAACTGTTCTTGTTTGTTTGTTTTTTCCTTTTTTAGGGTCATACTCATGGCTGTGGAAGTTCCCAGGCTAGGGGTCGAATCAGAGCTATAGCTGCTGGCCTACATATGCCAGCCACAGCTGCAAGATCCAAGCCGCATCTGTGACCTACAGAGCAGCTTATCAGCAATGCCAGATGCTTACCCTACTGAGTAGTGCCAGGGATCGAACCTGCGTCCTCATGGACTAGTTGGGTTCGTTACTGCTGAGCCACAATGGGAACTCCTAAAAAATGTTTTTAAAAACAAAACCAGGTTATCATACTCTGTATTCCTAAAATCCTTCCATCGCCTTAATATGTATGTTAAATAAATCCTTCATGTCCCCTTAGTACAACATCTGGAATTTTCTTTTTTTCTTTTTTTTTTTTTCCCTAGGGCTGCACCCGTGGCATATGGAGGTTCCCAGGCTAGGGGTCTTATCGCAGCTGTAGCCACCAGCCTACGCCAGAGCCCACAGCAATGCCAGATCTGAGCCACATCTGCACCCTACACCACAGCTCACTGCAACGCCAGATCCTTAACCCACTGAGCAAGGCCAGGGGTCAAACCTGCAATCTCATGGTTCCTAGTTGGATTCGTCAACCATTGAGCCACAATGGGAACTCCTGGAAATTTTCTTTAACTTCTCTCCCACCACCCTCCCCAGCCTCACTCTCAGAGTTGATTACTTTTTCCACAGTGTTATTGGATTTCTTCCTTCCAGTCTGTTTCCATTGTCTAGTACCTGATCCAAAGCATCCAAGGTCCAACTAGTCTTTCCTACTCATCTTTCCACTGAATTCTGTCTGTTTAGTTTTGGGAGAGGTAGGGAAGGTGGGGGGGTGGCGGGGGGCGGTTGCTTTCAGTTTTTTTTGTGTGTGTGTGTGTGTGTGTGTGTATTTTTAAGCCCCAAACTGGAATGTACTAGTGAGACCCTTTTGAAAGTAGGTTTGTTATCATCTGATGGTGGATATTTCCACAGATATGTTTTATCATGGTTTTTTAACCATCAATTATGAAACATATATTCTTTGTAATTTTCAAAAATAAAAAGCATTGTGATATCATCTAAGACAGACTCATGCCTCTCTTCCCTTTGGGGCATGCAGTTGGCTGCACATAACACCTGTTAGTGAGGCTGTATCTTGGCAAGAGGGATTCCCCACCCAGCCAAGTGTTCAGGAACTGGCCTGCTGTTCCTGAGCACCAGACGGCATCTTAGTCACAAAAGGCTTCCAGAGTCAGAATTGGTCAATCCTCAGGAAGACCTAGCCCCCTACCTCCCAAATCCTTGAATTATGCCAGCTTCTTACAATTTTCTAGAACCCAAAAATCAACTTTATTTATTTATTTTTGCTTTTTAGGGTTGCACCCACAGCATATGGAAGTTCCCAGGCTAGAGGTTGAATCAGAGCTCCAGCTGCCGGCCTACACCACAGCCACAGCCACGCGGGATCCCAGCTGGATCTGCAACCCACACCCTACACCACAGCTCATGGCAACACCGGATCCTTAACCTATTGAGCAAGGCCAGGAATTGAACCCACATCCCCATGGATATTATTGAGTTTTGTTTCCACTGAGCCACAACGGGAACTCCCAGAAATCAGCTTTAATGTCTGTCCACAGCCTGGCTTTTTTTGGACTTAAGAATCAGGAATGAATTGTTTAACTTAATTTAAATATTCATGTATATTTCTATATCTCTTTTTAAATATATGTGTGTATCATTTAATCATCAGAGAAAGTTTTTAAAAATGCTACTGTCATCAGTGGTTAACCTGATAATTAGCATTATTTAACTCTTAGAAATCTGTAGGGCAACATGAATATTTTGCCCACTGGGTGGCTGGACATCACCAGCCCAATACGTGAGGGTTTCCCTGTGATAACTCACACTCAGTTATGCTAGGAAAGGGGACATTACAGGACACAGGACAACAAAAGCTTTTTGTATTTTTATAACCTTATTCTGAATCCCACTTCAGAACCAGTTCAGACTGCCCTATGGAATTGTCAATTCAGAGTTTATTCTAAACACATCTCTCACATTAACCAGAAGGAGTGGAGGAATAGGAGGAAAGAGCTTCAGTGGCTTCCCCAAGGCTAGTCTTTCTTACTCATCTTTCCACTGAGTTCTCTTTGTTTGACCGAATGGAACTAGAACTCATGTCAGCTCATGTGTCCCAATCCATTCTTTGCATCTTCTGCTGCAGCCCACACGGGAACATTCTCTTTTATCTTCTTTTATCTAGTAGCCTCTATCATCTCTTCTTTTCCAGCCAGCCCACATGTTGCTATCTGGTAAACATCTGTACATAAAGAGGTGCACTCACATCTTTTGGAGGGTGGGAATGGGAGTGGTGGTATGGTCAGGTTTGTCTGGTACAGAGAGATATCATGCTGGCCACTCAAGGCCCAGTAGCTTCCATCAGCTAGCTTGGGGAGTCCTGACATGGGCACCTGGTTTTGGTCAATTAAACTTCATTTCCAGCGTCACTTTGGCACATCATTTCTCCTTCTTGGCTGCCTACCTAACTGCTTCATTGCGTTTCTCGACCTTAGGCTCTGTGTGGTTCCTGGCTCCTTAATGCTTGGTGTCCTGTCTTGCCTCGACTTCTAAAACTTTCATTCTCAAGCTAATTTAGCTCATGATCCTTAGCTAAAGCTCTTCCCTGGTAACAGTTTATTCTTTAATGTTGTTTCGTCTTGCAGCTCCATCTTCTACTTCCATTGCAGCCCTGACTTGGATTCTGGCAGATATGTTATTGAAGTAGATGTCATTGGAGGTTCTAAGTCTGCCTTTCTTTAAAATTGCTGAAGTTTTTCACTGGGCATTTATCAAGTTCCCACTGTGTACCAGGCACAGTGTTAAGGGGCAAAAATCCGTGAAATAGAACATGTTTGGATGCTTTCAATGGAGATGCCCCTCCCTGTCCACTTCTCTCATTTCTTTGCTCAGAAAACAAAGCTACAGCTCCTCATCCACTACTCTCAGATAAGTGTGGGATTGTTGTTAAAGTTAATACTTGAATGTCCGATGCACTCATAGGAAAACTGAAAAGTAAAGGTAGTAAATAGAACTAAACTGCAGGTGACCAGTGTCAACTGTGTACACTGTGGCTCTAACATTTTAGAAGACTCTCCAGATGTGTAGTTCCCAGGCTCTGAAAATAAAGTTCTTCACCTTAAGTCTGCCTACTTACAGCCCTCAGTTTACTGTTGCAGGTCAATAGAAATAAAGACATTGATAAAAAAACATACATACACAAAAAAAGATCGAAATAAAATATACAAACCTAACAAGAGGGATATTGGGATTATGAGTAAAGGATAATTTTCTTGTCTATCGCATATTTTTTATTATTGTTTTGCATTTTAAATATTTATAAGAGCAATTTACAACCAAGTTATTTTTGCTCTATCCCCCCTTATACGTTTGCCTTTTCTTACCATTTCTTACCATTTCTATAGCATTAGACAGTACAATGAAAGGTTTCCTAGATGCTGCCCCCTCAAAAGTCAACCAATAGTGCCTACCTTTCTTTTTTTCTTTTTTTTGGCCACACCCTTGGCATGTGGAAGTTGTTGGGCCAAGGATCAAACAGGAGCCACAGCAGTGACAATACTTAACCACTAGGCCACCAGCAAACTCCAACAGTACCTACCTTTAAAATATTTGGAGCTGCAATTTCTTAAGGCCTAGCACCATTTACTGTGGTCCATGGGAGATAAAGAGTTTAGTATTTGTGAGTTGGTTGGTTGTAGAAACTAAGAGATATATGGCCTATAGGTTCCCTGTCTAGACCAGAAAAACCTATCAAACACATAATATACCAGAAATACAGATCTAAGAAAACCAAACAGCTTTAGAAATTGCGTATAGCAACAGCAATATGGGAGAGATCTGAAGTGGCAAGGCAGGAACAGGACGCCATGGCTTTCCCTGTGGGCCTTTGCCCCTTCTGCAAACCCCATTTCCTGCTGCAGTCGTGTTGCCCTGTGACCTGAAGTGGGATGCAGGTGAGGATGAAGAGGAGCAGAGTGGTCAAGACAGACTTAGAGGGATACTGGTATGAGGAGCAGAGCCGAGAGGATGCGTCAGAGGCCGTTGCACAGGTGAAGGAGAAGGAAACCCAGCACTGGGGGACTTGTTCCTCATTCTCTCCATGTCCCTTCCCCAAAGGGCTGCTGATCAAGCCGATCTCTGGGGTCAGGAAGAGATTGCCTTAGATGTAATGGAGACTCTGGCCTGCTAGGTTAGGCGGTGGCTTGTCTGTAGTAGTTGGAAAGCTTTCCAGCTGCTCGCTAGTATGAGCAGCCACCTGTCACGCCTTCCTGTGCCCTTCCCTGGTGAGTAAGAGAGGAGACAAGCAGAAGCAGCACATGTCATTTCGTTGAAACTCCCTCCCAGCGTTGAAGATGCCTCCAGAACATTGTAAATCAGATGGCAAGTCTGCTCTCTATTTGGCTGACTCCAGTGAGAGGACTCAGGGAGCACACCTCCTCAAGAGGCATCCATTTCCACTGCTGTCCATCTGTGGCTGACAGGAAATTCTTTATATTGAGACCAGAAGTTCCTTCTGGCACATTGTTCTCTCTGTGCTACTTCTGTCTTCTGTTAGCCGTATGAGTAATAATTGAGTCTTTTTGCATTGTCTTATCCTGGTTACTTGAAAGGAGAAGCTAGGAGAAACTTGATCCCATGAGAAATTCACCATTTATGCCCTTCATTTGAGATGACAAAGCCTTGATAAAATACAAGTGATTAGAGACTCCGAACCTTGCCCTGTTATAGTTAAGCCATTTTTTATCAGAAAAATACTGGAATGTCCAGAAGGGAACACTATATAGCAATGTTTTTTCCCTGTTATTCAGGAAGAGTGAGAGAATATTGTTTCTTATTTAAGTGATATGACTTTTAGTTGTTTGTCTTACTTTAAAATTGTGAGTTTAGGAGTTCCTGTAGTGGCTCAGTGGTTAACGAATCCAACTAGGAACCATGAGGTTGCGGGTTCGATCCCTGGCCTTGCTCAGTGGGTTAAGGATCCGGCGTTGCCGTGAGCTGTGGTGTAGGTCACAGATGCGGCTTGGATCCCATGTTGCTATGGCTCTGGCGTAGGCCAGTGGCTACAGCTCCGATTAGACCCCTAGCCTGGGAACCTCCATATGCCGTGGGAGCGGCCCTAGAAAAGGCAAAAAAACCAAAAAAAATTAAAAATAAATAATAAAATTGTGAGTTTATTAATGTGGCTCAAGCTCTTAACTGATTAGTTTTGACAATATGTAGCTTGTGTTATTTTTAAAAACTTTACAAATATTTATGTCTTATTCCTTGGAAAACTCAGTATTTCCCTGATTTAGACCAGTTTTGCCAGAGTTCCTTACTCATGGAAAGCTTTGAATTTTGGTTTCAAGTTTCCTTACTCTGAATATTTGAAATATTATTTCAGTGCTACTGCTGTTATTAATAAACCATGGCACTCCAGAGCCAGGAGCGGCTTTGAGACGTTGTTGTTGTGCGGTCTTTCAGAGCGGAAGAAGCCAAGGCTGGCCTTCACGCCCCTGCGTCGTCCTCCCTTCTGCTTGGCTTCGTCTAAATGGGTCTTATTCCCACAGTGACTTCCAGACAGTAACCAGACTCTCCTCAAGAGAGTTCAGGGCAAGAGGGCTGGCCAAGTTCTCAGGACTGGAAATGTGGCTGAGAAGTGTCTTTCTGAATTTGTATAAGGTCCTATTTTCCGCTTAAATGTTCCACAAACTCATAATGGAAAATTTGTCTAAGTGAAATGGTATTTCCTCTCAGACACTATTATTAGGAAAATAAGTCTCTGTGCTATTATATCCTATGCTTAAAGGTCCGCTTGGAACTTTTCTCCCTTGGCTAAAATATTCCTATCGATTCACTGGTACCAGTAGTAGTTCAGTATGTAAATCTGATATGGCATGCTCTGTGTATTCACAAAAGGAATCCAGACTACATTCAGGTGTGATTAAGGCACAGCTTTGTAAGTGAACAAGTAAATTTAACATCCAAACATGCGTTTGGAAACTTATTCACAGTATTTTGGTCATGGAAACTGACACTTTTAAAGACTATACTTTTCTTAAAGAAATAATTAACTTTACCTTGAAAGTATAAATAGCAGCTGAGGAAGAACTTGCTGGCTGCTTTTCCTTTAATATGTTTCGTTCATCAGTTTTTCAATATGTCTAGCATCCTAGCTGCTATGTTTAAAAAACAAGAAAACTCCTGCCTCTTCATTTTTCTGTTTCCTTTGCTTCCTTAAAACTTGTGCTTGTAAAGTGAATCTGTTTTGTCTCAAACCTCAGATCAGATATCTGAATATTCTTTTTTAAATTTTTTATTATAGTTGATTTACTCTGTTGTGCCAATTTCTGCTGTACAGCAAAGTGACCAATCTGAATATTCTTTTTTAATGTAGTGATTGTAACACAGCACTGCATACCCCTCCTCTTTCTGTTACTACCCTGTATTGCTAAATACTAAGAAAACATCAAGATGCTTTACATGTGTGTGGGCTTATGAATTTAAAAAAAAAAAAAAACTTGATTCTTGGTGGGATTTTTTAATTTTTAGAGAGATGTAGACCCCTCAGATTTCCCTGTGACTTAATCCTACACCATGTAGCTACTGTTTATGGCTGCCACACTTCTGAATAAATTAACAAGAAAGAATGCTGTGCTCTATTTAGCTTATGAGGGAGTAGAATATCAAATACATTGTTTAGTTTTTTTAAATCTAAGATTTAATTAAAAATTTACTTTAGGAGAGGACAGAGGAAATCTTTGTTTTAAATTCTGGCTGGATTTTGTAAAAAGAATCTTTTCATATTGGATATAGGGTTGGTTAAACTATTACTGATGAATATCCTTTCTTGGAGTTATATGGATTTACATTTTAACTGTCCAGTGCCATTTCATTCCGTAAGAATAAGCAAGACATTTATCAAGGAAAAATATAACTATTAAGGTTTATCAGTAAAAACATTTGTATGACTCATATTTTAAAAATATCTCAGAAAATATCAGAGCTTCACATTTTTACTCTTTTCACTTAATGTATTTGTGATATCCCCAAACTTTCTTACCATTAATTAGTTAAGGTAATATTATTTTCTTAAAAGAACGTATTTACAAGATGTTTGTTTAAATGATTTTCAAATCAAACATGTTAACTTTTATGGTAAAGCATAATGACAGGTTATCATTTAGCTATTTTAAAAAGGCACAATTATATTGAAAAAAGTCCCTTATATATAAAACATAAAAGCTAGAGTAATTTTAGGTATGTATTTAAGTGCTAATTTTTAAGAAATTATACAGATAAACTTTAGACTTTATTATACGGTTTACAATCATTTATGTTAGTAACATAAATGTCCCCTTAGTATTAACTAAAATAACTGTAACTAGTACATGAAAAAAAGACCTGAAAACATACCTTATAAGAAGAGAGTAAGTCCTCTTGAAAGTAGAATTTTCCACCATGTACTTACTACTTATCTATAATGTAAATGTTCTCAGGTACTATTTAAGAAGAAAAGATGAAAAGGTGTTACATTTAAAAGAAAAACACCCTCTGCAGAGCTTGGTGTGGCTGCACCCTGGGTGACACTGGAATAAGCTGCTTCCACAGATTAGCCCATGTTAGTACTGAGAAGGGAGATTAAAACTTGTTACTGCTCATGTGTTTTCCATCACTGTTTGTATCCTAGCCAAGACTTCTAGCTAAGCTCTAGACGTCTACTGGAAGGTTCTGAAGAAAAAAAAGACGGTTTAATAATTCATGGCAACTGGCCATTGAAAGTGCATTCAAAGTCATTCAAGAAATACCTGATATGAAAAAATACTTCATGAAATTTTTAAGTGAATGAATACTTACAAATCACAGATTTTTAAAATCACTCACTCTGTATAGAGTCACAAAATAGTTGTCAATTTTAGGAAAAAGTACTGAAAGAGTACCTTATTGAAATATAAATCCAATCTCCAGAGCTACCCAAGAAAGGAGCCATGCTATCAATTTTCTTCTGATTACTGAAGCTATTGCATCAAGCATATGTCTCAAGGTTTTTTAAAAAGCTTTTAGCCTTGCCATAGGCATGTCAGGGAACTGCAGACCAGGCCTGTGTAAGGCTTCTGGCCCAGCCTGTATGCTGTGATACGGAAATGGATGCAGGGATATAGGTGATGCCTACTCGGACTTTCCCTTTCAAGAGAATATCAGCTATGACTGCAGAGCATGTAGGGAGGACATGGGGGGGGAGAAGACACCATTCTCAGTTACCCCTGGGAGAAGGCACAACTCCCACATCAGCTAAGAGCTCATCCTTCAAGAGAGGACATTTTTCTAAGTCTACTAAGGAGACTTACCAGTGCTAGGTAATGCCAAACCAGCATCTTCCTGATGTGCAGATCTGGGGGCCAGTCTGTTTGCATAGCAAGTTTCCAGTGGGTTAGCAGAGTCTATTCCCTCCTGCCATAAAGAATCTGACTATCCTTTCTTCCCAGTTGACAGAGAAATGGCATGTATTGAAGCAAACCATAGAAAAGAGTACTATGCCTCCAGTGTGCAGGGCAGCCAGCCCTCACTTAAATAAAATACCGTTCTGTGGATCACATCAGACGTCCCCGTATTCTGGCCCCTGATGAGCTTTAGGCCTGACCTGGGTGCAGCACTGGAGGTGTGGCAGTCCTCCTGTTTGGTTGGAATGCTCATGTTCCCATTTATTCAGTTATGTTTAGTTCGATACATATGTCTGTTACCTTGATGAATTGGGGCATCATGAATATTGCACTGGATTTTACTAACCTGGGTTCCATCAGAGCAGCAGCCATAAATGCTCATTGGGCAAATATCTGTTTATCCTTAACAATATTTTGTTTTTTCAGCTTTTAACTGAAGTATAATGTACCAAAAAATAACCATCATAATGGTATAACTTAATGTTTACAAACACCTAATTAAAAAGTTGCAGCACTCCTGGAACCCTCAGAATCACTCTCTCCTCAGGAGGCTGCTGCCTGACTTCAAACACCACAGCTTATTTCCTGAACTTCATATAAATGGAGTCATACAGAAGTTCCCATCGTGGCGCAGTGGAAACGAATCTGACTAGGAACTTGAGGTTGCGGGTTTGATGCCTGGCCTCGCTCAGTGGGTTAAGGATCCGGCTTTGCCATGAGCTGTGGTGTAGGTCGAAGACGCAGCTCAGATCTGGCGTTGCTGTGACTCTGGCATAGGCCGGCAGTAGCAGCTCTGATTAGACCCCTAGCCTGGGAACCTCCATATGCCGTGGGGATTAAAAAAAACAACAAAAGACAAGCAAAGTAATAAATGGAGTCATACAGTGCATTCTCTTTTGGGTCTGGCTTTCTTCATTCAGTGTTATGTTTCTGAGATTCATCCAGGTCATTGTGGTTAGCAGTCGTTTACTCATTCTCATTTCAGGCATACCTTATTGTGTTGTGCTTTTCTTTATTGCATTTTGCAGATACTATATTTTTTAACAAATTGAAGATTTGTGGCAACCCTGTGATGCGTGCCCCTTTTGTAAAAGAAGTTGCTCACTTTATGTCTCTCTGTCACGTTTTGGTGGTTTTTGCAGTATTTCAGATTTCCATTATTACATTTGTTATGGTGGTCTATGATTAGTGGTCTTTGATGTTACTACTAAGACTTGCTGAAGGCTCAGATGATGGTTAACATTTTTCAACAATAAACTCTCTTTAAATTAAGGTATGGGAGTTCCCATCGTGGCGCAGTGGTTAACGAATCCGACTAGGAACCATGAGGTCGCGGGTTCGATCCCTGGCCTCGCTCGGTTAAGGATCTAGCGTTGCCGTGAGCGTGGTGTGGGTCGCAGATGCAGCTCGGATCCTGCTTTGCTGTGGCTGTGGCATAGGCCGGTGGCTACAGCTCCAGTTCAACCCCTAGCCTGGGAACCTCCATATGCCGCGGGAGCGGCTCAAGAAAAGGCAAAAAGACCAAAAAAAAAAAAAAAATTTGACCCAGATGAAGGCATTGGAGTTTCCGTTGTGGCGCAGTGGTTAACGAATCCGACTAGGAACCATGAGGTTGCGGGTTCGGTCCCTGCCCTGCTCAGTGGGTTAACGATCCGGCGTTGCCGTGAGCTGTGGTGTAGGTTGCAGACGCGGCTCGGATCCCGCGTTGCTGTGGCTCTGGCGTAGGCCAGTGGCTACAGCTCCGATTCGACCCCTAGCCTGGGAACCTCCATATGCCGCGGGAGCGGCCCAAAGAAATAGCAAAAAGACAAAAAAAAAAATTAAGGTATGTTCATTTTTTAAGACATAATGCTTTTGCACACTTAATAGACTACAGTATAGTGTAAACATAACTTTTCTATGCCCTGGGAAACTAACAATATTATGTGACTCTCTTTATTGTGATACTTGCTTTATTGTGGTGGTCTGGAACCAAACTTGCAAGATCTCCAAAGTATGCCTGTACTATATATGATATTCTATTGTATGAATGTGCCATGAATTATGTATTTTTATATATATTACATATATTTATACGCATGTATTAACTGGGTTAATTTCCATTTGGAGTGTAGCTATTTGGGCATTCCTTAATTAGGTAAGGCTTATGTGTATGTGTTTTTGTCAGGTAGAATTGCTCTATATTTAAAAATGGTGAAATTTCAACTTCTTAAAAAGTAAAGCCTTGCCAGTGTGAGGCTCCAGCTTTTGCATGGCAGCACATGGCAGGGGCTGAGTGACAGCTCATGCTCTCAGTGGGGCATGTGCTTCCCACACTCTACCTTTGCCTGTGCTCACACAATGTCACTCTCCCAGCCTCTCCTTATACTCATGGTGTCTGCCCCTCC
Source organism: Phacochoerus africanus (assembly GCF_016906955.1). Classification (NCBI taxonomy): domain Eukaryota; kingdom Metazoa; phylum Chordata; class Mammalia; order Artiodactyla; family Suidae; genus Phacochoerus; species Phacochoerus africanus. Next base: position 347,564 of record NC_062548.1, read on the forward strand.
ATGACCCTTCTAGGCAGGGTTCTGCCACCTTATCTAGAGACCCGGGAGGCACTTTCTGTGAGATTGTTTTTCTAAAGATGAGTTCCAGCTGCTCTCCTCCACTACTCAATGAGCCCTGAGCGTGTCTCCCTCCAGCATGTGCTGTGATCTTTGGCCAGAGGCTTAGGGAAAGAAATAGGCCCCGGAGTATAATGCCAGAATGCAGGTGGTCATTCTGGCTTATTCACTCTATTCTGCAGACATTGGGACCAAAGGTACATCCCAGGGCCCAGAACCCCTCCACAGTGTTGGAGCTGCAGGGGGGAAGCTTTACCTCACAACTGCAGAGATGGCCCAGTATGCACGGACATGCCATTTAGAAAGAAACTGGAGGTTTTTTCTGCATACAATTGCAGGTTATTGTTCCAGATACATCAGTGTACCTACTCTTCCCTAGAGTATTATGAGGAGAAAATCCTCCATTTTTGGTTCCTCTAAGGGTCCTATAAAGGAAGAGGACCTAATTTTTTTTCTGCATGTTTGGTTTTCTTTGTTTACTTCGTTTTGGCCACAGTGTATAGTAGCTTGCTGTAGGATCTCAGTTCACAGACCAGGGAGTAAACCTGGACCACAGTGGTGAAAGCACCAAATTCTAACCACTAGACCACCAGGAAACTGCCCTTCATGTTTGTTTATATTTGGATTTTGCTTCATCAGGCCTTGGTCTAAATATTATAGAATTAGTGTTACTATGTCAAACAATGTCTTTAGGTATCATGAATAATCTGCACAGTATTATGTTGTAAACAAAATAAGTTACAAAATAAGAAAAGTAATATTCACTCTACTGACATTTTATGAACAGAAACGCTGAATAAAAGGAATGTCAGCATAAATTTCTTACATGGCCCAATATATTCCAATCATGGTGGAAAATAAAAATATGGAGTTCCCGTAGTGGCACAGTGGTTAACGAATCTGACTAGGAACCATGAGGTTGCAGGTTCGATCCCTGGCCTTGCTCAGAGGGTTAAGGATCTGGCATTGCCGTGAGCTATGGTGCAGGTTGCAGACACGGCTCGGATCCCGAGTTGCCGTGGCTCTGGCGTAGGCTGGCGGCTACAGCTCCAATTGGACCCCTAGCCTGGGAACCTCCATATGCTGTGGGAGTGGCCCTAGAAAAGGCAAAAAGACCAAAAAAAATAATAATAAAAATAAATAAATAAATAAATAAATAAATTGCTTAAGTCAAGCTCACATGTAGTTTCTAAGACCCTTTCCTAACCTTTTGCTAATGGAGAAATGGAGAAGAGCGGTCAAAGTTCAAACAGATGAGAACCAGATAGGACCTTGGAAATCATCTCATGCAAACTGAGAATGAGGTGAGTGAGGAATATGGGCTACTGTGGCCACATGAGACGTCTTCCAAGCTCAGATATCACTAGCACTATTTGAGTTTTGTGATGGCTGACAAACATTAGCCAGTATCTGGTGTTTCCTCCTCTCTTCATCTTAACCTTATGAGTACATTGGAATGGATTGTGTAAGTCTCTCATAGTAGTACTTACAAGAAATGTTCATCCATCTGTTTATTCAAAGAATGATATTAAGTGCTGTGAAGAAAAAAGCAAGACGGAGGATTGTCAGGAAAACCCTGAGGGATATAAGAGGATGTGCCTTGCAAATATATGGTTTAGAATGTTCCAGACCATCAAATCCTAAGAAGTAAATAATATACATTCTTTATGCATAACGGGTTGTATGTGGTAGGCATTCACAAAAACTTCTGCAAGAAGTGCATTCATGGGTTTGAGATGACTTTATGAGTTGTTTTGAATGTTCACACATCCCTCCTGGTGGACTTGGCTCTGTGGTTTATAATGAATTGACTTTATAATTCATGACCCGTGGACAGGATTTATCCCTCAGATATGTTTTGTTTGGATTGTATGGTATTTTTAGTAATCAAGAAATTTTATATCAAAGTTCAGATTTACCATATCTTAAAAATTCAATTTGACAAAGCCAGCCCTGAATTTCTCTGCAATTCCAGCACTTGGCTGAGCTCACGGCAGCAGCCTTTTTCAAATGTGCTTCTGGTCTCTGATTCTCAGCTGCTCTTCTACACCCTGTGCTGGTGAGGACTCACTTCTGCAGTTTGCAGGCTGAGCTCCTGTCATCATCCTATTGGATATTTTGCACTGAAAATTATTTAATGACATAAGTTATTTAAAGTGAACTAAGTTGAATTTATAAAAATAGAGGCATCAAATATTTTTAAGGTATGCCTCAAAAGTTCATTTGCTTTCAGGAATAGGTTCAAGTAGTGGTTTTGTTTTAAATAAATTTCCTAGCTCTTTCCTAAAAGCAGTGATCACATCTAACTTACAGATCAGTGTTTCTAAGAAGTGTTTTTCATTAGAAGGAGCAAGGCTCCCAAGAAAAAATGTCAATAGGTCAGGGCCAGGTAATCTGAAGAAGTGCATGAGACATTTCATCATACCAATAGGCACAAAAGCACTCAGAGATTATTGCAGATTTATGAACAGAACATAGAAGCCAGGATGAAGGCCAGTTTGAGTACCTCAAAAAATAAGGATGATTAAGGATTGTAACATATCAAGTACAAAGTCCTTTTTATGATAACAAAGGAAAGAGGGTCAAAAGAGTCACAGTTTTTCCATCGAGGAATACCAACCAATGTATATAGTAGGAATCAGAGTTAGAAAATCACCACTATGAAACCTTCAATGTAGTCACTGTTTTAGGCAAAGATAATCAATGGGAGCTAAAACCAGTAAGTGAAAGCTTATTGGATGGCAAGTCTTACCTGGTAGACTATTTCTTAATGACAAGGAGATGAGGATATCGCCTTAACCAGATGTCTCAGCATCACCAGTAATGGGTCAGCCTGACATTTTATGCTTCCTGGTACAATGCAAAAGGAAGTGTGTGACACCACTTGTGTAGGATTCCTGCCAAAAATATTTCTCCTAAATCTAATTGTGAGTAAATAATCAGACAAATGCACATTAAGAGACACTCTGCATGATAGCTGGCTTTGACCCTTGAAAAAATGAGAGGGTGAAACATAGGCAGACTATTGCCACTCTAGATTACAGGATACTGAAGGGCCAGGATGTAAACTCTGATTAGATCTTGAGCCGCATATACACATACCACACACACAGCAATTTAGGACATTGTTGAGACAGTTGGGAGAATCTGAATATGGACTGTATATTAGTTGATACTGAATCAGTATTAAATCTCCTGTGTTTGATAATGTGAGAGAATGTGATTGTTGTCTTGTGGTTATGTACGAAAATGCCCTTGTTCTTAGGAGACTCCTAGAGAAGTACTGGGGTAACGTTATGATACTGCAACTTACATTCAAGTGGTCCGGCCCCTGTGCCCCACAAATACATAATATGTATGTGTGTGTGTATGTATATGTATATATGTATAGATAGGGATATGGAAAGAGAAAAGGATAAAAAGAAGTTGACAAAATACTAATTGGTAAATGTAGGTGAAGAATATATTCTTCATTGTATTATTTCAACTTTTCTATAGCCTTAAAAATATTGCTAAATAGGAGTTCCTGTCGTGGCGCAGTGGTTAACGAATCCGACTAGGAACCATGAGGTTGCAGGTTCGATCCCTGCCCTTGCTCAGTGGGTTAACGATCCGGCGTTGCTGTGAGCTGTGGTGTAGGTTGCAGACATGGCTCGGATCCCGCGTTGCTGTGGCTCTAGCATAGGCTGGTGGCTACAGCTCCAATTCAACCCCTAGCCTGGGAACCTCCATGTGCCACAGGAGCGGCCCAAGAACTTGGCAAAAAGACAAAAAAAAAATTGCTAAATAAATGAAATAAATACTAAAGCAGTTGTGGGAAATCAATACTAAAGTAGTTGTTTGCCTTAAATTAATCTTAACTCTTATGTGGTACATATACACAATATTCGGCCATTAAAGGGAAAGAAATAATGGTATTTGCAGCAAGATGGATGGGCCTAGAAATTATCATGCTAAGTGAAGTTAGTCAGACAGTTAGACACCAACATCATATGCTGTCACTTATATGTGGAATCTAAAAAAAGGACATAATGAACTTCTTTGCAGAACAGAAACTGACTCACAGACTTTGAAAAACTTACGGTTTCCAAAGGAGACAGGTCGGGGAGGTGGGGGCATGGGCTGGGGCTTTGGGACAGAAATGCTATAGAATGGGGTTGTGTTACCCTACATAGGGATTATTTTCTATGATACATGAATCCCTAGAGAATTTGGTATGAGTTTTGTGGTCCTTTGATACATGCAGAGTGTTTGTATATATGTAGTTTTCTGTGTAGAAGGTCCATTGTAGCTCCCATTATGGTCTCAATGGGGTCCATCCTTCAAATAGTTAAGAACTACTGACTTCAAGTAGATTTACAATTTATAGTGTATTCTTTATTCTGAGTATCATAGGCAAGTTAGCATTTCAGACAGTTTATGTATGCATTTGGTAGTTGTGAATATAATTCTCAATTTATGTAAACCAAATGAACCTCCAGCAGATTCCAGTTTATAAAAAGACTTTCTCGTACCAGCTCATAGTTTAATGTAATTTTGTTTAACCACAGAGATTCTGTTACTTAGAAACACACCATGACATTCTAATAACATGATGTAGTCCTTTTCTTTTCCAAACTAGTATGTGTTTAGTGCAATCACGTGTTATTTTTAATACAGTCTGCTTTCCCTTGTGTGGATTCACATTCCTCACATTTTGTGCAAGGGGAAAAATATGCTAGACTCTAAGGTTTTTTTTAAAATCCACCTTCATGTAGAAAAGGAGACATAATTTCAAAGAAAAAATAGTCATGCTTTTATTTTTCAGTTGTATAATCACTAAGCTCTATTAATCTAGTTAGAAACATTCACCTCCTTGCAAATAACAATGTGTGACAGACCAAATTCCAACATGACTTACAAGTTTCAACTGTTTGTGTTCCGCATGTTGAAGCAAAGATATGTGAGTAATATGTTAGAATATGCCAAAGTGTTGTTTAATAGAATGCATAAGCAGTGAAGTCCTACTGTGTAGCTCAAGGAACTATATCCCGTCTCTTGGGGTAGAACATTATGGCAAATAACGTGAGAAAAAGAATGTATGCGTATGACTGGGTCACTCTGTTGTACAGCAGAAATTCATGCAACATTGTATATCAACTATACTTTAATGCAAAAAAAAAGTTTTAAGACATATAGGGTGAAACATGTACTAACACACGATTACACTGTTTACAGTGCCTTTTAGTTTCTCTGAAAACCTTTATTAATGCCTCTGGATCTGTTGGAGTAGGTTTAATCAGAGTAGGAGACCATCTCCCCAGAGCATGCTGCACCTGGCCAAGGGTTACACTCAAACTCTTACTCTATCACTGTGACCCCCTTGTGAGTTATCTCTGAGGTAGCAATCCATCTGCAGGACAGGCTTATAAGCAAATATTCTTCTAGTTTGGCTATTTTAAATACAGTTTTTCTCCCTTTTTGCTGTTATAAGTTATTATAGTGAATCCACACGTATAAGTCAGAATTACTTTTCTTTCCTATAATGATTTAAAAAAAAAAACTCCTTCTAAACTACTCCTGTATCTATGACAATAAGTTTAGATTCTTTGGGTCCTGGTTTCACTCAGCATTTATAAAGTCTTTGCTTGAGCATGTCCTAAACTGGTTTCACTCTGCTCCATATGATGGACATGAGCACGCAGTGACACACCACCAAGGCCACCAAGATCAAGATATCCCCCAAAATGGGCACTTGAGCCCAACCCTCTACAGAAAGCACTTACTGACCCCTTTCCTACTGTGATAGGCCCACTCCTTTTTCCACTGTATTTCACAATCTAAGGAATTGATTTCATTGAATAATGAATGTCTATCATATTAAGAGACTTGGCAGGCTTGAGCAAGTCACTGAACATTCCTACCTACTGGTTTCCCAGTGCCTATCAATGAAGGAATGCACACTCATCTGCTGTCCACCCTGTTACCTTCATGGACATCAGTCAGATGTGCCGAGACCAGCTCAGAAGGTGGGGGCTGAGGAACTGGTGCTGTGAAACTTAAGAAAAAAGTTAACATAAAACAAGACCCAGAGACATTTATCTTCATTAAAGGTGGGAATGGGGGGTGGGAGGCACAGAGATTGGGACTCAAGGTCTCAGGGGCCAAGAGCCCCGCCTCAAGAAACCACACTGCTTTTATTGTGCTCTTTAGGATTACATCAAGTGAGGAGCAGGTTGTAGGTGCAGGATATAGTTCTTTATTATTTTAAAAGTCACATGGTAGATGGTTAAGCTTTAACCTTTAGGCATTTAACAATCATTAGTATTTGAGGAAGCTTGCTTTTAGCTGTCTATGCATAGCATCTAGAGAATCGTCATTGTGCTTCTGCAAATAGCAAGGCTATCTGTGGCAACCTGGTGTGCCTAGGTTTGTACCTCAGTTCTCCTTGCTGGTGCATATCCCCTAATGCTAACGACCCCTCATAAACCCCTTGGATCCCTTGGGTCCTCTTATTCTTAAGAGGACATATCCTGCTATGCAAACGGCCTTGCCTATCTGCAGGGGTCCAGCATGCCTAGACCAACGCATTGTGTCCTCATTCAACTGACCATATGAATAACTTAGGCCTTTTTGGTCTTTGTTCTTAAGCTTAAGTTATTTACCAGAACTGGGACTGTTTTTCAAGCAGAAATATGGGGTAAAGTAAAGCAAGACAAGATGGAGTTTTCAGCCTAGAAAATAGAAGCAAAGAGGCTAAGAAAAGATGGTAGAAACATGTCTCTCGACGTAGATGTTATTCTCCCCAATTGTAACTTGGCCAAGTTCACAGCTAATAAGGATTCCAGTTCAGACTCATCGTATGTGTTCTTGTTTTTTGATTTCAAGTAACGGACTTCATGTTTCATAAACTTCTAAGGTTTAAGGGCCCCTGGAGTCACCTAGTAATTTTAAACTGAGTGTCTGAATTCATATTCAACTATGGATAGAAGAGTAGTTCAGTCATAACCAATCTGTAAATACTTCTCCTATGAGGAGACTTTCTGTTTTCTAAATAAGGGAAAGAGGTGGAATAGATATCATAGAGGGTTTTATCCAGGCCTTTGAGGTTTCACTTAAGCAGAATTTGAGTATTCATTCTTTTATGTCAGCATCTATGAACCTAGTAATTCATGCTGTTTAAATCATGGCTTTGGAAAACATTGTCAGTGTTGCTATTATGGAGAACAATCAGTTGATTACTAAGTATTACCAGTTGTCAAAGCATGATTTGTTTATAAAATATACTCTGTTCTTCCTGATGTCCACGTCAGGAAATATTAAGAAGATAAATTATTCTTTACTAGTTTTATGACCCTATGTAAATCTATTACTTTTCCTTTAAAAATTATTAAATTTTGCAGATTTTGTTTTGTTTTGTGTAGGAGTCATATTAATATCAACTTAATGACAACTTATGAGCTGGTTGTGTAGACCAAGGGATCCATAGTCATTTTAGTACCTACTTTGGATACAGAATGATGGGATCCAAGAAATTGTCACTTTTCTTCTAAGTTTTACAGTCTTTTTAGAAAAACAATTTACACATCCTACCCATCTACCATACAACTCCCCACATGCAAGGAAATAATCAATGCAGAGCTAACTCATCATGCCAGATCTGTCTGGCACAAGGTTAGTGGAACAGATGCTGAGCGCCTAAGGGAGGGGGCAGTTCCCGGGGAGCTGGGCTTCTAGGCACAGTCCGCCTTCTTCCTTGGAAGCTCCTTGGGGTCAGATCATGTGGCTCAAGTCAGATAGAGACTCATGGTGGACTCACCTTCTTTGCTTCCCTTGAAATTGGGAGTCAGAGCCCATTAGGGTTAGGCTCCCCTACCTTTCTCTCTCTTTTTTTTTTTTTTTGTCTTTTTGCCTTTTCTAGGGCTGCTCCTGCGGTATGTGGAGCTTCCCAGGCTTGGGGTCAAATCGGAGCTGTATCCACTGGCCTATGCCAGGGCCACAGCAGCGTGGGATCCTAGCCGCATCTTCGGCCTACACCACAGCTCACCACAATGTCGGATCCTTAACCCACTGAGCAAGGCCAGGGATCGAACCCGAAACCTCATGGTTCCTAGTCGGATTCGTTAACTACTGCGCCACGACGGGAACTCCTCCCCTACCTTTCTCTTCACATGCCCCTCAGTGTGCGTCTCTTCCTTCAGACTCTGCTCCAGCTGACTGCATTCCTATCCTCCTGCCTGAACTCCATGGTTACTCCCCAGCCCCTAACTTCAGCATCCTCTCATCCAAATTGTCCCTTTCACTCAGTTTCTCAGCTCCTTTCCTTCTTTCCTTCCTTCCTTCCATTCAATCAGTTCATTTTATTTTTAATGTATTCTTAGTTGTTCATGGATCATGATATCCTTCTGAGATTGAGCCCCTCAGAAGACCATAAGTGATCGCTAATTATAAGGCAAGCTTGCTCTCAGACTTACTCTCCAGAGATGAGAATGTAGGGGGTTTTTTTTCCTTTCTTTCAAAGTCTCTCATACCTATTCCTGCTTCTGCTTTTTCCTCCTGTCACCTATGCAGTTTGGGTCTCATGTATTCTGTTTCTAGATTATTACAGTGGTGGCTCTTTTCCCTTCCTGAAAACATTGCTTTCATGACGTAACTCCTCCTTTCAGAGTTTGTTAGTGATGCCCTACACTTCTCATCATTGTAAGCCTGGTCTTCTCTTATTGGCCTTCCAATCTCTCCTGAGCCTCTTACTTTCTGCATGATGGCAATCTGTACACGTCCTCTTCAGGGACACTTCCAGCCCAGGGCACCATGAACCCCTAACGAGCCAAGCTTGAAAACCACTGATGTGTTCCAAGCACACTATTTATAATTGATCAAGTGATCCCAGAAAAATAAAATGACTGCATAATTACTGAAGAATAAGATGGGCACCCAGGAGTTCCCATTGTGGCTCAGCAGGTACTACTGTGAGACCTGACATAGTCTCCATGAGGATGCAGGTTTGATCCCTGGCCTTGCTCAGTGGATTAAGGATTTGGTGTTGCCGTGGCAGTGGCATAGGTCTGCAGCTGCAGTTCCAGTCCGACCCCTAGCTCAGGAACTAACATATGCCACCAGTGTGGCCATAAAAAAAGAATTTAAAAAAGGATGGGCACCCAGGTGTCCTGGCTCCAGGCTTATTTTCTTAGGATTCTAGGCTATGTGTGTCTTTCACCACATTATATCTTTATGAAATATTTGAAATATTTTAATCTATGATAAACCAAATCTCAAAATTGAAAATATAGTTAGCATTCCTTGTACCTATATGCAAAGATGACACACAATTAATATTTTCAGACCATGGCTAGGCCAGGATTTCCTTAGTGTATAATATGTGCTAGTAGTTACACTGTATTTCTGAAGAAGCCAAACAGAATGCCTATTCGTTTAAACATTATGTATCATGAAGAATGTTTGCTGTGTGAACATCTATTACTTTTTTTAAAAATGGAATTAAAACATCTCCAGAGCATGATGAAGTTTCAAACCAAACAAGTTCAGTGCTAGACATTTTTATATTTTAAATTATAAAATCAGTAGAAATATAAGCATTCCATCAGTCATTCTGATTTTCAGACTTTCTAGAAATACTGCTCCTGACAAGGTGTCCCCTAGTCTATAGTAGGTTCCCCGTGTGTGCCTGGGCCTGGTGCTACTTGAAGGCTTCTGGAGATTGTGCAACTCATGCTGCTTGCACACTCTGGAGACCCATGATCTGGGGGTACCCTGCTGCCCAGGTAGAGGGGCCTCATGACCTCAGCATGCTTTGATGCATCACTTCCTTTCTGTTGACTTCATCACAATTGACCTGTTGATTTGATTGTCTCTGATTTCCTACCTATTGCCCCATGGCACTCTGCATTTCCGGAAAGCAGAGACCTCATCTGATGTGTTCTTTCCTGTCTCTCCCTAGAACAGCCCCTGAAACACACCTGCTTAACATCAGAATGAGCAATGAACGCAGGAGTATTTCAGTATTCCTCTGCCTCTTGTCCCCAGATGCTAATTCTTTTGACTCACCTTATCATCCTCTGATGCTAATTTTGTTTACTGCTTAGGTGGCCTTAAACCATTTGTGTCAAGCATTTATATTCATATAGCAAGTAGCATTGCACAGGGTTTCTTGTTAAATGAATGAATAACCACATCTTACTTTTATCTTCTCATATTTAATTTGGCCAATTTAAACTAGTAATGCTCCAACATTCCTAAAGTGGTTACTATAATTCTCAATTTTTTGTTCCATAAGATTTTATTTCTGTTCTTAGCCACCTGGCTTAAGCCTTTGACCCATGATTCTAACAGTCTTTATTCTTATTCTAACAGTATTATTCTTGTCCATTTTATAGTCTCAAAAGCCTGGGTGTTAAGAAAGGGGGCTTAGAATTAACATTAGCTCAAATTGGATAAATCAAACTTCCACATTTTAAAAGCTTCTCAGGAAATAATCAACTTTGGTTGAATATGCTGGGTGCTGTCAATTTCATATGAAAGGTTGGAAATAATAAGTATATTCACCCGTACATTTCACACTTCTCAGCTGCTTTTTATTCTTCTCTGGTTCTCATAACAACCCTTGAAATGGGGCAGGAAGGTTCTGAGGATAGTGATAGAACTATTAAAAGATTAAATAGCTGAAGTTTGAAAAATTAGAGTATCCTACCCAAAGGGGCCAATACTAGAACTTAAGTTCCTAGTCTGATATTTTTTCAAGATATAAAACTGAGAGTGACAAGTCAACATAGTTTCCATATGTGTATTTTACAAATTATTTTAAAAATAAAGATAAAAAATCAGCCCATACTGAAAATTTTAATATATGGTTTTGGTAGGATGGAGTACATAGTGAGTACTAATAGCTTTATGTTAAATTGAACTGAGTAAAATGATACATTTGAGCAAATTAGGGCAGGGAAAAGAGGTGCTAACAGTGACTAGACGAGCAAAAATTTATGTACTAGGTTTCCATTTACAAGGTTTAGTCATGGATAATTAACTTTTCAGCAAACACTGCTACTTCCCATAAAATTTTGATCTTCACCAAAGAATAATGAAGGTGAAAAACTTAAAAAACTGTTTAACTTTTTAGAAATTTTAGACTTATAGAAAAATTACAAAAATCATATGGAACTCACATATACCCTTCTCCCAGCTTCCCCTAATGTGAATAACCACATACTTAGCCATAGTACAATTCTCAAAACCAGGAAATTAACTTTATAGTAGTGTTTTAATTCCACCCATATAATTAATAGAAGGAACTAAAGCTAAGCCAATAATTTCATACCAATAACTGTATCATAGGGTTTGTAGAAAATTAATAAATTATTGTTTTAACAATAGAATAATAAACAGAACACTAGCTCATAAATTCTACCTATTATTCTTTCCTGCCATCCACTTCTTGGCCTTCAACCATAACATATACAAAATTTTTTAAAGGACTTAGGGAGTTCATAACTAATAGCAATACTTAGTTAAGGGACCTGCTTATTTTGTAAAGATTCTCCCAGTCTAGCTAAGCAGTGCACAACATTCTGTTTTCATGAGAAAACTTTGCAATTAGATGGCTTCTTTCTAGAGTGTGAAACTGAAACCTTCACCGAAACTGTTAGAAGACTAAACCTTGTAGATGTATTTTTGGTTGTTCCGTGGGTTGGCAAATCAGGTTGTCTAGCACAATGATACTGAATAGAACATGGCATTATATCTCTCATTGATGACAAATGCTACTAAGACAGATATATGAGTGTATTTTACAAATGACAAAAACTTGGAATTACTTGATATTTTGTGGCTTAAGAATGATACTGGAATATGATCTTATGCATGAAAATGCATAGGATGATATTTCTCTTGTTTTAATATAGTTGTTCTCAAGATGAAGGTGTTCCAGGGTTGAATCACCATCTTCTTCAGCATTGCATATTTGTTCTGGAAGAATATTCCTATGGAAAAAATAGACATGCAAGTCACAAATGATCCAAGTAGTGTTCTGCCTTCATGATTTAGGAGTTAAGTTTTACGTTTGTTTAAAAAACACTTTTAAAAATAAAATTGGATCCTTTTCTTACATACCAGAAAAATTCCAAAAATGTTAAAAATCTCTATGTGAAAAAATGAAGCAACAGAAGTGACAGAATAAAGCGTGGTCATTCCCTGGAGAGTCAGGGAAAATCTTACTGTTTGTGACTCAAAAACCAGAAGCACTAAAAGAAAAGATTAATAAATTAGCTACATTTTAAAAAAAAAATACAGAGTTAAAAGACAAATTACAAACTAGGAGAAAGTATTTGCAGCTTCTAGCAAAGATAATGGGCTAATATACAAAGACCTAAAAACCTAGAAGGAGAGGGAAATGAGGGGAAAAAAGATACCTGGGTAACCAGTTTACCAGAAAAAGCGAAATGACATAGAAACCTGATGCTTAATTTTATTCATGATAAGAAAAACGTGAATGGAAACAGTACTGGCGTGCTAATCTCACGTCCCAGATTTGCCACACACACACACACACACACACACACACACACACACACACACAATCCTACACTCATCTGCATGTTCTGACAATGAGACTGTGTAGGATCAAACATCACTGAAGGGAATTCAAAACAGTACAGCCCCATGGATAGGAATTTTCCAGTATTTAGCAAAATCATGTGTGCATTTTATACTTTTCATCCAGCAATCCTACTTCTAGGTATCTGTTCCAAAGTTAGACTGAAAAAATAACATTTGAACAGAGTTATGCATTTTGGCATTATTTATAATATAAAAGAATGGAAAAAATCAAATGTCTATCAATAAAATGTCCACATAGCAGTTGTAAAAAGGTGTGAGGAAACTATTTATTGATAGAGAGTGATATCCAGGATATATTGATAATTTTTAAAAGTCAACAATAGAAAAAAATATATACTCTCTTTCTAGAGAGAGAGAAAAGAAAAGGCCTTCTGTGTAATTGTATGATAGCTGTGAAAGGGGATGGGGAATATGAATGTTTATATATGCTTATGTTTTCAAAAAACAAAGACTAAGAGGATAAATAGGAAATTAATTTAGAATTTTAATCTATGAGAAAGGATGGAATATGGTATAAGGGACAAGCATAGAAAATATTCATTAAATAAAAAAATAGCAATTTCTAAAAACCAAAACAAACTAAGACCTATCTGGATATTAGATTATTGACATGTTGTTAGAAAGAAAACCACTGTAGTTAAGCTGTACATCCTTCATGGAACATATTCTGTAGATAAAAAGAACTACCAAAAACAGAATAAATTTGTTTAAATACTTTTGTTGTTAGTTATAATAATGATATTATCATTTTGAAACTATTATTTATATATTATAATAAACATAAATAATTGTTGCAAACGTAGTTTTTCAGTGTAAGATAAACAAGTTGAAAACAAAATGACTTCTCTGTAATGTTAAATTTGAATTGGGATTATTAGTATAAGCTATTTTTTTTTCTTTACAAAATACATATTTTCTGACAGTCCACTGCAAGGCCAGTAACAACACATTGGAAAGGAACAAGCCTGGTGCCCAGAATGGGGCCTCTGAACACTGTTCCCCAGTGAGAGGAGCTAGGGTTCTTTAGGAGAAGGCTGGTACAGGTCTGAGTGGGGAATATAAAAGTCAACCAGGGTCTATGGAGGTCTGTCCAAGGACACAGGAGCCAGCTCAAAGGGACAGTTTAAAAACAATAATTGCGGACTTCCCGTCGTGGCGCAGTGGTTAACGAATCCGACTATGAACCACGAGGTTGCGGGTTCGGTCCCTGCCCTTGCTCAGTGGGTTAACGATCCGGCGTTGCCGTGAGCTGTGGTGTAGGTTGCAGACGCGGCTTGGATCCCGCGTTGCTGTGGCTCTGGCGTAGGCTGGTGGCTACAGCTCTGATTCAACCCCTAGCCTGAACCTCCATATGCCGTGGGAGCGGCCCAAGAAATAGCAACAACAACAACTAAAAAAAAAAGACAAAAAAAAATAAAATAAAATAAAAATAAAAACAATAATTGCAATTGATTGAAATGTTCTTAATATATAAAACTGTAAGTTCATTTCCTTTTCTTTTCTTTTCTTTTTTTTTTTTTTTTTGGTCTTTTTAGGGCCGCACCTGTGGCATATGGAGGTTCCCAGGCTAGGGGTCTAATTGGAGCTACAGCTGCCGGCCTACACCACAGCCACAGTAACGTGGGATCCGAGCCATGTCTGTGACCTACACCCCAGTTCACGGCAATGCTGGATCCTTAACCCACTGAGCAAGGCCAGGGATCGAACCTGCAACCTCATGGTTCCTAGTCGGACTTGTTAACCACTTCGCCCCGTCGGGAACTCCATAAAACTATAAGTTCATATTGATTCTCCAGGAGAGAAAGGCAAAAACAAAATAATAGAGCAAGAACATTTAGCAACCCCTAATTTTTCTTTTGCTGAGGCAGCAACTATTAAAATTTTAATATATTTTATAGTTTTTTTAATTCACGGTTAATGCACATGTATAATTTTTCCAATTTTACAAAAGTAAAACTGACATAACACTGTATTAGTTGAAAGTGTACAACATAATAATTGGATTATGTTTATACTGTTGAAATGAAGACCACAATAAGTTTAGTTAACCTCCATCACCTCATATAGTTACAAATTTGTAACAGACTTATGACAGCGATGGTTGGTTTATAGGAAAGAACTGAGTATTTATCCTAACTTTCAGAGTAACAGATTTGCCCTAGTTAAAGAAAAGGTTATTTACAAAGGAATTCCAGCTAACAAATGTGGAAAGAATGACAAAAATAGAAATTCATCATTTTGTTACCCCTAAGGAAATAAGAGATTCAAGCAACATTATCTGTGCGTGAAGAAGCCACTACTTCAGTTGTGGTGGAAAAAGATTATAATGAAGTTATCAGGCCACGACCACCTAAATCCCACCAGAAGTGAGACAAATATTGTATGCCTCCTGACACAGTGCAATAGGAAACATATAGCACGACCTATGAAGTATTTTAGCCAAAAAATTTTGACTTTGAACCTTGCAAAGCCTTCCCCACCCCACCTCTTCTCTATAAACTCTTAATTCTTTACCTTGTTTTTTAGGAGTTTGTGTTCGGAATTTTAGAGATAGGTAAACGAGGAAGGGGTGTAATCCTCAAAGACAGGACCACAGACCTCAAGAATCTGTCTCCCTGATTGGCTGCCCTAACAAAGTGTTCCAGATTAATTCCTGAGACATTCCCACTTTCTAGGCAGGGATGATGACTCCGTCAGCAGACAGAATGCACACAGAAAAATGTGTCCCTAGAAGTGAGGAAAGCTGAGTCTCAATAAATTTATTCAGAATTTTGTCTTCAGAAAAATCTTGATGGACAGTTTTAATTTTAGCCTATCCTTAGGTTTTGCTCTCTGCAGATTAATGTTTGTTTGAAGTTGCATAGGAAGCGGAGAACAGCATCATGGTCTGCTGCCTTCAAGCCTCATTTGAACATGTCTCTAAGATTCTAGGTATTATGTAATCATACTTTGTTTTTTTAATTTTTTACTATGGAAGTTTGCAAATATATTTTACAAAAGTAAAATAAAAACTATAATGAACCTTTATGTATCTATTATCATCTAACTTCGACAATCATTATCATTATTCACCCTTCTTGTTTCATGCCACCTTGTCACTTGTTTTTCCTTAAAGTAAATTCCAGACATCATGTCATGGTTGTTTAATCATATATTTTGTCAACCCCAACAATTTAAATGGATTCTTGAAAAAGCCACAATTTACCGTATCTTGTTGTTGTTCAGTCTCAGAAAATGTAGTGCTTTCATTTCTTGTACCCCAGGAGGTATAGATTTTAATTCATTATGATCCAGAAACAGCTCTCGCAGAGAATGATAAGCCCCATAGAAGGAGACTCGGTCTATGCTATCATCCACAAGTTTGTTAAATGACAGGTACAGGTATTCAAGACCTGGTTCCATGTGGCCAAACACATAGCCAGGGATGCGCTCTATCAGGTTGCCAATAAGCACGAGGTGCAGCAGTGACTTGGGTAAATAGGAGGGGACGTGGTAGAGCTTGTTGTAGGAGAGGTCAATTGATTCTAGATTTCTGCAACGAAGAAAAGAGTAAACAGGGTGGAGACATCAGGACAGTGATTATTAGCTCCAGGTTTTGACCAGCTGGTTAGGATGCTCACCTGTTTTCCTGCCAGTACCCAGCATACAGTAATGACTCCCAGTGTGAGCATGGCTAGGTGGTGGTCTGGCTACAAGGCTAATGCTCTTACCTGGTACCACATAGCTGCTTGGTTCCATTAGAGAGGAGCACCAGAGTTTAGAGAGAAAAACTCATGTTGCAGGGATAATGGTGAGACCCAAAGAGGTCCCCCAAATATTTTTAAGGTCAACCTTGAATCAGAAATGAAGTCCAGAGTCCTAACTGACTTCAAACTGCCTATCCCTAAAATTATCTCAATTTTAGCAAGGGAGTAGCAGTGTTGAAGGGTTTTGCATTCTCGTTCTACATTTGATGTGATGACCTGGGACCTGGGATTTGGTGTGAGAATGAGGGATCTAGAAAAGGCTGTTAATTGGCCAGAAGATCTGGGAAAAGTGATAAGCTACCTGATTTTTTTCAGGAGCCTTACCTGTAGCTTCAGCCCACTCCATGAAGAATTTTCACCCTATGAAGACCCAGTTACCCCCACTGCTGAACCTAATTGGACCTCAAGACCTCTTTTCATCTCTCTCTGTTCTGCTTCTGAAAGATACCTGTTGCCACTGTGCCACTCAGATCCTTTACTCTCTTACCACAAGACTCCAGACCAGCTCTGAGGCACCTGCTGCCAGGGCCTGAACCTACTTTCTTGTGCGGCTA
Source organism: Phacochoerus africanus (assembly GCF_016906955.1). Classification (NCBI taxonomy): domain Eukaryota; kingdom Metazoa; phylum Chordata; class Mammalia; order Artiodactyla; family Suidae; genus Phacochoerus; species Phacochoerus africanus. Next base: position 364,530 of record NC_062548.1, read on the forward strand.
ATCTTCCTCCTGGAGGGCAAGTCCCCCCACACTTCCCTCTTCACTGAAGGCTACAGTCTGAAGCTGCTGATTCCTCCCCAGGAAGATGGGCTTTGCTTTTTGCTTCCACTATCAGATCACACATTCTTTACTGTACTTTGTAAGGTCTGATAGAGAGAAATAGTGTGAAGGAGTGAAGACATAGTGGTAAATGACTGTGAAGCCTGGTGCTTCTTCCTAATGGTGAGGGAGAAATGGGAAGAGGGCAGTTTCCTTCCTCACTGTGGATGGGGGTAATCTCACTTAAACTTCATGACTGCCTGTGAGGTCAGCAGAGTGAGAGCAGCACAGTGATTAGACCTCAGGTCACAGTACTTGGGCTCAGCACTTGCACCTGTTATGGCATCCACAGCAGCAATGATCATGGCCATCCTAATCCTAATCCTAATACTGGTTTGAACTCTATGCAAGGATCTGAGTTTTAGGTAGGGGAAAAGAGGCTGTCCCCTCTCTCACTTACCCATGCTCATGCTCCATTCAGTAATGGCAAAAGGAAGAAATCATCTAAGAAAGTTACACTGTATTATGTACTTACTCTTGATTTATCCAAGCTAAAGGAGCAATTCTGTTTTCTTCAATTTTATTATAACGTAGTACAATGACATTGATCTTTCTGGTGTGATTAAAACAAAGTTCAGTTATTTCTTCAATTTGGTTATTTTCTAGATATAATTCCTATAATTAAGAGAAGATACTATTATTTTTCTTCATATCAATAAACATGTTCGATTTCACAGAGATTAAAATCATGTTTTGATTTTTTTTTTCCCCACTGTACAGCAAGGGGATCAAGTTTTCCTTACATGTATACATTATAATTACATTTTTTCCCCTAAAATCATGTTATAAACTATTCTCACTAGTGTTAGCTAGAGAAAGAGTCTTGCAGCTCTTTCAAGTGAGTTCATTTTGTTAACTTGTCAAATTTTCTAATTAGCAAAATAAAATGTACCATCTGTCATGGTTATGAAATTAAATGAATTTAGTTGTTTTTTAACCATAAAATTATCCAGGATATAGCATACCATAATAATTGTGTGAAACTCCTGATTTACAAAACTTACTGACATAAATTGTTTCATTTGGACTTCAAAACCCCAGAAAATAGGTAGAAATTATTCCTAGGTAGCAATGGAGAAACTCAGGCCTTGAGAGATGGCAAGGTTTTTCTAAGGTTACGCAGCTCATAAATAAGGGAAACTCAGGCTGGCTGGCCCCAGCTCTAGGTCAGCCTGCTTCCAACCAGTCCATGCTGTCATAGTTTTTAGACTTGCTTGTATTATAATTACTTTAATTAAAAGTTAATTAAGGAGTTCCCCTTTGGCCTAGCTGTTGAAGATTCAGTGTTGTCACTGCTGTGGCTCAGGTTCCATCTCTGGCCCAGAACTTCACATGCCACAGGCACAGCCCAAAAAGCAAAAGTTAGTTAGGGTGAAGTTTGCTAGAACTATTAGTAAGTTTCCAACATCTAATAGCCTTCAAGTTAAATTCATTTGACATTACAAGGAAATTTTCATTCAGATGTCTTTTTGGAATTGAGAAGTAGAAGTATATATATTCAGAGTCACCTTCTATCCCTATTGTAGTAATTTTCCTCTTTGTCCCTTAATTTTGGTATTTGTTGCAAATGGGTAAAGTGATTTTAGCGTTTTTTTGTTTGTTTGTTTGTTTGTTTTGCTTTTACCTTCACACATATTTAGGAGTAAACTAGATCAGTGGTTTCTAAACTTGGTTGTATGTTGGTTTTTGGTTTTTGTTTTTCTGGCTGTTCCTGTGGAATGTGGAGTTCCCAGGCCAGGGATCAACCCGATGCCATTAGCTGTGACCCAAGTCACTGCAGTGACAATGCTAGATCCTTAACCTGCTGCACCATAACAGAATTCCTGTTTTTTATTTTTTGTGTATTTCTTTTCTTTCTTTCTTTATTTTCTTTTTATGGCCGCACCCATGGCATGTGGAAATTCTCAGGCTAGGAGGTGAATTGGAGCTGCAGCTGCAGCCAGTGCCACAGCCTCAGCAACATGGGATCTGAGCAACATCTGCGACCTACGCCATCGCTTGAGGCAATGCTGGATCCTTAACTCTTTCAGCAAGGTCAGGGATCAACTCTGCATCCTCACAGAGACAGTGTCAAATCCTTAACCTGCTGAGCCATAATGGAAACTCTGAGAACTCCTGTTTTTTAAAGTATAAATTCCAACCTAAATGAACAGTCAAACACACTCATTTATACATTGAAACTATATCTGTAACACGTTGGAAGGATTCAGAGCACATGTGCCTAAATGGACAGAGCCCCAAGCTGGTTGAGAGAGTCTTTGGAAAGAAAAACCAGAAATGGGAGGGTCGGATGTGGACATAATACTTTTTATATTATTCAGATGTTGTGTGTATGTTTTACTGTGTGTGTGCATTATCTATTTATATTTTGATTTTTTAAAAAAATTATAAATTGTTGTCCCTACTTTCCAATGATCCATAGCATATCTGGAATAGATCCAGGAAGCTGTATTTCTTTAGAATCCAAGTGATTCTGAGGTACAGCCAGGCAATGGAACCTCACTCTTCAATTTGGATAAATTCTAAAGGTCTAACTATCTGCAAATAGGAGAAAGAGGAAGCATGGTAGCTGTGTTAGCAACAATATCAAATTGAGATTGATGGCTCTCTCTTGGCTCACTGGGTCCACCCATGGGAAGCTTCATCCTGCTGGCTGCTTGTGTATATGGCAGAAACAGAGCTCAGAGGAGGTATCCTGGGGGTCAGCTGGATCTGCCATATCTCTATTCTTATGCAAGAAGTTGGTGTGTACACTCAGCAGTGAAAACCCTCCAGAGGCCCTCCCCCTTAGTTAAGTGTGTTCCTTGTTGTAGCAAGGGAAATTACACACCTAGGCAGGAGGGAGTGTCTCCAGAGGGAATGGAGCCAGGACAGAGCTTGAGCCCTTGGTAGGAGCTAGCCAGGACTAGTAAGGTGCAAGAAGGGGGTTGGGGGGTTGGGTACTGCTGGCACAGTCAATAGCCTTCTTTGAAATTGTGTCCATCTTCATAGGACACAATCTGCAGTGAAGTCCATGGAACAGACTGGAATGAACATCACAGTTCCAGCTGGGAACAATTTAAACTACCTTGCAAGTCAAGAAACTTTTTGCACGTTGTAGTTTCTGTTTGAGTCCTTAGTTCATCTTGCCTATCTCTCCCCAAGAGCTGTCAGCAGAACCAGTTTTCACTTTAAGATTCTCTATTAGTAATTATAATTTTTTTCTTAAAGTTTTATTGTAGTTGATTAATAAGGTTGTGATAATTTCTGCTGTGCAAGGTGATTCAGTTATGCATATACACACATCCATTCTCCTTCAGATTCTTTCGCCACTTAGATTATCACAGAATATTGAGTAGAGTTCTCCGTGGTACACAGCAGGTTCCTGTTGGCCAGTCATTCCATATACCTCAGTGTGCATATGCCAATTCCAAACCGATAGTCCATCCCTTTCTGCCCCCATTCCCTTTGGTAACCATAGGTTTTTCAAAGTCTGTGAATCTGTTTCTGTTCTGCAAATAAGTTCATTTGTATCCTTTTTTTTTAGATTTCACATATAAGTGACATTATTATATTCTGTATTGTTTGAAAACAGTGCACAAATTATAGTAAATTCTGTATAGAGCACCAAAACTACTGAATTTAATATGCAGCACAATAATTTTTAAAATAAATTGGGTTTTTTTGTTATAGTGTACTGTATTTAAAATACATTCTGAAGAAGATATCCGTACCTCAATAGAAGCAGGAAGACCCTGTGGTATAATTCTAAATTTATTTCTTCCCAGACGCAGGTAGGATAGGCTCTTCAAAGGTTTAAAAGCTAAAGAGTTGACATTGATTTCACTGAGATTGTTTCCTTCCAATTCTAAGGTGACCAATTGATTTAAGTCTATAAAAAAAATTATTGGGTTATTAGGATAATTAAAAAAACATGCAATTCTAGGAGTTCCTATTGTGGCACAGTGGAAACAAATCCAACTAGGAACCATGAGGTTGCAGGTTCAATCCCTGGCCTTGTTCAGTGGGTTAAGGATCCAGCGTTGCCATGAGCTGTGGTGTAGGTCACAGATCTGGTGTGGCTGTGGTGTGGGCCAGCAGCTATAGCTCCAGTTGGACCTCTAGCCTGGGAACCTCAATATGTCATGGGTGCAGCCCTAAAAAGCAAAAAGCAAAAAAAAAAAAAAACAAACAAAAACAAACAAACAAAAAACCCATGCAGTTCTATAGCCTTTCAAAATGTTATGTGAAATATTCATTTTATTTGGAGGACTGTTGTAGCTTCTTTGTATCCTCCCATAGAACATTTTCCCAAGTACTTTGCACATCCCAAATGCTCAGTTCAGCCAGCACTCAATGCTGAATGCATGGTCCAGGAGAGGTAGGCCTGTAGAGAAATCATTGTTTTGCTGTATGGTGAAAGTATGTTACTCTCATACAAGAACCAAAAACACCACACACAAACAAATTATAGGTAAATATCACTGAACACATACACAGAAAACCTCAATGAAATATTAGCAAACCAAATTCAACAATTCATTAAAAGGATCATTAAAAGGATCATCGCTGTGATCAAGTGGGATTTATCCCAAGGATGCAAGGATGGTTTAATATCCACCAGTAAATCACTGTGATATATACCACATTTAACAAATTGAAGAATAGAATCATATGATCATCTCACTAGATGCAGAAAAAGATTTTGACAAAATTCAATGTCCATTTATAATAAAAACTCTCAACAAAGTGGGTATAGAGGGAATAAATCCTAAACATATATGACAAACCCACACCCAATATCATACTCAACAATGAAAAACCAAAAGCACTTCTTCTAAGATCAAAAATAAGACAAGGATTTCCAATCTCACCACTTTTATACAACTTAGTATTGGAAATCTTAGTCACAGAAATCAGACATGGAAAAGAAATGAAAGGAATTCAAGTTCGAAAGGAAAAAGTAAAACTGTCACTGCTTACAGAGGACATGATACTATATATATAAAAAATCCTAAGGGCTGCCACCAAAAAACTATTAGAACTAATACATGAATTCAGTAAAGTTGCAGGATACAAAATCAATATACAGAAATCTGTTGAGTTTCTATACACTAACAAAAAACTATCAGAGAAATTAACAATCCCATTTCTAATTGCCTCAAAAAGAATTAAAACCTAAACAAAGAGGTAAAAGACCTGTACTCAGAAAACTATAAGACATTGATAAAAGAAATTGAAGACACAAACAAATGGAAAGATATACCATATGCATGGATTGGAAGAATACTGTTTAAATGACCACATTCTCTAAGGCAATCTACAGATTTGGTGCAATCCCTATCAAAATACCAGTGACCTTTTTTCACAGAACTAGAACAAATAATTCTACAATTTGTATGGAAATACAAAAGACCCCAAATAGCCAAAACAAACTTGAGAAACAAGAACAAATCTGGATCACACTTCCTGGTTTCAAACTATAGTACAAAGCTATAGTAATTGAAACAGTATGGTACTGGCACAAAAACAGACCATTGATCAGTGGAAGAATGGAGAGCCCAGAAATAAATGCACACACTTATTGTCAATTAATCTATGACAAGGGGAGGCAATAATGTCCAATATGGAAAAGAAAGTTTGTATCGGGAACAAAAACCAGAGGAAGGTGGGTGCTGAGGTACCCCACAGAGGCAGCAGTGGCCAAGCAGGGACTTGGAACACAGTATACTTGGATGAGAAGTAGAAGGTTGTAGAAGGATATTCAAAGTACTTGAAAAGACAAATAGGTATGAAATGGTGTAATCGGGGACATGTGGGGAGTGTAATGCAATGAGTGGTTCCTTTTTCCAGGATATAGAAAGAGTACTCTTTGCCTCACAGACCTTCAGTCTCTGAGCAAGGGAGTTACAGCAGTGAATTCCCATTGCAGTGTTCACTTCCTGGCAGAGTGCAACCGGTTGGATATTTTGAAAGGAGAGTAATCAAAAATACTCCACACATTCAGATTGAGCTACCAAAAAAGGCCTTTATACAAACAACTTTTTCTCTACATTGTTTCTGCTGGTCTCAGGAGTGGTATGATCAGGTCAACTGGAAACTCAAAGGAGAAAGGCAGCAGTGATGATACCCAGAGGCATCTGAGTCAAACATTCAGGGCATAACTTTGGAGCTTGTTCAGTAGCCAAGATTTCCAGAATAGGGGATGTTTTCATATTCAATTCAAGTCACGGGTGTTACATTGAAATGCTCTGTGCAACTTAGAGCCTACTCTTAGGTATGTTAGAGGAGCAAGGCATAGTCTAAATGTAAGCATCAGGAGTACAAATTCTAGATGACAAGGAGAAGAAGGAAGTATAGACTTGAGTATCGAAGTGCAGGTCAGTTAGGTTCTCAAAAGAGAAAGATGTAGGTAGAAATGGAGGGTGAGGCAGCCAAGTGAACACATGGAGGTGTGAACCCACATAGGTGTGCTCAGGAGTAAGAAAGAGACCAACCCTGGAGGGGCCCAACTACAAGAGTGGATGATAGTTGTTGAGGTGGCACAGGTAGACTGTGCTGTGCTTTTATGCACTAAACAATAAGGTCTGGCTTTCCTTCTCTAGGCCAGAGCCTTTGGACTGGGAATAGCATGACAAAATATTAAACTGCTGGTGGTATTAAAAATCAGCTGAGGAGTTCCTGTCGTGGCGCAGTGGTTAACGAATCCGACTAGGAACCATGAGGTTGCGGGTTCGGTCCCTGCCCTTGCTCAGTGGGTTGACGATCCGGCGTTGCCGCGAGCTGTGGTGTAGGTTGCAGACGCGGCTCGGATCCCGCGTTGCTGTGGCTCTGGCGTAGGCCGGAGACTACAGCTCCGATTCAACCCCTAGCCTGGGAACCTCCATATGCCGTGGGAGCGGCCCAAGAAATAGCAAAAAAAAAAAAAAAAAATCAGCTGAAGGGCAGAGAGACAGGAAGTATGGAGGCCAACTAGTCAACTATGATTAAGTGGTTCTGTTTCTTCATATATCTAAAACTCTAATTTCCACAACTAAAGATATTGAGAATCCAGCATCTTTATCTAGTCCATATTGAGGTTTTGGAATGTACTAGAAGGTTTTTTAAGAGAAAAATAGATAATAAAAGTAGACTAATGGTCATTATATGACCTTGCAAGAGAAAAAAAAATGGACAATGCAAATTAATGATATTCTGCATTACTTTACAGTTATTCTCTGGTTTATGTGTTCATTGTATGTGTAAAAAACACACATGTATGTATGTTTCTATATGTTATAGGCAATAGGATGGAGGTAGAGTAGGTTCTTATAGGTTAGGTTAGACTTGGGGTAGAAAGAGGATTTATTAACAAGAGGTCGGTAGGAAGTACTTTTTCCGTGGTGGGGTGTGGGAACTACATGACAGATCATAGACATGGATAGATTTGTGTGAGAACTTGATCTTATGGATATTCTGACACCATCATTGATAGAGGGGACAAAATGATCATGGATTTTGGGTTGTTTTCATCTTTAACAAAAACAGGAACATTTTTTAGCATGTCTAGTTTTCTTCTGCTATCCCCTCCTTCTATCTTTTCACTGTCCCCTCAATTATAAGAAGGAAGGCCAGTTATAAGACCTTCCTTTTATCTGTAGTGGGTGTGCACATCTCTCAGTGGATCCTGGATGAGCTCACAGCAAGCACCTTGGCATAGCACGTGCCACTCGCTCTCTGCTGTGTGGTTCCTGTCCACCTTTTCACACCATCTCTTGCCCATCACTTCCCATTCATACCCTGTATCCCAGATTCGTGAAACTATATGCATTTCCCATAGCTTTCAAATTGTTTGATTCTTCACACCTTGGTACACACTGCTTCTTCTCTCCCTGGGATGCCCTTCTTGCCCACTTCTCTGGAACTCTGTAGAATTTGAAAGGTCATGAGGAAGACACCAGAAGTGCTACAGGCCACTAATGGTCAAGTCAGCAGTTTCCACCCAGAATGAGGAGTATCACAGCCCTGGCGGTGGCTTAAGCTCGGACTTGCCTTGCTCACTGCCAGCCAGCCTGACCATCCACTGCTATGGGACTCACAGGAGCTGAGGGGTCAGCATTGAAGCAGAACTTAGAACCCAGTACCCAAGAGACTGGATTGGAGCGGTGCTGTGAACACAGCCCAGACAGAAGAGGGTTCTCAGGCCACGCAGATTGCAGGGGCCTCTCTGGCCAAAATGACAGTGAAAAGCCTCCTCACTGACCGCCTGCACAAGGCTGAGGCCTCAGGTGCTCAGACTGTGGAGCAAGGGAGGGAGTAGGAAGCCAGAGAAGCAGTTGAAGGAATGTGTGAGAGCACCTTCCAATTGAGGACTTATATGTCATTTTGATAGCACAGTTTTATCTCACATGTAGTTGACACACAGCCCATTAGAACACTTGTTTTAAGTTAAGTGTTCCTTTGGTCTGTTTCACCTAGCTGTTAGAGATTGAACCTTCTAATGTCTTTTCCACATGACAAAAGCCCTTCGAAATTTGTGTTTATTGTTTTTCATGTGTACCCTGAAATCCGTCTGGAAATACAGTGTGTCCGTAACTCCGTAATCCTCAGATTTGGCATTCTCATTATTGTTTTTTTTCCCGTCACCAGAACTGTTTTGTCCTTATGAATTTTTTTGAGGAGTAAAAGGAAATAATTGAATTGTTTTAATCCTTTAAAGGTTGGGCTTATCCACATTAACACAATAAATATATTTCAAATCAAATAAACAAAAAATGTCAAGCATTATTCCTCAAGAGCTACACTAGACTGTTAGGAAGATAAAAAGAAAAATTAGAAAACCTTTGCTTTAAAGAAGCATATAATCTGATCAAAGACATTACCTAGGACTTGTGAAAAGGGAAATATAATCCTGCCTCTTTTATACAAAGCGCATAATATGACAACTTCAATTATCTCAGTCCAGACACAATCATAAGAGTCAATTCCAATTATATTAAACATACAGAATGCAGGGCACCTTCACTAAAACCCACCTACAGGAAAGCCAGGCTGTCATGACAACCATACACCCATGCACGTACTCGTCTTGCTCTGTAAGGTACGTTTACCTCATTGACACACAAGTGCCAGAAATGCCAGAGCAACTTTCTCAGGAACAAGACAGTCACGGTCAAAGTGACTGCTGTAGAGGCACATGCTATCGTTGGTGTACCCTGATTGTAGGATAGCCCTCAGCCTTACATAGAATACTCGTTTACTTATATTTTATACAGAATTCTCAAACTCCAACACGTGACAAATTAAAATAGCAAAGTGTGTGAAGGCAGTGGAAGTGCTGAACATCTAAGGGTGATGAAGAAGACCCATTCGACACGCAGTGCTTCTGTGTTATCATCACTAACGGCCACCAAAACATCAGTATGAACACAGTACTAAGACACATGGCTGTATGGGGAATATTAATGTAACTCAGGATATTATGAGTTTGTGGTTCAGATATTGTTATTGTGAATGATGAAAACCTGAAATCACTGAAAGTTTTGTTTTTATAGAATACTTTTTTTAAAAATAATGGGCAGTTTAAAATACATTTTTAAAATTTTCACCAATCTTTAAAATAAGCTTTATCAACTTAGCAGCACGACCTAAAAAATTTTACTGGCTATTCATTTAGCAATATTTGCAAATAAAATTTCCACACAGCTATAGAAGAAAGGTTGTTGTAAGGACACATATCATAAAGCAAAATGTTGAATACCTGATAAACTTTCTTCATCGATAACCTGAAGATTGTTGTCATTGATTTTAAGTTCTTCTAATGTAGATGGTAATCCTGAAGGAATCGCTACCAAATTGTTTCCATCCATATTCAGGCGCATTAAATTCTTTAGAAGCTTAAAAAGCAAATCTCAAAATTACTTTTTTATCTTGTCATGGTTGTACAGTCATATATATCATTTAATGGTCAGTTTGCAGTGATTACTAAAGTCTCACAAAGACAAGGATCTCCATATCCTCTCTGCCAGATAGGTGCTAGTCCTACTAATAACATCCACTGGTGTTTTCAGCAAACTGCATTTGGTGACTTTGCATCACACTCATACCTATATTTTTATTTTGGCTTTATTAGGCAAGAGAAACCTTCTATTGCCACTGAATCAGTCATATTTTCCTAGATATTAGATTTTCACCTTTTCAGCAGTTGACGCAAAGTTCTTTAAATCATACAATAATCTGAATCTGTCATATATGCTAAGGAGACAGTAACTTGAATCCTTTCAATGTATCTGTAAACCTAAGTTTTCTATCTGTACTAAGAACCAGAGTCGTAAAATTGCACTAATTATTGTGGAAATTCTTCAAAATTAAATGCTACAAATGCCACAAACTGTTTCTAGAATGTACCCAAACAGTTTTGACTGTCTGGTGAGTGCATTTCCGCATTTGTAGTTACATGCTCCTTGGCCAAACTAACTTGCACTACTAAAGTTGCAGAATGATTTACCTCATTGGTGCTCAGAGTCAATTTCAGCAGTTTGGAAATGGGACAGAGAATCCCAAACAAAAAAAGAGGTAATTCCCTACAGTTTCCTCTTTTTTGATCAAACACAGGAAATGTACAAGTCCCAACTGTTATTCTATCAGAAGCACAGCTAGCATGAGGCAGGACTCCAGGTCTGTGACATGATGGTGGACACCAGGTGTCTACAGCCCAGAATCTAAATGAGAACCGGAAACTGAGCTCTAAGAAGTCAATGATTTGTCCAAAGAGTAAACAGAAGACTATCCAAGCAGTTAAACTTTGATCTCCTAGAATGTAACATGTTTTACTTGGACCTCTTTAGGCACATGCATTTATGAGTATTTGTTTGTTTACACACACAGATGTCTCCTTTCTTCTGCCTTTGTTTCTCTGAAAGTCCTTGATATTCTTTTCTCTCTTTTAGAAAAGAATTTAAGTTAAATCTGTCTTTCAGTGATTTATTCTGTGCTCTTTCCTGTGTTCTCTCTTTCCCTCTTTCTCCAACCTGTCCTCATGATAATTTTCATTTGAGCCCATTTGTTTTTCCAGAACCCCCTTCTGTTGAAGTATCCTTTATCAGATTTTGGAGAGAGCACAAAGTAAGGAAGCTTTTGTCTTGCTGGCCTGAAAATACTAATAGCATTTCCAGATAAGTTCTCCTTTTTTCAGAAATACCACATGTCCTAAGAGACCATATTTCAGCATGTTTTCAGCTGCTTGGAGGAACTCCTCTATAAATTCAAAACATTGGTTTTGTCATTTTTACTCTTATGGGTATGTTGAGGGCAAAGCATAGAAAAAACAGCTAGAAACACGTAAAACAACAGACTATGTAATTTATACTCAATATAAAACTAGATTACAGTTTAGGAACATCAGAGACTTTCTTAGGAGAAATTTCCATTAAACCATTTTCCTTCCTTCTGCATCTCCACTTGCAGCCAGAGCGAGTCAAAGGAAAGCTGTCCAGATGGACTGTTAAAAATCAGAGAGTATATTTACCTTGAATGCTTTTGGCCCTATGCCTGAAGACGTGATGTTATTTTTGCTCAGATCAAGCCTTTCCAAATTCGGTAATCCATTAAATGCTTCATCCGGAATGGAGGTGATAGAATTGCCTAGGACATGCAGCAGTTGTGTTTTAGGCTTTTGTGCCTATAAATCCAAGTATAAGTACACAAGCATAGATAGAAAAAGAGAGATTTATCTGGAGGAAAAGGCAATACATATAGCATGGACAGTATATATTATATAAGGAAATGAGTGTTTAGAAGAAGAAAAAAAACAAGACTGGGACTAGATTATTTCATATGGTCAAAATTTTCATTCTAAGGATTTGTCATGCTATAGTAAATACATCATGTTTTAGATGAAGTTGCTTAAAACAACCAGGATGTGGTTTTGCTAGAAAATTCTGTTAGCATTATGCATTTTACAGCAAAAATATATTTATGGAAGGTGATATAGAAACTGATTTTTAAGTTCTTCATGTTTAACCATTACCATTTCCTAGACGCTGGACCAAAACCATATTTTTTTATCAAAGAAATCTTGAGCATATCACTTTTTCTGAGCATAAGTTTCCTCTAAATAAGAAGCTTAGGGAGATAATCTCTCAGATTGCCTCCAGATCTTATGTTATAATTCCTATGACTTCAGTCCATAGTATTTCCTGCATGCCTTAAATTTATGGGGTTTTAGTTAAGTATAGTAGTCAATGATTTTAAACCCAGGAAATTACCCACCAGAAATGGTGAGTACTGTAAAAACCATGTGGTGACCTTCCTATAAAACCAAGGAACAGGTCATTCATCTTGCATAAGACTTTAGACTTTCACAAATTGGGTTTTTTCCCCAGCAAAGCACACCTGGCATGGGAGCCACAGAAGGAGGGGGCATTGCTGAAGCACGAGGCTCTGGGTATGAGAGGAACTCCTTAAGAGGTCATGAGAACGTGATGGTAGGAAGGCCATTACACCAGAAGTGTCCTATTACAGACTGGCCATCCTGGACCAAGGTATCAGACTGTGTCTTCTGTGTATTTATTTACATGATTACTTACTATTTCTATGGTAGTTTATGTCCCCTAAGACACATCTGAAACCCCACTCAGATTCTCTCATCCCTACTTCTTCAGAGCCACCGCCAGCATGGGCCTTATCACTCAAATGAATACCCAGGCTCATCCACTAGCCCAGTCTCCCTACCAGACAGCCTCACACACATATCCATCCTGCTGTTCCTCCACTCAGAGCTCTTTCTGCCCTGTAAGAATATGGGCAAAAGGTCTGGACTACTCCATGTCTACTTCAATGGCTAAAACAAGGGGAAAAACAGCAAGAACTCTCCAGTATTACTGGCAGGAATGTCAAAGCCAGTTTAAAGAACTGTTTGGTAGTTTCTTACAAAGTTAAATATGCTTTTATTATATCACTCAGCCATCCCACTCCTGGGTATATACCCTAGGGAAAAGATAACTTAGGTCTACACAGACCTCTGTATATGGATGTTTATAGAATCTGTGTGCATGGTTGCACCAAACTGGAAATAACCCTTATGTCTGGCTGGTACCTGTGGTCCATCCAAACAACAGAACTCAAAAGTAAGGAGGATTGAGCTACTGGTGAATACAACAACGTGGGTAGCTCTTTGAAGTATTATGATAAGTGAAAGAAGCCCAACTGAAAAGATGACATATTGTATGATTCCATTTCTGTGACATACTGGAAAAGGTACTGTAGAGACAGAACACATCAGGGCTGGGGAAAAGAGGAGCAAGAGGGGATTTGGGGAGGTGAAGGAAATGTTAGATCCTGATTTGCTAGTGACTACATGACTATATACATTTGTCAAAATTCAAAGAATTACACACTAAGAAGTTTTACTATATGTAAGTTGTACCTCATACAGCTTACTTAAGAAAAAAGTCAGCGGGAAGTCATGATTTGCTTTGTACCTAACTGCTGTTCTGCAGTAAATGCCTGTCTCTGCAAAGCTGATATGCTTAAAGATTGTGAAATTGGTCTGTTTGAGGTCAATTTATATTATGAAATTAGAATATAACGTTCATAGGGCAATGAGAATTAAGCACGGAAAAAAACAGATGTCAACATTTCTTACCAACAAGCTCCAGACTTGTTATCTCTGGTGCTCTCAGCGGTGGTATCTGTGTGAGGTCAGCACTGATACAGGATATGGTTTTGTAGGACAGAGAGCACCTGCTCGGCAGAGGTGGGGTGCCTCTGAGAGTAGCTGGGATTCGGCGTTGAGAGGACATCCTGAAGACATCTCCTCTGATGGTATCTTCGTCCAGGTCCTCATCCTTGTCTTCCTCATCCTCTTCTTCTGCCTCCTCAGTCTCCCTTGCTGGGTTTCTGTGTTGATGGGCCTGCCTCCCTTCCCCTGCAGGTCTCTGCTCTCCCCCTTCTCTGCTCTGCCCCTCCTTGGAAGGTATCCCCCAGTCTCCACGTCTAGGGGTATTTTTCTTTTGCTCCTTCTCTTCAACTTGTTTAATTTCTTCTTCATCTTCCTCATATTGGTGTTGCTCTTTTCTCATTACTTGATCCATTTCCACCCAAGAAGGCGGCTGTTGCTTATGAAGTAAATTGTTACGTTCTCTTTGTTCTGAAGAATCACCAGAAAATTCAGTTCTGTCATTTAATGCTATACTACTGAGTAGCAAATCGGAGGCTACTGACCACGTAAGGAGAAGACAGCAGGGGCAAGTTGTGGTATTAATAAAAGGAAAAATCATAGTGAAAATGAGGTTAGTAAATATTATTCCCTCCAGATGTATGAAGTGCATCTTGAAATTTTTGCTTGAATAGTTTTTTATTACTCAGTGAATTTTATTACATTTATAGTTGTACAGCAATTTTAATAACAAGAAATAAACTTTATTTCGGTTTTGTAAGATGTTATAGAGACTTCTTATTTTACTTTTGAGACAATACTTATTTTTACTAAAGTACCATGCTACCTGGTGACTAAAGAGGGAATAATATTACCATATGTTGCAAAATGGTAAGCAGTCCTCTGTGAGATTGTAATATAATTAGATGTGATACCTTTATAATAGATACTGTTCAGTTAATTGGAATTATTGATAAATGTAAGAATTTATACAGTCAGACATAAAAAAGTAAAACAGATGTATACTTTATGGTCTTGAAATCGGCCTTTGTTTATAGATTTATTTGTCTGATTTTCTTTCAGGGACCTAAGAGCATCCTCTGAACTTTTAGAATTATAGAAAATTTTTCTTCTCTTTCCCACCCAGATTCTGTACTTAAATCATTCTTACTGTTTGAGACCTATGGAAAACGTTCCAGATTTAAATGGTGTTGTAATCAAGACATATGCACAAGAGTATTTCTTATTATTCCATGATGATAGGATAAAAATACATCATAGTAGAAAGTTTATGTGCATTTGTATTTAGCTGTTATTATCTTTGGCAGAAAGTGGGGAAGACTTAACAAAGACCAGACTTCAGATTCATCCTCTGAATGAAAAGTTTTAGGGGAAAGTGAGTTCAGAACATAGATTTTCTTTCATCGAAATATAAAAATGTACTTAATCATCTCCATGCATTTATTTAATACCATACATAAATCACCCAAAGAAAGAACTTAAAATATAATTATTTGAAGGAATTACTTCAGATTTCAATTCAGTATATATTATAAAGTCTGTAAGTTATTTTATTCACATCGCTGAGAGAACATGCAAAAGGAGAATAGGAAAAAATTAGCAAAAGGAAAATAAAGCTATCATACTGAAACATTTAAAATCTCTCCTGTATATCCAAGTGGTTATTTTGGAAAAGTACCACAGCATTTCGAGAATAATAGTTCAAGTCCTTTGAAAAATGTCTGAAAATTTCTGGATCTTGCCTTTATAAACCTTATGTTTCCTCTCCAAAGGAGTCAGTTTCCTTAAAAACTTTATTTTTTTAACATTTTTAAAAATCATAATGTCTTAGTAAAATAATTGGTCGTATACACCAAAACAGTGCTTAAATACTCTAAAGTTCTTCCTGCAAGGAGACTTTTGTAGTTAACTGCCCTGTGATCCTCCTTTGTGTATAGAAACAATCTACCTTGATCATAGACAATAGAAAACATCTCTATCCCTTCCCATCACATTATTTAACACGTTTGTTTATTTATTTCATAAGCTATTGTCTAGGCCTCCCCCAAGAGTCCTTTTCTCCATCAGGTATGAGCCTCATAGGATCAGGGACAGTGAGGAGCCTGCAAGCCTCTTGTGGGCCCAGCACTGCCACAAAAGAAAGCCACTGCTCCAGGCCATGGCCCTTACTCTCCTGGGATTACCTGAGCAGTGCTGACCACACAGACTGGGAGAATTGGGCTTTCTTCTCCCCAGATACAAACCTTTCCTCCCTTTGTTCCCATATGTTCTTCATTTGGCTTGATAATGATAAACACATTGAGTTGAATTAACTGAGATAATGCATGTAAGGAACTAAGCAGAGCTCTTCATGCATACTAAGAAATGTGGGAGCTGTTTGTTGTATAAATTCTGTCACTATATCTGTAATGCTGAGAGTCAAAAGTGGAATGTGATCTGTTCTGAGTTTACCCATTCAAATAGGTGTAGTATTCTAAAGCCACGGTCTTTTATTTCTCTCTCCTATCATACAATTTCCCAAATAATTTCCATGTTTCCATCATTGTGCCAATATTTTAGGTACCCCAGTGACTAGTTTTTCATAATTTAAAACTTCAAGTAGTGACAATAAAAACAGATGGAAGTTAAAGACTAAACCACATGTGATATTTTGTTTGGGCTAAAAAAATTTGTACCAGTATCAGAGCAGACAGGGCAGCATTCTCCTTCAGGTATAACTGTTCGTGGGCACAGCTGAGGGTGGCACTTGGTTTCATCACAAAGGACTCTTCCATTCGAACAAAGGCAGGTAGTGCAGGGCTCTGGAGACCATACAGCTCTGTTATACATGATCATCCCATTTGCCAAACAGTGTCCTTTCTTTTCTAGAAGAGAACAGTTAATACATTTAAATTCCTTATGTGATTACTAGAACCCGTGAATGGAAGTGAGCCCATTGTGAAGCCCTATGTGATCGAGCCACACAAGGAAAATATTCTGAGTACATTCTCACATAGTATTTTACACATGTAACCTGAAATGCTTTTCATGTGCTCCACCCTTAATCCCTCTTACTTAGACTCTGAGAGTGACCTCCTCATGGTAACTAGACTCCGAATGGTGCTTTCATCCTGCATCTGTCAGGGTAGCTAACAGCAACAATCAACCCCCCAAATCTCAGTTATTTCTTGTTCATGCCTTATGTCCACTGTAGATACACAGGGTTCTGCTCCTTATAGTCACTCAGGACAAACAATAGGCTTCATCTCCAAGCAGGCTTCCCTGATGGCCACAGCAGTGGGCATGTGAGATTGCGAATCACACACAAGCTCTAAAAGTGTCTAATTACATTGAGCAAGGCAAATTCTGTGACTACATCCAACTTCAGAAGAGACAAAGCAGTGCAGTTCCATCACATGTCACAAAGCCAAGAGCTGGAACAGCACTAGTGATGAACGAGCCCACGTTGTACCCTTGCGATAGTCACGTGGAGAGGTGAATCAGACAGTTTGCTTTTGATGCTTCTGATGTTGCCTCTCTTTTTTTAGAATCCTTGTGTTATTGAAATGTAATTCAAATCCCCTTTTAGAGTACACAGTGCAGTAGATTTTAGCATATTGTTTTCTCCACATATAGCATTGTAGGTACAAGTGTGTTATCTAAGCAGGCCATTAGATAGCCAATTTGAATATTAGAGGGGATGTTTTCCATCCTATCCTAATGTTTTCTTCATATTCTTCTTTTTTGGTCTCCCCGTGGCATATGGAGTTCCTGGGCCATGGATCAGATCCAAGCCACAATTGCAACCTATGCCACAGCTGCAGGAACACTTAGCCTTTTTATCTCATTGTGCTGTGCCAAGGATTGAACCTGTATGCTGGCATTGCAGAGATGCTGCTGATCCCGTTGTGCCACAGTGGGAACTCCCATTCTATTATAACGTTATTCCTCTTCATCATCTGATGAGCCACTGTCCCCAAATTCTACCTGCAAATGAGTGGGTACTTTGGATACTTGCCGTAAACTAATTCCACCCATCCAATTCCTCTCTGGAAAAAAATGGATTCATGTGAGTTTTCTCCTGATTATAAAAGTACTATACTGTATCAAAATTCCAACATCATTTTTTGAAGAAATGGAAAAGTTAATCCCAAAACTCATAAGAAATTACAAGGGACCTGGAATAGCCAAAAAAAAAATTTTTTTTTAAGGAAAACAAACCACAAAATTTGAGGACTCATACTTCCAGATTTCAAAACTTACTACAACACTCCAATACTCAGCTTATACCAGGCATAAGGATAAACATATAGACCAATGGAATATTGAGAGTCTAGAGGTAAACTCATATCTCTATGGCCAATTGATTTTTTTAATTAAAATATAGTTGATTTACAATGTTGTGGCGATTTCTGCTATACAGCAAAGTGACTCATTTTTAAAATATTTATATATACACACACACACATACATATCCTATATATATATATATATATGTTCTTTTTAAAAATATTCTTTTCCATCATGTCTGTTCCAGGAGGTTGATTATAGTTCCCTGTGCTGTACAGCAGGACCTTGTTGTTTATCCTTTCTAAACGAATAGTTTGCACCTACTAACCCCAAACTCCCAGTGCATCCCACTCCTTTCCCCCTCCCTCTTGGCAACCACAAATCTGTTTTCTATGTCTGTGACTCTATTTCTGTTTTGTAGATAGGTTCATCTGTGCCATATTTTAGGTTCACATATAAGTGATATTGTATGGTATTTGTCTTTCTCTTTCTGACTTTCTTCACTTAGAATGATAATCTCTAGTTGCATCCATGTTGCTACAAATGGCATTATTTCATTCTTTTGTATGGCTGAGTAGTATTCCATTATATGGATGTGCCACATCTTCTTAATCCATTCATCTGTCGATGGACATTTAGGTTTTTTCCATGTGTTGGCTATTGTGAATAGTGGTGCAATGAACATAGAGGCGGATGTATCTTTTCAAACTAGATTTTTGTCCAGATATACACCCAGGAGTGGGATTGCTGGATCATATGGTGGTTCTATTTTTAGTTTTCTGAGGAACCTTCATACTGTTTTCCATACTGGTTGTGCCAAACAGTGTAGGAGGATTTCCCTTTTCTCTATACCCCCTCCATCATTTGTTATTTGTAGACTTCTTAATGATGACCATTCTGACTGGTGTGAGGTAGTACATTATTGTGGTTTTGATTTGCATTTCTGTAACAACTAGCAATATGGAGCATTTTTTCTTGTGCCTACAGGTATGGCCAATTGATTTTTGATGAGAGTACCAAGCCCATTCAATAGGGAAAAAATTATGTCTTTAACAAATGGTGCTGGGACAATCTGATATCCATATGCAGAAGATGAAATTGCCCCTTACCTCATGCTAAATATAAAAGTTAACTCAAAATGGATCGAAAATCTCCATTTAAGCTCTAAAACTGTAATATTCACAAAATAAAGCATGACCTTGGATTTTACAGTGGAGTTTTAGCTATGACTCCAAAAGTCCAAGCAACAAAAGAAAAAAAATAGATGGACTTCATCTAAATTAAAATTTTGAGGCATTCCCATCGTGGCTCAGTGGTTAATGAATCCGACTAGAAATGATGAGGTTGCAGGTTCGATCCCTGGCCTTGTTCAGTGCGTTGAGGATCCAACGTTGCCGTGAGCTGTGGTGTTGGATGCAGACATGGCTCAGATCTGGTGTAGCTGTGGCTCTGGCAGCTACAACTCCAATTAGACCCCTAGCCTGGGAACCTCCATATGCTGCAGGATTCACCCTAGAAAAGGCAAAAGGACCAAAAAAAAAAATTTGATGCATCAGATGACATTTTCAGGAAAGCAAAAAGAGTGTACACAATGGGAGAAAATATTTGCAAATCATGTGATGAGTCTAATATCTTAAAGAACTCTTAACTCAATAGTAGAGAGACAGCCCAATTAAAAAATAGACAAAGGTTTACAAGGAGATCCTGCTGAGTAGCATTGAGAACTATATGTCTAGATACTCATACTGCAACAGAACAAAGGGTGGAAAAAAAAAATGTATGCATGGAAGAGTAACTTGATCCCCATGCTGTACAGTGGGAAAAAAAAATAGACAAAGGACTTGAATAGACATTTCTCCGTAGAAGATATACAGTGGACAATAAGCATAGAAAAAACTGCTCAACATCATTAGTCAGTAGGGAAATACAAATTGAACCACTGTGTGACACCATTTCACATCCATAAGAATGGCTGTATATGTATATATATATATTTTTTTTTTTTTTTCCTCTCTTTCTTTTCAGTGCTGCCCCCGCAGCATATGGAGGTTCCCAGGCTAGGGGTTGAGTTGGAGCTAGATCTGAGCCGCATTTGCAACCTACACCGCAGCTCACGACAACACCAGATCCTTAACCCACT
Source organism: Phacochoerus africanus (assembly GCF_016906955.1). Taxonomy (NCBI): domain Eukaryota; kingdom Metazoa; phylum Chordata; class Mammalia; order Artiodactyla; family Suidae; genus Phacochoerus; species Phacochoerus africanus. Next base: position 384,674 of record NC_062548.1, read on the forward strand.
GAGGAGACAAGGGATTGAACCTGCAACCTCATGTTTCCTAGTTGGATTCATTTCTGTTGCGCCATGACAGGAACTCCATGAATGGCTATATTTTAAAAATGGAAAACATTGACGAGGTTGTGGAGGAATTGTAATCCTTGTACATTGCTGGTGGGTATATAAAATGGTGTAGCGTCTGTGGGAAACATTTGGCAGTTTCTCAATAAATTAAATGTAGCATTACCAGATGGCCCAACTCCTAGGTACCCGATATTTTACTTCTGGGTACTTACCCAAGGACACTGAAAACAGGAATACAGATATAAACTTGTACACAGATGTTCATAGCTGTGCTATTCACAGGAGCTAAGGGTGGAAACAGCCCAAGTATGCAAGGATAAAACATGGTATATCTCTGCAATGAAATATTATTAAGCCATAAAAATGCAGTATTGATACACACTACAACATGGATGAACCTTGAAAACACTATGCCAACTGAAAGACGTCAGACTCGAAAGGCTACATATTGGACCCCTTTTATATGTAATATCCAGAATAGGCAAATTCATAGGGACAGAAAGATTAGTGGTTGCCTGGTACTGGAGAGTAGGAGAAAATGGGGAGCAAATCTTAATATTGTATATTGTTCCCTTTTAGAGTGAAGAAAGTGTTCAGGATCTAGAAAGTGGTGATGGTTGTACAACATTGTGAATATACTAAATGTCACTGAATTGTACATTTTTAAAAATGGTTAAAATGGTAAGTTTTATGTTATGTGTATTTTACCACAATTTTTTTTTAAAATACTGTAAGACCACTGGAAAACATTTTAGGACAGTTTAGGCATGTTTATTATGTATCTTCTGTACTTTTTAATGCACATCACCCTATTACATATTTTAAAAACAGATTTGAGATCACATTATGCATATTGTTTTTCAGCCTTTTTACTTTCTATTATTACAGCTTAGATATCTTTCCACTTAATTAGGGAAATTGACCTCATCATTCTTTGGTAGTTATGGGTACACTATAATTATCATTTTAGACTTCCCTGCCTCCAGGCTTTTTTCCTTCCAAACGTATTGTAAATGGGACCTAAATTGTCTATTTTCATGGTAATTGTATGTTATTTCTGTTAACTCCATGGAAATAACATCATTTAGAAGAATCTGGTTTTCTTGAGCCAATGTATGAAGTATTGCCACAGAATATTATGTTGTGCTATGTTCTTTTGTCTTTTGAAAGTAATGGTAACATATGTATAATATAGCTAATTTTTTCTTCCAAGTCTGGAATAAATACCAGTGTTTAAAAATGCCTAGTTGAAATCTTTGGACAGATTTCCAATCTTTTAAAACTTTAAAAATTCGTTAGTTTAGTCTATATAAAGGAAATGTAATGGCTTAACTCCATTTTTGGTTGAAAATATTTAAGAACTATATGTTCACAGAATCATCTAAATCATTTATTTCTGTATCCTAGACGATCCTTCATGATAGGTTTAAAAGCAGCTTTACAAATTGGCATGTATATTACTGTATTATGATTACAGCTATTTTAAATACATGGAATAGTAAACAGATTAGAAAAAAATAAACCAAAATAATAACCCATAGTTTCATAAATATGGGTGTAGGATAACTAATATTTTTTCTATTTTCCAATAATCTTAATGTATATTCTATAAATGGTTTTAAATTATTTCAAAATTTATCTGTAGATAAACCAAAAGCCAGTATAATAACTTGATTTTTAAAAATATTTTCTTCTTGGCAGTTCTCTTTCTTCCTCTCTCCTACTCTTTTCTTACCTGGTAACACATTATAGCTTGATTCTACCCCAGGAACACTTAAAAAGGATTCAAATTTCTCCTCTGTGCTATAATCCAAGTTAAACACGGGAAGTGTTGCTGCTGGTGTAGCTATCATTTGCTGAATTCCAAGCTGTCTACTGGATCTGTGGGTGGGCAAGGAACTTTTTCTCAGTCTTCTATAATACATCTTCCTTCTTTGCTTTCTAGAAGTTTCTTCATTTTGTCCATAGTCAATTTGACAAATGAGAAGCAGAAGAAAACAATACAAGCCTGAAAATTTCATGCTTGCTTTTTCACCATTTGATTTCTAAAATGAGAATGAAACAATTTAAGAGTTAGTGACTAAATTTTTACCTCTGAAAATAGGCTTGTAATTACCTATATCCCTCAACGGCAGTTCTTTGAGAAATAACACATATGATATATGGGCTTTGTGCTATAGTATTACTGCCAAATCAGAATCTAGAATTTTTCTGTCAGAATCAAAAAACTTTTAGTGTCTTATCTTTATTGCTAGACTAGGCATGAGCAAACTTTTTCTCTAAGGAACCAGATAGTAAATATTTTAGGCTTTACAGGCCATGCGTTCTTTGTCATAACTACTCCATTAGATCCTTGTAACTTGGAGGTAGACATATGTACAAATAGGTGTGGCTGTGTTCCAATAGAACTGTTACAAAATCAGGCAGTGGATCAGACTTAGTTCTGAGGCTATGGTTTGCCAATCCCTCTCTGGATCTCTGTGTTGTAGGGTTTCAGCGGTTACTCAAAGGGTTTCTCTCCACCTGTCTGCCTAGTCATTCTGTGACTAATGTCATCCACAACTTATTTTCCCAGCTGCTCTATTTTATTCTTTTATTTTCTAGTGTTATAATTTTCTTTGTCAGGGGAAAGAAGTATGATTGCACCATACAAAAATTACAGCAAACTAGCATGAGTTATAAAGAGGTAGGAGGTACAAAGAGTAATTTTAATTAGCTGGTCTCAAGAGCAGCTCAGGGCATTGCACAGAGAAATAAATACTTTTTCAAGCATTAAACATGGAGTAGCACAGGACAGCTCTCTGGCAGTCAAAGATGGACACCCATTTACTGCCTGGAAGTGGTTCCTTCTCAGGCTGAAGCCCAGGGTGGGGTCCCAGGCAGAGCACCACAATCTTCCTGAGCTGGAAAAACAAAACCTAGGGTCCTGAGGGTGGGGCCAGAGTGGCAAAGTTTGCAGGGAAGTCCACAGGGAGAAAGCCTTCCAAAGATATCAAGTCTTCAACTAAGTACTGGTTAGCACTTTCATATGAGTGAAATACTCAACACTGAGGAAAGGCAAAAGGAAATAATCCCTTGGGCTAGAAAAGGTTGGACAGAGTCTGTGTGTCCACCAGTCATAGTGGAGAAGTGGTGCTGCTGCAAAAAGCTGCAGGCAGAGTGTTCAGAAGGGCCTAGGCATATCAGAGAAAACAATTCACCCTACACCAACAGCTAATCTAATCCCATTTAACAGAACTAAACAACAAGCCTTCCTGAAAGGATCAAACTGTGTGCAACAGCTTAACCATGTCCCAGAGCACCCAACAAGTGCCGGAGAATCCAGCAAAAATGTACCAGGCACACAAAGAAACAAGAGGGTGTGACCCATAGTGATGAGAAAAATCCATCTCTTGAAACCATTCTGGATATGGCGTAGCTGACATGATTAAAAGTTATTGAAACTGGAATCCGAATGTTCAGGGGGGATTCCAGATATTTAAAGAAATCCAAAGTGAACTTTTAAAGATGTAAACTACTATGTGAAAGAGAAAAACTGCTACAAAGGATGGGTAGCACATTAGATGTTGCAGGAAAAAAATCATTAAACTTGAAAATGTAGTGATAGATATTATCCAAAATGAGACACACACACATGCATGCGCACACATACACAAGACCAGTAAAAAATCCAACAACGGAGCATCATCAAGCTGTGAGACAACTTTACGCAGATCAATTTATGTCCATTTCCAGTCCCTGAAGGACTAAGGAGGAAGAAATATAGATTGATTTTTTTTGCAAACTTGATGAAAACTATAAACCCACATATCCAAGATCCATAAACCGCAAATGTAAGAAACATGAAGAAAATTATGTCGAATATTTATCATAATCAAATTGCTTTAAAAACAGTGATGGGAGTTCCCGTCGTGGCGCAATGGTTAACGAATCTGACTAGGAACCATGAGGTTGCGGTTAGATCCCTGCCCTTGCTCAGTGGGTTAAGGATCTGGCGTTGCTGTGAGCTGTGGTGTAGGTCGCAGACGCAGCTCTGATCCCGCGTTGCTGTGGCTCTGGCGTAGGCTGGTGGCTACGGCTCCGATTAGACCCCTAGCCTGGGAATCCCCATATGCCGCGGGAGCGGCCCTAGAAAAGGCAAAAAGACAAAATAAATAAATTAAAATTAAAATTAAAAAAAAAAAGAAGAAAACAATGATGGAGTTCCCGTCATGGCTCAGCAGTTAACGAACTTGACTAGCATTCATGAGGACTTGGTTCGATCCCTAGCCTCAGCCTCGCTCAGCAGGTTAAGGATCCAGCATTGCCATGAGCTGTGGCATAGGCCGGCAGCTACAGCTCCAATTTGGCGCCTGGCCTGGGAACTTCCATGTGCCGTGGGTGTGGCCCTAAAAAGACCAAAAAAAAAAAAAAAAGGCAAAAAGCAAACAAAAAAATAGTGATACGGAGTGGATAAGTGGATAAGCGGATAAGCAATGAGATCCTGCTGTATATAGCACAGGGAACGATAGTCACTTGTGATGGAACATAATGAAGGATAATGTGAGAAGAATATATATATATATATATGTATATATATATGTGTGTGTATGACTGGGTCACTTTGCTGTACAGTAGAAATTGACAGAACACTGTAAGTCAACTATAATGGAAAAAATGAAAATCATAAAATAAAAAATTAAAATGAAATCAGTGATAAGGAGAGCATCTTAAAAGTTATCAGAGAAAGTTAAGAATAGAATAAAAGACATCTCATTTGAAACAGTACAAGCCAGAACACAGTTGAGCAATATCTTTAAGGTGTTGAAAGAAAAAAACTATCAACTTAGTTTTTGTTTTTTTGGGTTTTTTTTTCTTTGCTTTTGCTTTTTAGGGTCACATTCGAGCTAAATGGAGACTCCCAGGTTAGGGGTCGAGTCAGAGCTACAGCTGCTGGTCTATAACTACAGCAACTCAGGATCCGAGCCGAGTCTTCAACTTATACCATAGCTCACAGCAACGCTAGATCCCTAACCCACTGAGCAAGGCCAGGGATCAAACCCACAATGTCATGGTTCCTAGTTGAATTCGTTTCTGCTGCACTATAATGGGAACTCCCATTCTTTTTTCTTTTTCTTTTTTTTTTTAAGAATTCTGTACCCAGTGAAAATGTCTTTCAGAAACACAGCAAAAGGAAGACTTACTTTGACACAGAAAAGCTGAAGGAATTAATCACCAGCAGAATTGCACTACAGGCAATCTAAAGTAGATGGAAAATTACATCAGATAGAATTATGGATCTAGAAAAAGAATGAAGACCATAGGAAATGGCACATATGTAGATGAATACTCTTTTTATTTTTAAATCTCTGTAAAAGATAATTGACCATTTATGGAGTTCCTGTTGTGGCTCAGCGGTAACAAACCCTACTAGTATCCATGAGGATGAGGGTTCAGTCCCTGGCCTCAACTCAATGGGTTAAGGATCTGGCATTGCCATGAGCTGTGGTGTAGGTCGCAGACATGGCTTGGATTTGGTGTTGCTGTGGCTGTAGTGTAGAACAGCCGCCACAGCTCTGATTCAGCCCCTAGCCTGGGAGCTTCCCTATGCCATGGGTGCAGCTCTAAAAAGACAAAAGAAAAAAAGAAAGAATGGTGGATGCAAGAAAAGTAAATATACTGTCATAATGTTCTTATACTATAAGCAAAGTGCAATATTAACTGAAGGTCAACTGTAATAAATTAAAGATGCATAGTATAAGTACTAAGGTAACCACTAAACAAACAAAAAAGTTATAGCTAATAAGTCAATAAAGGAGGTAAAGTGGAATGATAAAAATGATCCAGAATATACTACCTGTAAATTATATTAAATGTGAATTGATTAATTGCCACAATTAAAAGTCAGACACTGTCAGATTGAATGTTTTTAAATTAAAACCCAACTCTGTGCTGCCTATAAGAAACTCATGCTAAAGATAATGATACAAAAGAATCAAAATTAAAAGGATTAAATATATATACTTGGTAATAGTAATCAAGAGAAAAGTGGGTGGAAATAAGAGCTACAATTTGTTTTTCTCATGATGGCCCATAAGAGATTTAAAAGTAAAAGCCATGTTAATACAGTTTTCTTTCTCCTGAGTTCTTAATTTTTTTTATCATTTCTTTTTAACAAATGTTAAAGTTTATAAAAATAATACATAATTTTTAAAAACTCAAAATGTGTTTTGAGTATAAAAGACAAGTTGCTTTACCATAATTCTTAGTTTAGTACAAAGGTAGGCATACTTTTTCTTCAGAAGGGTCCAGAGTAAATATTTTTAGCTTTGCAGTCCAACAATCTCTGTTGAAACTATTCAACTTTGTTACTGTAGCCAAAAATAGCCATGGATAAGAAGTAAATGAATGGTCACAACTAAATTCTGATGAAACTTTGAAAAACAGTATTTGGGCTGTGGGACATAGTTTCCCAATCCCTAGTTTATCTTTCATGACACCTTCTAAACAGATATGAACATATGTATTTAAGCATAAATGGAATTGTTCAATATATATTATGCTGCAACCCGTTTTCTGACCATTCAGTAATAAATTGTGGTTATATGGACATATGCTTTATTTTTATTCCATAAATTATGTAATTATGTAATAAATAATTTGGTGATGGATATTTATTTTTTTCCAGTTTTTCTCTATTATAAAGATACATGTATCTTCTGGAAATATGTTTATATTCTTAATCGTAATTTTTAATTTACAAATAATGTAATACTAGTTTATTGTTTTTGAACTCCATTGTCCATTGGGTGTATTTTTGGATGTAATTTGTCATAACTGAGAGGAAGGTGCTAGTGGTACTTACTGGGTAGATGCCAGGGATGCTACTAAATAAATAAAGGCATCCTCCTATAAGTCTATAAGTTACTTTGGCAATGTTTATTGATATACTTTGAGGCCATGGTATAGATATATACACATTTAGAATTGTGTATTTCTAGTGCTTTTATCATTAGGTACTTTTTGTATCTCTAGTAGTGTGTTTTGTTATTAGATCCGCTTTGTCTAATAACATAGCAGGTTTCTTTTTGTTAATGTCTGCTTAAATACATTATTGTATCATTTTACTTTATACTTTTTATATTTTCAACATACTTTCTATTAGCATATTATATTTAGTGCAGTATGATTTTTATCTTTTAATTGGAATATTTAGTCTATTTGTATTTAATGTAACACTTGATATGTTTAGGTTGAAATCTATTTTCTGACTCTTTGCTTTCTATTTTTCCTGCCTGTTTTGTGTTCTTTTTTCCCATTCTTGCTTGCTTTCTTTTTAATTGATTGCTTAGTTTTTAGTATTCCATTAGTAATTATACACTTTTGCTATTCCATTCTTTGTGGAGATTACCACATACATCCTTGATTTGTCAAGTCTAATATAAATTAGTACCTTTATCTCTTCCTGTACAATGCAAGGGCCAGGAAAGCTTTCCATACCTCATTCTGGCACATATACTACTTTTGTCATATATTTCAATTGTTTATATATGTCAAATCCTCAAAAGATTATGATGATGATGATTTTATGCTCAAAAGTTCATTTAGATTAGGCTCTCTCAACCTTAGCATTATTAACATCGGGACCAGATCATTCTTTTGGGGGAGTAGGAGGATGCCTTTATTTATTTAGTAGCCTCCCTGGCTTCTACCCAGTACATACCACTAGCACCTTCCTCTCAGTTATGACAACTAAAAAATGTCTTCAGGAGTTCCCGTTGTGGCACAGTGGTTAACGAATCCGACTAGGAACCATGAGGTTGCGGGTTCGGTCCCTGGCCTTGCTCAATGGGTTAAGGATCCGGCGTTGCCCTGAGCTGTGGTGCAGGTTGAAGACGTGGCTTGGATCTGGTGTTGCTGTGGCTCTGGTGAAGGCCGGCAGCTACAGCTCCAATTCAACCCCTAGCCTGGGGACCTCCATATGCCGCTGGAGCAACCTTAGAAAAGGCAAAAAGACAAAAAAAAAAAATCTTCAGACATTACCAGATATATCCTGAGGGATGGAAGGATTCAGCCTACCTCCAGGTAAGAATTACTGATTTAGGCCTACCTAAACATTTATTCTTTTTTTTTCCTCCTTACTTCCTACATCTCCAACCTTCTATCAGGATTATTTTCCTTCTAATTAAAGAATGCCTTTTACTAATTCCTTTAGTGCAGGAATACTGATGACCAGTTCTTTTTTGTTTGTCTGAAAATGTTTATATTTTATGTTCATTTTGAAAGGATGTATTTGCTAAATATGGAATTTAGGTTGACAAGTGTTTTCTCTCAGCCTTTTGAAAATTTCATACCAATGTCTTCTTGTTTACACATTTACTATTGAGTAATCATCTGTCAATCTATTTCTCCTTGAAGGTATCTTTTTGACCTCATTTAAAATATTCTCTTTGGCTTTGGTTTTCAGCTGTTTTACTCTGTTGTATATAGATATGATTTTTTCTTTTTATCCTGTTTGGAATTCATAGCACTTCTCGAATCTGTGGCCTAATAGTCAGTGAATTTGGAAACTTCTAAGCCCTTACTCTTGAAATGATACTCTTACTTCTCTCTCCTCTTTCTTTTTCTAACTGCAGGAAGGTGTATAATAGCCTTCTCATTATGTCTTTTGTGTCTCTTATATTTGTATTTTTATGCCTCTCTTGTATTTGTCATCCTTCTGTCACCTGGTGATTGACCCTAGTTATTCCTGTAACTTCCCTTCCATTCACTAAATATCTGTTCAGATGTGGTTTATCTGCTATTAAGTCCTTCTATTGACTTCCTTGTTTGTGTTATTGTGGTTTTTTAGTTTTTTGAGTTTTCAGTGGGTTCTTATTGTTTCTGATTCTCTTCTGAAATTTTTAATCTTGTCTTTTACTTTCTGAACATAATAGTCACATTTACTTAAGTCTGAGTCTGAAGACTCTATTTCTAGGCCATCTATATGTCTATTTCTGTTGTCTGTTCTTTTTTTTAAAGCTTTTAGCCATTTTATTCTGTTTCTTCACATTCCTGGAGGCATTTGATTGCTGGACATTGCATATGAAAAATTATGAATATACTTTAAAGACTAGAATATCATTTTCCTAAAAGGATTTATATTCAACCCTGAGGTTAATTGTACTATCAATTGTAGATTGAATAATTTGAAGCTGTTTCATCATATCTAATTAATATTATACTTTAGGTCCCAAACCAAAGCCTTTGTTTTTTTCAACAAAACTTTTCCCTGCCACCCCTGCTACTGGCCCCATTCATTGATTTTTGTTTCTGTCTTGTGAGGCTGTTTTAAATCTACACTAAGCTTCTCAGTCACCTCTTCTGGGTCTACACAGAAGCCACCAGAAGAAAAGCTGTTCTGAACCCTAGGGTTTTATTCCTATCCCAAATATTGGCCTTGTGGTTTTTACTATTTTTTCTAGTTATCTCAGCAGGCTAAATGGTCTGAATTGCATAGTCTGCCATTATAAGAAGCAGAAGTTCCTTCAGATCAGTTTTATTTCCCTAAAATATATCCCTTTTCTCTAAGAGAATGTTTTGGGTTGTAAAGATTTTTAATTCTTACATGTCAGAAAATATTCTGTTTAGTTGGAAATAGGATTATGATTTTTAAATAATTTTGCTTTAGTACTTTATAGGTATTATTCCATTTATTTCTTAAATCTGTATTACTGATGAAAAGTTTAAGTTGAATCTAATGCTCATCTCTTTGTAATAATCTTTTTTTCTCTCTCTGTATTTTTTTTTTCAGATTTTGAGCTTATTTTTAATATTCAGAAGTTTGTTCTAATGTGAAGGGTTTTTTTTCTTAATGTATCTTTCTTGGGATGTAATGACTTCTTTCTTTTCTACACAAGCTCTTTTTACTCAGTTCTTTCCCATACCTATTCAAAACCATGTGGGGTTTTTTTTGTTTGTTTGTTTGTTTTTAAATTCATTCCCGTCTTCTCTCTGATTTGAAGGATTCCTCACAATTTCTGGCTCACCAGAAGCTTGCCTTCTTATTCTGTGTGCAGCTGTATATCTATGTGTGTATTTGTCTGTAATATATCTTCTATTATTTCTAGGTATTTGGTGAGAGGAAAAGAGAGATATTGGCTTTATTTTCTTCTTGAATCTCATTAGTTCTTTTTATTCATCTGCCAGTTATCCTCCTCTCATCAGGTTGTACTTGGATCATATGCCGACTTGTCACCACTTCACCTTAGCTCAACAGATAGCAGCCTCTAAGATATTTTCATGTCAACTAACCTCATCATGAAATTTTTTGTTCAGTATCTATGTACATTAATTACTGTAGTCATATCAAATCCTTTACTTCAGGTCTTTGAAGTGAAACTGTAATAGAAAAATTTTTTTGTAATCTACATTAATTTTAGAAAAACTAACATGCAAACTGTAAGGGAGGAGCAAATCCCTTAGCTAATTGGCAGCTGAAATCATACAAGTCAATTCAGAGAGCAAGCTGTTATGTTGGGAAGAAAGTGCAACAGCAGCAAGGAAAAGCAATATGAAAAGTTGGACTGTGGGGCAGGGCTAAGCGGCAAGGGAAGTGAGCTCTGCTGGAGAGCATAAATTCTGTGCTCCACATAAAATCTGTACATGAAGATCATCTAGCTTTGACTGTCACATGTGTGACTCTCCATGCTGTGGTAGGTGAGAGTAATGAGGAGTCAGGCCCTGAAACTTCCACAACAGTCTCAGGCATCCTGTTGTCCCTGGGCCTCTTAGCAGAGCACTGCCTGAGCTCACCCTTCTCCCATATCCCACCCCTCTTTGTCTTTCTCTTTTTTCTCCCCCTCCCTAATTGGTTCACTTTTACTGATCCAGAAATCTAAATAGATATGTACAGAAATAAATTTACAGAGCCTCTTAATTTTAATAAAATCAGAATCTAAATAGTCTCATTGAAACGTTTCATTTTTATGAAATGGCCTCTTAGTATTAATTTTATAATCAATGCTTGGGGCCTTTGTTATTTTCAGTGATTTGTAGAATTTCACATTGCATTTAATATTTACTTAAAAAACAACTTTGCAATCAGTGAATATGTTTCTAGAGGTAAACTTTTATGACACAGTAGATCTAATCACAGTAGGTATTATTTTGATCAAGTAAATTTTTCTTCCCTTTTAGCATTCATTGTGTTTATCCCAACATTAAATATAATTTATAAAGCTTGGCTAACTTATTTTTATTTTTCTCCATTTAAAAGTTGTTCATCAGCTGAGTTAAGTAAGCTTTAAAAGTATTAAACTTAGAGTTTTAAATGTCCACACAAAGTCATGGGATGCCTGTTATCCTTTTTAACTTCACTCAACAGGCTTAAAATGAAAAACAATTTTAATGAATTCTTTATGCTCTTTAGGACTTAAAATTAGAAAAGAATGAAATTTTCAAACCAACTTATACTTCCATCAAGCATCTAAGTCTATTTAAACATATAAAATATATTTAATCCTAATTTCATAAAGTTTTAAGTACTTCGTAAGTAGTCATCCTGAAAAAAACAAGTAAACAAAATAATGCACACTTTAAACTTTTAAAATCTGTTATTAGGAGCTAATTTCCTCAAATGTTAAACATATTTACAACATAAAATACCGAAATATTAAAACCATTCCACATGCTTTAGAAGAAACGTAAAATTTAAAACATTTTACCTGGAAATCTAAACTAAGTAGGCTTTGCTTGGTGTCATTTAAGTCTCCAGATGAAAATGAAACAAAACCAGAGCTTTCTTTAAAACAAAGAAGGGAATGTTGAAAAATGTTAACTCACTTCTTAGTAAAATCTAAAATAACTGCTTCCCTGGGGAATACATGCCTTTCGCTTCTTTGTGCAGAAAATCAGCCAGAAGAGTAACCAGGGAAAATGGTTACCAAGGGAAATATTTGTTCTAAATCACAGGAAAAGGGGAAAGTGACAGCGGGGGAGAAAAGCATTCGTCTGTAGGCTGAGAAGGCAGTTAGAAGCACAAAAACGGGGCTTGATTAAGAAATGTGTGATTTTTGTAAACTAATTGTGTTTAAAATATCTTAACATTCATACTAGCCTGCGTATCACTTGAGCTTTATCAGACTGCAGAGATGCTGTTGTTGCCAAGTTAGAGGACTGTGCATTCCTAGGATGCCTTTAATTGGGGTGATGTTATTTAACTCTTTCATCATTTTTCTGCCAGCTACACCAATCTCACTTGCAATATTGTTAGCAAAACAAAAGGCTGTTATATATTAATGTCGTTGAAATTATGTAACTTCCACCTTTAAGCAATAACAAGAAAATATGCAAAGGAGCCATGAGGCTTCTGATTATGATTACTCTGGCAGATGAGTTATCTACTTCAGCCTCAGTTTTTTTCATCTGCAAATGAGCAGGTCAGAGACAGATGAAGGTTCCAGGCCCACAGTACTGCTTATGGGGTACTTTGGGTGAGTTACCTTCATTGTACAGCTGGGATGTTAATACCTTTCTTTCACATTTTTGTGCAAATGAATGTGCTATCCATTCATTATGTGAATGAATAGCATATACAAAATGCCTGTCATAGACTAGGTAATTATATCTTTTTTTTAGTTATTACTTACCTCAGAAGTCTAAATTATTTAACAGAGAGTAACTTCATTTTTTTTCTTCCTAAAAATCTTAACATGACCTAGACAGATCATATCAGGATGATGGAATGATCACATGGGGCACCCAAAATTCCAAAAATAACAAAACTATGTTTGCTTTTAAAAATGTAACACTGCAGGAGTTCCTGCTGTGGCACAACAGGATCAGTGGCATCATGGGAGCACTGGGTCGCAGGTTTGATCCCTGGCCCAGCAGAGTTGGTTAAGGATTGTGCATTGCCACAACTGCAGCTTAGGTCACAACTCTGGCTCAAATCTGGTCCCTGGCCCAGGAACTCCATGTGGCACGAGGCAGCAAAAAAAGAAAAAAAAAAAGTAGCATTGTGGAGTTCTCTTGTGGCTCAGTGGGTTAAGGATCCAGTGTTGTCACTGAAGCAGCTTAGGTCACTGCTGTGGCACAGGTTTGATTCCTGGCCCGGGAACTTCCACATGCTGTAGGTATGGCAAAAAAAAAAAAAAAAAAAGTAACACTGCACTACAAAATAATTAGCACTATTAGAAGACAAGAAATTTTGAAAAATTTCTTTAAGGCATAGGCTCTGACAAATGATGCCAAAGACCAAAACATCGAGAAAGGATGATTGTGTGGGTATTCCAGGTTTAGAAATTATAAATCCTAGGAATGGTGAGATTCACTGGACCCCAGTCCTCCTGACGTCTCCATCATTTGTTCCACATATTAGGCATTTCCATCTAAATTGAACTCATGCTCTTATCTACTTGGCCTTGGGTGGCTGATGGAACATGGAACCCCCATGTTCAGAGTCCAGACTTGCTCAACCCAATTACAATCACAGCTGACCATCTCTACCCACATATTCAGAGCCTTTGGTCAGTGTTTTTAACATGAGCAGATAGCCCAGGATTTCCAAACATTTGGGAAAATTCTAATATTGGAGATAGGAGTTCCCTCTCATCTCTCTGCCAGAATACCTACACACAATCAGAAAAGAGTTTTGGAGATTAAATCAGCAATGAGGTGTCACTACACACTTGAAACCAAAACACTGAGAATACCAAATGTGGGCTAAGAATGTGGAGCAACTAGAATTCTCATTCATCGCTGGTGGGAATACAAAACGGTACAACCACTTTGGCTTTTGTTTGTTTGGGGTTTTTTGCTTTTTAGGGCTGCATCTGCAGCATGCAGAAGTTCCCAGGCTAGGGGTTTTATCGAAGCTGAGGCCCCTGGCCTAGATCACAGTCACAGCAGCACCAGATTCGTGCCACATCTGCGACCTATACCACAGCTGACGGCAATGGAGTTCCCGTCATGACTCAGAGCTTAATGAATCCGACTAGGAACGATGAAGTTGCGGGTTTGATCCCTGGCCTTGCTCAGTGGGTTAAGGATCCAGCGTTGCCGTGAGCTGTGGCACAGGTTGCAGATGTGGCTTGGATCCCGCATTGCTGTGGCTCTGGCGTAGGCTGGCGGCTACAGCTCCAATTAGACCCCTAGCCCGGGAACCTCCATATGCCACGGGAGTGGCCCAAGAAATGGCAAAAAGACAAAAAAAAAAAAAAAAGATAAGAAAAGAAAACTAAACATACTGTTACAATATGACTCGTCAGTCATACTCCTTGGTGTATATACTCGTATAAGTTGAACATTTACATCCACATGAAAACCTGTAGACAGGAGTTCCCCTTGTGGCTTAGTGGTTGACGAACCTGACTTGCACCCCTGAGGACACAGGTTGATCAGTGGCCTCACTCAGTGGGTTAAGGATCTGGCGTTGCCTTGAGCTGTGGTGTAGGTCGCATACACAGCTCGGATGCAGCATTGCTGTGGCTGTGGCCTAGGCCGGCGGCAGCAGCTCCGATTGGACCCCTAGCCTGGGAACCTCCTTATGCCGCACCTGCAGCCCTAAAAGACAAAAAGACTAAAAAAAGAAAAAAAGAAAGAAAGAAAACCTGTAGACAGATGTTGACAGCAGTTTTATTCATAGTTGCCAAAACTTGGAAGCAACCAAGATGTATTTCAGTAGGTGAATAGATAGTCTTTGGTACATCCTACGATAGAATATTATTCAATGCTAAAAAGATATGGGCTATTAAGCCATGAAAAGACGTGGCGAAACCTTATATGCTTATTACTAGGAGAAAAAAGCCATTATGAAATGGATACATACTTTATGATTCCACCTATATGGCATTCTGGAAATGGCAAATCTATGAAAATAGTAAAAAGGTTGGTGGTTGCCAGGGCTTGAGGGGGAGGAATGAATAGGTAGAACACAGGAGTGAAAAATATTTTGTATGATATCATAATAATCAATACATGTCTTTATACAGTTGTCTAAGCCCATAGAATGTAAACTCTAAGAGTGAACTTTAATGTAACTGTGGACTTGGGTGATTATGATGTCAGTATAAGTTCATCACTTATAACCAATGCATCACTCTAGTGGGAGGTGTTGATTATGGGAGAGGCTGTGTGATGGGGATGTATGGAAAACCCCTGTACCTTCCTTTTTATTTTGCTGTGAATCTGAAATTGCTCTAAACAAGTCTTTTTAAAAAATGTAGCCTCATTTGAAATATGTACGTTGTTTTGGGAGGAAAAAATATATAGGTGACATGCAGTGTTACACACATTGCTCAGTGCAAATAGAAACTCTTATATTCTTTGAGGACAATTTAACGATACCTATACTCTGTCCCAGCATTTTACTTTAAGAATCTATTATAGAAACATATCTTTCTCTGCACAAGTACTTCAAAGTACTAGGAAGGTACTTCGAAGCATTATACCCATGATGAGATGGGAGTGGGGAAATTAACAAGATGTATTCTGATAGGGAACAGTAACCTCCCATAAAGCTGGGTAGAGAGACTGAAGTAACTGATACAAACATGCAAAGTTGTCTAAAATATACTGAGAGAAAAAGAAATTTCAAAATGTTACATGTACTATTATGTTACCTGCTTTGAACGTGTACAGTTTAGCATCATCTAGAGAACAAATTGGAAGGAATAAACAACAAACTATTAGTGGATATCTTTGGGTATTGGAATTATGTGAGGATTTTAGTATGTAATTCCATATTTTTTAATGTTTTGAGCTTTTCATACCAGAGAAAAACAACTTTTTAAAAAATTTTAATCAGAAAAAGAAGTAACTTAAATAGTAGCATAGAGGAGTCACCAAGATTATCATACCAAGACTGGCAAAGCAGCAAAGAACTAGATTATGTAGTTTTTGAGGTCCCTGCTCTAAAATCTTGTGGGTTAATGGACTGTTACATGAGTCCTTCTGCAGAAACTATTTTAACCACAGTAATACATGGAAAATGCTGGTATTAGTGTTCCCTTCCCTTTTATTATTGCAGCCATAACTATGTCCTAAAACTTGGCCCTGACAGTACTCTGCGGAGGTTGGTGTTGGTCCCAAACAGGATGTGAACAAGTCCCTCAGTGCCCAGGCTACAAGCAAGGCCAGTGCAGGTTCCAACTCCAAAACATGTGTTTGAGTCAAGTCACCTTTTCAGTATATAGAGCACCAGTAAGTTAGTTTTCCTTTTAAGGGTATGTTTGTTTTCCCTGTGACAACTTTGTAGCTAACACTCAGATAAAGCTAAATTTTGGAAATTTCAAGTAAGGCCCCTCTCATAAATGGGAGCCTTATCTTGCTTCAGCCTGTACTATATCCTCTCCTCCTGCCATAGTCAAATGCCTTTTCAGCTAATTCGCACTGAAGTGTGACAGCTGCTTCATTTGCTTTCATTGAACTTACCCTCTCAAAGGGATGTCTCCATTTAGGTAGACTGCTGAAACATAAATATGCTGTGATATATTCTCCTAGCCTTCTCCTATCAGTGGACATTAGCATTGTTTCCTTTCTCTGAGTTTTGGTGCATTCTTCCAGATTGATTTCCAAAGAGATTTCAGTAATGTATATGCCCACCAGAAATATGTAAAATGCCAATTTATCTGCTACTTTATTTTCATATTTTGAATAGGTAGCAACTATAAGTAGCTTAAAATTTTTAAACATAATTAAATTTGGGGGTTTTGGTATCCATATTGTCAGATTGGATGATTCTCCCAACCTTCCCATCAAAGACAACTAAAAACGCTGGATCATTATTAAGAAAACATCTTAAAATATTTAATGAACTTTAAAAAAGACCATGAGGAATTACTGGGCCTAGATCTGAGAGGGTCTATGAGCACCTCTTTGCCCTGGCAGTATTTGTCAGAAATATTTAAGAGCAAAAACAACAACGAAATAGAAAAATTTACACAGGAGACAAGATCGACAATGCCAAAAAAAATTTTTTTCTGAAACAAAACTGATAAAATAAGTAGCAAGACTGACCTAATCAAACTGACAAGCTTTTGCACAGCAAAGGAAACCAAAAAGAAAACAAAAAGACAACTCACAGAATGGGAGAAGATAGCTTCAAATGATGCAACTGACAAGGGCTTAATCTCTGAAATATACAACTCAACAGCAAAAAAGCCAACCACCCAATGGAAAAATAGGCAAAAGACTTGAATAGACATTTCTCCAAAGAAGATATACAGATGTCCAACGAGCACGTGACAAAATGCTCCACATTACTGATTATTAGAGAAATGCAAATCAAACCTCACATCAGTCAGGTTGCAGATGAGGTTCGGATCTGGTGTTGCTGTGGCTCCGATTGGACCCCTAGCCTGGGAACCTCCATATGTCACGGGTGTGGCCCTAAAAAAGACCAAAAAAAGAAAGAAAGAAATAGAAGGGAATACCTTAGTCTGTTAGAGTATCTACAAGAAACAACATACTCTCACTCTTAGCTATACACCCAAGAGAAGTGGAAACATCAATCCACATGGAAACTTGTACATGTATTTCACATTTTGTAGCTACAATATTCATAACAGCCAAAATATGAAACAACTCAAATATCCATCAGCTGATGAATAGATAGAAAGGGGAAGTCTGTTTCTGCAATGGAATATTAATCAGCGATAAAAAAGAATGAAGCACTGATACATGCTACAACATGGATGTGGATGAACCTCAAACACATTATGTTCTGTGCAAGAAGCCAGTCCCAAGAGGCCACATATTGTACATTTATAGGAAATGTCTAGGATAGGAAAATCCACAGAAGCAGAAAGCAGATGAGTGGTTGTTGGAGTAAAGATGGTGGGAGTTGGGATGGCAGGATGGGAGTGACTATTAGCGGGTACAAGTTTCTTTGGAGAGTGACAAAAATGTTCTAAAAATAGGTAGTGGTGCTAGCTCCCAACTGTGAATACATCAAAAACTACTAAGTTGTATAATTTAAAAGGGTGAATTTAATGATATATAGATATCTCAGTAAAGTTACTATTAAAAAATACTTGGGTTGGATTGGGTGTTTGTGACTAGCAAATGCAATCTGTTATCTCTAGAATGGATAAACAAGAAGGTCCAATTGGATAGTGCAGGAAACTATATTTAGTATCATCTAATGAACCGTAATGGGAAAGAACATAAAAAGAATGTATATATTAAAAAAAGCTGAATCACTTTGCTGTACACCCAAAACTAACACAACATTGTAATTAGCTATGCTTCAATTAAAATAAAGAAGTTAAAATGAAAAACAAAGACTTCTCAGAATGCTCAGTGGTGAGGATCATGGCCAGTGGAGTAAAGCAAGAGAATTAAAAAAAAAAAAAAAAAAGGTATAAGAAGGAGTTTCCATTGTGGCTCAGTGGGTTAGGAAACCAACATAACATCTGTGAGGATGCGGGTTCCATCCCTGGCCTCACTTAGTGGGTTAAGGATCCGGCATTGCCATGAGCTGTGGGGTAAGTCACAGATGGGGCTTGGATCCTTTGTTGCTATGGCTGTGGTGTAGCCCCGCAGCTACAGCTCCAATTTGACCCTTAGCCTGGGGACGTCCATATGCCACAGGGGTGGCCCTAAAAAGAAAATAGAAAGTATAAGTAGAAAAGTAAAGGAAAGAAAAAACTGTTATTAGGGGAAATGATTGTGTGTATATAGAAAATCTTAAAGGGGAGGACAAAATGAGTAAAGGGATCAACTATGTAGAGACAGATGGAAAATAAATTTTAAGTGGGGAGCATATTGCAGGTAGAAATACAATGTTGTACATATGTAACTTTTATGTTATAAA
This sequence comes from Phacochoerus africanus, assembly GCF_016906955.1. Lineage (NCBI taxonomy): Eukaryota > Metazoa > Chordata > Mammalia > Artiodactyla > Suidae > Phacochoerus > Phacochoerus africanus. The sequence goes on from NC_062548.1 coordinate 403,509, forward strand.
TCTGTGTTAGCTCAATAAAAAAAGAAAATCTGAAATAACTTTCACATAGATTATTAAATCATGTAAACGTGTTTTCCAGATACACAATCATTATATAAAAATCAATTGTGTCTTTCTACAGTTAGAGAATGAAATCAAGAAAAAGATGTATTTCCTTTTTTTTTTGATAGAATTAATAAATTCTAAAATGTCTATAGAAATACAGAGGTCAGGGAGTTCCCCTGTGGTGCAACAGGCTAAGGATCCATCATTGTCACTGCAGTGGCTCAGGTTGCTGCTATGGCATGGGTTTGATGCTTGGTCCAGGAATCTCTAAGTGCCACAGGTGCAGCCAAAAAAAAAAAAGAAAAGAAAAGAAATACAAAGACCAAGGAATAACCAAGCCATTTTTTTCAATTTCTGAATTATTAAGATAATTTTATTATCATTAATTTTTTATAGTCCTATGTATTTTTTCATTTTTTATTTTTTATTTTTTGAAATATAGTTGATTTATGATGTCAGCCATGCTTGAAAAAGAATAAAGCTAGAGGATTTTCTGTCCTAAATATCAAATCTTATTATAGGAGGCTACAGTAATTAAGACAATTTGGTAAAGGCACAGGAAAAACAATAGACCAGTGGAACAGAAAGTAGCACAAAGGACTTATTCACATTTGGCTACTTGATTTATGAGAGAAGCGGGCCTACCAGATGTATTTAGAGGGACTGAGGAACAAAGGAGAGACTGAAGATATGAAAACAGGCCCTGGAGTTACTTTGTTATGCTCTAGAAAGTAGAACCAGAATCAGTGGAAGAGGATAGAGATAGGCAGATTTGACTCAGATGGGCTGAGTTTAAAAAACAAACAGAAAACCTTTCTCATAACTAGAACTGTCCAGCTGAGCTGCCTACTGAGATCCTGAGTCCTCTAGGTGACATTCCATTGGGAATGCTACAGAAGCAAACAACTTCTCAGGATGTCTTTTTTTTTTTTTTGGTCTTTTCTCTTTTTCTTTTTTACAGTCACACCTACGGCATATGGACGTTCCCAGGCTTGAGGTTCAATCAGAGCTGCAACTGCTGGCCTATGCCACAGCCAAGGCAGCAGCAGATCCAAGCCACATCTGCAGCCTACTCCACAGCTTGCAGCAACCTTCAGATCCTTTACCCACTGAGTAAGGCCAGGGATCAAACCCTCATCCCCACGGATACTATGTCCAGTTCTTAACCTGCTGAGCCGCAATGGGAACTCCCAGTGATACCATTTTAATGCTAAGGCCCCATGTGCCTTCTTAAGATGGCATTGTCAGGCCGCAGTGACTACTGAGGTTCATTCCTTGTCTGTGGACTTCCCTTACTCCCTGAGTGAGTTTGATCAGAGTCTAAGCTTAGCAGTACGGCCCATGTGGACAAGCAGAGGGAGGTTCTAAGTCAAGTTCTCTGTCCATGGGTCCTTTAGTCCTCTAGGTCTGCATCCCTTCTTTGAAGTCCCAGACCCTGCATTTCCCTGTTGAGCATATCAGGCAGAGAACACATTGGTGGGTTCCTCTGCATTAAATCTGGGTGTATAAACAAACTCAAATGTACACATGGTGCAACTTGAGGGTATTGAGGGGCTGAAGTTTTGTTTGTTTGTTTGTTTTTTGTCTTTTTGCCATTTCTTGGGCCATTCCTGGGGCATATGGAGGTTTCCAGGTTAGGGGTCCAATTGGAGCTGTAGCCACTGGTCTACACCAGAGCTACAGCAATGCAGGATCCAAGCTGCATCTGCGACCTACACCACAGCTCATGGCAACGCGGGATCCTTAACCCACTAAGCAAGGCCAGAGATCGAACCCATAACCTCATGGTTCCTAGTTGGATTCGTTAACCACTGAGCCATGATGGGAACTCCATGAAGTCTTGATAAGAGAAAATAATCTAATGAAGTAGTGCAGCTCCTTGTATTAAGAATTGAGTAGCTGGAGTTCCTGTCGTGGCTCAGCAGAAACGAATCTGACTAGTATCCATGAGGATGCATTCACTCAGCAGGTTAAGGATCCAGCGTTGCCATGAGCTGTGGTGTAGGTCCCAGACACAGCTTGGATCTGTCATTGCTGTAGCTGTGGAGTAGGCCAGCAGCTGCAGCTCCAATTTGACCCCTAGGCAGGGAACCTCCATACGCCACAGCTGTGGCCCTAAAAAGAAAAAGTTATAAATCAAACTAGCAAATAGTTAAATTAATTATGATTGAGGACCATTCTCTTACCCTGTCAAGGATCCTTTGTAATGATCCAGAAGGCTGAACTTCTAAAAATTCACCTCCACAAGAACATGGTGGCTCAAGAAGGAACAGGATAGTGGCCCATCACACTTCCTACCCCATGCCACATGATGCCTCAAATTGTAACCTGCTTCTATGGACAGCCAGCCATGCTTCCAAGTTCCTCCTCAACCTCATATAAGCAAACCCTTGAGGCCCAGGTTGGTCACACTAGCAGCTTGGTGTGTCTTCAGGGTGACAGAGCCAGAGAAAGACAGAGCCAGGGAAAAAGCCTGCCTGGGTCCTAGAAACAAAACCACTAGGGCAGGAAATTGGATTGTTAGGAGCATACCTAGGGTGTGATCTTGCAGGGGGCAGGGATGCTAGCTGTGCGAGTGTGTGTGGGCACCTGGCTCAATGGGGAGGGGAAGGCCAGCATGGAGACCAGTTCAGAGACTCCCTGAGATCCCCTCACCTCCTTTCATCTTTTACTGCCCTCAGCCCACTGCCACATCGTAAATATTGATATTCCCTGTGCTCCATAGTTTTTTTCTCTTTCCTTGCTCTCCCTCATGATCTTGTTCATCTGTTAAGCAAACATAAATGAACACTAATTACATTGCTTTAACATATGTCAATGACAGATCCATTCTGGGCTCTAAACTCTTTCCTGAGCTTTATATTCAAATTGCCAACTTCCATTTGTTCAGCTTGGCTTGGATCTCTCCCACACGTTGCATCAGCACACTAAAAGAACAAGATGTACTGTCTAACCCCCCAAATTTTGTTATTTTCCCTGTATTCCTTATTGTGGATAACTCATGGAAATGCAGAAATGCAAGGTTTACCTAATTACTGGTTTTACTGCTTGAAGGGGTTTTAAATTTTGGTTTTGTCTCTGCTTTTTATAGCTGTTTATTTAAGTTAAAGCTTGAAAGAGAGATGTGAGTTTATATCATGTCCCTCCAGGCAGGATCTTGTTTTGCTTATCCAAACCAACCTGTTTGAATGCATGTAATATTCTGACAAGGTTTCAAGAGAGTTTAGGCTACAGGAGAAATATTTTGTGGGAAGAAAATCACATTTGGTATTTATGGTTTAATTTCCATTCTTCGAAAATACAATAAGTAATTTTTTGCCATAAGACTCTACATTCAGAGCTTAAAATATGATGCTTATTAGAACTTAAATAGTTTTGTAGAGTTTTAAAAATAACCCAGGAATAGACATATTTAGTGCGTCCGTTCACAGAATCGACCTGTTTCATTCATACTCTGTACATGATGGGGATGGAAGAAAAACAAAAGAACCAGCATTAAACGAGTTCCACCATGTGCCAGATGCCTAGTTCTCTGCTAGGCACAGTACTCAATAAATTCTTCAACCAATAATGTACATTGTTATCCTCCAGTTTACAGAGGAAGAAAGCTGAAGCATTACTGAGGCTAAATGAGGAAACCAAAGCTTCACGGACTTAAATGATTTGCCTAACTTGCTGGGAGATGGGAGAGCTAAGAGTGACTTCAATTTGGTCTGATTTCTTTTTTCCAATAACAGTCAAGCTAGAGTCACTTTTCAGTTCATCCCTGCAGTGTTCCTTCCCCCAGCCGACATGGAAGGATGCGTAGAACTATATTCTTCAGCCCACATCAGCAGAAACCGACTCTCATCACCATTATGGCTCCATATGCCCATAAAGCCATGCCTTTGAGATGAAAACCAGATTGCCTCAGTGTTTCAATAGCAGACACGATGAAAGTCATTGCAGAGAAGTCAGGGCCAGAATTCAGCTTGGCCTCTTGCTTCCCAGGGAGGACTGGGTGAGTTGCACCCTCCTCTGGAACTAGGTTCTTATCTTTAAAGAAAGGCCCCTGTTGACAACTCAGTTATTTCTCTCTGGTGTTCTGGATGTGTTGTTCCCACTTTGAGATGAGCCACCATAGCCACAGCCTCCAGAAATGGTCTTTTCCTATAATTTTCCTCCTGCAAACCCTGAAACCCATGCTTTAGCGTGAGGTTTATGAGAAGATTACACATATGGTAGTTTTAACATTTGCTGGGAATGGGATTCTTTTCTACTGATACACTGTCTGAAGGAGATGGCTATAAATCAGAGCAACCACAATATTTATAAAGGTATTTAGTGAAAAAGACTTTGGCAACCAGTTAACTCATCACTCATGAGGGATAAAGTGAAGTTCGCATGAGGTTTAATAAATCAAATACAGTGTTTGTCCATGGCCTCACTTTTTCCCCATTACTGGTGGGTGATATCATCTTTTTGGTTTCCATCAGAATCTTTCAGCATCCAGGAGTAGAAAAACATTAATGTTAACTTCGTTTATTATGCTGTATTTCCATTTTTAAACAGAAATTTAATTCTCCAAATATGTGGACGCAGTTTTCAAACTCATCTAGGGTTTATGGAATTTTTATGAGTAGTATTCTGGAAATTACTGACTTTTTTGTATATGTGCAAGGACATTGTTTTTGAATTAAGTTCTTTGCTCAGTTTGCTCAGATGAAACTCTGATCTTAAAAAGAATAAAACTAGGAGTTCCCGTCGTGGCGCAGTGGTTAACGAATCCGACTAGGAACCATGAGCTTGCGGGTTCGGTCCATGCCCTTGCTCAGTGGGTTAACGATCCGGCATTGCCGTGAGCTGTGGTGTAGGTTGCAGACGCGGCTCGGATCCCGCGTTGCTGTGGCTCTGGCGTAGGCCGGTGGCTACAGCTCCGATTCAACCCCTAGCCTGGAAACCTCCATATGCCGCGGGAGCAGCCCAAGAAATAGCAACAACAACAACAACAACAAAAGACAAAAGACAAAAAAAAAAAAAAAGAATAAAACTAGGAGTTCCCATCGTGGCATAACGGAGGCCAATCCGACTAGGAACCATGAGGTTGCAGGTTCGACCCCTGGCCTTGCTCAGTGGGTTAAGGATCCGGCGTTGCCGTGAGCTGTGGTCTAGGTCATAGACGCGTCTGGGATCTGGTGTTGCTCTGGCTCTGTCATAGGCCGGCGACAATTCTGATTAGATCCCTAGCCTGGGAACCTCCATATTCCACAGGTTCAACCCCCAAAAAGACAAAAAAATAAAATAAAATAAAGTAAAACTAACCCCCTACCTCATATTATAACACAATGTAAAATTTTTTATTTTTGATTAAAGTACAGTTGATTTACAGTATTGTGCCAATTTCTGCTGTACAGCAAAGTGGCCCAGTCATATATATATATATAATTTTTCTCATATTATCTCCCATCATGCTCTATTCTAAGAGCTTGGATATAGTTCCCTGTGTTATCCAGTAAATTTAGAAATTACTAGAAAATGCAAAGAAGACTAAAATTATCCATGATCATACCACTGTTCAAATAACTTATGCATGAATAATAGTATTTTAAAATACAATGTTCATCTTTACCCTGCATTTTTCTGCCAGAGTGAAGTGCGCGAGCGTTGCCTCTGACAGACACATGCCTATAACCTCTGCCTTGCCACAGTGGGGTAATTAACAATACTAAAAGAAACAAGGATTGTTTTAAAAACTCAGGCCTCCACTTTCTGATAGCCTGCTCTTTACTTCGGTATCATCTTTTCCAAGATTTCTCCAGTTCCACAGTTCTCTCATAGTACATGGGCTATACTACTTTGCCAGCACTGATTATACCCTGCTTTATATTGTAAAATGGTAGTTTCCATATGTCTTCCCCAAATGTATGTAAATTCCTTAACAACTTACACATACTTGTGCCAGAGACTGAATCATTCAGCAGGTTTTTACTGAGTGCATCTTGAGCTCATTGTGGAAATCTGTAACAATAAATAAGTTTGACAAAGTTCTCATAGTCGATTAAAGTCAGTTCTTTTTTTTTTTTTTTTTTTGTCTTTTTGCCATTTCTTGAGCTGCTCTCATGGCATATGGAGGTCCCAGGCTAGAGCTCTAATTGGAGCTGTAGCTGCCAGCCTACGCCACAGCCACAGCAATGCAGGATCCGAGCCGCATCTGCAACCTACACCACAGCTCCTGGCAACACCGGATCCTTAACCCACCGAGCAAGGCCAGGGATCGAACCCACAACCGCATGGTTCCTAGTCGGTTTTGTTAACCACTGAGCCATGGCAGGAACTCTGAAAGTCAGTCCTTATTTACTAAGGGCTCAAACAAGTGGCTGCCTTGGTATTAAACAGTGTGATCATTTCTGTGACTGGGTTGTTGGGGTGTCCTTGGAAGCATGCAGGAGATACCTATCAGGAGTTGTTAGAGCAGTTTTTAGCAACATTCAACACAGATGATTCCTCCCTTCTTCCAGCCTTTACCTCACTTCATAATTTCCTTTTCTAGTTCCTCCTCTTCATTGACCTGACCTCAGGCCTGAGACTTCTCCTTTAACTATAATTTCTCTCCAGGTATGCTTGCTTACCTGAATACCAATCTATATGCTGGTAATTTCCAGCTGTTTTCTTGACATACCTGCTTCAATGTCTGGGAATCACCTCAAAGAGATCTAGCTATTTATTCAATATGACTATAGTCATATTTAAACTGAAACTTGAGGAGTTCCCTTTGTGGCTCAACACATTAAGAACCCAAATAGTATCCATGAGGATATCGGTTTGATCCCTGGCCTCGCCTCGCCCAGTGGGTTAACAGTCACATTGCCACAAACTGTGGTGTAGGTTGCAGATGCAACTCAGATCTGGTCTTGCTGTGGCTGTGATGTAGGCCAGCAGCTGCAGCTCTGATTGATCCCTAGCTTGAGAACTTCCATATGCTGCAGGTGTGGCCTTAAAAGAAAAATAGAAGGAAAAATAAACTGAAACTTGAAAGTTAAATAAGAGTTTGGATACAGAAGGGACCAGCAAAAGAGAATGTTCTAGCTCGAGAGGATAGTGTGTGAGAAAGGGCTGTGATGAAACTGACACCTTTTAGAAAATGAAAATGACCATGAGGTGTGGAAGACTAAATGTAGGAGAGAAGCAGCCAGCTCTCTAAGGCTTTAAAAGTGATGTTTGAGGTCTGGGGCTTTACTTAAAGTTTGCAGGGGAGGAGCGTAACCAGTTTGGTGTTTTAGAAAGACAACCGTGGTATAGCTTATGAAGTGAGTAGAAGGATCCAATCTAGGGACCTGGCTCCATTTATAAGAGACTATTATTGCAGTAATTCAAGAGAAGGAGATATCTTTATGAGGGTATGGGGGAATCAAGAGCTAAGTAGATAATGTTTTGCCAATATTCTCTCAGAGTTTTATGTTATCCTGTCTTATTTTGAGTTTATTTTTATGTATGGTGTGAGGAGGGAGTATTCTAACTTTACATGGGGGTTGTCCAACTTTCCCAGCATGACTTGCTGAAGAGAGTTTTCTTCATATATATGTATTTTTTTTCTTTTTTCTTTCTCTCTTTTTTTTTTCTTTTTGTCTTTTTTGCTTTTTCTAGGGCCGCTCCTGCAGCACATGGAGGTTCCCAGGCTAGGGGTCGAATTGGAACTGCAGCCACTGGCCTACTCCAGAGCCACAGGAATGCGGGATCTGAGCCACGTCTGCGACCTACACCGCAGCTCATGGCAATGCCGGATCCTTAACCCACTGAGCAAAGCCAGGATCGAACCTGCAACCTCATGGCTCCTAGTCGGATTCGTTAACCAATGAGCCACAACAGGAACTCCTCATTGTATATTCTTATCTCCTTTCTGAAAGATTAATTGATGGTAGGTATGTGGTTTCTTTCTGGGCTCTCTAGTCTGTTTCATTGATCCTATGTCTGTTTTTGTGCCAATTCCATGCTGTTTTGATGACTATAGCTTTGTAGCATTGTCTGAAGTTTGACAATCTTTTTTTCTCAGAATTGCTTTGGCAGTTTTGGATATTTTATGGTTCCACATATATTTTAGGAATTTTTCTTTTTCTTTTTTTTTTTGGTTCTGTGAAAAATGCCATGGGTAATTTGATAGGGATCGCATTAAATCTATAGATTTGTTTTGGGTAGTATGGACATTTTAACAATATTAATTCTTCCAATCCAAAATCATGGGATATCTCTCTTATTTCATTAAAGCATCTTCAGTTTCCTTTATCAATGTTTTGTAGTTCTCAGCTTATAAGTCTCACCTCCATGGTCGTGTTTATTCCTAAGGTTTTTTTCTTTCTTTTTCTTTTTTTTGGGGGGGATGCAATTTTAAAAGGGATTTTTTTGTTTAAATTCCCATTCTGTTATTTCATTATTAGTATAAAAAATGTGACAGATTTCTGTCTTAATCTCATATCCTGCTACCTTGCTGAATTCATTTATCAGTTGTACTAATTTTTGTGTGGAGTCTTTAGGGTTTTTTATTTATAGTATCATGTCATCTGCCTATAATAACAGTTTACCTCTTCCTTTCCTATTTGGATACCTTTTATTCCTTAGTCTTGTCTGATTGCTGAGGCTAGGACTTCTAATACTTTGTTGAAAAGAAGAGGTAAGAGTGAGCATCCTTATCTTGTTTCAGATTTTAGTGGCAAGATTTTTAGCTTTTGACTTTGAGTATTGTGTTGGCTGTGGATTTGTCATAAATAGCTTTTATTATGTTGAGATATGTTCCCTCTATAGTCGTTTGTTAAGAGTTTTTATCATAAATGGATGTTGAATTTTATCCAATGCTTTTCCTGCATTTATTGAGATGGTCATTGTGGTTTTTGTCTTGTCTTTTGTTGATGTGGTCTATCACATTGATTTGCAGATATAGAACCATCCTTGTAATCCTGGGATGAATCCACCCTGATTGTGATGTATGACCTTTTTTATGTGTTGCTGGATTTAATACCGTACTTTTTTTTTTTTTTTTGCTGTAATTTTTTCCCCCTTCCTTCCTTTCGCTTTTTAGGGTCATACCTGTGGCATATGGAAGTTCCCAGGCTAAGAGTCAAATTTAATCTGCAGTTGCTGGCCTACACCACAGCCACAGGAACATCACATCAGAGCCAGGTCTGCAACCCACACCACAGCTCACAGCAACACTGGATCCTTAACCCACTGTGCACAGCCAGGGATCAAACCCACATCCTCATGGATACTAGTCAGGCTCATAACTTGCTGAGGCACAACAGGAACTCCTGTACTTTTCTTTTTTGGTAACATCTTTGGTTTTGGTATAAAGGTGATGCAGTTTCTAACAAAAATCATAGCAATGTTTTCTTAAGTCAGTTTCCCAGGGGAGTAGAAATAAAAGTAAAAACAAATACATGGGACATAATCAGGCTTATAAGCTTTTGCACAGCCAAGGAAACCATAAACAAGATGAAAATACAACCTACAGATTGGAAGAAATTATTTGCAATCAATGTAACCTCCAGGTCTTTTTTTTTTTTTTTAACTTTTTAGGGCTGCACCTGCAGCATATGAAAGTTCCCTATGCCACAGCCACAGCAACACAACGTCTGAGCTGCATCTGCAGTGCCAGATCCTTAACCCACTGAGCAAGGCCAGGGATCAAACCCACATCCTCATGTATACTAGTCGGGTTCGTAACCTGCTGAGCCACAACGGGAACTCCAAGATCTACAAGGTCTTAATCTCCAAAATATACAAACAGCTAATATAACTTTATTACAAAAAAACAAACAACTCAATCAAAAAAATGGAAGGAAAACCTAATAAAATTTTCTTCTAAGGGAGTTCCCGTTGTGGTGCAGTGGTTAACGAATCCGACTAGGAACCATGAGCTTGCGGGTTTGGTCCATGCCCTTGCTCAGTGGGTTAACAATCCAGCGTTGCCGTGAGCTGTGGTGTGGGTTGCAGACGCGGCTCAGATCCCGCGTTGCTGTGGCTCTGGCGTAGGCCTGTGGCTACAGCTCCGATTCAACCCCTAGCCTGGGAACCTCCATATGCCGCAGGAGCAGCCCAAGAAATGGCAAAAAGACAAAATAATAATTATATATATATATATATATATATATATATATATATATATATAACCAGGCCTTTGGGCAAGGTTTATAAAAATTACAAGAACTCATAGAATTATAAACTTTCTAAAATAAGCACTTTCAGGAGTGCTCTCGTGGCTCAGAGGGTTAAGGATCTGACATCGTCACTGTAACAGTTTGGGCTGCTGCTGTGGCACAAGTTCAAGCCTTGGCCCAGGAACTTCTACTTGCCAGGGGTGCGACCAAAGAAAGAAACAAAAGAAGCACTTTCACACATTGTTGGTAGAAATATAAATTGATAGATTTTTTATATAGGTCATTTCATCAGCCTTTACTAAATGTTAAGCCATTCTGCTTCTAAAATTTTATCTATCAAAAAATTGTGCACAACACAAATGTACAAAATTATCTTAGAAGGAGTTCTAATTATGGCTTAGTGGGTTAAAAACCCGACTAATATCCATGAGGATGCAGACTTAATCCCTGGCCTCACTTAGTGGGTTAAGGAACTGGTGTTGCAGCAAGCTGTGGTATAGGTTACAGGTGCAGCTTGGATCCAGTGCTGTTGTGACTGTGGCTTCAGACTGCAGGTGCAACTCCAATTCGACCCCTTTCCTGAGATCTTTCATATGCCACAAGTGTATTCCTAAAAAGAAAAAAAAAAAAAAAGTCTTAGGATATTCACTGAAGTATGTACACTACTGAAAAAATTACAAGGGGGAGTTCCCATCTGACTGGTATCCATGAGGACGCAGGTTCAATCCCTGGCCTTGCTCAGTGGGTTAAGGATCTGCATTGCCATGAGCCGTGGTGTAGGTCGCAGACGTGGCTCAGATCTGGCATTGCTGTGACTGTGCTGTAGGCCAGCAGCTACAGCTCCGATTCAACTCCTAGCCTGAGAAGAACAAGAAAGGAAGGAAGGAAGGCGAGAAGGAGAAAGATTACAAAGAACCTAAAAGATTGTCAATAGACAGTTAAATTACCATATATTATACATCTATACAATGGCTTAACTTATTGCCTTAAAAATAACAAAGTAGACTTGTGTTTATTGATGCCGGATATATCTTGGATATATTATATGGCAAAAGCCATCGTAAGTAGTCTGTATGGCAAATGTGTTTTATTGAGAGTTTTGTTTATTCCAGGCAGTGGATATAAAGAATACCAAAAACTGATAAAGAAAAATGGGCAAGCAGTTTCAACAGACTGATTATAAAATTCACATGGCCAATAAACACTTGTAAACGTTCGAGTCCACTGGTCAGATAGGGGAGAAGCTATTTTATTTTATTTTTTATTTTATTTTCCCACTGTACAGCAAGAGGATCAAGTTATCCTTACATATATACATTACAATTACATTTTTTCCCCCACCCTTTGTTCTGTTGCAACATGAGTATCTAGACAAAGTTCTCAATGCTACTCAGCAGGATCTCCTTGTAAATCTATTCTAAGTTGTGTCTGATAAACCCGAGCTCCCGATCCCTCCCACTCCCTCCCCCTCCCATCAGGCAGCCACAAGTCTCTTCTCCAAGTCCATGATTTTCTTTTCTGAGGAGATGTTCATTTGTGCTGGATATTAGATTCCAGTTATAAGTGATATCATATGGTATTTGTCTTTGTCTTTCTGGCTCATTTCACTCAGTATGAGATTCTCTAGTTCCATCCATGTTGCTGCAAATGGCATTATGTCATTCTTTTTTATGGCTGAGTCGTATTCCATTGTGTATATATACCACCTCTTCCGAATCCAATCATCTGTTGATGGACATTTGGGTTGTTTCCATGTCCTGGCTATTGTGAATAGTGCTGCAATGAACATGCGGGTGCATGTGTCTCTTTTAAGTAGAGTTTTGTTCGGATAGATGCCCAAGAGTGGGATCGTGGGGTCATATGGAAGTTCTATGTATAGATTTCTAAGGTATCTCCAAACTGTTCTCCACAGTGGCTGTACCAGTTTACATTCCCACCAACAGTGCAGGAGGGTTCCCTTTTCTCCACAGCCCCTCCAGCACTTGTTATTTGTGGACTCATTAATGATGGCCATTCTGACTGGTGTCAGGTGGTATCTCACGGTAGTTTTGATTTGCATTTCTCTTATAATCAACGACGTTGAGCATTTTTTCATGTGTTTGCTGGCCAACTGTATATCTTCCTTGGAGAAATGTCCATTCAGGTCTTTTGCCCATTTTTCCGTTGATTGATTGGCTTTTTTGCTGTTGGGTTGTGTAAGTTGTTTATATATTCTAGAGATTAAGCCCTTGTCGGTTGCATCATTTGAAACTATTTTCTCCCATTCTGAAAGTTGTCTTTTTGTTTTCTTTTTGGTTTCCTTTGCTGTGCAAAAGCTTTTCAGTTTGCTTAGGTCCCATGAGTTTATTTTTGCTCTAATTTCTATTGCTTTGGGAGACTGACCTGAGAAAATATTCATGATGTGGATGTCGGAGAGTGTTTTGCCTATGTTTTCTTCTAGGAGTTTGATGGTGTCCTGTCTTCTATTTAAGTCTTTCAGCCATTTTGAGTTTCTTTTTGTGCATGGTGTGAGGGTGTGTTCTAGTTTCATTGCTTTGCATGCAGCTGTCCATGTTTCCCAGCAATGTTGGCTGAATAGACTTTCTTGTTCCCATTGTATGTTCTTGCCTCCCTTGTCAAAGATTAATTGACCACAGGTGTCAGGGTTTATTTCTGGGTTCTCTATTCTGTTCCATTGGTCTGTCTGTCTGTTTTGATACCAGTACCACACTGTTTTGATGACTGTGGCTTTGTAGTATTTCTTGAAGTCTGGGAGAGTTATGCCTCCTGCTTGGTTCTTGTTTCTCAGGATTGCTTTGGCGATTCTGGGTCCTTTGTCGTTCCATATAAATGTTTGGATTGTTTGTTCTAGTTCTGTGAAAAATGTCATGGGTCATTTGATAGGGATTGCATTGAATCTGTAGCTTGCTTTGGGTAGTATGGCCATTTTTACAATATTGATTTTTCCAATCCAGGGACATGGAATATCTTTCCATTTCTTTCCATCTTCTTTGATTTCTTTGATTAAAGTTTTATAGTTCTCGGATATAGGTCCTTTACCTCTTTGGTCAGGTGTATTCCGAGGTATTTGACTTTGTGAGGTGCAATTTTAAAAGGTATCGCATTTTTGTATTCCTTCTCTAATATTTCATTGCTGGTATACAGAAATGCAACTGACTTCTGAATGTTCATCTTATATCCTGCTACTTTGCTGAATTTATGAATCAGTTCAAGGAGTTTTGGGGTTGAGTCCTTAGGGTTTTCTATGTATAGTATCATGTCGCCTGTGTACAGTGACAGTTTGATCTCTTCTCTTCCTATATGGATGCCTTTTATTTCTTTTGTTTGTCTAATTGCTGTGGCTAGGACTTCCAAAACTATGTTGAAGAGCAGTGGTGAGAGTGGGCATCCCTGTCTTGTTCCAGATTTGAGTGAGAAGGCTTTCAGTTTTTCCCCATTGAGTATTATATTTGCTGTGGGTTTATCATAAATGGCTTTGGTTATGTTCAGGAATGTTCCCTCTATACCCACCTTGGCGAGGGTCTTGATCATGAATGGATGTTGGACTTTGTCAAATGCTTTTTCTGCGTCTATTGAGATGATCATATGATTTTTGACTTTTTTTTTGGTTAATGTGGTGTATGATGCTGATTGATTTGTGTATGTTGAACCATCCTTGTGAACCTGGGATGAACCCTACCTGGTCATGGTGTATAATTTTTTTTGATAATGTTGTTGGATTCAGTTGGCTAAGATTTTGTTGAGAATTTTTGCATCTATATTCATCAATGATATTGGGCGATAGTTTTTTTTTTTCTTTTTGGTGGTATCTCTGTCTGGTTTTGGAATGAGGGTGATGGTGGCATCATAGAATGTCTTTGGGAGTATTCCTTCTTCTTCAACCTTTTGAAAAAGTTTAAGGAGGATGGGCACCAATTCCTCTTTATATGTTTGATAGAATTCGCCTGTGAAGCCATCTGGTCCTGGACTTTTATTTGTAGGGAGTGTTTTTATGACATCTTCAATTTCATTTCTAGTGATCGGTCTGTTCAGTTGGTCTGTTTCTTCTTGATTCAGTTTTGGCAGGCTGTAAGATTCTAGAAAATTGCCCATTTCTTCCAGATTGTCAAACTTGTTGCCATATAGTTGTTCATAGTATTCTCTCATGGTTTTTGTATTTCTGCTGTATCCGTTGTGATTGGGAGTAGCTATTTTAAATCGCCATTAGATACCGTTGAACTCCACCAGAATGATTAATAGTAAAAAGACTGATAGTACCAAGTGTTAAAATATGACACAACAGCTTTTCTCATACCCTGCTGTTTGACCACAAATTGATACCCACACTTTGATATTACCTATAAAAATTGAAGATACACATACTCCTAGGTATATGCACAAGAATATCACGGCAGTGATCATTTAGCAGTATATAGTATATCAAATTGTGCATCTGAAGCTAATTCAATGTCGTATGTAAAATATAACTCAATAAAACTGGGAAAAATGAAAGTGAAAGTCATATAAGTAGAAACTGAGATAATTTACCTCTAACAGACATTCATTTTAGAAGGAAAGCTTATTCTTCAGACAGAGGGAAAATGATCCAGGAAGGAAAAGTTTGAGATGTAAGAAGCAATCACAGAGAATATGGTAAATACATTAAAAAGTGACTTAAAATAAAATCATAAAAATATCAAGTGAGGTTTTTTTTTTTTTTTAGCTAGAATTCAGAACTACACAGCAGTATAAAAGTGACTGAGATTAAAACTCTGTAGTCTTTTGTTTATGAGGAAGCCTTGAGACATGGATTAATTTGGATTTTGATGAGTGTTCATGGTGAAATATCTAAGGTAACCATTTGACAAACAAATAGAGCATGTGATGTCCCAATATACAGGAAAAAGCAAAATTTTAAAAAGCTAATCAAAAAGAAAGCAAGGAGATAAAAAGTATTTTAAGAAAACTTTAAAAGTCACTTGTGGTGGAACTTCCAACTATGGCAGAATGAAGAGGTCACTGAATCTTCTCCACAAGGGAATAAGTGTAAAGCTGGAAAAATAGTTGATGAGAACTGTTTTAAGACTGAGGAGATTGACCAAAGGCAAAGAACTAATAATTTGGAGCTTGATTCTGCCCTCTTTTTTAATATCTATGTTCACTCATGATGTCCTAGATAATCTTTCTGAAACAACAGCTAGCTCCCGTATCCATCCCATTTTCTTTATTGTCAGCAATGGAATTGAAATGGCCATTGAGTTTGTGAAGACATTTGATGGTAAGTAATAGAAACTTGCTTTGGGTAAGCTTAAGTACAGCATGTGTGCTTTGGAAGGACATTAAGAATACCTTCTTTTTCAAGGGCATCAGAGGTTCTCAAAGGCCTGGGACCAGGAATGAGGTCCCCCCCGTGGTCCAAGCAAGCCTCAAGAACTCTTGCTTTCTTTTTCTGAGTTGTCTCATCCCTACCACCTTCTGTACATTCACTTCATTCTACTATTGGTAGGTCTTGCCTTCTGCAGGACACCTCTTACTGTGTTGACAGGAATGTGGCTAATGGCCCATCTCAAAGAACCTAAGCCTGTTTACTTTCCTTTCAAGCAACTTTCCAGATTAGTACTATGGCCTTCAATTTCAGATTTCTCCAGAGAGCCTAATTTAGACAGTTGGGGTGATTTGTTCACCCCTGGTCCTATAAACTTTGATCTCTAGATTAAGGTGAGGTTCAGATTATAAAAGCTTGGCTAGGTCTTGGTGATATAGGATAGTACAGAGCTAAACATATTCAACAAAAGAATTTTCCCATAGATTATCGCATGTAAAGCTTTTGTAAGAAAGTGAAGTTTAAAAAAAAAAAAAAGAAAGTGAAATTATTAAATTTATTTTTACTTCCTAAAGAGAGCATCTTTTTTTTTATGGCCATGCCCACAGCATGCAGAAGTTCTCAGGCCAGGGATTGAACCCGGGCCATAGCAGTGACCCGAGCTGCAATGATCAAGCACTTAGCAGGGGCAGTGCCAGATCCTTAACCTGTTGATCCACGAGAGAACTCTGGGAACATCATTATATTGTTGGAGTGCTCTGTTGTATAGCCTAGGGCAAGCTTTGTACCTATTAATCTGTCAGTAAATATTTATTGATTATTTTGTTTTAATTTGATTCATTTAAAACAGTATTTATAAGTGATTATTAAAATTTTATATAATTTTTACCTCTTTCTCATGAGAATTATCCTTTAATTATTATATATGAGGTTCAAAGTCTTTGGTTGCTTTATTTCATTTATTTCATTTCATAAATACTTAAATTTCTGAGGGTTTTTTTTTTTTTTTTTTTCCTCTTTCTTAGAGGGTGGTTACAAAACATTTGTTGTAACATACAAAGAGCAAAGTCCTCTACGGTTAAGGATTGTTTTGCTTTTAAACTGACTAATAATTTAAACCAGGCTTTAGTGAAACAAACAATATTTTCACTATGAAATCATTAGCATGATAGCAGGAGGAGCTATGCCATCATCTGTTGATGTCATTGGATATCTGTAATAGCAGAATAGTAAAAGTAAATTTTAAGTGTTTCAGAAATAAATGAAGAAACAAATGGCTTATCTTTGGAGGGGAGATTTAGCAGTGACCAGATTTTCTATGATTTAGTGGCTCAATTTAGTTTACTTTGTACATTTACTTATTATTATTATTGTGATACATTTTTTTTTTTTTGGTCTTTTTAGGGCCACACCCCAGGCCTATGAAGGTTCGCAGGCTAGGGTTCGAATTGGAGCTGTAGCTGCCGGCCTACACTACAGCCACAGCAATGTCAGATCCGAGCCCTGTCTGTGACCTACACCACAGCTCACAGAAATGCTGGATCCTTAGCCCACCAAGCGAGGCCAGGGATTGAACCTGCGTCGTCACGGATACTATTTAGATTCGTTTCCACCATTAGATTCGTTTCCGCTGAGCCACAATGGGAACTCCTATTATACAATTTTTAAAGGTTTCTTCCCATTTAGTTATTAGCAAATATTGGCTATATTCTTTGTACTGCACAATACATCCTTGAACCTACCTTACACCTAGTAGTTTGTACCTCCCTCCCCTCAGCTCCTACATTGTTCCTCTCTCCCCCACCCCCCGCACTAGTAACCACCAGTTGTTTGTAACTACTCTGTATCTGTGAGTCTGCTTTTTTGTTTGTTGTATTTTTTTTATTGCACATATAAATACATAATACAGTATTTGTCTTTCTCTGTGTGGCTTATTTCACTTAGTATCTTAGTTCAGTTTCTTGAACCATCACACACTCAATGCAGGCATTATGATCCATGTCAAATATGAATCAAACACTGAGTCAGACCTCTGTGATTAATCCCATTTCCTCATATTTTCTTAGGACTTTTCTCACCACTCCATTGTCCTCCCCCCAATCCAGGTACCAGCTTGGCCCATCTCACAACTGCTCTCCACAGCTGGACATTGGTTCCTTCCAGCAAGCTGCTGGCAGTGACTTCTAGCATGCATCTGCTTTGTTCCAGTTACTCTTTGCCTCTCAAAATCAGATGAGGGTCTTGCCTAAGAATGTGTGTTGCATAGTTTTGGCACAGAGTACATGCTTAGCATTTTATTTCTTCGTTTCTGTTTGCTTTAACCAACTAGAAATACTGTTTACTCAGCAGGCACTTTGTGTCAGGAATTGTAGTCATTGCTTCTGTCTTGGGCCAAGAGGCCTTACCAAAGCTCTAGAGATGTTATTCTAAAACATCTATCTGAAAACTTCCCTATTTTACTTTCTTGTTTAAAACTTTGTTTTTTAGTCATTCTCCCATAATTCTCAGTTTCACTAAGTCACTTTTGTTTCCTTTCATTTTTTCTTTTGTAGGTCGTGTATATTCATGAATTCAACAAGTATTTATAAAGTACCTACTATATGCCTTGATACTGTTCTAGAGATTTGCAGTGAATAAGATACTCTCTGTAATCATGTTGCATGTTACCTAGTTGCTTCAATATTTAGTTGGAGAAACTAATATGTATACCTCTCCTTATTACATAGACTATATGATGATGTACAAGAGATTCCTAAAGAGATGGGATTTGAGTAGAATGACACTATTTACAGATGCTGGGACTGGGTGAAGTATTAGAGGCAAAAGCTATAAGCAGGTTTGGGGAAATGTCACAGAAGGCCTTGAAAACCACATTTTAGAAATTTAGCCTTTATTCTAGGTTCTACAAAATCACTAAGTTTCGTTTGTTTGTTTGTTTTTTTCTTGGTTTTTTTTTGTGTGTGTGTGCCATTTCTAGGGCCACTTCCGCAGCATATGGAGGTTCCCAGGCTAGGGGTCTAATCGGAGCTGGAGCCGCCGGCCTACGCCAGAGCCACAGCAACGCGGGATCCGAGTCATGTCTGCAACCTACACCACAGCTCACGGCAACGCCGGATCCTTAACCCATTGAGCAAGGCCAGGGATCGAATCCACAACCTCATGGTTTCTAGTCGGATTCGTTAACCACTGAGCCACGACGGGAACTCCAAGATCACTAAGTTTTTGAGGATAGTGACATGAAAACATTTGTGCTTTAGGAGGGTAATTCTGGAGATGTGTGAATGATATTTAGAGAATCAAGAAATTGGGAATGATATGTAATACAGACTTTAACCACGGAGTACCCTAGTGGCCTAGTGGTTAAGGATCCAGCATTTTTGCTGCTGTGGGTCAGGTCACTGCTGTGGCATGAGTTTGATCCCTGGCCCAAGAACTTCCAGCTGTTGCAGGTGTGGTTTGGCCACATTGTTTTAAATTTGATTCCTGACCATTTTTAAAAAGTTTATTAAAGTATAATTAATCTACAGTATTGTGTTAATTTCTGCTATACAGCAAAATGACTCAGATATATATGTATATTCCTTTTCATATTCGTTTCCATTGTAGTTAATCACAGGATACTGAATATAGTTCCCAGTGGTATACAGTAGAATCTTATTTTTTATCCACCCTATGTAAAAAGTTTGTATGTGCTAGTTCCAAACTCCTAATCCTTCCCTCCCCATCCCACCTTGGCAACCAAAATTCTGTTCTCTATATCTGTGAGCCTGTTTCTGTTTCATAGATAAGTTCATCTGTGCCTTGTTTTAGATTACAAATATCAACAAAATACTGTGGTATTGTCTTTCTCTTTCTGAATTAATTTGCTTAGTATGATAATCTGTAGGTCCATCTAAGTTGCTGCAAATGGCATTTTTCATTCTTTTTTATGGCTGAGTGATATTCCACTGTGTGTGTATCTGTGTATACACAACCACATCTTCTTTATTCATTTATCTGTTGATAGACATTTAAGTCATTTCCGTATTTTAGCCATTGTGAATAGTGCTGTGATGAACATCGGGGTGCATGTATCTTTTCAAATTAGAGTGTTATCTGGGTATAAGCCCAGGTGTGGGATTGTTGGATGGATGGCAACTCTAGTTTTAGTTTTTTGAGGAACCTCCATACTGTTTTCCATAGTGGATGCCCGAATTTACATTCCCAGCAATAGTGTAAGAGGGTTCCCTTTTCTCCACACCCTCTCCAGCATTCACTATTTGTAGAAATTTTTAAAGATTACTATTCTGACCAGTGTGAGGTGGTACCTCATTGTAGTTTTGATCTGTGTTTCTCTAATAATTAGCAGTGATGAGCATCTTCTCATGTGTCTATTGGCCATCTTAGTGGGCCACCCATGTCTTCCTCTATTTTGGAAATTAAGCCCTTGCATCATTTGCAAATATTTGCAAGGTTGTCTTTTTGTTTTGTTAATGGTTTCCTTGCTATGCACAAGCTGTTAAATTTGTTTGGTTTTGCTTTTGTTTTTGTTTTTGTTTTTGGCTGCACACATAGCATGTGAAGGTTCCTGGGTCAGGAGTGGAACCCAAGTCACAGCAGTTACCCAAGCTACTGCATTGACAATGCCCTGTCCTTAATCCCTTGTGCCCCAGGAGAACTCCTAAAAGCTTATAAATTTGATTAGTCCCATCTGTTTACTTTTGCTTCTGAGAGGCTGACCTAAGAAATCATTGGTATTATTTACGTCAGAGAATATTTTGCCTACGTTTTTGTCCAGGACTATTATGGCGTCCTGTCATATTCAAGTCTTTTAAGCATTTTTGTTTGTTTGTTTGTTTGTTTGTTTTTGCTTTTTAGGGCCGCACCCATGGCATATAGAAGTTCCCAGACTTGGGGTCAAATCAGAGCACAGCTGCCAGCCTACACCACAGCCACAGCAACATGGGATCTAACACGTCTCTGATCTACACCACAGCTTACAGCAACGCCAGATCCTTGACCCATAGAGTAAAGCGAGGGATCAAAACCACATCCTTGTGGGTACTAGTTGGATTCACTGACACTATGTCACAACAAGAACTCCATCTTTAAGCCATTTTGAGTTTATTTTTATGTGTGGTGTGAGAGTGTGTTCTAACTTCATTGATTTACATGTGACTGTCCAACATTTCCAGCACCACTTGCTCAAGAGACTGTCTTTCCCCACTTCATATTCTTGCATCCTTTGTCAACGATTAATTAATCTTAGGTGAGTGGGTTTATTTCTGGGCTTTCCATGCTGTTCCATTGATCTATACATCCCTTTTTATCCAATACCATGCTGTTTTCATGACTGTAGCTTTGTAGTGTTATCTGAGGTCTAGGGGTGTTATACCTCCTGTTTTGTTCTTTTTTTTTTTTTAATTTTATTGTGGTACAATTGATTCTGCTTTGTTCTTTTTCCCTCAAGATTTCTTTTGCAATTCTAGTTTTTTTATGGTTCTATATAAATTTAAGGATTATTTGTTCTTGTTCTATGAAAACTTTCTTGGGTAATTTCATAGGAATCACATTAAATCTGTAGATTGCTTGGGGTAGTATGGGCATTTAACAATATTAATTCTTCCAATCCAAGAGCATGAGATGCTTTTCTATTTCTTTGAGTCATCTTTACTTTCCTTTATTAATTTTTATAGTTCTCAGCATGTAATCTTTCACCTCCTTGGTCATGTTTATTCCTAAGTTTTTAATTTTTTGATGCAATGTTTTTTTTTTCTGTCTTTTGTCTTTTTAGGGCTCCACCTGCAGCATATGGAAGTTCCTGGGTTAGGCGTCAAATCAGGTGTAGCCACTGGCCTATACCACAGCCACAGCTAAGCCAAATCCAAGCCATGTCTGCAACCTACACCACAGCTCACAGCAACACCGGATCCTCAACCCACTGAGTGAGCCCAGGAATTGAACCACATCCTCATGGATACCAGTCAGGTTTGTTAACTGCTGAGCCATGATGGGAACCCCTGATGCAATTTTAAAAAGGATTTTTTTGTTTAAATTCCCATTCTGTTATTTTATTGAAAGTGTAAAGAAATGCAACTGGGGTGTTTCTGTTGTGGCTCAGCAGGTTAAGAACCTCACATGGTGTCCATGAGGATGCAGGTTCAATCCCTGGCATCACTCACTGGGTTAAGGATCTGGTGTTGCTGCGATCCTTAAGGATAAGGCATAGGTCACAGATGTGGTTTTTATCTGGTGGTGGTGGTGTGGCTGTGGCTCCCATTTAATCCCTAGTCCAGGAACTTCCATATGCTGCAGGTGCAACCATAAAAAGAAAAAAAAGAAGTGCAACTTATTTCTGTCTGTTAATCTTGTATCCTGCTACCTCGCTGAATTCGTTTATCAGTTGTAGTGTTTTTTGGGAGAGACTTTAGGGTTTTCTATGTACAGTATCATGTCTTCTGCACATAATGACAATTTTACCTCTTCCCTACCAGCTCGGATACCTTTTATTTCTTTGTCTTATTTTTTTTTTTTCGTATTTGGTGTTTTTTATTTTTTCTGTTATAGTTGATTTACATTGTTCTGTCAATTTCTGCTGTACAGCAAAGTGACCCAGTCATACATACATGTATTGTTGCCAGAGGCCAGCTCCAGTGGCCAGGGAGTGTACACTTTCCTGAAGAAGATGGATGGATGCTGGCTTTTGCAACGGAGACATCCTCTTTGTCCCTTCTTTCAGGGCGCTGGACTGCTCAAATTTTATTGGCATAAGTGGTTGATTATATAGACAGTTTTTTACTACAGATTACACCACAGTGTTAAAAGTACAATGGTTAACTATTACATGGTATAGCAGCTATACATCCTGTTTTAAGTTCTCTATCTTAACTAAACTTAGTGAGTACTTTGAAGAGGCCATAGACACAAGAATTTGGCATTCACAAAACTTGTTTGTAGACTGGTGCTTATCTTCAAAGTGTTATGGCAGGGAGATAGTGTAAGTAAATATAAACCAACTTAATTAAACTAGCTATCACTAAAAAGCTCTTAAAATCAAAGACAGAACTCACAGCTAGGTTTTTTGGATAATATATGGCTAACTTCTATGGACCTCATTAAAATCCTAACTCTAAAGTTTACTATGTAACTAGTTAATAGATAAACACTAAGTTGGATTTAAATAGGGGAAAGTCCTTCAGGATGAAATTCTTATTATGTTATTGTTGTAACTTTGTTAAATCACAAATCACCACAGGAAAATAAGAATAATAAGTAAATAATCAGGGAGGACTGAGAAAAACTGAATAACAAATAAAACAACAGGAAAGACTAGGTCACCCGAGAAACAATCCATGTTCTCCAGCGCAAACGTGGAAATTGTTTTCCCAGGAAAGCTCCAGTTCTTCCCCATCAACATCAAAATGAGAGCTGTGTAGCCTGAGGCCTGCCCTCGGCTTGTACCGTGCAGGCAGGCTTTCATCCTGACCAGAGGCCCACCTTTGGCATGCACCGTTCAGGTGAACTTTTATCCTGACCAGAAGCCCACCTTCGGCTTGTACTATTCACGTGAGCTCCCTTCCTTGGTTAGGAACCTGCCTTCAGGGTTTTTTTTGCCATCAGGCAAGGTCCTTGTTTTGAGTCCCTGCATTTTCTCGGCTCCCTGCAATGTATATACATATATACATTCTTTTTCTCACATTATCCTCCATCATGTTCCATCATAAGTGACTAGGTATAGTTCCCTATGCTATACAGAAAGATCTCATTACTTATCCACCTCAAATGCAATAGTTTGCATCTACTAACCTCAAACTCCCAGTCCATCCCACTCCCTCCCCCTCAGCAACCACAAGTCTGTTCTCCAAGTCCATGAGTTTGTTTCTTTTCTGTAGAAAGGTTCATTTGTGCCCTATATGAGATTCCAGATATAAGTGATATCATATGGTATTTGTCTTTCTCTTTATGACTTACTTCATTTAGTATGAGAGTCTCTAGTTCCATCCATGTTGCTGCAAATGGCATTATTTTGTTCTTTTTTATGGCTGAGTAGTATTCCATTGTGTGTATATACTGCATCTTCTTAATCCATTCATCTATCAATGGACATTTAGGTTGTTTCCATGTTTTGGCTACTGTGAATAGTGCTGCCATGAATATACAGGTGCATGTGTCTTTTTCAAGGAAAGTTTTGTCTGGATATATGCCAAGGAGTGGGATTGCTGGATCATATGGTAGTTCTATATTTAGTTTTCTTAGGTACCTCCATATTGTTTTCCATAGTGTTTGTACCAATTTACATTCCCATGAACAGTAGGAGGGTACCCTTTTCTCCACACATCTCCAGCATTTGTTATTTGTTGATTCGTTAATGATGGCCATTCTGACATCTGTGAGGTGGTACCTCATAGCAGTTTTGATTTGCATTTCTCTAATAAACAGTGATGTGGAGAATCTTTTCATGTGCCTGTTGACCATCTGTATATCTTCTTTGGAGAAATGTCTATTCAGGTCTTCTGCCCATTTTTCATTTGGGTTGTTGGATTTCTGTTGTCAATTTGTATAAGTTGTTTGTATATTTTAGATCTTAAGCCCTTGTCAGTTGCCTCATTTGAAACTGTTTCTCCCATTCCATAGGTTGTTTTTGGGTTTTTTTTTCATGGTTTTCTTTGCTATGCAAAAGCTTGTCCGTTTGATTAGGTCCCATTGGTTTATTTTTGCTTTATTGTATTGCCTTGGGAGACTGACCTAAGAAAACATTTGTATGGTTGATGTCAGAGAATCAACCTATACCTATGTTTTGCCTATATTCTCCTCTAGGAGTCTGATGGTGTCTTCCATTTAAGCCTTTAAGCCATTTTGAATTTATTATCATGCATGGTGTAAGGGTGTGTTCCAGTTTCATTGATTTACATGCGGCTGTCCAGTTTTCCCAGCATCACTTGCTGAAAAGACTGTCATTTCCCCATTTTATATTCCTGCCTCCTTGCTTGAAAATTAATTGACTGTAGGTGTCTGGGTTTATTTCTGTGTTCTCTATTCTGTTCCATTGTTCTATATGTCTGTTTTCATACCAGTACCACACTGTCTTGATTACTGTGGCTTTGTGATATTGTGTGAAGTCTGGGAGAGTTATGCATTCTGCTTGGTTTTTGTTCCTCAGGAATGCTTTGGCAATTCTGGGTCTTTAATGGTTACATATAAATTTTTGGACTGTTTCTTGTAGTTCTAGGAAAGATGTCATGGATAATTTGATAGGGATCACATTGAATCTCTAGATTGCTTTGGGTAGTATGGCCATTTTAACAATATTAATTCTTCCAATCCAGGAGCATGAAATATCTTTCCATTTCTTTGAATCCTCTTTAATTTCCTTGAATAATGTTTTATACTTCTCAGCATATTATAAGTCTTTCACCTCCTTGGTTAGGTTTATTCTAGGGATTTAATTTTTTCCTGGTGCAATTTTAAAAGGTATTGTATTTTTTTTTTGTCTTTTGTCTTTTTTGTTGTTGTTGTTGTTGTTATTGTTGCTATTTCTTGGGCCGCTCCCGCAGCATATGGAGGTTCCCAGGCTAGGGGTTGAATCGGAGCTGTAGCCACCGGCCTACGCCAGAGCCACAGCAACGCGGGATCTGAGCCGCGTCTGCAACCTACACCACAGCTCACGGCAACTCCGGATCGTTAACCCACTGAGCAAGGGCAGGGATCGAACCCACAACCTCATGGTTCCTAGTCGGATTCATTAACCACTGCGCCACGACAGGAACTCCCTGGTATTGTATTTTTATATTCCTTTTCTAATACTTCATTGTTAGTACACAGAAATGATCCGATTTCTGAATGTTAATTTCATGTCCTCCTACTTTGCTGAATTCGTTGATCAGTTCAAGTAGTTTTTGTGTGGAGTCCTTAGGGTTTTCAATATAGAGTATCATGTCATCTGCATAGAGCAACAATTTTACCTCTTCTCTTCCAATTTTTATACCTTTTATTTCTTTTGTTTGTCAGATTCCTGTGGCTAGGACTTCCAATACTATGTTGAATAAATGTGGTGAGAGTGTGCATCCTTGTCTTGTGCCAGATTTTAGCAGAAAGGCGTTCAGCTTTTCCTCACTAAGTATTATATTTGCTGTGGGTTTGTCAAAAATAGCTTTTACAGGCAAACTCCACCAAACATATAAAGAAGAATTTATACCCATCTTTCTTAAACTTTTTCAAAATGTTGAAGAAGAAGGAACACTCCCAAAGACATTCTGAGGCCACCATCACCCTAATTACCAAAACCAGATGAAGATAACTACCAAAAAAGAAAATTCTAGGCCAATATCTTTGCCTTTTCTTTTCTTTTTCTTTTTCTTTTTTTTTAATGTGTTTTAGGGCCACACTTGCAGCATATGGAGGTTCCCAGGCTAGGGGTCTAATTGGAGCTACAGCTGCCAGCTTATGCCACAGGCAGAGCAACGAAAGATCCAAGCTGCATCTACAGCCTACACCACAGCTTACTGCAATGCCAGATCCTTAACCCACTAAGCAAAGCCAGGGATCAAACCTGCAACCTCATGGTTCCTAGTTGGATTCGTTTCCACTGCGCCACAATGAGAACTCCTCTTTGTCTTTTCTGATTGCTTTGGCTAAGACTTCCAATACTATTTGAAGAGAATTGGTGAGATTGGGCATCTTTGTCTTGTTTCGGATTTTAGTGGAAAGGCTTTCAGCTTTTCACTGGTAAGTATTATATTGGCTATAGGTTTGTCGTAAATAGCTTTTATTATGTTGAAATATCTTCCCTCTGTACCCACCTTGGTAATAGTTTTTTTTGTTTGTTTGTTTGTTTTTGTCTTTTTTTGTTGTTGTTGTTGCTATTTCTTGGGCCGCTCCCGTGGCATATGGAGGTTCCCAGGCTAGGGGTCGAATCGGAGCTGTAGCCACTGGCCTACGCCAGAGCCACAGCAACGCGGGATCCGAGCCTCATCTGCAACCTACACCACAGCTCACGGCAACGCCGGATCATTAACCCACTGAGCAAGGGCAGGGACCGAACCCGCAACCTCATGGTTCCTAGTCGGATTCATCAACCACTGCGCCACGACGGGAACTCCCCACCTTGGTAATAGTTTTTATCATGAATGGGTGTTGAATTTTATTAAATGCCTTTTCTGTATCTATTGAGATGATCATGTGGTTTTTGTCTTGTCTTTTGTTGATGTGGTGTATCATACTGATTGATTTGCAGATGTTTAACCTTCCTTGTGACCCTAGGATGAATTCAACTTGATTGTGGTGTATGATCTTTTTAATGTGTTGTGGAATTTGGTTTACTAACATTTTATTAAGAACTTTTGCATTGATATTCATCAATGTTATTGGCCTATAATTTTGTTTTTTGATAGAATCTTTTTCTGATTTTGGTATCAGGGTGATGTTGGCTTTGTAATGGGAGTATTCCTTCTTCTTAATTCTTTTGCAAGAGTTTGAAAAGGGTCAGTATAAGTTCTTTGCATGTTTGGTAGAATTCACTTGTGAAACCATCTGGTCCTAGACTTCTGTTTTTAGAGAGTTTTTTATTTTTTTATTTTTATTTTTTGTTGGTTTTCTTTGTCTTTTCTGGGGCCACACCCATGGCATATAGAGGTTCCCGGGCTAGGGGTCTAATCAGAACTATAGCCACCAGCCTATGCAACAGCCACAGCAACGCCAGATCCGAGCCGTGTCTGCGACCTGCACCATAGCTCACAGCAACGCTGGATCCTTAACCCACTGAGCAAGCCAGGGATCAAACCCATAACCTCATGGTTCCTAGTCGGATTCGTTAACTACTGAGCCACGACAGGAGCTCCCTAGAGAGTTTTTTAAATTACAGCTTCTTTTTCATTTCCAGTGAATCAGTGTCTTCAAGTTAGCTATTTCTTTGATTCCATTTTTGTGGAGTCAAAAGTCATATGTTTTGTATGTTTTTTTGATTTGCAGTTGCCCCGAGTATGTTAACTCTTTCATGTATCTACTTGCTTTAGACTGGTAGTCATGTAGGTTCAAACACATTCTTGAGAAGAAAAAAACTACATTTTCCTACTCTCCTTCCCCACATTTTATGATTTTGATGTCTTCTTTTACATCTTCATGTTCATCCTTTGCTTTTCATTTTGGTTATCGTCACTTTCATAGAAATTTTTTGATTTTTTAAAAAATCTGTGTGCTGGCTTAAATGATTCTTTCCAATTGTCATTTTCTTTTTTCTATAGACCATTACTTTTTTTTTTCTATTTAGAGAAGACCTTTCAATACTTCCTTTAGAATAGGTTTGATATTGCTGTATTATTTTATTTTATTTTATTTTAATTTTTTTGCTGTATTATTTTAGTTTTTGCTTGTCTGAGAAATTCTTTACCTCTCCTTCTGCTCTAAATTATAATCTTGCTGGGTAGGCTATCCTAGGTTGCAGATTTTTTTTCTTTTCAGGACTTTGAACATATCTTTCACTCCCTTTTGGCCTGCAATCTTTCTATAGAGAAATCAGCTGAAAGCCTTATGGGATTTCCCTTGCAATTAACTCTGTTTTTCTCTTGCTGTGCCTTTAGAGAGGACTCTTTAACTTTTGCCATTCTTATTACAGTGTGTCTTGGTGTAAGTCTGTTTAGGTTTATCTTGTTTGATACTCTCTATGTTGCCTATACTTGGATATATGTTTCCTTCTTTAGGTTCAGGAAGTTTTCAGCCATAATTTCTTCAAATGCATTTCTATCTTTCTTTTTTAAATTTTACTGGAGTATAGTTTACTTACAATATTGTATCCATTTCAGGTGTACAGCAAAGTGAATCACTCATACATGTAATTATACCCATTCTTTTTTCCGTGTAGGTTATTACACACTATTGAGTAGATTTTCCTATACTATATAGTAGGCTCTTGTTAATCATCTATTTTATACAGTAGTGTGTATATATTATTCCCACCCACTCAATTCTTTCCTCCCCTCAAAGTTTTCACCTATGGTAACCATAAGATTGGTTTTGAAAACTAAGTTTCTTTCTGTGTTTTAAATAAGTTCTTTTGGGAGTTCCCATCATGGCACAGTGGAAACAAATCCGACTAGGAACCATGATGCTGTGGGTTTGATCCCTGGCCTCGATCAGTGGGTTAAGGATTCACTGTTGCCGTGAACTGTGGTGTAGGTCACAGACGCAGCTCGGATCTGGCATTGCTGTGGCTGTAGTGTAGCCCAGTAGCTGTAGGTCCTATTCAGTCCCTAGGCTGGGAACCTCCATGTGCTGTGGGTTCAGCCCTAAAAAGCAAAAATAAATAAATAAATAAATTCTTTTGTATCAGGGCTTCCCATTGCGGCTCAAGGAAACAAATCTGACTAGTATCTGTGAGGATGCAGGTTCAATCTCTGGCCTCACTCAGTGGGTTGGCGTTGCCATGAGCTGTGGTGTAGGTTGCAGATGTGACTTGGATCCCACGTTGCTATGACTGTGGCATAGGCCAGTAGCTATAGTTCTGATTTGACCCTTAGCCTGGGAACCTCCATATGTGGCAGGTATGGCCCTAAAAAACAACAATAAAATAAAAATAAAAAAGTTCTTTTGTATCATTTTTATTAGATCCCACACATAATTGATATCATATGATATTTATCTTTCCCTGTCTGACCTACTTCACTCAGTATTCCCACTTCTCTGTGTAGGAAATCTGCTGGCATCTGCTCCCTGGGCCTGCCAAGGTGGCAGCTGGGCACACTAGCCTAGAGCCCAAGGAGGCAGAGGCTAGTGTGTGGAAAGAGAGGCTACTATGGTGGGCCCTAGCTTCTCCACAGACAGTCTTGGTTGTGGCAGCACAATACTCAGGCCTGTCTAGGCAGTCTCTGTGGGGC
Organism: Phacochoerus africanus; assembly: GCF_016906955.1. Taxonomy (NCBI): domain Eukaryota; kingdom Metazoa; phylum Chordata; class Mammalia; order Artiodactyla; family Suidae; genus Phacochoerus; species Phacochoerus africanus. Next base: position 432,830 of record NC_062548.1, read on the forward strand.
AACACCAGACCTCTCCCCAGGTCCGTCCTCTAAACCGAAAGTCCCAGCACCCAGCCCCCTGCCCACATCCATAGACACACATCTCAGACACACAGGGCAGTAGCCCAGACCTTCTGTATAGGTCTCACTCTGTTCTTCCTGCTACAAATTGGTTGTGGTATTGACACCCTCCTCTGAGCCTCTGAAGTTCCTTTTCTGTCCCAGCTCATCTCCCTGCTGGTAAGGTTGCTTCCTGTTATTTGGGAACATTTCATCTTTCTCAGCTTCCTTCCAGGGGCACAGGTCCTACTCACTTCCTCCTTTTTTTTCCCCCTTTTGTCCTACTCAGCTACATAGAGATCTTTCCTGTCTTTTCCTGTTTGCAGTCTTCTGCTGGTGTTTAGTAGGTATTCTCTGAGAATCGTTCCATTTTTAGATGTATTTGTGAGAGGAGGTGAGTTTCATGTCCTACCACTCTTCCATCTTGATCTGAGCACCTCCTGACCACTTTTCAGTCTCCCCCTCCTTCTTTCCCTTTGTCCACATCTGGGCAAGCTGATCAGAAGGCCTGTGTGCTCCCAACTTGACACCAGCAAGTTCACACAAGCCACAGCCTCACTTCAGCCACACTGAAAGCCATAGCCAGTTGCCCACTTTTGCTGTCAAGCAGCTTGGGAGCTGTCCTTCCCTCCCAGAATTGTCGTCATGTGAGTAATAAACTTCTTCACACCTTCTTGCCATGTGTGGAACCAACATGGCTAACATCTGAACTCAAGTTTGGTGGAGGGTGTCCATCGTGTTCTGTGGAATGATCTCGACACTATGCTTTTGGTATGTAGCAATGGGTGCCTAGTAGAACGTGGTGGTGGAGGGTGGAACAATAGTTGTTTGGTGCCCAGCACCTTCCCTTCCTTCTTATAACAGCAATGTCTTTTTTTTAGGGCTGAACATGCAGCAAGTGGAGGTCCCCAGGCTAGTGGTCGAATCAGAGCTGCAACTGCCGGCCTACACCACAGCCACAGCAACTCCGAGCCATGTCTGTGACCCACACCACAGCTCATGGCAACGCCAGATCTTCAACCCACTGATTGAGGCCATGGAATGAACCTGCGTCTTCATGGATCCTAGTCAGATTCATTTCCATTGAGCCACTTTGGGAACTCCCAGCACTCTTCTTCTTTGAGGAAATTTCCCTCCTGGGCAGACACACCCTTCAAATATATATTCATGGTAGAATACTACGTAGCTATTAAAAAGAATATAACAACAACACAAAAAGAACATAATAACTCTGTACCTTCACAGGAAAAGCTCTTCAGTACATATTATTGAGTGAAGAAAAGCAAATGAGAAAACAATATGGGCATAGTACTATTCTATCCCTTAATTTTTTTTTTGTCTTTTTTTGTATTTTCTAGGGCCGCACCCGTGGCATATGGAGGTTCCCAGGCTAGGGGTCGAATCGGAGCTGTAGCCCCCAGCCTAGCTAGAGCCACAGCAACGCAGGATCTAAGCCGCGTCTGCGATCTATACCACAGCTCATGGCAATGCCAGATCCTTAACCACTGAGCGGGGCCAGGGATCAAACATGCAACCTCATGCTTCCTAGTCAGATTCATTAACCGCTGAGCCACAACAGGAACTCCGCTTCAGTTTTTTGAGGTTTTTTTTTTTTTTCCCCACTGTACAGCAAGGGGATCAAGTTATCCTTACATGTATACATTACAGTTACATTTTTTTCCCCACCCTTTGTTCTGTTGCAACATGAGTATCTAGACAAAGTTCTCAATGCTACTCAGCAGGATCTCCTTGTAAATCTATTCTAAGTTGTGTCTGATAAGCCCAAGCTCCCAATCCCTCCCACTCCCTCCCAGGTATTTTTAATTGAGGTATAACTTTAATATTTTCTCTAGGTCCATGGAGATCTGTAATGTGAGAAGAGATCTGCAAGATACTCAGAGAGACAGATGGAGACTAGAATTGGGGTTCTGTCAAAGAAGAGTTTAACTTAGGTTTAACCATTTAATTTTTATAGTGAGAATGCATTTGTTAAAGAGAAATGAAAACATGATGTTTCTCACCAAATAGAAAGCAAGAGAAGACTTAAAGAAATATGGCAGGCTGAGATGGCCATCCATACCCTCCCCCAGCATTTTAATTGTACAGGAATTCTGGATTAACTATAACATGTTTTAAGTACCCAGTCAAGCTAAAAAAACAAAACTGTAGGAGTTCCCATCGTGGTGCAGTGGTTAACGAACCCGATTAGGAACCATGAGGTTGCAGGTTCGATCCCTGGCCTTGCTCAGTGGGTTAAGGATCAGGCGCTGCCGTGAGCTGTGGTGTAGGTTGCAGATGTGACTCGGATCCCGTGTTGCTGTGGCTCTGGCGTAGGCTGGTGGCTACAGCTCCAATTCGACCCCTAGCCTGGAAACCTCCATATGCTGCGGGAGTGGCCCTAGAAAAGACCAAAAAAAAAAAAAACAGTAGTAGAAATATCCATAAATAATAGACATAAGTAAGAAGAAAGATCAAAGCCAGAGGAGGTGCTGAGCAGCCTGTGGTGTCTCCCAGCAGATCTGGGCCCTGGACCAGAGATGGAGGACTACCTGGGCTACAGTATCAGAGAGGAGCTAGGCGGGATCCACCTCCCAGAGCTTAGGACCTCAAAGATTTCTATCAATTGAAAAATGAAGAGAGGAGTTCCTGTAGTGGCTAAGTGGTTAACGAACCCGACTAGGAACCATTGGGTTGCAGGTTCGATCCCTGGCTTCACTCAGTGGGTAAGGATCTGGCATTGCCATGAGCTGTGGTGTAGGTCACAGATGCAGCTCGGATCCCATGTTGCTGTGGCTGTGGTGTAGGCCAGTAGCTACAGCTCTGACTAGATCCCTAGCCTGGAAACCTTCACCTGTGGAAACCGCCACAGGTGCGGTCCTAGAAAAGATGAGAAAACAAAAAGAAAAAAGAAAAATGAAGAGAAAAACTGCCAGCCATCCAGAGAAGCTGCAGGGAACTTGGGTTGAGAAACCCACCTCTCCAAATCCCTGGCATAGATAGATACAGTTCTCCATTTACCCTACCTACATGTGGTCTAAGTTGAAGCCCACGTCTGGAAAGGGATTCCTGCAGGCTCTGGGGAAAGCCATCCTGAAACTTCCCTGGAGGGAAGTTCTCATAATGTACTCACAAAACTGCCACAGGAAAACATTAACCCAGCTGAAGCAAGTGTACATTTAAAAATTGTATATTAATTGAATAAAACACTTCTGTTAAGTGAGAATTATAAAACAATCTGGGCAAAAACTACAAAGTAAAGGGTTTAAGTTATCCAAGTGATAACTGAACAGAGACACTTCATTAAAACTATAGGACAGGAGTTCCTGTTTTGGCTCAGTGGTAATGAACCTGACTACTATCCATGGGGGTGCTCATTAGATCCCTGTCCCCGCTCATTGGGTTGAGGATCTGGCGTTTCTGTGGCTATGGTGTAGGTTGGCAGCTGTAACTCCAATTCGACCCCTAGCCTGGGAACTTCTAGTCAGGCTAGCACCCCTAACCATCAGTGTGGCTCTAAAAAAGAAAAAGGAAAAGAAAACCAAAGACCAATGTCTGAAGTTTCCACTGTCCATGTTCTCATCAACACTTGTTACTGTCTATCTTTTTTATAATAGATATTCTACTGGATCTGAAGTGGTTCTGTATGCTTTTTTTTTGTCTTTTTCTGGGGCCACACTGGCGGCATATGGAGGTTCCCGGGCTAGGGGTCTAATCGGAGCTACAGCCGCCAGCCTACAGCAGAACCACAGGAACTCGGGTTCCGAGCCGAGTCTGCAACCTACACCACAGCTCATGGCAACGCCAGATCCCTAACCCACTGAGCAAGGCCAGGGACCGAAACCGCAACCTCATGGTTCCTAGTCGGATTCATTAACCGCTGCGCCACAACGGGAACTCCGGTTTTGTATGCTTTTAAGGTAGATTTCAAATTAAGCATGCTGCAGATCTATTTTTTACATTGAACTATTTTATCTCAAGCTAGTTTATGATAGTTCAAATGGTTGTTGAAGGCCTTTTTGTTTTGTTTTGTTTTTTAGGGCCACACCAGCAGCATATGGAAGTTCCCAGGCTAGGGGTGGAGTCAGAGCTGCAGCTGCCAGCCCATGCCACATCCACAGCAACATAGGATCTGAACCTCATCTGCAACCTACATCACGGCTCAGGGCAACGTCGGATCCTTATGGATACCATCCAGGTTTGTTACCACAGAGCCACGAGGGGAACTCCCAGTAGAAGGCCTTTCTAAAACTACCTTATCTTACAAAATGTAGTTGTAATTTAAATGGAAAATAACCATATGGTCACATTTCCTGATTCTTTATGAGTCTTTATCCAGTCTTTGATTATGATGTTTTTAATGTGTTTAAAATAGTAAACACACTAATAAACACAAACTACACAGTATCACCCTGACTGCCTACCCTGCCCCCAAAGAAAAGGCTGATTATTTTTTTGCCCAAAGGACGTGAATTTTTGTTGCTTAGGAGAAGCGTGTTAGAGGGAATCACCTTCTCCTTGTAATTAGTTACATGATTTCAGACATTCATAACCACGTTTGCATAAGTCAGGGCCGTTGGCCCCGTCCTTTAGGAACACTTTACCAGAACATCATTACCACTTTCATGTAGGAAGGTGTAGGCAGAAAAGCCCAGATATTTGCAAGTGCTCTTGGAATAAACAGAAGGATTCTGCTCAAGTTCACTAGTAGTGTGTCAGTGGAGGTATGCTTGAGCAAAGGGCTTTCAGCTCCTCCAGTTCTGTTAGTATAACAAATTGTTAACCACTTGTATAAAGACTTTTTTCCAAACTCAAGTTTTGGTTTCTTCTCTGTGTATCTTCTTGCTTTATAAGAGGCAGTAAAGCACATCTGGTTAGTGTTCAGTGCTTATGGCACTTGTAAATAAAGAACTCTCTTTCTGTTACCAATGTGTAAATGCTGTGCTTAGAGCTTTTGATATTTAAAACATCATGGAATTTGTATGTCTGAGGCTAGAGTATGACTTTTAGGAAACTGGAATTTGTCCTTTGGCTGTTTTGTCTTAAAAAAAAAAAAACCTTGACTTTGTTGGCCCACATCCTCTGTTTCCATTTTCTCTTGTTGCCGAGCCACATAATCCACGTTGGACAGTTGTGCAAGCCTCTGGGGTCCTGGGGCCTGGGTTCCCCTCCAGCCCTTCAACACACAATGTCTCTCTGTTCCCAAATAAAGCTGTAAAGTTTGTACAGGCCTTTTCTGTTTCTTTCGTCAGCCTTAGCCCCTGGAAATTAGTATTTCTTCAAATGTTATTTAAATGTACATGTAAGCTGAACTCTTAATAGAAAGAAATTATGAAAGATAAATAGAAAGCATACGAACATTCAACTAAATGTCTTTACAAGGAAATTTTCATGTAACAAAAATTTCTAAGCTGCAGCTCTTGGCCCATTTCTCTCAAATGTGATTCAACTAATTCCCGTTGAACAAAATCATGTGAACTATATTTTCAGGGTAGAGATTCAATTGCACTTTTATGTAAATGAACCAAGAGGGAGTCAACAGTAAAATCTCCATCTTTTCAGACAACTTTAAGCCTTTCCACGCACTGAAATACCAAGGGGATGAGGATGTATTGAAAACATTCTTCAGAGCACACAGAAAAGTAATTTTAAAAATGATTGTTCATAAGACTGCCAGGGAGAAAATACCAAAAATGCATATCAAAAGATGTGCCCTTCTCTATCAATTATGATCCAAAGAAAACGCATATTGACTGCTTCCCAGAACAATATTTCAGATACTTCTGCATCAAGAAAGGCTTGCAGATCGCTAGTCTTAATCCAGGAAGATCAAGTAAAAGAAAATAGATTTTATGATATTTGTCCCAAATCCTGGAACATCTGTACACAATATTTCATGAATTTATGGTCACTGCTCATCCAGATAGATAGGACAGAACTGGAAAAGACCCAAAAAGAGACAACAAAGGAATCGAGATGGCTATGCGGCTTCCAGATGAAAAAAGATCAAAGCATTCTCCACCCTGGATGGCAGTGGCAGAGGGGAGACATTCGTGTATTTACTTTATTCTGTCTTCTCCACTGGATTGTATGCTTCCTGGGCTCAGGATGATATATTTTAACTTTTTGTTAAAATATAGATATAGGAAAGGGCACACATCATGAACACACAGACAATTTTTCACAAAATGAGCTTGTAGAACCACTGTCCAGAGGAGGCAGCAGAGCAAGAGCAACCTCCAGAGCCCCCTTTGCTCCCTTCAGTCATTTCCCCCACAGGGCCAGGACCACCCACCTGGCACAGGATTCTGCAGGACTGGGTTGGTACCTCTTGCTCCCCAGGGTGGGAGGTCCATCCATGTGGAATGTAACTGGTGATTGTTTGCCTCATTGTCATGTAACCTTCTGTCCTGTGGATGAGGCACAAAGCACCCATCTAGTATTCTGTTCCTGGGGCTTGGAAGGTTCTGATTGTAAATAGTGGTGTTGTGTGCTTGTCTTTTGGTGACACACGTGCATGTTTGTCATGCTGAACTGCTGAATCTTAGGGGAGATGTATGTTCAGTTTCAGGAGGTGTTGCCAAACAGTTTTTGAAAGTAACTCTGCCCATTTACACTCTCACCAGCAGGATGTAACTTACATCAGTTTCAACACTGGTTTTGTCAGTGGTTTGTAGCCATTCAGGTGTGTATGGTGTGGTATTCCATTGTGGTTTTTATTTGTACTATCCCAATGCTCAGTGTTATTTTGTTGACCAGGATGTACCCAAAGTGCCCAGGGTTGTTATTAGAGCTCTTTCAACACAAGTGACAGAGGATGGGACAGAAACTAATTCACACCGGCTTAGCAAAAAAGGCAGGTTAGTCACTCCAGGGGTAGTAGAGAGCTGGAGTAATCCAGACAGTCAAAGAAAGGATTCCCAGTGCTTGGGGATGACAGCGAGACAGAGGATTCCCCCTCCAAGGCCCCATCTCTGAGGGTTCTCCCCTGGTTGTCTGCCAGGGCAACGCTCAGGCTCACACCGCCCGGAAGAGGCTGCCTGCAGGTCCTGTCTTCACAGAGCAACCTCTGCAGGAAAAGGCTTTGTCTTCCCAGAATCTACCTGTCAGCTGGCCCAGGGCACACTATACGCCACACTGTTTGTGAGGACCTATCAGTCCGTGATGACCTGAGCTAATCCTGTGAATGGGGGCAGATCTGTTGCCAGAGGAGGGGAGATGAGAAAGTGAGCAAAGAAAAACAAGTCTGACAGTCCGCAATAGCTCCACTCAGCAGACACTCCACACATCATTCTGAGTGAATGAACGAGGCAATCCAAGTTCACCATGTGTGTAGGCTTCATCATGTGTGAGAGAATGAACTTAAAATACTTTTACTTAAGAGGTCCTCTAGGAAAATAAAGCAGTTTCAGGACAATTCAGCAAAGAAAATCCTTTTGCCCTCAATCAATTCAAGAGATATTCCATGCTAAAAAGACGCATTGTGACAACTCATGGATGATCTGTAGAGAAATGCATAAATGAAAGTGTTTTCACTGTTGGCTACTCTCCTGTTGTCTGTTTTGAGTCTCAAGTTGAGCCCAGGGTCAGCTAGCCTCTTCCTCCTGCCTGGTCCTGATGGGCCTGCTTGTACTGTTTGTGGCCAGATGACAAGGCATGTATTATTCCAAGACCCAAAGAACTATTATGCATGTTCTTTTAAGATTTCTTTGAGTGAAACCTGGGAGTCCCTTATTAAAATAAATAAGCATGATAAATCCATGCCAGGACATGATGGGGTGTCCATAGGAAGGAACTGGGTATTTCTCTCACAGATGTCATGTGGGATCCTGGGTGGGAAGCCTGAAACAGAATAAGGAAAAGCTAAGGACGCTGGATAAAGTATAGACTTTAGTTTAAAAGTCATTACCGATATTGATTCATTAATTGTAACAAATGTACCACACCAAAGTTAGATGCTAATAATATGGGAACTCCATACTATCTTCCTAGTTTTTCTCTTAATCTGAAACTGTTCTAAAACATAGTTTGGGAGTTCCCATTATGGCTCAGTTGTAACAAACCCAACTAGTATCCATGAGGACTCAGGTTCGATCCCTGGCCTCACTCAGTGGGTTAAGGATCTGCCATTGTCATGAGCTGTGGTGGAGGTCGCAGATGAAGCTCAGATCCCACATTGCTGTGTCTGTGGTGTAGGCCAGCAGCCACAGCTCCGATTGGACCCCTAGCCTGGGAACCTCCATATGCCATGGGTGTGGCCCTAAAAAGACAAAAAAAGAAAGAAAGAAAAAAGAAAAAGAGAAGGGCATTGTGGTCAGGAGGCCAGCTTGGGTGGCATCTGCACTTTGGGGTCGTGGGAGCAGCCTTGCACATCTCTGAGCTTGTTTTTATTTTTCTTACATTTTTTTATTTTTAAAAGGGGCATGGTTGCTCAGCTAGTTATGGAGCTGCCACTGTCATTGCAGTGGCTTCAGTCACAGTTGTGGTACTGGTTTGATCACTGGCCTGGGAATTTCCACATGCCACAGACGTGGCCAAAGAACAAATAAATAAATAGGGCATAATTTTATCTCTTTGCCTCATAAAGGTATCCTGTGATTCAATATGTAAAGATCTGGCAAAATTAGAAATATATTCCTGTCTTTTGAACTCTTACCAGGGCTTGTTTTCCCTCTCACGTTTTAATTCTCCTTGACCAATATTCATTTTATTTTATTTTTCCTTAAACTGTCAGGATTTGAAGTAATACAAAATTTCAACCATTTAAAATTTTATTTTTACAAGTCATTTATGCCCTATTTTATTTTGTCCCAGGGATGAGAGCTGCTCTCATTTAAATATTTAAATCTTAAATTCTATATCCAAGCTATTCATCAAGGATGAGGAGAAATTGAAAATATTCTTGGAGTTACCGTCGTGGCGCAGTGGTTAACGAATCCGACTAGGAACCATGAGGTTGCAGGTTCGGTCCCTGCCCTTGCTCAGTGGGTTAACGATCCGGCATTGCCGTGAGCTGTGGTGTAGGTTGCAGACGCGGCTCGGATCCTGCGTTGCTGTGGCTCTGGCATAGGCCAGTGGCTACAGCTCCGATTCAACCCCTAGCCTGGCAACCTCCATATGCCACAGGAGCGGCCCAAGAAATAGCAACAACAACAACAAAAAAGACAACAAAAAAGACCAAAAAAAAGAAAATATTCTTAAACATGAGAAGCCTTGGAGTTTCCACTGTGGCTCAGTGGGTTAAGAACCCGACTAATATCCATGAGGATGTGGGTTCGATTCCCTGGTCTCACTCAGTGTGTTAAGGATCCAGAATTGCCCCAGAATTGCCTCAAGCTGCAGCGTAGGTTGCAGATGCTGCTTAGATTGGCCAGCAGCTGCAGCTCCAACTTGACCCCTAACCAGGGAACTTCCATATGCTGCAGGTGCAGCCTTAAAAAGAGAAAAAAACAGAAAAGAAAAATAAATCGAAATATGAAAAGCCTCAAAAATGGATGATTGAAACAAACCACCTTTGTGGGGCACCCTGCTAAAACCCTTCTGAAATGACAGTAGAAAAGTTTTAATTTTTTTTTAATTTTATATAGTTGATTTACAATGTTGTGTTGATTTCTGCTGTATAGCAAAGTGACTCAGTTATACACATATTCTTTTTCGTATTCTTTTCATTATGGTCAATCACAGTATATTGAATATAGTTCCCGGTGCTGTCCAACAGGACTTTTTATCCATCCTGTGTATGTGCTTTTTTGCATCTGCTGATCCCAAATTCCCAGTCCTTCCTTCCTTTACCCCCCTCCCCACTGGCGACCACAAGTCTGTTCTCTATGTCTGTGAGTCTGTTTCTGTTTCATAGATATGTTCATTTGCGTCTTATTTTAGATTCCACATATAAGTCATAGCATATATTTGTCTTTCTCTGTCTAGGTTACTTCACTTAGGATGATAATCTCCAAGCACATCCATTTTGCTGCAAATGCCAATATTTAATTCTTCTTTATGTCTGAGTGATATTCCATGGTGTGGAGAGAGAGAGAGCGAGCGCATGTTCTTAATCCAGTCATCTGTCTATAGACAGTTAGGTTGTTTCCATGTTTTGGCTATTGTGAATGGTGCTGCTGTGAACACAGGGATGCATGTATCTTTTCAAATTAGAGTTCTGTCTGGAATTGCTGAATCAGATGGCACTTTAGTTTTAGTTTTTTCAGGAACCTCCATACTCTTTTCCACAGTTGCTGCACCAACTTACATTCCCACCAATAGTGTAAGAGGGTTCCCTTTTTTTTCATACTCTGTTCATCATTTATTATTTGTAGTTTTTTAATGATCACTATTCTGATCTGACTGGTGTGAGATGGTACCTCACTGTAGTTTTGATTTGCTATTCTGTCATAATTAGTGATGGCACTTTTTTTTCATATATCTCTTGGCTATCTGTATGTCTATTCAGGTCTTTTGTCCATTTTTTAATTGTTTTGTTGTTGTTGTTGTTGTTATAGGGTTCTATGAGCTGTTTGTATATTTTGGAGATTAAGGCCTTGTTGGTCACATCATTTGCAAATATTTTCTCCCAGTTCATAGGTAGTCTTTTTAGTTTGGTTATGGTTTCCATTGCTGTGCAAAAGCTTATAAATTTGATTAGGTCCCACTTGTTTATTTTTCCTTTTGTTTCTATTGCTTTGGGAGACTGACCTAAGAAAACATTGGTATGATTTATGTCAGAGAATATTTTGCCTATAATTTCTTTTAGGAGTTTTACAGTGTCAAGTCTTATATTTAAATCTTTAAGCCATTTTGAGTTGGTTTTTGTGTATGGTGTAAAGGCGCGTTATAAACTTCATCAATTTATATGCAGCTGTCCAGTTTTACTGGCACCACTTGCTGAAGAGACTGTCTTTCCCCATTGTATATTCTTTTTTTTTCTTTGCTTTTTTTTTTTTTTTAGGGCCACACCCGCGACATATGGAAATTCCCAGGCTAGGGGTTGAATTGGAGCTGTAGCTGCTGGTCTACACCACAGCCACAGCAATGCAGGATCCAAGCCACATCTGTGACCTACACCACAGCTCACAGCAACACCAGATCCTTAACCCACTGAGCGAGGCCAGGTATTGAACCTGAGTACTCATGGATGCTAGTCAGATTCATTAACTGCTAAGCCATGATGGCAACTCCCCCATTGTATATTCTTTTCTACTTTATCAAAGATTAATTGTCCATAGGTGTGTGGGTTTCTTTCTGGGCTCATAGTGAGGGTCTTAAAAGACATAATGCACAAGGATGAAGAATAGGCCAGAGGAAGGCAGGAGTAACATATAAGAAGCAGATAACAGCGTGTTATTTGATGCAGACCAGAGAAAGGCTAGTAGACTTTAGTAGAAAGTCTAAATAAGAGTCCCTCTGTCATCCCTGTGACAGAGGCCTATGTGAAAAGGCAGGAAACCACCAGAAAGGGCCTGGACTCTGCACCCTGCTTCCTCTGGAGAGAACACTACAACCTTCTAATGAAAAACAGGCACTGCCAATTGCCTTTTCTAGGGCAGGAGCTCTTTACCACTGGGGACTTAAATCTTATTATACCATGTGGAATATAGGAACAAACCTTTAGGGACAGTTATGCTTCCCAACAAAAAGGTTTTTGTTGGAAGTTCCCTGGTGGCCTAGTAGGTTAAGGATCCAGTGTTGTCACTGCTGTGGCACAGGTTCAATCCCTGGCCTAGGAACTTCCCTGTGCTGTGGGCTTGGCCCAAAAAAATGTTTTCGTTGCTACCATCAACATCAGTTGCCAGCATGAATTATATTACAAGTTGACTGTAATAACACTTGGCCTGTGTATTACTACTGTATTTGAGTCTAGATATGTTATATGGTAGGATTGTTTATAAGCTCAGGTTTTGGAATCTGATTGCCTTAGGTTTGAATCAGCTCACTAGTTGTGCAGTCCTGAGCAAGTATCTTAATTCTGGGGGCTTCAGTTTCATTTAAATGAGCATTATACCTACCAATGGTTTCATTTGACTGCTGTGAGCATTGAATGAACTAATGCATGTCAAGGACATATGGCCTGCAAATGTTAACAAGAGGCCAGTAAATTGTGTGTGGCAGTGTGGGTGGTAATTTGTCTTTTGAAAAAAGAAACTTAACACTTTAAAAACTCAAAAAGTTAGTGATTCTATGAAAAAAAAATTAAATTAGACCATAACAACTTTTTTTTTTTTTTGGCTTTTTGCCATTTCTTGGGCCGCTCCTGCGGCATATGGAGGTTCCCAGGCTAGGGGTCCAGTTGGAGCCATAGCCACCGGCCTATGCCAGAGCCACAGCAACGCGGGATCCAAGCCGCGTCTGCAACCTACACCGCAGCTCACGGCAACGCCGGATCGTTAACCCACTAAGCAAGGGCAGGGACCGAACCCGCAACCTCATGGTTCCTAGTTGGATTCGTTAACCACTGCGCCACGATGGGAACTCCCCATAACAACTTTAAATTACAGTCAGTTTCAATGCTTTGGACATTACTTTGAGATTTATGAAAAATGAGAGTTTTAATTTTAGTAAGGATAAAATTGCCAGTGAATATATGAAATATCACTTTCATCATCTGCTTGCATTTCATTATTTTGCTTGCATAATTATATTAAAAACTATATGAAGAGGAAGTTGTGAAAATTACCTCTAAAGAGTTTCTAGGAGTTTCCGGGTAGCCTAGTGGTTAAGGATCAGATGCTATCACTGCTGTGCCCCAGGTTTGATCCCTGGCCTGGGAATTTTTGTATGCCACAGGCATGACCAAAGAGAAGAAAAAGTTTCTAGCATTGATTTTTACGTTTATATGCGTGTATGTTCAGCTGTTTTTTTTGTTTGTTCATTTGTTTGTTTTGTCTTTTGTCCTTTTAAGGCCACAACCACGGCATACGGAGGTTCCCAGGCTAGGGGTCGAATCGGAGCTGGAGCTGCCAGCCTACACCACAGCCACAGCAACACCAGATCCGAGCCGTGTCTGCGACCCACACCACAGCTCACGGCAATGCCGGATCCTTAATCCAGTGAGCAAGGCCAGGGATCGAATCCGCAATCTCATGTTTCCTGGTCGGATTTGTTTCCACTGCGCCACGATGGGAACTCCTGTTCAGCTGTTGTTGTTTTTTTATATTAAAGAGCAGCACATATCATTTATTGCTTATCAAATCAGCAAAGGACTTCTTGTTATGGCTGCACCAGCAGCATATAGAAGTTCCTAGCATAGGCTTCGAAATTAGAGCTGCAGCTGAGGCCTACATCATAGCTTGCAGCAACGCCGGATCCTTAACCCACTGAGCAAGGCCAGGGATCATACCCGCATCCTCATGGAGACTACATAAGGTCCTTAACCCACTGAGCCACAGTAGGAACTCCTGTGCAGCTTCTTAATTATCCTTCTGACAATTTTTAAAGGAAACCAACCTGGCTCACTTTTTCAATTATTAGTTTAGGAGAGAACAGACTACATTTGTTAAATACAGCATACAGTTGCTCCCGATTAGCTTAGAATGACAATGACAGTCTTTTTGTGTGTGTGTGTGTCTTTTGTCTTTTTAGTTCTTTTAAAAACAGAACTCCCACTTGGACTCATATCCCCACATGAAGTGATATTTACTGTCTAGTAACCTTAATGGGGTTGATCTTTTACGGGTACACTGGCCTTCACATTGAGTGCAGGGTGGTTGTTTCCTGGCTGTATATATATGACTGATTTTGCTTGCCTAACTCCCCTTTCCATTCTAAAAAGGGAAGATTTAGAAGAGTTCTATGTGTAAACTTTATTCCTTCCTAGGAATAAATAGAGTGATTTTACAGCTGCAGAAGGAGGAAGGCTAGAGAATCCTGGGGCGGGGGGGGCACCAAGGCGTTGGGATGATTTGTTTGTTCCCTAGTAGCGTGTGCAGGATTCTGAAGGGGTGTGGTGTGTGTGTGCTCGTGCATGTGTCCCATTCACCTCTCTTACTAAGCTCTTTCCCCTGAAAGGGCCTGGAAGCACTGAAGGCCCAGGAGCAAGGAGCCTAGGTCTTGGTATCTAAATAGCATCAGCTCCTCAGAGAAATGCTGATCCCTGTTGAATAAATTAGTGCTCTGTGAGTCAATACTGATACAAAATAAATAAGGGAGAAGTAAAAACTCCTTCTGGTGGAAAGCTGCTCGTCAGTGTGGAAGGAATGATGGAGACAGACTGTCACCCTTTGGCAGCCCTCATGTGGGTTGACTCAGCTCAGAGGCAGCAGCAAGGCCCAAGCTGGTGAGTGGATGTCAGATGAGGAACCAGACAGTGGCTTGGTCTCATGATGTCCACTTGAAAAATATCAATTAGAGAGGGAAAGGGGTGACTCAGGAACTAGCACAGTAGCTTTTCCACTGCACTCCCGACATGGCATCAAGGGGACGTCAGGCCTAGACTGAGGCCCATCTGTAACCCTACAGCCCTCATTTTCCAAACTGCCAAGACTTGAATGTGGGACAGACGGGCTTGGGGTGGGTGGTCTATGATGGACACAGAAGGGAGAAATAGGAATTTTCTGGTTGGAATATTATGTTTTGGTAAAGATGGAAAATGGCCGCATTTGGGGAAATGCCCACTGAGTGTCCAGGGATAAGGGGTATCGTGTCTGCCACTTGCTCTAAAACCAGATGAGTGACCACAGGTATCATGGTTGTGGGGAGCCTGTGGGGAGGTAACAGGGGCCCACACGGGCAGGATGGCCTCAGAGCCCTGGAAACCATACACTTGTTCACTCTATAATATCATTATGTGACTTCTGTGGTTATTCTGTGATGTTGTAGGCATTTCCAACCTTTTGATGTTAGAACAGTGGTCTCGGGATTTTTGAGTGTGGATACCCAGCTTGACTCTGACCGACTACTTGCCCTCCCAGAGCTGCACCGGCCCCCAGCCTGGAGCTACTGCGGGTGATCCCCAGCTCAAGCCTATAGGCAGACAGGCTCTCCCTTGTCTTCCTCCACCCTGCAGTGGAGTCCCTGCTCTGGGCAGATGACAAAAATGATATAGTTTAGTAACACGTTTGATGTCCTTTATCCAAGGGAAGCAGTGCATGGCTTGGGGGAATGCTGTGCCTCTCAAGCAGAACACTGTTCCCAAGGAAGTTTAATAGACATATTAGAGGCCATATGAAAACAGGGCAGGATTGGCCAGAAGACACGGCTTTCTAGGCTAAGGTGAGCTCACTAAAGCTGAGTTGGAGGATTGTTTGTTTTAACTTTTTAAATTATTTATTTGGCCACACCTGAGGCATTCGAAAGTTCCCAGGCCAGGGATCAAACCCAATGCCAGGTCCTAAGTCACTAGGCCACCAGGGAACTCCTGAGTTGAAGGATTGTGACTGGTGTTAGGTGTGCAGGCTGACTTTTGATTTGTGCTGTGGGCCATGCCTCAGGAATGGCTTCCATTTCTTGGGTCCTGATTTACAAATTAACTATCAGCCGCCCCTACCACCATCTACCGAAATCTGTCCCCACGTCATGTTGATTGGAGGACTGGCCACCTTCCTCTGCATCTACTCCCATCGACACACACCTAGTACCAGTCCCTCGGACCCCTCACCACCTGCTCCCATTTTCCTGCTTCTCCAAGCAATAGGGCCTCCTTGTAGAGCAGCCTGTGTCTGTGTCTCCTTCCTCACTGCACACTCTTCTTTATCCACCAGGATCCAGCACAAGCCCCAGCACCGCCAGTGGAGTTACACAGGCACCGGTTCCCTCCTCCCTGAGCCCTGCTGGTGCTCCCACCCCACACTGGCCTCCACCTCTGCCCTCTCCACAGGCACTTCCACCACACTGACCTTGTATCGGGGTCCCCCTCTCCCCAACAGTAAGGCTGCCTACATCCTTGCTCTCCCTGATTCTTCTCCATTCTCACATCCAGCCAGCCCCATCCATTCCTCCTCCAGAACACATTCCTTCTGTCACCATCAGGCCACCAGCAGCTGTCACACCAGGTCACACACACCCTTCTCCTTCCTTTTCCTTAGCCATCTTACCACAGAGCAATAAGGGTGAGCCTTTCAGGAGTCCGACCACAAACTAGACTGTGGGTCATGAGCCTATATGTATCAGCAAGGAGATGGAGAAACCAGAACCCGCAGACACTGCTGATGGAATCATAACACTGGTGCAGCCCCCGTGCAAAATAGTTGGGCAATTCCTCAGAAGGTTACATAGTGTTATATGACTCAGCAATTCCACTCCTAGGTATATAACCAAAAAAATTTACATGTCCACACCTGTGTACAGAAGTTGGTGGCAGCATTGTTCCCATTAGCTAAAAAGTGGAAAACACCCAAGTGTTCATCAGCTGATGAACGGATAAACAAAAACTGGTATATCCAGAATGGAATCCAGTATTCTAAAGGAATGCTACAATATGGGTGAGCCTTGAAAACAGGATAAAAAGCCAGTCACAAAAGTCCACATACAGTATGACTGCATTTGTATGAAATATCTAGATCTGTAGGGACAGCAGTAGATTAGTGATTACTCACGGTGGGGTCATGTGTGAGGGGTGCAGAGGGATTAAGGGGCAGGAGCTAAAGGGAAGGTTTCTTTACAAAGGATGAAAGTGTTCTGGAGTTAGAAAGTGGTGGTATTTGCATATAACCTTGTGAATATACCAAAACTCACCTTATTATACTTTAAGGGAATGAATTTTATTAATGTGGATTATGTCTCGGTTTAAGGGGAAAAAAAATCATTCAATCAGCCAGACATAATCTTTTGGAAAATATTAAAGTCAAGATGAATTAACATATCTGCAGACACTCAAGGGTACATTTAAACTCAAGAATCCGAGTTTCCCATTCATTTAAGCAGAGGTAGGGATGATCTGGTCATTGCTCCTCAGCACTGGGATGGTATGACTGATCCATCACACAAGGCTGGTTTTCTTTAAAGTTCTGATTCAAATTCTCTTCCCTTTGGACCAGCATCCAGCAGCCTTTCCAACAAAGTGGGTAAGAGGCAGAAAATCGGGGATGAATAACAGATCGCCAGCTTTCTCACAGCTACCATTTTTTTCTGTCACAAACACCAGAAGAGTTCTTGAATGCAAACTCCAGGCATATGGCAAGCAGCATAATAAACATCCATTTTGAATCACCACTTAGCATAAGCTTCCTGTGGAAGGCTGACAGCCTGGTGTGTGCCAAGGAACCGCATCACACAGCTTCTCCCAGCCTTCCCAGCAGCACGGGGGAAGCACAGGCCTCCCACTTACTCCCTTTCAGTACCTGGACCTTAATTTTACTAGTGGCAGAATGTGAAGCATCTAAGGTGCTTCAAGCTGATAACTTTCCAGTCTGGCTTCTGTGTGTGTGTGTGTGTGTGTGTGTGTGTGTGTGTGTGTGTGTAGTTATATTTTCATGTTAAATATTCTAAAATATTTCATTCTAAATATCCTAAACTCTGCCTTATCAGATTTGCATTGTCTTAATGCTTTCTTGGTGATGCAGTTGGTTTTAATGAAGGTCAAAGAGAACAGAATGTAAAACTTGCAATCGCTGCTGAAATGTCCTGATCTTAGACCGTGATCTCAGGCCCCTTCGCACTTAGAGCGGTATCACTTTTCAGAGCCTTCCCATCTTCTCCCTCAAAGCTGCCTGTACATGAACGCGTCTTTTGAGGAGACCCTCCTTTGTATTTCTGACTGTCAACGATGGTAACCAGACTCTGCTCTTTATGTCCTGTCTCCAGGCTGCTCTTCAGCCTTTTTAGTTGCTTTCTTCCTGTCAGCTCTGAACGTCTGAGGTCACCGGGCAAGTGAATAAATGATAAATGGGGTGACATTAAACTTGTATTAAGAGACAACCTTCCGGAGTTCCCGTTGTGGCACAGCGGAAATGAATCCGACCAGTATCCATGAGGATGCAGGTTTGATCCCTGGCCTCACTCAGCCTTGCCGTGAGCTGTGGCGTAGGTTGAAGACGTGGCTCCGATCCTGTGTTGCTGTGGCTGTGGTGTAGGCTGGCGGCTGTGGCTCTGATTAGACCCCTGGCCTAGGGAACCTCCATATGCCGTGGATGCGGCCCTAAAGAAAGCAAAAAAAAGGAGAGACACCCTTCCACACAGCCTCTAAAAGTTCTCCAGAAACACATACTGAAAATGCCTCATCTCTTCCTAATGTCAGCATTTCTGCTTTTTTTTTTATTTTAAAAACTAAAGGGAGTACAGTTTATTTTTTTACTGAAAGCTTCTAATCGAAACCCTCCTTTTGTTCATGAGGACAGGCCTAGAGAGGACATGAGGTCTGCTTGGAGGCAGACCAAGCCCCTGGGCCCCACACTGGAAATGGCCCAGGCCACATGCTTCCAGCTCAGCCTGGGAGTTACACTGCCACATTCGCATGTCCTCCTGTACATTCCTCATACAGTTGTTATTAATTTAGAGGAGCTTGAGGTTTAAAAATCAACCAGCACTTTCCATTTAAAACACTTAGGTATACATTTTCGCATAACAACAGTTTCACTGAAATCAGAAATCATCTGTAAGTTTAAACCAGGCCCACCCCAGCCTTTGGTCAGAATGGCTTGGTGTTTGGACGTGTTCTTGCTCCATCAGCATCTTTCACACACAGGGGTCTGGGAGCACTGGCCTCACGCTGGCAAAAAGCTCACTGATGTATGGGCTAGTCCTTTAAAAGTTGCGACACATCTTTGTCCCCATAAGACCTCCTTTGATGGGGCTGATTTTGCTCCACCTACCAAGTCCCTGCCGCTTTAGGAAGGCCTCAGCCTCTGAGACTGACAGGTTCTGCCCCCACAACAGATCCAGCCTTGCTCCTTGTCTTACGGGGGGTGGGGGGTGTTCTCTGACTGGCTGCTGTACCAGACATTTCTCAGACGAAGCCGCACCTCAGTGTCCCTCTATGGGGCTTGGGCCAGCGGCCATGGCTGGGTTTGGATTTGGATGTGCGATATGACAGGGCTTACACCTGATTTCAGCCCAGGTGTCCATTTCCATATCAGGAGCTGTGAAAAGAAGGAAAATCTGTCTTTCAAAAGCTGACCCTTTTGGGGTGTTCCCTTTGTGGCTCGGCAGTTAACGAACCCAACTAGAATTCATGAGGTTGCGGGGTCAATCCCCAGCCTCAGAGGATTAAGGATCCAGCATTGACGTGAGCTGTGGTGTAGGTTGCAGACACAGCTCAGATCTGGCGTTGCTGTGGCTGTGGTGTAGGATGGCAGCTGTAGCTTCAATTCAACCTCTAATCTGGGAACCTCCATATGCCACAGATGTGACCCTAAAAATCTTAAAATAAAAAGTTGACCCTTTTGGAACTTGAAATCTCCCTGGGGAGCCTACTTTAACTGTCTCTCATAGCACATCACCCCAATCTCTTCTAACGAGAATGAACAAAAAGAGGTTTTTCTAAGAACGGCGAATATGGGGCCACTCATTGTTCTATTTATTGTGAATATTCTGTTCAGGTTCCTGCAAAGCTTTGTTGTTCTAATGACCTGCAAGTCAAGTCTAACACTAGAGGTTCCCAGGGGCTGCTGCAAATAATAGAAAGAAGAAATTTCCAGAATTATTATATTACCTGAGGGGAAGTGGGGGAGCCAACCCTGCTTTGGAGTTGCAGGCCTCAATTTGTGGAATTTGACTTCACTTCCATTTTAGGTAGAATGTTTTTGGTATACCTTCTGTTCATGAAATCGGATCTTCAGCAGAGCATGCTTCCTGAAACCTTGTTACCCAGAATAGCCAGACAGTACACCTTTGGGGGGAGGCACCCAGGTCCCCAGGAGGGTCCAGGTAGCCCTGCACTGGCTGTGCAGGAGCCATCTGCCCACAGTTACAAACATCAGGCTGGCCACTTAGCAGCAAGTCTGAGGACAGACAGGGTGGCATATCCACTGTGGTGGGGCCAGCCCACAGGCCCCAGTTTGAAAGGCTTTTAAGGCCAAATGCTAAAGCTCTAGAGAGAGCATTTGCTTTACAAGAAGCCTGGCAGACAGCACCTCACTCCATCTTCGGGACCAGCACCACCTTGGTGAGTCAGTTGGGCAGCACGCCTGAGTGGCCTCCTCAAGCAGTCCATGTCACAAGAGACAGAGGCAGCAGGCTGGCCAGATGCTGCAGGGCCCTGGGTGGACAAACCAGTGAAACCAGAATGGGGCTGTGTAACATGTGAATGCTGAGGAGTTGACAGTGAGGCCAGGACACTGTGTGGTGGCAGAAACCTGGAGCAGCTGGTGTGGATGAGCACAGGAGGGAGGAGTAGGGCTGGCCATGGCCAGGACACCATGATGCCTGGATGAGCAGATGCACACCCGAAAATTAAAGACTTTCAAGGAATGCAAGACACCCCTCCAGAGGGTTTCTCGACTCTTTTCAAACACCTGGGACAGCGTCCCTGGGCCCCCAGACTTCTCTAACCTGTTCTTCTCCCTGCAGGAAAAGTACCCAGAGACTGTGCACCTCACCAAGGGAGCCTCCTCCAGCTACATGGGGATCAGGAGCCACAGCCGACCAGAGTGAGTGCAGGTGCCCACCACGTCCCTCCCCAGCACCCAGGTGCTGTTTCCTGGTGAAAATGAAGATAATAGTAGGAAGTAAATGTAAACCTCCAAGGGACATCCTGAGATCCACGGCGTCATCCAGATAAGCAGCTGATGGCAGGAGAGCACAAGGGGACCTCACTGGGCGAGGGCGGGGCTGTAAGGCAAAGGCCAATGGGTGCCTTCGGATGTTGGGGGGGGGACAGGAAAAAGTGGCACTGTTTTCACCCACTGTCAGGAGGCAGCAAGCCCTGCGTGAGGGGAGGACTCATCTGGCTCTCCCCCAACCCACTGCGGGTGCTTCTGTGTACACCAGGAGAGCCCCCCACCCCGGACAGGACATACCTCTCTGACTTGGGCCTAGAGGTGTTTTATTTCCAAGCCTTAAAATGGTGTTGGAGTTATGTTAAGCTTCTGGAACCTCCCTTGTTATCCATTATTTCCTGTATTCACCTTTGTTGGTGCATGTAGCTGTGGTTCATTTTCAGTGCTTACATGCCATTAGGTGAACATGTGTATTTGTGCATTCTTCAGGTCTTGGGTATCTGGTTGTTCATCATTTTCCACTATTTCTAACACTCCTGTTGACATCCCCTGGCACATGGGTACACAGCTGCTCTGGGACGTATACCTAGAAGTGAAATTCCTGGGTCATAGGGCAGATTCAGCTATCCCTGCCAGATTCTTTTTTTTTTTTTTGTCTTTTTGCTATTTCTTTGGGCCGCTCCCGCGGCATATGGAGGTTCCCAGGCTAGGGGTCCAATCGGAGCTGTAGCCACTGGCCTATGCCAGAGCCACAGCAACGCGGGATCCGAGCCATGTCTGCAACCTACACCACAGCTCACGGCAACGCCGGATCGTTAACCCACTGAGCAAGGGCAGGGATCGAACCCGCAACCTCATGGTTCCTAGTCGGATTCGTTAACCACTGCGCCACGACGGGAACTCCCAGATTCTTTCCTTTATCACTTTGTATTTCCCATCAGTAATTTTGAAGTTCCTATTGCTCTGCATCCTGTACTTCACGTGTACAGTCACACTAACACGTAGTGCGTACAAAGCGGTATTTTATTGATCTTAGTTTCCATTTTCCTGTTTGTTTCCTGTTTGTTAATGATGTTACACATCTTTTTTTAATGAACCATACTTTCTCCTCACTGCGGGTAGACATCTTGAAGATCAAAGAAGTCTGAGACCTTGGGGAAGGGCAGGAGCTCCAAGGATGCTGGAAGGAGAGCAGAGTTTCTGCCTGGGGCGGGGGGCGGCCTCTTCTGCAGGAGAGCGGTGTGTGCCATGTACAGCTTTGTCTCTTAACTGGATTTCACAAAGCACTTAGCAGTGTATCTATCTTACGTCTTTCAGGTTTGAACTGGTAATTGTTTGGAGGATACAAATAGATGAAGAAGGGAAGGTTTTGCCGAGGCTGGATCTTCTCACCAAGGCGCCGCTGTCAGGTAGGGATGTTCTGGTGAGCTCTCGTGTGCCCAAGAGACACCTACTTATTTCATATGTTTCTTTTTTTGTTTTTGTCTTATCTTTTTAGGGCTTCACCACGGCATATGGAAGTTCCCTAGCCAAGGGTTCGATCAGAGCTGCAGCTGCCAGCTGACGCCACAGCCACGCTAGATCTGAGCTGCGTCTGCGACCTACACCACAGCTCACGGCAACACTGGATTCTTAACCCACTGAGCAAAGCCCAGGGATCAAACCTGCGTCCTCATGGATACTAGTTGGGTTCTGAACTTGCTGATCCACAACAGGAACTCCCTCATCTGGTTTTATGTGGCAAGAATCAAAAGCCAAAAATCTTATCAATGTGCTTTTTATTTTTTTACATCAGTCTTCAAAATATTTTTGTCAGTAGCCACTCAAAAAAGCACATTCATGGGGGCTGCTCCCCACGCCCCCCCCTGGGCTGAGTGCAGTATCTCTGCCTTGGGCACACAGGTAGGTGCTTGGTTCACAGTTATGATTCGGTTGTCCTGGCCTCCCATGCAGTGTGGCCAGCTGGGAACAAGGGAAGGGCCTCGGGGAAGTTTCTCAGCAGTGTTTTTCTTTACAGCCCTGGAACTGGACAAGAACAGAGTCATAGAAACTGCTCCTCTCAGCTTCCGAACCCTGCTGGGTGTGCTGGGCATTGAAGCCACTCTAGAAAGCCTGATAAAATCGCTTTGCACAGAGGAACAAGTTCCCACACAGTGAACAACTACACAGGAGTAAAATGCTGTACCTAGAGGTGTGTGATTTTATTGAGTATAAACATTTGCTCTTTTCCACTTGGAAACCTTACCTTTAGAACATGTTTATGCAGTTATGGCACATTATATATAAGTTGTCAGGACATGAAAAATAAATAGTTATTTAAATTTAAAATACCAAACAAGTGACATATCTAGTGTATTTTAAAAGTAAACCTGGCATTTGCGGAAGCACAGAGGTGGTCATCCATCCTGGGAGGCTGGGAGCTGCCCCTGCCTTGGGATGAACCCCATCTCGAAGCTCAGCCCCCCTCCTATCACCCACCTTAGAGGCTTCTTGCCAGTGCAGCCTCATTTCTTAAACATTCCTCAGACACCCCAGGGGAGCCACACCCCTCTCCTCGCCTCCCAGCTCTGGAAAGCAGCATTTGGGAGGCATGCACAGCACTCTCAGCAGCAAGTCCTCT
This sequence comes from Phacochoerus africanus, assembly GCF_016906955.1. Lineage (NCBI taxonomy): Eukaryota > Metazoa > Chordata > Mammalia > Artiodactyla > Suidae > Phacochoerus > Phacochoerus africanus. Next base: position 456,071 of record NC_062548.1, read on the forward strand.
GACAGCCACACTTCTTGGTCTTCCACAAAAAAAAAAAAATAGTGTTTAGCTTAAAAAAATGCAGCAGAACAGCAAATACGCCATTGTCTCTTCACACGGGACCTTAACACCCCCATCCCTCTGCAAAGAGGGTGTCTTTATTAAAGTCCCCCAGGGTCTGAGTGCTACACTGACCTCAGTTGCCAGCTGAAAGCAGAAGGGCTGAAAACAGTGTTTCCATCGAGTGAAGCCTCAGGGACGGGGCAAGGCGGAGTGCGAGGACAGCAGAGCTTGGGCCAAGACCCTCTATAGCACCAGCGCTCATCCCTCACCTCTTCCCTCCAGGCAGAGGGTGCTTGTTTTCAGACCAGCCGGTCCAGCCAGGACAGGCTACAGGGGGCTGCCCAGCCTACCTCTGTGAAGCCGGGGCTCCAGAACTCAACATGCAGGGACTTGGAGGTCCTTTGTGCACCCTGGGGCCGGGTAAGACCCTCCTGCCCCCAGGCCAGCAAAAAGGAAGAGCCTCGGGCCAGAGTGGCTCTGACAGCTGCCCCTCCACAAGGAGCACGCAGCTCCACACACACCCCGGAGGCAGGACTCTACAAAGCCCCCGCACACCCACACACCACATGAATGAGAGACTGGGCCACATGAATATCTTTGTCAACCTCCAAGTGTTGAAGGAAGAAGTACATGGTAGGACAGAGTTGAAGAATAAATTCTAGAAGAGCTGGCTTGATTCAAATAAGCGTAATTCTCAATTTATCACAAAATTCTCCACAAAAATTTACAATCAGCAAAATAGTCTTGTTTTTTTGTGTAGTATTTTCATACAATTCCATGGTTTCACTAATAATATTATATTACAATAAGCCTTCATTAGTCCCTCAAAACGATGATATAAATAATCTATACAACCTACCATAAAATAAAAAACTAAGATCCCCAACAGTTTTCATAGCAGCTGGGCATGCTTTTGGTGACCCCAACAAGAACCTCTTGGTGCCAGCCAGGAGTTGCTCATCTGGAAGCAGGGCCTTAGGCAGCCCTGATGGGGAAGTGGCCTGGCACGACTTGAGGCCATTAACACCACGCCTCTCAGTGAAACCCGAGGGAGGAACCGGTATGGGGAGGAGGGAAAACTCGATGCCGGCTCTGGCAGAAGTAGCTGAGGTTTCACAACACCCAAAACGCCAGAAACACAGAGCTGGCAGGAGCACAGCCACGACACCCACCATGGGCACAGCAGCTCTGCTTCCAGCTTCCACAGCAGCAGTTTCAGGTGGGAAAGAACACTGTCTCCCCTAAACTTAAAGACAAAATCATTCCGCACAAAAGAGAAAGTCAGTGCTCACACAAGTGGTGTCTACCCTTGCCCTGAGTCCCACACTCCCTGCCGACCCTGTGCAGGGCAGGCGTGGGGCACGTCCACAGGACCCTGAGCCTGCTGCTCAGCACCAATGTCCAAGCCAACAACTCACTGCTCTCCCCAGCAAGGAACCACTAAACCTGCGCTGCCATGTGGTTTGCGTCAGAAAAGTGACCAGGTGACTCAGCTGGGAAAGTTCCAGTAGTATCCGTGTTTTCTTAGAAGTCCCAACTGTAAGGTGTATGTGACAATTCAAGTTTTCTCTATTAGGATTCCGGTGGTAGGAGATCCAAACCTTGGGTCTTAGAATAAGGCTTTTTAGAGATGAGACGTGAGCACTGGGTGGGAAGGGAGACCTGCCCAGGGAGGCCTCCTGGAACACAGCACACTGCTGGGCTCATGCCCAACATTCCTCGTCCCGGAAGATGTTCCTAGTGCTCTTCCATTCTGTGTCTCCCAAAGGCAGTCCTGCCTGAACAGGGGTTGAAAAGCAAGAACATTCACAGCCAAAAGTCACCCAACACAACAGGAAATAGCTCTATCATTCAACCTTCACATTCTATGTTCAAGTTTCAAAGACACTACAGGAAAAAAGGTTAGACCTTATGGAGAACTAATGTGCAATCTTCGCTTTCCTTGAACCTGGTTGACATCAGGGTGGCATCTTTGGCATGTACAGTCTTTGAATAGTAATTGACTATCTTGCCATCCAGTTTATACTGATGAGGGATGCTCTCGTAGGGCTTGAGGTCAAGGTCCAGCACAGACACAGAGAAGGCAAACCTGGATCTCGATGAAGGGACAATGGGTCTTTGATCGGAGCTAGAAGCAAAAGAGCAATTTCAGAATACACAAACCCCAAATCCCTCATCCTAGCTCACAATGAGCACCCATTTGTTGCATGTGCACGTGTCCCATCTCTGTCTGTGCCAGCTGTATGCACTAGTGTTTGAAACTCCTGCAAGAAAAACACCTACCATGACACCCACTAGCTCACCAGACGAGAGGGAGTTAAAGTGCAAAAAGATGGAAAAGCAATTATGTAGAAAATGTGCTTGATATTCCCCACGTCCCAGTAGTGTAAACGAATGCTGAAACGTTACTTTATCATGAGCCAAGTATTACAAAACCTACAAAAAAGTAGAAAGTAGATCTGGCCATTCAACAGCCAAATGGATAAAATGTTGAGAACAGACTTCTCTTTATGTGTCTTTTCCCATGTCTGGTGAGAGACTCATGCTCCTTTATGCTTTTTCACATTTGGAGAGAGAGAAAGATCCAGTTTTATGTTTTATTCTCAAATTGTATCTGCTGTGTTTTGTATTCTGTTTCCTAGGGCTTAGTTTTGTGGTTTTTTCTAAATATTAGAATAGCCCTATGCTTATAACAGAAGGTGAACAACTACTTGTACTTTGAGACTAATTCTGCATTTTGTACTGAGACTGCTGTATACATCACTTGGCCCTCAGAGTGCTCGAAACAGTCTGCTTCCAAGTGACTGCCTAAAGACATTATACAAGCCCAAGAGTGCAGTGGTTTCCCCATGCAGACTACGCTTCTAGATTTAGAAATTATTAAAAAACAAAACAGGAGTTCCTGTCATGGTTCAGAGGTAATGAACCCAACCTGCATGCATGAGGACTCTGGTTCGATCCCTGGCCTTGCTCAGTGATTGGGTCATGGATCCGGCATTGCCATTGAGCTGTGGTGTAGGTCGCTGACGTGGCTTGGATCCCACGTGGTGTGGCTGTGGTGTAGGCCAGCAGCTGCAGCTCTGATTCAAAACCTAGCCTGGGAACGTCCATGTGCCGTGGATGAGGCCCTAAAAGACAAAAACAGAAAACAAACAAAATACCAGTTTTCCAAAGCTCCTGCCTGGGAGAAGGAGGCTGATAAACATTCCTATTACTGAGACTAATCAAGGCCTAGACTCTCCCCCAACTCCTGCTCAGAAATACTGTTTACTGGAAAGTAAATCCCTGGCTCAGCTGCTGGGGTCCCAGCTGCTCCCTTCTGAATAGCAGAGAACGTGTACAAATTCAGGTCTTGCTTCCAAGCCCTCTTCTCGGGGCCTGAACCCCAGCCTCCGAGCAGCTGGGCTGGGCCAGTGCACATCTCTAGCCCTCAGAAGGGCTACATGTTTTATGGGAAACCTCACATCACATCAGAAGCAGCACGCAGTAAGATGAGGTGAATGAAGAGAGGCATCATCACACAGGGGGCCCAACAGCCCCTCCTGAGGAGAGGGACCATGTGTCAGCCACAGCTCCCAGTGAGCCCAGGGTGGAGGCTCCTGCACCCGAGATGCTTCTCCGCCCAGGGGATGCCTCTGCCTCAGAAGTCTCTGGACACGTGCCCCCTTTCCTCTGCCAATGTGTCAGTTGCTGTTCAGCAGCTGGTCAAGAGTGTCGGGGCTCCAGGCCTCAGCCCTCACATTTCTGCATCCTGACTGTATTCTTTCTTCAGCAGGGGTGACAGAGAACCTCTGTGATCATCTCTCATTTAGCAACAGGAGCTCAACCCAGCAGATGGATTCCTGCAGCTAAGCACAGTGGGTATCTTCTCAGGGGGTGATGAATTTTCAACTAAACAGAACAATCTTTTAAAAAAAAAATGACAGTTATGCCCTATAAATGTCCCTTTGTGTTTCCTGTCAGAAAGTAGACAATGCTGTGCCTGACAAGAAGCAGGAGTCCTGGGAATGTTTAGTTCAAAAAGCATCAAAAAAAAAAAAAAAATGGGTGGCTGGCAGCCAGCAATGAGGTCATCTTGACCCAGGAAAACACATCAGGAGAATGTAGAGTGTTCTGTGTGTGTGGTTTAGCACCCGGAAGATCGATGCTTAAGATGCCATTTAGTCCCTGAGAGCAGATCATCAGGTTTATCCTGAATTCCTAAAAAAGGCAGAGGGGGCTGGAGAGTGACGTCCAGGGAAAAATCCTGTAAAGAGGAAGCGGAACAATGGACGTGTTGTTTTAATGGCTTTGAAATGACTGTGAAGGCTGGCATATCAGGACCTGGTAAAAGGCAGAAGAATAAAGCCCACTGGAACCTACAGCTCCTTGGGCCTCTGAGCCTTGACGGGAGCCAGGGGTTTCCTCTGAGAGAAAGGAATTCACACCATAATATCCAAACTGCTTCTAAGTCCTTGAGGCATTTTCTTAGAAAATAACAGTAATCTTGAATTTAGCAGGAGAGTCTTTTAAAATTATTCTCAAAAATGTCTTTCTGGCTGTATTATAAGCTTCTAAGGAGCAAGAGTAAATAATCCTCATGATATCAAGCAGGCCTTGGAGATCAGCCTCTGTTAATAAATAGGATCCTGCCTGGGCCTCCCCTTTTTTTGTCTTTTTAGGGCCACACCCGTGGCATATGGAGGTTCCCAGGAGGGGTCCAATCAGAGCTATGGCTGCCAGCCTACACCACAGCCACAGCAATGCCAGATCCGAGCCACATCTGCGATCTACACCACAGCTCACGGCACTGCCGGATCCTTAATCCACTGAGCGAGGCCAGGGATCAAACCCAAAACTTCGTGGTTCCTAGTCAGATTCATTTCTACTGCACCATGACAGGAACTCCCAGGGCCTCTCTTATTATAGCGACATGAGCTCTCCTGCCAATCCACAAAATCCTGTCAGACCAAAGACACGTGACCCAGCAGCGGGTGCCTCACCTGGCATCCTGCAGACACGGGGAGAGCGCAATCATGATGGAGCAGTCCTTTGCAGTCATGGCGACCCGGTACTGCTGCACCTGCAGGCGAGGGAGAGGTCAGCTCCAGGGCCACACACTCCCTTCCCCCTGGAGGGCCCGGGCCAGTCCTGCCCTCTGACCTCTTGCCTCATTCCAAACCCTGGGACTTAGGACTTGTCTTCAGCCAGACAATCACAGTCCACCTTGTAAGAAACTGCAGGTGGTGGCCTCAGCTACTGCTGTGCTACCAGTGACAACACTGAGTATCACCTTACACCTCAAGACAGTGGGACAGACACTCCCCAAGGCTCTGCTTAGAGCAACAGAATGTCCCCACGTCACACAGCACACTGGAATGTCACATAGCTACTGTGCATGACGACACTGCAGACAGAGGGATCACCAGCTGTGTGTTAAACTCACTCCATCCCCACAGTGACCCCACAGGCAGGGCCTGCTAGTGTCCTAGTTTACAGATGAGGAAAAAAGAACAACTCTGCACTGCTAGGCAACAGGAAGGCTAGGCTCAAACCCAGTGTCTTAGCTCTGAAGTTCATGCTCTCAACATCAGGCTATGAGCACAGGTAGATCTGTATGTACTGCCTGCACTCCAATACAGAAGATGGTTTGTAGGATGTGACTCATAAAGCCATGTGTGCACTCGCATGTGTGTCACAGACATACAGGGAGAAAACCAAAAAGACGGTCACCTCCGTGTATAATTTGGGGGCAGCTTCCTCCTTTCTTCTTTGAACTTTCAAATATCATTTGAATTTTTTGACTGAATAGCTCTCACTTTTACAAAAATAAACTAGTTACAAAAAGGAGTGGCCCTTACATTATCACTGGCGTCAACATCTGTGTGGTGGCAGGTCACAACCCCCCGTCTTACTCTCAGTCACTGCCCTCCATGTTGCACAGCCAGAGCACAGCCGTGAGACAACGTCCCAGCTCCTCGTTCCAAACGCGTGTGTGGGAAGGAGAGGGGAAACCCCCAGGGCGGGCTACCTCGGGCCTGTAAAAGTTTCTATGGTGGAAGCAAAAAGCACCTCTTCTCCCAACAGTCTGCTTCTGTAGCTAAGAAACTATGTATTACACAATACACACAAAAGGGCAGCCCAGAAGAATGAAAGAGATAAATACTAAAAACAAAGTATATTTATTATGTCCTAATCTGCAAGACACAAAACCCAGAAGCCATAAATGACTGAGAGATTTGAAAACCTAATAATTACAAGCTTTTGTGATACACTCATAATTCAAAAGTAAAAGATGGGAATAGGAAAAAGTACGTGCAATATGAAACAATATCAAGAATATATAAAGTGCTAGACCCATATGGTGAAAATACCCAAAATAAGCCAATAGCATATGAAAAGATGCTTTACAACAGTGAAAACTTTTGTACTTGTGTGTGTGTGTGTGTAAGACAAAATAAAAGGGCTAGACTTTCACTTTGACAAACGCTACTGTATGTAGTTGGGGCCAACTCAACTTGTGAAGTCAAATAGACAGAACTGGACAAATTATCAAAAATACCTGCTTGAAGACAGAGCTAATAAGACCAGCAAGAATTGCTAGACCAGCGGGAGGACAAAAACACTGGGGTTTTCTTACCTAGGGAGTCAGTGACAATTCTGGAAGTCTGTCCAAGAGACACTTCTAACTAACCTCCACGGGCTTGGGGACAGTAACCATGATGAATCCCCTCTCTGGGTTAGTATCCAAAATGTTGCACTTTAAGCCTGGATGAACCAGAAGTTGACAGGCCTTACCAGGAACTGCAGAGAACAGTCACCAAAGCTGGATTAAGATTACCCTAGCTTGCTAGTGCTTCCCAGGCCCCTGGCAGAAGCAAACCTAAACTTCTCTAGAAGAGGGTATCATTCTAGGCCTCAACTTATTTCTAAAATAACCATACAAATACAACTTCTGATATACAAGCAAAAATACCCAGAAGCAAAAAGACGATGCCATGAGAGAAAATCATCAAAAAGCTCAAAAACGGAAGTTTCGATTGTGACTCAGTGGTTAACGAATCTGACTAGGAACCATAAGGCTGTGGGTTCAATCCCTGGACTTGCTCAGTGGGTTAAGGATCCAGCGTTGCCGTGAGCTGTGGTGTAGGTTGCAGATGCGGCTCAGTTATGGAGTTGCTGTGACTCTGGCGTAGGCCAGCAGCTACAGTTCCAATTAGACCCTTAGCCTGGGAATCTCCATGTGCTGCAGGTGTGGCCCTAGAAAAGACAAAATATATATATAAAATGAACCCCCTCAACCCCCATCCCACAAGATGATACAAAGAGACACACATGGACTCCAGGGATTAGAGGTACCAGACATACATGCTGCTCTGCTCAAGGAAGAAAAGACAAAACTGAGAACTGCAGTGGAGAACTGGAGTAAAAAAAAATGAACTGTTTGAAAATTCTAGAAATAAAAAACACAAAAAATCAACATTAAGAGACCCAGAAGATAAAAAAATACGTTTAATATATATGTAACTGGAGTCCAGAAGAAGAAGAGAGAATGTGAGCTGAAACAAAATCTGGAAAAGTTAAGGCCAAAATTTTTCCAAACTGAGGAAAGACATTAAGACACAGATTTAAGAACAATACACACTGAACTTCTTTGCAGACCAGATACTGTCTCACAGACTTTGAAAAACTTATGGTTTCCAAAGGAGACAGGCTGGGGGGTAAGGGGGTTGGGCTGGGGTTTGTGATGGAAATGTTACAAAATTGGGTTGTGATGATCGTTGTACCATTATAAATGTACATTCATTGAGTAATTAAAAAAACATACACACACACAAAATCACTAGTACATACATCATTAAAACAAAATCTAAGAATGACTCACAGGTCGACCTACAATAAAGGAAACATTAAGCAGTGCTGTTCAGACAAAAACAAAATGATCCCAGACATAAGGTTAGAGATGCAGGGCAGAACGAAGGGCAATGCAAGAGACAAATGTGTGGGTAAATGGACAGTAACCATATAAAACGATAATATGTCTTCTCTTCTGAGTTTAAATGCATACACAGCAACAACAGCCATATAAGTCAGGAGTAGCAGTAAGATGTACTTAAGAACACCAATAGGTATTAGACTTTAGTACGTCCACTGCTTGCTGCAATGGCTGGGATAACCACTAAAAGAAAGTAAAGACTATAACCTCTGAGAGAACAGAGTACAGAAATGGAATGATAAAAAATTAATCAACCCAAAACCAGTAAGAGAGGAAACACAGATCTCAGACAGGTGGGAAAATTAAGGTTTAAATCCAAGTATTGCAGTCCAGTTAAACTACAAAGACCAATGTCAGAATGGATAAAAAACCAAGCCATATTTTAAATATAAAGACAGAAAGATAAAATAAAAGGACAGGAGTTCCCTGGCAACCTAGAGGTTAGGATACAGTATCCTCACTGCTGTGGCTCAGGCTCAATCCCAGGCCCAGGAACTTTCACATGCCATGGGCACAGCAAAAAACAAACCTGACTAGTATCCATGAAGATGTGGGTTCAATCCCTGGCTTCGCTCAGCAGGTTAAGGATCCTGCGTTGCTATGGCTGTGGTGTAGGCCTGCAGCTGCAGCTCCAATTTGACTCCTAGCCTGGAAACTTCCATATGCTGAGAGTGCAGTCCTTAAAATAAAAAAAAAGAATCTAGAGAAGTGACACAATTCCAAACTGAAGGCATCCGACAATATAGCCTCAAAAATAAGTACAACACAGACAAATCCATATTATGTAGAGTTTTGAACATTATGTAAAGTTTCAAAACATCCTTCTTATGGAACAAGCATACCATAAAATCCATGAGGTGACAGGAAATCTGAACAATACAATTAATTTGACCCAATGGGCAGGTATAAAACATCACACCCACCTTCTTTGCTAGTAATCACTACAACTAGATGAGAATCCCCATGGGTTTCGTAATAAAGTTTCTTCTAAATGTTTCCATGAAAAAAAAAAAAGAAATCTTAACAGTATATTTTAACTGAATAACACCAAAAATACAGATTGTGGGGCGTTCCCATCATGGCTCAGTGGTTAATGAACCTGACTAGTATCCATGAGGACGAGGGTTCAATCCCTGACCTTGCTCAATGGGTTAAGGATCCGGCGTTGCTGTGGGCTGTGGTGTAGGTCACAGACATGGCTCAGATCCTGTGTTCCTGTGGCTGTGGTGTATGCCGGCAGCTTAGCTCTGATGAGACCCCTAGCCTGGGAACCTCCATATGCTATGGGCCCTAAAAAGACAAAAAAAGAAAAAAGAAAATACAGCTTGTGGGATGTAGCTAAAGCCATGTGTATAGGAAAATATATACCTTTAAATACATATTTTAGAAAATAATAAAGCCAAAACTTAATTAGATAAGCATTCATATCAGGAAGAAGTTATACAAAGAACAAATTATCAAAAAAAAAGGAAAAAGGAAATAATCAAGAGCAGAAATTAATGAAATAGAAAACAATAATACAGTACAAAAGGAACATTATATTAATTTTTACAAAATGACCAAAACTGATAAACTCTTGGTGGGATAGATTAATAGAAAGACAACAAATACCATATGTCAGGGGGAAAAAAACGGTGCTATTCAGATTTTATAAAATGTTGAAAGACAATAAAAGGATATTATCAAAAAAAATGTCAAAATTTTGTAAATTTTAAATAAGTTTCTAGAAAAACACAACTTATCAAGACTGACAGAAATAGTCCCACTGGCACAGTGGAATAAGGATTTGCAGTTCCATGGCTGTGGCACAAGTTTCAGCTGCAGTGCGGATTCTATCCTGGCCTGGGAACTTCTACAGGCCACAAGTGCAGCCTCGATAAATATATAAATAAATTGATAGGGGAAACAGAAAATCTAAAATTGAGATATTTTAAATTACCCTAGAAGTTCCCATCGTGGCTCAGCAGTAACAAACCTGACTAGTATCCGTGAGGACAAGGGTTCAATCCCTGGCCTTACTCAGTAGGTTAAAGGATCTGGCATTGCTGTGAAGGCCACAGATGCAGCTTGGATCCCACATTGCTGTGGCTGTGGCGCAGGCTGGCAGCTGCAGGTCCAATTCAGCCCCTAGCCTGGGAACTTCCAGATGCTGCGGGTGTGGTCCTAAAAAGACAAAAAATAATAAATTATCCCACAAAGACAACTATAGGCCCAGATGTTTTCACATGTAGTTCTACAAGATATTTAAGGAAGAAAAAATATGAGTCTTACTTCACCTCTTCCAGAGAACAAAAAATGAACACTCCTCAAATGTTTTATGAGGTAGGCAAACCCCCAACACCAAAACCTATATCCCTCACAAATATATATATATGCAAAAAACCCTAAACAAAATATTAGCGAATGAAGTATCATAAAATATAAAAAGAATATTATATCACAATAAATTGTGCAATTACAGGCATACCCTATTTTTACTATGTTTTTTTATAAGGTGGTTGGTAGCAACCCTACGTCAAGCAAATCTATGGGCACCATTTTTCCAGCAGCATTTGCTCACTTCATTATCTGCCACATTTTAGTAATTCTTGCAATATTTCAAACTTTTGGTTTTTTTTGTTTTGTTTTTGCCTTTATGGCTGCACCTGCGGTATATAGAGGTTCCCAGGCTTGGAGTTGAAGGGATACTCCCAAACTCATTCTATGAGGCCACCATCACCCTGATACCAAAACCACACAAAGATTCCACAAAAAAAGAAAACTACAGGCCAATTTCACTGATGAACATCGATGCAAAAATCCTCAACAAAATACTAGCAAACCGCATCCAACAATACACTACAAGGATTGTACATCATGATCAAGTGGGATTTATCCCAGGGATGCAAGGGCTCTTCAATATCCGCAAATCCATCAGTGTGATACACCACATTAACAAACTTAAGAATAAAAACCATATGATCCTCTCAATAGACGTGGAAAAAGCCTCTGACAAAATCCAACACCCATTACTGATAAAAACCCTTCAGAAAGTGGGCACAGAGGGAACCTACCTCAACATCATAAAGGCCACATGTGACAAACCCACAGCGAACATCTTTCTCAATGGTGAAAAGCTGAAAGTATTCCCGCTGAGGTCAGGAACAAGACAAGGATGTCCGCTCTCGCCACTACTTTTCACCAGAGTTTTGGAAGTCATAGCCACAGCAATCAGAGAAGTAAAAGAGATAAAGGAATCCAAATTGCAAAGGAGGAAGTAAAACTATCACTATTTGCAGATGACATGACACTTTACCTAGAGAATCCTAAAGACTCTACCAGAAACCTGTTAGAGCTCATCCATGAATTCCGCAAAGTCGCAGGATACAAAATTAATACACAGCAATCGGCTGCATGTCTATATACTAACAATGAAAGAGCAGAAAGAGAAATTAGGGAGCCAATCCCGTTTACCATCGCATCCAAAAGAATAAAATACCTAGGAGTAAACCTACCTAAAGAGACAAAAGACCTGTACTCTGAAAACTATAAGACACTGATGGAAGATATCAAAGATGACACAAAGAGATGGAAAGACATACCATGCTCTTGGATTGGAAGAGTCAATAGCATCAAAATGACTCTACTACCCAAGGCAATCTACAGATTCAATGCAATCCCTACCAAATCACCAAGGTCATTTTTCACAGAACGTGAATAAAATATCTTAAAGGGTGTTTGGAAGCACAAAAGACCCAGAATAGCCAAAGACATCCTGAAAAAGAAAAATGGAGCTGGAGGAATCAGGCTCCCTCACTTCAGACTATATGACAAAGCAACAGTCAACAAAACCATATGGTGCTGGCACAGAGACAGAAATATAGATCAGGAGTTCCCGTCGTGGTGCAGTGGTTAACGAATCCGACTAGGAGCGATGAGGTTGCGGGTTCAGTCCCTGCCCTTGCTCAGTGGGTTAACGATCCGGCGTTGCCGTGAGCTGTGGTGTAGGTCGCAGACGCGGCTCGGATCCCGCGTTGCTGTGGCTCTGGCGTAGGCCAGTGGCTACAGCTCTGATTCGACCCCTAGCCTGGGAAACTCCATATGCTGCAGGAGCGGCCCAGAGAAATAGCAAAAAGACCAAAAAAGAAATATAGATCAGTGCAACAGGATAGAAAGCCCAAAATCCAACCCACGCACCTACAGCCAACTCATCTATGACAAAGGACGCAAGGATATACAATGGAGAAAGGACAGCTTGTCCAATAAGTGGTGCTGGGAAAACTGGACAGCCACATGGAAAAGAATGAAATTAGAACACTCCCTAACACCAAACACAAAAGTAACCTCAAAAATGGATTAAAGATAAGACCAGACACTATCAAACTCCTAGAGGAAAACATAGGCCAAACCCTCTCTGACATAAACAACAGCAACATCTTCTCAGATCCACCGCTTAGAGAATCGACAATAAAAACAAAAATAAACAAATGGGACCTAATCAAACTTCAAAGTTTCTGCACAGCAAAGGAAACCCTAAACAACACAAAAAGACAACCCACAGAGGGGGAGAAAATCTGTGCAAATGAATCGACTGACAAGGGATTCATCTCCAAAATTTATAAACACCTTCTGCAGCTCCATACCAAAAAAACAAACAACCCCATCCAAAAATGGGCAGAAGATCTAAACAGACAATTCTCCAAAGAAGACACACAGATGGCCAAAAAACACATGCAAACAACATCACTCATTCTTAGAGAGATGCAAATCAAAACCACGATGAGGTACCACCTCACACCAGCCAGAATGGCCATCATCCAAAAGTCTACAAGCAGTAAGTGCTGGAGAGGGTGTGGAGAAAAAGGAACACTAGTACACTGTTCGTGGGATTGTAAATTGATGCAACCACTGTGGAAAACAGTATGGAAAGTCCTCAGAAAACTAAAAATAGAACGACCATTTGATGCAGCCATCCCACTCCTGGGCATCTATCCAGAGAAAACCATGACTCGCAAAGACACATGTACTCCGATGATCACTGCAGCACTATTTTCAATAGCCAAGACATGGAAACAACCTAAATGTCCATCGACAGAGGAGTGGATCAAGAAGATGTGATACATATATGCAATGGAATATTACTCAGCCATTAAAAGGAATGAAATACTGGCATTTGTAGCAACATGGATGGATGGACCTAGAAATTATCATGCCAAGTGAAGTCAGCCATACAATGACACACCAACATCAAATGCTTTCACAGACATGTGGAATCTGAAAAAAGGACAAACTGAACTTTTTTGCAGAACAGATGCTGACTCACAGACATTGAAAAACTTACGGTCTCCAGAGGAGGGGGTGGGGGGATGAGCTTGGGTTATGGGATGGAAATCCTGTGAAACTGGATTGTTATGATCATTATAGAACTACATATGTGATAAATTCATTTGAGTAATTTAAAAAAAAAAAAAAAAGCAAAATAGCCTTATTGCTGATATAGAGAAAGTTTTAGTAGTCTGGGTAGAACACAAAACCAGTCATAACATTTCCTTAAACCAAAGCCTAATGCAGAGCAAGGCCCACTCTCTTCAAGTCTACAACGGCTGAGAGAGGTCAAGAAGCTGCAAAGAAAATTTGAAACTACTAGAGGTTGGTTCATGAGGTTTTAAGGAAAGAGGCCATCTCCATAACATTCCAGTGCAAAGTAAAGATGCAAGGGCTGATGCAGAAGCTGCAGGGAATTATCTGGAAGACTAGCTCAATTAATCCACGAAGGTGGCTACACTAAACAACAGATTTTCACTGTAGACAAAAGAGCCTTTTATCAGAAGGTGATACCAACAAGGACTTTCATAGCTAGAGAGCAGATGTCAATGCCTGGCTTCAAAGGAGAGGGTGACTCTCTTGTTAGGGACTAATGCCACTGGTGACTTTAAAGCCAATGTTCATTTACCATTCCAAAATTCCTAGGGCCCTTACGAATTATGCTAAATAGGAGTTCCCATCATGGCGCAGTGGAAACGAATCCAACTAGGAACCATGAAGTTGCAGGTTCAATCCCTGGCCTCGCTCAGTGGGTTAAGGATCCGGCATTGAATGCGGCTTGGATCCGGCATTGCTGTGGCTCTGGTGTAGGCCGGCTGCAACAGCTCCAATTAGACCCCTAGCCTGGGAACCTCCATGTGCCGTGGGTGCGGCCCTAAAAGGTCAAAAAAAAAAGAATTATGCTAAATCTATCCTGCCTCTGTTCTATAAATGGAACAACAAAGCCTAGATGACAGCACATCTGTTTACAACATGGCTTACTAAATTTTTTAAGCCTCCTCTTGAGGCTTACTGCTCAGAAAAAAGATTCCTTTCAAAATATTATTGCTCAATGACATTGCACTTGGACATCCAAGAGCTCCGATGGAGATATATGATGAGATTAATGTTTTCATGTCTGCTAACACAACACCCACTCTGCAGTCCATGAATTAAGAAGTGATTTCGACTTTTAAGTCTTACTCTTTAAAAAATACATTTTGTAAGGCTATAACTGCCATAGACAGTGAATTCCTCTGTTGTATCTGGGCAAAGTCAACTGAAAACCTTCTGGAAGGGATTCGTCATTAAGAACATTCGTGATTCATAAGACAAGGAAAAAGAGCAAGATTAAGAGTTTGGAAGAAGTTGCTTCCAACCCTCATGGATGATGTTGAGGGTTCATGGCTTCAGTGGAAGTAATAAGTGTATATGTGCTGGAAAGAGCAAGAGACCTAGAATTAGAAGTGGTGCCCAAAGGTGCCATCTCATGATAAAACTTTAATGGATGAGGACTTGCTTCTTATAAATGAGCAAAAAGAATGTGGTTTCTTGAGATGAAATCTACTAGCGAAGACGTTGCGAAGACTGTTGAAATGACAAAGGATTTAGAATATGACATAAACCTGGTTGATAAAGCAGCAGCACGATTTGAGAGGATTGACTCCAATACTGAAAGAAATTCTACTGGGGGTAAAGTGCTTTCAAACAGCACTGAAAAACTCAACATCCACTCCTGGTAAAAATTCTCTTAACAAATCAGGAGTAGATGGATAATGGTTCTCTTAATTGGATACTGGTTATTTATTTTAAAAAATAAACAAAATGACATTCAAAAACACCTGTAGCAAACATTTTACTTAATGCTTCCTCTTTGAGACTGGGAACAAGACTAGAATTCCTACTATCACAAATTAACAGGAGTTCCCATCATGGCACAGCAGAAACGAATCCGACTAGGTTGTGGGTTTGATCCCTGGCCTCACTCAGTAGGTTAAGAATCCGGCGTTGCTGTGGGCTGTGGTGTAAGTCACAGACATGGCTTGGATCCTGGGTTGCTGTAGCTGTGGTGTGGGCCAGCAGTTGTAGCTCCGATTAGATCCCTAGCCTGGGAACCTCCCTATGCCATGAGTGGGGCCCTAAAAAGCAAACAAACAAAAAAACAAATTAACTGTATGCAGTTAAGACAAAACAAAATAAATAATTGAAAGGAAAAAAAAAAATCATGGCGCAGTGGAAATAAATCTGACTAGGAACCATGAGGTTACGGGTTCGATCCCTGGACTTGCTCAGTGGGTTAAGGATCTGGCGTTGCTGTGAGCTGTGCTAGGTCGAAGACTCGGCTCGGATCTAATGTTGCTGTGGCTGTGGTGTGGGCCGGCAGCTGTAGCCACGATTAGACCTCTAGCCTGGGAACCTCCACAAGCCTCAGATGTGGCCCTAAAAAAAGCGCCTCCCCCCCCCCAAAAAAAAGGAAAGGAAAAAATCAAATTCACAGTGTGATTTTAGATATAACAAAAATCCAATAGAAGCTATAAATAGATTGTTAAAATCAGTGATTTCAACAAGGTTAACAGATAAATGATCAAAATAGAAAAATCAATTGCATTCCTATATATCCACAATTAATATTTTTTAAATGAAATTTTTTTTTTTGGACTTTTTAGGGCCACACTCACAGCATATTGAGGGTCCCAGGCTAGGAGCTGAATCAGAGTTGTAGCCACTGGCCTATACCACAGCCCACAACAATGCCAGATCCAACCTGCATCTGTGACCTATACCACAGCTCACGGCAATGCTATATCTTTAACCCACTGAGTAAGGCCCGGGATTGAAACTGCATCCTCATGGATACTAGTCAGATTCGTTTCTGCTGAGCCACAATGGGAACTCCAAAATGAAATATTTTAAAAGATACGTTTATATCTAAAATGATCAAGTATCTAAGGCTAAATCTAATAAAATATAAGGTCCCTAAAGAAAATCATAAAATGTTTTATCAGATTTTAAATAAAACATAAAAAAGAAAAAGAAAATGCCCATGTAGGAAGACTCAATATTATTCAGTTGTCAAATCTTATCATCATTTTAACGCCAAATCAATCAAAATTCCAACAGGCTTTTCTTTGTAGAACTGAAAGGGGGGGGTTGTTTGTTTGTTTTTTATTTTTTGAGGTAGAGCTGATTGTACAATATCTCATAATTTCGTGTACAACACAGTGATTCACAATTTTTAACAGTTATACCCCACTTATAGTTATTATGAGCTCGTGGCTCTGTTCTGTGTTGTATAATATACTCTTGTAGCTTATTTACTTCATACAGAGTAGTTTGTAATCTCTTAATCCCCTACACCTAACTTGCCTCTTCCCCTATCCTTCTTCCCATTGCTAATCACTAATTTGCTCCCTATACCTGTGAGTCTATTTCTTATTTGGGGGTGGGGAGGTGGGGGATGCTGCACCCATGGCATATGAAACTTCCCAGGCCAGGGATGGAACCCACCCCACAGCAGCAACCCATGCCACTGCAATGACAACACCGGATCCTTAACCCACTGAGCCACCAGGGAACTCCAAGTGTGTTTGCTGTTAGTTTTTTTTTTTTTTTGAATGAGTTGATTCTAAAATTTATGTAAACAGGCAAAAGATCAAGAAGAGCCAAAGCATTAATTGGCTGGGATCCATGAGGATGTGGGTTCGATCCCTGGCCTCACTCTGGTTAGGGATCGGGTGTTGATGTGAGCTGTGGTGTGGGTCGCAGACACGGCCTAGATCCTGCGTCGCTGTGGCTGTGGCTGTAGCCAGCAGCTGCAGCTCCGATTCAACCCCTGGCCTGGGAACTCCCATATGCCATGGGTGCAGCCTGAAAAAAAAAGCAAAAAAAAACCCAAGACTGTCTTAAAGAGAGTTGAAGGATTTACTCTACTGAGAATCAAGATTCACTATGACTCTATAGTCATCAGGACAATTCCAAATGAAAATAAAACTCTATCTCATGCCATAACAAAAATCAATTGCAGAAGGTTACCCACCAAATAGTTTAAAATATCTATAGGAACTTTAGGTAGAAAAACACAGAGAATGACTGCTAAAGAAGGAAAAAGACGTAAATTAAACTACCTTAAAATTATGATCTTCTGTTCTTTTTTTCAATGCTTTCATTTTTAAAGTTCTGTTGAAGTATAATTGATTTACAATGTTATGATAATTTCTGCTGTACTACAAAGTGATCATATAAATATACAACTGATCTTGCCTTCTTAAAAGGACTCCATTTAAGAGAGTAAAATGGCAGGTGGAAGAAGTTACCTGTGGCACATACATCTGACAGTGGGCTTCTATCCAGAACCCAAAAAGAACTTAACTCCTTCAAACCAGTCAGAAAAGGATAATCAATCCTACAAACTCTGGGCAAGAGACTTAAATAGGTACCTCATGGAAAATAAAATGCAAATGGCCAATAAACATATGAAAAAGGTGCTTAATCTCATTATCACAATAAGCCACCATTATACATTCACTAGAAAAGACCCAAAACCAAGTGACAGAGAGGGTAACAGGTATATATACCCTAGCCTGACAAAGGGAATGTAAATAGGTAAACAGGTAAAACTGTTTTACAGTATCTACTAATGCTAAATATGCTCATTCCCCTGGTCCAGAAATTCTACTCCTAGGAATATATTCAAGAGAAATGTATGTACATGTACACCAAGAGATGTGTACAAGAATGTTTCACAGAAGTTTTATTCGCAACAGTCAAAAACTAGGAGCAAATCAAATATCCATCAACAGTAGAATGAATGAATTGTAGCATATCCATTCAATAGATCACTATGTAGCATTGAAAATATGGAAATGTACACAATAACATGAATGAATCTCATAAATACTATATAGATCTTAAAAAATAACCAGGACTATACACACACACATGCATGCATGATTCTGTAATAACAAAAATCAAAAACAGAACAAACTAAAACTATAGGAATATAAGTCAATGCAATAGTTAACTTAAGGGAGAAGGAAGAGACGTAACTGTACAGGAAAACAACAGGGATTCCAATGAGCTTCCAGTGTTCCAAATTCAGACCCTAACTGGTTCAAAGAATTTTCTCTGTGAAAAACACATCTTGTACTGTGCACTCTTCTGTATGTGCTCTATTTCATACTCTAAATGAGTAATGAAACAAAAGCTTAAAAAATAAAATTTTAAATATTAGTAATGCCAAGTGTTTTTGAGATCATTGGGACATGGCCCTCAACTGTTACCAGGAGCATGAATTGGCAAAATCTTTTCAGGTGGCAATATGACAGAATCTACCAAATATCAATCCCACAATTTAACTTCTAAGAATCTCTCTGGCAGATAATGCTTAAGTGCTCAAGGGTTAAAGTCCAAAAATGTGGATGTCAACATTATTTTTAACAGTAACAAAGATAGCATCCAAATAAATGACAATTATATGAACATACTAAAGAGAAAAACATGTTTAGGAGCATGGAGAACTTGCACGGCCCCTCCTACAAAACAATAATATCCCTTTGACATTTTTAATGCCCTGCTAGGCTTGCAGAAGGTAACGGGAATCCCCAATCCAATCCCCTCTTCTCACACTTACTCCCAGAAGAGCTGAAACTAGAGTTTTGAGGAAAGAGCAGTTGGGAAGGCTGAGCTGCCCTGTAGGCATGGTTTCTAGGAATAAACCATGGAGTACAAGATCTAAACCTGAGACTTCTCCCTCAAGCCAAGGATCCAAACTTTTTCTGGAAGAAAGCATCCCCTGTTTAGCTCCCCAGGACAGAAAACATCTCAGCAGCACATCCACAGTCAGATGCTGTTGTATAAAATGGTTAAATGCTTAGAGAAAAACAATCAACCCCTTCTTGTACCTAGAAAAAAATTACCTTTCAAAATATGACAAAATGTAAACATATCCAGAAAAACAGATACAGAGAGAATTTATCAAAAGACTTTCATTAATGTAACTTGTAAAGGATATACTCCAAGAAGACAAAAACTAGGAGTTCCTGTCGTGGCACAATGGTTAACGAATCCGACTAGGAACCATGAGGTTGCGGGTTCGGTCCCTGCCCTAGCTCAGTGGGTTAAGGATCCGGCGTTGCCGTGAGCTGTGGTGTAGGTCGCAGACGCGGCCCAGATCCCGAGCTGCTGTGGCTCTGGCATAGGCCAGTGGCTACAGCTCCGATTCGACCCCTAGCCTGGGAACCTCCATATGCCGCGGGAGCAGTCCCAAAGAAATAGCAAAAAGACAAAAAAAAAAAAGACAAAAACTATAAAAAACTGTAGGCCAATAAATTATACCACTTAGATTAAACGGAAAAATTTCTAAAAAGATACAAACCATCATAAGTGACTCAAGAAGAAACAGACAACATAAGAAGACCTGTAACAAGTAATGAGACTGAAATGGGTATCAAAACACTACCTACTAAAAACACAACGAAACAAAACCAAAAACCCCACAAAAGAGAAAACAACAACAACAAATAAAACAATCTACAAAGAAAAGCCCAGACCAGGATGGCTTCAGTGGTGAATTTTATCAAATATTTGAAGAAAAATTACCATAAATCCTTCTCAGCCCCCACCCTGCCTCCCAGAAAAAGGAGACTGAAGCACTTCCCAACTCATTCCACAAGGCTTGTATTACAGATCCAGTATCTCTCATGAGTATGGACACAAAAAGCCTCAACAAAATAATAGCAAAGTTAACCCAGCAACATATGAAAAGAAATCATATTGCATGAACAAGTGGAGTTTATCCCAGGAATACAGGGTTGGTTTTAACATCCACAAATAAATATGTCGTATCTATAGAATACACGACAAAAATCACATGATAATATCCGTGGATGCAGAAAAGACATTTGATAAAATCCAACACCTGTTCCTGATAAAACATTGATCAAATTAAGGAAAGAAGGGAACTGCTTCAACCTGATAAAGGACATCTCTGAAAAGCCCGTAGCAAACATTATAATGACAAAAGACCAAATGCTGCTCCAATAACACCAGGAACAAATGTCTATTCTTGCCGCTTCCATTCAACATTGCACTAAAGGGTCTAGCCAAGGCTGCTGTGCAAGAAAAAGACATAGAAGGCATCCAAATTGGAAAGGCAGAAGTAAAACTATCTCAAAACAAGAGAATCCTAAAGAATTTACTAAAGAACAATTCGAATTAATAAATCCAACAAGGCTGTAGGCTGCAAAATCAATATATAAAAACAAGTTGCATCTCTATACACTTGCAATCATCAATCTAAAAATGGAATTATGAAAACAACTTCAGGAGTTCCCATCTTGGCTCAAAGGAAATGAATCTAAGTATCCACGAGGACGCATGTTCAATCCCTGGCCTCACTCAATGGGTTAAGAATCCGGTATTGCTGTGAGCTGTGGTGTAGGTCGCAGATGAGGTTCGGATCTAGCATTGATGTGGCTGTGGCGTAGACCAATGGCTACAGCTCTGATTGGACCCCTAGTCTGGGAACCTCTGTATGCCACAGGTGTGACCCTGAAGAAAAAAAAAAAAAAGAAAACAACTTCATTTACAACAGCATCAAAAAGAAAACATTCAGGAATAAGCTTAACAAAATACATATTCCAAAAACTACCAAAGATTGTTGAAATAAAAAGAGACCTAAACAAATGGAACAGCATCCTATGTTAACAAATTGGAAGACTTACTGTTATAAAGATGGCCATACATACTACCCAAAAAAATCTGCACATTCACCAGTCCCTAATAATTCCAGCTGGCTTCTGATTCTAAAATTCACATGTGGAGTTCCTGTCATGGCGCAGCGGAAATGATTCCAACAAGGAACCACGAGGTTGTGGGTTTGATCCCTGGCCTCACTCATTGGGTTAAGGATCTGGCGTTGCCATGGGCTGTGGTATATAGGTCACAGACGCGGCTCAGATCTGGCATTGCTGTGGCTGTGGTGTAGGCGCCGATAAGACCCCTAGCCTGGGAACCTCCACATGCCACAAGTACGGCTCTACAAGAAGCAAATAATAATAATAATAAAATAAATAAAATTCATATGGAATTATAAGGGGCTCCAAATAGCCAAAACAATCTAAGTTGGAGAACTTACACTTCCCAATTTCAAAACTTACTAAAAAGCAACAGTAATAAAGGCAGGGTACAAGCATGAGAGTAGACTGTCACATATAAGAATTAACTCAAGATGGATCAAAGAACTAAACTTAAGAGCTAAAATTCTTTGAAGAAACCGAGAAAATTATTCATGACGTTGGATTTAGCAATTGATTCTTGGATACAAGACCAAAAAAGCATGAACTTTAACAAAAGAAAAAAACAAGATAAATGACCTCATCCAAATTAAAAACTTTTTTTTTTTTGTCTTTTTAGGGTGACAATCCACAGCATATCGAAGTTCCCAGACTGGGGGTCAAATTGGAGCTATAGCTGCTGGCCTACACCACAGCCAAGCAACACGGGATCCAAGCTGCATCTGCGACCTACACTGCAGCCCTTGGCAACGCCAGGTTTCCAACCCACTAAACAAGGCCAGGGATTGAACAGAAAGATTATGTTTACACAAAAGGTTAAAAAAAGTACAATAAAAGTCAAAAGTAATCCATACATATTTATTAGGAATTTTGAAAAATACAGAAATGCGTAGAAGAAAGGACGTAAAGTCCTATGCTTCTTCTCTTGAAAAAAGGAATAATGATACTTACTCCTAAATCAATGTACCCCAGCTGCAGACAGCATCAGGCAGTCTGTCACTTTATTCTGACAGGGGTCCCGTTGGGATCTCTCCCCACCTTGAGGACAGCTTCACCCCAAGCACCTGAGGGCCCTTAGCTTCAGAGGGGACCTCCTCAAAAACCCAATAGATGCAGAAGAGGGAGTACCCAGCGTCAGCCAGAGACAACCGTGAGGACTCTCCATGAACAACAACCACAGACACACTGTCAGGACCAGGGCTCCAGGGCAGCAGCCCAAAGGATGCAGATGTCACTATGATTTGCTCCTGTCTTTCGTCACTTTGCTCCCACTAGGACAGTCTTCCTTAACCATTTTAGCATCTAGAAAAACCTTTGACAGCCCAGTGAAGCCTACAGATCCCTCTAAGAATAACATTTTTTTTTTTTTTCAAAAAGATACATGCACCCCAAAGTTCACTGCAGCACTATTTACAATAGCTAAGACACGGAAACAACCTAAATGTTCATCAACAGATGATTAAAGAAGTTATGGTAGGAGTTCCCGTCGTGGCGCAGTGGTTAACGAATCCGACTAGGAACCATGAGGTTGCAGGTTCGATCCCTGGCCTTGCTCAGTGGGTTAAGGATCCGGAATTGCTGTGAGCTGTGGTATAGGTTGCAGACGTGGCTCAGATCCCACGTTGCTGTGGCTCTGCTGTAGACCAGCAGCTACAGCTCCAATTCGACCCCTAGCCTGGGAACCTCCATATGCCATGGGAAAGGCCCTAGAAATGGCAAAAAGACAAAAAAAAAAAAAAAAAGAAAAAGAAGAAGAAGTTGTGGTACATATATACAATGCAATATTACTCAGCCATAGAAAAGAATGAAATAATGCCATTTGCAAAAACATGAATGGACCTAGAAATCATCATTCTAAGTGAAGTAAGTCGAAGAAAGACAAATATGAGATCACTAACATGTGGACTCTTAATTTAAAAAAAATGATATAAAAGAATTTAAAAACAAAAACAGACCCAAAGATTTTCAAACAAAACTTATAGTTACCAAAGGGGAAAGAAGGGGGGAGGAATAAATTAGGGGGCTGGGACTGCCATACGCACACTGCTATATATAAAACAGTAAGAACCAAGGACCTACTGTATAACACAGTGTACTCTACTCCATACTGTGTAATACCCTATATGCACAAAGAATCTGAAAAGGAATGGACACATGTACATGTGTAACTAATTTGCTCTGCTATACGCCTGAAACTAACACAGCTTTGTAATTCAACTACACTCCAATAAAATTTATTTATTTTTTTAAATAACATTTTTGGGAGCTCCCGTCATGGCGCAGTGGAAACGAATTTTAAAAGTGCGGCCCTAAAAAAATAAAAATAAATAAAAATAACATTTTTAAATACAGAAAGTAAATGTGTGACCGTGTTAAATACCAAAATATTTTTTAAATAAATGTATTACAAAACACTACATAACAAAACCTCAGAGTGATGAATATAAAGCTATCATGCGATGTCTGTAGCACCTACAGTGTGAAATTAAAATATCTGATTTCTCCTAATGGTAAAGATGGGGGTCCTGCGACCCCACAGTGGTTGTTGCCACATTTGTAATGGAAGGAAATACTAAATTTCAATTAGAGGTTAGTGAAAACAAAGATGTAATTTTTTTTCCTATCCAAGTTCATGGACTGCCCCCTCGCCCGCCCTGGCCCCAAATTCCTTGATTTCACAGAACCAGAAAGAACAGATCAGGCCTCTTCCCTAAGAGACTGTCCCAGGGTGCCCCTTGGCCTGAGTTCTGGGGAAGAAGCAGACCACCGCGAGCAGCACAGGTTGGGGTCCAGGCCCTCAGAGGGCTGTGAGGAGGGGATGGCTGGCATCGGCCTGTTCAAAGGCTGTTAAGAGGAGCACAGAACTGTGGCCTGGGACCAGGGCCACAGCACAGGAAGGGCACAGAGGAGGCTGCTCCCGAGGTGGGCGGTGGCCACCAGAACCAGAAAATTCGCTCTGGACGCTGAGGTCACATTTCAGCACCTGGACGGGTCTATCTCGGGGAGACATTAGCCACTTTGTTTTCACTCCCAGTTTTTCTGCTTGAAGCACCAGGGGTAGGCACTGGGGAACATTTCTTGGAAAAAACCCTTGGAGCTCCCTTCGTGGCACAGTGAAAACGAATCTGACTAGAAACCATGAGATTTCGGGGTCAATCCCTGGCCTTGCTCAGTGGGTTGAGGATCTGGTGCTGCTGTGAGCTGTGGTGTGAGTCTCAGATGCGGCTCGGATCTGGCGTTGCTGCGGCTATGGTATAGGCCGGCAGCAACAGCTCCATTTTGACCCCTAGCCTGGCAACCTCCATATGCCACTGGTGTGGCCCTAGAAAAGGACAAAAGACAAAAAAAAAAAAGAGAGAGAGAGAGAAACCCCAAGTTAGCGCTAAGACCCAAAGGAACACATGGTGTGCTCTGAAAGGGCCTACCCACCTTTGTCAGTGCAAAGGCCACTGTGCCATCATCCTCGGTGGAGAGATCAAGCAGCCGCTGGTAAAATGCTTCATCATAAGGCCCATCTATTTGCAATGCTTTTCTGAAGGAGAATGCACAGAAAAACGGGTGACAGAGCTGTCTGGAAATCATTTGCTAAACTGGTAGCAGTTCAAGAGTCACACATCTGGTTTCAAAGAACATTAAGAGATGCAGTTTTTTCCTCCTAATGCTGAAGTTTGTCCTGAAGCATCAAAGCTTTAAATAGAACTTGCGAGATCAGACCTGAGAGAGCCAAGGCTGAATGTCTCCTGTTTATGACAAATGGTGTCCAGTCAGAGATGCTTCTGAGGGGCCGTGGGGAGGAGGCGGGGCCGGGTCAAGGCATCAGCCCTAGCCCCTGCCCCCACCACAAGTGTGGACCCTCGCAACCCCCAACAGCATGACCAGGGGCCAGACAAGGCAGGGCTGAAGACCAGCGCCCCGCTGGGGCCAGACAGGAGCGGCTCACTGGCTGTGGAGCAGCACTGCCCCCTGCAGGCTCAGCCCCAAATCAGGACACACTTAGGACTGTCTGACACAGGACTGCCAGGTTCACAGAATGTTCTTTCCTTTCTAGAAACAGGCAGGTGACCACTGACTAATCTGACAGGATCCTGGTCCTCCTTCACATGGCACCAAGTCTCCAGGCTGGGCCTGGCGTCTGGGCGGGGGGAGAGGTAGCTGGGGTGAGTCCCCCTTCTGGGAGACCTGTGCTGTGTTCCCATGGGGTGACCCACTGCCCGTGTCCCCAGGTGGGCTCAGAAAGGATAGGGAGCCCGGGACCTGGGCCTCACCTCTCCTCAGGAAACTCCTCCAGGTACCGCTCAACCCGCCGATACAGAGGGTAGAGTCCTTCAATGTCCAGCAGGTCCAACATCTGCACCTGGAGGGTTTTGTACAGAAGACAGCCCTTCGGTAACCCTGAGCGCTCCGGGGTGCTTTTTCCTACCAAGAACATCAGGGGAAAACAAGAGGTTTATGTCGAGGACGAAAGAAGGTGGCAGGCACAGGCCTCACCCTGCCTCACGGAGCTGCTGGGGCTGGGATGAGGGACGTTCGCTCAGGGCTGGCCCCAAACAATCTCAATCCTGCCTCTCCTTCCTCTCAGCATCCTTCAGTCTATCACCCCAGCCCAGATCTAAGTTTAGAGATGACCCTCAGTCTAAGTAAGATAAGACATGAGTTCCCTGGTGGCCTAGCAGTCAAGGAAGGATCCAGCATTGCTGCTGTTGAGGTTCAGGTTCCATCCCTGGCCCAGGAACTTCCATATGCTGTGGGTATGGCCAAAAACCAAATAAATACATAAATAAATAAAACAAGGCACAAAATTTAAAACAACCATGTTGACATCCCCCAATCTGCAAGACTGCAGTGGCAGAGCCCAGAGCCACACCCCGTGCTGAGAGGTGAGGCCACACTGAGCAGGGAGCTGCCATAGCAGGAACAATGCAGACACAAGGTCCAAATTCCATGCTCAAGTGTTCTTGGGCCCCTGCTGTGCACCACAGCCCTCGAGGGCTAGGGAGACAGAGTCCCAGCCCATTTATCCCACCCTTGAGGAAACAGCCACGTCCTGTGAACAGATGCTGTGGAATACAGGCCTGAGTCACAGGGAACAGCTATGGCCATGTGCAGTCTTGACACTCTGACCTCTGGCAAAACATGCCCAATTACTTGAGACAGAGTAAAAGTACACAGGCCCAGCTAGAAGGGGCCTGTTAGAATTATAGGCTGTCCGGAGTTCCCATTGTGGTACAGCAGAAACGAATCCGGCTAGGAACCATGAGGTTGCAGGTTCGATACCTGGCCTTGTTCAGTGGGTTAAGGATCCAGCATGTGATGTAGGTCACAGACTTGGCTCGGATCCTGTGTTGCTGTGGCTGTGGTGTAGGCTGGCATAGCTCCAATTGGACCCCTGGTCTGGGAACCTCCATATGCCGTGGATGTGGCCCTAAAAAGCAAAAAGAAAAAAAGAAAAGAAAATTATAGGCTGTCCATACAGTGGAATATCTACCTCACAGTCAATATGTTAGGTTGAAAAAATGAATATACTTGGTAATATAGATGGGAATTTACGCTAATTAGGCAAAAATATCAGGTTATAAAATAGCATATAGAACATGATCTTGTCATAGTACTGTATGTCCCATGGGTCAGACTGTGTCTGTGTACATTTGCAGGGAAGGTCTAGAAGGCAGTCCACAGGTATCAATGGTGCCTCAACGACCAGTGTCCATCTGTGTCCCTCCAGACACGCTCCATCCACTTAAAAGCGGTTAAGTACCCTAATATGGGCATCATTTTATCAAAATTGCCTGAAATGAGTAGGTACCATTTTTCTAACAAAAACTACCCACAAAGTTTATTTGTGCTAATAGAAATCTGGCATGAGGGACAGAAGAAAGGTGACTTGGTGTGCCCGGGCAGCTGCATGGCAGAACAGCAACGACTAAAATGCATGCCAGAGCAGGGCTGCTATCCTGCAGGCCACCCCCCGCCAAGCCTGGAGGGCTCTCAGCGAGCACAGGGATCATCAGCACAAAAACTCAAGGATCTGAGGATTCCCTTGCGGCTCCACAGGTTAAGGATCCAGCTCTGTCACTGCAGCAGCCTGGATCCCTGCTGTGGCATGGGCTCGATCCCTGGCCCAAGAACTTCCACGTGCCGAGGCCAAAAAAACAAACAAACAAAAAAAAAAAAACGGGGAGAATCTGCATCTTCCCAGTCAGTCTCTGAAAATAAGTGCCCAGCCATGGTTCCACCAGCCACAGACTTGGCATGCTGTGGAACCTGCCAGCAGATGACAAAGGTGGTGAACGAGGAGCCCATGGACATTCGTGGCCAAACCCAAATCAGTGACAAGTCACCTTGAAGCCCGGGGGCCCCCCTCCCCCGGTGACTCTGTGAGGAACGGGGCCTCGAGCAGGAGGGCCCAAAGCCACAGGCCCTGAGTGTCTGTGTTCACAGCTGTCTACAAACTGCCACCCACCCTCCTAAAGGGCTTTGAACTGTAGGACCCCGACATTTCAAGCCTCAGTTCTCCCCAACTAGGAAAGAAAAGGAAAACCTATCCCAAGGGTTGCAATGACACGCAGCAAACCACAGAAGTGCAGACACATGGTGTGAGGTTCTAGGGAAGAGCCTGCAGCCCCATTGTGCACTGCGGTTTACAAACCCAGACAGGAGGTGGAAAAGGAGGGCTCCCCACCCGGGACTGAGAGACAGGGAGGCCCGGCCTTGGGGGGCCTGACAGGACCCAGGCTCCTCCTGCAGAAGCTCCGTGAGGCCAGGCGGGCCCCTTGCAGGCTGTGCCACGCGCTCTGCTGCCCCCAGCCCAGCCCACCCACCAGGCCCACCTTGGCAGCGGGGACTCCTGCTGAAAGGGCTGGCTTCGCAGACGGCTGGGCCCCGAAGCCCAGGCCCCGACCTGAGGGCACCCGCCCAGCCCTTGTCTGAGCCACTCAGCAGCACTCGTGTGATGACGCGCACCAGCTCCCGGATCACGGCCCGTGTGCAGTGGGGCCCACCAGCCAGGCCATTGGATGGGAAGAAGAAGGGCTTCAGATGGTGTGCGAGCTCGCTCCAGTCAGCCACGGGGCCACGGGCGTCCTTGCAGCCGTAAATCAGCTCGCCATTCTTCAGAGAGGGAAAGACATGGGTGACGTCAAGCCCAGCAGGCTGGGGGGAAAACACCTCCGTGCCACCCCCAGACAGACACAGACCAGCAGTTTACTCTGCCCCCCACTGCAGCCCCTGGGGATTGACCAAGAGGCAGATCTCACTGGAAGGTGAACAAGACGTTCAGTTCCCAAGTCACAGGAAGGGACACCCAGTGGGTGTCTAGGAGAAAAGCCCAAAGGGAACCCTGGTCCCCACATTCCTGAGCAGCAGCCAGTCCCAGGTGACTGACACATCGCTTGCCCTGAGTGTCCTTGTCTGTCTGTGAGAAGATACAGTCAGTAGCTTCTGGAGAGGTACCCAGTGGCCTCTATCCCCTGGTGCAAATGCCCTGTATCCCCGCTGCACTATAGAGGTTTGGTCCATGTGACCAAGAGAATATGAGCAGAGCAACAGTGCACCCCAGCAGGATTAAGTTATAAAAGCAACTGTGGCTTCTATCTTGAAGACTCTCTTCTCAGGTCACAGCAGCCACAGTGAGCAGCCCCACGGAGCCCCACATAGCCAGGATACGAAGCCTCCTGCCAATGGCTCTGGGAGCAGAGCCTCTGGCTCCAGCCGAGCCTTCAGATGAGAGGCAGCCTCAGGAGGGAGGGACCCTGCGCCAGAAGCAGCTCTGCTGCTCCTTAGCTGCTGGCTACAGAACTGCGAGCCGAAAGGCGGCTGTTACACAGTAGGTGATAAGGATGAGGACGATCCCTGCTCGGCCCCAGCTGGCGGGTAGGGGTCACTTCAATCCAATGAGCAGCATGGACTAGACAGTCCTCCCTCCACAAGGCCCTGGGACTCAGCAGCGTGGGTGTCCCCAGGCAGCGCTGTCAGGGCTCACAGATGTGGGTGTCCAGGGAGAGGGGAACACAACCGAGGCCACTGCTGGCCACGGGGCCAAGGGAAGCAGAGATGATGACCCCCGAGATGGGCCTGGCAAAGGGAAAGCAGGAGCTCCCGGGAGGAGAGCAGACAGAGATGAAATGTGCAGCCGAAACCAGCCAACCTGGGCCACAGACAGGAGGAGGGCCGGGCCTGTGGGTCCTGCGGGGCAGCTGTGTCCCCAACACTCTTGCCTCCAGGCCTTGGGCAGCTGAGGGACCCCTGCACAGCAGAAGGCCCCTTCTCCCCAAAGTCTGGAACCCAGGTGGACGGGCATTTTAACACATACAAACATGGTTGCTCAAGGACCTCATGGGACATGAGGCAGAGAGCCACACCCCCACGTGTCCCCCACCACATCTCACAAGTGTCCAGAATTGAGGTGGACAGAGCCACAGCCTGGAGTCTGTGAACAACATTCAGACAGACAAGGAGAGAGCTCAACAACAGCACCACATCAACACCAACCATGACCCAGGAGGCTTCTCCACCCCTGGAACTTCACAAGGTCAGGCGTGAGCATCAGAACCAGAGAGCTTGCTATGAAAGGTGATAGCACTTGCGATGATGCACCGCATGGCCCAAGGTATTGCTTTTAAAAGCCATTCCACGTTACTGCTTTTAATCCATCTCTTTTGAAACCATTATCTCTACCTCTGGATTTTTTCCCATGCTGATTTCAACAGAAGCAGCACACAGCCAGGGTTCTCAGTTCCAGGTCCCAGGCCCCAGGGCAGGGCGGTTGGTCCAGGAGCTGAGCCAGACACACCACTCAGCTTAAGTGTGGGCCTGACAGGCTAGCCCAGGTGGGGGCAGTCAGAAAATGCCAGCCTCAATACAGGCTCCAAATTAAACCCCCAAGGAATTTATCTTTGGGATTTAAAAATAAGATTCCTGAAGTCCTCATAAGAATTAAAAATCAAACCTGATTTTAAAATACATCCTCTTTTTCTAGATTTGGGAAGGTGGAGGCAGACAATATAGCTGATTCACTCTGACCAGACTTATTAGCCACATGGGGGAAGCAAGTCAGGAAGAGACCTCCCTTGCACCCTTCCCGGAGCCCACTTCTGAGCGGCAGCTGTGTGCAAAACAGCACTGTCCACACAGAGCAGGAAGCAGAGAGCACACGGCTGTCCAACCAACAGCCTTGCTACTCCACATAGACGCCTGTGACCTGAAGCCTATCACGAACTCTCTCATGTGTCATACAGAATGAGAATATAACCAGGACTGGTAGCAGAGTCCGTGGTGAGCAGAAAAGGAGATGACAAAGGGGACGCCAGGGGACAAAGGCCATACCAAGCCCTCCTGCAGGTCTGGGCCAGCCCTGCTCTCCTCTCCCCACCCCCTCAACCCCACCCCCAGCCTCTCCTCCACATTGAGTGACCACGGGGCCTCGGCAGGCCCCATCAGGGTGCTGAGGTCCTGAGTAGAAGGTGCCTTGTGCCAGGTGATAAGCCTTCCCCTACATGATCAGGATGCAGGGTGATCAGAGCTGCAGGACTTGGAAAAATCATTAGCTGACCAGCAGACCCCAGACAATAAGTTCCCTAAGTGAACCAGGAGGAGAGGCACAGACAGGCGTGGCCATGCTTTAGGATGCCCCACCCAGCTCCTGCTTCCATCTCAACCACACAGAAGGACTCCAGGGATGCAGTCAAGTACCAGGGTCAGGGTCCGAGTCAACAGAGCCCAAGGCCACCCAGTGGTCAAGGAGTTAACAGCACACATCCCAGGATCCCAGGATGACACACCCATGAAATGAGGTTTGGGAAAAGGACCCAAATAAGGCCAAGGCAGCCCCAACCCAGATGCCCTTGTCTACAAGGTCATAGAACCCTGTTAGGGACCAAAGCGCCATGGGTTCACTCAGCTTAGTTCAGACACCCAATGGTCCCACCCTAAAAGTGCCATAAAATAGAAGCCAGTCTTACCTTAAATATCTTTAAGTTGTTCTGTGCCTCTTGTAACAAGCTTTTCAAAGCAAAGTACATTCTCTGTTTATTTCTAAAAGGAAAAAGTCTTTTTATTTTTTTTGCTTTTTGTTTTTAGGTCCACACCCGCAACATATGGAGGTTCCCAGGCTAGGGGTCTAATCGGAGCTACAGCTGCTGGCCTACACTACAGCCACAGCAAAGCCAGATCTGAGCCACATTTGTGACCTACACCACAGCTCACGGCCATGCCAGATCTTTAACCCACTGAGCAAGGCCAGGGATCATACCCACAACCTCATTGTTCCTAGTCTGATTCATTTCCACTGCACCACGATGGGAACTCCAGGAAAAAGTATTATTGAGAGAATTAAAGCAGACTTGTATCCACCTTCCTGTGGCTCAGGGCACATGCCCAAGGGCTGCCACTCGATGTCCCTGAGCGTTGCAGATTAAAGAGCTGCATTCTCCCCAGCCCTCCTCACAGAGGCACCCCCATCGCTACCCCTAAGCCCACCCACTCTCTGCCCCTTTGGCAACATCCCTGAGCCACTGGCTCCCACAGATAACTTGCAGGAACCCTGGGAGGCAACCTGACCGCAGGCAAGAACCCTGAGCCCTGCTGAGGGCCCTGGCTATGTGCAGGCGAGCAGCCCCCACCTCACAGAATGCTCCCATCTCCTGCCCCACCACCCCATGCACAGAATGCCACCCCCACCTCTTCCTCCAAGAAAGGCAGTACTAGGGACAAAGGGGAAGTGTTCTCTTACCCTGAGTAGAGATCAAGGGGACAGTATTTACTTATCTGCTTCCACTTCCCAGTTGCCACCTGTTAAGAAACCATCACAAGGTGTCAGTGACTGGATTAGGGCAGCACTGGGCTCATGCTAACACACACAACAGCCCAAGTGACTGCAAGATGACCAAGGCAGCTGCAGGCCCCGCAGATGACACTACCTCCAGGTGCACATCACAAGCCAAGGCAGGGGACTCGACTCTGAACCCAGGAAACCTCCGCCCTCCTCTGAGGGCTCCTCTGAATGCTGCCAGGCCCTCCACGTGAGCAAGATATAAGATGACATGGCTAAATTTTGGTAACCAACTACTAAATTTTGGTAATCAGATAAACAAATCTTTAAAATTATAATATCCAGGAAAGGGAGGGTGCACCTAACTAGTAAGTTCATGGCAGTGAGAAGCTAAATTGGCACAACCTTTTGAAAGGGAACGGGCTGGTTTCCATCAAAATGTTAAATCTCAGTGCCCCAAGACTTGGCAAATCTATGAGGAGCCACTGGGTCAAGGGTGTTCACTGCAACCTCACTGTAACAGCCAAACCTAGAAACAGCTAAGTCCATTGAAGCACATCTGCTCTTGCGAGCTAGGACACAGCAGGCCATGTGTTGAATGAGGGATGAATAAATAATATGAAGCCACTAAGAGAAAGAGCCAGAGCTAAAAAAATCACCAATATTAGAGCTCCCTGGTGGCCTAGCAATAAAGGATTTGACATTGTCACTGCTATGGCTAAGGTTTGATCCCTGGCCTGGGAACCTCAACTTCCTTCCACATGTTGCAGCATGGCCGAAAAATAATAATAAAAAATAAAGTAAAAATGACTAATATTTATTCCAGGAGAAAAGCAATTTACAGAACGATATATATGATATCACTTTTTGCTTTTAAAAAAAAAAAGGATATATGCATCTATACATGCACGTATCCAAATCCAGCATGAAGGAGTTCCCATCATGGCACAGCAGACACAAATCCAACTAGGAACCATGAAGCTGTGGGTTCGATCCCTGACCTCAATCAGTGGGTTAAGGATCCGGTGTTGCCGTGAGCCGTGGTGTAGATCGCAGACACAGCTCGGATCCTGTGTTGCTGTGGCTGTGGCGTAGGCTGGCAGCTGCAGCTCCGATTCAACCCCTAGCCTGGGAACCTCCATATGCCACTGCAGGTGTGGCCCTAAAAAGTAAAAAAAAAAAAACAAAAAAAAAACAAATTCGCCATGAAAACAGGCCTTGAAGGATACATAACAAACAATCTCAATGGATTATTTAAGTGAAAAAAGCAGTTAGCAGAACAATTACTTATAACAGATCCCATATTTACTTTATAAAATTTTGGAGTTCCTTGGTGGCTCAGTGGGTTAAGGCCCTGGCAGCAGCTCAGGTCACTGCCATGGCATGGTTTCAATCCCTGGCCTGGGAACTTCCACATGCCAAGGGTGAGGCCAAAAAAAAAAAGTGTATGTGTATTCAGATGCACGTGTGAACACACATTAGACTATGTGCACAGTTTATTTCCAACTGAATAACATGTATAGCTTCACTGGCACAGGAAGAAGTCTGGAAGGATATGCAAACTGACAATATAAGTTACTTCTGGGGAGACCTAATTCATACAATTCCATAATTTATTAATTAAAAGAGCAGGCACTCTTTCATAGTTTAAAAAAATAGTTCTTAAAAATTCATCATATATGTTGAAAATGAATAGTGACAATGAAAACCCACCTCCTAAAGGGAATGGCTGACATACCTTCTTTCCCCAAAGAGTCTAGAAAAGTTAAACACCACAAAGAATGGATAGGGTGAGTCAGCAAAATTAGTGGATGAAGAACCTCTAGAAATTCTCTCCTCCATAAGCACAAGGAGGAAACTGACAAAAAATGTCACAATCAAAATTTTCAGGACTTAGAAAATTAACCAAAGGCCTGTAACAATCTGGAGAGCATTATACAAGAAAAATAGCCATATCTAAATAAGAACAGTGAGCTGTGTGACACTTTTAATTCCCTAATCCTACCCCACTCTCTCTAGCACCAAGGGAACTCTAAAAAGCAACAGCATCAATCACAGTGAAAACAGATGCCTGGTGGCCACTGGAAAAGACTAAACAGGGTAGGTACATCTCCAAAGCCTCGCTGCCAAAGAGTGGTCATTATTTGACTTGCCTCTTGGTTTTCTACTTTCACTGACCTGACTCAGGGCTAACCAGCTGCAAAAGGGACATTTTCCCAAAGACCTGAAAAGGCTACCACCTCCTGGTGATCTGAAGCTATGCAGAAGTGAGGTCTAAGGCAACTGCTGTGCTAAGTGCTAACAGCAGGCTCCAATACGCACACAGAGCCCCTCAGCAAAGACTGGAAGACTTACTGGTTCCAGGCATTTAAGAAATCTCTGTCAAACAATTAGCTGCTCATCAGAGGCGACACATGACAAAAACCGGACTTCTCAAAACTGACAAAGAAAAGGCACCAAACAAAGCAATTACAATAAGCAGCAAAAACAAATCCTAGAGAGACTGTAGAACCTGAATTCCAGAGTGGCCACATTATATTACTTAAAATGCCCATTTTCAACAAAGCATTAAGAGACTTGCAAAGAAACAAAAAAGAATATACAGGAAAAAGAAAAAAAAAACAACCAATAGGCTGTCCTTGAAAAATTCAGACACTGGACTTACTAGACCAAGACTTTAACTCAACTACTTTAAATATGCTTAAAGCTGAAGGAGAGTAAGAACAAAGAACTGAAGAAAACAAAAAGAAAAGTATCTTAAAAGATAGAGGATATCAATGAGAGAAATTATTAAAAGGAACCAAACAGAAATTTTGTCATTGAAAAATACAATCAATCACTAAAGTGGAAAAAGTCACAAGAAAGGCTCAACAGCAGATCTGAGTAGGCAGAAGAAAACAATCAGTGAATTTTAGGACAAAGTCCAAGAGATCCACATCTAGATACATCATAATAAAACTATCCAAAGACAAAGACAGAGAATCTTGAAAACAGACAGGAGTGACTCATGATGTACAAGGCTCCTCTGTAAGATTTCTTCCTGGAAACCACGGAGGCCAGAAGGCACTGGGATGGCACGCCCACAGTGCTGCAAGAAAGACTATCAAAAGAGGAGTTTTATCTATAAAATTATCCTTTCAAATGAAGGAATAATTAAGACATTGCCAGATAAACAAAACTTTAAAGATGTGTTGCTTCATTTGCAGCAACATGGATGGAACTAGAGACTCTTATACTAAGTGAAGTAAGTCAAAAAGAGAAAGTCAAATACCATATGATATCACTTACATCTGGAATCTAATATAGGACACAAATGAACCTTTCCACAGAAAAGAAACTCATGGACTTGGAGCAAAGACTTGGGGTTGTCAAGGGGGAGAGGGAGGGAGTGGGATGGACTGGGAGTCTGGGGTTAACAGATGCAGACTATTGCACTTGGAGTAGACAAGTGATGAGATCCTGCTTCATAGCACAGGGAGCTATATTCAGTCACTTGTGATAGAACATGATGCAGGATAATGTGAGAAAAAGAATGTGTATATATATATGTGTATATATATGTGTGTGTATATATATGTGTGTATGTGTGTGTGTATGACTGGGTCACTTTGCTGTACAGTAGAAATTGACAGAACACGGTAAATCAACTGTAACGGAAAAAATAAAAATTATAAAAGAAAAAAATAAAATAATTGAAATGTGTCGCTAGAAACCCTGCCCTGCAGGAAATACTAAAGGGAGGAGTTCTCTTGTGGCACAGCAGGTTAAGGATCCAGCATTATCACTGCAGTGGCTTGGGTCACTGCTGTTGTGTGAGTTTGATCCCCCGCCCTAAAACTCCCATATGCCACAGCCATGGCCAAAATAATATAAAATAAATAAAATTTAAAAGAAAGAAAGAGGAGCTCCTGTAGTGGCACAGCAGAAACAAATCTGACTAGGAACAGTGAGGTTGCGGGTTCGATCCCTGGCCTTGCTCAGTGCATTAAGAATCTGGCATGTAGGTTGCAGACGCGGATCGGATCTGGCATTGCTGTGGCCCTGGTGTAGGCTGGCAGCTACAGCTCCGATTTGACCCCTAGCCTGGGAACCTCCATATGCCATGAGTGCAGCTCTAAAATGACAAAAAAGATTAAAAAAAATTAACAATTAAAAAGATAAAAGAAAGAAAATACAAAAGGGAATTCTTTAGGCTGAAATAAAAGGGCACCAGACAGTAACTCAAATCCATGAAAGGAAATAAAGAGCACTGGGTAAAGGAACATACACAGGTTAAATATATAGGACAATATATATCTATCTTGCTAGTAACTTTTTTCTCCTACCTGATTTAAGAGACAGAATGTCCCATGCAGGGCATAAGGCAATTATTACAACTCCATACTGACAAGCATACAATGTATAAAGATGTAATGTATGAGAATAACAGCACAACAGCAGCGGTGGGGGAAGTCAACAAGACTACATGGGGCACAGAGTTGTGTATATTACTGAAACTTAAACATTGTTAATTGGGCTAGATTGTTTAGGTTAATAGGTTAAATCAATAGGTAGAACACCTAGACAGAAAATCAACAAGGAAGTAGAAGATCTGAACAACATTATAAACCAACTAGACTTAACAACTATCTATATAATATTCCACCTAACAATGGCAGAATATATTCTAAGTAAGTAAACATGAAACATTCTCAAGGAAAAACCATATGTTAAACCATAAAATAAGTCTCAATAAATTTATTTTTTTTTTCTTCTCTTGAGTTTAACTTTCTAAGTTAACTTTCACAATAGTAGTTTCTTTCTTTCTTTTTTTATTTAATGGCTGTACCCTTGGCATACTGGAAGTTCTCGAGCCAGGGATCGAATCCGAGCTGTAGCTGTGGCAACACTGGATCCTTTTTTTTTTTTTTTTTTTTGCTATTTCTTGGGCTGCTTCCGCGGCATGTGGAGGTTCCCAGGCTAGGGGTCTAATCGGAGCTGTAGCCACTGGCCTACGCCAGAGCCACAGCAATTTGGGATCCGAGCCGCGTCTGCGACCTACACCACAGCTCACGGCAACGCCGGATCGTTAACCCACTGAGCAAGGCCAGGGACCACAACCTCACAGTTCCTAGTCGGATTCGTTAACCACTGCGCCACGATGGGAACTCCT
Source organism: Phacochoerus africanus (assembly GCF_016906955.1). NCBI lineage: Eukaryota > Metazoa > Chordata > Mammalia > Artiodactyla > Suidae > Phacochoerus > Phacochoerus africanus. The sequence continues at coordinate 493,081 of NC_062548.1, forward strand.
CAATAAATTTAAAAAGACATGAAGTCATGCAAATGTTCTGCAAACTAAGTGTAATGAACTAGAAACCAATAACAAAAGGAAATTTGAGAAACTCACAAATAGATGAAAACTAAATATACTCCTAATCATCAATGAGTCAAATAAGAAATAAAATGGGCAATCAAAATAAGTTGAGATATATGGAAATGAAAATACAACATACCAAAATTTACAGGAGGCAGAGAAACCAGTGCTTAGAGAGAAATGTGTTCTTGTAAAAACTAGATTAAAAAGAAGACCTCCGAGTTCCCACTGTGACACAGTGGGTTAAGGATCCCACATTGCCACAGCTGTGGCGTAGGTCGCAGTTGCAGCCTGGATTTGATTCCTGACCTGGGAATATCCATATGCCACAGGTGCAGCCAGGGGGAAAAAAAAAGATGATCTCAAATCAATAACCTAATTTTCAACCCTAAAAGACTAGAAAAGGTCAAACTAAATCCAATGTAAACAGAGGGAAGAAATAGTAGATTACAGATAGAGGAAACAGAGAACAGAAAGAAGAAAACTGAGAAAAGAAATAAAACCAAAAGTTCTTCCTCTGAAAAGACAACCAAATACGGCAATCCTTTGGCTAGATCAAGAAAAAAGAATGCTACTTCTATACAATATTGTACTCATATTAAAAACAAAATTACCATATGATAAAGCAGCTCTACTTCTGGTTGTATATACCCAAGAGAACTGAAAGCAGGGTCTCAAAGAAATATCTGTACACCCATGTTCACAGAAGTAGTTTTCACAACAGCCAAGAAGTGGGAACAACAGAAGTATCCATCAGAGGGTAAACGGATAAACAAAATACAGCACATTCAATGGAGTGTTATTCGGCTTTCAAAAGGAAGGCAGGAAGGCAGTTCTGACACAAGGTACTGTACAGATGAGCTTGAGGATATTATGATAAGTGAGATGAGTCAGAAACAAAAGGATGAAGGCGTATGATTCCACATACGTGAAGAACCTACACTACTCAAATTCACAGAGACAGAAACTACAGTGGTGGTTGCCAGAGGCTTGAGAAAGGAATAAATGTGGTATTGTTTAATGGGTGTAGAGTTTCACTTTTATAGGATGAAAAAAATTCTGGAGATGGACAGTAGTGATAGTTGTACAATATAAGTGTACTTAATGCCACTGAACTGTACAACTTAATGGTTAAGACGGTAAATTTTTATGTTTATGTGTGTTTAAAACATATACATGACATAAATAAATCAACTGTATTTCTATGCAAACAACCTTAAAATGAAATCTGTAAAAATTCTTTTTACAATAGCATCACCAAAAGTAAAATACTTCGGAATAAGTTCAACAAAAGCATAAGACTTATACACTAAAAACTACGTAACATCACTGAAAGAAAGACCTAAATAAAATGGAAAAACATCCTGTGTTCAAAGAGCATGAATACTGTTACAGTGGCAATACTTCCCATATCAATCTGCAGTACAATGGAATCTCTATCAAAAATCCCAGCTGGGAGTTCCTTTAGTGACTCAGTGGTCAACAAATCTGACTAGGATCCATGAGGTTGCGGGTTTGATCCCTGGCCTCGCTCAGAGGGTTAAAGATCTGGCATTGTCCTGAACTGTGGTGTATGCAGCAGGCACAGCTTGGATCCCATGTTGTTGTGGCTGTGGCTGTGGCTGGAAGCTATAGCTCCGATTTGCCCCTAGCCAAGGAACTTCCGTATGCTACAGGTACAGCCCTAAAAAGAAAAAAAAAATCCCAGCTGGTTTCTTGGCAATTGTGAAGGTTAAAGGTACCTAAATTGGAAAGGAAGAAGTAAAAATCTATTCATAGATGACATGATCCTATACATAGAAAATTTCAAAGAATCTACAAGAAAGCTACTAGAGCTAATAAATAAATTCAGCAAAATTATAGGGTACAAGATCAAAACACACAAATTAGTTGTGTTTCTATACTCTAGAAATAAACCAAAAAGGAAATATGAGAACACAATTCTATTTATAACAACATTTAAACATTCCAAAAGAATACTTAGAAATATTTAACCGAAGTAGTGAAAGATTTATACACTGAAAACTATAAAATGTTGCTGAAAGAAAAAGAAAACCTAAATAAGTGGAAAGACAGCCTGTGTTCACGATTACAAAGATTTAATATTGTTAAGATGGCAATACTGGGCACTCCTGTGTGGCTCAAGGATCTGGCACTGTCACTGCAGTGGCTCAGCTGTGGCATGGGTTCAATTCCTCGCCTGGGAACTTATACATGCCACAGGTCTAGCCAAAAAAAAAAAAAAAAAAAAAGACGGCAATACTACCTGAAGTGAACTATAGACTCCTGAAATTTCTGTCAAAATTCCAAGTCTTTTTTTTTTGCAGTTATGAAAAATCCAATTTTCAAATTCATATGTAATTATAAGGGGCTTCAAATAGCCAAAACAAGCTTGAAAAAGAAGAACAAAGCTAGAAGACCAACATTTCCTAATTTCAAAACCTATTTACAAAGCCACAGCAATCAAAAGAGCATGACATTGGCATAAGGACAGACATACAGACCTATGGAATACAACAGAGAGTCTAGAAACAAGCCCTCACATATACGGCCAATATATCTTCAGTGATGGCACCAAGACCATACAATGAAGAAATGACATTCTTTTCAACACATGGTGCTGGGAAAACTGGATATCACATACAAAAGAATGAAGCTGCGCCTTTACCTAACACCAAATACAGAAATTAACTCAAAATAGATCAAAGACCTAAACACAAGAGCTCTTAGAAGAAAACATACAGGAAAAGCTTCAAGACCTTGGTTTAGGCAAAGCTTTCTTGGCTATGACATCAAAAGCATGGGTAATGAAAGAAAAAAAGACAAATTAGACTTTATCAAGATTTAAAACTTCTGTGCAGCGAAGGAGACTATCCAAAAAAAAAATTTCTTTTTTGTCTTTTGTCCTTTTAAGGTCACACCTGCGGCATATGGAGGTTCCCCGGCTAGGGATCTAATCAGAGCTGTTTGCTGCTGGCCTACTACACCAGAGCCCAGAGCCGCAGCAACACAGGGTCCGAGCCACGTCTGCGACCTACACCACAGCTCACAGCAACACCAGATCCTTAACCCACTGAGAGACCAGGGATGGAACCCACAACCTCACGGTTCCTAGTTGGATTCGTTCCCGCTGTGCCACTATGGGAACTCCCAAAGGACACTATCAACAGAGTAAAAAGGCAACCAACAGAACAGGAGAAAATATTTCCAAATAAGCACATGATCAAATGTTCAACATCATTAGCCATTAGAGAAATGCAAATGAATATCATATGAGATACTCCATCAAATCCGTAAGGATGACTATAATCACAAAGAGGGATAACAACAAGTGCTGGCAAGGATGTGGAAAAACTGGAGCCCTCATATCTTGCTGGGGAATACAAAATGGTGCTGTAGCTGTGGAAAACAGTCTGCCATTTCCTCAAAAAGTTAAAGCAGCATTTCCCTAAGACCCAGGAACTCCACTCCTAGGAATCTACCCAAGAGAACTGAAAACAGGGACTCAACATGTATATGTACACATGTGTTCAGAGCAAAATACTCACAATGGCCAAAAGGAAACAATTCACATGTCCGTCAATAGATGAATGGATAGGAGTTCCCATCGTGGCTCAGTGGTTAACGAATCCAACTAGGAACCATGAGGTTGAGGGTTCGATCCCTGGCCTTGCTCAGTGGGTTAACAATCCGGCGTTGCTATGAGCTGTGGTGTAGGTCGCAGAGGCGGCTCGGATCCCGAGTTGCTGTGGCTCTGGTGTAGACTGGTGGCTACAGCTCCGATTAGACCCCTAGCCTGGGAACTCTATATGCCATGGGAGTGGCCCTAGAAAAGGTAAAAAGACAAAAAAAAAAAAATAGATGACTGGATAAACAAAATGTTCCCCTACAATGGAGTATTATTCAGCCAAAAAAGGAATTAAGTGTTGATAAATGCTACAGAGTGCATGAACTTCAAAAATATCATTGCTATGTAAAAGAAGACAGTCACAAAATATGAAATGTCTAGAAGTGGTTGCCAGGGGTCAGCACGACGAGGGATTAAGGAGTGCCTGCTCATGGGCACAGGACTTCTTTTCGAGGTAATGAAACATTTTGGAATTAGACAGTGATCATGGTCGCACAACCTTAGGAACAGACTAAAATCCACTGAATTAAACACTTTAAACGGGTAATAACACCCAGGATATCTAAACATCTCAATTAAGAAAATAAAGACAGTTCCCTCATGGCTCAGCATGTTAAAGATCTGGCATTGTCACTGCTGTGGCATGTGTTCAACCCTTGGCCTGGGAACTTCCGCATGCCGCAGACATGGCCAAAAAAAGAGAAGAATGTGAACCATTTGGGAAATTAAAAGGAAATAAATCCTCCATTTTATTCTGCTCCTCTGAAAATTCCAGATGGTCACACCTCAGGCCCAGCCTTTCAGTACGAGGCTCTGTGCAGAGAGGGAAACCGGCTGGTGGGCTCTCCTCACCTTGAGGTGCTGGTGCATGCAGTAACGACACACCTTATGCTTCATCTCATGCGTAACTTCACTGGAGAAAGGGATAAACCCACATTTTGGCTGCAAAATAAAACAAGGAAGGGAGGAAAAAAGCTCAGAAATCACATACCTCTAGGTAGACACATAACTAACTACGGGTTAATGAAGTGCAACTCCCACGAAGATCAGCAAGTGTTAGACATAAACATTCCCCAAAGGTGCTTTTATCTTCAGTCCCCACTAGGAATTGATGCTTCCTTCACTGCACCACATAAAGGTCTCTTTGCCAGTAGAGAATCCAAGACCAGAACCCTCACGGGGGCAGGGGGGGAACAGTGATGTCTCAATTGCTGGCTTGACAAAGTACAACACAGAGCAGCTTTGTGTTTTCATCACAAAACAAGCCTACAAAGACTCTAGGAATGCAAATATGCCCCGAGCTCCCAGCTCCAAGAAGCAGAACCCTTGGTCCCTCTGACAAGAATGTATGAACGGGAAGGTGCCCATCTGATAGTTGCAGGGCTCCCACTATTTCTGGAACTCTGGGTGCCTTCTGAAGCCCTGGTTTCTGGGCACATACAACATGAAAAACCAGTGCCTGGCCTCAGGACATGAAGATCATGCTGCCCAGCATTTTTGATGCCTGAGATGCTCACTCTCTGGTTGGAGAAGCAGAACATTAGTCCACACTGAACCCCCAGGGGTGTGAACACTCAGGGGCAAGAGCATGACCCAGAACTCCCCACCAGAAGTGTGCAGCAAGGAAACAAACAACAGCCTTGGGTGTCAGGGAGGCTTCCTGAGAGAGACTCAGGCGGCCATACTGAACATGGCCACAGAGCTGAAGCAGGGCCTGGTCCTTATCCAGTGTTCACTGCCTTCCACTAGACAAGTGAGGCTTTTGCGTCGCCCCCACCTCAGGACTCCTGGCCATGACAAACCAGGGCTTTGCTGCCTCCTGGAGGTCTGTCCTGAGCATGCTCCTGAGAAGCAAGGAAACAGAGTGCCACCAGGTCTAAAGGGCCACCCTCAAGCTGAGCTCCTGGAACATGGCATGCAGTGTCACTAGGAAGGAGGTCAGGAGGGGGTCTGGAAAGCTGCACCCTCCAAGGAAAATAAGCAGAGCAGAACCCATGCTTCCTTCTGGTGGCCATCAGCTAGGGTTTGTCCCTGGCTGGCTCCCTGTCGTAAGACCTGAGAATGAGTCTACATCTGGGGATCTGGGAAGGTGTGCCCCTCAGGTCTGGCCAGTGAGAGGAACCAAAGTAGCAAAGTGCAAGTGGTACACATGGAAGGAGCAGAAAGTAAGCCTAGGTGCTGCAAATGAGGGGCTGCCTAGGTTACGGGCACAGTTGTGGGGATGTCAGGAGCTTCTGTGGGAAAGTTCGCTCCAGGCAGGTGACTCATGGACTTTAGTCTGGACCCTCCTTACCCTTTGTCACACCGTTTCCCTTTTGACAAAAATTCACCTTGATCTCTACACACAGGATCGGCCGGTGCTCTGCAAAATGGTAGGTCTGAAGCCTGGCTAAATTGGGAAGGCACAGAGCATAGCCACTGAGAGTGTCCAGGTCCTTGTCACAGCGTGATTCTGGAAAACAGAGCAAAGAGAAAAACTAAGGATCAGTGCGAGAGAGATAAGACGACTCGACGGCAGTGTGGCCTCCTGTGGGGTAAGGATCAGCCTTGCCCAAGACGGGGCTGGCCTTGGCCTCTGTTCTTGGGAGGTCACCTCTGAGTCTTGAGTTGTCCTGCCTAAGGAGTCTATCTGGGGACCCAGAGTCACACAGGTGTAACACTGGTTCCTGGCAGAGGTTTGGGCCCTGTGCTATCCACTCAACCTCTGGAAGGGCTGGAGGTGGAAAGCAGCCACACGGGTGGTCAGCTATGCATATGAGCCCCATCCCCAACACAACCCTGACACCTCTTCCTTCAGCTGGCTTTCACCTGTGACCCTTACCTGGGATAAGCCACAATAATGAAGAAGACAGTGAGCTCTGCGGGGCCTTCTGGCAAATTATCAGACTTGAGGTTGGTCTTGGGGACCCCCAAACATGTTGTCATCAGAAGTGAGGGTGATTTGAGGAACTGCCCCAAGTTCTAAAACTCCCTCAAATCAGGAGCTCAGAGAGGAAGGAGACAGCACACTACCTTCCTCTTGAAGCTTCCTCAGAAAACTCAAATACCAGTACTTCCTCGGGACTGACTGCCAGAAGCTGTTCTGTGAACAGTCACAGAAGAGACAGCCTCCAGGTCCCAGGAGAAGCCAGCTTTCCTCCTTCCACAAAACAAGGCTGACTATTCTATTAAATGATATAATTGCTGATTATAAAACTAATGCTGCTGAGAGACATTAGTAACTAATCGCAGAACCACAGCACGTTCAGACTGTCTGTGTCTAGATGAAGAAAACAGGGCCAAGACACAGTCCAGGCTCTGAACAAGGCTGCCGCCTCCTTCCCCCTTGTCAGCCCTTTCCACCCATGAGGCCCAGCTCCTCACTGCTCCCCAAAACAGGGACTCTGGGGTGCAGTCGTCTTCTTTCACTTTCCTAATCAAATATGGAAGGACTTTTATACTGGCTCATTGCATGCCCTGCCTGGCTGTGCTTTAGAAGAAGATACATTTTGTCCCTCAACAACATGGATTTTACATCTTTGTCTCTATGAAAGGAAAGACTGTGACATGGTTACTGTCATTATGGCCAAAAGCAAGTACAGGGAAGGTACGTGAGGTATTGAGGGGAAAATATGTGAGATGACATGGGGAGAAGGTACATAAGGAGATGAGGAGGAGTTTGGAGGTGATGGAGGAAGGTCTGGGAGGTGATGAGGGAAGGAATGGGAGGTAATGGGGGAAGTTTGGGAGGTGATGGGGGAGGGAATGGGAGGTGATGGGGGAGGGAATGGGAGGTGATGGGGGAGGGAATGGGAGGTAATGGGGGAAGTTTGGGAGGTGATGGGGGAAAGCCTGGAAGGTGATGGGGGAGGTTTGGGAGGTGATGGGGAGGTATGGGAGGCAGGGGAGCTGTTGAGGGGAACGTATGGGAGTGCAAGGTACATACAGTGATGGCCGGGAGTACGTGAGCTGGTGGCGGGGGCAGAGGGACAGGTACAAAAATCTGAGTCTCCCCTCTTACCTCAAGAGGATAAGCAGCTGGGTGGTGCCAGCTTCTTGGGGAACGTCTTCAGGACTGCTGACCCTAGGGCCTGGCCCACCTCCGTGACTCAGTCTACTTGGCTTTCCTCCAGACTCCTCCAGGCCCCTGTGCAGCCCAGCCCGTCTTCCCTTCCCTATGTCTACCCAAACTCTTTCAGCTTCCTCTCAGCTCCCAAATGCATTTGTGTTTTTATTAATTAGCTCTGAGTCAGATATTCCCCTAGTGATCTGCATATCTGACGTCCAGAACTGTATTCATGAGCTCCTAGGATTTCTACCCCTGATAATGAAGATCCTGGCAAAAGACCTACCAAAAACTGTATCCTATCTAACCTGAGCAACCACATCAAACACATTACAAGTGGGGTGTTAGAAACTCTTACCTGGCCTTTCACACTGTATCTTTAAACAAAGCTGTTTCACAAAATCTAAAGGCAGCTGAACAACTTCCTGTAAGAATAAGAAATACTCAGTGTGAGTTGCACAACAATCTGAACGTACCTAATGCCACAGAATTGAACACTTAAAAATGGTTAAAATGGTCAATTTTATGTTACCACATTAAAAGTACTCAGTCTGTGGGGTTTAGGGATAAAAGGTGCTTTGTTATTTTAAAGACATGTCCATATTAGACAGACACACTAAGGTTTCTGTGCACTAAGAGGAACAAGCCCTCCTCGGAGTAGCTGGCCAGCAGCACCGACCCACAGTTGGTGTCCACAGAGTGCTCCTCACAGGGCTCCTCCTCTGTCTTCACCATGCCCTCATCCTCATTCTCACATGTCTGTGGATAGCAGAGCCGGGGCCAAGGCCGCTCTCAGCCTGCACGAAGCTCCTCATCAGCTGTCCCCAGCCACCCTGAGGTGTCTTACACTCCAGCTCAAAGAAAGGGGTCTGATTAAATATTAATCTCCAAGAAAACGTCCTGTGCACCCACTGGCCACAGGACTTAGGATGGCTAACATCTGGTGCATTTGGGCAAAAAGCAAAGGAGCAACTTCTCTCTGCTTCACCATTTCTTTGCAATCTCCCAAACTAAGAGCTTCTACTTAGTCCACATTGCTCACCGCCATCCCCGTGTGGCCGGAGTGGCAGGGTACTGACTTCCTGAGAAATCCCCAGGGGACACAAGAGACCTACCAAGAATGAGAAGGCTGGGATCCTGCCCACTTACATGCCCACCTTCTCCATCCCGCCCGGCGCCACCTAACCTCGGGCTCACAGGAAGACAGGACCAGGCCAGTCCCCAAACCAGCCAGGCAGCACCCGAGGTAGCGTGGACACAAGAGTGTGTCATCTGAGCCTTGCTCTCTCACCACTGCTGGGCTAGCCTTATCTTGCCCCAGGACACAGAGCAGGGAGAAGCTCTTGCCTGGGCTCTACTTTACCCTGGCTTGTGTCATGGGTCAGAGAAAACTGCATCGTGTACATACGCTGACTCTGCCTGAACATGGTCTTATTCGGGCCAGAGCTGTGCTCTGCAACCCACACTGCACCAGAGCTGGGTCAGAGTGGCAGACGTCCCTGGACACAACAACCACTGGAAGGAAACCAGGCTGTGCTTGACTCTGGCAGTGTCTTCCTGCGAGGGGGCCATGTCAACAGGATGGATGTTCCTGAAATGTGACCTCTGGGCTCACCCCTCATGCCCAGAGCCCCGTCCACTGTGGACAAAGAGATCCCAAACCCGGACCAGAGCAGGCCCTGGGCACATCCTGATGCTGTTCCCAGCTGCCACCGGCCCCTCCTGGAAGTAAGGTCTAGAGCCCCCGAGCTGTGAGACAGAGCGACACTCCTAGGTGGCCAGACAAGAGTGCTCCCTCCCCAGAAAGGAAGCTAGGGGCCAGCACACCTGCTTTCACTCAGACACTGTCTAGGCCAAAAGGAGGTGTCACACAGACAGCTCAGAGATTCGGACTCTCACAGCCAGTGGGTTCCAGGATCTCACAATTCAATGGGACAGGTGGGGACCTCACTAGGGGGGTGCTAGCCCCCAGGATGGCCCCAGTCACCCTTGCCCATGTAGCCCCACAATGCCTAGAGCTGACCTGTGAAGCCCCAGGAGGCCTCTGAAATGACAGGCACAACCCTGGGATAGGTAGTCTCAGACCATACACTGGGGAAGCCAGGGCCGCACCACAACAGTGGGTGGAGCCTTGCAGTGAGTCCACCTGGGAGGTGCTGAGGCTCCCCGTCAACAGCTGGCACTACCCCACCAGCTCCATGGCTCTGAGCTACCCTGGGAAAGGATCCTTAGCCCCAGCCTTCAGATAAACCTGCAGCCCCCACGGCCCCACGGCAGCACTACCAGCAGTACACCCTAAGCTGTCAGACGATGATCTTCCTTGGAGGATGTTTTGCTGCCAGAGCCATTTAAATTCACTTTGCCAGGCAATCTTAAGCTTCAAAGAAACTTTCACTCAACCTCCTTGTATCACTTTTCTCAGGATGGACACAAGATACAGAATTTGCAAAACAGAGGCAGCACTCTTTCTGTTTAAAGTGACAAAACTGCTAGTCTATTCAGGGCTCTGATCTAAGACAGGCGGAAAGGCCAGAGGCAGAGAAGCAGTGGTGATCAAAGCCAAGACCCTAGAGTGGCTGTCCCAGGCCTGGATCGAGGCCACCGGCTCTGAGAGTTGCCAGGATAACTCCACTGTGGCTTCTTATGCTGCCCTCTCCACGAGTGTCCCAACAGCAGACCCCACCCATAACAGGCACTCCTCTTGGTTACTGAGACCAGAAAACACCTACAATGCAGACCACCTGTGGGCACATGGGCACATCACCCACATGGGCTTCAGCCACGTTCTCTCATGAGCCCAGGTCGCAACACCCAGCCCAGGGGCCCCTTTTCCCTCTAACCTGCTTGAAGGTGCCTGCCAGGGGCACAGGACCCAGTCATGCTGCCTGAACCTCACTCCAGAGCCCTCCCAAGCTGAATGCCTCAACAGGGGGAGAGTGGTGGAGACCATGGGTCCCATTAAGGGAGGGTCAAACAAAGCGTCTCTGAATGTCTCTGAGCTTCACACTTCTCAGCTAGGAAACGGGAATAACACCATCTGCTCGGCTACCTCCAGTGCAACAAGGGAGAAGTATGTTTGGAAACTCTGTAACTAACATGGGGGTCATCATTAAGCACAAACTTCTAAACCGTAGTTGAGAAGTTGGTACTTTGATGCCGAAGGTGCCTATGAATTTACACTACAGTAATTAAAAACAAAACAAGACACTTACCCCACAATGAACATAGTTCTCACCCAAAAACTCTTTCATGACATTTTTGCCAAAGTCCACTATATTCTGTAGGTGCTGGAATATTTCTTCTGAAGTCTGTAAAAGAGGACAAGACGCAATGACCAGGCCCTCATCACATACAGGGCTGCCATGCACACAGCCACAAAAAGCCACCAGTGGCCCTGGACTTGGAGGAAGCCAAGCCTCAGCGTAAAGACGGCCATATTCACCGGAGCTTCTGCCTCCACAGTTCTGGGGGCCCACTCAGCATTCTACCCAGGACCCCATGTGATTCTGAGACCAACCGTTTGAGAACCGAATCTGTGCCCACCCTTCCTCACCATCAGGAGTGCACATGGATTGCACCCACGGCCTGTACACACCCTCTGTGGAATTCCAACTTTGACAACCTCTCCCATCCCAAATCTCTAGATGTTGAGGTTTTATTCTTCAGCCTCTAAGTGCAGAAGTAAAGTATTTTCTCCTCGGAGGTTCTTCAAGAGTTACCAAGCTGTGAGGTTTGGGTGAGACAGGAAATCAGTCCTGTGTCCCTTACTCTGACCTAAGGCGAGAAGTCCAAGGTCAACTGCAGGTCTCACAAGCGAGAGGGCTGTCTCCTTCACAGACAAGCTGGGAGGTACCTGACACATGGCCTGGACTCCAGGGAGGTCTTGGTCTGAGCTGCCACCCATGCACCTGCATCCTAGGACACTATGCATGAGAAGGAAGCCTGACAAAAAACCCACAACACTCCCAGTGGCTCTGTAGAGCTGTGGCCACAGGGCTTGACAAAAAGCTCTTCTTGTCGACAGAATTAACACACACACACACACACACACACACACACACACACACACACACGATCCCCTACAATCATGCAGCTGGGGTCATACTGTGCCATTTAGATAATAAAGAAAGGAAAATTGTTGCCCTAGAAGACACTGCCTCAATAAATCTATAAACAGAGGAAAGGTCAAAAACAGAGGCATCCAGAAAATGCTGGCCCTTCACAGAGTCTAGGCTCTGCAGACTCTGAGTGGTGAAAGGGGGGAGGGGAGGGGCTGGAGGCAGCCTCCAAGGTGTTTCTAGTTTCCCCCTGGACTCTGAGGGAGCAGCAGCGCCCTGCACAGCTCTCTTTAGCAGCGGCACCCTCCCATCCTTAGCCCCCTTTTTCGGCACTAACCGGACCGCCCCCAGATCTCACTGCAGCCCCGTCGCAGCCCCACTGGAGTGATGGCAACCCCCAGCTTTCTCCCACATCCCCCTTCTCTTCCCATGAAGCTAACCTCCAGGTGCGTCTTCATCCAGCCACCGCTGGCACCCATCAGCCATCCACCTCGCCTTCTTTTCCAGCTGTCTCTTCATATCAGACAAGGGGAGGTGGTGACTCATCTCTCCTACACCCTCATCTTGAGCCCAATTTCTAATCACCACCCAACAACCACTGACCCTGCCCACACTGTGTGGTGTGTGACCTTCGGCTCCCACCTTTGCTCCCCTTCCAGGACCAGAGCCCATGCTCATACTCCCTTTCTGCCCCTCCCTCCCTCCAAGACCAGGATGGAGGAAAAGCTCCCAGAGAACCGCTCCATACTGACCCCTGCAACCACTGAGATGAAGATAAACACCAAACCTGAAGCAAACACTGCAACTTAGTGGTCAGAGGGCAGGTGACAGAACAACAATGGCTTTCTGAGGGTGTCCACGGTCCTCTGCTTGGGTGACTCAGTAACCAGAAACCGAGGGCTCCACCTGAAGTGCTTGTTGCGACTTGTAACACTGACTGCCCACCACAGCCTTGCAGACTTCATTTTCACAAAGGTTTCACAGAGGAGGAACCGAGGCAGCAGAGGGGAAGGACACTGCCAAAGTGAAGCCAACACCTGGTCCTGGGTTTCCCAGCCACAAGCAGAGCTCTCTGAACTAGAGAGGAGGCTCCTGGCTCAGTACCCAGGGACTCGCCACAACGACCCATGGTGACCCCAGCAGGTCAAAATGGGGGATCTGATGGGCATACTACTTTCTACACTGAATGTTTACATCATAGTCAGATCTCTAAAACTAGCATTAATACTTCTGCATCAGAAAAAAAAAAACAAAAAAAAAAGCTTTCACAAATCATTATTTTAATAACTGGGTGGCAAATCCACCAATCTTACCTTCTTCCTATTTGGAGGAAACTTCAGGAAACGAAGCACCACACAGCGCTATTGGAAAATAAAACAAAGTCTGATTAATACCCACCCAGCCGGGGAATAAAGGTGGGTGGCTGTGGAAAAAGAGCCATCCTCAGCAGAGGTGGAAGCCTGAGAGGCTGGAGGCCACAGGCAGCCCACTGGCCTAGAGTATCTAGCGCCCTGGACAGGAGGTGGGGCTGGTACTGGGCCACATGCCTGAGGACATACACTAGGGCAGGTCAGCCCTCTCCCAGGGATTTATCTTAAGGAAATAATTAAAGATGCACAGAAGATTTTAGCTACTGCATATAAAAGTACTATTTATATAATTCCAAATAAAATGAAAACCACCTAAATGTCCAAAAATAATAGGATGGTTAAATACAGAGAAGGGAAGACCAGACCATGCAATATGGTGCTGTCATTTACAAGAAAATACGAAAGAACCATACTTACAGACACAGAAGTATAGTCATCATCTACCGATAAAATGATTACAGAATAGGGCTTATAGGATAAACTCATTTTTATAAATATACACGTATACATACACATACGTGTGTGTGCGTATTAGAGAATTATGTATTGGTATAGTTCTATTTATGTAAAGTTCAAAAACAGGTAAGACTAAGATCTCTCACAGGTAGAATGGTCCCTGAGAAAGGTTTTAGAAGGAGCTGGTCACTTATATATTCACTGAGGATCTGACCACTTTTCTGTAGATCTGTTACTCTTCATTTTCTTAAGTCTGTAAAATAAATTTTTTTAAAAAAAAAAAGTATGTTCTTGCCAAGTTTGTATGAAATGTCCAGGTAACCACATATCTAGGTAGGAACAACTGAGGAACCTGTTTTTCAAAGTTCTGCTTATTTGGATTTTCCAATTTTTTACAGTGGTCATATAACACACATTACAAAAGTGTTAAAAGAGAACTTTTTAAACAAGTACAGCCTTTGAGACAGCCATTCCCCAAGAGACAACCTGGATGTGCTGTGGCACCTTGTGGGGAATATAAATTCCATCTGGACAATGTTGGAAACCATTGCCACGGAGACAGGGAGTTCTGGGCAGCAGGGCTGAGGTCGGGAAGCTGGGCTGTGCCCAGAGAGAAGCAGTGAACAGGAGGAGGAAGGCAGAGGTGCAGCAGGTCAAGCACTGTCTGGAGCACTGAGATCTAGCAGGTCAGGAAGGGCTGGTGGCTGAAGAGGCTCAGTAAGTGAGCTTTAGAACTCCATGAAGACCAGTTCCATTTCCACAGCCCACAGCCCCTCTGGCATCCCCTATCCACTCAGATGACCATGCTCCTCTCAAAACCCCAGATATCCAGTCAGCTCCCTGGGCCCCAAGCCCAGTTTCAGGGATGCCAAGGTTGAAGGCATGCAGGTGTCCCTAACCCCTCCCAAATCCACACAGACATTGATATTCCACCACGGCTATCAACTGGCCAAAAATGCCATCAAAATTCAAAGAGAAACAAAAACTGACATGCGGATACTAATTCTAGGCAACTTTTTAGGAAATCAGCCCTCTTAAGAGTGTACTCATTCCTTACTTGGACTCCACTGTTTCTCAAGACTTGCTGAGAAATTCTGAGTGTCATGTGTGTCTGCTTCAAGAAAAACTGCTTTCTCTACTGACTCATATATTATTCAAAACTGTCACCAGAAACTGCTCACCTCCCCCACAGGCCAGTTTCCACAAATACCAGCATGCCATGGGCACACCTGTTCTGGATGGTGAGGGCTAACTGCTTCTTGTGAGGCTCTGACTGGGCTGAGCTGGTAGTGCTGCGATATGCCATGAGGCTGGCCACAGGACCAAGAACATCCATTCAAGTGGACCGCGTGGGAGATCACCTTACCAGCCCTGGTTGGCACAAAGACATGGTTAGTCCAAGGGCCACCCACGGCATGGAAGGGGACTGATGCAGCCACCCACAGGGAGAGTCCCAAGGAGCCGAAACCAACGCCTAATCTGCTAAGTGCCAGGGCTCTGCCAGCTCACAAGGTCTTGTTCAGCTGTAAAGGAAACAACTCCTCTCCTTTTAAACTGAGTATCTGGGAATTCCCTGGTGGCTCAGCAGGGAATAATGCCAGAGATCAGGCATTATTACTGCTGTGGTGTGGTTACTTCTGGGGCATGAGTTCCAATCCCTGGCCAGAGAACTTCCACACACCAAGGGCGCAGACAAATAACTGAATATCTGAAACCAGATGTTTAAAACGAGTTCCCGTCATGGCAGCTTTGGAAATGAATCCAACCATGAGGTTGCGGGTTCGACCCCTGGCCTTGCTCAGTGGGTTAAGGATCCGGCGTTGCCATGAGCTGTGGGGTAGGTTGCAGACGCGGCTCGGATCCCACATGGATGTGGCTCTGGCGTAGGCCGGCAGCAACAGCTCTGATCAGACCCCTAGCCTGGGAACCTCCATATGCTGTGGGTGCGGCCCTAAAAAGACAAAAGACAAAAAAAAAAGTAATTTCTTATTGTCTAGGATAAAATGCTAAGAATGTGATGATAAAGGGGTGACACTAAGAAGAGAGGCTGAAAAGGATATACGTACAGTCCGGACAGGGGCAACTCCGCACCAGAGGAGCACAGGGAATCTTAAGCCAGAGCCACACCTGTTCTGTCTTGAGAATAGAAAAGCACGGTATGCTCCCTTCTACGTTGGAACACTAGATGAAAATCAAAGATTTTAACAGGTTCAAAAAAACAGAGAAAGGAGAAATGACACATACAAACATACACACGGAGAGCTCCCTTCATGGCTCAGCAGTTAATGAACCCAACTAGGATCCATGAGTATGCAAGTATGATCCCTGGCCTTGCTCAGGGGTTTAAGGATCCGACGTTGCCATGCGCTGTGATATAGGTCGCAGGCTCGGATCCTGCATAGCTGTGGCTGTAGTATAAGCTGACAGCTGTAGCTCTGCGACTCAACCCCTAGCCTGGGAACTTCCATATGCTGCAAGTCTGCCTCCCCACCCCCACCCCACCCGCCAAAAAAAACAGACACATTAAACAACCTCAAAAAGTACAACTTGTCACTTGCAGGGAGTTCCCGTTTGGTGCAGTGGAAACGAATCAGACCAGAACCACGAGGTTGTGGGTTCAATCCCTGGTCTCGCTCAGTGGGTTAAGGATGTGGCATTGCCGTGAGCTGTGGTACAGGTCACAGATGAGCTGTGGTACAGGTCACAGATGAGGCTTAGATCTGGTGTTGCTGTGGCTCTGGTGTAGGCCGGCAGCAACAGCTCTGATCAGACCCCTAGCCTGGGAACCTCCATATGCCATGGGTGCGGCCCTCAAAAGACAAAAAAAAAGTACAACTTGTCACTTATAAAAGGAGCAGAAAGCATTCAGTGCTGTGAGGGTCTCGGGCCACGGTGGGGATGGGATGGCAAAGGAGCATCTGATCCACCCTGAGAATCCACTGAAGTCATCAAAGCACCAAGATGTCAGCAAAGCCTGGCTCCTAAGAGCTCTAAGAGCACAGTGATGCGAGTGTCTGACAGCACAGGAACTCTGGCTGCCCAAGAGCGCTGCAGCCTTGAAAACGTGTGTGAAGAATTATTTATCCTGTAAAGTTGAGTGAAAAATCAGAAAACTGAAAGAGATAAGATTCTTAAGTACCCAATAAATACAACAGAGGAAGTACACTGAGTGTTAACAAAAATTTATTTTTTTAGTAGGGAAACACTGAGTGCTTTTTACTTTCTTCCTTCTACTATTCTATATTTTCTGGGGCAGAGGGAGGAAGCAATAATTGGCATTCAATAAAAATAAAAGGCCACAAAAACAATGTTAAAGGGTCATCTAACCACATGAAGCACCAGAGAGGAAACAACATGGGTGGAATAAAGATGCCAGGGCCTCTCGCAGAGACGAGGTGGGCAGTGACCAGGTGCTGCAGCCTTGCTGCTAGAGGGCAAGCCCTGGTCCAGTTTTCCACCAGGGTAAGGAGACAACCCAGGATGGCACCCCAAAAGACCCCAGAGAGGAGCTCCCCCTGTGGTGCACAGATGAAGGATCCAGTGTTGTCTCTCAGGTGGCACAGGTTTGACCCCTGGCCCTGAGTAATGGGTAAAGAATCTGGTGTTGCCACAGCTGTGGCACAGATTGAAGCTGCAGCTCAGATTCAATCCCTAGCCCAGGAACTTTCAAAGGAAAGGGAGGGAGTTCCCATAGTGGCTCAGTGGTTAACAAACCCGACTATCATCCATGAGGACACAGGTTCCATCCCTGGCCTCACTCAGTGGGTTAAGGACCTGGCGTTGCTGTGAGCTGTGGTGTAGGTTGCAGATGCGGCTCGGATCCTGCGTTGCTGTGGCTGTGGTGTAGGCCAGCAGCTACAGCTCCGATTCGACCCCTAGCCTGGGAACCTCCATATGCCACAGGTGCAGCCCTAAAAGAAAAAAAAAAAAAAAAAAGGCAAAAAAAGGAAAGGAAGGCAGACAAACCCAGCAACAGAAGGAATCTACCTCAGAGCATTGCCCCAGGGTTCCCAAAACAGCTCGGTCCTGCTTCTCAGGGAGGCCACCACCGGCAGATGCCCGCCCCGTCCCCAGCCACAGTCCAGGTTGTCCATCAGAACACCTGTGACAGAACACGGGCCAAATCACCTGCCCTTCTGACCCAACCAGAGAAACAAACACTCCAGGGCCCACAATGGGGTAAGAGGTCCCAGGTGTGGGACACGGGGTAAGGCTGAGAGCCTCAGAACAGAGGGAGGGTGAGGTGAGACCTCTCACAGGGGGGAGCCCAGGACTTCAAAGGGAGACCAGACAGGACGTGGAAACCACAGGTGGGGACAGTAGGTACCTGGACGGGCAGGACACTTTCCTTCCCAATGTCATCTGCCTGTCTGGACCTATTGCCACCACAGGACTGAAGCAGGCACAGATGTGCATCATGGGAAAGGAGACAGGACAGCAGGGCTATAAGCCAGATGACATTTGGGGGCAGGACACTCCAGGGCTGCAGAAGAGACACTCAGATGATTCTTAAAGGGATGGAAAACCAGACAGCCAGACGAGCAGCAGAATGACCTGTAAAGGAGTTTCCATTGTGGCTCAGCGGCCATGAACCCTACTAGGAACCATGAGGATGTGGCTTTGATCCCTGGTCTCATTCAGTGGGTTAAGGATCCGGCGTTGCCATGAGCTGTGGTGTAGGTCACAGATGTGGCTCAGATCTGGCATTGTTGTGGCTGTGGCGTAGGCTGGCAGCTGCAGTTCTGACCCTTAACCAGAGAACTTCCATATGCCACAGGTGTGGCCATGGGAAAAAGAAAGGAATGATTCGTAAAGACAAACCACAAAGGCTCAGAACACACAGTGAGAGTGTTGGAGAGAAGCATGCAAGTCTGAGGGAGCCTTCAAGGACCCCAGGCCCTCCAAGGCAACATGATGGACACAGAGCAGGTGTCCAAACACACACTGAGTCAGTCACCGGGTGCTGCAGTCTTGTCCTTCTGCATCGGGTATAGAAACCTTCTTTACCTTCCCAGTAAAAGGAGCAGGAGCTGTTCTGATTGAGTTCTGACTGAGGAGGAGGAAGGTGTCGGGGAGGAGGAAGTGACTATGCCACCTTAGGATGGGGACTCCAAGGGCTACCCACCGCTTGGAATGGGGCTAGACTGACAGACTCTAATGCTAGAAAAACACAGAGCTCAGCATTCACCAAGGCAGGACTGGAAACCACCAACAAAGGGAGTATGTTTTGAAAATAACAAATCCTAACCATTCAACTGCAGGTGATCCCAGGAATAAAGGCAGTGCTACATGCGGAGCTCGGCAATGAGACGACACTAGGAAAAAAGGCACATCAGCTCCATCAACCTGCATGAATATCATAAAAAATATCAAATACAGAATAAGTTACTTGTTAAAAAAAAAAACCAGAGTCAGAGTTCCCGTCGTGGCTCAGTGATTAACGAAACCAACTAGGAACATGAGGTTGCGGGTTTATCCCTGGCCTCAATCAGTGGGTTAAGGATCCAGCATTGCCGTGAGCTGTGGTGTGGGTCGAAAACACAGCTTGGATCTGGTGTTGCTGTGGCTCTGATGTGGGCCGACAGCAACAGCTCCAATTAGACCCCTAGCCTGGGAACCTCCATATGCCATAGGTGCGGCCCTAAAAGGACAAAAGACAAAAGACAAAAAAAAAAAAAAAAACTAGAAGCAAAAGAACATTCTGACGCAACCAGATCTGGGAGAAAATTAAACAAAGGAGTAGCCCAGGACTTGGGAATATGCCATATAAAGAAAGAGAGAGGGGGGGAGAGAGGAAGGAAGGAAGGAGGAAGGAAGAAAGGGAGGGAGGGAGGAAGAGAAGAAGGAACCAGAACAACTCTAATTTACTGCCGACATCTCCATTAAGAAGAATGATATATAAATTGGAAATCCCTTTTTTTTTTTTTTTTGGCCTCTCCTGTAGCACGTGGAAGTTCTAAGCCAGGGATCCAACCTGCGCCATTGCAGTGACCCAAGCCGCTGCAGTGATGCCGGATCCTTAACCCACTGAGCCACATGGGAACTCCCCAAACCAGAAATCCTAAGACACAAGATGAGAAAGAGAAACAGCCCCTGACTGCTTGAATCCCACATCTTCAGGACCCAGAAAAACCCTCCAGGGCATCAAAACAACAGCAGAAAGAATCTGAAGCCCAATCAGAATCCTAGAAAGGCTATAAAACCTGAAAGATCAGGAATGGACTTTTGATAAGAGATCTTTATTAACACATCTTTCATGCTACCTCTATCAATAAGAAGGAAAACTTCACAACAGCTCAGTGTGATAAAGGGAGTGGGCCCCTGTTTGCCCTGCCCCCCAGAGGCAAGGGCAGCTCAGAGCCTGGGGAAGACTCTCTTCCTGGCCCTGGGTGACTCCCCCCATTGAAGGCACCTTAAAGAGATCAAATGACAAACCAGACTTACAGTGACCTTCACAGAACAGGATGCCAAGCCAAAGCCAACAAAACCAAGGTGAAGAAAGGTGAGTGCAGATGTAAAAGCAAAAGCACGGCTCGGAGACAAATCCAACTCAGCAACAGTGCCCTTGAGGGCACCCCAGGCTCCAAGACCACAGCCCACAATGAGCAGAGAAGTGCGACTTATCAGCGACAGTGCTCTCTGGCTGCAGTAAGGAAAGTATGTGCCCACAAGGGAAATGCCCTTGCCCAAGACCCCCCACAGGGTCAGTGCCAGTGCCAGCCAAGGACTCTAGGTACCCACTAGGGTACAGTGCCAGGTTGGCCACAGCCTTGAAGGACATCAGAGGGTCAATGCCAGGGCCAAGGGCCAGTATCTGGGAAAGGGCTAAATTGCACAGCTGGACCCAAGGATGCTAAGCACTGAGCAACCTGTCAAGAACTGGCCTACCATTAGGGTCTCACACTGCCATCTCTCACTGCCCAGCAGCTCTGAGAACACTCTCACACTATGGCCCTCCTTGTGCCCACATTCAGGCCCCATTTTCTACAAGTCCTGTGCTCCTGGAAGCCTTCCAAGCCACCAGCCTGGAAAGCTGTCTGTTCATGTCTCATCCTTGTTCCCGCGTACAGGTGCCAGGCCTCAGAACTGGCTGGCTGGAGGTAAGTCATTTCTGACCTTGGAAGGAAGGGCGGGTAGACCCATCACTTTTTAAGGACCTTGCCGTTCCAAAAGTAGACGATGCCCTCTCTGAGAAGCACCCATCTCTCAACCTGAATGAAGCCTGGGGAGGGCCACCCTCTACCTCAGAATGAAAGAGGTGCATCTGGTGAGTCCCCGGGAGCGGGACTACTTGTTTGCACTCATCCACCTCCTTCTAGCCCACTCACACCCTCTCCCTGGGCACACAGGGCCCTGGAAGCTGTCCTCCAGGGCTCTCTGCCCTCTTCCTAATCCTCAAGGGCTGGGCAAAGTACAAAGGTTTCTCCACACCCAAGGGGGCACAGTCCTCCCTTCACCCAGCACCTTCATTTGGTTTACTTACAAGGCTACTTATGATGATGACCTTTAAATCCAAACAACGAGCTAACAACCACCAAGTAGGAATGAGCACAGTAAAGTAAATTTAGATTTAAAATAAAGAATGAAGAGAAAGGGTACAAAGTAGCCTGACAACTCAACTTAAGAGGGGGGAAGAAAAGGAAAAAGAAACACAACCCTAACAACTGGTGCTGTGCAACAAGGAAAGGGGCCAGCTGCCCTCGAGGGTGGACATGTTCTTGTTAGGGATGCTGGAGAAGCCATCTGAGGGCCCAAGGCCTGGTGTCCTTTTACTCTGAGTCTGGAACTTGCTCCTTCATGTGACACTCCTTTGAAACTTACCACATTAGTTAAAAGAAGCCTTAAGAATAAAATGAAGATATACCATGCTGTCATTCTGAGGAACTGGAAGATGAGCATTTGAACTGTGAAAGGATGCATGGGTCACCACAACAACCCAACATCAAAAGGAGCTCACGCCAGAATATCCAAGGCTTTGCCCAACCTGGAAACACAATGAAGCCCAGCAGCCTGCAGAGAAGTATGGCTTCAGTCCATTATTAATTCATCTAAAGATCTCAAGCAAAGCCTGGAGCCTCTGTTTTTCTGTTTCCCAACAGTGCTAATGTGTTAACAAAATGCAAAAGCAGTGCACAAGGGCCACCTGGGTGACTGCAGCTTATCCTATAGCTGCTCCAGTGCACCAAGCTCAGGAGCAGGGTATACCCAGTTCCCACACCACCCCACAGGAAATGCTAGATGGATGGAGCAGTGCTCTCAATGGCTGAGTCCAAGGGGGATGATAGTTATCTCCTGCATAACTTGTCCAGCTCCTCATCTTTCTGGCAATTTCGCAAAAGGGATTCTGTTACTAGCTCCACTTTGCTAATGCAGAAACTGAGCCTAAGCCAGGCAGTGGTAGAACTGGGATTCTGCCCAGCTCTATGTGACTGCAACTCTCACGCTCTTAAGCCCTCAGTGACACCTATGCTCCTCCCCCAGCCCACCACATTCCTGCCTGGTTGTATCAGACAGCAAGATGTTAAAGAATCTGATCCTTCACACAAATCCACAAGCTTCTTTTCCTGGATTCACCTCAATGGGAGTTCTTACTGCACACTCCAAAACTCTCATCCTCACTGAATTACAAAAGAAATTCTATAAATTCTAAAAGATTCTGGAGAAGAACCTGTGGACAATGCTCCACTAATATTAGCAACAGCAGCAGGACATCAGCAATTCCCTGCGTCTGAGAGGCTGAACTTAGATGTTGGGAGGTAACAGCACCCAAGCACTTCGGTTTCTTCCTCCTGAGCTTGCCCGTATTCTCCATCCTGCCTACAGCTAGCCCGGGCGGCCTCATCCCAGCTGGGCAACTGGAGGCGGCACCATGTGAGCCCGGGGTCGGGGACTTTAGCGGGACACCAAACAGACCTGGGGCGGAGGTGACTGGGGGAAGGGAAAACCGATGTGGAGGCAGGGGAGTGCTGGGGAGACATGGCGCCCACCTAGAGGGAGGAGAGTGCTGGGGAGACACGAAACCGACCCGGGGAGAAGGGGGTGACTCAAGGGGGACCAGGAACCGACCCAACGGAGGGTGATGCTGGGGAGACGCGGAACTAACCCGGGGGACGATGACACCAGGACGACGAGCAACCGACAGGGGGAGGGCTACTGGGAAACCGACCCGGAGGCAGTGGGCGCCGAGGGGGATGGGGAAACGACTTAAGCGGACCGAGGGTGCCTGGGGGAAAGGGAACCCACCGGGGACAGGGTGAGGACCTCAAACCGCGCCGACAGTCCACTCCTCACCTGCTCATGGGCCACCACTAGGCTCTTGTTGCCTTCACCGTGGTACCTCCATTCATTCTCGTCCATCTTCCCCTCGTCCATTCCCCGGTGCGGCCCTGGAGCCTCGCGGGGCCGCGAGCTGGGGGCCGCTGGTTCGCCTGGGCACCAGCCGCCACAGTCCCGGGAAGAACGCCTGTCAGCCGCCGCCTCCGCTAGACCCAGCTGCCCCGACTCGCAGGCGCGGGACGCCGGAAGCCACGCCCCCGGCAGCTCCATGACCAAGCCGGGCAATTTCCGGGTTCGCATCAGCTTCTTCTCTAGTGACAACTGTGGCAGATGGGCTGGCGGCCATCTTGGGTTCTGGTACAGTGACCCACTTCCGGAGCGCGGAACCGGAAGGGAGGTTTCCGGATGGCGCCGGAAGTGATGCAAGCGGAAGAGCCTGGGACAGGCTCGGCGTGGAACAGGGATATAAGCGGGCTGGGGGGGCGGTGGATGTAGCGGTCCCCGAGAGCTGGGAACCAGGGGTCCCAGTGGGGAAGGGGGGCGGGGTTGGCATTCAGGCAGGCCGGGTGCTGGGAAGTCAACCATGGGGCTTCACCAAGGTACTTGGCGTCTCAGCCTTCTTTTTTGTAGAATGGGGTACGTTTCTCACTTGTGGCGTTAATACCACCGTTTGCTTCTTACCGAATGCAGAAACATCCCAGTGGTCCCAGGAGGTGGAAACACCGTCGTCCACACCTTACAAATGAGGAAGTATGGCTCAAAGAGGCAAGTGGACTCCTAAGTGGTGTTTTGCTGAAACGTTACATGAGAAACTGGGTTCACCTTTTGGTGGGTGTCAAGCCAAAAGACACAACAAAGCCATAGTGGGAGAAGGGAGGATTTATTACTTGCAGCAACTAAGGCGAACATCAGGGATCTTTCCCAAAGCAGTGTCTCCCCATAAAGCAAAAATGAGGAAGTTTTAAACTAAGGGTAGATGCATAGTCATGAAGGGGCTTGGGCAGTCACAGAGCCCAAGCTTTAGTTGATTCAAGTCCTAAACAGAACTGGGAGTCTTTATAATTGATATATCTTTGCTGCAGCAAATTTATTCTTGCTGTTGTTATTTCTCTTGCCTGATACCAATTTGTTCTTTTGTCCCCTTAAGATCATTATCACTGGGAGTTCCGATCATGGCTCAGTGGAAAAGAATCTGACTAGTATCCATGAGGATGCAGGTTCGATCCTTGGCCTCACTCAGTGGATTGAGAATCCAGCGTTGCTGTGAGCTGTGGTGTAGGTGGGAGATGCAGCTCAGATTTGGTGTTGCTGTAGCTGTGATGTAAGCCGGCAGCTGTAGCTCCGATTGGACCTCTAGCCTGAGAACCTACATATGCCACGGGTGCAGCCCTTGGCCAAAAGTGGCTTGTCTTATGCTAAGAAAACCATGCCTGTTTTTTTTTTCTAGGGACCCCCTAGCCTATCTGCCTACTGGAGGAATAGTTTTCATTGACTCTTGAGTGACGCACCTTAAGCGTGACGTTTGAATTCTGCCTTTGCACTTAATGTCAGTGAAGCAAAGGGCAGGTCTCTGCCCTTCTCCGAGTCTTTATTCACTTTTGAAGTAGGACTAATGATACCACCTCATAGAGCTCCAATGAGGATTAAATTAGATTAGTGGTTCTCAGGCTCCCTCTTAAGACCATTTTATACTCTTTAAAAATGACTGAGGACCCCAGAGTTCCCACTGTGGCTCAGCGGTAATGAACCCAACTAGTATCCATGAGGACATGGGTTCAATCTCTGGCCCCACTCAGTGGGTCAAGGATCCGGCATTGCCATGAGCTGTGATGCAGATGTGGCTCAGATCCTGTTTTGCTGTGGCTGTGGCTTAGGCTGGCAGTTGTAGCTCCGATTCTACTGGGAACTTCCATAATAAATAATAATAGTAATAGAGTTGTGATATGATCCAACAATCCCACTTCTAGGCATGTGTCTACACAAAACTAATTTGCTTGCCTTTTATTTTTTTAGGACCATACCCTTGGCACATGGAGGTTCCCAGGCTAGGGGTCGGACCAGAGCTACAGCCGCCAACCTACGCCACCTCCACAGCAACATGGCATCCAAGCCTCATCTGCAACCTACACCACAGCTCACGGCAACAATGGATCCTTTACCTACTGAGCAAGGCCAGAGATCAAACCCACATCCTTATGGATACTAGTGGGATCCATTTCTGCTGTGCCACAATGGGAACTCTCAAAACTGTAACTTGAGAAGATTTGTGCACCACTGTGTTCACTGCAGCACTAGTAACAATAGCCAACACATGGAAACAACCAAAATGGCCACTGACAGATGAATGGATAAAGATGTGGTACATAAACATACACAATGGGATACTACTCAGCCATATAAAAGAATGAAATAATGCCATTTGCAGCAACATGGATGGACCTAGAGTTTGTCATACTAAGTAAGTCAAAGACAAACACCATATAGTATCACTTAAATGTAGAATCTGAAATATGACACAAATGAACATATCTACAAGACAGAAAGAGACTCATAAATATAGAAAATAGGCTTGTGGTTGCCAAGGGGAGGGGTTAGGGGAGCAATGAATTGGGAGTTTGGCATTAACAGATAAAAACTATTATATATAGAATGGATAAACAACAGGTCCTATTATATAGCACAGGGATCTATGTTCAATATCCCATGATAAACCATAATGGAAAAGAATATGAAAAAGAATGTGTTTATATCATGAATCACTTTTCTGTACACCAGGAACACAATGTTGTAAATCAACTATACTTTAATAAAATTTTTAAAAAGAATTACATTTCCAGAGTTGGTTCGGAAGGCGCAGGTAATCCAGGTTTATTCAATGAAGCTCACTCCTTTGATTCACCCTGAAATGATGGGGAGAACTGATCTCAGCTGGGGGATTGAGAAGCTGAGAGGTCAGCCCATGCTACCAGCAGTGATCCAGGTGCAACATGTGGCAGCAATGGAGGAGGGAGCGGAAAGGCTGGGACGTGGCACCGGAGGGGGTGCAAAGTGAGCCAGGGATTGAGTCCAACTCAGTTAATTTTAATTATCTGAATCAATGAATTCCATTTTTTGCTTAAACAATTTGAGTTGGGTTCCTTTTACTCACATCCTAGAATTGAAACTAATCATAGGGTACCCTGGGATGGACCAATCGACCTCCTCAGGTAAAAAACTGGAAGCAAAGACCAAAAGGCTATCATTAGCTGGTATTCCTGCACAAGGACATTTTTCTTCTCCATCTAGCTCCCAGTTTAATCACTGTCATCTTTTTGTTTGAAAAAGAAATGAGAGAGCAAGGAAGGAAAGAGGGGAAAAGGAAGAAAGAAAAGATGGAAAATTCACCTTCCAACCACACTGAAAAGCCATCCAGAACAAAGTGGCAAAACACTAGTAAATGGAACCCCCATGACGAGTACTTACCCTGTTCTTGCTATTGTGAGGAGGGATCCATCCTGCGGCATATGGATGATCCAGGCTAGGTAGGGGTTGAATTGGAGCTGTAGCTGCTGGCCTATGCCACAGCCACAGCCACAGCAACTAGGGATCTGAGCAGAGTCTTCCACCTACACCACAGCTCACGGAAATGCTAGATCCCTGACCTACTGAGCGAGGCCAGGGATTGAACCTGCATCCCCATGGATATTAGACTCATTTCTGCTGCGCCACAACAGGAACTCCTATTCTTGCTATTTTTATGTCAAATTTTCCTTACTGAAGAGTTATTTTTGGAGGAAGCATGTGATATCATGATTTGACATGGCATGATGAGAAAGGCACTTTACCTCTATGGTATCCCCCTGCCCACAAGCCTACAACCCCTGTGTAACATTAGCAAACATGAGACAGGGAGTTCCTACTATGGCTCAGCAGTAATGGACCCCACTAGTATCCATGAGGATGCAGGTTCAAGCCCTGGCCTTGCTCAGTGGGTCAAGGATCCAGTGTTGCTGTGGCTGTGGTGTAGGCTGGCACCAGCAGCTCTGATTTGACCCCAAGCCTGGAAACCTCCATGTGCCACGAGTGTGGCCCTAAAAAGCAAAAAAAGTATTCCGGGAGTTCCCTGGTGGCCTAGTGGCTAAGGATCCAGCATTGTCACTGCTGTGACTCAGGTTCAATCCCTGGTCCAAGAATTCCTGAATGCTTCTGGTTTCTGGTCTGCCATGTAAAAAGTTTGGAAACTGTCACCCTGTCCTAAAAACAAGTAAACAGCTGAACAAATTGAATATCAATAAGTCTTAGTTCTGTCAGAGAAGTGAAGTCACAGGGCAAATTGCTGCCACAAAAAAATGCAGAAACATGCAGACACAAAGAATCACAACTTACTGGCATAGAAACCCTTAACCAAAGATATCTGCAGGAACGAGTGCTGGGTAGGAAAACCTGAAGTGTAATTGACTGATTGCTGGAGGCTCAGTGGGGACAAGTCTGAGAGATTGAAACCTCCAGTGGACCCAGTCACTGGGGCCCTCCACACTTTTGTGAGTTTACCTCCAGGAGCTCTAGCAGGTTTCTCACAGCGAATATTGAAGAAAATTCCTTGTGCCTCTAGCAGGGGGAGGGGAAAAAGTAATCATTTTGAAATATGCAGAGCATTCTGTTTTTCCTAAAAAAGTCTCCCTTCAGGAGAAACTTTTTTTTTTTTGTCTTTTTGCCTTTTCTAGGGCCACTCCCGCAGCACATGGAGGTTCCCAGGCTAGGGGTCTAATTGGAGTTGCATCCGCTGGCCTATACCAGAGCCCCAGCAACACCAGATCCAAGTCACATCTGCAACCTACACCACAGTTCATGGCAACGCCAGATCCTTAACCCACCGAGCAAGGCCAGGGATCGAACCCACAACCTCATGGTTTCTAGTCAGATTCGTTAACAACTGTGCCACGACGGAAACTCCGAAACTTTTTTTTTGCTGGAGCCCAACCTACTGTGGTTTTATCAGAGTCTAACCAATCTGAGAAAGGGTAATAGCCAGTGTCAGTCCCCTCTATTTTTCCCATGTAAGGGAGGGAAATACCCAACTCCAACCCCCTCCAGAATCCTGTCCCACCTAAAGTGGGGGGAAAAACTGAGAGCTACTTGTGAAGACTGGAACCCAGGTCAACAGGCTCCTAAAAGGCTGAGGCCTAATCACAGCGTGGGAGAATACTTCCCGTACTTCTACATTTTATACTATACCACTAAAGGCCTATTTAGGTCCTTTTACCCAGTACACCATGTCTGGCTTCCGACAAAAACATAAAAGGTATAATAAAAGCAAAAACATAGTTTGAGGAGAAAGAGCAGGTATCAGAATCAGACTCAAATATGGCAGGAATGTTGGCATTATCAGACAGGGAATGTAAAATAACTGTGATTGGGCACTGATGCTAAAGGCACTAATGGAAAAGATAGACAACATGTAAGGACATATGGGAAAAGAAAAAGTAAATGGAGAGATGTAAAATCTAAAAAAGAATTTTGAAAATGCTAGTGATAAAAAACACTGCAGGAGCTCCCCTTGTGACTTACCTGATTGAGAGCCTGACCTGGTGTCTGTGGGGTTGCAGATTAAATCCTTGGCCTCGCTCAGTGGGTTAAGGATCTGGCGTTGCCACAAGCTGCTGTGTGGTTACAGATGTGGCTTGGGTCCCATATTGCTGTTGCTGTTGCTGTGGCATGGGCCAGCAGCTGCAGCTCTGATTCGACCCCTATCTGGGAACTTCCATATGCTGCAGGTGCAGCTATAAAAACAAAAACAAAATGCTGCAAAAGAGAAAGAATGCCTTCCAGTGACTCATTAGTAGACTGGATACAGCTGATGAAAAAAATCTCTGTGCATGAGGATAAAGAACATAAAATTCTGAAACTAAAGAGCAAAGAGTAAAAAGACCGGAAAAAAAAAAAAAACAATCCCAGAGTATACAAGACAACTACAAAATATGTAACATGCCTAATGGGAATACCAGAAAGAGAAAAAAGAGAAAAAGTAACAAAGGCAAAGTTGAAGCAATAATGATTGAGAATTTCCCCAAATTAATATCAGATGCCAGACAGATCCAGGAAGCCCAGAGGACACCAAGCAGGTTAAATGCCAAAATACAAATATACCTAGGCATATGATAGTCAAACTGCAGAGAAATAAATACAGAGCATCCCGAAGAAAAAAATAGAGGGATGAGAGTTCCCTCATGGCTCAGTGGGTTAAGGATCTGCTCTGGCTCAGGTCACTGCTGTACTGTGGGTTTGATCCCTGGCCTAGGAACTTCCACATGCTGAATGCAGCCAGAAAAAAAGGTCGCAGAGAGCTCCTTAGCCCTACTGCACATGTGAAGGCACAGCAAAAAGCAGATTCTCACCAGACACTGAATCTTCTGGCTCTTTCACCTTGGGTTCCCAGTCTTCAGAACTATGAGATAAACATTTCTGTTGTTGTATATTTTGTTATAGTAGCATGAATGGACTAAGACAAGATTAAAAAACTAAATAACAGGAGTTCCTGTCATGGCACAGTGAAAACGAATCCGACTAGGAACTATGAGGTTGTGGGTTCAATCCCTTTGTGGGAGCAGTGTGTCCTCCTCCCGCTCTGTTTCCGCTGGCCCCTTCACAGCGGGTTATTCATTTTAAAGCTGGGCCAGCAGCTATAGCTCCGATTCAAACCCTAGCCTGGGAAACTCCATGTGCCGAGGGTGTGGCCCAAAAAAGACAAATAAATAAATAAATAATGAAATAAAATAAATAATCTAAAATCTGGAGTTCCCATTGTGCCACAGTGGAAATGAATCCAACTAGTATCCCTGAGGATGCGTGTTTGAACCCTGACCTCATTCAATGGGAGGGGGATCCTGTGTTGCCGTGAGCTGTGGTGTAGGTTGCAGATGCGGCTTGGATCCCACGTTGCTGTGGCTGTGGTGTAGGCCAGCAGCTGTAGCTGATTCAACCCCTAGCCTGGGAACTTCCATATGCCATGGGTGTGGGGAAAAATAAAAAATAAAACTAAAATCCACATGTAAGACCTGAAATCATAAAACTCCTAGAAGACAACATAAGGAAAAAGCTCCTTGACATTGGTCTCAGAAATGGATTTTTAGATATCATACCAAAAGCAATACAAACAAAAATTAGCAAGCAGCACTATATTAAACTAAAAGGCTTTGCATAGCAAAAGAAACAATCATTAAAATGAAAAGGCAACCTATGGAATGGGAGAAAATACTTACAAACCATATATCTGATAAGAAGTTGGTATCCAAAATAAATGAAACTCACACAATTCATTAGCAAAATAACCAAATAATCCAGTTTTTAAATGGGAAAGGCTCTGAATAGACATTTTTCCAAAGAAAATGTGAAAATTTCCATCAGCGACATGAAAAAGTACTCAACATCACTAATCATCAGAGAACTGCAATTCAAAACCACGAGATGTCTCCTCACACCTGTTAAGAGAGGTATTATCAAAAAGACAAAAGATGACAAATGCTGCAAGGACATGGAGAAAAGGGAACACGTGCACTGTTGGTAGGAACATACATTGGTACAGACACTCTGGAAAAAAACATGAAAGTTCCTTAATATTTTTTAAATGCCCTGACAACCCTCCTCCCCCAGAGCAATTCCTGAGACCTGTGAGGATCCTGTCAGCAGCCCCAGCTCCTCCAGAACTGGACAGGACATGACAGCCCAAGTGGTCAAACAGCAGTGTGGGTGCAGGCAACCCATCTTACTCAAGAGTGGAGGATGAAAAGCATGCTCCCAAATATAACCAGGAGACAGGCAAGTAAGAAAACCCGAAACCTCGTGTTATAGTGCCACCTGCTGTGAAACAAAAGAAACATCTCTAACTGCCAACCCATGGAACTGTTAAAATCAAAGTAACCAAAACTTTGTCTAAGTTAAGAAAGGGATTTGATACTTCAAATGCGGTAGCAGAGGCATATTTCACAAAAGGAAAATGACAATGTTCTAGCAACCAAACTCAATGTTGAAGAAGATTGGAAGAAGGCGGAGAATTCAAAATAGATGTTATGAAGAAATTCCATGACCAGCTAGAAAACTCAAAAAGTAATTCAACGAATTCAGGGATAAAATTAATAGAAGCTGTTGAAATTCTAAAAAAAAAAAAAAAAAATCTCAAGTAAACTTTGGAGTTGAAGAACTCAATAAATGAGATGAAGGCTGTATTAGAAAGCATTGCAAATAGAGCAGATCAGATGGAAGAGGGAAAAAGTGATCTGGAATCTAGAAGTGATTTGGGTAGAAGGGGAGAGAGATCTGAGATTTTTTAAAAGTGAAGAAACACTATGAGAACTATAAGTCTTCATTAGGAGAGCCAGCATAAGATTAATCGGTATACCTGAAAAAGAAGAGAAGGAGAAGGGGGTGGAGAGATTATTTTAAAAAATAATAGGAGTTCCCATCGTGGTGCAGTGGAAATGAATCCGACTAGGAACTATGAGGTTGTGGGTTCGATCCCTGGCCTCGCTCAGTGGGTTCAGGATCCTGTGTTGCCATGAGCTGTGGTGTAGGTCGCAGATGCAGCTCGGATTTGGCCTTGCTGTGGCTCTGGTGTAGGCCAGAGACTACAGCTCCGATTAGACCCCTATCCTGGGAACCTCCATATGCCAAGGGAGCGGCCCAAGAAAAGGCAAAAATAAAATGAAATAAAATAACAATAAAGAGGAGTTCCCGTCATGACTCAGGGGTAATGAGCCTGAATAGGGTCCATGAGGATGCAGGTTCAATCCCTGGCCTCACTCAGTGGGTTAAGGATCTGGCATTGCTGTGAGCTGTGGTGTAGGTTGCAGATGCAGCTCGGATCCTGTGTGGCTGTGGCCGTGGTGGAGGCTGGCAGCTGTAGTTTTGATTCAACCCTTAGACTAGGAACTTCCATATGCTGCAGGTGCGGCACTAAAAAGAAAAAGAAAAAAGAAAAGAATCTGACCAGGAACCATGAGGTTGCGGGTTCGATCCCTGCCTCGCTCAGTGGGTTAAGGATCTGGCATTGCCATGATCTGTGGTGTAGGTCGCAGATGTGGCTCAGATCCCACATTGCTGTGGCTGTGGCGTAGGCCAGCAGCTACGGCTCCAATTCAATCCCTAGCCTGGGAACCTCCATATGCTGTAGGTATGGCCCTAAAAAGACAAAAAAAAAAAAAAAAGCACTGTTCAGGAGTGCCCACTGTGGTACAGTGGGTTAAGGATCTGGCTTTGCCACAGCTGTGGTGTAGGTCACAGCTGCAGCTCAGATTTGATTCTTGGCTTAGGAACTTCCATATGCCACAGATGCGCCATTAAAAAAAAAAAAAAAAGCACTCTGTCAGTGAATGGATAAATGCGTGATGACTTAAACCAAATTATTCTCCCTCTCCCCTTGGGACAGGTGTGTGTGCCCCTGCTTTGCCATGCTGAGTGTGCATGGTGTTTCCAAGTGATGCTCCAGGCAGGCAGCAACTGAGAAGTGATGAGCAAAAAGAATGAGTGTGATGGAGGACTAAGGTGCAAGACCAGGAGAAGGAGGTAGTGTCCACTCTGAGGGACTTTGAAAGGTTGAGACAAAAGTCATCCTTGGGGTTACACAGTGGCCCACAGGCTGAGGTGAGGGCATTGGCTCATTTACATAATTTAGTAAAAGTGGAGGAGAGAAGAGCTGCCTGCGTACAGCAGGGCACTCTGGACTTTGTACTCCTGGCCAGTGTGCACTACAGGTTGGCCACTCTGTAGCCAAGGGTACATATTAAACAGTAATTCCTTATTCTCCCCTCCTCTAGCCCCTGACAACCACCTTTCTACTTTTGGTTTGTGATTTGACCACTCCAGGTACTTTTTAAAAGTAGCATCTTAATATTTGTTCTTTTGTGTCTGGGTTGCTTCATTCAGCATAATGTTCTCAAGGTTCATCCACATTGAAGCTGGTTCAGAGTTTCCTTTATTTTTAATGCTAAAGATATGTATATACTACATGTTGTTTATCCATTCACCCACTGGTGGACGCTTGGGTCGCTTCCATGTTTCAGCTTTTGTGAACAATGCTACTAGGAACATGGGTGTGCAAATATCTCTTTGAGACCCCGCTTTCAAACCTTTTGGATATGTACACAGAAATAGAATTGCTGGGTCATATGGTAATTCTATTTTTAATGTTTTTGTTTTCCATACTGTTTTCCACAGCAGCTGCACCATTTACATTCCCATCAACAGTGCACAAGGGTTCCAATTTTGCCACAGCCTTGCCAACACTTTTTTTTTGTTTTTTGATAGCGGCCATCCTAATGGGTGTAAGATAGTATCTCATGGTATTGATCTGCTTTTCCCTGTGATTAGTGATGTTTAGCATCTTCTCACGTGCTTATTATTAGCCACTGGAATATCATCTTTGGAAAAATGTCTACTCAAATCCTTTCCCCATGTTTTTTGGCCACACCTGTGGCGTGTAGAAGTTCCCAGGCCAGGCATCAAAATTGTACCACAGCAGCGACCTGAGCCAGTGCAGTGACAATGCAGTTAACCTGCTGAACACAAGGGAACTCCCCTTTTCCCACTTTGAAATGAGTTGTTTGTTTGCTGTTGTTGTTTAGGAGTTCTTTATATATTTTGGATATTAACCCCTTATCAGATACATTAGCAAATATTTTCTCACATTCTGTGCATAAAGACTTTTGATATACAAAATTTTTTTAAACTTTCACGAAGTCTAATTTGTATTTTTTTTTTTTGTCTTTTTTTGAGGGCCGCACCCTAGGTATATGGAGGTTCCCAGGCTAGGGGTCTAATCGGAGCTATTGCCGCCGACCACCACTGGAGCCACAGCAACGCCATATCCGAGCTGCATCTGCAACCTACACCACAGCTCATGGCAATGCCAGATCCTTAACCCACTGAGTGAGGCCAGGGATGGAACCCAAAACCTCATGGTTACTGGTCAGATTGGTTAACCACTGAGCCAGGACGGGAGCTCCTCTATTTTTTAATTTTGTTGTCAGTGCCTTGGCTGTCATAGCCAAAAAAATCATTGCCAAATCCAACGTCATGAAGCTTTTGTCCTATGTTTTCTCTTAAGAGTTTTGTTTTAGGTTTTACATTTCTTTTCAGGACTGTGTGGGCCATTCAATGTCCATTAAAGTTCCATATTAATTTTAGGATGGATGTTTCAATTTCTGCAAAAAAATATCATTAAGGGGAGTTCCCATTGTGGCTTGGCAGTAACAAAACTGACTGGTATCCATTGACGACACAGGTTTGATCCTCTAGCCTGGGAACTTCCATATGCCATGGGTACAGCTCTTAAAAAAAAAAAAGACAAAAAACATATAGCATTAAGATTTTGATAGGGATTGCATTGCACCCATAGATTGATTTGGGTAGTATTGACATTGTAACGATATTAAGTCTTGCAATCCATAAACACGGGATGTGTTTCCATTTATTTTATTTTATTTTTAAAATTAAAAAATTTTTTGGAGTTCCCATCGTGGCTTTTATTTTTTCCCTTATAGCTGGTTTATTACAGTGTTCTGCCAATTTTCTACTGTATAGCAAGTTGACCCAGTCACACATACATATATACATTCTTTTTTCTTACATTATCATGCTCCATTACAAGTGACTAGACATAGTTCCCAGCGCTACACAGCAGTATCTCATTGCTTATCCATTCCAAAGGCAATAGTCTACATCTGTTTAACCCCAAGCTCCCAATACATCCCACTCCCACCCCTGCCCCCTTGGCAACTACAAGTCTGTTCTCCAAGTCCATGATTTCTTTTCTGTGGAAAGGTTCATTTGTGCCATATATTAGATTCCAGATATAAGTGATATCATATGGTATTTGTCTTTCTCTTTCTGACTTATTTCACTCAGTATGAGAGTCTCTAATTCCATCCATGTTGCTGCAAATGGCATTATTTTGTTCTTTTTTATGGCTGAGTAGTATTCCACATCTTCTTAATACATTCATTTGTTGATGGACATTTAGGTTGCTTCCATGTTTCCATTTATTTACATCATCTTTAATTTTTTTCAACATTGTTTTATAGTTTTTGTTGTTCAAGTCTTTTAACTCCATTAAATTATTTCTTAAGTATCTTATTTTTGATGCTATTGTAAATGATTTTTTTTTGTAATTTCCTTTTTAGATTATTCATTGTTCTTGTATAGAAATGCAACTGATTTTTGTGCATTAATTTTTTTTTCTGTCTTTTTAGGGCTGCACTCATGGCATATGAAGGTTCCCAGGTTAGGGGTCCAATTGGAGCTGAAGCCGCCAGTCTAAACCACAGCCACAGCAATGTTGGATCCTTAACCCACTGAGCAAGGCTATGGATGGAACCTGTGTCCTCACGGATACTAGTCGATTTCATTACCACTGGGCCACAGCGGGAACTCCTCCATTCATTCTTTTGATGTGGTGTATTATATTATCCAGTTTTCATATGTTGAACAATCTTTACATTCTAAGAATAAATCTCACTCGGTAATGGTATATAAACTTTTTAATAGGCTGTTGAATTTTGTTTGTTAGTATTTTGTTCCCAGGCTAGGGGTTGAATCAGAGCTGCAGCCGGTGGCCACCACAGCCGTAGCAATGCTAGATCCAAGCCACATCTGTGACCTACAGCACAGCTCACGGCAACACCAGATCCTTAACCCACTGAGCGAGGTCAGAGATCGAACCTGTGTCCTCAAGGATACTAGTCGTATTCATTTCTACTGAGCCATGACTGGAGCTCCAGTATTAGCTATTCTTTAAATGTTTGGTGAAGCCATCTGCTCTAGGGCTTTTTTTTGTTGTTGGGAGATTTTTGATCACTGATTAATCCCCTTACAGGTATAAGTCTATCCAGATTTTCTATTTCTTGACAATTTATGAAGTCTTGGTAGGTCTTGTTTTTCTAGGTGTTAGTTCACAATCCCCTCAGGAGCTTCCAAGGTATAATCTGAAACTGGACCCTGTACCGAGGGTGGGGAGAGACCACAGAAAGCAGCAGAACACTTCAGATTGGGAGATGGCAGATTTAATAAGCAAGGGAACTTATTTATGAGGCTTTTGTGAGCGGTCACAAGATGAGTAGATTTCCACACCTGCCCGAGTAATCATAAAAGCTTATATAGAGGCTTTAACTGAGTTCAGTCATGTATATCATCCAGATAATCTCAGCAACAGATTTCCATATCAAGGCTTATCCTTAGGGCAGCTTCTGAAAATGGGAAAGGCGAGTGGAATGCACATCCCAAAGAAGGCGAGGGGATGAAGAACCTCTTAAGTGCCTGGGTCCAGCTCATGGGACAACCAGCGGTCATATCTCCTCCATGACCTCACCCAACACCAGGAATTTGTCCTAGGCTATCCAACTTGTTGGCATATACTTGTCCATAGTACTCTTATAATCCTTTTAGTTCTGTAGAATCAGTATTAGGATGCCATCTTCCATTTCTAATTTTAATAATTTGAGTCCTCTGTTTTCTTTTTAGTCCATCCAGATAAAAGTTAATTTTAATTTTTTCAAGTTTATTAATTTTGTAGATCTTTTCTTTTTTTCTTTTTAGGGCCACACCTGCGGCATATAAAGTTCCCGGGCTAGGGGTCAAATTGGAGCTGCAGCTGCTGGCTGCGCCACAGCCACAGCCATGCCAGATCCCAGCCACATCTGCAACCTATGCTGCAGCAGGTGGCAATGTGGATCCTTAACCCACTGAACAAAGTCAGGTATCGAACCCACATCATCATGGATACTAGTCAGGTTCTTAACCCACTGAGCCAGAATGGGAACTCTTTTGGAGAAACTAACTTTTGGTTTCATTGATTTTTCTCTATTGTTTTTCTGTTATCTGCTCCATTTACCTATATTCTTTATTATTTCCTTTCCTGTGCTAGCTTTGGGCTTAGTTTACTCTTTTATTCTTTCTGGTTAGGTTGCAAAATTGCCTTGTTGGTTTGAGATATTTTCTTGCTTTTGATGCAAACATTTATACCTACACTTTTCTCTCTTAGCACTGCTTTCTTTGCATCCCATAAGTTTTTGGTATGTTGTGTTTTCATTTTCATTCATCTCTAAGTATTTTCTAATTTGTCTTGTGATTTCTTCTTTTATTGGTTGTTTAAAAGCAGGTTGTTTTGGATTTTACCTGGTGGCACAGCAGGTTAAGGATCCCACATTATCACTGCTGTGGCAGGGTCACTATGTGGTGCAAGTTCCATCCCTCGCCCGGGAAATTCTAAAACCATATGTTGCTTAGTTTTTTGTGAAATTTCCAGTTTCCTTTCTGTTATTGATTTCTAACTTCATACCAGTGTGATCGGAGAAGAAAGTTTGTATGACATCTGTCTTTTAAAATCTATTGATATTTAATTTGTGGCCTAACGAATGGTCTGTCCTGGAAAATGTCCAATGTGCTGCTGTTGTAGGGTAGTGTTCTATATTCTGCATAAATCTGTTAGTTCTAGCGGACTTCTTGTATTAAGTCCTCTATCTCCTTGTCTTCTGTCTACGTGTCCTATCCATCATTGTTATGGGGTAGTGAAGTTCACAGTTAGTACTGTAAAATTGTCTGTTTCTCCCTTTGGTCAGTTTTTCTTCAATATTTTGATGGTCTGTTATTTGGAGGTTAAATGCTTATATCTTCTTGCTGTACTGAATCCTTAATTAATATCTATATATATAATGTCTCTGTCTCTTGTAAGCTTTTTTGATTTAAAGCTGATTGTGTCTGATAGGAGTATAATCATACCTGCTATCTTTAGGTTACTACTTGCATGTAATACCTTTCCCCATTCTTTCGGTTTCCATCTTGTTTGTATCTTCAGATCTCAAGCGAGTCTCTTATAGAAGCATATAGGTGATACATGTGTTTTTATCCATTCTGCCAATCTCTGTCTTTTGACTGGAAAGTTTAATTCTTTTTCAAGTAATTACTGATAAGGAGAGACTTCTGTCATAGTGCTGTTTTCTATATGCCTTTTTTGTTTTGTTTTGCTTTGGTTTTTAGGGCCACACCTATGGCATATGGAAGTTCCCAGGCTAGGGGTCAAATCGGAGCTGTGGCTGCCGGCTTACACCACAGCCACAGCAATGAGCGATCTGAGCGCATCTGCAACTTAGACCACAGCTCATGGCAATGCCGGATCCTTAACCCACTGAGCGAGGCCAGGGATCTAACCCACATCCTCACGAATACTAGTCAGGTTCATTTCCATTGAACCACAATGGGAACTCCAATGTTTTGTAGTTTTAAGTGCACAAGTTTTGCACGTCCTAGGCTAAATTTATTCTGAAGCATTTTTTTGTGGTAAAATATACATAAAATTTACCATTTTCATCATTTAAAATGTACAATTCACTGGCATCAAGTACATTTTGAATTGTGCAATCATCATGACTATCTCCACAACTTGTTCATTATCCAAAACAGAAGAATCTGTGCCAGCTAAACAGTAATTTCCCATTCTTGGAGTTCCTTTTGTGGCTCAGTGGAAATGAATCTGACTAGCTTCCAGGTGGATGAAGGTCCGATCCCTGGCCTCCATCAGTGGGTTAAGGAATCAGCATTGCCATGAGCTGTGTTGTAGGTCACAGACGTGGCTCAGATCTCAAGTTGCTATGGCTATGGCGTAGGCCAGCAGCTACAGCTCCAATTCGCCCCCTAGCCTGGGAACCTCCACATGCTGCGGGTGCAGCCTTAAAAAAAAAAAAGGCAAAAATTTCCCATTCTTCCCTCTCCTATTCCCTAGCAACCATTATTCTACTCTCTGTCTCTATGAATTTGCCTATTTTATGCACCTCAGATAAATCCAATCAAATGACAAGTGGTCTCTTTTGTCCGCATTCTTCCATTTAGCAAAACAATATTCAAGGTTTATTCATGTTGTAGCATATGTCATGATTTCATTCCTTTTAAAGGCTAAATAATATCCCATTGTATGTATATACCACATCTTGTTCATCCATTCAGCTGTTGGTAAACATCCGGGTTGTTTCAACCACATTGTGAATAAGGCTATTAACTTTGGTGTACAAGTGTTTGTTCCAGTTCCCACTTCAATTCTCTTGGGCAATACTCAGAAATGGTAGTGATCATACAGTGATTTTTTTTTTTTTAATGGCCAAAGCCATGGCACATGGAAGTTCATGGGCCAGGGCTGGATCCTCTAACCCACTGTGCCAGGCCAGGTATCGAACTTGCAGCTCTGCAGTGACCTGAGTCACTGCAATCAGATTCTTAACTCACTGTGTCATAGTGAGAACTCCTTGATCATACAGTAATTTTTAATGTTTTTCCTTAAAAATTTTTATTTTTATTAAAATATATTTGATTTACAATATTGTGCTAATTTCTGCTATACAGCAAAGTGACCCAGTCATACATATACATACATTTTTTTTAATATATTATTTTTCCATCATGGTCTATGCAAGGAGATTGGATATAGTTCCCTGTGCTAAACAGCAGGATTTTATGGTTTATCCATTCTAAATATAACAGTTTGCATCTACTAACCTGAAACTCTCAGTCCATCCCACTCCCCCCACCTCCTGGTTAGCAACCAAAGGTCTGTTCTCCATGTCTGTTACTTTGTGTTTCATAGATAGGTTCATTTGTGCCATATTTTAGATTCCACATATAAGTGATATCATATGGTATTTGTCTTTCTGACTTACTTCACTTAGTATGAGAATCTCTAGTTGCATCCATGTTGCTGTGGATGGTATTATTTTGTCCTTTTCATGGCTGAGTAGTATTCCATTGTGTATATATACCATATCTTCTTTTTTTTTTTGTCTTTTGTCTTTTTGAGGGCCGCACCCACAGTATATGGAGGTTCCCCAGGCTAGGGGTCAAATCGGAGCTGCACCTGCCAGCCTATGCCACAGCCACAGCAACACGGGATCCAAGCCGTGTCTGCAGTCTACACCTCAGCTCACAGCAATAAGAATGATATCTTCTTAATCCATTCACCTGTCAATGAACATTTAGGTTGTTTCCCTGTCCCGGCTATTGTGAATAGTGCCACAGTGAACACAGGGGTTCATGTATCCTTTTTGAATTATAGTTTTGTTCAGTAGGATGCCCAGGAGTGGAATTGCTAGATCATAAGGTAGTTATAGTTTTCTGAGGAACCTCCATACTGTTTTCCATAGTGGTTGTACCAATTTACATTCCAACTAACAGTGTAGGAGGGTTCCCTTTTCTTTACACCTTCTTCCAGCATTTGTTATTTGTAGACTTTCTTTTTTCTTTTTTGCTTTTTAGAGCCACACCACACTACTTCCCAGGCTAGGGGTTGAATCAGAGCTGCAGTTGCTGGCCTAGGCCACAGCAACAAGGGATCCGAGCTGTGTCTGCAACCTACACCACAGCTCATGGCAACATTGGATCCCCGACTCACGAGGGAGGTCAGGGATCAAAACTGCATCCTCTTGGATACCAGTCAGATTTGTTTCTTCCACGTCACAACAGGAACTCCTTGTAGCCTTCTTAATGATGGCCATCTGACCAGTGTGAGGCAGTACCTCATTGTAGTTTTAAAATTTTTAATATTTTGAGGCACCACTATATTGTTTTCAAAAGCAGCTAAATCATTTTTACATTCCTACTAATCTATAAGCAATGCACAAGGGTTCCAATTCTCCCACATGCTTGCCAGATGTTTGTTTTGTGGGTGCATTTTTTAAAGTCTTTATAGGGAGGCACCTGTGGCATATGGAGGTTCCCAGGCTGGGGTCCAATCAGAGCTGTAGCTGCTCACCTATACCACAGCCACACCAACCCAGGATGTGAGCTGCATCTGCAACCTATACCACAGCTCACAGCAATGCTGGATCCTTAACCCACGGAGCGAGGCCTGGGATCGAACCTGCATTCTCATGGATGCTAGTCAGATTTGTTTCCGCTGAGCCACAACGGGAACCTCTCTGGGTATGTGTTTTTTTAAATAAGAGTCACACTAAGGGGTGTGGTTTCTCATTCTGGTTTCTTGTTTTGTTTTGTTCAGCTGCACCGGCAGCATAGGGAAGTTACTGAGCCAGGGGTGGAATCTGAGCTGCAGCTGTGACCCATGCTGCAGTTGTGGCAATGCCAGATCCTTTAACCCACTGCACCAGGCCAGGGATCAAACCTGTGCTGCCACAGAGACAATGCTGGATTCTTAACCTGCTGCACTACAGCAGCAACTCCCTCTCACTGTGGTTTTGACTTGCATTCGCCTAATGTTAGTGTTTTTGACTATCTTTTCATATGCTTATTGGCCAATTATATCTTCTCTAAAGAAATTGCTTTGTACAGTTTCTAACCGGGCTGTTATTGAGTTGTAGGGGTTCTCTATATAAATACTAATCTCTTATCAGATGTATGATGTGCGAATATCTTCTTCAGTTCTGTGGGTTGCCTTTCCACTCCTGTGATTGTGTCCTTTGCTGTACAAAAGTTTAAAAAATATGATGAAGCCCAATTTACTTACCTTTCTGTTTTGCTGCCTGTGGTTTTATGTCACAAGCACATCCAGTGTTATGAGGTTTTTCCCCTGTGTTTTCTTCTTTTATAGTTTCAGCTCTTACTTTTAGGTCTTTCATCTACTTTGAGTAAGTTTTTGTACATGGGGTAAACAAAGTTCTACTATCATTCTTTTTTTTAATTGTTTTGTTTTGTTTGTTTTACAGCCACACCTGCAGCATATGCAAGTTCCTGGGCTAGGGGTGCAATCAAAGCTGCAGTTGAGGCCTATGACTCAGCCATTGCAACACCAGATCCAAGATGTATTTGTGACACATGCCACAGGTTGCAGCAACGCCAGGTCCTTAAAGCACTGAGCCACAATGGGAACTCCTTCCTTTTCTTAGAAGAGTTTGAGAAGGATTGGTGTTAATTCTTTTTAATGTTTGGTAGAATCAAATCAGTAAAGTCATCTGGTCTTCAGGTTTTCTTTGTTGGAAGATTAAAGAAAAGTAGATTCCTTTCTTTTTTGTTTTTTCTAGGGCCGCTCCGGCGGCATATGGAGGTTCCCAGGTTAGGGGTCTAACTATGCCAGAGCCATAGCAACGCGGGATCCAAGCTGCATCTGCGACCTACACCACAGCTCACGGCAATGCCGGATCCTTAACCCACTGAGCAAGGCCAGGGACTGAACCTGCAACCTCATGGTTCCTAGTCAGATACATTAACCACTGCGCCACGACAAGAACTCCAAGAAAAGTAGATTATTTTCTAGAGAAGTTTTAAGTTCACAGCAAAATCAAGCAGAAAGCTCAGAGTTCCCAAATGTTCCTTAACACCACACATGTAAAGTCTCCTCCACTATCAATATCCTGAATCAAAGTGGTGCATTTGTGAGCATACACTGACACATCATTTTTGCATAAAGCCCACCCTTGATCCTGTGCATTCTATGGGTTTTGACAAATGAATAATGACATGCATTCATGTGTCATAAAGAATAGTTTCGCTGTCCTAAAAATTCTGTTCCATCTCTTCATCACTCCCTTCCCCCAATCCTTGACAACCATGGATCTTGTTACTGCCTCTAGTTTAGCTTTTTCATAGTGTCATATAATTGGATGTCATATAGTATATCGCCTTTTCAAACTGGCTTCTTTCACTTGGTGATATGCTGTCAAGTTTCTTACAAGTATTTGAGAGCTTGAGAGTTCATTTCTTTTCAGTGCTAAATAATACTTGGATGCATTTATTGATTGAAGGACATCTTGGATACTTCCAAGTTTGAGAATGTTACTATTTTTAAATAATATGTTTTTTAATGGCCACATCTAAGGCTTATGGAAGTTCCAGGGACTGAATCTGAGCCACAGCTGTGGCAAGGCTGTATCCTTTAACCCACTGGGCCAGGCTGGGGATTGAACCTGCACTACAGTTGGATTTTTTATTTATTTTTTGTTTTTTTTAGGACCGAACCCACAGCATATGGAAGTTCCCAGGCCAGGGGTTGAATCAAAGCTGCAGCTGACAGCCACAGCCACAGCCACACCAGATCCAAACCACATCTGTGACCTACACCACAGCTCATAGCAACGCTGGATCTTTAACCCACTGAGTGAGGCCAGGGATCAAACTTGCATCCTCGTGGATACTGGTCGGCTATGTTACCACTGAGCCACAATGGGAACTCCTGCAGTTGGATTTTTAACCCACTGCACTATAGCAGAAACTCCAAGTTTGGGAATTTTAAGTAGAGCGCAGGTTTTTGTGTAGACATAGGTTTTCAACTCATTTGGGTAAATAACGAGGAGCACTACTGCTGTATGGTAAAATCGCTAACCTATCAAAGTAACTGTACCATTTTGCATCATTCACACCAGCCATGATTAAGAGTTCTTGTTGCTTCATATTCTCACCAGCCTTTGATGGTTCAGTGTTTTCCTTTTTTGCCATTCTAATATGTGAACAGTGGTATTTCATTGTTCTAATTTGCATTTCCCTTATGACATGTGATATGGAGCATCATATGCTTATTTGCCACCTGTATATCATCCCTGGTGAGGTGTCTGTTGAATCTTTTTCTTTCTTTTTTTATTGTCTTCTGTCTTTTTAGGGCCACATCCATGGCATATGGAGGCTCCCAGGCTAGGGGTCTAATCAGAGCGGCAGCCACAGGCCTCCACCACAGCCACAGTCACACCAGATTTGAGTCGAGTCT
The DNA here is from genome assembly GCF_016906955.1 of Phacochoerus africanus. NCBI lineage: Eukaryota > Metazoa > Chordata > Mammalia > Artiodactyla > Suidae > Phacochoerus > Phacochoerus africanus. The sequence goes on from NC_062548.1 coordinate 536,639, forward strand.
GCGGCCCACACCACAGCTTATGGCAGCGCTGGATCCTTTACCCAGAGTGAGGCCAGGGATCGAACCTGCATCCTCATGCATCCTAGTTGGGTTTGTTAACTACTGAGCCACGAAGGGAACTCCATGTTGAATCTTTTGGTTATTTATTTATTTGGCTGCTGTGACCTGAGCCACAGGAGTAATACCACCAGACCCTTAACCCATTGCACTACCAGGGAATACTTCTTTTGGTTATTTTAAAATTGGTTTTTAGTTTTCTTATTGTTGAGTTTTAAGAGTTCTCTGTATATTTTAGTTTTTGTATATTTTGTTTTTGATTAAATATGGTTTTTTGGGCAAATATTTTCTCCCAGTTAGTGGCTGTCTTATTCTCTTGACAATGTCTTTTACAGAGGAGAAATTTTTAATCATAGTGAAATCTATCTTATAGATTTTTTTCTTTCATGAATCATGCCTTTGGTGTTTATCTGAAAAGTCATTGCCACGGAGTTCCCATCATGGCTCAGTGGTTAACGAATCCGACTAGGAACCATGGGGTTGCAGGTTCGACCCCTGGCCTTGCTCAGTGGGTTAAGGATCTGGTGTTGCCGTGAGCTGAGGTGTAGGTTGCAGACTCGGGTCGGAACCCGAGTTCCTGTGGTTCTGCTGTAGGCTGGCGGCTGTAGCTCCGATTAGATCCCTAGCCTGGGGACCTCCATATGCTACCAGTGTGGCCCCAGAAAAAGACAAAAAAAAAAAAATTAAAAGAAAGAAAAAGCCATTGCAAAATCCAAGGTCATCTAGATTTTCTCTTACATTATCTTCTGGGAGTTTTATAATTTCGAGTCCTACATATAAATCTAAGGTCTATTTTAGTTAATTTTTGTGAAGGGTTTAAAGTCTGGGTCTAGACTAATTTTTTTTACATGTGGATGTCAGCTGTTCCAGTACCATTCTCTAATGTGTTCCACTGATCTATTTGTCTCTATTTGCCAATACCCCCAGTGTATTTTGGGGCTCTATTGTTTGTTGCATATATGTTTATAATTGAGCTATCTTCTGGGTCAATTGACTCTTTTATCATTATATAATGGCCTTTGTCTTGAGTAACAATTTTTGTATTAGTCTATTTTGCCTGATACTAATATAGTTGTTCCTATTCTTTTTTTTGACTACTGTATGCATGGGCTATCTTTTTCCATTATTTTACATAGAACTGATTTATACTTTGACTCAAAAGTGAGTCACCCACAGCTCAATGATGGTATGAGAAATCAAGGCAGTTTACAAAGTAAATCTGTCTTAGGTCTGGGTCTCTACAGTATACTTCCATTATGTAAATTAGAGAAATGGGCACAAGTGACCTATACTGACAGACTCAGGGAGTTACCCTTGGGAGGGAGTGGGTGCAAAGAGCACAAGGGCTTTGGAGGGCTACCTGCCCTCATCTGCTTTCTTATCTGGATGATGGCTGCTCAGTGTATTCAGTTTGCAAATACTCAGCCAGTGGACACCTGCTTGCACTCCTCTGTGTTTGTGCTATACTTCACAAACACTTCAGGGTAAATAAAACAAACCATGATTCCTTAAGAGATGAACAAAAGGGACTGTGGTGTGTGACCAGGGATTCCTATTTGTCCCTCATAGAGGCCCATGACGGGGTGTGCTCATGGTATCCATGCAGGGAGGTCTTTTCTGTAAGTGAGGTGCTGTGGCACTGCCTTTTGCTTGCTTAGGAGAAGGAGTTCTGGGGGGCGGGGGGAGGGGAAGCAGAGAAACTCCACTCCAGGGACCTAGGCTTACAAAGGCAAGTTCACAGGTGACCAAGAGCCAGTATGCTTGCCCACAAGAAACTCGATAAAATGATAACACAAAGTTCTTCCAGCTTTGCTGTTTGGACACAACTGAAAGTTGGGCACAGAGGTGAACCTGATGGCATCCCATACCTGCTAAAACTCCATGCCAGGTAATGCTAGAACGTAGGCATATCTGTTTTCCCAGGAGGCTCCCACAGGCAGGAGGCAGGCCAACACCTGGACATGGCAGGCAAAGGCATCTCATTAATGTGCTCCAAAAAGCACTCCTGAGAGGCAGGGCTTCCGGTTACCTAACTGTGTTCAGTGTGTACAGAAGTGGACTGTATGTGAGAATTATGCACTTTCCTGAACGCAAATTTTATTTTCATAAAAAGTTGACTTAAAACCACACTTATCAGGAGTTCCCGACGTGGCTCAGTGGTTAACGAATCTGACTAGAACCATCTAACAAACCATGAGATTGCGGGTTCGATCCCTGGACTTGCTCAGTAGGTTGAGGATGCGGCATTGCCGTGAGCTTTGGTGTAGTTGCAGACGAGGCTTGGATCCCGAGTTGCTGTGGCTCTGGCGTAGGCCAGTGGCTACAGCTCTGATTCAACCCCTAGGCTGGGAACCTCCATATGCCGCTGGAGCAGCCCAAGAAATGGCAAAAAGACAAAAAAAAAAAACCACAAAAAACAACAAAAACCAACAAACCACACTCATCACAGGACAAAGGCCAGTTCCATGGCATCCCAGACCTTGGCGATGACAGTGCCAGCGAGAATGACATTAGCAACAGTCATCTGTTTAGTGCCTTATGCATGCTGGCTATCCAGGGCTTGGTGAAGCTTTAGTAGAACCTTGGAGCAAAGAACTATCACCTCCAAACCAGGGGAGGCAAACTGAGGCTCAGAGAGGTTAGGTCAGGCAAGGTAAGTCAGCTACAAGGGGACGATTCGGCCAAAGGCCTGTCTCCTAGCTGGTGCCAGAGACTGTCTGTTTCCAGCTCTGGTAACCTGCCGAGGTGGGGGAAAAACCACTGAAGAGCGATGCAAGAGGTGGGGGGAATGGGAACATTCCCTCTTGGAAAGGAAGACTGAGTGAAAGGCTTTTTAGTGCCAAGGGCCCCCTCTCACAGGCTCCCAGCTTCCCAGGATCCTACCCACTTGGGAGGCTGCCACTCCACCTGTGAAAGGGAGCACATTTGCAAGGACACAAAGCACGGTGAAGGATAGGGAAGGCCTCGGTGTCTGTGCCTGTGCAAACCAAACACCTCCACAGGCAGGACTGGGCAGTGGCTACAGTGCACTACACACACAGAGGGTGGCAAGGGCAGGCATCCCCACCTGAAAAGGCACCTGTCCCGCCCAGCCCACTGCCCATGCCCCCTCCTCTTGGGAGGGGGTTTCTTCCAGATCTGTTGCATGCTCTCTTATCAACATGTTCCAGGGGGCTGTTGTGGTGACAGGCCAGTAGGGAAAGAAGATTCCTATTAGCTACTAGGAAAAACAAGTCTCTTGAATGTAAGTCTCAAACTGAACATGGATCCACACTACTAGAATGGGATGGGTGGAGGACTGTCAGAGAGAGGGGCCTCTCACTGACTCTGAGGCAGGGGAGACTCTAGGTGGAGGGAGGAGTCCTGAGGAGATAACAGGGCAGAAGGACCTTGACCTCAGACAGCTTCCCTGAGGGAAGCACTGAGATTTGGGTGAAATGACTCCGACCTGACTGGCGGGTGGCAATGTCCCTGAAATCAACTCTGACCTGACGGCGGGTGGCAGTGTCCCTGAGACTTCCTGTTCCCTCAGACAGGATCTGTCTCCAATGACCACACAAGCAATCACTGGGCCGGGCTCATTGTGCTTTTAACACATTCTTGCAGATGAACATGGTTTTGTGTCAACAAACAAGTCATCCCTGTTGCCCGCATCCATTCATTCCTGGGTTCAGACAGCAAAGGATCCCACGTTATCCAAATCTCTTTGCTTCCTGGTCAGGGAAGGGTGGAGGCAATGTGCTCTCACTGCCACGCTGCTGGTCCGCCCACCACAGTAGGCACCCCCTACCTGCCCTTTGCCTCCCCCTACCCCCACCCGCCCTTCCACCCCCCACCCCTAAGGTGCCCCCCCCCAGGTTGCTTCTAGTTCCCACCACCAGGGTTAATGACAGGCTGGAATTACAGTGTGTTGCTGGACCCACAGTTATCTGGAGCAGGGGGTCAGGGCAGCCACAGAGAACAAGTCTTGTGCTTTGTCTTTTTATTATTCTTTATTTACCGGTCCTACCAACATGACCCTTTACCCAGGCCCACCATTCCTATGTGCACTGGCTTTTATAGACATTTGCACCATATGTCTGTGTCCCAAGTAGTGCCTGATTTCTTCTTTCTAATCCTTTTTCCATGCTGTGCCTCATTTTTTCAGAATCTGAAGGCATTTTTGTTTGTTTGGGTCTGTGTAAAGGTTCCTTGGCAGGAGGACATGCATATGATCTTAAAATAAAGACAACATTCTGACACTAAGGTAATGCACAGAAAAAAATACAGTACTCAGACATCATTGCAAATAAATACCCCATACAGATGAAGTTTTCGTAAATGTAACATTATTCCTTATGAATCAACACTGTAAGATAAGGTAAAAATAGGGGTCCTTACAACTAGGAATAAGAAATGCTATTCCAGGAAACAGAATCTTTTATTTTTGCTACTTATATTATTATAATTTGTCCTGCATTTTAGAGGAGGGAGGACACTTTTTCTTCTTCCTCCGAGAGTACCAATTTGACCATTCGCACAACCTCACTCAGCAAATCAGGATGGGACGTAGACCTGGTTTGCTAAGGAGCTTTAGAGAGTTCTGTTTCCTGAAATTAACAGTGATTAGTTACACCGAGCAAGAAGATACAGGAAGTCTCTTTCTCACATTTGCAAAGAATACTATGGCTAGCCCTCATCCCACTGCATGAGGCCGGCAGTGCCGGCTCCCCTGCCGCTTGCCCCCCTCTTCACAAACATGGTGTGTGGTGTTCACACAGCTTGTTCAGCTTGTCCCATAAAGTCCATTTGGTTCCCAAAGCACACTCAAGGTTTGTATTCACTTTCATTTTCTGAGCCCCTGAATTTGCAAGGATCTGCACAGTAAAGAATCACTGACTAACAGAATTTTGCACAATTGCTGTTTTCTTTCCCTCAATGAAGATGCCCAGGTTCAGCTTTGAAGGTGTGTGCCTGTTCACACCGATTGGTCCACACTGGCCTTCAACTTTCCCAACTAGCTCTTCACTGTCTGTTTTAGAGAATAAACTATGCTGGGACACCTCCCTTAACTGATGAAGGCACTACTGGCAATGATTACTAACAAAAAGGTGTTGAAATAGAACACCCTAAAAATCGACGACTGTAGAATTTTCTAAGTGTACCACAATTTGGCACAACAACCAGAGTAACAAAACAATTCCAATTTGGAATTTCACTGGTACAGTTGTATAAAATTCTGTTAATCAGTCATACTTCACAATGTCCTAAAACCCAGAAAATTCTGGAATTTGTAGGTAATACTACTCATTCAATAATTTATCTTTTTTGTTTTCAAGTGCCTTTTACTGTTTAACCAGAGCAAAGGTCAAGTTTTCTTCTTGTTACATTGAACTATTCCTAAGAATAATAATAATACAATATGAAAAACCCCAGAATCGCAATACCCTGGATTTCTTAATGAACATGGCATTTAAAATCTGTAATTTCAAACATGAACCACAATGCCGTGGAATCTAAAAGGCTGCTGAACCACAGCGTGGATGCACTTAGCCTGGCTCCTCGCTGGGCTGAAGCCTTCATCTAAACAGTCTGGAGCTACACGCTAGGAGGACACGTCTGTGCCACGTGCTGATGTGAGATCAACACACCGTTGGGAGCTAAGTTGGAGCACTACAGGACCACAAGACAGAGTACGGCATTGGAGACCATCTCTATGTCAGGGATTAAGGAAGCAAATATAATATCAAAATATCAAAAGTGCACAGGTTGATCGGATAAAAATGGAGTATCTGTAAGAGGGATACCCCAGTGGTGAGTATTTCTAGAGGGTTCCTAAGCAAGCCTGGTGGTCGCTGTCCAAGCAGGTTCTTCAGCCCATGTACAAAGGCCTTTCCAAGCAGCAGCTGGCGGCATTCTCAACATTAAAGCTTTTATTTTCCTCTGCCATTAAAAACTCGGGGAATGCTATTTTGAAAAGAACTGCAGTGGTATCTCCAAAAATGTTTCTAAGTGGACTTTTAGGCTGCCCTTCCTTCCTCTGTGTGGGCCCACGAGAGAGGAGGGGAGGGGGCTGCAATGTGACAGGGCCAGCGGCCGAGTCCTCCCAGCAGCTACTCTACAGCTGAAAATGGGAGAAAACAAGACAGCATTAGAATCGGTCGCCCGTCAGACAACTAAAGCTCTCACCAAGCTGTGAGGGCCAGAGTGTGTTAGTTGGCAGCAGAGAAGACCTGCGTGTGTTAGAGGGGCCGCCGGCCCTGAGTGCCTCATGAAGACCCTTGACAAGTATGGAAAGCAGCTGCAGGCCAGGCTTGGCAAGGAGGCAAAAGCAGTGTGCCAGTGTGCAGGGCCAGCATGTAAGTCGTACGTGCAGAAGGGAGATGGCCTGACACCATCTCAAGTGGGAGGGGAATCCAAGACCTGATGTCCCATCTGCAAAGCAGCATGGAGCAGGAGACAGGCCTACAGAAGGGCACAGGTGGTCCATCCTGCCTATTTTCACTCCAGCCATTGGCCAAACCCAAGATGGCCTGGGCAGCACCTGGAGTCTGGTAGGAAGGGGCTGACACTGGGGAACTAAGGGGAAGAGTGGAATGGGGACAGACAGCTGCATCAGAGGGAATGCAAACCCCCCTCTGAGCCCGAGAGAGGAGGCAAGGAGCCATTCAGGGAGACTGCAGCCTCATGGCTGGTGCCCCCATGGATGACAAGGAGAGAAACATGGAGAGAAGTTCTGCTGCTAAACCTCTGGTGTGGGTGCCCCTCTGAGAACGGGGCAATCCTAAGCCTGCCTTTCCTGCCTGTCCCCACCCCTGGAACTACACTGACTATCAAGAACCATATTCCTCCAACTGTGAATCCCAGAACCAGCCCTGGGTCCACACAAGGCTCCTTTCCCACATCAGGCTGGGCTTCAGCTCCAGCTGTGAGATCCAGCCCCTTGTTTCGCCCTGACCCACTAGCAACTCAGGCTCAGGCTGGGAGCCCTCAGATCCCTGTTTCTTACAGGCTAAAGCTTTCTGGGAGGAAGGCCTAATAATAGGCAGAGGGTGAAAGAATCTAGCTGAGGGCCAGGGACACCCTAAGTACAACAGGATGGGCTTTCCATGACAGAGGTCTGGCCAGCGGCTGGAAGTTTTTCTCATTGAAAAAACCCAGGTCTCTGGCCTGCCTATTTGTCACCTTGTAGGCCACTAGACAAGCGTACAGATCTCAGAAAGAGAAGCTGAGGCTGCTGAGCCCTGGTCTCGGGGTGTGGTTACCTGTGCCTTGCAAGCACGATGACTGGCACCCAGCGCATGTGTGTGCCTGAGCTAGAGGATGTGGGGCTCAGGGCTGCTCTTTCTCTGAATCTGGGGGAAGAAATTCTGTAATTCTGTCTCAAATGTGACTTGCATCGAGATGCTGCACAAACTAAAAAGCAATTCTCTCCATTATCTGTGCCAAGCACAGAGTGTCCTCCAAGGCTGCATCTGGGATCCAGGCTGGAAACTCTAACACTGTTGTCTAGGTGCCAGGGCAGTACAGTTGCATTAGACACATGCGGGGGAACATGCAAGTTTCAATGCAGGATCTGCCCCTCTCAGTGAGAGTCAATGGCACCTGGGCCCTGGGAAGCCAGGTTTTTTTCAAGGACATGTGGCTCCAACCCTCCCCCCTGACCCCCCCTCCCCCTCCCACCAAGAGAGCAGCTGCTGTGAAGGGTGGTCTCGAGGGGTGAGAAACAGACACAAAGCTTGCAGTGTCCAGATGGAGCAGTAGGCTGTCTAGGCCAAATTCTTCCCCTGTGCATCAGTCAGTTAAGACCAGCCTAGCACCATGGTCCTGCTGCTGCCAGGTTAGTTGAGGTGAAGCGGACAGGTGACGTGCGGCAGGTTAGCTGCAGCGTGTGACCTCATGGCCCTAATCGCAGTAAATGTTATACTTCTCGCCACAGAGCACCTGGGCAGCAAGCCCAGCACCCTCAGCCCTGTCACTTGCACAGGCACAGGTGTGACTTACGCTCGGGGTGCCAGGCTTGGCCTTGGAGTTGGCCTTGGCACGGCCTCGCCGGGTCTGCTCATGGTCCAGCTCAAGCAGCTCCAGCCGCTGGGTCAGTGCCAGCTTTTGCTGGATGGCCATGCGCAGCAGAGAGTTGAGTGTCTTCTTCTCATCCTCGGCGGCTGCCAATTGCCGCTGCATCTCATCCAACTGTGTAATGTACTCATCGCACCTGTAGGAGGTGATAGCACAGCTGAGAGACCTGGGAGAGCCAGCAAAGCATGTGACCATGGCCCCCATGCTGAGGGTGGGGGATCTCAATGGGGTTCACCCGCTCATTGGTCTAGAAGCGAAGAGGAAATGCCCCTCCGAGGTTCAGTTTTCTCTTGGGGGCTCTTGGAAGCCAGTTTTCACTAAAGGAGGTGATGGCTGCCATCCAAGGCCTCCAGGTGGCACAGGGGAAGGAGACTGGAGTGAGATGTCACATGGCTCTCAGGATATGGGGATAAATACAATGGCAGAACTTGGCTTGTTCTCAGAACAAGGTACTTAGTAAGTCTGAGACAAACGGCCCATCAGAGCCTGGGAAAAGCACATGTAGATGCCATAAACAACCTCATTTTGGCATCTGCTGAACTGTACCATGTACCCCCAACCTGGGTAAGGAGCTGGGAGACAAACACCTTTTTCTGGGTCTGTCCCTGAAGGAGGGAAGGAGTGGAGCCTGGGTGGAGGGGGTGGTGGACACACCCATCCCACACCCCTCCCCACCAAGGTCAAGGGCCATTTTAGCAAGTTTGAACCCTTGTCCAGAGGTCTGCCATCTCAGCTCCATCTGAGAAGTCAAGCCTTTAAATAAGACAAGTTGAAACTGACAGAACACTGTAAGCCAATTATAATGGAAAAAATAAAAACCATTAAAAAAGGAACAAATTAATAAATGAAAAATAAATAAATAAGTAAATAATGAAACAAGTTGAGGAAGTAGGGCTGGACACACTATGTATGAGGAACTAAGACCTTTCCCTACCACTTTGCCCACAAGGAGAGAAAGCTTCCAGAAAGGCCTGAACATTTCTTCGTCTTTGCCCCTCTCCTCCCACATCACTGAAATGCAAGGAGTGCCCAGCATCTGGACACTAAGCCAGGAAGGCCCTGAACTCAGTTCCAAGCCTGTTTAAACAAGAGCCTCAGCCTCCCAGCCCTTGAGGACACACCAGGACTACCCAGGGGACACTCCCCTGGTGCCCACTTGACAGTGGCCAGCAGATGGCGCCATGCCCTTCCAAGTAGGGAGTTACCAAGACTGGCCCCAAAGTAGCCTCCAGCTCTGCACCTCCCCAGGCTTCCTGGCCACAGAACTGGCCTAAAGAGAGACACTGCCTGCCTCTCCTGCAAACTCCAACTGGTGGGGTCGGGGGGAGCAGTGGGAACCCACCACTACCAGGAGGGGAGTCTTTCTTCTAAATCTGCAAACTTCCACCAAGCTCTGGGGGGCAAACTCCTCATGTGCCAGTTACTGGCCCCAAACCCAGCTCACGTAACTTGCCCACTTGCCTGTTTCCCATCAAAGCTCATGCCTCAAGCCTGGCCACTAGGGACTTGCCTGCTTAGTCTTTTGTTTCCAACTTTCTCATCGTACATGTAGAGACAAAACTGGGGCCCTAGCTTTTCACGAATAGCACAAATGGAATTTCCCACAGGGCCAGGCTCCTGGGCTGCGGAGCAGGGACAAAACAGTAAGTGTTACCTGGTGGCAAACATGGCACGCAGCGAGGAGAAGGTGGCTGCGTCTTCCTTGAGGGCCTTGAGCTCATTGCGCAGCTTCATCATGGTCTCGGTCACCATGGCCTTCTCATTCTCATACTTGCTCTTCAGGTTGGCAAGGGCCACCTCTGCTGTCTAAAGGTCAGAGAAGCAACAAATAGGCAGGTGAGAGGCGTGAGAAGGGGTCTGCTGCCTCTGCCTCAGTGGGTGCCACAGACCGAGGCCCCGACCAGCCCTGGGCCCTCCAAGGCACCAGCCCCTCCACACAGCACTGAGGGGAGGTTTTCCTTCAGTAGCAGGACAGGAATGGGATGGGAAGCCAGGGAGGTGAGGAATTGCCCACCCACCTGCCCACGTGCTAGACCCCAAGTGCCATGCACACCTGCTTATTGGCCTTGAGCACGGTGCGCAGTGTGGTGATCTGCTCCCGCTTGGTGCTGAGCAGCGACTTTAGCTTCAGGATCTCTTCCATGAGTGCCTCGCGGTCCTTGTCTGCAGCTGGGCCCAGCTCCTGCGAGGCCAGGCGCTGGCGCGACAGCTCTGTGGTGCGATCCACGGCTGCCTGCAGGTGCCTGATCTGGTCACGGATGATGGCGATCAGGTTGTAGATGTTCATGGGCTCCCGGCGTGGGTCACTCAGGGGCGAGGGCAGTGAGGAGCCAGGTGAGGGGCTGCTGTCCCTGGCCTTAGCCTCTGTGGCTGGTGGCCCCTTGGGTAGGACAGGTGAGTGGCGCCCACGGGCCTCAGGGCTGCAGTTGCCAGCACCAGCTGGACCCTCACGGTAGTAGTCCAGCACCACCCGGGTGGGCGTCTCATTGTTGCACATGCACACATGGTGGTAGAGGTTGGCCAGCTCCTCGCTGAAGGTCACCAGCTCGTCCTGGGCCACGCTCAGGCTGCCCTGCGTCTCGCCTGCGACGTCACTCACCTTCTTCAGCTCCGTCTGCAGCCGGGCCAGGAGCTCGCGGTCCTGGCGGCTGGCCTTCTCCAACAGGGAGACCTTCTCGGTGAGGGCCTGGCTCTGGGCCTCATGCCGGCCCTTCTCCTCTTCATACTGTGCCTCGCTGGCCTCATGTGTACTACGCAGGGCCTTCAGCTGCTCCCGGAGCTCACCCGCCTCTGCCAGGGCCACGCGGTACTTGCAGGCCAGGATCTCGGGTCCATTGATGTCAACCTCATAGTAGTCGCCATCCTCATGGCTGTCTCGTTCCTTCTCGCTGTCCAGGGCTGTCCGCCGCTCCTTGGTGGCCTGCAGGCGCCGCAGAGCACTCAGGTTCTCTGTAAGGCGGCTCACCTCCTCATGCTGCTCTGACAGGGCCCCTCGCACCTGCTCCAGCTGCTTCTGTGTGTCCTGCAGTGTGGCCAGCAGGCCCACCTTCTCCCGCTCCATCTGCAAAGGCACAGAAAGGGCCCATCAACAGCCCATAGGGGTCCCTGCTCCCAGAGGATCTCTGGATGGTCCCAGCAGTGACCCCACCCATGCCACAACCATCACCCTGTTGGCCTGTGGAGTTGTCACATGTTGGGCTATGATGCCTCTTCCTCCTGCCCAGATGCTTGCAGGGCTGAGCCCCTCCTCAGAGACACACAGCGAACCAAGGGGCTGTGGTACAGATCCTAGGAACTGTCAACTGGGGCGGGAAAACCTGTTGTGACATGTCTACAGGACACAGCAAAGGAAACTATACCTGGGCACCTCAAAGGGTCTCAGAAAACCTCTGGTGGTACCCAAACTTCAATCTTGTACCCAGAAACCTCCTAATTACCTTCCACCCATAATGCTGCAGTTCCACTTAAAGTTAACAACGCAGAATTTAAAGTAATATAAGTAAAAGAAGGTGCATAACATTGACAAAGTATCAGGCAAGTGCTGTCCCAGTGGTCGGCAGGCAGGTCTGGCCACACCATGGGGGACCAGATGGTAGTGGGGATGGTGCACTTGCGCCCAGGGCTCTGACGAGACCTGGGTGGGTGGGATCCTGGCGCCACCCACCCACTCACCTGCATTAGCTGCTGCTTCAGCTTCTGGATCTCGGAGATGTTGAGCTCGCTGAGGAGGTCAGAAACCAAGCTGGAGGAGGGCGGGACAAGGCCGTCCTTGGTGGGCGTGGAGGTCTTGTTGTCCAGTGGCAGCTTGGCCAGGCCACCATGCTCGAAGCCATTGGCCAGGGCCTCAGCGTCATCACTGAGCTTAAGGCCGTCCAGGGAGACGTGCAGGTGGCTGGTGTAGAGGGAGTCGTTGATGCTCATGTAGTGCGACAGCTCCTTGCGCAGGTTATTCTTCTGCTCCCGCTCTGTCTTCAGCGTCTCCAGCGTCTCCTCCAGCTGCCGTTCGGAGATCTCCTTGAGCCGGATGGCATCCTCCAGCTGGCTGTTGAGGTATTCGGTCTCTTCCTCCAGACGCTTGATCTCATGCTTGAGGCCCTCGAACTCCACCTGTGAAGAGAGGGCCACCCTCTCCTAAGCACAAGGGATAGGAAGAAGCACCAGCGTGCTGACTGCACAGCTGGGAGGAGGCTCAGCCCACGCCTGGGACACATGTGCATATGTGTGAGCAGTGGAAAAGCATGGGACCTGCTCAGCACCACAGACGCTGTGGAAATGAGAACACTTCCCTCGCTGTCAACTTGTTAGGTGACTTAAAATGTTATCAAGTATATACTGATTTTTCCCCCTTTTGTTAACACCAAAGCTCTTATCTCTGCAAGTCTGTGAGAGCACTATTTTTGGCCACGCCCAAGTCCCCAGGCCAAGGATCAAACAAACCCACACCACAACAGTGACCTGAATCGCTGCAGTGACAAATGCCAGATCCTTAACCCACTGCACCACTAGAGAACTCCAAGTGTATACTGATTTTAAATTCTATAAACTACTTAATTAATACTAAAAGTTGATTAAATATATTAAGATACATAAAATATGTATCTAGATGTGCACTACAACCACAACTAATCATATTTCAAAACGAAGGAACTAAAGCTCCCACTGAAGTAGGATGTGCCTTGGCTGCACATAGAACCCATCCTGGGAGAGGCCCACTCAGGAGCACAAGAGGCAGACAGAAGCCACAGTTGCACCTGCTGAAACTATATTTGCAGGTGGACAAAGAAACAGCAGATAGAAACTGATGCTTGATATGGGGGATCAGGGTCTATAGGCAATGTTGAACAAATTTATAATCCTATAATATCTGTGCAAGAAACAAGCAGCAAACCCCTTAGAGGCAGGACTGAGAGGGTCTCTGTTGATCAAAGCCTGGGGCAGGGGAACACCAGGGAGGGGCCAGACTCCACCACGTGCCACCAGGGCCTGTGTGTGACTGCACATGAGCATAGCGTCAGGGGGCCAGCTGTGAGGCCAGAGGCAAAGCTCCTGTGCCTATGTTCCTGGGAGGAGATCCACTCCCTGCTGGGTGTCACAGGCACAGAAGCTCTGCTCAGCATAAACACACGGGCCCACACTTCCTTGCGCAGGACTGAAACACCCAGGTCCTTGATGTTTGAGGTTCCGGGGATAAAGGTCCCACAAGTCTGCACCTTGTAGGGCTGTGGTTCTTGAAGAAGTAGGTGGCAGGGGCTGGCCTTGAGAGGCTTGAGTGCCCAGAACCACCTGGGTGTCCTATCACAGGCAGAGGTGACCCTCCTGTCCTGTCTCAGATGGGGGTGATCCTTCTGTCCCCATCCTGTCACAAGTGGGTAGATGTGACCTTCTTGTCCTACTCCTGTCCCTGGTGGAAGTGATCCTACTTGTCTCGTTGCTGGGGTTACCCAAGGGCATGAGGTGACAACACGGGCATCTCCACACTGCTCCTCAAGACCCACCTGGCTTCACCCCAAGACCCAGGACCACATGAGGGACCACCAAAGGGGGCTGGCAAACCTGAGACAGTGGGAGGAGTGAGTGCACTGACAGCTCTAGGGTCCCACAGGACACAGGGACATCTGTGGCCTCCATGGGCACTCAAGAGGTGACAAAGCTGGACACCCAGCCTCTGGGGGTTTTTGGTGTCACCTCTTTATCACTTCCATTCCCCCCCATTTTTGCTGGCTGGGACATCTTGGCCAGGCCAACTGCCAGCCAAGAGTGTAGCCAGAGACCTTGTTTTTCTGGTTGTGGAGGGGCTAGGCCCTGCTGCCACACACGGGGTCTGCAGCGGCATGTCGCCCTTGGCTGGATTGTGTGGGAGGAGGGAGGGAACATCTTCTAACATGGAGACAGACAAGTGAGGGTCAGGCCAGGGCTGCGGCCCAGAGCCAACCCACCTGGCCCACCCACCTGGCCCAAACACTCACCTGGTTCTGCCTGAGCACAGACACCTGCTTTTGCAGGCTGATGTTCTCCTCCTCCAACTCCGAGTAGTCCTGCAGCAGGCGGGCCTCCCGGAACTTGTACTCCTTTATGTCATCCCGAAGGCGGCCCCGCTGAATCTCCACGTTCTGGTTGATCTGCCAAGAGGAAGGCAGGTATGAGTAGCCTGCCCTAGCTGGCCTCCCCTGCCCTGGGGCAGAGGGCGCTCAGTGCAGCCAGGCCCACTTGTGGTGGCCACATGGCCAGGACTTGGAATACCAGGCCTGCACCAGTGTCCGATGTGGCCACCTGACAGGGAGCATGGAGGTGAGCAGTGCAGGGTCACAGCCTCCTCTGACCCTTGGTTTCTTCACCTTTGAAATGGGGTCAAAAGTAGTTTTTTCCTCACATGCTGCTGGTAGTACGTACGGTGGTGCACTGCCGTGGCAAAAATCTGCAGCTACTCGACAATTCAGCACAGAGTTAACATCTGACCCAGCAATGTCCCTCCCGGGCAGGCACCGCAGAGAAACGAAAACACATGTCCACATAAAAACTTGTGCACAAATGTCCAGACGCTATCCACAATGGCATAAGTAGAAACAACCCAAGTGTCCACCAGCTGGTGATATAAAAACAGTATGTGGTACATTTATACAACTGGATGTTATTTAGTTATAATGACAAATGCTGTAACATGAGTGAAGCTTGAAAAAAATATTATGATCAAAAGAAAAGGTGTCAGTGGTCATGTATTATGATCCACTTTTACAAAACGTCCAGAGTAGGCAAATTCATAGAGCTAGAAAGCAGATCAATGGTTGCTGGGGGGAAGGGGAAAAATGGGATGGAGAATGATTGCTCATGGAGATTCTTTTTGGAGTGATGAATTATTCCAAAATTGATTTGGGAGTGGGATGGGGTTAGCAAATGTAAACTATTATATTTAGAATGGATAAGCAATGAGGTCCTGCAGTACAACACTTATGATTGGATATAGAACAGGATGGAAGATAATTGAGGAAAAGAATTTGTGTGTGTGTACATGACCAGGTCACTTTGCTGTACAGCAGAAATGGACAGAACACTGTAAATCGACTATACTTTAAAAAAATTTTTTTAAAGTTACATTTCTTGCCTATCTGAGTAAACTGCGATTCATACTTCATTAGCATTGTAATGCTAATAAAATGTTTGTATATTCGACAGTTAAAAAAAAATAAAATAAAATTAATTTGGGATAGTGGATAAATCAATAAATATACTAAAACCACTTTAAGTGGGCAAGTGGAAAGGATATGAACTATCTCAATAAAGCTGTTAAAAAAAAAAAAAAGTTGCCTTGAAGATTCAAGTATCACACGTGGAGGAAAGTGAGCGCAGACCTGCATTTACTGTGCAATCAAGACCAGCTGCTACTATGCGTCAGGTGCTGGGACCGGGTCCCTTGGCCGACCTTCTGAGCCATCCTCTACATTGTAGGGTGTGCAGCAGCAGCCTGAGCCCTGCCCACTGGATGCGCTCCCTCCCCTGCTGTGACAACTGAAACTATCTCCAGACATAGCCACTGTCCCCTGGAGGCAGAATTGCTCCCTAGACAAACTCTTCATCTCGTCCCACATCCCTGTTCCCATTGCTCCAAGCAGCCTCTTCCACATACCTGCAAAGATCTAATCCCCCAGGCCCAATGCCATCCTCCACCCCACCCCACCCCCGCCCCAGGGCTAGAAGTACTGTCACCCACTGGACCCTAACAGCTAGCTGTGTCCTCCTCTCCCAGCACACTGGCCTCTCTGCTGGTGCTGAGGTTTCTGGGAATCACATCCACGCACATGTTTTGTCAACAAGACGCCAAGATTCCATAGAAGTACACACACACACAACAGCATGTTGGGGTGGTGAAATGAACTAGGAATAGAAAGGAAAAAAAAGTACCAGAAAGGGGGAGAGTAATTGTATTACCTGTATTAAGTGCTCATGACAAAGCTCACTACCAAAATCTCCCCTCATAAGTGACCCAAGAAGGGACCCAACAGCTGATATCAGAAAAAACAGACACAAAGTTACCGACTGGAGAAATCCACGGCCCACTCACAAAGCAAAACTAAAACCACTGGGCCAAGTAAACAAAATAACACAGCGAGAGTGGCAACGTGGGGGAAACATATACTTACTTGCCTCCATTCACCTGGGAGGCAGTTGGAAATGCCCAACACAGTTCTACATATTGACTCTGGCCATTTCCCTTGTTTACCACCCGACTGACTGTGATGGTTAATTTTAGTGTCAACTTGTCTAAGCCTCTGCAGCCTGGTTTTTGGTGAAACGCCAGTCTAGATGTCGCCACGCAAGTATCTTTTAGATGAGACTGACATTTAAATTAGCAGACCCTTTTGAGTAAAGCAGATCATCTTTTTTGGTGGGGCCTTAGCCAAACAGCTGAAGTAAAAAAAAAAAAAAAAAAAGACAGCCTTCAGAATCCAGCTGTGACATAAATTCTTTCCTGGGTCTCCAGTAAGCAGGCACAACCCAGACATTTTGTACCTGCCAGCCCTGACAACTGAGTAAGCCCGCCCCTCTTCTCTTTGTGAGCGCGGGCGCGCACACACACCTTATGTCTGCTTTTCTGCAGACTAACACAATGACTGATGTAAGAATCATGCTTGGGAGTTCCCGTCGTGGCGCAGTGGTTAACGAATCCGACTAGGAACCATAAGGTTGCGGGTTCAGTCCCTGCCCTTGCTCAGTGCGTTAACGATCCGGCGTTGCCGTGAGCTGTGGTGTAGGTTGCAGACACGGCTCGGATCCCGCGTTGCTGTGGCTCTGGCGTAGGCCAGTGGCTACAGCTCCGATTCGACCCCTAGCCTGGGAACCTCCATATGCCACGGGAGCGGCCCAAAGAAATAGCAAAAAGACCAAAAAAAAAAAAAAAAAATCATGCTTGCAGCATCTGCTTTGCTAAGGCAAGCTGGGTGCTCCCCACCAACTGTGGCTCAGCCCACTCTGGCCTGATGTGCCCGCTGGGACCATGTGGCCATAGAACATGGTAGGTGAGTCAGTGGGACAGAAGTGGGAGTGGGAGCTATTGGTCATGAGCAATGTAAATGGGCTTCATTTAAAACTTAACTCTCGTCAATAAAACATGGTCCTGAAGTGGACAGAAAGAGGATGGGGGAGGTAAGACCATGGGTCAGCGTGACTGCCCAGGCTGAAGCCCTCTGCAGCCTAGAACCTAGGCTGCACGAGGAACCTCTGCCAAGCTGGACCCTTACACAGTCTTCCTGCCCAGGAGTCATCTTTGTCCTGTGTCCTCATGTGATTCACATACCATAAAGCTCACCCACTGAAAGTGTACAATTCAGTGCTTACAGTTTATTCAGAGTTGTGTACCATTATCCATTCTGGAACATTTTCATCACCAATGAAAAAGAAACCACGCACCACTGAACAACCACCAATCTGCTTTCAGTCTGTGGATTTGCCTTTTCTAGACATCCACAGAAATGGATCTCTCTGCTGGGGCTCTCTGTCTCCATATCGGCTGTGCTTGGTGCTCTACCACCCCGAAGGGCATCACTGATTCCTTCACTACTGAGTGCCGACTGGTCTGGCTGCTGCTCTGGGTCTGTCTTGTCCATGGAGGCTCCCTCAAGTTGCCCACACATGATACACACATTGCCGGCTGGAGCCAGTTGCCCCTGAGGGAGGCCCCAAGAGCATGGGAAAGGATGCTGTACTGAAGTCAGGCCTGGGCTGCAGAGGAGCCAGCACCCCATGTCCCAGAAGTCCCACCATGGCACAGCCAGAGCTAAGGCACAGGGAGGGAGCACTGCCCTGCAGAGGAGCTCTAGAGCTGGTGTGCACTTTCCCTCAGAGGAAGGGCACGAGGCTGGGCTAGGAGGCCATAGCCCAAGCCCCAGGGAAGACCAGGGTGGAGGGGGAGGCGATGCCCCAGCCCTGTTAGAGCTGTGAGGCCTGAAGAGGGGAAAGGTGACGATGACACAGGCAGAGACTAGACCAAAATGGACACACGAAAAGGAACAGAAGGTTGCCACCAAATACCTGAAAATGTGGAAGTGGCTGTGGTGGTGGAGATGGCCAGAGCCTGGAAGAGTGTTGGGAGGAGGACAAGAAAAGGCTGGAAAAGAAATGCAATTGTTTCAGATGATGCTGGTGAGGCTCAGAGAAGAGTGAAGAGAGACTTTCCCACTGGAGAGGAGGATGGACTTGGGAGAAAATCTCTTTCTGAAGTAACAACTTAAGAGTTTTTTTTTGTGGTGGTGGCAGTGGCTTTGTTTTGGACATCTTTTTCCTGGCAATTGTGGGGGGTTTTGGTGTCCACATAAAGTGGACCACATACCACAAAAAGGAAGGAAGGAAGCAAGCAAGGAAGGAAGGAGGGAAGAGGGGAAGGAAGGAAAAAAGATGCATCATGAGGAGTTCCCGTCGTGGCGCAGTGGTTAACGAATCCGACTAGGAACCATGAGGTTGCGGGTTCAGTCCCTGCCCTTGCTCAGTGGGTTAACGATCCGGTGTTGCCGTGAGCTGTGGTGTAGGTTGCAGACGCGGCTCGGATCCCGCGTTGCTGTGGCTCTGGCGTAGGCCGGTGGCTACAGCTCCGATTCAACCCCTAGCCTGGGAACCTCCATATGCCTCGGGAGCGGCCCAAGAAATAGCAACAACAACAACAACAAAAAAAGACAAAAAAAAAAAGATGCATCATGAAAAAATACTGGGAGTGTTAGAAATGCTCCCAGTGAGGCCTTAGGAGTGAATCAAGAATGGTGGCAAGGCTGTCCTTGCTGTAAAGTGGCAGAAAACCTGGCTGAGCCGTGTTCCAGTATGGGTGGAAACCGGAACTAGGAAAATGAACCTGGATGATTAGCTAAGGAGATTTTTAAGCAGTGTTAATGGTACAGCCTGGTTTCTCCTTGCTGTTTATAGTAAATTAAGAGGAGAAAGAAACTGAGGAAAGAACTGGTAAGCAAAAAAGAACCAGAACTCGAAGATTTAGAAAATGCCTGGTGTGTCCTTTCTGCAAAAGATGAGAAAGGCTTTTTCTGGAGAGAGTTCAAAGGTATGGCTCGCATCCCAGTCAATCCATTGGCTGGGAGGCCTGCAGGCTCCCTGCTTCCTGGGTTCCAGAGCAGGGAGCTCCCGAAGACTGTTCTCGGACCTGGAAACACGGGGCTTCATTCTCGCTGGCACCTGCAGCCCCCTTATTCCGTCCACTTTCTCCCTTGTGGAATGAGAGTCTCTCCCCTGACAGTCCTGACACTGTATTTTGGAAGCAGGTAATTCACACAGAGAAACTCCATTCCAGGATGGACCATCCCTAAAGTCTCAGCCTTTCCTGACTTAGAGAATTTAGATGTGAATTGGGACTTAGAGGTGACGCTGGAATGGGCTAAGACATTTGGGGGTGTTAGGAAGGGGTGAATATATTGCACGTGGGAAGGATATGGATTTTGAAGGCCACAGATAGTAGGATATTATGAGTTTTATCTGTTCCCCCAAAACATATGCTGAAATGCTAAGCCCTGGAACCTGTGAATGAGACTTTATTTGGAAACAGGGCCATTGCAGGTATAACCAAGTTAAACTGAGGTAACAAGGGATTCAGGTGGGCCCTAAGCCAAGGGCTGGTGTCCTTAGAAGAGGAAGAACAGGAGATACAGACACCCAGGGAAAAGGCCATGGGAAGACAGAGGCAAAGTATGGAACACAAGGATGCCAGAGGCTGCCAGGAGCTGGCAGAGGCACAGGACAGACTCTCCCATAAAGCCTCTAGAAGAAACCATCCCTGCTGACACCTTCGTTTTGGGCTTCTGATCTTCTAAACTGTGAGAGAATAAATTTCCGTTGTCTTAAGCCCCTAGTTTGTGGTAATATGTTATAGCAGCTGCAGGAATTGAACACAGGTTTTGGTGTTGCCCCACTGAATGCTGGGGTCAGACAAGCAGGGAGCCCAGAGCACCGGTAGAGAGGTGAATGAGAGGACAGTCACAGTGGGGGAAAGGGAGACGATGGAGGAGCCTGCAGCACTGTCAACATCACACCAAGCACCCCCCCACCCCACAGGGAGGGTGCTGTGGCTGCCCCCACCTGAAAGCTGCCAAGGGATGTGTCCCAGTCTTGATGCCTCCTGCCCTTGTACAGTGGCCTCAGCGACAGGGCACGTATGTTCTTGGGGAGCCACCAACTGTCTTTACTGCAAGTGTGCTGTCACTCAGACAGACCCACAGCTGTGAAGATGGCGCAAGCAGGTTCAGGGCTGAGGGACCTGGTGTGGAAGGCCAAGGGATTCAGCCCTCGCCCTCGTGTGATGCACACAGTGAGGGACTGTGAGGTGCCTGGGAAGGTGAATGCCCTGGAGTGGTCCCCATACTCTGGCCCGCCTCTCAGGGCCTTGTCACCGCTCTGAGGATGTTGAGGATGATAACTGCCAAGGAAGCTGCAGCCTCTGTGCATCCATCCAGAGCACCAGCCCACCCTACTGCAGGCCACATGGGCTGTCCCCACTAACTGGCTTCACCAGTCTTCCTGCCTTCAGTCAGATGGGAGACACTCCCACAACAATTAGCTCTGCTCTCTTGTCTAGTCTCTCCCTGCTTAAATGCTACTAGAGCCTATGGACTCCCACTGTTCTCGGTGTGCTGTGGCTGTGAGCTCCTTGCCTGCCCAGGCCCCAGGTCCCCCACCTCCAGCTGCCTGGCGCAGAGCCTCCTCAATGTCCCTGAATACACCTGTGGGTGCATGCTCACCCCTCTGCCAGAAATGCCCTGCCACTCTTCCCTCCTTCCTTGCCAAGTCACACTGCTTGGTGTGCTGGAGGTGCTCGAACAGGCAGGGTTGGATCTGACATGGCCACCTGGTGGGGTGGAAGGTCTAAAAGCCACCAGGTCCCCACAGTCTGCACATCCAGAGTAACAGACCTGGAAGGCTCTCCAGGCTGTGGTATGAGAAACTCAGCCAGCTTCTCCCACAGCCTGGGCAGACTACAGTTTCCCAACCCACAACAGGAACAATCTCCTGTCATGAGCACTGGGGCTGATGAAGAATGCATGGGGCCCTTGCAGGTCTGCAGGGAGGGCTTGTGGGCAGGGCAACCTTCACCTGGCACACAGCCAACTACCAAGGGCTCAGCTCAAATAAGCTCCCACAGGCCACCATGGGGTCTGCTCACCCCAAGGTGAGCACCTCCCCCCAGGTGAGCCTGAGAGGAGCAGCCCTAATGATGCACAGTGACAGGGAACACCAGCGGCCTAGCCTCAGCAGGCCACAGGGTAGACAGAAAAGGTGGGCATGTGAGGTCTCATTTCAGCTCCTCCTGTAGATCCTCCCTCACTGACTCCCCTCTCTCCTGGGGGCTGAAGAAAGCTGAGTCAAACCCTGCTCCCTGGGAGGAATCAGCACTTCCTTGTGGGGTCCATTCCCACTGGACCCAATGGGCACCCCCAGCTCCTCCTCCCCTGGGGGGTTCCCCTGACCTCCCTCCGACCCTTGCTGTTTCCTCCACCCACCTAGGGCCCCTCCTCTTGCCTCTGGGCTGTCAGCCCATGTGACAATCCTCCCCACCTCCTGGCTCTGGGGCCAGGTGTCCTGTCCCAGCCTGTTCACCCCACGCTGCAGAGCCTACCTGGAGCCTGGTGCTGCTGCTCCTGACCCAACACTTCAGCTTGTCACCAAACACCTGGCTTTCTTTCAGAAGCTCCTGGTGGCTCCAGATGTGACCATAGCAGGAAACAAACTTTTCCTGGCTCAGAGCCAGGATACGGGAGATGATGGTAAGACTTCTGCTGGGACATCTCTGTCACTCACTCCTAGGCCTGTGCAGAGCCTGACAGGTACAGAGTCCCCCAGGACAGCAAGACCAGGGTCCACTGGGACAGGCAGATTTCCTAGGGCCACTGGGCAGATGATGCTGACACCCCTCAACTCACAGTCCCGCTTCTCAAGGCAGTCCTCAACCACCTCCTCCTCCCAAGGCAAATCCACGGAAGGCCCTGGCTTTTACAAAGGACCTGACTCTGCCTTCAGCCAGCCGTGGCCTCACTCAGCTCCTTGGGTCTCTGCTTTTCCATCTGTGAAATGGGGCCCAAGGCCATGTCCCAGGACAACGGCTGGCCTGGCCTGTCCACAGACACTGCGGAGGTCAGGACCCAGTGAACTCAGGCATGCGGCCAAACCTTCTGCACCTTGGTTTTCCCACCTGATGAGAGAGGTAACTGGATGCCCACAGGGTCACCAAGGAGACAAGTTACAGGGTACCTGGAACTGTCACAAATGCTGAGCATATTTCATCATGTTTCATCTCATGATGGAGGCCACAAGTTCCTCCGGGAGAGGTGGCCACGGAGAGGGAGGGGATGAACCCCTAAAAGGGTTATCACAAGGCAGAAGGATGGGGGTCGGGGTGGAGGTCAGAGGGCACAGCACATGGACGGCGGCAGGACCAGGCATCCACAGGAAGATGCCCTCCTGGGGAAGGGGCACCTCTTGTGGCAACTGTACAAAGCCAAGGCAGGTACAGGCTCGCGCTTATCCAGGACAGTGCTCGGTGTTGTGCCCTCATGATTCAGGCTTCTCCACCATGTCCAAGCCTTGGCCTGAGCCTCTTGCAAGATGTGGGATGGCCATGGAGGAGCTGAACCCAGCAACTTGGGCAGAAGTGGCAGGGCCAGGACTAGCAGAAGAGTGACTTGAGTGGAACAGGAGCAGAGTACAGACAGAGCCAGCAAAGGTGGGGACACTGACCAGGGCTCTAGCCCGAGAAGGCAGTGATGGAGAACCTTCACCCCAACCTGGCATGGTTCCACACAGCCTGCCCTCAGTGACTAGGGGAACACAGGTGGGGCCCCAGGAGAAAGACGCAGTGCTGAGCACATAAGGGGTGGGGGGGAGTGGCAGGCTTCTTCCTGAAGCACTAACAGGAATAGCAGGAACCCTGGCCCCACTAGACCTGTTCTTTAATAGCAGCATGTGGGACTGGCTGAGCTCATTTCCTGAAGCTGGGAGTCAGCAAGTCCCCCGCCACTCTCCTAACAGGCACCTCTTCTGGAAGAGGGAAGTGGTGGAACGAGTCTGGGCTGCACAGAGTACCCGCAGTGTCTCTTCTTGGAAAAGGTGCTTATTAGCTGGCAATGAGGCTAGTCTCCCCCTTGGGTGGTCAAACCTACAGCTCTGAGCACATCCCCCCACCCCCTGCCTCAACAAGAATGCTCTCGTGGGAGGAAATGAGATCATGCCCTCCCTTGGGATCCAAACCAAGTTCCCCTCAGACCCACAAGCCTTAACAACCTCTGATCCTAAACCAGGGTGGGTGACTGCTCCCCACTGCTGCCAGCCCCCAGGCTCTGCCCCAAGCCTTGTCAGTGTCCCCTCCTAGCCCTGTGGGACCCTGACCGTCACACACCCTCACAGTGCCAACCTCAGAGCTGACCACCATTCAGACCCATCTGCCTTTCTAGTCACCTGCCTCTGCCCTGCTAGGTGAACAGAGGCTAGAGTGTCTCCTGACAGCTGAGAACAAGGTTTCCTGCCCTTCCTGATGAGAACCTCGTGGCTCTGATGACCAGGGACCCCAAGGCCATGGCCAAGGCTACAGCTCATGAAGACTTCTGGTTATGCCTGCTCCCCTGTTGCTGTCTCGCCCCATTTTGGGAACGGTGGCCCAGTCTCCCACCCTCTCAGAGGGCCCTGGCTGCCTGCCCTCCCCTCTGCACCTGCCCAGGCCTCTTGTGGCCAGACTCCATCAGAGGCCAAGCTGATCCTAGGCACTGTCAGTGGTGGCCCCTTCTGACTTTGTTGTCATGAGCTGGCAGGTGAACACCAATTCTGTTGTTCACATGAGGAACCCAACTGGTGGGTGGCCCTGCCCCCAGGGCACACTGGGGCTGGTTTTCCCACCCACAGTTCCACTGGTTACCTCCTTCAGCTCCTGGGCCACTGAGGCCAGACGCTCGTTCTCTGACTGTGTGTTGGCAAGCACGTTGCGCAGCTGCTTCAGCTCCGTCTGCAGCTCCAGCACCTTGCGCACATAATACTGCTCCTTGGAAGCTGACTCCTGGATCAGACTCTCCTCCCGGCTCTCGCCATCCGCAGCCACCTTCTTATGGTTCGTGTGGGCCTGTCCAAATGCCTGCAGCAGATGAGATGCTCTTCAGAGGGGGCCTGGAGGCACCCGGCAGCCAGGCACTGGGGTGAAGGGAACGGGGGCTGGGCAGCCAGAAGTACGAGCTACATGAGGGCCATGAGGCTACAGAAGAATTGGGGGTGGGGCTAATGAGGGGCCAAGGTGGGACAGGGTGGAGGGAGCGGCTGGAGGAACTGGGGCAAGGTAAGGATAGGAGGTCCCAGCTACCATCTCTATCAGTGTCACCACCAGTGGCAGAGAGGTCCCTGTCCTGGGACCGGGCAGGGAAGCCCCCAGGACTAGGGTGGGTCTGGGCCCCCCTCCAGATTTGGAAACCAAGGAAAGTGGCTTTCCCCTGCCTGATCCTGACCCCCCCCCCATTCACCCATCCTGGGAGACACGTGTGCCTGGGGAAGCCTGGGAAGGTGGGAGCTCACCTGGTGCAAGTGAGGCAACAGGAGTGTGAACCAGAACACTCAGAACCAGCCAACAGGTCCCCACATGTGTCCTAGTCAGGACCTCCTGCCCACCTGGGCACAGAGCTAAAAATGCCAGAGGGGAGAGCCACCATCCCCAAACACAGCAAAGGATTTAGGCTCTAAGACCAAAGGAGCATGTGGCTGAGGCTCAGGGAGGAGCCCCCATGGGCAGTACAACCAGAATTGATGCTGGCCTGCCCAAGTCCATGTCCCAGCCCCAGCTCGCTCAGACCTGCATTGTGTTTTGTCCCCCAGGTACTGTACTCCCTAGAAAGCACCTTTGCTTCTCTTTAGCCTCCCATCCCACACCATGACAGTCGCCAGGACACCACCCACGTGGGCCTGTGGTGTGTGTCCTCCCCTGGGGCCCCCTTCCCACTGGCCACCCTACACAAACCTCTGGGGGGAAACCTTGTCTATTTACAGGGCTCCTAGCTCACAGAAGGAAAATGAAATTGAGAGAGGGCTACTAAAGAGGAAAGAAATCGATGCCTTTATTTCTTGAGAGAAATAGGAATATTTTCATTCACTTACTACTTAATATGAAGTCTAGGAATTCAGTCCAAGAAAACAACTGGGAAAATGTGCAAAGCTGTATATAAGGATGTTATTGAGTAGAACTGTTTATAATATAAAAAAATCAAAATGTAGGAGTTCCCACTGGGACATGGTGGGTTAAGAATTAAACTTTGGAGGTTCAGGTTGATGCAAAGATGCAGGTTTAGTCCCTGGCCCAGGAACTTCCATATACCAAGGGTGCGGCCATTAGGAAAAAAAAAATCAAAATGCAGAAAGTGACTTGTTTCTCTGTTGGCAGAGAACTGGCTAAATAAAGCAGGTAATCTGCTCTCCCTCCCAAGGGTGGGTCTTGTTCATCTGCCCCGAGGTACTAACAAGCCGCTGTGTGAAGACACTGGTGTCTTTTCAAGTCAAGCCAGCAAAGCTCTATGATTTCTGTTGCTATCCTCCTCCTCCTCCACCTGGAACCAGGAAATACCGAAGCACAAATGTGTGCCAATGCAGGACCTGCCCCATCCTGGAGGGTAGCTGCACACTCGTCCTGGGCATGCCAGAACCTGCTCAAGCACAGGGGGCAGGTGCACTGGAAAGCATCAGCCAGCTCACAGTAAGTCTCTCCAAACCTCCAGACAAGCCTAACTGCGTAAACAGAGCAGGGCATGCCCATGAATCTTTATAGCAGGAGCACGGGGCATCTCGTGAGGCACTGTGTCATCATCAGAGACTATCCTAAGGTGGGACAGCTAAACAGGTGTGCACGTGTATGTGCACGCATGCATGAACACACACAAGTCCAGGCTTGCAGGCCTTGGCTTGAATTGTCGCCTCGGCCCAGTCCCCAGCCTGGGGCCCATGAGCACCCAGGCAGCTTTTCAAAGACAGTGCACCTCCCCCTAAGACGAGACAGACACAGGGACTGGATATCCCTCCCACGTGGAAACTAAAAATATCTGGAAGGTTTATGTGATTAAGCAGTAGTTTTCAAGTCCCTGGACACCAGGGAGTGAGAGGCAGGGCACAGGTGAGCTCCATGATGCACCTATTCCTCTCAGAAGGAACTACAGTCACGGCGAAGAAAGAAAAACTTTGGCCTGGCAGACTCGTGAGAAGCAGGGAATGCTAGAAGACAGGGCAGAGAATGAGGCAGACCTTTGAACAGAGGAGCCCTCAGTTGTCCCAGGGACAGTCAGTGGAAGCCTGTGAGGAGCCAGGAAGCCAGAAAAGGGCCACCGAGAAGGACAAGGGAACAATCCTACTGCTAACACAGGCTGTAAGCAGCACTCGTGCCCACCAACCAGAGGGCAGCCCTGGTCCCCAGGCAGCAGGTAGAACAAGAACTGGGTCAATAAATGCTCTCTTGTCCCAACCAACAAAGCTTAAGGGCAAAACAAAGGATCAAACTATATCCCAGAACAAACACAAGAACTCACAAAGGAATAACAGCGCCATCTCTCAACACAGGGAAACCCACAACATGACACCCAATCACTGGGGACTTCCACAAGGACAAGGAGTGGTCAGAGTGATGCAGTGACAGAGCCAGGAGACAGGGCAGGACTGATTTCCACAGGCTCAGGAGGCCAAACACTGAATAGAGCACTGAATATGCCGAGCAACAACCAGGAAGATACAGAAGATGGAATTACAAGGTATGAGATGAAAGGGATATTGGACAGGATTAATGGCAAACTGCACAACACTGAAGAAAGCAGTAAGATACCCCAAAATGAAACACACAGAAAAAAGGACTAAAAAACCAAACAGAGTGAACAAGCTGTGGGAGCCCAACACACAGGTAGCTAGAGTCCCTAGGGGAAAGGAAGAGGTAAAGATTAAAAAAAAAAAAACCTTCAAGATGGAGTTCATGGCTCAGAGGAAACAAATCTGACTAGCATCCATGAGGACGCAGGTTCAATTCCTGGCCTCGTTCAGTGGGTTAAGGATCTGGCGTTGCCATGAGCTGTGGTGTAGACCACAGAGGTGGCTTGGATCTGGCACTGCTGTGGCTGTGGTGTAGGCCTGTGGCTACAGCTCCAATTCGACCCCTAGCCTGGGAACCTCCATATTCCACAGGCGCAGCCCTAAAAAGACCAAAACACACACATACACACGCACACCCAAACCTTCAAGAGATATTGGCTGAAATTTTTCTAACTCTGATGAAAATTATAAATCCACAAATATTAGCAGCCCATCAACCGTAAGCACAAGAAATATGAAGAAAATTGTACTAAACATTACAAAGTTGTTTAAAACCAGTAATGCAGAAAAAAGTACTAAAATCAGCCGGGGAAAAAGGATATGCTACTTATAGAAAAGCAAGCATAAGGATGACAGAGGATTCACAAGCCTGGAGGCAGTGGAGCAACATCTTGAAAAAAACAAAACATGGAGTTCCCATTGTGGCGCAGCAGAAACGAAGCTGACTAGAATCCATGAAAACGCAGGTCTGATCCCTGGCCTCGCTTAGTGGGTTAAGGG
This sequence comes from Phacochoerus africanus, assembly GCF_016906955.1. Lineage (NCBI taxonomy): Eukaryota > Metazoa > Chordata > Mammalia > Artiodactyla > Suidae > Phacochoerus > Phacochoerus africanus. Next base: position 564,329 of record NC_062548.1, read on the forward strand.
TCTAGTGTTGCCGTGAGCTGTGGTGTAGGTCACAGACTCGGCTTGGATCCCGCATTGCTGTGGCTGTGGTATAGGCCAGCAGCTACAGCTCCCATTAGAACCCTAGCCTGGGAACGTCCATATGCCATGAGTGCAGCCCTAAAAAGACAAAAACAAACAAACCAACCAAAACATAAAACTTAATTCACTGGAGCACTATGCCCAGTGAAAATTGTTCACTAACAGAGGTGAAATACATACAAAAGCTGTTAAGAAATTATCACCAGCTGATCTTTACTACAAAATGTTAAATAAAATCCTTCAGGAGAAGATAAACAATACCAGATGGAAATCTAGATTTACAAGGTGTGAAAAGCATCGGAAATGGTTATTCTGTGCATAAGTGTAAAAAAAGACTTGTTCTTCTTTAAATCCCCTTAAAAGATAATTAAGATATCCCATGCAAATCCCTGCCAAAATTCCAATGGCATTTCTTTTCCTTTTTCTTTTGCAGAAATGGAAATCCATACAGAACTGCAAGGGGCCTAGATCAGCTAAAACAATACTGAAAAAGAACAAAGTGGGAGGAATCAAATTCTCGAATTCAAGACTTAATATGAGGCTAAAGTGATCAAAATACTGCGGTAGTGGCATAAGGATAGACGATACAGACTAATAGAACAGAAGAGTCAAAAATAAACCCTTGCATATTTGGTCAATTGATTTTTGACAAGGGTACAAAAATATTTCGGTGATAAAAGAGTAGTTTTTTAAGGAGTTCCCGTCATGGCACAGTGGTTAATGAATCTGACTAGGAACCATGAGGTTGAGGGTTCAATCCCTGGCCTCACTCAGTGGGTTAAGGATCTGGCGTTGCTATGAGCTATGGTGTAGGTCGCAGATGTCGCTCAGACCCTGCGTTGCTGTGGCTGTGGTGTAGGCTGGCAGCTATAGCTCTGATTGGAACCCTAGCCTGGGAACCTCCATATGCCACAGGTGCGGCCCTAAAAAGTAAAAAAAAAAAATTATGGAATTCCCTCGTGGCTTAATGGGTTAAAGATCCAGCGTTGTCACTGCTGTGGCTCTGGTTACAGCTGTGGTGCAGGTTTGACCCCTGGCCGGGGAACTTCTGCATTCTGCAGGTGCAGCCAAAAAAAAAAAAAAGATAAAACTGTACTTCATCAAAATTTTAAAAAATTGTGTATCAGGAGTTCCTGATACACTGAGCCACAGTGGTTAACAAATCCGACTCAAAACCGTGAGGTTGGGGATGTGATCCCTGGCCTTGCTCAGTGGATTAAGGATCTGGCGTTGCCATGAGCTGTGGTGTAGGTTGCAGACATGGCTTGGATCCCGTGTTGCTGTTGCTCTGGCGTAGGCCGGCAGCTACAGCTCCGATTCAACCCCTAGCCTGGGAACATCCATATGCGGTGGGAGCAGCCCAGGAAATGGCAAAAAGAAAAAAAAAAAAATTGTGTTTCAAAGGACACTATCAAGTGAAAAGACAACCTACACAATAGTAGAAAATATTTTCAAATTTTGTATTTGATAAGGGTCCAGTATCCAGAACATACAAAGAACCCCTATAGCTCAACAAATTAAAAAATTGCTAAAGGATTTATTTATTTATGTATTTTTTGCCTTTTTGTCTTTTTAGCGCCACACCCATGGCATATGGAAGTTCCCAGGCTACGGGTGGAATCAGAGCTGTAGCCGCCAGCCTATGCCACAGCCACAGCAACGCCATATCCGAGCCATGTCTTCAACCTACACCACAGTTCACGGTGAGGCCAGATCCTTAACCCACTGAGTGAGGCCAGGGATCGAACCCATGTCCTCATGGATGCTAGTCAGGTTCGTTAAATGCTGAGCCACAACAAGAACTCCAGATAAAGGATTTGATAGACATTTCTCCAAAGACAAATAACCAATCAGCTCATGAAAAGACACTCAACATCAGCAGAGGTTAGGGAAATGCAAGTCGAAATCACAACAAGCCACAGCCACTGTAGAAGCAATGTGGAGTTAGTCATGCTGTGAGCCACACAGAAGTCCCAAAATCACAATGAGATAGCACCTCACATCCACCTAGGATGGATGTAATTTTAAAATCTTTTTAAAAAAGAAAAGTAAGTGCTGGTGAAAGTATGGAAAAACTGGAACCCTCATACATTGCTAGTTGGGAATGCAGAAAAGTACAGCTGTTGTGGAAAATAGCCTGGCGTATCCCCAGAAACCTAAATATAGAATTATCATATGATTCTGCGATTCCACTCCTAGGCATAGACTAGAGAAAAATGAAACTTTACTTCCACACAAATCTTCATAATAGCCAGTAAGTGGAAACAACCCAAATGTCCACCAATTGATGAAGGGATAAATAAAATGTGATCTAGCCAAACAATGGAGCATTATTTGGTAATAAAAAGAAATGAATTACTAATGCATGGTATGACATGTATAAACTTTGAAAATATTCTATGTGAAAAGAGCTAGTCACAAAAGACCACATATTGCATGGCTCCATTTGTATGAATTGTCCAAAATAGGCAAATCTATAGAAATAAAAGGCATATCAATGGTTGCCCAAGGCTGCGGGTGGAGCTGGGAAATTAGAGAGGGTGACAGCTAAGGCGGTACTCTTTTGGGGCTACCCCAAATGTTCTAAAGTTGCCTGTGGTGACGGACACACAATTCTGTGAATATACTAAAAGCTGATGAATTGTACATTTCAAAGAAGTGAATTATATGATAAGTGAATAATTAAAGCTGTTAAAGTTGTTTTAAGAAGTGAAAGATTGAAAAAAGATAAACCATGCTAACCCTCATCAAAAGAAAGCTGGGATGGATTTATTAACATCAGATAAAGCAGACTTCAAAGCAAAGAATAACACCAGAGACAAAGAGGTTCATTTCATAATAATAAGTAGGTTAAGTCACAAAGAGAATTCTACAATTCTAAATGTTTATGTACCTAATAACAGAGCTTCAAAACGCAGGAAGCAAAAACTGAGATATCCAAAATTATAGTTGGGAGAGTTCAACACCCATCTCTCAATATTTCTCAGGACAAGTAGACAGAACATCAGTAAGGACACAGAGGACATGAACAACACTACTAACTTGACTTAACTGGCATGTGTAGAAACCCCCTGCCCAAGAGCAGCAGCACATACATTCTTTTCAAGGACACATGGACATTTACCCAGATAGACCATATTTTGGGCCATCAAACACGCCTCAAAAGGATTCAGGCCATTCAAAGTATGTGCTCTGACAAAAGGTAATTAAACAAGAAACAGTATGGAAATATCTCTAGAAAATCCCTAAATATTTGGCAGCTACCCAACATATGGGTCAAAGAAGAAATCAAAGAGAAACTAGAAAGTGTTTTTAATTGATGAAAATTAAATAAATGAATATTCCAATATATGGTATGCCACTAAAGCAAGGGCTTAAGAAGATATTTCTAGCACTAAATGACCATGTTGGGGGGGGGGGAACCCAATCAATTACCTCAGCTTCCATCTTAAAAACTAGACAAGGTTTGTGCACTAAGCTCAGGGTGCAGCTAAAAGCCCTGCAGAGTTAGGCCCTTTTATCAGATGAGGAGACAGAGGCTCACAGGCTGCGAGCCTAGGCCCCATGCATACGGCTTGTAAGAGCCCCAAGATCACTCCAGCTTACTATGCTTGGTCTTCTACAGACAACACTCCTCCTGCAGGCCTAGAGGGATGAAGACCCTTGAGTCTTGCCTGATGGCTTTCATGTTCCTCACCTCCATGTCCCAGACATGAGTTCATACAGAACTGAGACTCTATAAACCTCACTGGAACATGGTTTTAAGCTCTCCTTACAGGCTGCATTACTTAGGCTGTTTCTTATTTATGGCTAGGCTTTGGGTCCACATGGTATCTGACCAAAGTTTGGCCAGCCCCAGTCAGAAGCATCTGTTTTCAGCTGTGTGCTTGTGTATTCCTCATCCAGTTGTTCAAACAAACACCGGACAGATGGTGGACTAGGATACACAGTGTTATACCCTGCCTAAATCCCTCACTAACTCTCATCCTCTGGGGTGGGAGTGTAACTGGTACTATCACTTAGGAAAACTATTATCTACTAACATTAAACACACTCCTGTTCTATGACCCATGTGTGTTTATAAGAGCTTTGCTTTTTTTAGGGCCAAACCCGCAGCATATGGAAGTTCTCAGGCCAGGGGTCAAATCAGAGCTACAGCTGCTGGCCTACACCACAGCCACAGCAACGCAGCCAAATCCGAGCTGTATCTGCAACCTACACCGCAACTCACAGCAATACTGGATCCTTAACCCACTGAGAGAGGCCAAGGATAGAACCTGCATCCCCATGGATACTAGTCAGATTCATTTCTACTGTGCCACAATGGGAACTCCTACAGGAATATTATTTACAAAAAAAATCCAAGCCAGAAAGTTCCCAAGCTTTGTTAACAAAAGGAAAAATTGGGGAGTTCCCGTCGTGGCGCAGTGGTTAACGAATCCGACTAGAAACCATGAGGTTGCGGGTTCGGTCCCTGCCCTCGCTCAGTGGGTTAACGATCCGGCGTTGCCGTGAGCTGTGGTGTAGGTTGCAGACGAGGCTCGGATCCCGCGTTGCTGTGGCTCTGGCATAGGCCGGTGGCTACAGCTCCGATTCAACCCCTGGCCTGGGAACCTCCATATGCCGTGGGAGCGGCCCAAGAAATAGCAAAAAGACAAAAAAAAAAAGGAAAAATTATGATATAGTCACATGACAAAATACTACACAGAAATGAAAATAGAGATGAATCTCATATTATATTGGGTAAAAGAAGCCAGACACAAAAGAGATATACTGTGTGATTCCATTTATACATACAATCCCAAGAATAAGTAAAACTAAACTCTGCTGGTAGAAGTCAGAGCAGCAGTGACTCTTGGGCGGGGGCGGGGGGGGGGCGGCTTGAAAGGTGTTTCTGGAGCTGGAGATGTTCTGATTCGTGATCCAGGTGCTCATTATGTGGGCATGCTCAGCGTGTGAAAGTTCACACTTCTGATTTTTGCTCTATATGTCTTTCCTCTATAAAAAGTAAAAACAAAACTAAGAGTTCCTGTCATGGCTCAGTGGTTGGCGAACCCAACTAGCATCCATGAGGATGCGGGTTCAATCCCTGGTCTCGCCCAGTGGGTTAAGGATCTGGCATTGCCATGAGCTGTAGTGTAGGTCACAGAGGTGGCTTGGATCCCGCGTTGCTGTGGCTCTGGTGTAGGCCAGTGGCTATAGTCCCAATTCCACCCCTAGCCTGGGAACCTCCATATGCTGCAGATGTGGCCCTAAAAGACAAAAGAAAAAAGAAAAAAAAGTAGAAACAAACCTAGAAGAGTACATGAAATTAAAAGGAATGAAAAGGAAATAATGGAGTTCCCACTGTGGCTCAGCAGGTTAAGAACCTGACATAGTGTCCTAGAGCATGCAGGTTCAATCTTTGGCCTTGCTCAGTGGGTTAAGGATCTGGAATTGCCACAAGCTATGGCATGGGTTGCAGATGCGGCTCAGATTTGGCATTCCTATAGTTGTGGCGTAGGCCTGCAGCAGTGGCTCTAATTCAACCCCTATCCTAGGAACTTCCACATGCCACAAGTGTGGCCATATAAGAAGAAGAAGAAGAAAAAAGGAAATAATAATGATTAGAGTAGAAATCAATGAAATAGAAAAAATACAGATAAATTAATCAATGGTAAGTTCTTTGAAAAGATTACTCCAACCTTTAACCAGAATAACTGGGGCGGGGGAGATGGTGGGAAAGACACAGACGACCAGTATCGGGAACGAAAAGTGACAGCACCACAGACATTAAAACAATAATATGGCTTTATGTCAATAAATACAACACCCTAGATGAAATGGACAAATTCCTTGAAAGACATAAAAACTACCCAAGCCCACTCAAGAGGAAAAGGTTAACCTGTATAGTCCTATATCTACTAAAACAATTGAATGTGTAATTTTAAACCCCAGGGTGAACATCCTGGGCCCAGATGGCTTCACTGGTGAAGTCTACCAAACATTTAAGGAAGAAATAAATCCAACTGTACACAAATTCTTCCAGAAAACTGAAAAAGAGGGAATACTTTCCCACTTATTTATGAAGCCAGCATTACCCTGTAACCAAAACCAAAGACAGTACAAAAACCCACCAATCTGTAAAAAGTATAAGGAATCATGATACAGAAGTGAGGACTATTCTCCTGGGCACTCAGTCCATCTGTCTGAATTTCTTCTGATCAAAGTGTCCTTGTTCCCACCTCACACCATCCTGTGCAGGATTAAGTCTGTCTCAAAACCTGCCTTCCCATCCCAGGAAGTGCTCAGAGCAGTGAGATTTACCATATGACTGGGGTGTCCAGTGCGGACATGCATATCCTTGCCTCACTGCACACTTCCCAGGCCTGTGCCTATCAGAGTCGCCAAAAGTTCCGGGGCAGCTCGGGGATCCAGCTTCGGCCTCCACCCTAAGCCTGCCCACAAACTTCCCTGGCTGCTCTAAGGAAAGAAGGCAACATCCTCCTGGACCACAGCCTGACCAGTGCTCTGAAGCTTCCCAGGGCTAGTGAGCCCAGTTGTGAGCCTGGCCTTGCTTTACATACCTCCTGGATACCTAGAGCAAGGGCCAGACCCAGTGGGGCAGCCCAGTGTGCCAAATGGGGAAGGGGCCCAGGGCACACTTAGCTCAGGAAGAAGAGTTGCAGGGCTCAAGGGGCAAGATTTCAAAGCCAAGTGAGGTGGAAGAGGGGCCACAGCCCAGGGAGCGGTGTGAGCACAAGCCACCCAGGAGATCCTGGGCTCTCTGGGAAGCATCGGGAGCTGCTTTCTGAAAAGGAGGAGTTGGGAGATTAGAGATCACGGGGACAGCCTGGGCAGGAAGAGCCAGGTGGGGAGCAGAGGGACTGGCAGGGCACAGGATTCAGGCCTGGGGCTGTGCCAGTGATTCAGCGCACTGCCTGCTTTCTGTGGGGTGGGAACAGTGGCGAGGGCTCAGAGACTGCAGTGCTTACACACTTTGGTAAATGAGTCACACTAACTGCCCCCGCCCCCCGCCTCAAGTCTCACTTTGGGAGCCTTTAGAGACAAGACAGGATGGGTTCCTGTCACAAAGTTTAGGCTCTAGTTGTCCCCACCTGGCTGCCCAGTGCAGGCACCAATCTCCATATGTTGGCAATGATGTGCTGATGGCTGCACAGCATGGCGCAGGACACAGGGCACCCAGGGAGCAGGGCACACTGCAGATAGAGTGCTAGGCCCCCAACCTGTGGTTCCAACTAGGGGCACGGTGGGAGGAAGACACCCAGCTGACCACCAACCATTTACAAGGGTGGAGTCTTGGAAGGGACGGGATTCCCATGAGGACACTTAAGCAACAAACCAAACCTCTGCTTCCACCATGGGCTGGGACCCCCCCCCAACACACACACCCCAGTGCACAGGCAGCCCCCTCCTGCCTCAAGAAGAACCATCACCTCCATAGCCAGTACTTCTGACCAGCATCAACATGCTAAAAACTCCCTGAAAGCCCCTGGGAAGGAGGTGGCACATGGGAGACACGGGCCCAATGCTGTGCTATCCAGGACCAGGTTCAGGCCTCCACCAGGTACTCAGGCCTCCACTACCCCGACAAGATCCAGAGACAGAAGCAGGACAAAGAAGCAGAGATAACAATTACAAATAATGGGCTTTCACTGACACCTGATGAGAAGACTCCTAGACTGGGGGTCAGCACATGCGGCCCTGTGGGCTATGTCTGGTTCCAGCCTGGCTCTGCAACTAAAGTTGTACTGGATAACAACTAATGGGAAGCTGAATTGGGCTAGTGTGATGCTGAAGCCTCTGCCTTGAGTCCACAGGTGAAAGGCCTGGGGCTCAAGGTGCCCCAGTGGCCCACACAGGGGTCAGCAACCTGACAGGGACTGATAGCCAGGTGCCCATGGGGATTCTGTGGACTTAGCAGGCAAGTCCTCACACTTGCACTGCCTCTCTCTAAACTGCCTGGCTCAGGGCACAACCCCAGGACCCCTCAGACAGAGAAGATCCCTCCAGAGAAGACCTGGCTGCCACACAGGTTCTTTGGGTGGGACATCAAGGGCAGAGACAAGGACAGGCAGGAGGGAACACAGAGGCAAACAGGAAGACAGCCCAAGCTTCTCCACACTCTCAACATCAAAACCTGCATTTGTCAGGATTCCCCAGAGAAAGAGAACCAAGACAAAATACATAGACATAAGTAAGAGGAGACATGAGAGGAACTGGCTTAGGCAGTTACGGAGGCTGAGAAGTCCCACAGTCTACTGTCTGCAAGTCAGAGACTTGTGGCACAATCTAAGTACAAAAGCCTCAGGACTAGGAGCACAGATGTCTGGGGCAGAAGCAGCTCAAGCAGAGAGAGTGAATCCTCCCTTTCCCCACCACTCAACCTACAAATCAACTGGAACCTAAGGAATGATGAGGTGAACCTCTTGTGACCCTTCCAACTAAAGCGTGGACTCTGACGACCTCTGCCCCAATTCTATGCTGAATTCGTCTCCACCCAAGTCCCCTCATAAATTTGCTACTGGGGAGACACTGCTTTGGGAAGGATTCCTGGTGCTCCCCTTACTTGCTGCAAGTAATACACCCTTCCTTCTCCTGCTCTTTGGCTCTTTGGCTTGGCTGTGTCTTCTGGCATGACATCCACCAAGAGGTGAACCCAGCTTTTCAGATAACTATCTGATGTAGCAGGCACAACACAGGCCAATCAGGAGAACCAGACGACGCATTTCCAGGAGGTGAGGCGTCCTTCCTGGAAGCTGTGTCCACCATGAGGCTGAAATTTCTGGGCTGACCCAGCCCCACCCACCCAGAGCAACTCCCACCTCTTCGTGAAGGGCTACCAGCCTGAAGCAGGGTGGGGCATCCGGGAAGTTTCCAACTCCCACCAGCTGCCCACCCTGGCCCCTCTGTTGGGCTTCCTGCCTGATACTCTTCCTGGGACCAGGGGCTGTGAATGGTCATTAGGCTCCCACCCCAAACCACTGTCCTGGGCAGGTGTATAGGAAACCCCACAGGGTAGCTTCACAAGGGCCTTTCCAGGTAGCTTTCAGCACCTTTAGCAAGGGCATGCTTACTGAGTGTCTGGCCTCAGGCAGGTGCCAATAGTACCAGGACAGCAGATACTGTCATGCTCTGAGGACCCAATTCTATCCCAGCTGGAACCCCAAAGCCTGGCATCTGGGGGAACCACTTGAATGGACAGAATCACCCTCTCCCCTCAGCCCATCAATGGTCTTGATTACCAACTAGTGACTGTCAGCACCACATCCTCTCTATCCCCCAACCAGAGTGAGGAGCCCCTAAAGCAACCCTTGCTTCTTTTCTGGTTCAAAGTAGTGTCCCTACCAGAAGCTCACCCCAGGGAGCAGCCCCTCAGAGCAAGTGTGTGCTGAGAACCCCCAAGGGCAGGACACCAGTTTGGAGCAGAGCTGGGCCACCTGGCAGCTGGTGCTTAGGGAGGGAGGCTTCCCTCCAGTCACCACTCCACATGGTCACCATCTGCTGGCATACTTATGCCTGCTGGACCTACCAGCCCAGGCTCAGCCCCACCTCAGGCACAAAGCACTTACTAACCAGGAGAAATTTGTACTTGTCTGCTTCTGCCCAGAGGGAGGGAGGAGCAACCTTAGGAGCTGGCCTCCCTCCCAATCCTCACCCAGGGAGCCAGGCAGGGAGGAGAAACCAGTAACTCAAGTTCAATGCTGGCAGGTGCAGACAATACAACAGAGAGCAACTGGTTGATGAACCTCCCACCAAAGCTAGTACATACAAACCACAGGTCTTCGTCACTCCCTTGAGTCAAAGGGGCATGTGGGAACTCTGGGGACCAGGGATACGGGGTCACACTAGGACATTACCCTATGGCCAGCCCCCCTTGTGGGAGGCTGTAAGCTACTGGAAGCCACGTGTGCCTCATTAATCTAACATGGAGCTCAGGCCTAGGAAGTGGATACAGATAACAAGCTCTGTGATATTATTATGAGATAAAGATTTTACCGCATTAGGAGATTAAAGTCTATCAAAGGTTGATTAAACCTATCAACACTTAATTAGCTTAATTTCTCTGGCCAAAACAGCCTGGTACAAAATACTGTATAATGGTAGATAGACATGATAGAATGTGTCAATCAGGCAAAGAATAAATTGGGGTGTTTAGCAATATCCAAATAAGTCAGAATTAGCATCAATGTAGAGGAGACTCAACAGGGGGATGAAGAGCACATGCTTCCTTTCGAGGTAGAGTTTCTTCCTAAGGAAATGGTATTACAATGGGACAGGATGACATCATAGTAAGCTAAAAAAGCAAGATACCACATGTACATGTTGGGCATCATGGTAGAAGAAAATTTCAAAAGTATATTTCACAAGTGTTCTGTAACTCTAAAACTGTTCTAAAAACAGTTAAAAGCTATTAAAAATATATTAGCATGTGCTCAAACACATGGAAATTGATCTCTTTAAACAGTGTCAGTATAGGAGAGGGTATACAAAACAAACAACAGGGACCCCAATAAATGAAATACAGAAACATCTCTTATCAGAACTTGAGGATTCTGCCAAAGCAGTACTGTGCTGGGGGAGGGGCAACACTAAAAATACACACTAATGATAAAAAGAAACAGAAACTGAACAAAGTAATGAGGCAAAAGTCTTGCAAAGGGGAAGTGACAACAACCCAAAAGAAAAAAAAAAGTAAAAACCACTAAGTTAGTATATTTTCTCAACCCTAATGATTTCAATGATTTTATCCATATGTGAAGCACATGCCCCTAAATCAGGGAGCTGCAGGTCAGTCCCCCACTATCTATCCCCCTCCCCCGACACACACACACTCCCTAGAACTGTGAATGCTATGGCAGGGCCTGGGCTGAAACCCAGAACTTTTCTGTCCACTTTCATGTCCACTCACAGCACTCAAGACAGGATTGGGAGGGAGGTCACCTCAGGCTCAAAAGACACCCTGCTTTTGAAGGGGGTGGGGGGTGGGAGGTGGCGGTGTTCGAGGACACCTGTGCTGACTGTGTATGCAAAAACTCGGTTGAGGCCTCAGCAAACAGAACCCAAGAGTTCACCCTGAAAATCATTCACTTGCCCCAGAAACACAAAACCAGTGGCATTAATTTAACTCAGTTCAAAAATACTGATTTGGCACCTGCCTGGGATCAGGATAAGTAAGCATAGTAAATGGACCATACAGTGTGTCAGAAGGAGAACCACCGACCTTCCTGCCATAGAGAGATGAATGTTTGCAACGGAAGTAAGAATTTCATCTGCACTAAGATGCTTTCAACTCAAGCTTTAGAAAAATGGATGTGGTAACTTCCTTAATTTCATAGAAAGAACACCTATAGCCTAGACAGATTTAAAATGAGAGCCAACCTCACAAAGAGCAGAATACATTAATAAATAATGGACAAGTACTAGAGTCACTCCCCTTAAAAGGATGAGGCAAGAAAACCTTGCCCTACACTTCACAGAGACTGGAGGACAGAAAAAGAAGAAAGGATCAATTAGTTCTGTATTATTTGCATGTCATGATTTTATCCAGAAAATGCACTAAGAAATACTTCCAAAAAAGTCATTTAGAAATCTCCAATCCTCCTAATGAAATTAGGTTAGGAAAACATACTTTAAAAACAACGGCATTTATAACCTCAACACCAAAAAACATTAACCTTGAATATCAACTCAATCAGAAACATAAGACTTATTCAAAGAAAATGATAAATACACTAATGAGAAGGGCTGAATCCACTGGGAGAGTAAAGTGCCTAATCAGGTTGTCACTGGGAGCTCAGGTGCTGGGGTGCTGGGACCACCCAGGTATAAGGCTAACAGAAGTTGCCTCAAATCCTCTGGGACAACCTGAAAGTAACAGTGCAATTTATCCAGATGGTGTAGCAAGCAGAGAGACTCTCCAAAAGAAAAAAATGTTAAGAAAAAATTTAGGAGTTCCCGTCGTGGTGCAGTGGTTAGTGATCCGACTAGGAACCATGAGGTTGCGGGTTCGGTCCCTGCCCTTGCTCAGTGGGTTAACGATCCGGCGTTGCCGTGAGCTGTGGTGTAGGTCACAGACGCGGCTCAGATCCCTCGTTGCCGTGGCTCTGGCGTAGGCTGGTGGCTACAGCTCCAATTAGACCCCTAGCCTGGGAACCTCCATATGCCGCAGGAGCGGCCCAAAGAAATAGCAAAAAGACCAAAAAAAAAAAAAAGAAAGAAAAAATTTATACACCAAAACATTCCTCTATTTGATGGATACTGGGTTGTTTCCACACTTGAGCTATTAAGAATAATGCTGTTGGCGAGATAGTATTAAGATGGCTGAATAGCAGGACTAGAGCTCAACTTCTCTTCTAAAAACAACAAAATTCACAATTAAAGACTGAGCATTCTTAACCCAAAGGGACTGGAAACCTTAAAAAAAGATATCCTACTCCAGAAGAAAAAGAGGAGGACACATCAAGAGGTAGGAGGGGTGATTTCACGATATAAACAACCCCATACCTCCTGGGTGGGAAGCCCCACAGACTGGAAACTAACTGGTTCACAGAGACGCACCTACGGGAGTGAGAGTTCTGAGCCACACATCAAACTCTCATGTGTAGGGATCTGGCATGGGGAGAAAGAGTCCCTGCAGCATCTGGCATTGAAGGCCAGTGGAGCTTGTGCACAGGAGCTCCATGGGACTGGTGGAAATGGAGACCCCATTCTTAAAAGGCGCACACAGACTTTCACGTACACTGGGTCCCAGGGCAAAGCAAAGACTTCATGGGAATCAGGGTCAAACCTGACTGCAGTTCTTGGAGGACATCCTGGGAAAACAGGGGTGAACATGGCTTGTTGTGAGGGAAGGACATTGAAAGCAAAGCTCTCGAGAATATTCAGGACCATGCCTTTCTCTGGAGGTGGCCATTTTGGGAAAATCTGGCCCCACCTGTCAATCAGCTGCTGAGAAGCCCCAGGGCAAACAACAACCCAGGTGGGATCACAGCCCCACCCCTCAGTAAAAAGGCTGCCTAAAGGCCACCAAGGAACACAGCCCCACCTCTAATCCCACCCAGAGACAAAGCCCCACCCACCATAGGGATAGGAATCAGCTCCACCTACCAGTGGGGAGGCAACAGTCCTTCCCACCAGGAAACCTACAGCAAGCCCCCATACTGACTTCAGCCACAAGGGGGGGCAGACCCCAGAAGTAAGAGAGGCTACAACTCTATTATCTGTCCAAAGGTCACCACAACAAAAACCTATAAAAATGAAAAGACAGAGAACTATAACTCAGATGAGGGAGAAAGGAAAAACCCCAGAAAATCAGCTAAGTGATCAGGAGATTCCCAGCCTCCAGGAAAAAGACTTTAGACTGTTGATGCTGAAGATGATGCAAGACATTGGAAATAAACTGAAGGCAAAGATGGATAACTTACAGGAAACACTGACCAAAGAGATACAAGATATAAAACTTAAACAAGAAGAGATGCTAAATATAATAACTGAAATAAAAAATTCATTAGAAGCAGCTAACAGCAGAATACAGGAGGCAGAAGAACGAATAAGTGAGGTGGAGGACAGATTAGTGGAAATTACGGATGCGGAACAGAAGAGAGAAAAAAAGACTGAAAAGAAATGAAGGGAGTCTCAAAGAACTCTGGAACAACGTTAAACACACCAACATCCATATTATAGGGGTGCCAGAAGGAGAAGAGAGAGAGAAGGAGACAGAAAAAATATTCCAAGGGCTAATAGCTTAAAACTTCCCTAACATGGGGAAGGAATCACTCACTCAAATCTAGGAAGCACAACGAGTACCATATAAAATAAACCCAAGGAGGAATACACCGAGACACATATTAATCAAACTGACCAAAATTAAAGACAAAGAGAAAAATCTTGGAAGCAGATAGGGAAAAGAAAAAAAGAACATACAAGGGAACCCCAATAAGGTTATCGGCAGATTTTTCAGCAGAAGCTCTGCAGGCCAGAAAAGAGTGGCATGACATACTTAACGTGATGAAAGGAAAAAACCTCCAACCAAGATTACTCTACCCAGCGTGGCTCTCATTCAGATTTGAAGGAGAAATCAAAAGCTTCACAGATAAGCAAAAGCTGAGAGAATTCAGCAACACTAAACCAGCCTTAGAACAAATACTAAAGGAACTTCTCTAGGCAGAAAAGAACAAGAGAAGAAGGAAAGAAAAAAGAGCAGCAAAACAAATCCAAAGTAATTAATAAAATGGCAATAAGAACATACATATCAATAATTACCTTAAGAGTCAATGGACTAAACGCCCCAACCAAAAGACACAGACTGGCTGAATGGACACAAAAACAAGATCCATATATATGCTGTCTTCAAGAGACCCACTTCACTTCTAGGGACACATACAAATTGAAAGTGGGAGGATGGAAGAAAATATTCCATGCACACAGATCAAAAGAAAGCTGGAGTAGCAATATTCATATCAGACAAAACAGACTTTAAAATTAAGAATACTTTAAGGGACAAAGAAGGACATTACATAATGATCAAAGGATCAATCCAAGAAGATGATATAACAATTTTAAATATCTACGCACCCAACACAGGTTCACCACAATATATAAAGCAAATGCTAACACCTTAAAAGGACAAATCGACAATAACATAGTAATAGTGGGGGACTTTAACACCCCACTTACAGCACTGGACAGATCATCCAGACAGAAAATCAAAGGAAACACAGGCCCTCAATGAGCATTAAACCAGAGGGACTTAATAGATATTTATAGGACATTCCATCCAAAAGCAACAGAATACACATTCTTCTCAAGTGCACATGGAACATTCTCTAAGACTGATCACATTCTGGGCTACAAATCCAACACTGGTAACTTCAAGAAAATTAATATCATATCAAGCATCTTTTCCGACCACAATGCTATATGACTGGAAATCAACAACAGGAAAAAAAATACAAAAAACACAAACAACATGGAGACTAAACAACATGCTACCAAACAACCAATGGATCACTGAAGAAATCAGAGGAAATTTAAAAATGCCTAGCAGAAAATGACAACGAAGATACGACACTCCAAAACCCTGTGGATGCAGCAAAACCTCTGCTAAGAGGAAAGTTTATAGCCGTACAAGCCCACCTCAGGAAACAAGAAAAAGCCCAAATAACATGCTAATAACTTTACATCTAAGGCAGCTCGAGAGAGAAGAACAGACAAGACCTAAAGTTAGTAGAAGGAAAGAAATCATAAAGATCAGAGCAGAAATCAATGAAATAGAAACGAAGAAAACCATAGAAAAGATCAATGAAACAAAAAGATGGTTCTTTGAAAAGATCAACAAAATTGATAAACCCTTAGCCAGACTTATCAAGAAAAAAAAAGAGAGAGGACTCAAATCAGTAAAACTAGAAATGAAAAAGGAGAAGTAGCAACAGACATCACAGAAACACAAAGGATCATAAGAGACTACCATACGCAACTATATGCCAACAAAACGGAAAACCTAGAAGAAGTGGACAAACTCTTAGAAAGGTACAATCTTCCAAGACTAAACCAAGATGAAATAGAAAAGATGAACGGACCCATCACACAAACTGAAATGGAAACTGTGATTAAAAAACTTCCAACAAACAAAAGTCCAGGACCAGATGGCTTCACAGGCAAATTCTATCAAACATTTAGAGAAGAGCTAACACCTCTCCTTCTGAAACTGTTTCAAAAAATTGCAGAGGAAGGGATACTCCCAAACTCATTCTATGAGGCCACCATCACCCTGATACCAAAACCTCACAAAGATCCCACAAAAAAAGAAAACTACAGGCCAATTTCACTGATGAACATCAATGCAAAAATCCTCAACAAAATACTAGCAAACCACAGCAATCAGAGAAGTAAAAGAGATAAAGGAATCCAAATTGCAAAGGAAGAAGTAAAACTATCACTATTTGCAGATGACATGACACTCTACCTAGAGAATCCTAAAGACTCTACCAGAAACCTGTTAGAGCTCATCCATGAATTCCGCAAAGTCGCAGGATACAAAATTAATACACAGCAATCGGCGGCATGTTTATATACTAACAATGAAAGAGCAGAAAGAGAAATTAGGGAGCCAATCCCGTTTACCATCGCATCCAAAAGAATAAAATACCTAGGACTAAACCTACCTAAAGAAACAAGACCTGTACTCTGAAAACTGTAAGACACTGATGGAAGAAATCAAAGATGACACAAAGAGATGGAAAGACATACCATGCTCTTGGATTGGAAGAGTCAATAGCATCAAATGACTCTACTACCCAAGGCAATCTACAGATTCAATGCAATCCCTACCAAATCACCAAGGTCATTTTTCACAGAACGTGAATAAAATATCTTAAAGGGTGTTGGAAGCACAAAGACCCAGAATAGCCAAAGACATCCTGAAAAAGAAAAATGGAGCTGGAGGAATCAGGCTCCCTCACTCAGACTATATGACAAAGCAACAGTCAACAAAACCGTATGGTACTGGCACAGAGACAGAAATATAGATCAGTGCAACAGGATAGAAAGCCCAGAATTCAACCCACGCACCTACGGCCAACTCACCTATGACAAAGGACGCAAGGATATACAATGGAGAAAGGACAGCTTGTCCAATAAGTGGTGCTGGGAAAACTGGACAGACACATGGGAAAGAATGAAATTAGAACACTCCCTAACACCAAACACAAAAGTAACCTCAAAAATGGATTAAAGACCTAGATATAAGACCAGACACTATCAAACTCCTAGAGGAAAACATAGGCCAAACCCTCTCTGACATAAACAACAGCAACATCTTCTCAGATCCACCGCTTAGAGTATCGACAATAAAAACAAAAATAAACAAATGGGACCTAATCAAACTTCAAAGTTTCTGCACAGCAAAGGAAACCCTAAACAACACAAAAAGACAACCCACAGAGGGGGAGAAAATCTGTGCAAATGAATCGACTGACAAGGGATTCATCTCCAAAATTTATAAACACCTTCTGCAGCTCCATACCAAAAAAACAAACAACCCCATCCAAAATGGGCAGAAGATCTAAACAGACAATTCTCCAAAAGAAGGACACACAGATGGCCAAAAAACACATGCAAAGATGTTCAACATCACTCATTCTTAGAGAGATGCAAATCAAAACCACGATGAGGTACCACCTCACACCAGCCAGAATGGCCATCATCCAAAAGTCTACAAACAAAAGTGCTGGAGAGGGTGTGGAGGGAAAGGAACCTTATTACACTCTTGGTGGGACTGTAAATTGGTGCAACCCCTGTGGAAAGCAGTATGGAGATTTCTGAGAAAACTAAACATAGAACGACCATTTGATGCAGCCATCCCACTCCTGGGCATCTATCCAGAGAAAACCATGACTCGCAAAGACACATGTACTCCGATGATCACTGCAGCACTATTTTCAATAGCCAAGACATGGAAACAACCTAAATGTCCATTGACAGAGGAGTGGATCCAGAAGATGTGGCACATATACACAGCAGAATATTACTCAGCCATAAAAAGGAACGAAATACCAGCATTTTTTGCAACATGGATGGACCTAGAAACTATCATGCTAAGTGAAGTCAGCCGTACAATGAGACACCAACATCAAATGCTTTCACGGACATGTGGAATCTGAAAAACGGACAGACTGAATTTCTTTGCAGAACAGTTGCTGACTCACAAACATTGAAAAACTTATGGTCTCCAGAGGAGACAATTTGGGGGGTGGGGGGATGTGCTTGGGTTATGGGATGGAAATCCTTGAAATCAGATTGTTATGATCATTATACAACTGCAGATGTGATAAATTCATTTGAATAATAAAAAAAACCCTAATCTAGTAAAGAAAAAAAAAGAATAATGCTTTTGTGAACAGGACAAGTTTTGGTGTGGACACATGTTTTCAATTCCCTGGGTATACATGTAGGAGTGAGCTGACGTGTCACTCATATAGGTGGTAACTCTATGTCTGACACTTTGAGGAACTGCCCAACTGTTTGTCAAGCAGCACACCATTTTCTATTCCGGCGTGGGTTCTGATTTCTCTACATCCTTGTTGATACTTGTTATTGTTGGTCTTTTGATTTTAGTCATCCTAATAAGTGTTAAGGTCTCCTTCTACTTAAAAAAAAAAGAATGTAATATTAGTAACAATAATAGCTACCATTTTTATTATTATTATTTTTTGTTTTGCTTTTTAGGGCTGTACTTGCTGCACATGTAGGTTTCCAGGCTAGGGGTCTAATTGGAGCTACAGCTGCGAGCCATAGCCACAGCCATATCCACACCAGATCCAAGCCTATACCACAGCTCACAGCAATGCCAGATCCTTAACCCAATGCGCAAGGCCAGGGATTGAACCCGCAACATCATGGTTCCTAGTCGGATTCGTTTCCACTGAGGGAGAAGGGAACTCCATAGCTACCACTCTTAAAATTCTCCTTAAATGTGTTATTTCACTTAATGCCCATTGCAAAGTTCTCAGGAGAATTCTAGTTCCCACTTTATGGAGGAAGAAACTAAGGGTCCAAGAAGCTGAGGCTGTATCAAATGCCTCCGCTATCCTGGGCAGAGGCACAGCTGAAACTCTGGTCTATCCTATTCCCTCACACTGGCTCCTTCTGCTGCACCAGTGTCAGAAATACGGCAAGAGGGCAGGAGGATCCATGTTCAGAATATATCAAGACCTCTGATACACCAGGAAGAAAAAAGTAGACAACCCACAGAAAAACTGGTTAAGGTCCTGAGCAACTCTTCAGACAAGGGTCTCTAAATAGCCAGTCAACACAGGAAAAGTCCGCGGGGAAATGCAAACTAGCACCAGGCCGGCAACTAGGACACATGGATCAGAAAGGCCGGAATTTAACACAGTCATTGCTCACCCTGGGTACTGTCGACATGCACACTCACAGAGGCACAGAGTCTGACAGCCCCAACCTGGGTAAGGAAGCATGTGTATCCATATGGAATCCTACTGGCCATGAATGCCAATGATCTGCAAATTCAAGCAACAGCATCTACAGATACAAAATGCTGAGTGAACACGCCTAACCCAAGTGCCGTGGGACTGCCTACAGTAAGCTGAAAATGGGCAAGATCAATTCATGGGGCAGAGTCTGAACCATTACCCCTGGATAAACATCAGAGAACAGCCCCTAGGAGGCTGACAACACGCTCTCCGCTCCATCTGCAGAGCTATATGGAGACATCAAGCCGTGCAATTATGATTTGTGTGCTTTTGTATTTCTTACACTCCAATAACAACTAATTTTAAAAGAGTACGGTAGGACAATTTCAAAACTCTCGCAAATAGGGTTTAAAAATAGAAATCATATCTCAGAAAGTACACAAATAAAATGATTTCTGAAAGTGAATACTGAAATACAACCAAATCATTAAAGAGGATGCATTATCTGAAAAGTCATCTAAATGCACAACACAGGAGAAGTGAGACACTCCTTAGCTACCACTCCTGGTGATGAGAAAGAACAGAAGCAGGACACAGATGTGTCCAGGGATAGTTGCAAGCACTTAAAAGTTTGTGTGTTTTACTGCATATAATTACAGTCATATGGTTGACAAAAATCAAACCAAATGGACCCCAGGTCTGAATATACCCCAGAGAAACCAATTACTCATTACTAATGAAATCAGAGACACAGTGAGATATCACCTTTTCATAAATGCACTTCAGCAAAAACTTGATATGAGAATGCTAGGTCCAGTCAGGAAAAGCGACCAAAAAAAAAAAAAAAGATTTTAGGCTTACTCTAGGCCATACACCTCTGATCACCCCACACAGGCACACAGCCTTGCCAGCAACTGGAGAGAAGCAAGTTACAACAGCTACAAAGTACCAGTTTGGGCAGGACAGAGGAGGGGGAGAGGGGCATAACAGGAGCTAGAGCTGGCAATCAACAAGGATGTATCCAGGACCCATATTCCAGAGAAAGACCTTGAGACACGGCACCCAGAAACAGAGTGGCTCCAAGGCCCACCTCCCAGGGCCCCCCTTTCAGTTCTGATCGGGTCCAGGGAGGAAACAAAACAGCTGTGAGAGGCCCAGGAGAGTAGGCCTGAGCACTTCACAGTCTGAGCCAACAAGAGCAGCAGGGACCTCCTTTTTGAGAACAAGCAACTCCACATGGCTTCCCAGGTGGAACTGCCGGAAAAGGCAGGAAAGAGGCCTAATAGCTTGGAAGGCAGAACCAGCACCTGGACCTGTGATTTTGCTATTCAGCTGCCCACTTCTAAGAATCAAATCAGGAGCCGGAAATGTCCCTTCCCAGGTGCAGGCCCACCTGCCAGTCAGCTCCGCCAGTCTCAAGCCTGGAATGTGGAATGTTCCAGCTTACTGGGGCAGTGCTTGTTAATCCTCAGATCTGGCTGAGACTGGTTATGCTGGTCCCTGTTTCCACTTCACACGACTTAAGGAGATTATCTCCTTCCTGGCACAGCCCTGCCACTCTCATGCACTGGGTAAATGCAGGGGCAGAGCCCACAGAGGAGCTGGCCTTTTTGCTAGGGGACTCAGGGTGGCCATCTGTGCCTTTCTGTCCTGGACAAAGGGAGGTAGGTTCTGTTCATGGGGATCACCCAGGCATCTGAGAGCACAGGCTCACACAGAATACCCTTGCACTTGGGTGTTCACAATAGCCATGCTCCTGAGAGCCAGACACAGGTGACCCTGACATCCTCCAGGGAAGGTGTTGGTGACTTAGGCACCACTACTCCGAGAGAAAAACAACTCACAGCTCTGATGCCTTTCAGAGGAGACAGACAAAAGGCCACCTTAGTGCTGCCCATCAATACACAGGTCTAGAACAAAACCCACTCACTCACTGCAGCAGAAGGCCAGCAGGGATGTCTCGGATGGGGTGGGCTGGAAGGCACGTGAGGATGACTCTCAGGCAGGGCAGCCAAAGGAGCGCAAACAACTCTGTGTCTTGTGATAGGTAAATGATGCCCCAATTTAAAAATGGCAGCTGATCACACACAGAATCAGCTGGGCAGCAGCCAGAGTTGTCACTCTAGAAATGTCTGTGAGAGGCGGGCCTGAACAATGCAAACAACCGCAGGAAGAGGGGCTCAGCTCTGTCTCACAGTGAATCAATCACCCCAATTCCAACGGTGGGTGGGACTAAACTGGTGAGGAAGAGCAGCTTCCAGGAAGGGAAACCACAGGGTTGGGGGGGCCCCAAGCTCCCACACAAGGACAGAACCCTCTGGAGGGCCGGAGAGAGTCCTGTAACATCCCTGTTAGGTCCCCATCAGGCCAGATCTCAGAGCCAGGGTGTCACTAGGGGTCAAGGGGAGCACTCAGGGCAGTCAGCCCCAGGGACAACAGGGGGCAGGCAAGAAAAGTGCCAGGGGCTATCCTGAGACCTTCCACCTTCTCCACAAAATGCCACCCTAGGGCCAGTGTTCTGTCACTTCAGTTCACAGTCACAGAGAGTTGGCCTCAGGGGTGGCAGGGCTCAAACCCTCAGGATACATAGTGCAGGTCAGGGGAGTGGGGATGAGGTAGCTTCACACACAGGGAAGGTGAGCCTGGCTTGTGGTAACAAGCAGTGGTGCACCTAGAGCACCCCAGGTCTGACACTGAGTCTGTGCCTCCTCAGTGGGGCACAGGGCTGGAGTGGGCAAGCCCATGCCTGGCAAGTACTGGCACTCAGCACACCTATGCAGGCTGACTGGAGGATGGGGAGGATATGAGACACTGCAGGTGGGTGATAGGCCCAAGCAGAGGCAGGTGGATAGGGACAGGTAGTGAATGGACAGGTAGTAGGGGTGCTGGGTGAGGCTTGGGCTTTCCAGACAGGAAGGCAGGCCCTGCAGGCAGCTCCTCTATACTTCTCCTCCCCAGCCACCAGAAAACACCCCCCACCCCCGCCCCAGTGACTTGATGGCAGAAATGCCTCTTCGGCTCACCCCTCTACCTGGATCTGCCTGTGGCTCATGCACACCTCCAGAGAGGGGTGTTTTTTTCCAGGCCCAGCCCAGGGCAACTGGTGACCCCTGACCTGGCTGTGGGAAGCAAACACAGAGGTAAGCCTACCCATAAGCACATGGGCATGGCCAAAGGCATTCCTGGGCCCCCACTGTGCACCAAGACAGAGAGGGTTCAGACCCTTAGCAGAAGCTGCAGTGACAGGATGGGTTTCTCAAACTCATCTTCCCACTGGAATCCTTCTGGAAGGATGAATACTCCTGATGCCCATGACCCTCTCTGAAACTATTTTGATCCTTCTAGGTGTGGCCGATGCAGTGGAATTTCTGAAAGCTCCCAGGTTGACCCTGGCATGCAGGAAACTTGATACACCACATTGGTTCTGCAAAAGCTTCCACTGGAACCCAAGTCAGCTGAGAAACCAGAAACAGACCTGTTCCCCATGCAGGCCCTCATAGACATGCAAACCCACCCAAAAGCTCCACAAGAGACCTCAGCTCACCACCCTCAGCCAGCTCTTCCCATCCGCTCTCACCTTCCATCTCAAGAAGGACATACTTCAGAACCACTTCCCTCTTTCCTAGCTCACAGGTTTCCTGAGCAGACAGGTGGTGGCAGGTGTGCTCCAGGCCCTTAGGCATTTTTGGAGGCAGTCTGGGAAGGCTTGGCTACCACCCAAAGGAAAGAGAGGTGGGTGTGAATCTCATTTGACCTTTACAACAGCCATGCAAAGAAGAATTTTTTTTTTGCCTTTTTTTTGTTTTTGTCTTTTTAGGACTGTACCCGCAGCATACGAAGGTTCCCAGGCCAGGGGTCGAATTGGAGATATAGTCACCAGCCCACGCCACAGCCACAGCAACTCAGGATCCCGAGCCTCGTCTGCAACCGACACCACAGCTCAAGGCAACGCCAGATCCTTAACCTGCTGAGTGAGACCAGGGATCAAACCAGGGTCCTCAAGGATGTAGTCCAGTTCATTAACGGCTGAGCCATGACAGCAACTTCAAAGAAGCAATTTTTCACTCAGATTTCACAGGTGAGCAAAACCAAGGCTTAGCAAATTCAGATGATCTCCCAGGGGGTACTACAGAGCTTCTCATACCAAAAGGCACTCTTCTTCTTTGCAGCAAAGTGGTTCCCAGAGCTGGGATGTCCAGGGAAGGGTAGGTGTGCTGGATATGGTGGGGTAAGGGGTGGAGCTGGGCTCCAAGGAGCCCGCTGGCCTCAGCTGGCAGGAGGGCAGGGAGGAGCCCAGGAAGGCTACACAGATCCCCCCTGCAGGAGAAGGTGGGGACCTCCTGGGCTGGGGGCTCTTCCTGGGAACTGACATGGGAACAGAGGCTACAGGCACACCCGCACACACCCTACCCAGCAGACAAGTCTCATGCATTAGATGAACATGCCAAGGGCCCATCCCTGTTGACATCTGTCCTCCACTGGCCTGGCCTGCCCTTCCTGCTGTGTGGCTTTTGGCTTCAGTTTTCCAGCAGAGCACCTGCACATTGGCTTTAGGGATCAGGAGAACTGCACCCAAGGGCTGGTGCCCACACAGGGATCACTCCCATCCCCCACGTCTGTCCCATCCTCCCATATCCATCCTATCAACAACCACAAACCCCAGCTGCCCTGGGCAGCATCCAAATACTAAGCTGCTTTTAGAAAACTGGGAATCCACTCTTGGGCAGGAGGGATTTAGCCAGAATCAGGCACCATTTAGAGAAGATTACACCCTAATTGCCCCAGTGTCAGCAGACAGGCTTCTAGCCAGCTGAGCCCTGGAGCTGGTGGCAGTCCCCACAGACCCTGGCACCTGTGTCCAAAGACACAGAGGCCAATCCTGGGGCCTGGGGACAAGCCCTTGTCTTTTGTGGCAGCTGGCTGCGTGACACAAACCTCCATTCAGCAGCCTGCAGTCAGGGCAACTATCCAGCTCCCATCTGTCCTAAGCCTCAGAAGACATTTGGTGAGCAGAACAGCCAGGACTGCACTGGGCTGGAAAACCAGGAGAGTGGACGGGGGTTTCTTACTTCATCTCTAATCTCAGCATGTGTTCTCATATTATCAGCCCCATTTAGGAAGGGATATCCACAGAGCCTCATAATCAGCAAGTGGCCAGAGGCTCAATAGTAAATGAGGCTGTGTCCCTGCAAGGATCCAGAGTTCTGCAGCTTTGGGGACAAGAGTGGAACCTACGGGACTATAGGCATGGGCTACAATGATGATTCAATGCTCACATCTGCCCTAAGAGGCTCTGGAAGGTAGACGGGCCTGTTGGCAGCTGCAGCCAGGGTGAGAGAAAGGGTCTCAGGAGCAAAGTTGTCCCTATGTCTGGCAGTCTGTCACAGTCTCCTGAGGGGCCAATGCGATAGCACGTGCCATGAGGGACTCCCATGACCCAAAGAACCAAGGATACTGCACTGCCCATGAAAAGAGGTGAGAACCTGAGGCTCAGGTGGGTGGGTGGGACCCTATACTGAAGCCAGGTATCCGGTCTCCCAGCCTCGCCCCCCTAACACTCCTGATTCATCCTGGATGCCCTTGTATAAGCTGCTCGGGGCCATTTCTTAGCCCAATCACAACAGCACCAACATTGCTGCAAGTTGCGGCAGTCACCACGCAAACCGCAGCCAAAGAAAGTGTCAAGTCAGGACCTGAGCCTCTGGCCCAGGCACGCTGTCTCCCCAAAGCCTCACAGGCTCCTCTGGGTCCTGAAACAGGGATGTGTTCCAGACGTCAACCAGTACAGGCACAAAGGAGGTGAGACACTGATCCCAAGAGAACATTCTGGAAAAGAGGTGTGCTTGGCAATGAAAGACTGTGGGAGATGCAGACGTGGCCAGCCAGACATGTGGAACACCACCCACACCACCCATAAATCCACTTCAGGTCCCTACAGACCTGTCCCAAAGGTGGTCAAGAGGAGGAGCGGGCATGGGGAAAAGCTAGGCGGGCATCTCCAGGGTGGAATCTGGCACTAGAACAGAGGACGGACCAGACCTAGAGTCCTGGTAGGCTGGAAAGGGGCTCACAGAGGATGTGAATACCTGAAATAATAGTGAAGGCACCTGAAGCCCAAATGGGTATGCATCTGTCACTTTCAGAGGGACCTAGCAACTGGCCCCTGCCTGTGCAGCAGGCAGCTAGTGAACGCCCAAGGAGGATTTAATCCTAGGTCGAAGCAGTAGCTGAGTCCACACCCCTCCGCTAACTGCTGCCTAGGTCAAATGCATAAGGCTAGTAAGTTAAGCTGCTCTCCAGGTGGTTTCCCAGGAGTAAAGCCAACTCTGACTGAGCTGCCCAAACAGAAGGTCCTGTAGACCACCTCAAAAACAGGGACACAAAGACACAGAGGAGTGTCATACTCATCTTCCATCAAAAATCTAACCAACTGGGAGTTCCAATTGTGGCTCAGCAATAACAAACCCAACTATTATCCATGAGGATGCACGTTCAATCCCTGGCTCACCCAGTAGGTTAAGGATCCAGCATTGCCATGAGTGTGGTACAGAATGCAGACCCAAGTTCAATCCTGCATTGCTGTGGCTGTGGCGTAGGCCAGCAGCTGCAGCTCTGATTTGACCCCTAGCCTGGGAACTTCCATATGTCCCAGGGAGGACCTAAAAGGACAAAAAAGCAAAAAACAAACAAACAAAAAATAAGCAACTGTACTAGCAATTTTTCTTTTTAACCATAAGCATTCTATTACTTTTTCTCAAGAGTGGGAAAAAAAAAAGGGGACTACATTGGTTGATAATGACCAGGACCAACCCTGCCACCCCAGAGCTCAAGACCTGGGCCAGCAGACCCCAGGCAGGTGTACTGAGCCACACACCAAAACCCACAGAGCTTAAAGAGAAGAATCATCATTAACACATAAAATGTTAGAAACCTAATAAAATAAAATTAAAAGTCACAAAAAATCAAGAGAGCAGGGTATTGGAAAAAGGATAACTGCATATGTCAATGGGACAGTACAGAGCTCCCAGGAATGGACTTCCACATATTTAGCAACTGATCTTTGACAAAGGAGCAAAAGCAATTTCACAAAGTCTCTTCAAAAAATGGCACTGGGGAGTTCCTGTCGTGGCGCAGTGGTTAACGAATCTGACTAGGAACCATGAGGTTGCGGGTTCGATCCCTGCCCTTGCTCAGTGGGTTAACGATCCGGTGTTGCCGTCAGCTGTGGTGTAGGTTGCAGACGTGGCTCGGATCCCGCGTTGCTGTGGCTCTGGCGTAGGCCGGTTTAGACCCCTAGCCTGGGAACCTCCATATGCCGCGGGAGCGGCCCAAGAAATAGCAAAAAAAAAAGACAAAACAAATAAACAAACAAACAAACAAAAAAATGGCACTGGAACTGTACATCCACACGCGAAAAAAATGAATCTGGAAACAGATCATATACATCTCACAAATACCAACCTGAAATGAACTACAGACATAAACATAAAATGCAAAACTGTAAAACCTCTAGATAAAAAACATGGGAAAAGAATCTATACGACCTTATATTTGGTGATGATGATCTTAACATGAAAGCAAAATGGTGCTGAAATTTAAAACTCTGCTGTGAAAGACACTGCTGAGGAAATGAAAAGAACCTACAGACTAGGAGAAATTAATCACCAAGTAGGACTCGTAACCAAAATGGATAAGGAACTCTCAGAGTTCCCACTGTGGCGCGGTGGGTTAAAAATCCAACTGCAGCAGCTTTAGTCGCTGAGGAGGTGCGGGTTTGACCCCTGGGCCGATGTAGTGGCTTAAAGGACACAGCTGCAGCTCAGGTTCTACCCTTGGCCCAGGAACTTCCATATGCCAACGATGTGGCCATTAAAAAAAAAAAAAAAGAAAAGAACTCTCAAAACTCAACAATAAGGAAACAAACAATTCAATTTTAAAAT
Organism: Phacochoerus africanus; assembly: GCF_016906955.1. Lineage (NCBI taxonomy): Eukaryota > Metazoa > Chordata > Mammalia > Artiodactyla > Suidae > Phacochoerus > Phacochoerus africanus. The sequence continues at coordinate 591,264 of NC_062548.1, forward strand.
GAGCAAAAGAACAGAACAGACACCTCACCAAAGAGGATATACAGACAGCAAACAAATACATGAAAACACATTCCGCACTATGTGTCAGCAGAGAAATGCAAACAAGAACAATGAGATGCCCACTGAAATGACTAAAACCCAAAACACTGACAACGCCAAATGCTGGTGAGGATGTGGAGCAACAGGAACTCTTATTCACTGCTGGCAGAAATAGAGAATGGTGCAGTCACTTTGCAAGACAGTTCGGCAGTTTCTTACAAAACTAAACATACTCTTACCCTATGATCCAGCAAGTGCCCCCTCTTTGATGTCTACCTAAAGGAGTTAAAAAGTTATGTCCACTCAAAACCTGCACATGGATGTTTTATAGCAGCTTTTCTAATAATCACCCCAAACTGGAAGCAACCGGGATGCCCCAGTGTGAATGGATACACAAACTGTGGTACATCCAATGAAATATTATTCTGTGATTTAAAAAAAAAAAAATAGTTTAAAAAGAACTATCAGGCCATGAAAAGACCTGAATCTTAAACATACGCTGCTAAGTGAAAGAAACCAGTCTGAAAAGCCTACATATTATGTGATTCCAATTATGTGACACTCTAGAAAGACAAAACTATGGAGAAAGTAACAATAGTGGTTGCCAGGAGTTCGTTGGGGCGGGGGGGGGGGGGGGCGTGTTGACTAGGTAAAGCACAGGGGATTTTTCTAATGCAATGAAACAATTTTGTATGATACTGTAATGGTGGATAAATGACACTACACATTTGTCAAAACCTTCATGACTTTACAGTATAAAGAGTGAAACTTTTTTTTTTTTGTCTTTTTGCCATTTCTTGGGCCGCTCCCTCGGCATATGGAGTTTCCCAGGCTAGGGGTCAAATCGGAGCTGTAGCCACCGGCCTACACTACAGCCACAGCAACTCGGGATCCGAGCTGCATCTGTGACCTACACCACAGCTCATGGCAACACCAGATCCTTAACCCAATGAGCAAGGCCAGGGATCAAACCCGAAACCTCATGGTTCCTAGTTGGATTCGTTAACCACTGCGCCATGATGGGAACTCCTAAAGAGTGAAACTTAATGAAAAAATTTTTAGGAGTTCCCATCGTGGCACAGCAGAAACGAATCTGACTAGGAACCATGAGGTTGCAGGTTCAATCACTGGCCTCGTTCAGTGGGTTAAGGATCCAGCATTGCTGTGAGCTATGGTGTAGGTCACAAACGAGGCTCAGATCTGGCATTGCTGTGGTTCTGGTGTAGGCTGGCAGCAACAGCTCCGATTACACCCCTAGCCCGGGAACCTCCATATGCCCCAGGTGAGGACCTAAAAAGACAAAAGACTAAAAAAAAAAAAAAAAGAAAGAAATTAAAAAAAAAATCTTTTAGGTCAGGAGATCCTAGGATGGAACGCAGAATATGGCAAAACAATCTAACTGCATTACAGATGGATGAAACCACCTCACTGAACGGGAGAGCAAATAAGGTATTTGCTTAAGTAACATACTGGAAGGAGAGCAAATAAGGTATTTGCTTAAGTAACGTACTGGAAGTCAGTTCTTAAGACCAAAGTCAAAAAGAACAACACATAAGCACTATACTCTACTTGATAAATTATTTCCCAAGGGGGTATAGGTCAACAGTTCTGACACTACTGTGAGGCCTGTTAGAATGAATCGATTATGTGGCTATGGGGGATGGGGAAGCCAGGTGTTTCACTAGTGGAGGGAAGTAACAGGTATGCAAGGGGAGGTGGGGGAATTACCCTTGTGCCTCAGTGGTTAAGAACCTGACCACTATCCATGAGGATGCAGGTTTGATCCCTTGTCCTGCTCAGTGGGTTAAGGAGCCTGGTTAAGGATCTGACGTGGCTGCGAGCTGTGGTATAGGTGACAGACTCAGCTCAGATCCTATGTTGCTGTGGCATAGGCTGGCAGCTGCAGCTCCGATTTGACCCCTAGCGTGGGAACTTACATATGCTGTGGGTGTAGCCCTTAAAAAGCAAAAAAAAAAAAAAAAAAAAAAAGTCAGCAAGGGGAGCTGGTGGGAATGATCTATGTGGTGATAAATCAGAGCTGGAGACATCAGTAGGAACTCATGTCCAGCTTAATATACACACAGGTACATACAGGGGCTACATCTAGAAATGTTCATAGATGTGTGTGTATACGCATTCGTCTCCTGGCTCTGTTGTCTGAGTTGTCTGAGAGGGCCTAGAAGAAGTGACATGCCACCAGCAACAAAAACCCAGATCCTGGCTTCTAATACCATTCTTGGATAAAGGGAACCAGAGCTCCTTGGAGAAGGACTGGGGCAGGGAATACACAGGATGAATCTAAAAACCTTGTAGCACAGGAAGGAGAATCAGAAGTAAACAATCACAATGATGGGTGTGTCGAAGGGGTACAGGAGCCAAATGAAAAAGCTGCTGGAGCCAAAGCTGGAAAAAGCTGAGCAACAAAATAAAGCAGTACTGAATCATAACCCAAATATAAAATAAACATCCATGAGCCCATACCCATATAAACAAATGAACAAATAATTGGGAAGAGACAAATCTCTCATGCAGAAAAATTCCAAATAATGTATGTGGATGCTCCCCCTCAAGGAGGTGAGCATGAGACCTCCCCCAACATACACACACACTCCTTACCAGTTTGCTTTTTTCTTTTTTTTAGGGCCGAACCTGCAGCAAATGGAAGTTTCAAGGCTAGGGGTTGAATCAGAGTTGTAGCTGCTGGCTTAATTCACAGCCACAGCAACTTGGAATCCAAGCTGAGTCTGCAACCTACACCACAGCTCACAGTAATGCCAGATCCTTAACCCACTGAGCAAGGCCAGGGATCGAACCTGCGTCTTCATGGATACTGGTTGGGTTCATAACCAGCTGAGCCACAACAGGAACTCCCAGCTGCACACAGTGTGAGAAGGGTAAAAGAAAGAACACCTTGAAGTTGAGATGCCAGACAAATATCTCAGCCAGGGGATCTGAAGTGGTTTTCTTTTTTTCCCCCAATTAACAAGAAAAGGCAGTTTTCCAAGGATTAGGTAGTTTAAAAACACACAAAATGCTGCAATATATGGCACTTTATCTTGACGAAGCCCTGATGCCTGCCTGTGGGTATGCTGTGTCCAGTGGGGGAAAGTGGGGCTTCTGAAATGAGACAAAGCCGCTGCAGAGGCAGGTAGGAGAGTCACTGATTACAGGCTCTGTGTTCACCTGGTATTTAATGAGCATAAAACTGCTCATACATAAATACTAAACTTTGATTATGCTCACATTGTTCCCTCAAATATCAATCACTCTGGGAAAAAAATGTGCATTTTCAAAAAGAGTGTTAATGGCAGAACAGACTGGTCACAGAAGAAATAAATCAAATCCTGAGACATTCTTTCTCCCTTACCACTCTGGCCAAGATGACAAAACCAGACAACACTAAGTGCCGGTGAGAATGCTGACTTGCTTTAAGCTGCTGTGGGAGTCTGCCCTCACCTAAACCGAGTTGAACATCCACAATCCCAGGCTCTGCAACAGGCAATGGGTAATATTAGGCACAGCCTCAGGTTCACGACTGCAAACAGCCCACCTGGCGGCACCTCCCAAGGGCCTGCATTCCCTCTGACTGCCCTGGGTCAGGAATCTCTCAGGGTGAGGGACAAGCCTGGACCCCTGCAGAGCATGTAGGGTGAGATGTGAGGGGGAAGGCCAAGGGAGGGCACCCCAGGAGAATGAAGAACGGAGTCCTAGGCTTGCCCTGACACTGCCGCTGAGGGAGAATCTGGTCCACTGCCAGGGCTTCAGGGGTGTGCTGGCCTAAAACAAGGAAACTGAGGCCCAGGGAGGGCAGCACTCAGGATCTCATCAAGTCTTGCTAGCAGTCAGTGTGGGATGTCAGTTCTTACTTTGAACCCCAGTGTCCCCAGTTAAAGCACTGGGACAAAGACAGCTTCCTTCTCCTGGTTCAGAGCAAGCAGGGCACCTCTCACCATCAGTCAGGACACCTCTCACCATCAGTCAGACTTGCCAGTGACCATGAGCCCTGGTGGGCAAAGTAGGCACAATAAAGGCTGGTCTAACAAATGAACTGGGTGGGTAACCATGATCCAGCAGTTCAAGGGCCAGGCCATGCATCAGCTGAAGGTAGCACTCCGGCCAATTTCTTTAAAGAGAAAAAATAGGAGTTCCCATCATGGCCCAGCCGAAACGAATCTGACTAGGAACCATGAGGTGGCGGGTTCAATCCCTGGCTTCGCTCAATGGGTTAAGGATCTGGCATTGCCATGAGCTGTGATGTAGGTCACAGACTCGGCTCGGATCCCACATCGCTGTGGTTGTGGTGTAGGCCAGCAGCTACAGGTCCAGTTAGAACCCTAGTCTGGGAACCTCCATATGCTGCGGGTGCAGCCCTAAAAAAAAGGAAAAAGACAGACAAGAGTGGGGTGCTCTGCCAGCTCTTGGCCAGAGAGGGCAGCTCCAGGTTGCCAGCAGGGAGGCAGGATGGGTGCCTCAGGACGGTCACAGGAAGTTCTGTAAAGCAATGGAACCTTGGGCCAGGTGCTCCAAGTGAACCCTGCTTGGCTCCCAGTGCAAAAAGAGCAACCATAAGTTACTGTGAGATGGGGAAATCTAAATGCTAACTGGACAGGAGATGACATTTAGGAATAGTTAATTTTGTTAGGTGTAAAAATTAATCTGTGATTATGTGTTATTAAAAAAAAAAAAAAAAAGAGCTTGGGAGTTTCCATCGTGGCTCAGTGGTTAACGAACCCGACTAGGAACCATGAGGTTGTGGGTTTGATCCCTGGCCTTGCTCAGTGGGTTAAGGATCTGGCTTTGCCATGAGCTGTGGTATAGGTTGCAGACGCAGGTCAGATCCCACGTTGCTGTGGCTATCGTGTAGGCCAGTGGCTACGGTTCCGACTTGACCAGTAGCCTAGGAACTTCCAGATGCCGCAGGAGCAGCCTGAGAAATGGCAAAAAAGACCAAAAAAAAAAAAAACAGAGCTCATTTTCTCAGCACAACACACTGACGTATTTATAGAAAGAAGAAGGCACACTCTGGAGGCTGCTAAAGCTGGAGCTGCCAAAGTGGGCAGGAAAACATACAGGTCAATTATGCTATTCTCTGTGTTCTGGTTATGCTTAAAACTTCCCCTGAAGATAGAAGCCCTTTAGGAAAGGGACAATGCAGAAAAACTGCCTTAAAAAGGCAAACCCGATGGAAAGCCTATAAAATTGGATTGTGACGATCACTCTACAACTATAAATGTAATAAATTCATTGAGTAGTTAAAAAAAAAAGGCAAACCCATAAAACTCAAACTACAATTATTTTACACGGTACAACAATAGATTGGAAGTGCACAGCGCCCTCTAAACCCATGGAAACCTCCAAGTCTTTGTGGTCTAGAATTAACCTGCTTTTCTGTAACTCAGATGGTAACACCAAACTGTGTCTTTAAAAAAAACTATTATAAGGAGTTCCCATCGTGGCTCAGTGGTTAACAAATCCGACTAGGAACCATGAGGTTGTGGGTTCGACCCCTGAGCTTGCTCAGTGGGTTAAAGATTAGGCGTTGCCGTGAGCTGTGGTGTAGGTTGCAAATGCGACTTGGATCCTGCATTGCTGTGGCTCTGGTGTAGGCCAGCAGCTACAGCTCCAATTAGACCCCTAGCCTAGGAACCTCCATATGCCACGGGAGCAGCCCTAGAAAAGGCAAAAAGACAAAAACAAAAACAAACCATTATAAGATGTTCAAAACACTTTCTTCTTTTTTTGTAGTATCATATGTGTGTCACATACATACACAAGAAGAAAAAAGCTGGCAAGTAGAAATACCCAGTAATTCCCCATACATACTTCACAACTCCTACAGAGACCTGCTCATTTCTACTTTTTGATGTTCCTAAAACGAATGAATGGTTTTTCAAAACATATTAAGCTCTAAAGAAGCCAGACCTCAATCCTCCTTCATGCCAGCACCTGCCTGAGCCTGGCAGCCCATCCCACCATGTGTCCCTGAGACCTGTCCTGCTCCCACAACCCCCGCTGTCCGTTCTCTTCCCATGGCAGAGCAGGGCTGGGACAGAGGGTTTTGATGCCCAAGACAGCAGCTGCACAGCCACACTGTACCCTCTCTTGTTCTGGGGGACACCTCAAGGGGCCAGACACCAAACACCAGACAATATGGGATTCATCAGAGCCTGCAGGGTCCTGGCCAGCCCCCGCCTACTAGCCACCTTCACGTCACTGTCTAAGAAGAAACCAGGAGTTCCTTGGTAGCTCAGTGGGTTAAGGATCTGGTATTGCCACTGCTATGGTTCTGGTTACTGCTCTGGCAAAGATGTGATCCCTGGCCTGGCAACTTCTGCATGCCAAGGGTATGGAAAAAAAAGAAACCAAATCTTTCTTTACCTTTGACATGTGCAGTGCCCCTTTTACCAGTGTATAGATGTAGAGAAGCGGGTCTGATTAAGGGGTGGCTGCCCCAAACTGACAAGGGTAAGTTCCTCCTTCACAGAAGGGGGTCAGGGTCCCTGAAGTGGGAAGGCCCAGCAGAAGCCTGTGTCTACCTGGCCCTGGCTCTCTCTGAGGCAGCTACTCAGACCCGGGGCCTCAGCCACCATGTGCCCATGTGCACTAGGTACACCAGCCTGATCCTCAGGGCAGAGGCACTCCTCCAGGGCCACACAGCTCCAAAGGGCCCAGGCTGGGTCCAGTTGCTCCCCTAGAACCAGAGAGTGACAACAACGGCTCTGGTCAGAACAGGAAGCGCCTCCTTGCCTATCCAGGCAGCGCCACACTCATGCCTGGCCTCCCTCATGCACCAGTTGTGGAAAGGCAGCTCTTTCACAGCGCCCAGGCCACACATCCGAAGCCACACCCGAGAACACTGATGTACACAGCTGCTTGCTCCTCTGCTCCAAGTTCTAGGGTGGTCCAGATGAGCATAATCCTTACAGGATTTAGCCAAATCAGGACTTTTCCTGCTCTAAAGCAAACACTTGATGAGACTGGGCCTTGCAGAGGCCTCCTCCTCCACAGGTGCCTGCCCTCTTGGGGAAGAACGCCTAGGCTCACAGCCTTGAGTGGAACTTCTCTGTGCCTCAGTTTCCCCAGAAACAGACATAACAAAGTGGTGACCCTAAGGGCTGGTGGGAGGACTTCAGGAGTTGGTGGGGCATGGGGAGACTAGGGCAGGAGCAGCTCCCCCACAGGGGTGAGGCCTGAGGGGCACTCCTTAACAACCCCCGCCCCCCCCCACTGCCCCATGAGCTAGCTCCTGGCAGTGACTTCTACAAAGGTATGGACAGGAATCTGGTGTCCAACGGCCACTTCCAGCTCGGTCTGAGCTACAGGACCTTCCTCAGTCACTTACACCCATCCTGACCTTAGCTGCCCCATCCACTGAGAGAGGAGACTACAAGAGGGATGGGAATGAGGGAGGGAAGAAGACAGAGCAGCTGCTCCCCCCAGCTCTGCCACAGTTCTTCAGGAGGCTGCTGAGCCTGCACATGGGAGGGATATCCGGAGGTTGGGAGCTGGCTTAGGCAAGTCCAGAGGTGGCGACCAGAGGAGGCTTTGAAAAGCGTCCAGTCCTTTAAGGGCAGGCGGGGATTTCAAGATCCAAGAATGGCAGGGTGAGGACAGTAAAAGCAACCAGGACAAGGGGGAACAGGCTGAGCCAGGCCAGAGGCCCCAGGCAGCAGGCTCAGGCCACCCTCTGGGAGACACAGTGGGGCCACGCCAAACCTCAAAAGAACAAGGAACAGAGACAAGGTGACTACAGAGACAGCAGGGAGGGGATCCAGGCCTGGGTGAGATGGAGGGAAGGAGCTGATGACACCAGCTAGCAGACACTTATTGAGTAAGCACTTACTATATATCCTGGGCACCAGTCCCAGCCTGTGAGAGGCTGCAGCTCACCAAATTCCACCTGCACAGATAAGACCCCAAACCAGAACAGAAGAGAGCAAGGGCATCCATACCTCATCTTCCTTCTCTCTCTGGGAACTGAGCAAGTGTGGGGCTGAGACTGCACCAGGACCCCAGCCACTGGCCTGGGGCATGCTCTCCAGTCCTCACATTTCCAACCTACAAGAACCACCCACTCATGGTACCTGCCCGACCCCCACCTCTCAAGGCAGAAACTGTCAGCCCAGCACACCTGCCTTCTTGAAACTGCAGCTGAGGACACAGGGTAAGATATTCCACTGCTACTCAGGAAACACCATACGGCGCAAAGTCTGTCCAATTCTCTTCCCCACCATGCTGGGAAGGGGGTATAGAAGAACTTGGGGCAGATGGGGACATTATTAAGCCAGAATGAGTCACCAGCAAAATGGTTAGACAAAATGGGACAGTGGGTCCCTGCACACACCCTGGTTTCAGCAGGACACACACACTCACCAAGTGAGAAAGACCGCAGGGCCAGCACCACTGCCCACTGGCTCACGGAATCCTCCTCAGGTCTGGTCACAAACCCAATGACCTGGGACTGGCCAGTCAGCTTCCCCGCTTCAAAGACAGTATTATCCACAAATGCTAGACAGGGATGTAGGCACCTCCACTTGTAGGATAATTTTTAGTAACTGAACCCAGTTCAGTTGAAGAAATAAAGTTTTAAAAGAATGAAGATGGCTCATCTCTCTACAGAAAAATAATTTTAAAAAAAGACATGGGGGAGTTCCCACCGTGGCGCAGTGGTTAACGAATCCGACTAGGAACCATGAGGTTGCGGGTTTGGTCCCTGCCCTTGCTCAGTGGGTTAACGATCCGGCGTTGCCGTGAGCTGTGGTGTAGGTTGCAGACGCGGCTCGGATCCTGCGTTGCTGTGGCTCTGGCGTAGGCCGGTGGCTACAGCTCCGATTCAACCCCTAGCCTGAGAACCTCCATATGCCGCGGGAGCGGCCCAAGAAATAGCAACAACAACAACAAAAAAGACAAAAGACAAAAAAAAAAAAAGAAATGGCAAAAACTCAAAAAAAAAATTAAAAATAAAATAAAAAATAAAAAAGATATTGGTTAAATCTTGATTTTTCAAATAAGAAATAATACTTTCAAGAATAATATTAGAAAAAATTAGAGAGGTTGACAAGGGTTTGAGTAAACTGGTACAAGCTTTCCTTAAACATCTACCAAGACTGTGATGCACCTTCCTGTATCTTCTGCTGGGACTTCCAGGTGAACGGTTCTTATCCTACCTGCCACAGAAGAAACCAAAGTTCAGGAAAGTGGGATGTGTCCAAGGCCATGTAGCCAGTGTGTGAGGGAGCCAGGAGGTAACATCAAAGGAAGCAAGCAGGCACCTGAAGAACACCTGTGCAAACTGATACAGTGTCTTCCCAATCCCCCTGGGGACCCACCCTCCAGACACACCCTACAAAACTGAGTCAAGATTCTTGCACCAGCCAAATGTGTGTAACAGTAAAGAGCTGACAACTGAAAGATTCCTAAGCAGGAGTAGCTAGCTCTGTGTGCAATTTTCCCTTCTGGTCTATTCTTACAGGGGATACCAATTCAAGCTTGTGAACACAGAAGAGGACTGTGCATGCTGCCTGTGGGGGCTTGCTATGCACTCTGGGGGTGGAGGTGGGGGAGGCTGGGCTCACCAAGGAGCTGCAGAGGGGGTGAGCCTAGGGTGCTCCCACTCCATAGTCTCAAGACCCTCTCAGCCCCCCTTCTTGGGCGCATTCCCCTACTCCACTCACCAAGATGAGGCCCCTGCTGGAGAGGCCAAATGTCGCCCCTCTTGAAGATCTCAGAGGAGGCACCAATATAGGACCTGGGGTCCATGAGCTCCCTCACCCCCACTCCCATACCACATCAGTCTTCTACGGGTACTAACCGGGCACCTGTTCGAACAGGCATAGATTTAAATACCTTCATGAATTAATTCCCCTGCTATCAGAAGGGGACCCAACTGGTCTCCCTCGTGAAGCATGGAGGCTCAGAACAGTCCAGGCACCTGCCTAGGGCCACTGGAGTGGGGTGCTGGGAAGTGGGCAGCTACGGAAGCAGCAAACATGGTGGATCCTGAGGCCAAGGGGCCAAGGGTCCATCTGGAAAAGGGAATTGTCAAGTGGGGCAGGGGCAGGCTCTCACAGAAACTGACAGGCTAGATGCCTGACACCTTGCCCGGACTTTTCAAATACCCCTCAGACCAACCCCTTCTGGGGGGGATGCTGCACAGCAAGACACTAAGGCCCCTGCTCACAGCCACACCTCCAGGAAGGGAAAAGGTTTTGGTCCAAACCTAGGTGTTTCACTCAGAAAGCAACTTCTTCCTCCCCACCTCCACAACAAGGCTGGGGAGTCAGGGAGGACTGGGAGAGAAAAGGATGTTTAAATCACCCACGAGTATTACTTTGTGGGAAGGCTGCCTAGCTCTCTGGCTGCAAGATTCTCTGGCCACCTTGGGATCCACCTTGCAGATCTCCCAAGTGTAAATCGCACAGCAGACACAAGGCTCTATCAATGACAAGCATCCACAGACCTGTCACCCAATTGCAAGGAAGGGCCTGAGAAGGCAGCCAGGACAGGAAGTGGACAAAGGAAGCACTGTATCCCAGAGAAGTAACCAGCGGGGAGGTCAGAGAGAGCTGAGCACGGGGAGGGACAGTGGGGTGGTCCAGGCGGTGGCCACATGCAAAGCAAACCCCCGACTTGGCCCTGGCATGGCCTCACAGCGTTCACGGAAGACTGTGAGACCGCTGAAGGCGGCTGAGTCCAGATAAAAGAAGTGATGTGCCTGTCCTTCCCCAGGCGGTCACCTGTGTCCATCCCATACCCCCACCCAGAAAGCCAAATACCGCAAAGGACGCCACCCCACCGTGCCCAAGACCTGGCATCAGGAGCCTGTAGACAGGCTGGCCACACGGCCCCACAGCAGCCCTTGCCACAGAGACCAGAATTTCTACAGCGCGCACTGCCCACCACATCTGGGGCCCGCCCCCCACAGCAGCGCAGCCTCCGACCCAGGGCGCCCCAGTGCTGGCCTGAAAGGCCTGGGATATGAGGTCGGCTCGGGGGTCCGCCTGTCCCGGGGTCGAGCTCAGTTTGCCCTGGGTCGGAGGACAGCTCTGGGGTCGGCGCTGAGGTCTGTCTGACCCGGGGGTGAGGAGTCCGGTTCGGGTGTGGGGATTGGCCGGGGTGGGGGCGCGGAGGGCGTGGCGGCGGCCGCCCTTCCTTACCTCCTTGAGCTGCTCCATCTCGCTGCGGATAGCCTCATAGTCCACCTCAAGCTCCTCAAACTGTAGTTTTAGCTGATGCTTCTCCTCAAGCACTGCCAGCCCGTACTCGGCCGCCTGGATCTTCTCACGCGTGGTTTCGGCCAGCTCGTGCGACAGCCGCTTCACCTCTGCGCGCAGCCACTCCGGCTGCGCCTCCATCACGAGCCGCGCGTACTCCTCCTCCTCGGACGACGCGGACATGGTGGCCACGGCCGGGGTCGTGCCACTCCCTCCGAGGCTCAAGCCCGGCTCCCGCCCGCCGCACCTGGAACCGCCGCCGCCGCCACCCAGCCCGACGGCGTCCGGGCCACCGCCGCTGCCGCCGCCGCCGCCACCACGCAGCCGCAGTAAGCTCGCTGTCGCGCGGGGCACTATGGGGACCACAGTCCCGCCCGAGGGAACTACAAGACCCGACGTGCTTCACGCGCAGTCTTCTCCCGCCCGTGATTGGCCTGCGCCCTGTCCCGGGCCGCCCCGTCCCATGCTGTCGCCTCCGCAGCCGCCGCGCGGGGCAATGTGGGGTACGTAGTCCCGCTCGCCCACCGACTACAAGACCCGTCGTACCCCACGACCGCCAGCCCTCGCCCGCGATTGGCCTGCGCAGCTGCCGTCGCAGGGCCGGAAACTGATATTTTTCCGGTGCCCCCAGCGGTACTTACGAGGCTAGTGTCGGCGGTGCGATGGGTGGTCGGGGTGGACGTGGACTGCGCTGAGCGGTGGGTGGGTGGAGCCGGCCACGGTGCTAACCGCCGTGAGTGGAACGCCCGGCGCGGCGGGGGCACCGCGGGCGGGGTGGCTGTGAGGACAGTAATCCGGTGGCTCAGACAGGCGAGGCCAGCCTAGCCCAGGACGTATCTAGTGGAAGATATGGTCAAACCGCTAGCAGTAGAGCCACCTTCGCCTCAAATAAGTACGAAACGCCTCCTGCTTGTTTTCTAAGAATTAGGCATTTCCATGAGCCCTAGGATTATCTAGGTCACTGCAGTGGCCTCGAATCAGAGACACGTGGCCAGCCAGCGTCGCGTCCCTGCCCTACCCTTGTAGCATGGGTTCTAGTTAAGTCCTTACTCTCGCTCAGGCTGGGAGACTTTCTCCCTCTTTGTCTCTTTGACCTTGATCTTTCTGAGGCATGCAAGCCATAAGTGTACACACCGATGCATCCCCATGGTTAGATTAGGTTATGCACTTTGGCAGGAGCATCAGGGTGCTAAATTCGCAGAATCCTGTCAGGAGGCAAGGGTATTCCTTTGTTATTACTATCCTATGAGATTTAGATTTAGATTCTGCAACTATCCCGTCACTCCTCAAGCTCTTGAAATTTTTATTGAGGTATTCTTGATTTATGATACATGAGTAAGGTGTACTACACAGTGATTCACTATTTTTAAAGATTGTGCTCCGTTTATAGTTATTATAAAATATTGATTATATTCCCTATGCTGTACAATATATCCTTTTAGCTTAAGTATTTTATAATTTGTACCTCTTAATCCCTTACTCTTATTTTGCCCCTCCCGCCTTTCCCTCTCCTCACTGATAACTACTAGTTTGTTCTCTTTATCTCTTTATCTACTATTAAAAGTGATAACATAGAATATTTGTCTGACTTATTTAGTATGATACACTGGGTTCATCCATGTTGTTGCAAATGGCAAAATTCCATTTTATATATATACACCACATAATCTTTATTATCTGTTGATGGACATTTAGGTTTCTGTAACTTGACTATTGTAAATAATGCTGCTATGAATATTGGGGTGCATGTATCTTTTCAAATTAGTATTTTCCTTGGATATATATCCAGGAGTGGAATTAATGGATCATATGATGGTTCAATTTTTAGTTTTTTGAGGAACCTTCATACTGTTTTCCACAGTGGCTGCACCAACTTAACATTCCTACCAGCAGTGTACAAGGGTTCTCTTCTCCATGTCCTCACCAACTTGTTATTTGTGGCCTTTTGATGATGGCCATTCTAGATGTGTGAGGTGATATCTCATTGTGGTTTTGATTTGCATTTTTTTGATAACTAGCAATGTTGAACACCTTTAAATGGGCCTGTTAGCCATCCATATATCTTCCTTGGAGACCTTCTATTCAGCTCTCCAGCCTATTTTTTCAATCGGTGGTTTGTTTTTTCGATATTGAGTTGTATGAGTTCCTCAAACTTTCCACCAGTTTCCATTGATATTTCTTGCCTAAATGAATTACCATTATACTTTTTTTTCTATTTTCATCATTCCTTCTGTACTTATTCCACTTCGTCGAAAGATATTTCATTCATTAGTGGTATGGATTTGTGGGTTCTTATTTTACCTAATGAGTTACAACCCATTACTCTCCTTATTCACTTAAATGTTCAAATGTGGCACGTGTGGCCAGTAGGAACTCATCCAGCTGGCTCTGTGTCCTTTCAACATGCCATGATTTTTGAGCATTTTCTGACTTTCTAGCAAAGTTGTTCCAGTATTGTCTTGTACTCTCTGTCCCAGACCTGGAATCAACCATTTCTCCAAGGAGCCCTGATTACTTTCAGTGGTTTGATTTATATGAGGAAAAACTGGCATAATTTTACTTGTGAAATTTTAAAAAGTTCAGCAGGTTAAGGATCCGGTTTTGTCACTGAAGCAGCTTGGGTCACTGCTGTGGCATGGATTCCATCCCTGGCTTGGGAAGTTCTACATGCCTCAGGTATGGCCAAAAAAAATCAATAAAAATTTTAAATTAAAAAAAAATTGTAGGGCATTCACCCATAGTAGGAGTAGGATGTTCAGTCAGCCCGTCTAACCTGGCTTTTGCACGCAGAGCACCAAGTCCTAGGAGACCATCAGGCCTAGGTGCATCATTTAGTCTAAGTGGGTGAGATCATAGAGGAAAGCAGGGAGAAGGAACAAGCCTTGTTTGAGCAAGGTTAACATGGGAGGAAGGAATGATGCCCTGAGAAGTGGTGGCCCCTTCTGACCCAAGCTGGCCAAACTCAAAACCCTGCCCCCTCCACACCTTCATGTGGGGTTGGCCTGAGGAGGGAGAGGGGAAAAGGCTGTGGGAATCTGGTGCAGGCATTGACCATGGAGCTTAAAATGGAGACAGAGTGATTGTGGAAGGGGACAAGCAGTGATTCTCCTAGGTGCTGGGGACAGAGGGCCTGTCACCAGAGGAGCCATGATGGGTGATAGTGTTGGGAGGACAGGCATCAGGACAGGGCTTAGGAGACCCAAAGAATGCATAGAAAGTGGCTGGTCAGGCTGCTGGTATAAGGGATTGGCAAGATAGAAAGCAGGGCCACTGCTTGTTAGGATCCAACTAGGCCTCCAATATTGCCAGTTACTTGACCTCCATCATCTCATTGAATCCTCCCAACACCCCAGGAGGTGGGAATTATGCTCTCTGATTTACAAAAGAGGAAACAGGCTCAGGACAAAATTCTTCCCACCACCTTGGACTTCTTACACCCCTCATTTGATCTGCCAATCTGTATGTAAATGACAGATCCAGCCTCTGCCTCCAGCCCTCCCAACTGTGGCTCCCTCTGTAGCTTGAACCTTATTGCCTTCTATCTGAACTATTTACTCACTTCCCCACTAGCCTTCCCCCAACCCCCTCACCCTATCTTTTCTCTCACAGCAGCAGAAGGCTCTTCAGACCCAAGGCAGGTCACACGCCCTTACTCAAAACCCTTTTGGTATTTTCAGGCTGTTAAAACAAGACCACAATTGGGAGGCTTATAAGCAAGCCTTATTTCTCAAGGTACTAGAAGTCCAAGATCATGGTGCCAGCAGATTCAGCATCTAGTGAGAACCTCCAGTGAACCCGCTTCCTCTTCTCTCACATGGTAGGAGAGGTGAGGAGCTCTTTGGGGCCTCTTTATAAAGTCAATCATTTCCTCATGGGGACTCCAGCCTCATGACCTAATCACCCTCAAAGGACTCATCATTGTTCCTAACATCCTCACCTTGGGGGTTAGCATTTAACATGTAAATTGTGAGGGCACAAACCTTAAGATCACAGCCCCCACCCGGAGGCACAGGCTGATTATCTCCCAGACCCTGCCCAGTCTCTGGAGTGGCCCTTCTGCCCTCCTGGCTTGCTCCCCTTCCTGGCTTTATCTTCCTCCATGGCATCCTATACATTAAACTTACTCATTTTTGCACCTTTGTCTTACCTTGAATATTAGCTCCAGGAGGGACCATGCCTCAGAAGTCTCCTGACCGACACCAGGGGCTCAGGACACCAGTGGAGACCGGCCGTACTTACTATCCCCCACTCCCTGGACTCTACACCCCTCCCTGGGATGGACAATATGGGGGAATGGAGGCAGCTTTGGCAGACTGGGATGCCAGAGAACATCCATGGTGCCCTTCCCCAAGAACAACTGGGTGACCCTTGGCCTAGGGACAAAGGTAAGTGATGTCCTCTCAGAAACTCTGCCTTCATAAGTGAGGACTGCAGGTCCCCACTCCTCCCATTAGGGGTAAAGGGGCAAGATGTTCACACATACAAGTGTCCACGCAGGGAACTGGCCTGGGTTTGGCTGCTTTGGTAGCCTTAATGCTCCCTTTTTTGCTATTTGCTTGGGAGCTCTGCATGCCCACACGAGCCCCTCCTCCTTCCAGTATCCTATCACCTCTCTGCCTGTGGCTATCTAGTTGTAGGCCAAGGAACAAAACCATCTGCCTGCCTAGATGTACTTAGCTCAGCTGACAGCAGAGTAAAGGGCATGGCATCCCTCACATTTTCATCCTGTGTAATGTTGGATGAGTCTTTGACCCAAATGATATTCATTTAATAAACTGTTCTGTGCCAGGCCTTAGGGGTTTAGACATATGTTGCATATTTAGTTTTTCCAGCACTACTTCTTGAAAAGACTGCCCTTCCTCATTGAATGGTCTTGGCACCCGTGTCAAAAATAAATTGACCTTGGAGTTCCCGTTGTGGCTCAGTGGTTAACGAATCCGACTAGGAACCATGAGGTTGTGGGTTCGATCCCTGGCCTTGCTTAGTGGGTTAGGGATCTGGCGTTGCCATGAGCTATGGTGTAGGTCACAGATGTGGCTCAGATCCCCCTTTGTTGTGGCTCTGGCGTAGAACGACAGCTACAGCTCCGATTAGACCCCTAGCCTGGGAACCTCCATATGCTGCGGGTGCAGCCCTGGGAATGACAAAAAGACAAAAAAATAAAAAATAAAAATAAATAAATTGACCTTATATGTGAGGAATTATTTCTGGAATTTCTTTTCCATTGGTTTGTACGTCTAGCTTTATGTCAGTATCCCACCGTTTTGGTTATAGTTGCGGTAACATAAATTTTGAAATAGGTAAGTGTGAGTCCTCCAATTTTGTTCTTTTTCAAAATTGCTTTGGCTGTTCAGTGTCCCTTGAGATTCCATATAGGTTTTAGGATTTTTTTTTTTTTTTTCTCTTAGGGCCGTACCCATGGTATATGGAGGTTCCCAGGCTAGGGGTCAAATCAGAGCCGTAACCGCTGGCCTACACCACAGCCACGGTAATGCCAGATCCAAGCTGCATCTTTGACCTACACCACAGCTCATGGCAATGTAAGATCTTTAACCCACTGAGTGAGGCCAGGGATTGAATCTGCATCTTCATAGATGGTAGTTGGGGTTGGGTTTGTTACCGCTGAGGAACCAAGAGGTTTTGGGTTGGATCCCTGGCCTTGTTCAGTGGGTTAGGGATCTGGCATTGCCATGAGCTGTGGTATAGGTCACAGATGAGGCTCAGATCCCAGGCCTGGGAACCTCCATATGCCGCAGCCCTAAAAAAAGATTAAAAAAAAAAAATAGCAAGATCAGGCAAATCCTTGTCTTTTTTTTTTCTTTTTTGGCTTTTCTAGGGCCCCTCCTGTGGCATATGGAGGTTCCCAGGCTAGGGGCCGAATCGGAGCTGTAGCGCCGGCCTACACCAGAGTCACAGCAATGCGGGGCCCGAGCCCCATCTGCAACCTACACCACAGCTCATGGCAATGCAGGATCCTTAACCCACTGAGCAAAGCTAGTGATCAAATCTGCAACCTTATGGTTCCTAGTCAGATTCGTTAACCACTGAGCCACAGTGGGAACTCCAAAGCCCTTGTCTTTTTCCTGATCTTAGGGGGAAAGCTTTCAGTCTTTTATCACTTAGTATAATGTTCACTGTGGGTTTTCATATATAGCCTTTATCATGTTGAGGAAGTTCACTTCTAAACTAGTTTGTTGAGTGTTTTAGCATGAAATTGTGTTGGACTTTGTCAAAAGGTTTTCTGCATCAGTTGAGATGATCATGTGTGGGATATTTTTTTCCCCATTCATGCTCTTAGTGTGGTATGTTATTTTGATTGATTTTCATGTGTTGAATTATCTTGTATTCTAGGAATAAATTCTGTTTTGTCATGGTATAATCCTTTTAATATGCAGTAGAATTTGATTGGCTAATATTTTGTTGGGAATTTTTGCATCAATATTCATAAAACCTAAAGGGTCTGCAAGGAAGTTTTGGGGTTTTTTTTTGTCTTTTTAGGGCCGCATCCGCAGCAGATGGAAGTGCCCAGGCTAAGAATTGAATTGGAGCTGTAGACCACTGCCTATGCAGCAGCCGCAGCAACGCAGCATTCAAGGCGCATCTGCAACCTACACCTCAGCTTTTGGCAATGCCAGAGGTTAACCCACTTAGTGAGGCCAGGGATCGAAACCACATCCTCATGGACACTGTGTGTTTTTTAACCCCACTGAGCCACAATGGGAACTCCATGGAAGGTATTTTTAAAGGTATATTAGGGAGTTCCCATTGGGGCTCAGCAGTAACAAACCCAACTAGTATCCATGAGAATGTGGGTTCAATCCCTAGTCTTGCTCAGTGGGTTAAGGATCCAGCTTTGCTGTGAGCTGTGGTGTAGGTCTCAGATCCAACATTGTTATGGCTGTGGCATAGGCCAGCAGCTGTAGCTGAAGATTCTACCCCAGCCTGGGAATTTCCATATGCTGCAGGTGTGGCCCTAAAAAAAGAAAAGAAAGAAAGAAATGTAGATTGACAGCCCAGGATAGGATTAAGACAGCAGAATAGAAGGATTGGAGCTCAATTTCTCTCCTAAAAACAACAAAATTTACAACCAAATGCTGAGCAACCTTCAACCAAATGGACCAGAAACCTTCAAAAAGATATCCTACTCTCGAAGACAAAGAGGAGGACACATCAAGAGGTAGGAGAGGAGATTACACGATATAAGCCATCCTATACCTCCCAGGTGGGAAGCCCCACAGACTGGAAACTAACTGGTTCACAGAGACACACCTACAGGAGTGAGAGTTCTGAGCCCCACATCAAACTCCCACATGTGGGAATCTGGCATTGGGAGAAAGAGCCCCAGAGCATCTGGCATTGAAGGCCAGTGGGGCTTGTGCGCAGGAGCTCCATGGAACTGGGGGAAACGGAGACCCCATTCTTAAAAGGCGCACACAGACTTTTACGTGCACTGGGTCCCAGGGCAGAGCAAAGTCTCCATAGGAATCTAGGTCAAACCTGACTGCAGTTCTTGGAGGACCTCTTGGGAAAACAGGGGTGAATGTGGCTTGTTGTGAGGGAAGGACATTGAAAGCAAAGCTCTTGGGAATATTCTTCAGCATGCCTTTCTCTGGAGGTGGCCACTTTGGGAAAACCTGGCCCCACCCATCAGCAGTGAGAAGCCCCAGGCCAAGCAACAATCCTAGTGGGATCACAGCCCCATCCATCAGTAAACGGGCTGCCAAAAGACCCCCCAGGCGCACAGCGCCTCTAATCTTACCTCCAGAGACAAAGCCCCACCCACCATAGGGGTAGGAATCAGCTCCACTTACCAGTGGGCAGGCATCAGTCCCTCCCATCAGGAAGCCTACAGCAAGCCCCTGTACCAACTTCAGCCACAAGGGGGGCAGACCCCAGAAGTAAGAGAGACTACAGTTCTATTATCTGTAAAAAGATCATCACACCAAAAACCTATAAAAATGAAAAGCCAGAGAACTATAACTCAGATGAGGGAGAAAGAAAAAAACCCCAGAAAAACAGTTAAGTGATCAGGAGATTCTCAGCCTCCAGGAAAAAAGACAGCCCAGTACTTAGATCCCAGTCCTCTAAAGATGTTGCTACACTATCTTCTAGCTTACATTGCTTCTTATCTTTATTGTTGTGATATAACATGCCTTTTTGTTCTGGATACTTTTAATATTTTTCTTTATCACAGATTAAAGCAATCTGATTATGACATACTGTGGTATTTTCTTTCCTCTCTCTGTCTCTTTCTGTGCCTTGGGGCTGCTTGGCCTTCTTGGACCTTTGGGTTAGGAGCAGAGTTCCTCAGTCTCAGCATTGTAGGACATGATGGAGGCTCTCTATGCATTACAGGATGCTTAGCAGTATTCCTGGCTTATATCCACTAGATTCCAGTATTCTTCTCTCTTGGAACAGCAAAAATGTCCTTGAGGGCAATATTAGCCCCAGCTGAGACCACTGACTCTTATCAGATTTGGATAATTGGGGGATGTTATTTTTCAATAATGTTTCTCTTCTCTTTCCTCTCCTGCAAGGACTCCAACCATATGTGTATTCATCTGACTGAATTTGTGCCCCAGCTCACTGGTGCCCCGTTAATTTTTTTAGTTTACTGCTATTTCTTCAAGTTCATCCTTCCTTTCTGCTTCATGGTCTAATCTGCAGTTAATTCCATCCAGTGTATTTTTCATCTTAGAGATTGCCTTTTCCTTTCAGATAGCTTGATGTGTGTGTTTTTTTCTATTTCCCCAATCTCTAATAACCTCTGCTATCTTTCTTGAACATATGGAGTATAGCTATGCTAATCATTTCAATACCCTTAACTGATAATCCTGATACCTGTATCATTTATGGGTTTGTATATTTGTTTGTTTGTTTGTTTGTTTACTTTTTGGGCTGCCCTTGGCATATGGAATTCCTGGGCCAGGAATCAGATGCAAGCTGCAGTTGTGACCTAAGCTGTAGCTGTGGCAATGCCAGATCCCTAACCTGCTGTGCCGGGCCAGGGATCAACTTGCATCCTAGCACTCCTGAGATGCACTGATACCATTGTGCCATAGCAGGAACTTCTGGGTTTATGTTTTACTAATCAGCTCTTTTCCTTCTCTTTATGATCCATATTTTCCTAATTCTTTGTGTGCCAGACATTGTGAGTTTTACCTTGTTGGGTGCTGACTATTTTGGATTCCTATGAATATTAGTGAACATGCTCATTCCTATGATGCAGTGAAGTCTCTTGGAAACAGTTTGATCTTTCAAGGCTCACTCTTGATAAATGTTATGTGGGACCAGAGCAACCTTTTTTGTAGAGCCAATTCCACTGCACCCCAAGGAAATACTTTTCTGAGTGCACGCCATCAGTACTCTAAGGAAACCTTCGGGAATTCTTCAATGTGCTTTCTCCACGTAGCTCTCCCCTGTCTGGCACTCTGCTCTGTGAACTTTAGTGGCTTGGTTCTCCCCAGACACCCAGCTTCTTCTCCTCAACTCAGGTAGACCACCTGTTCCCCAGGAGTGCACCTTGGATGTTCTCTGCAGGCAGTGAATTGTGGGCAGTTGTAGGTCTCCCTTTATTTGCTTCCGCCTCTCAGGGATTGTAGTCTCCCCCATTGAGAGCCAATGTCAGAAAATAATTGTTCCATATACTTTATCTGTGTTTGTATTACTCCATCTTGGAAGCAGAAATAATTCTCTAACACTTAATTTAACTTTAAATCTCTATCACTTTTTTAAAGTTTCCTGTTTCTATTTTTAAAAGTGTTTATAGAGATCTAGCTACTAAGCCCAGTTCAAAAATCATGTTTTGGTTTTGTTTTGTTTTGTTTTTGTCTTTTTAGGGCCATGCCCACAGCATATGGAGGTTCCCAGCCTAGGGGTCTAATGGGAGCTATAGCTGCTGGCCTACACCACAGCCACAGCAATGCCAGATCCAGGCCACGTCTGCAACCTATACCACAGCTCACGGCAATGCCAGATCCTTAACCCACTGAGCGAGGCCAGGGATTAAACGCGCAACCTCATAGTTCCTAGTTGGATTTGTTTCTGCTGTGCCACAACAGGAAATCCTAAAAATCATGTTTATTGGGAGTTCCCATTGTGGCTCAATTGATTAAGGACTCAAAGTCATCTCTGTGAGGATTCGGTTTCACTCAGTGGGTTAAGGATCCCTGGCCTCACTCAGTGGGTAAAGGATCTGGCTTTGCCATAAGCAACAGCACATGCACCTCGGATTTGGTGTTGCCTTGGCTGTGGTGTAGGCCTGCAACTGCAGCTCTGATTCAATCCCTGGCCCAGGAACTTCCTTATGCTGCAGGTGCAGCCACGAACAAATTCTTTTTTTTTTTTTTTTTTTTTGCTATTTCTTGGGCTGCTCCCATGGCATATGGAGGTTCCCAGGCTAGGGGTCAAATCGGAGCCGGAGCCATAGCCACCAGCCTACGCCAGAGCCACAGCAACATAGGATCCGAGACACATCTGCAACCTACACCACAGCTCACAGCAACGCCGGATCGTTAACCCACTGAGCAAGGGCAGGGACCAAACCCGCAGTCTCATGGTTCCTAGTCAGATTCGTTAACCACTGCGCCACTAAGGGAACTCCTCTTTTTTAATTTTTAAAATTATGTTTAGTTTTTAAAATTTGACAGCCTTCGTATTTTTGTATAAATGCCTAAAACAGCAGGAGGGGAATATCTAATTAGGTTTTAGCAGTCCTTAGTATAGGAATGTAAGTATTCATAGGTTGGACAGTAATCTTCCTGCAGGTTAATATATCCCATTTTAATGTCTAACTTCCATAAAAGAAATATAAACAAATTCTGTAGTTATGTGGACCTTCTTTCTGAGAGTCACACCTTTTTTTTTTTTTTTTTTGGCCGCTCCTGTGGCTTATGGAAGTTCCGTTCCTGGGCCAGGGATCAAAGCCGAGCCATAGCAGCAACCTGAGCCACTGCAGTGATGACACCAGAACCTTAACCTTCTGTACCACCAGGGGAACTCCCTGAGATGCACACTTTTAATTTACCTATGTTTCTCTAACATTCCCATAATTAAACTTCTTTCATGTGATGCACAAATGGCTGACATCATACAAGAGCTAACACATCACAAAAGGCTTTGAAGTGGATCTTGAAGGAAGAAAGTGTGACTTGGTTCTATATTACTTTATGACTCCAAACCACATGTTTACTTTTAAGCTAAAATAAAATGTAGTATTTTGTGTGGATTTTAATATAGGTAGCTGAAGTATGACTCATTTTTGAAGACCACAGACATTATAAGGAAACAAAAATAAATCAAAGAGTTAGTCCTGGTCAGATCATTTTAGAATGGTAGATGGTATTCTCTCTTCCCTCTTCTCTTCTTCCCCCTTCTCCTTTTTCCCTCTCTCTCTCTTCCAATTACTTAGTTTTTACCTTTTACAAATTAACTTTTCTGCTTAGATTTTGCAAAGTAAAACAGTGAAGCTTCTAATCGGGAAGGAACTTGTAAGATTTACTTGCTGAATACTGATAACAATGATAATACACCATATGGGCCAAAACAAACTATTTTTTATTTTTTATTTGTCTTTTTGTGTGTGCCTCCACCTGTGGCACATGGAGGTTCCCAGGCTAGGTATCTAATCAGAGCTGTAGCTGCCAGCCTACACCACAGCCACAGCAACACAGGATCTGAGCCTCGTCTGTGACCTACACCACAGCTCACAGCAATGCCAGATCCTTAACCCACTGAGCGAGGCCAGGGATGGAACCCAAAACCTCATGGTTCCCAGTCGGATTTGCTTCTGCTGCGCCACCATGGGAACTCCCCAAAACAAACTTGAATTCATGCTGGATGTTTTTGTTTAGCCAGAGCTGTTGGCAGAGCTTACCAAAAGAATGGTCTTTAATTTGCCAGCTTGCCTGGTCTTATCAGTACCATCTGAATGGCTGGGTATCATAAGTGAAACCTGAAGGACTGTGTTGCATCAGGGCTGCTGTCTCCCAAAGTTCAGATATAAGAGCTTTAGGAGTTTAGGTTTTTCCTGACATGTGATAAAGTTTTTTTTTTTTAATACACTGTTGAGTGCTAAAGTCATCTTGAAATTTAGGTTTTATACTGTACTCCCCCCTCCCTGCCTTAGATCTAGCCAGTAGATTAAGTATTATGGAATCAACAAAAACCTAGGTTGAATGGTTATCAAGTAAATCAGGTTATTAGAGTTATTTCTTAGATTCACTAAGAAAATAGATTATGTGTTATAAATATAGCATTTCAGACAGTAAATCTGTTGAAAGAAGAGCAATATCTCATTATTTTGTACCTGGTGTGTAGTTCCCATTTTGGTGAATGTGTGTTGAGAGCGACGTGAACATCCTTCAGCTACTCTGCTTTCCCTGCAGGTGACCCCTCTCCTCTCTCCACTTATTAGTGTTCTCTTTTTTTCTTTGATCTCTGTCCTATCCCTTATCACTTATGACTTTCTTCTTCAACTTTTAAGCCTAAATTCTTTAGCTTAAGTGGGATATAATTTAAGATTACCCTGTTTGATTTTTTTCAATTTATGTTTTTAACATAAGGGGAAAGAGTAATAAGGCTGGTATATGTCTTATTTATTCATCTGAGGTCTAAGAAGTGGATTCTTAATTCTGTAGTGTTCAATTCGAGCTTCATCTCTGTCATTTTCTTATGAAGTTCTAAAATTTGTTATCGTGTGACTTTAGTCTTTTTCTTAGTAACAAAAAACAGCAACCCTAATCTCTGTTTTCTTTTTCTTCTCTGCTGTGAGATATTACACCACAGTTTTAACTTTTCACTTAGTAATTTAACTTTCACACTCTTTCCACACATGTGCACCTGTGTTGGTAAGTTCCCCCTCATCTCCTTGATGTGCCATCATTGGTCACGACCCACCCTCCCCTAACCCTAACCTTCCTCCCTTACTGCAGAGTGTTGACAGGAGGTCTTCCTCGTGGAATGCCTTCTGGACTCTACAGAAGTGGCCCTTTCTTGAGGGTCTTTGCCTTTGGCCTCTGTGGAGGAATAATATCCAGATTCTCTGGTCTCTGCTTCTCTTTCCTTACATGGCTTTTCCTCTCCAGTCTCTTAACAGAAACAAGGGCTTGTCCTGTGGTATTCTGTGCTCAAGTTCTTGCCCAGTAAACTGCATTTGCCTCTGAATTGATAGCTGCCTAGCATTTTATCTAGACTCTTTGTCCTGAGTTCTAGTTCATCTCTGCCTAACAGATTTTTTTTTCTTCTTCTTCTTTTTAGGGCTGCATGTGCAGCATATGGAAGTACCCAGGCTAGGGGTCAGATTGGAGCTGGAGCTGTCATCCTATGCCATAGCCACAGCAACTCAGCATCTGAACCACATCTGTGACCTACATCACAGCTCATGGCAACACTGATCCTTAACCCACTGAGCGAGGCCAGGGATTGAACCTGCATCCTCATGGATGCTAATCAGATTTGTTAACCACTGAGCCATGACGGGAACTCCACTCCTGGATTTTTTTTTTTTTTAACTCCTGGATATTTTTAATTGCGTATCTCACTGTTATCTCCTCGGTGTCTCAATCAGATTAATTTCTTCCCTCTGTGGTGAATACTTTTTCCCAGCTGAAACTAGGCTGGAAACTGGAGTCAATTTTGACTCAGTTCTTTCTTTATCCCTTATCCAGTCAGTTCCCAATTCTTATTGCTTCCACTTTTGGACACATCTTTCATCTGTCCCTTAAGAATCTCACATCTGGCGGGAATGACACAGTGGCCTCCTGAGGTCTTCTGTGGCTTGGTTTGCACATTTAGACTGTGGTTTGGATTGCAGATGGCACCCTAGCTCTGCCCTCCTCACAAGACATGGCCGCTTACCCTGTCTGTGCTCATCCCGTCCTCCACAGGGGCCTTTCTTACAGAGTGGGCTCTTGATCAGTGTGGGCACTCACCTAATTCCTGTCTTCATACCTTCGGTCATGCTGTCCTCTGCACCACTCTCTTCTTACGTTTATTGGTGGTCATTCCTCAGTGAGAAGGAAAGATGTGCCTTCTCTCAGGGTTTCAGAGAAGCATTCATAAACTTTCTCTAAAGGGCCAGGTTTTAAGTACTTAGGCTTCATGGACCACACAGTCTCTGTTGCAACCTCTCAACTTGTCCTTTTAACACAAAGCAGCATAGTGTCCATGAGTGAGTGTGGCAGTGTTCCAGTAGAACTGTTTGTAGGCCTTGAAATTTAAGTTTCACGTAATTTCCATGGGTGGTGAAATAATTCTTTTTTTTTTAATTTTTTTCCCAACCACTGGAAGATGTAAGAACCATTTTGTGAGCAAGTAGAACCAGAACAGGTGACAGGAGTGCTCTGGCCCTGGGCTGTGCTTTGTCAACACCTGTTTTGGAGGAAGCAGCATCTGAGAGAAAGCTGAAAATAGGAGTATACTACTACCTGCCCAACTTGGAAACAAAGCTTACCCAGAGGGAGATAATTGACAGCTCTGACCTTACTGCTATGCATTCAGAGTGTTTGTGGAGCCCACAGTGTTTTCTGATCACAGAATTCCATCCCCTCTCTAATTTCCATTGTTACCTCCTCAGCCTGCTCACCCACAAGGTCTCCTGCTCTGCCCCTCCATGCTTTCCCCACCAGGAACGACCGTGATCCTCGGCAAATAAGGCAGGCGGGGGAGCTCCCCTGCAGTTCAGTGGGTTAAGGATCTGGCGTTGTCACTCCAGTAGCTCCGGTTGCTCCTGTGGCTCTCATGTGATCCGTGCGAACTTCCACAAGCCGCGGGAGCAGCCAAAAAAAAAAAAAAAAAAAGGGAAGGTCACTTCAGTGCCCCCACTGCTCTGAGGAGCTCCAGGGTCCTATCCTCAAGTAGATGTCTTTCCTGGCCTGGGCCTGCCACCCTCCCCTGCATGCTCCACTTCACCACTGCCACTCGTTCCGACAGGATGTTCATCCCAATCTCTTGGCTGGCTCCTCCTCTCTGCCCTCCTGTAGCAGCTCCATGGGACCCCGCGCTGCTCCCGAATCCTCCCTTCCTCTCCCATTAGCTGCACTTACCGTGCTTTCCTGTTTCTTTGTTTTCTCTGCTCTCTCCTCTCCTTCTTATTGACCTCCAGCTGGCCCCTATGAGAGCAAGGCCTTGGTTATCTCGCCGACCACTGCATGCCCATCCCTAGCACAGTGCCTTGCATGTGCAATCAGGACAGGTCCAGCCCCGCAGAGGACTCTGGTCAGGAACGCATCTCTTGCCCAAAGGAACAAGTCTGGTGCAGTCTCGTGTGGAGAGGACTCGGATGAACAGCCATAGAAGCCGAGTGGAAGAGAAGGTGGAAAAGTGGAGGAGAATGAGGTAAGCATGTGAGGTAAGCATCTGACTGCCTGAGAGCCACTTCAAACAGCACTTGACAGGGAAAGAGGACGGTGGCTTTAAGGAACTAGCAATAACCAAAGAACCCTATCATTATTTTTTTTTATATGTGCTACTTCCCTTACATGGGCTAACCACTTGGCTGAAACGATGACATGGAAGGAAAGGGAAAAACAGGGCAGCTCATAGATGCTTGTCCTTTCAGGTTTTCCATACTCACTAGAAAGATGAAGGTGATGTTAGCAGAATGTGAAACTATGAAGAAGTGAAATACAGCTGATTTTTCTCTGCCCAGGTAAGAATGGACTCTGTATACATGTCTGAGCAATGAATTGTGTAACTTCAGGAATTATGCACATGAACTGAAGGTTCTTATATTTGCATTTAAAACTGGCATCACACAAAATAAAGATAAATGGTAAAATTCACACCATTATTTTATTTTATTTTATTTTATTTTGGCTGCATCCGCAGCATATGGAAATTTCCAGGCCAGGAATTGACTCCAAGCCATAGCTGCAACCTACACCACAGCAGAGATAATGCCGGCTCCTTAACCTGCTGTCCCATGGCAGGAACTCACATACTATAATTTTAAATTTTAATTTTCTTAGAATGACGTTAAAAAGCAAGTAAAAACAAGAGAGAGAACACACCCAAAAAAAGCACTTTCTGTGTTCGTACCTTTTACAGCACTTTTTCACTGCTAGCTGCGTAAGAGATCACACGTTCATTTGAACTGCAACAGTTATGTTGCAGACCCCGTATGTGGAGAAGGGAGAAATAAAGTCAGGAAAGCTTCATTGTGGAGGTAAAATTTGACCTGCGTCTGGAAAATAATTAGGGGTCTCCAGGTAGAAATAAACAGAAGGAACAATAAAAACTCCTTTCAGGGGATATAAACATGAACCTTGGCCAGTTTGGGCTGTGCCATATTGGGGTTTATAAGAAATCACCAATGGCCAATAATTTAATCAATCACAAAGACTCTGGGAACCCCTGGTGTCTCTTCTTGTAAAGGTATAATACCACGATGAGGGTCACAGTTATGATCTCATCCAAACTTAATTATCTTCCAAAGGCCCCATCTCCACATAGCATCATCACATTGGAGGTGAGGGTTTCAATGTGTGAGTATGAGGCAGGGCAAAAGCCAGTCCACAGCAACATGCATGCAGTGTCTGGGGACTAGTGCCTGGGTTTGTATGATGAGAGTAGGTACTGAATAGGTAGGTAGAAGCTGGAACAAAGCTAGTGTCAGGTTTAAAGTACGTCTCTACTGTGCTAAGATTTAAACTTCATGTTAGAAAATTGGAGGAGTTCCCATTGTGGCTAAAGTGGGTTAAGAACCCAACTAGTATCCCTGAGGATGTGGGCTTGATCTTTGGCCTCACTCAGTGGGTTAAGGATATGGCATTGCTGCAGACTGGCATAGACTGAAGCTTGGATCCTGAGTTGCTGTGGCTGTGGTGTAGGCCGGTAGCTGTAGCTCTGATTCAACCCCTAGCCTGGGAACTTCTATATGCCACACGAGTGGCCCTAAAAAGCCAAAAAAAAAAAAAAAAAAGAAAAAGAAAAGAAAAAAAGAAAAAGAAAGAAAGAAAAAGAAGAAGAAGAAATTGGAATATAATCAGAATTGGGGGTTTTTTTTGCGGGCAGCACCTGCAGCATATGGAAGTTCCCAGGCTGGAAGTGCATGTAGGATACAGCATAAGGAGTATTATTTTGATGTAAAGACCCAGAGAAATAGACACCAGCTAAGGCTGTGATTTGGTTTCCTGGAAAGGATTGAGCCAGGACATTGGGGAAGGAGACAAGGATGAAGATGGCATGATAAATCATCTGTGTATTTTATTTTATCTTATTTTATTTTATTTTATTTATTATTTTATTTTATGGGCCATACTTGTGGCATGTGGAAGTTCCTAGGCTAAGGGTCGAATCAGAGCTACAGCTGCCGGCCTGTGCCATAGCCACAGCAAAGTGGCATCCAAGCCGCATCTGTGACCTACACCACAGCTCAGAGCGACACCAGATCCTTAACCCACTGAGTGAGGCCAGGGATCAAACCCGTGTCCTCATGGATACTAGTTGGGTTCATAACCCACTGAACCACAACAGGAATAACCATCTGTGTATTTTAAATGTGAGTTTAGACTGTATTATTTTCAAGGTAACTTTTCTAAGGGTTTATTTTCATCCATCTAACATTAACTATACATGGAGTTCCCATTGTGGCACAGTGGAAACAAACTGGCTTGGTATTCATGAGGACGAGGAGTCCATCCTTGGCCTCACTCAGTGGGTGAAGGATCTGGCCTTGCATGAGCTGTGGTGTAGGTAGCAGATGTGGCTCAGATCAGGCATTGCTGTGGCTGTGGGGTAGGCTGGCAGCTGCAACTCTGACTCAACCCCTACTATTGGAACTTCCATATGCCCCGGGTATGGCTCTAAAAAGCAAAAAAAAAAAGAAAGAAAAAGAGGGAGTTCCCGTGGTGGCACAATGGTTAACGAATCCGACTAGGAACATTGAGGTTGCGGGTTCGGTCCCTGCCCTTGCTGAGTGGGTTAAGGATCAGGCGTTGCCGTAAGCTGTGGTATAGGTTGCAGACGCGGCTCGGATCCCACGTTGCTGTGGCTCTGGCGTAGGGCAGCGGCTACAGCTCTGATTCGACCCCTAGCTTGGGAACCTCCATATGCCACGGGAGCGGCCCAAAGAAATAGCAAAAAAAAAGACCCCCCCCAAAAAAAAGAAAAAAAAAGAAAAAGAAAAAAGGGAGGGGTGGTTGCTCACACAAGAACTAAATGTAGTGAACACTCATGAATTACATTGCCTTTAATTACTTCCTGTGCTTTTAAAGAATGAAAGTGATACCTGGCATTCTAGAAATGGATAGAGTATCAATTATTATAAAATAATCTTATGATAAAAATCTTTAAGATAAAAATCAGAAATTATACCTGCTTGATTATTTATTTAAGGTATGGCAGCAATCAGAAAACTGAAAATGTAAGTATTTGGAAATGATGGAATTGTATACCTGGAAAACTAGATTTGATAATCAGTAAGGGAATTTAGGAAGGTAGTCATATATTAATATATATATAAACCAATAGATTTCATAATATAAGTAATAAAATTGGCAAATAAGAGATACTGCCTAGTAGGAAGCTAAACAAAAGTATCAAGACTGTGTGGTAAGAGGTTAACTCAGAACTTGGCACATTCCAAAGAAAGGAGTGGCCCTTGACTGGATCTTGGCAGTTAACTTTTAAGCCCTTGGAATAGTCTGTTAATAATGTCTTTGCTTACCTGAAGGCTTGGGCCATGCTAGATAGTTTATGCAAACTGTGGCTTGTGATGAATGCCCATATTTGTTTGTCTGGTGCTCTGGGTTATGCTTTCAGTCTGATCTCTTGAGGGGCTGAAGACTGAATAACTAATATGCTCCATTGCTTACAAGATAGGCATTCAGTGAAATTCCCAGACACCAAGGCTCTGCTAAGCTTCCCTGACTGGCTGCACTTTATACTTGTCACTCATCATTGCAGGAGTAATTAAGTGCTGTTCATGCAGCTCCACTGAGAGAGGACAACTGTAAGCTTGTATAGCAAATCTTCAAACCTGAAGGTAGCCTTGGGGAATCCCTGACGCAATTAGTGGCAGAAGTAGACTTGGGCTGTAGCAATCCTGACTTATTGAAACACTATGAGAGCATTCTTTGGGAGGAAGAAGGCTGAAGAAATGGGGTTTATGCCTTTGATACCTATGGTATGAAACAGTGGCTGTGCTGTGATCAATTACTAGAGGTAAATGTTGCTGATGGAATTTAGAACCGATAGCCCCAATGCCTGAGAAGTTGGCTTATTAAATACATAAGAAAATTCAAAACAATGAGAAGCAAGTTAAATACACAGTTCCTTGGTTATTATTGTATGAATAGCTAAAATGAAAGTAAAGGAGGGTGTTGAATTGGGAACCTGATGCTGTGACAAGTGTGTGTCTCAGCTGATCTGAACTGTGGCTACTAGCCTCAGGGACACCACCAAAGGGAAAAAATTATGTTGCAACAACACATAACAAGCACTTCTAAGGCTTCTGGTCACCAAGAAGATCGTCCAGGTGGCAGGGAGGCAAAACTGAGAAACTATTGAAATAAAGGTGTATAGTGTGATGGATCTGTCCCATTATATGGGTCAATGTCATCAACTTCCTCTTATGGGTCTTAGAGATACATTAAAAATGAGAAAAATTCACAAGGGAATGGGAAAATCAAGGGACTTTCCTTAGAAGTATAGAAATTGGAGTTCCCGTTATGGCTCAGTGGTTAATGAACCTGACTAGAGTCCATGAGGACGAGGGGTCAATCCCCGGCCTTGTTCAGTGGGTTAAGGATCTGGTGTTGCCATGAGCTGTGGTGTAGGTCACAGATGCAGATCAGATCCCAAGTTACTGTGGCTGTGGCCTAGGCCAGTGGCTTCAGCTCTGATTTGACCCCTAGACTGGGAACCTCCATATGCCCTGGGTGCGGCCCTAAAAAGACCAAAAAAAAAAAAAAAAGTATAGAAATCTTCAAACAGTTAAAAATAGATGAATAAAATGAACATTGATGGAGTTGAAACAAAAGTCTTAATGCCAGGAGTTGCCATTTTGGCTCAGTGGGTTAGGAACTAGTATTCATGAGGATGCAGGTTCCATCCCTGGCCTCACTCAGTGGGTTAAGGATTCTCTGTTGCCACAAGCTGCAGCATAGGCTGGCAGCTTTAGCTCTAATTCAACCCCTAGCCTGATCTTCACTTGCTGCAGGTACAGCCCTAAAAAGACCAAAAAAAAAGTCTTAATGCCACGCTAATGGAGGTTGGATGGACCAGTGGGAACCCCTGCTGGTCCCTCAACATTGAAGAGACCTAAGTAAATCTGCTCTATTTATCCCTAGTTTGGAGGTATTTAAAAAACCACAAGGAGTTCCCGTCGTGGCGCAGTGGTTAATGAATCCGACTAGGAACCATGAGGTTGCAGGTTCAATCCCTGGCGTTGCTCAGTGGGTTGACGATCCGGCATTGCCGTGAGCTGTGGTGTAGGTCGCAGACGCAGCTGGGATCCCATGTTGCTGTGGCTCTGGCGTAGGCTGGCAGCTACAGCTCCAATTAGACCCCTAGCCTGGGAACTTTCATATGCCGTGGGTGAGGCCCTAGAAAAGGAAAAAAAAATTATTCTGGATCAGTATTGATCAACAAATCAGCGTCTTTTGTCCCAGTCCCCAATTAGGTACTCAAGGCCAAATGGATATATGGGGGCAAATTGGCCAGGCATTGGATGAGAAACTCTTCTGGGACCCCCAAGCACTGTGATACCAAAACTTGGTGGTGAGGTCCTGATTAGGGCTACCATTAGATTGGGGGGATATGAGGAAGAAGTGGTTGATAGGTCGCTAGGTGGAAAATTTGGAGGAAAATTGGAATGTTTGAATGCACTTTATGTGAAATAGTTGCATCTCCTTTACATAAATGTGTTAATCAATGAATATTATGTCTGACTGGAAGTCATTTCCCCCTACCTACTGTAAAACAGAGGACATGTAATTGGGTGTGTTAATGGGAACCCTGGAAGTCCCTGAGCCCATACAGGTTGTTAATTCGACATAGTATTGGATATCTGGTGGACAGAGATGACCACTTTACTAACATCTCAGAAGTTGGAGTCCTGGTAACTTCAAATTCACTGTTTAATAGCCCTGTGTGGCCCACAAAAAGGGGGATGGTTTGCTTACTCATGGAGCATTTATAGACAGACTGGCACACAAAGCAGAAGCCCATGAGTGCCACCCAGTGGTGATCACTGGGATTTTGGACTGGAAAATTTCCAGACATGGTAGTATGGTATATAATGTATAATTACCAGCTTGTCATTGGGCATTAATTAAACTGCCCCTCTGAGTGAAGGTATAAAGTAATATTGAAACCTAAAGTACCCATAATATGTTGGGTGATATCAGAGACACATTCAGGAACATGCTACAGGGAAATGCAAGGAAGTAACCATATTCAGGTGCAGGTAGCCTTTTTCCTGTAAGGCAGCTTTGGAACCACCTGAGGACTTGCTGGGTCCACGGTTCTCTATCATTTAATCAAGAGCCACTTTTACAAATGGCAGTGCCAAGGTGGACAGACAACATCTTGATTGGAAGGTCAGTACACTACTATTGACTAATGGAAAAACTAGTTGAAAAACAGATCAGTGGGCTGAATTTCATGGTGTTTTTGGTTGTTTGTTTGTTTTTATGGCCAGACCCATGGCATATGGAAGTTCCTGGGCCAGGGATTGAATCTGAGCCTCAGCTGCGATCTACAGGACAGCTTGCAAGTCACACCAGATCCTTAACCCACTGAGCGAGGCCAGAGATCGGACCCACATCTTCAAAGACATTACGTTGGGTTCTTAACTCTCTGAGCCACAAATGGAACTCCAGGCCTAGTTTTATATTATAACATATACTTTAGGAGTTTGTTTTCTATTTATTATGCCTGCTTTTCTTTCTATTTATTATGCCTGCTTTTCTTTCACCTCCCTCTTTCCTACTTTCTTTTGGGTAATTTGAACACTCTTTAATATTGCATTTTAATTTTTCTACCTAGAATTTTATAATTTTTTTCGTAGTTGCTCTAGGAATTGTAATATGTGTAATATGAGCACTTTTTTTTTGGTCTTTTTGCCATTTCTAGGGCCGCTCCAGCGGCATATGGAGGTTCCCAGGCTAGGGGTTGAATCGGAGCTATAACTGCCGGCCTACAACCAGAGCCGCAGTAAAGCGGGATCCGAGCCGTCTCTGCAACCTACACCACAGCTCACGGCAACGCCGGATCGTTAACGCACTGAGCAAGGCCAGAGATCGAACCCATAACCTCATGGTTCCTAGTCAGATTCGTTAACCACTGAGTCACGACGGGAACTCCAGTTTTTTGGTTTTTGTTTTTGTTTTTTTTTTGATTTTTAGGGCTGCACCCTTGGCACAGGGAGGTTCCCAGGCTAGGGGTCTAATCAGACCTGTAGCCGCCGGCCTATGCCAGAGCCACAACAACACCAGATCGGATCTGGATCTGTGACTTACACATGGCACATCCGTCCATGGCAACACCTAACCCACTGATCTAGGCCGGGGATCAAACTCGAAACCTCATAACCGTGAGTTGGATTCATTTCCACTGCGCCACGATGGGAACTCCTTATGCACACTTAACTTAGATTCAGAATTTTACCACCTTAGGATTTCCTGTTGTGTGTGGTGGAAATGAATCCAACTAGGAACCATGAGGTTGTGGGTTCGATCCCTGGCCTCACTCAGTGGGTTAAGGATCCGGCGTTTCTGTGAGCTGTGGTGTAGGTCACAGATGCAGCTCCATCCTGCATTGCGGTGGCTGTGGTGTAGGCCAGCAGCTGTAGCTCCAATTAGACCCCTAACCTGGGAACCTCCATATGCCGCAGGTGTGGCCCTGAAAAGCAAAAAAAAAAAAAAAGAATTTTACCACTTCAGGAAGAATGTAGAAGCTTTACCACCATATCAATCCCTTTATCCTCCACTCTTTATATTGTAGTTGTCCTATATATTACATCTTACATATATTGAAAACCCATTAGACAATTTTTTTCAGTCATCACCCAAATTTTAAAGAATTCAGTAGGAGAATAGTCCATTATTTTCACCCACTTCTGTTGCTTTTCCTTTGGCTCTGATGTTCCCACATTCTTTCTGATATCATAATCCCTTCTGCCTGAAGACTTTTTTGTTGTTGTCCTTTTAGAGCAAGTATGCCATATAAAAATTATCTTAGTTTTCCTTCATGGGAGAATGTCTTTATTTCATCTCCATTCCTGAAGGATACTTTTTACTGCTAGGTTATAGAATTCTTAGATAAAAGTTCTTTTCTTTCAGCACTTTAAATATGTTACGCTGGTTCCATCTGGTCTCTATGATTTCCAATGAGAAATCCTGTCATTTGCATCTTTGTTCCTTTGTAGATAATACATTGTTTTTCTCTGACTGCTTTCAAGATTTTTCTTTGTCTTTAGCGTATAGCAGACTGATTATGATGAGTCTAGGTATGGATTTTTTTGGAGTTACAATTTTTTTTCTTTTAATGGCCGCACCTGTGGCATATGGAAGTTTCCAGGCTAGGGGCTGAATCAGAGCTGCAGCTGCCTACCTACCCCACAGGCACAGCAACGCCAGATCCGAGCCACATCTGCAGTCTACACCACAGCTCACAGCAACACCAGATCCTCAGCCTGCTGAGCGAGGCCAGGGATCAAACCCGTATTCTCATGGAGACTATGTCACGTTCTTAACCTGGTGAACCACAATGAGAACTCCTGGGCTTATCCTTTTTGAGGTTTTTCAAGAGTTTCAGCGGTCCCTGAGATCACCTCCACTCCTAGATTCTCCCTAGCAGAGATTCACTGGAAGGACTCAAGCACTTGGCGTCTGGTTGTACTTACCACTAAGACTCATCACTGCAATGCAGTGAGGACAGACTGCCACTGAGCTGCTCTCCTCACCACCACATCCTGATCCCAGCTCTGCTGAATCCTGCCTTTATTTCTTTCTTTCTTTCTTTCTTTCTTTATTTATTTATTTATTTATTATTGTTTGCTTTTTAGGGCAAATGGAGCATATGGAGGTTCCCCGGTCGAATCGGAGCTGTAGCTGCTGGCCTATACCACGGCCACAGCAACGCCGGATCCTTAATGCACTGAGCAAGGCCAGGGATCCAACCTGCATCCTCATGGATGCTAGTCAGAGTCGTTAACCACTGAGTCATGATGGGAACTCCGATCCTGCCTTTATTTAAGATTTGGATATTTCGCTCATCATGGATTTTTCTGCATTGCTTCTGAGAAGCAACTCCTCTTTGTCTCTTCTTAAATTCACAGAAAACTTCCCAGCAACCCAAAGCAAAGCTTGTTGGCCAAGGCTGGATGTATGCCCAGGCCTAGACTACCACTTCAGCCAGGCTAGGCAATCAAACACAACTGAGGCTATAGGAGATACCTGGATGGGTTGGGGGATAAAGTCCAGATAAAGTCCTTTCTGAGAAGGGCAGCCAGCTGAGATTGAGGCTTCTGTTCCAGCTGCCTTCAGACACAAGGCAGGATGTCCAGCATGTTTTTAAAGAAATTGAATTTCAAGCAAGCCAAACATTACTAATAAAAATAGGATCCTCTTTAATCTGTAGCAGTTAATATTCTTGTATCATTCCCCATTTTCCTGTGTTGCTAAATATATGAAGACTACTTCATGTACTATGTATGTGTATATATGTACTGTATACATTTTATGTATATACTATGTGCGTATATGCATATGTGTAATGTATATGTCACACATCTACTAAGTGTGTAGTCTATCCTGTACATATACCTCAAGTATGTCTGTAATGTCTGAGATGCCTGAAAATGCCTGTCTGCTAGGGCTTAAAGACTCCAGGTTGGTATTGAGTTATTTCTTAGATTCAGAAACTGTCTTGGCATGTTTTCCTCCCTCTCTCCCCACATTCATGGGATATAAACACATGCCAGTCTTAAATGCTCTCCAAAGGGGCTTTCCTAAACCATTCCATGTGGCACTTATTCCCTCAGATGCTCCTGGGGAAAAGGGAGCAGTCACATCATTTTGGGAGCAACTACTTGCTGATTCTCCTTTTTGGAGTTGTTGCATAGTAAAGGCCCTGACAAGCCCTGCAAAGCCCAGGTCTCCTAAGCTTCTTTATATGGCGTAGGGCTTATTTATACTTGGCAGAAGGAATCAATCACCTCGAAAGACAGTGTTTTAATGTATTAGAAGTGTTGCAGGTTTCTAATGCTCAGGAGCTGACTGGGGAAGAGGATTAGGTATTAAATACCACCAGGGTCTCAGGTCTTATTCTGACCTTGTCACTCAGCTGTAATAAATACTTCAGCACTGGGATGCATTAGCATTCTAGCTAATGTCCTCTGCTCTCAGGGCCAACCCGGGAGCTCACCTTGTGGTTAATGCTATAGCCCTAGAAGTCACAAACTGTATTTCTTAGCTGAGCCACCTAGGGAAATTGTTTAAACTCTTTAAACCTCAGTTTCTCCATCTTGAATGGGTTGATAATGGAATTTATCTCACAGAGTGGTTGTGGGGTTCCAATGAGACAGTGCAGATGAACAGCTCAGTAGCCCTTAACTGTAACCACTCCTATCCTGTGACCACACAACTTCACTGTAGGCATCACAGCTGAGTGACTGAGGTACGGTGGGGAGGCCAGCTGCCTTGGTACTTGGCTTCACCTTTTTGAGCCTATGCAACCCTAAGAACAGGGGCCTCCCTGGCTCTGAGAAAGGCACCTGAGTTTTGGTGGGTTTTGTTTTACTTTTTGTTTTTTTATTTTATGGCCACATTTGTGGCATATGGAAGTTCCTGGCCCATAAATTGAATCCGAGCCACAGTTGTGACCTATACGACAACTGCAGCAACTTGGGAACCATTAATCCATTGCACTGAGCTGGAGATTGAACCTGCACCTCTGCAGGGACCTGAGCCACTGCAGTTGGGTTCTAAACCCACTGCGCCATGGCGGGAACTCTTGAGTTTCAGTTTTAAAGCATCAATTGCCGGACAGGTGCAGCTTAAATGCTATATAGGTGTGAGCCAGCTTTTAACATTTGCTCTTACCTGCTGGGAAGAGCACTAAGCAGAGTATTATTGATTTGCTGGGGAAGGAGGTGGCCACAGTCTGGCTTGACATCTTTTTGGTATTTGGAAGTGACTGTGCCCCAGAGTCTCCTCAGTTGGGCTTTCTGTCGTCTTCATTTCACAGAGGCTGGACACGGAGACATCTGGGCATTCACTCTATCCTTGGGCCTGGAAAGGGACAGGAGTCTCCATGCCTAGAACACAGACCAGGGCATGGGCCTGGGTCCTGGGAAGTGGTTGGCTGTCCCTGTGTAGGTTCTGGGCTTTGAGCAGGGCATGTCCCCAAGCATGAGCCCTGGGCCAGCCGTGTGGAGCAATGCTGTAGCCTGGGAACCCATTTAGGCTCCAGTAAGGTATGTACGAGCATCTTCACATTATACACGTGGAGAGAAGGTCCCTTGGCCGAAACTCAGCATTTGGGTAGTGCTGGGTTCACTGGGCCATTGCAGCCCCACAAGTGAGGTGGCAGACATAAGGCTGCCAGGGTCCAGCTAGAGGAACTGGGAAGTGTAGGTGACCTCTCTGCAGGACACCCACGTCAGAACCTGGGTTCTGCCATCCCATCGTGATCCATGACCCACCCACCTCCAGTCTCACATCCCACTCACTGTTCCCTGGGCCCTTGCTCTTTAGAATCACACTTAAGAAGAGCTTTGCCACCACTGCTTCTTCCTGTTCCCTTGACAGACATTGCTAGTTGATCACTGCACAAGCTGCGAGAAAACCAGAGTCCAAGGCAAACATAACTAATGGATCTTTGCATGGGGCTCAGTGAAAACTGCAGCCCCTTACACATTTATCAAGGCAGCCAGTACCTGTTAAGGTTATCCTCAAAATGACCCCCACTTGCTAGCCAGCTCAAGACTATGTTCACCTGGCTCCTGTCTTTGCATATTCTGTTCCCACCCCAGAGTGTTTGTTCCACCCTTCCTCTGGCTGATAACCATTCATCATTCAAGACTCAAGAGCCTCTCCCTTGGAAGCCTGTTGCCTCACTGGGCTAGCATGTCACCTATCACCCCCCTGCTGCACCATGCTTCCCACTGTTTTACAATCTTCAGGTTGTATTATTATCTACCCTGTTGTATGAGTACTGGGGGCCAGAACCTCATCCCCTCTCCTCATTGCTTAGGGTAGCTGCAACCTGCATAGTCATCAGGCTTCTGCTTATTTGGGAGGGCCCTGCACCTGGCTGAATGCTCCTCTTTCACCGTCTGATCTTAATTTTTTTCTCTCTCTCTTTTTAGGGCTGCACCTGCAGCATATGGAAGTTCTCAGGCTAGGGGTTGAATCAGAGCTTCAGCCCCTGGCCTATGCCACAGCCACAGCAACTCAGCATCTGAGCCACATCTGTGACCTACACCACAACTTACTGCAACACCAGTGAGTGGGGCCAAGGATCAAACCCGAATCCTCATGGATCCTAGTCAGGTTCGTTAACCAATGAGCCATGAGCCATGAGCCATGAAGGGAACTCCAGTATTTTCATCTTTGAACTTGTGTTTTATAAGTGAAGGTGGGTGTGACAAGGAACAGGCATGGGGTCCCCAGTGGTCCCACCACCCACCATCCTCTTGCTTCCCTGGGACAGGTTCTTTCCGGTGACCAGGCCCTGACCAGCCTCCCCTGTCACCTTCTACCTGACACAGTGACAGGTCTTGTTGGCCGGGGAGGCTGGGTGTGGGCATGGGAGGGTTGGGGTCAGGTGTGCATACCTGGGATGTCTAGGGGCAGGAGGGTGGGCAGTGCAGCAGCCATTCAGGCTTTGAGTATGGCTTTGGTTTAAAGGCACCTCTGGTGATGGCTGTGAATGGAGAGACTCTGATTTCCTCAGAGACCCCCCCAAGCAGGCAGCCAGGCAGCCCGGCAGCCCATGTGCCCATGAACATCTGTACCCTTGCAAATGCCTTGAGCCCAGGAGCGTTCCCGCTGCTGGTTCTGAGCTTGAGATTCTCTCTTCTTCCTCCCAACCTTCCTGGGTCCAGTTTGCATTGCCCTCCCTACAATGTGACTTTGTATAACTTTGGTGAGTTAAATGCTCTTACATTTGCATTTAAAACTGGCATTGCACACTATAAAGACTAACAAAGTCATGCTAATAATTCAAATGTTGAATTTTACTTTATTATGAATGAAATTAAATAGCAGATGTAAGACATCATGGCAAGTCAAGAGAGAGACCATGGGAGAAAGACAAAAAGCTTTGTCTTCCCCCTTCTGCTTTTTTTTTTTTTGCTTTGCTTTTTAGGGCTACACCTGCAGTATATGGAAGTTCCTTGGTTAGGGGTTGAATCAGAGCTGCAGCTGCCAGCCTACACCACAGCCATAACCATGCCAGATCCAAGCCGCATCTGTGATCTACAGTGGATCCTTTTTTTTTTTTTTTTTTGCCATTTCTTGGGCCGCTCCCACGGCACATGGAGGTTCCCAGGCTAGGGGTCGAATCCGAGCTGTAGCTGCCAGCCTATGCTAGAGCCACAGCAACGTGGGATCTGAGCCATGTCTGCGACCTACACCACAGCTCACGGCAACGCCGGATCGTTAACCCACTGAGCAGGGGCAGGGACCGAACCCGCAACCTCATGGTTCCTAGTCGGATTCGTTAACCACTGCGCCACGACGGGAACTCCTACAGTGGATCCTTAACCCAATGAACGAGGCCAGGTATCTAACCCACATCCTCATGGATGCTAGTCGGGTTCTTAACCCGCTGAGCCATAGTGGGTTCTTTCCAAAGCATCTTGGCAAAGCCAGAAAGACTGTAGGCCTAGAGCAGATGTGCAAGCCTGGAGTCAGTGACCTGCAGCTCTGCCCTGAGGTCTCAAGAGAGACCAAGCCCAAGAGAACAAACTTTTATTAGCCAGGAAGAAACTTAAAAAACGACTGGAGTTCCCACTGTGGCCCAGTGGGTTAATAATCTACCTGCAGTGGCTCAGGTTGCTGCAGGGGTGCAGGTTCCATCCCCTGCCCTGTGCAGTGAGTTAAGGATTTGGTGTTGCCGCAGCTGTGCCTCAGATTCAATCCCTGGCCCAGGAACTTTCATGTGCCACAGGTGCAGCTATAAAAAAAAGAACAACTAGTTGGTTTCTATTAACAGTTAGATGATTTCAGGGGAGAAAGAAAGTCTACAGGAACATAAAACTGCCCCAAATGAAAAACTTTAGGCCTAAATGGGAATCATTTGTTCATGTCAAATATTTTCCCTTAAGTTTTGTACTGTCCCCTCTCATTGAGTCATATTTACTTCATGTGTCTTTTGAGAAC
This sequence comes from Phacochoerus africanus, assembly GCF_016906955.1. Classification (NCBI taxonomy): domain Eukaryota; kingdom Metazoa; phylum Chordata; class Mammalia; order Artiodactyla; family Suidae; genus Phacochoerus; species Phacochoerus africanus. Next base: position 631,849 of record NC_062548.1, read on the forward strand.
CAAGTCATTTCAAGGCTGAAGTCCCCATGCTCCAATCCCAGTCCACACCGCCTTCCTGCATCCCCAGAGGCAACGTCATCCTGAATTTGCTTTCCTGCAGCCCACACTTTCTTAGCTTTTTTTTGTTTGTTTTTTCTGGGGCTGCACCCACGGCATATGGAGGTTCTCAGGCTAGGGGTCTAATCAGAGGCATAGCCACCGGCCTACACCATAGCCACAGCAACGCCAGATCCGAGCCGTGTCTGCAACCTACATCACAGCTCAACAGCAACACTGGATCCTTAACCCACTAAGCAAGGCCAGGGATCGAACCCACAACCTCATAGTTCCTAGTCGAATTCGTTAACCACTGAGCCACGACAGGAACTCCTTTTTTCTTTTTTTCCTTAGGTTTTCAATGTTAGTGCAAGTGTCCATTTCTAAGTTCACACAAAGGACCGTATACTGTATATGAAGCCTGTCACTTCCTTTGGGCATTCAACATTGTGCCTGTTAATTCATCCTTGTTGATGTGTAGATTTAGTTCATTCTTTTTTTTACTGTTTTATTGCATTCCATTGCATTAATATACCACAATACATTAAATACTTTTCTGAGTTGCAGACATCTGATTTTTGACAATTAAAAGCAATGCTTCATAGTTCCTTGGTGGCTCAGTGGGTTAAGGATCCAGCATTGTCACTGTTGTGGCTCTGGTTACTGCTGTGGCACAGGTTTTGTTTTTGTTTTTTTTTGTCTTTTTGCTATTTCTTTGGGCCACTCCCACGGCATATGGAAGTTCCCAGGCTAGGGGTCGAATCCGAGCTGTAGCCACCAGCCTACACCAGAGCCACAGCAACGCGGGATCCGAGCCGCGTCTGCAACCTACACCACAGCTCACGGCAACGCCGGATCGTTAACCCACTGAGCAAGGGCAGGGACCGAACCCGCAACCTCATGTTTCCTAGTCGGATTCGCTAACCACTGCGTGTGGCACAGGTTTGACCCCTGGCCCAGGAACTTCTGCATGCCACAGGTGTGGCCAAAATATAAATGAATAAATAAAAAATAAAAGCAAGGCTTCAGTGAATACCCCTGCAACAGTGGCCCGTTAGTGACGACTCTTTCTGTTATTTTACTACTATTTACAGTATATACTAATACCACAAACATTAAAAAATTTTTAAATGAGCCAGGGGCTATGAAAAATGTCTTTATGCCAGTAAATTTGCAAATCTGATGAAACATAAATATCTAGAAAAATACAACTAAACTGGCTCAATAAGGAATTCCTGAATAATCCTATAACTGTTCAAGTAATAAAATCAGTAATTAAAAATCTTCCCCCCCACACAACAAAATCCCAATACAGTTTTACCAGAAAGTGCTACCAGACTGGGAAGGAACTCATAATTCCAATATTTCACAAACTTTCCAGCAGATACAAAAAGAAGAAACATTCTCTGTTCATTTTATGAAGCTATCATAATTTGTCTTATGTGGGAAAGGCAAATTACAGACCAGTCTTCTCATGAACAAGGTTGCAGTACTCCAAAACAGAACATTAGTAAGCCAAATCCGGCCAGGCATAAGAAAGGTAAGACATCATGGTGGAGCTGAACTTATCTCCCCAGTTTAAAATGTCATATCTGCCTAATACCCAGCGTTCATCCCACATGGAATATGCCAGGGCATTCTGGTGTGTTCTATCATTTGTCTATGTCTGAGCTAATACCTCATTACCATGTATTCTTATGCTTCCCTACTATATTCATTTCCTGTGGCAGCTGCAATAAATTTCCACAAACTTGGTGAGACAAACAAAAAGTTTTTTAGAGAAAGCACCAAGTTTTATTATCATTAAAGTGACCATATTTTCCTTTATTTTTTTTTTTGAAGTAAGTTTTTGGCTTTATTTTTATTTTTTAAAATACTTTAAAATGATTTCTATGGTTTCCATTAAAGTTGCTTTACAGTGTTCTGTCAATTTCTACTGTACAGCAAAGTGACCCAGTTATATATATATATATATATATATATTCTTTTTTTTTTGGCCTTAACTTGGGTTTGGGCTTATATATTTTTTAATCATATAATTTTTTAATATACTCAATGAATTATTACATTTGTAGTTGTACAATGATCATCACAATCCTATAGGATTTCCATCCCACAACCCCAGTGCATTCCCCCACTCCCCAAATTGTCTCCTCTGGAGACCATAAGTTTTTCAAAGTCTGTGAGTCAGCAACTGTTCTGCAAAGAAATTCAGTCTGTCCGTTTTTCAGATTCCACATGTCCGTGAAAGCATTTGATGTTGGTGTCTCATTGTACGGCTGACTTCACTTAGCATGATAGTTTCTAGGTCCATCCATGTTGCAAAAAATGCTGGTATTTCGTTCCTTTTTATGGCTGAGTAATATTCTGCTGTGTATATGTGCCACATCTTCTGGATCCACTCCTCTGTCAATGGACATTTAGGTTGTTTCCATGTCTTGGCTATTGAAAATAGTGCTGCAGTGATCATCGGAGTACATGTGTCTTTGCGAGTCATGGTTTTCTCTGGATAGATGCCCAGGAGTGGGATGGCTGCATCAAATGGTCGTTCTATGTTTAGTTTTCTCAGAAATCTCCATACTGCTTTCCACAGGGGTTGCACCAATTTACAATCCCACCAAGAGTGTAATAAGGTTCCTTTCCCTCCACACCCTCTCCAGCACTTTTGTTTGTAGACTTTTGGATGATGGCCATTCTGGCTGGTGTGAGGTGGTACCTCATCGTGGTTTTGATTTGCATCTCTCTAAGAATGAGTGATGTTGAACATCTTTGCATGTGTTTTTTGGCCATCTGTGTGTCTTCTTTGGAGAATTGTCTGTTTAGATCTTCTGCCCATTTTTGGATGGGGTTGTTTGTTTTTTTGGTATGGAGCTGCAGAAGGTGTTTATAAATTTTGGAGATGAATCCCTTGTCAGTCGATTCATTTGCACAGATTTTCTCCCCCTCTGTGGGTTGTCTTTTTGTGTTGTTTAGGGTTTCCTTTGCTGTGCAGAAACTTTGAAGTTTGATTAGGTCCCATTTGTTTATTTTTGTTTTTATTGTCGATACTCTAAGCGGTGGATCTGAGAAGATGTTGCTGTTGTTTATGTCAGAGAGGGTTTGGCCTATGTTTTCCTCTAGGAGTTTGATAGTGTCTGGTCTTATATCTAGGTCTTTAATCCATTTTTGAGGTTACTTTTGTGTTTGGTGTTAGGGAGTGTTCTAATTTCATTCTTTCCCATGTGTCTGTCCAGTTTTCCCAGCACCACTTATTGGACAAGCTGTCCTTTCTCCATTGTATATCCTTGCGTCCTTTGTCATAGATGAGTTGGCTGTAGGTGCGTGGGTTGAATTCTGGGCTTTCTATCCTGTTGCACTGATCTATATTTCTGTCTCTGTGCCAGTACCATACGGTTTTGTTGACTGTTGCTTTGTCATATAGTCTGAAGTGAGGGAGCCTGATTCCTCCAGCTCCATTTTTCTTTTTCAGGATGTCTTTGGCTATTCTGGGTCTTTTGTGCTTCCAAACACCCTTTAAGATATTTTATTCACGTTCTGTGAAAAATGACCTTGGTGATTTGGTAGGGATTGCATTGAATCTGTAGATTGCCTTGGGTAGTAGAGTCATTTTGATGCTATTGACTCTTCCAATCCAAGAGCATGGTATGTCTTTCCATCTCTTTGTGTCATCTTTGATTTCTTCCATCAGTGTCTTACAGTTTTCAGAGTACAGGTCTTTGTTTCTTTAGGTAGGTTTAGTCCTAGGTATTTTATTCTTTTGGATGCGATGGTAAACGGGATTGGCTCCCTAATTTCTCTTTCTGCTCTTTCATTGTTAGTATATAAACATGCCGCCGATTGCTGTGTATTAATTTTGTATCCTGCGACTTTGAGGAATTCATGGATGAGCTCTAACAGGTTTCTGGTAGAGTCTTTAGGATTCTCTAGGTAGAGTGTCATGTCATCTGCAAATAGTGATAGTTTTACTTCTTCCTTTGCAATTTGGATTCCTTTATCTCTTTTACTTCTCTGATTGCTGTGGTTTGCTAGTATTTTGTTGAGGATTTTTGCATTGATGTTCATCAGTGAAATTGGCCTGTAGTTTTCTTTTTTTGTGGGATCTTTGTGAGGTTTTGGTATCAGGGTGATGGTGGCCTCATAGAATGAGTTTGGGAGTATCCCTTCCTCTGCAATTTTTTGAAACAGTTTCAGAAGGAGAGGTGTTAGCTCTTCTCTAAATGTTTGATAGAATTTGCCTGTGAAGCCATCTGGTCCTGGACTTTTGTTTGTTGGAAGTTTTTTAATCACAGTTTCCATTTCAGTTTGTGTGATGGGTCCGTTCATCTTTTCTATTTCATCTTGGTTTAGTCTTGGAAGATTGTACCTTTCTAAGAGTTTGTCCACTTCTTCTAGGTTTTCCGTTTTGTTGGCATATAGTTGCGTATGGTAGTCTCTTATGATCCTTTGTGTTTCTGTGATGTCTGTTGCTACTTCTCCTTTTTCATTTCTAGTTTTACTGATTTGAGTCCTCTCTCTTTTTTTTTCTTGATAAGTCTGGCTAAGGGTTTATCAATTTTGTTGATCTTTTCAAAGAACCATCTTTTTGTTTCATTGATCTTTTCTATGGTTTTCTTCGTTTCTATTTCATTGATTTCTGCTCTGATCTTTATGATTTCTTTCCTTCTACTAACTTTAGGTCTTGTCTGTTCTTCTCTCTCGAGCTGCCTTAGATGTAAAGTTATTAGCATGTTTATTTGGGCTTTTTCTTGTTTCCTGAGGTGGGCTTGTACGGCTATAAACTTTCCTCTTAGCAGAGGTTTTGCTGCATCCCACAGGGTTTTGGAGTGTCGTATCTTCGTTGTCATTTTCTGCTAGGCATTTTTAAATTTCCTCTGATTTCTTCAGTGATCCATTGGTTGTTTGGTAGCATGTTGTTTAGTCTCCATGTTGTTTGTGTTTTTTGTATTTTTTTTCCTGTTGTTGATTTCCAGTCATATAGCATTGTGGTCGGAAAAGATGCTTGATATGATATTAATTTTCTTGAAGTTACCAGTGTTGGATTTGTAGCCCAGAATGTGATCAGTCTTAGAGAATGTTCCATGTGCACTTGAGAAGAATGTGTATTCTGTTGCTTTTGGATGGAATGTCCTATAAATATCTATTAAGTCCCTCTGGTTTAATGCTCATTGAGGGCCTGTGTTTCCTTTGATTTTCTGTCTGGATGATCTGTCCAGTGCTGTAAGTGGGGTGTTAAAGTCCCCCACTATTACTATGTTATTGTCGATTTGTCCTTTTAAGGTTGTTAGCATTTGCTTTATATATTGTGGTGAACCTGTGTTGGGTGCGTAGATATTTAAAATTGTTATATCATCTTCTTGGATTGATCCTTTGATCATTATGTAATGTCCTTCTTTGTCCCTTAAAGTATTCTTAATTTTAAAGTCTGTTTTGTCTGATATGAATATTGCTACTCCAGCTTTCTTTTGATCTGTGTGCATGGAATATTTTCTTCCATCCTCCCACTTTCAATTTGTATGTGTCCCTAGAAGTGAAGTGGGTCTCTTGAAGACAGCATATATATGGATCTTGTTTTTGTGTCCATTCAGCCAGTCTGTGTCTTTTGGTTGGGGCGTTTAGTCCATTGACTCTTAAGGTAATTATTGATATGTATGTTCTTATTGCCATTTTATTAATTACTTTGGATTTGTTTTTGCTGCTCTTTTTTCTTTCCTTCTTCTCTTGTTCTTTTCTGCCTAGAGAAGTTCCTTTAGTATTTGTTCTAAGGCTGGTTTAGTGTTGCTGAATTCTCTCAGCTTTTGCTTATCTGTGAAGCTTTTGATTTCTCCTTCAAATCTGAATGAGAGCCACGCTGGGTAGAGTAATCTTGGTTGGAGGTTTTTTCCTTTCATCACGTTAAGTATGTCATGCCACTCTTTTCTGCCTGCAGAGCTTCTGCTGAAAAATCTGCCGATAACCTTATTGGGGTTCCCTTGTATGTTCTTTTTTTCTTTTCCCTATCTGCTTCCAAGATTTTTCTCTTTGTCTTTAATTTTGGTCAGTTTGATTAATATGTGTCTCGGTGTATTCCTCCTTGGGTTTATTTTATATGGTACTCGTTGTGCTTCCTAGATTTGAGTGAGTGATTCCTTCCCCATGTTAGGGAAGTTTTAAGCTATTAGCCCTTGGAATATTTTTTCTGTCTCCTTCTCTCTCTCTTTTCCTTCTGGCACCCCTATAACACAGATGTTGATGCATTTAACGTTGTTCCTCAGTTCTCTGAGATTCTCTTCATTTGTTTTCAATCTTTTTTCTCTTTTCTATTCTGCATCCGTAATTTCTACTAATCTGTTCTCCACCTCGCTTATTCATTCTTCTGCCTCCTGTATTCTGCTGTTAGCTGCTTCTAATGAATTTTTTATTTCAGTTATTATATTTAGCATCTCTTCTTGTTTAAGTTTTATATCTTGTATCTCTTTGGTCAGTGTTTCCTGTAAGTTATCCATCTTTGCCTTCAGTTTATTTCCAGTGTCTTGCATCATCTTCAGCATCAGTAGTCTGAAGTCTTTTTCCTGGAGGCTGGGAATCTCCTGATCACTTAGCTGATTTTCTGGGGTTTTTCCTTTCTCCCTCATCTGAGTTATAGTTCTCTGTCTTTTCATTTTTATAGGTTTTTGTTGTGGTGACCTTTGGACAGATAATAGAGTTGTAGCCTCTCTTACTTCTGGGGTCTGCCCCCCCTTGTGGCTGAAGTCAGTATGGGGGCTTGCTGTAGGTTTCCTGGTGGGAAGGACTGTTGCCTCCCCACTGGTAGGTGGAGCTGATTCCTATCCCTATGGTGGGTGGGGCTTTGTCTCTGGGTGGGATTAGAGGTGGGGCTGTGTTCCTTGGTGGCCTTTAGGCAGCCTTTTTACTGAGGGGTGGGGCTTTGGTCCCACCAGGATTGTTGTTTGCCCTGGGGCTTCTCAGCTGATGTGTGGGGCCAGATTTTCCCAAAGTGGCCACCTCTAGAGAAAGGCATGCTGAAGAATATTCCCAAGAGCTTTGCTTCCAGTGTCCTTCCCTCACAACAAGCCACATTCACCCCTGTTTTCCCAAGAGGTCCTCTAAGAACTGCAGTCAGGTTTGACCTAGATTCCTGCGGAGACTTTGCTTTGCTCTGGGACCCAGTGCACATGAAAGTATGTGTGTGTCTCTCAAGAATGGGGTCTCCGTTTCCCCTAGTCCCGTGGAGCTTCTGCACACAAGCCCCACGCCTTCAATGCCAGATGCTCTGGGGGCTCTTTCTCCCAGTGCCAGATCCTCACACGTGGGAGTTTGATGTGGGGCTCAGAACTCTCACTCCCGTAGGTGCGTCTCTGTGAACCAGTTAGTTTCCAGTCTGTGGGGCTTCCCACCCTGGAGGTATGGGATTGCTTATTTCATGTAATCTCCCCTCCTACCTCTGATGTGGCCTCCTCTTTGTCTTCGAGAGTAGGATATCTTTTTGAAGGTTTCTGGTCCATTTGGTTGAAGATTGCTCAGCATTTGGTTGTAAATTTTTGTTGTTTTTAGGAGAGAAATTGAGCTCCAGTCCTTCTATTCTGCCATCTTAATCCCTCTCAGGTATGGGCCAGCTGCAGATCTTGGTCAGGCTTCTATGTGCTGCTGAAGGCACCCTGAGTCTGGACTCACTGAGGTTCAGGTTCTTTTTGCTCCATGCAGAAGGAATTCATCAACAGACAAAGTGATAGGCAAGAAACAGATTATTAGGATAGGTCACTTGTAAGAGCTGCAAACAGGCAGGCGAGGAAGCTCTCTCTATATACATTCTTTTTCTCACATTATCCTCTATCATGTTTCATCATAAGTGATTAGATATAGTTCCCAGTGCTACACAGCAGGATCTCATTTCTAATCAATTCCAAAAGCAATAGTTTGCATCTATTAACCCCAAGCTTCTAGTCCATCCCACTCCCTCCCCTTCCCCCTTGGTAGCCCCAAGTCTGTTCTCCAAGTCCATGAGTTTCTTTTCTATAGAAGGTTCATTTGTGCTATATATTAGATTCCAGATATAAGTGATATCATGTGGTATTTGTCTTTCTGTTTCTGACTTAACTTCATTTAGTATGAGAGTCTCTAGTTGCATCCATGTTACAAACAAAAATTTATACTCCACTCTCTGGAGGCCAGAAGCCTGAAATTAAGGTGTGGGCAGGGATCCACCCCTTCCAGAGACTCTAGAGGAGGGTCCTTTCCATCTCTTCTAGCTTCTGAAGGCAACAGGCGTCCCATGGCTTGTGGCCGTGTCACTCCAATCTCTGCCTCCATCCTTATCCGTCGTCATCCGGTCTTCCCCTCTGTGTATCTCTATGTCTTGACTTTCTCTTGAAAGTCATTGGATTTAGGGCCCATCCTAATCTAGGATGGTCTCACCTTTAGCTCCATCACCTAATGACATCTGCAAAGACCCTAATTCCAAATGAGGCCACACTCCCGGGCACGGAGGTATATCTTTGGACATATCTTTCTGAGGGAACTGATTCAACCCACAGCACTCACTTGGTCACCATTTCACCCTTGGTCTTTTTTTTTTTTTTTTCAAATGTGTCTTAATTCTTGGACTTTTAGTATTTTATGTAATTTTTAAAATCAATTCTCTAGTTTCAAGAAAAGTCCTGTTTTTGTTTTCTATTTCTGGTGTAACAAATTTCTACCACTATACAACTTCTTCGTGGCTTAAAACAAGACAAATCCCATGGAGTTTTTTAGGTCAGTGGTCAGGTTACAGACTCATGGGGCTAACTAAAATCAAGGTGTCAGCAGGGTTGTGCCACCTCCAAAGGCTCCAGGGGAGAATCTGTTTCCTTGCTCATTTGGGTTGTTTGCAGAATTCACTTCCTGGAGGTTGTAGGGTTGAGGTTTCTGTGTCCTTGCTGTCTGAGGACCTCTCCCATCCTCTAGAGGACACAGCTTTCCTTGGGGTGACCCCTTCCCATATTCAGAGCCAGCAAAGGGGGTATAGGTGGGAGTGGAGTGGGGCATGTGGAGTCTCTCAGGTCTCTTTGTCTTTCCTGCCTCCTCATCCATTGTCACATCTCTCTGACTTCTTGGTTTAAGTCTTTTAGATCAACATAATACCCAGCTAAACTCCAAAGTGAAATTCGATATGAAAAGAGAAGTCTCCCAGAATGGCAGGAAAGTACCTGTCAGGTTGGAGCAGCCCTGGCTTGTCAGTGTCAGCACCATCCTGTGAAAAGACCTTTGGCAGAGGCATTAGGCCCCCAAGAGAAATCCTAAATGCAAGGCTGTTTCTGCATCTGTGTCCTACCTTAATGCTGATGGGGACATCGGCTAAGCCATTTTTCATTGTTGAAGCCACCCTTGAAGTGTGGAACTAGAAGCAGCAAAGTTGTTTATTGCTATAAAAAGGGTTGTTTTTCACAACTGAGAGAGAACAGAATCTCCAAGGACTTGGTGGCCTCAGAAACCACGGAAGACATCCTCACTCCTCCTCTCTGCCCCTCTGTCTTCATCTCCCTTGGTCTGTGGCCCCCATCACTGTACATCCCATCTGCTGATGAATGTCCAAGCAGTGGGAAGGGAATGGAGAGAACTGGACTTTCCTCTGCAGTTTGATGATGTCTCTGGGGGAGAGGACAGAGGATCACAGCCGGAGAGAGAAGGAGTTAATGCTGTCCTTGGGCTCTAGGCGGGAGGGTCCTGCCTGCAGCCACCCCTCCCCCCACAGAGATCCAGTCCTGTGAGATGATGATCTGCACTTGCAGAAACCACCTCTTGTATTCATTCATTCATCTTTTGTTCCACACACTGTGGTCCTCACTCTGTGTCAGGCATCATCTAGTAGTTCTCAGAATGAATTTATGTCTCTGTGGTCAGAGTGTACTCGCTACAGTGGAAGCAGGGCGATGGCCTCCTTCTCACAGCAGCCTTGCTAGATCAAGAGTACCACATGAGGAGTTCCCGTCGTGGCGCAGTGGTTAGCGAATCCGACTAGGACCCATGAGGTTGCGGGTTCGGTCCCTGCCCTTGCTCAGTGGGTTAACAATCCGGTGTTGCCGTGAGCTGCGGTGTAGGTTGCAGATGCGGCTCAGATCCCGCGTTGCTGTGGCTCTGGCGTAGGCCGGTGGCTACAGCTCTGATTCGACCCCTAGCCTGGGAACCTCCATATGCCGAGGGAGCGGCCCAAGAAATAGCAAAAAAAAAAAAAAAAAAAAGACAAAAAAAAGAGAGAGAGTACCACATGATCTCCATTCTGCAGATGCAACACTGGAGGTTCAGAGCATGGGGACTTGTCTGAGGCTATGCAGTAGTCAGTGGCAGGACCCCAAGGGAAGCACAGGTCATGCACTGTCACTTCCCCTCATGGCCCTTCAGTCCTCAAGGGTCCATACTCTAAGGCTGAAATCCTACCCTGTCTCTGGAAGGCAGGCCCCATGACGTTTCTTTTTTCTTTTTTCTTTTTCTTTTTGTCTTTTTTGCTTTTTCTAGGGCCGCACCCATGGCATATGGAGGTTTCCAGGCTAGGGGGCAAATCGGAGCTGTAGCTGCCAAGCCTATGCCAGAGCCACAGCAACGCGGGATCCGAGCCATGTCTGCAACCTACACCACAGCTCACAGCAACGCTGGATCCTTAACCCACTGAGCAAGGGCAGGGATCGAACCCGCAACCTCATGGTTAACAAAAAATACAAACGAGGAGGTCCTTAGAACTTGGAGATGAGATCCTTTAACTCTGGGTCCTGCCAGATTCCCTTCAGCAGCCATCGTCCCTCACCCCACCCTCCAGCTATTGAGGGTGCTGGCTGCTGAGAGCAGCCAGCTGATTCGTTAACCACTGAGCCATGATGGGAACTCCCCCATGATCTTTCTTAAAGCCTAGCTGCTGTTTGCACCTTTTCATTCAACAAACACAGTCTGCCACGTGCCATGTTCTAGGGAAGCAAGGCGGTCAAGGAGAAAGAGCTAGAGTTAGACTCTCAACCAGGCTTAATCACGTGATAGTAACCGAGTTCTCCCTAAACTGATATGCGTCCTAGTGGGCTGGACAGGGGGATTTTGTGCCAGTGGCTCTCCTCTGGAGGAGGTGGTACAGAATGGCATAGGAGAAAGAATTGTGCCTCTGCCTGATCCCCAGGGTGTGGGAGAGTGAATAGCACCACCCTTCAGTCACTGGCCACTTTCTGAGGAGGGGTGAAGAGGAACGGGAGTGCCAGCTGAGAGCAGTCCGCACCCTCAATAGCTGGAGGGTGGGGTGAGGGACGCTGGCTGCTGAAGGGAATCTCATCTCCCAAGTTCTAAGGACCTCCTCGTTTGTATTTTTCCACCCAGAGGAGTAGCCACCATTCAATGGTGTATAACAAATCTAGGGATGTATAACAGGTTACCCTAAAATTTAATGGTTAAAATAACAGTGAACAGGAATTCCCCAGTGGCACAGTGGGTTCAGGATCCCGTGTTGTCACTACTGTGGCATGGGTAACTTCTGTAGCATGGGTTTGATCCTGGCTCAGGACTTCTCCATGCCATGGGTGCAGCCAAAAAAAATTTTTTTAAGTAAACATTTATCATCCCCTCCAGCTTTTTTTTTTTTTTTTTTGTCTTTTTGCCATTTCTTGGGCCGCTTCCACGGCATATGGAGGTTCCTAGGCTAGGGGTCGAATCGGAGCTGTAGCTGCCACCCTACGCCAGAGCCACAGCAATGCAGGATCTGAGCTGTGTCTGCGACCTATGCCACAGCTCACGGCAACGCCAGATCGTTAACCCACTGAGCAAGGGCAGGGATCGAACCCGCAACCTCATAGTTCCTAGTCGGATTTGTTAACCACTGCACCACAACGGGAACTCCCCCTCCAGCTTTTATGGGTCAAAAATTCAGAAGCAGCTTGCAGTTTGTGATTCTGGCTTTCTCATGAGGCGCAATCATTTTAGCGGAGGCTGCAGTCTCATTTGAAGTCTTTACTGCAGCTGGGGATCCTGTCTCCAAGGTGATTCGCTCTCTCACAGCAAGCTGGTGCCAGCTCTTGGCTGGGAGCTTCAGCCCCTCCCCACACAAGGCTCAGTGTTGCTTGAGCATATTTGTGACATGGCAGCTGGCTCTCCCAGAACAAATGATCCAGGAGAGAAAGGCAAAAGGTTTTTCCATGACCTTACCTCAGAAGACAGATTGCCTCACTTCTACCACCTTCTTTTGGTTATGTGTCACTAGGGAGTTCCCACTGTGGCTCAGTGGGTTAAGGATCTGGCATTGCTGCAGCTGTGGTGGAGGTCGAAGATGCAGCTTGGATTCGATCCCTGGCCTAGGAACTTCCATATGCTGTAGGCGTGGCCAAAAAAGAAAAAGAAAAGGGGAGTCACTGAGCCCAGCCCACACTCAAGTGTGGTGAAGCTAGGCTCCCCCTTTGGGAGAGGAGAGAATAACTGTGGATATATTTTAAGCCACAGCTACTGGCATTTCCAAGCCAGTTTTCCCTCCCAGAGGTCCTGACTCTGCCAAAGCTCCAGGGCTTTCATCCTCTTTGGTTAAGAACTTGGTGAAGGGTTTTTTGAAAATCCATCAACTGTTTCCCCTCTTTCAACTTTTCCAACTTGATAATAGGTTGGATGCATTTCAGCCACTGAGCAGTTCCAAAGACCTTTTCTTTTGGAGTGTCTGACATACAGGGTGAAATCAGTGCAATAATGGGAAGAATCATTGTTCCACCTGCACAACATGACTTGGGGTCTGGGGGAGGTGTGGGAGGGCAGTGTACAGGTCGTGAGAGTTGGCCTGATTTGCCTTAACTGTAAGCATTGAAGAGAGCTCTGATTCTAAAGGGTTTTGTCAAAGCCACGTGTTAGAGGTGATTTTAGGAGTAAAACTAGTTCATTAGGGGCTGCCCGCAGGGCCTTAGCACCTCTGGCATGGGGTTAGCCCAGGCCAAGGACTCTGCTCTGGACACTGTGGTGTGGGGTACACATGATAGCATCAGCCCTCGTCACCCTTTTGGGGCTCTCTGTGAACTTGCCAGGCCCAGCCCTGTATCTGGTGAACATGAGTGCCCCCTGGGAGGGGAGCCTCTCCTCTTGGTAAAGGACTGTTTGTGAATCAATCTGAGGAGATGAAGGGAAGCATTCATTGAGTACTTCCTGGAACTTTCATAGGTGACACACATCGACTCCTCCACAGTGCATGTGTTTCTCTACTTAAAGGGGAGGACGCAGTGGGAGGGGCCGCCTGGGAGGCTGGTTAGAGGGGATGGGGCAGCATGGGGTTCTTTCATGTGCTAATTCTCATGAGTCTCTCACCTCCCTGGGCCACACACCGAGGTGGGGTGGGGGGCAAGCCCCAGGGGCCTCCACCCAGCCTCGGAATCCGCTTGCTACATTTCTTCTGACCCAGAGTCTTGAAACTGGGGGAACTTCAGTTCCGGCTTCACAAAGGAGCGTGTCTTCAGGGTCAGGCGAGGGAGCAGGTCTCCCTCCCTTGATGTGAAGAAATGTACCTCCACCCCCCAGGGTGCTACCAATCTCCCTGGACCCACATGGCTTCTCCCCGAGTGCTCATATTAACCCCAAGATTAGGGGGATGCCCATTTTACAAACAGGGAAACAGGCTTTCTTCAGCCCACTGAGCTCGTTGATGAAGGGCTAGGGCCATTTGACAACTTTGACAGTGAGTCTTTGCTGTGGCAACTCTGTGCACAAAGCTGGGATGCACCACGAGGGAGGCAGGCAGGGCCCACACTCATGGCCGCAGAGTCCCCAGCTGCGACCTCAGAGGCCGCAGGGTCCCCGACCTCAGAATGCTGCTTAACACCTCACTCCAGGAGTTCCCATTATGGCTCAGTAGTATCCCTGAGGATGCAGGTTCGACCACTGGCCTTGCTCAGTGGGTTAAGGGTCCAAGGTTGCTGTGGCTGTGGTATAGGCTGGCAGCTACAGCTCTTATTCTACCGCTAGCCTGGGAACTTCCATATATTGAGGGTGCAGCCCTATAAAGAAAAAAAAAAACCTCATTCCAGCCAGGAGCTCTTGGCCACACCTTCCCTTTCTCCCCTCTCCTTTTGACCCGCCTCAACTCCCCCCTCACTTCCCCTCCCTCTCCCCCTCCTCCTCTCCCATCAGGGGTCAGCCTCAGGAGAAGGGCAGAGCCTCACCTGTGCAACCCTTTCTTGCTTCCCATCACGGGTCAGGAGGAATTTTATCCTTGCCTGGGTTCTAGTTGGGAACTTTGAGTTGGTACCCAGCTCTCACTCCTGGCCACCCCCGCAGCCTCTGCACTGGTCCCCTTGACCCAGGCTGCCTTGTCCCTTGCTCTGCTGGTTATACCCTCATTCTTCCAGTCTCCCTGCTGCCCACCCCCACTCAGCAGCCAGAAGCCTTTCAACCTGCGAGGCATTTGTCCTTCCTGTCACAGGGGCTGTCCACAGCCCTTAGAACAGAACCCAGACTCTTGTAGGCTGACCTGACTCCAGGGTGGCCTCAGTTGCCTGCTCTGGCCTCAATCATTTCCATTCCTGCCCTGGGGCTTTTGCACTTGCTGTTCCCTCAGCTTTTGGCATCCTCTGCAGGTCGGAGGCCACCCCCACCCCCGCCCCCACATTGCCATCACCTTTTCACCTTTCCTTATCTTCCTTTCCTCAGTGAGCTTTCCGAGTCCGAATGTTTCTGGTTCATTTGTGTATTCTGCCTCCCTCCCAAGAATGTGAGCCCCATGCTCGAGAACAGGAACCTCATCTCTGGTTCCTCATTCTTCTGTGGCCCCATTTCCTGTCGCAGGCTGGCTGACATGCAGGAGGAGGTTTCTGAGAGCCTCCCTGACGTCTTTTGCCAGCCCCCTTCCAGGGTGCTGCAATGACCTCTGACCTTGAAGTTGCACATGGCCATGATGGCCTCTGCTGGCCCTGGAACATCATTCTAGAAGCAGAGGTTCTTGCTGTGTGGAGTCTTTAATGGTACAAGGTTGGGGGCAGTGGAGGCAGACAATGACAAGGACAATTTGGTGTGACGTGGGCTCTGTGGAGGATCCTGCGTGGCTACCCTCATCATGGTTGGGGATAGGTTGTAAAGGAAGCAAATAAACAAAACAAAGATTAGATCAGATGGTGATGAGGCCAAAAAAGGTGGGGCGTTCTGAGTGGGTGGAACCAGGGTGGTCCCAGAAGGGGTCCATTAGGGAACACCTGTGAGCCGACACATGTGACATGACATGCAAGCCTCCTCGTAGGGCAGTCACACCTCAAGATAGGAACACATGAGCCTCACCGGGCAGGGCCAGGGTTGGGCATGAGAGGAGCAACACCCTTGCTGCAGAGTGGGCTGGGGAGGCTCACTGAGTCCCAGGAGAAAAGGCAGGTCGGGTAGCTGGGGCCAGTGCACTTAGGGTCTTGTGGGCCACAGTGAAGAGGGAGCATCTTATTCCAAGTGGTGTGGGAGTCATGGCAGGGTTATGGGAAAGAGTGTTCTGTTTTTCAAAAACATCCCACTCACTGCCCACATTAAGAAAGTGGCATTAGGACTTTCCATTGTGGCTCAGTGGGTTCGGAACCCAACTAATACCCATGAGGAGGCAGTGTTGATCCCTGGCATTGCTCGGTGGGTTAAGGTTCTGGCATTGCTGTGGCTGTGGTGGGCAGATGCAGCTCCAATTCAGCCCCTAGTCAAGAAACTTCCATATGCCACAGGTGGAGCCAAAAACAAAACAAAACAAAAAAACCCCTTGTAAACAGAATCCAGTAGCACATTTGAAGGATTAAACACCATAACCAAGCTAGATATACGCAGGTTGGTTTAACATACAAAAGTCAATCCTCATTATTCATGGATTTCATATTTGCATACCCACTGGCTTGTTAAAATTTATTTGTAACCCTGAAATCAATACTTTCGGGCGCTTTCACGGTCATTCACAGAAATGTTGCAGAGCAGCTGAAATCTGAGTGGACAATGCACGTGTTTCCGGCTGAGGTCAAACAAGGGGACACATTGCCTTCTTGTTTCAGTTTTCGTACTGTAAACTCCTTTTTGATATCTATTTAGTGCCACATCTTAAGTGCTTTTGTTGGTGAGTTTGCTGTTTAAAGTGGCCCCAAGTGTAGTGCTGAAGTGCTGTCTGACATTTGTAAGTGCAAGAACACTACAGTATGTACTATGGAGAATAGATGTTATTAAGTGAGCTGTGTGCTGGTGACTGAGAATCCATCGTTAACGAATCAACAATATATATTAAATCGGTGTCTTTAAACAGAAACACATATTTAAAAGGCTGTATAACTGGTTGATGGAAAAGGTATGACCTGAGACTAGTGGGATTCCAACCCAGCATTTCTCTTAGGAACAGCGGTTCCGTATTTGCTAATTCAGTGTTTGGGGTGACTTTACAGAACATAACTATTTGCTAATTCTGCAAATAAGCAGAATTATATGTCTTAGTTCATTGGGGCTGCTCTGCAAACTACCATAGATGAGAGGCTAATAAAGAACAGAAATTTAGAAATTTCTCATAGTTCTAGAGGCTGGGAAGTCCAAGATGAAGGTGCTGGCAGATTTGGTGGCTGGGAAGGGCCCACTTCCTGCCGAGGAGACAGCCCTCCTTCGCTATAACCTCACCTGGAGGAAGGAGTGAGGGAGCTCTCAAGGGTATCTTTCGTAAGACCACTAATCTCGGGAGTCCCCTGACATAGTGTCCGTGAGGCTGCAGGTTCATTCCCTGGCCTCAGTGGGTTAAGGACCCAGTGTTGCCTCAAGCTACTGTGTAGTTTGCAGATGTGGCTTGGATCTGGTGTTGCCATGGGTGTGGCGTAGGCCAGCAGCTGCAGCTCTGATTCAGCCCCTGGCCTGGGAACTTCATATGCCACAGGTGCAGCCCTAAAAAGAAAAAAGAAAAAAACCAACCACAGATCTTCATGAGGGCAGAGTCAAAACAACCTAATCACTTTCCAGAGGGCACCCCCCCCCCGCACCCCTGTCCCATCAGACTGGTTTTATCATATGAAT
Source organism: Phacochoerus africanus (assembly GCF_016906955.1). NCBI lineage: Eukaryota > Metazoa > Chordata > Mammalia > Artiodactyla > Suidae > Phacochoerus > Phacochoerus africanus. Next base: position 648,838 of record NC_062548.1, read on the forward strand.
TTTGGTCCATGGCAATATAGTACATGATAGTGATAGAAAAAAGGACAGAAACCACATCATCTCAATTGGTGCAGAAAAAGCATTTGACAAAACTCAACACCCTTTTAGAATTAAAAAAAAAAAAAAACAACAACTCAATAAACTAGAAATAGAGGGAATTTCCTCAACCTGATAAAGAATCTATGAACAGGAATTCCCATTGTGGCAAAGCGGTAATGAACCCAACTAGTGTCCACGAGGACACGAGTTCAACCCCTGGCTTTGCTCAGTGGGTTAAGGATATGCCATTGCTGTGAGCTGTGGTGTAGGTCACAGATGAGTCTCGAATCCTGCATTTCTGTGGCTGTGGCGTAGGCCGGCAGCTCCAGCTCTGATTCAAACCCTGGCCTGGGAAGCTCCATATGCCGCAGGTGCTTTTTAGCAAAAAAAAAAAAAAGAAAGAAAAGAATCTATGAACAGCCCACCAGTAACATTTTTTTTGTTGTTGTTGTTGTTGGGATCTCAGCTCCCCCATCGCTGAGAGTGAACACAGGCTGCCACAGTGAAAGCACTGAGTCCTCACCACTAGGCCACCAGGGAACTCCCAGGAATTTTGTGCTTCACGGTGACAGAGAGGTTTTCCCCTGTCATCACAGCAAAGCAAGGGTGTCCACTTCCCTTCTATCCAAGGTCACACTGGAGCATCCAGCTGGGAAAGTGAGGCAAGAGAAAGAAATGAGGCACTTAGATAGGAAAGAAGTCAAACTATCTCTACTTGCAGATGATATGGTTTTGTACAAAGAAAATCCCGAGAGGTCTATGAAAAAACTTTTAGAACCAATAAACACTGGGTTTTTTAATCTCCTTTTCAGAAAACAAGCTTGGTAAGAGCTGCCCTTCAGACTTTCCAATGCCCTTACTTTTCCAGACTTTATAGATAGTTCTACAACTTAGAATGTGTAGGTGTTCTAAAGGGAGGCTGACTGCAGGTCCCTGGGCCTTTGAGCTTGGGGTTTGGACTTGTGCTGCTGAGGGCTTGGTTCTGTGGTCCCACAGCGGGTTCTGATAGCACAGTCCCCGTTTGGGGTCAGTAGTCTAAACCAGGGAGTATTTGAATGCTAGGTCCATGTACTTCATTACAACCTGTGTTCAGAGAATTTTCCCTTTTGGAAAAGGGAAAGTCATGAAGTTCCCTTGCAGCTTGGTAGGTTAAGGATCCAGTGCTGTCACTGCTGCAGTTTGGGTCACTGCTGTGGTGTGGGTTTGATACCTGGCCCCAGGAACTTCTGCATGTTGCGGGCACAGCCAAAAAGAAAAAAAAGAAAAAGAATAGGTCAAGTTGTGACTACCAGGAATATGAAATAAGCACATGCCAGAGATTTGGTCTGAGAATCAAAGACACGTCTGCCCTCTAGCTCAGGCACCACCCCACCCTCCACTTCCCCGAAATTTCCCAACAGAAATGGTTCAGTGACACATGTTTAGGCAGTAAAGGAAGCCCGAGTGAATGTACAGACAAGTGCCAATCTGTCCACAGGGCATCATTCAGCTGCTTTCCACCCTCAGGCTTCATTTACATTTCTACGTGGAAGGATTATTTGCATTAGTTGTCTCCTACTTTCACAGTTTCTCGGAGGTTTTTATAGTCTTTCCACAAGTCTTCCTCACATTTTGTCAAAAGAGATGATACAGGATAGATTTGAAGAAAAATCGTCTCAGTCCATTTTGGCCATTTTAGGGCCATTTTCAACATAAACATGGTGTTAAACTGTGGTTTGGTGTTTGGATTTTTTCCATAGTCTGCGGTAAATATAACCCCTTTACAGAGATTCTGCCACAATTTCCACAATTTACATGTTATATCATATGTGCCCCTGGCCACTGGGTCCTAAGACATTTTATTCAGATGTTTTTACTATTGCAGAGGTGCGGTAGGGGTGGAGCTTTGCAGCTGTTGATTTTCAGTAAGAAATCTCAGGGGTACAGGGTTGGGGGTGCCCGGGTCAGGGCCAGGGATGTCAACGTGGGCAGGCGAGACTGGCTACTGCAGTTACAAGTGACCCTGATTCATCTGTTTCAGCAATCTTTCCTGCCTTGACTTTTTTTTTTTTTTTGCTCCTTAGGGCTGCATTTGCAGCATATAGAGGTTCCCAGGCTAGGGGTCGAATCAGAGCTACAGCTGCTGGCCTACACACAGCCACAGCAACGCCAGATCTGAGCCTCGTCTGCAACCTACACCACAGCTCATGGCAACACCAGATCCTTCACACACTGAGCGAGGCCAGGGATTGAATCTGCATCCTCATGGATGCTAGTCATTCGTTTCTGCTGAGCCACGACAGGAACTCCCCTTGGCTATTATGTTTAAAAAATAAAAATCTACATTTCAAATAATTCAACAGGTATGAAATAAGGAGGGAGCTGTTATGAATTAGATGTTATTCATTCCACAGAGGCTTGAGAAGCTGGCTCTGGGCCCAGTGCTGTTCAGGACTCTCCCCGCTCCTGGAGCCTGAGGAGGCTTCATAAGCAAGCCCCTGGGGTCATTAGGAGGAGGGGGTGGGTTTTGTGAAGTTTCTGAGTTTCTGGCAACTGAAAATCGAAGCTCTTTCACTTGGCGTTTACTCCTAGATGGATCTGGATGTGAGTTTAGTAATGTGGGCAGTGATGTGGGGCCACATATTTGCTCCAGGTGCCTAGGATGTGCTGTGGTCTGGTTACGTCTAGTTCCAGGTTCAGAGGGATTGATGATGGTGTGGGAAGATGCAGAGTAAGTGATGCCCACACAGTCCCCGGGACACCAGCTCGGAGGGGAGATATCCTTGGGGCACCAATAAGAGGCGCTGTGCTGAACTTTTTTTTTTTTTTAGGGCCATAGGTGCTAGGGGTCAGATCAGAGCTGCAGCTGTCAGCCTATACCACAGGCACAGCAACTCCAGATCCAAGCCTCGTTTGCATCCCTCAGAGACCAGGGATCGAACCCGCATCCTCACAGATACTAGTCAGATTCTTTTTACCTTTTATTTTTTTTTGCTTTTTAGGGCCTGAGTTCTGTTGACAAACCCCCATCGTAGTTGGTTTTTTTTGTCTTTTGTCTTTTGTCCTTTTAGGGCCACACCTGGGGCATATGGAGATTCCCAGGCTAGGGGTCTAATCAGTGTGCAGCTGCTGGCCTACACCACAGCCACAGCAATGCAGGATCCAAGCCACGTCTGCGACCCACACCACAGCTCACCGCAGCACCGGATCCTTGACCCACTGAGCAAGGCCAGGGATCGAACCTGCAACCTCATGGTTCCTAGTTGGATTCATTTCTGCTGAGCCATGATGGGAACTCCTGTTTTGTTTTTTTTAGCATTTCCTAACTTTCTGGTGCCTGAAGATGGTCCATACTCATCTTGTATTTTCAGGGGGTCCCTGAGGACAAGGTGGGTATGGGGGTGTGGTCAGAGGGCCTGCACTGGGCTGAGCTGCACTGGGCTGTGGGGGTGAAAGCTGGCAGCTGGAGGGCAGATGGGATTGGCTGCTCTCAGATTCAAGCCCTCAGGCTCCAGGTTTGGGGACATGAAGCCAGGGTCTAAATGGTCTTCTTTGTCCACTGATGCTCTTTTTGGCTTAGTAAAGGAAGTGTCCAAAATCGAGATTTAGAATATGCAGTTTTTCCCAAGGAAGAGTTGGTGGGGGTTTTAAACACCGTATTCTCAGAGCATTGAACTTCAGGAGCTGAAGTTGCACTTGCTGTCATTTAAGTTCGTGGTGAGAACATGTCAGCAGAAGTGAGAGGACTCTGTGTGTTTAGGCAGCACAGACGGTAATGAGAGGGTCAGGATCTCTGACACATCATCCACCAGCCCTGGAGCCGGTGCAGATCGGGGAGGAAAGCAGGAGACCCCAGGGCAGTGCTGCCCAGATCTGAACTTCACAAACCCTGTGAAGCTATGCATGGTGTCCCCATTGAGGTGTTATCTGGAGCAACGCAGGGTGTCACTGTCTTTCCCAGGTTATGGGTGAAGCCTTGGCATGTGCAGTGAGCTTCCCTCATCCAGGCTGTGGTGGCCCCCTTCCTCCATCCTGCCATATCCTCAGGTCCCAGCACCATGCTCCAGGGACCGCTGTCACCAGATGCAGTGGGAGGGCGTCAAGGGGGTCCAGGCTACCAGGTGTAGGGCGCTCCTGAGGTCACCAGGGAAAGGGCTTCTTACTTAGAGATGCTCTGGGAGAGAGGACTCACCAGGTGCTGCCCACCAGGGACTGGCCAGCTTTGAGTTATATGGCCCAGGACAGGAGGGGAGCCAGCTGCTGGTCCCCACCAGCCACGCTGAGAGCCTGGCCTCATATCCAGGATGCTAGGATCAGATGGCACAGGACATGTCTGCCCTGCTACTTTTAGGAAGGTTGTATCCCCTGTGGGTAAGGTTTTCCATACCAGTTTGGTTCCCAGGCGCCTTTGGTGCCTAAAATAGGCCTGTTCTCTATTTTCTTAGCTACCATCCTTTAGAGAATTCTGGATTTGCTGTGGTGGGACCGAGGAATGTGCTGTGGCACATGGGGTAGGAGCACCCGTGTGCATGTGTGTGCGCATGTGCACATGTGTGTGGGCGTGCATGTGGTTCGTACTCATCTGGCATTAGGACCCAGGTGGGCCAGCCTCAGAGCCCAGCACTGCCCATGCTGAGGCTGGTGACACTGGGAACTCAGGAAGGAGAGCCTGAACTGTCATGTCCAGAGGTAAACACTGCTTTCCCACCCAGAACTGCCCTTCCTGAGGAATTTTAAGTTCCTGAGGCATTTTTTCATGTTTTCCTCTGTGAATGGCATTAATGATGCCTACCTCCCTGGGGGCAAGTGATGATATTCTTATGTGAGGGTCTGGCACGCACCAAGTGTCCAAAATGGCACTCATTACGTGTTCAGTATGTGAATATTTAGTAAGTGTTCTTATTTAATTTATATTTGATATACCATGATAGTTTATTCAGAGTTCGTGCATGTCTGGGTGGTTGATTCACTATCTGAGGAAGGCTGATCTCTGGGCTGTCAGCCGGCAGGTCTGACACATGCCAGTGCTGAAGGTGTGAGTTGTCTCAGCTCATCACACTAGCTCAGGAATTTGGAACATGTGGGTGCTGCCACCTGCTCTTTCTCCTAGAGTATCAGACCCATGGGGTGGGGGCTGGCAGGAGTGGGTACAAGTTTGAATCTGCTGAAAGATAGGGAGCTTGTACTTGTGCTTCTGTAAAACGTCCAATGCTCACAGCAAATGCTTCAGAGAAAGAAGGCATGTCCAGCTTTCTGGGGACAAAGGATTTCTGCCCTTTGTGCGCTGTCTCATTGCTGGAACAGCTGCTTGGATATATATTGTCATTTTAGGGCCACACCAGAGGCATATGAACTGCGTCCTCGTGAATGCTAGTTGGGTTCTTTACTGCTGAGCCACACTGGGAACTCCTGCTTGGATGACTTAACCCAGCAGGTAAATGCTTGGAATTAAAGTATTTCTGGGAGTTCCTGTTGTGGTTCACTGGTTATTGAACCAGACTAGCATCATGAGGACGCAAGTTTGATCCCTGACCTCACTCAGTGGGTTAAGGATCCGGCATTGCCATGAGTTGTGTTGTAGGTCACAGATGCGTTTCGGATCCTGTGTTGCTGTGGCTGTGGCATAGGTTTGCAGCTACAGCTCCTATTGGACCCCTAGCCTGGGAACCTCCATATGCCATGGGTGCTGCCCTAAAAAAAATAAAAAATAAAAAGTATTTCTTCCATTTTTCTATGTGCCACAGGAAAATCACACTGCTCGAATATCACATGAAGACACCCTTTTCTTGGCTGAAGTTTTTTAACAAAGAAGTCAACCATGGGCCCAGGCCCCTTGGGACTGAGTTATCTGGTGACACCTGGTGGGGTTTGCATGAGGCCAGCCTCTCAGTAGGGTGAGGGGCTTCTCCTGGGGAAAGACCTGAGTTGAACCCCAGAGGTATTACAGGGCTTGTCCTCCTCGATATTTTATTTTTAAAAATATTTATTTTATTCTTTAAATTTATTTATTTATTTTTGGCCACACCTGTGGCATGCAGAAGTTCCCGGGTCAGGTATAGAACCCACGCCACAGCAGCAACCCAAGCTGCTGCAGTAACAACACCAGATCCTTAACCCACTGAGCCACAAGGGAACTCCCTCAATATTTTAGACTGAGGAGCCTTTCTCTGAGAGGTGGTCAGGTCCTAGTTTGGGTGAAAAGACCTGGATTTGGATGATTAAATGAAGCCCCCTATGGAAAGCACCTGACACATAACTCCTGCTCAGGAAACAGAGGAAATTCCCTTCTCTCCTGGTTTTTGTTGATTATGCAGTTTTCATCACAACAGCATGAGAAAAAACATTTTGGTACAGTTCCACTGTAACTTTGTCCCTTCCTCATTTTCAGAAGTCAGTTTTACAAAGCGGTAATTTAGTTTCTACAACTTGGCCTTTTTTTCCCATGTTGCTACACAACCCTCCTAATTATTTTAAAGGCTACCCATATGTGCATCAGCACTTCAGGAACACATGAGCCTTTAGTGAGACAATGATATTTTTCCTAGATCACAAGCCTGGGTTTTTATTTGCGGATATTCTGGGCATCGTAAAGGCCACATCAGGACATTTGGAGTTATCTCCAGGGGATGGGACAAAAGGAGCTGTGTCACCTCCTGTCACTGACACTGTGGCCATGTCCCTCATCATGTAGGCACACATGTATATGTGTGTGTGTGTGTGTGTGTGTGTCTGTGTCCTTTGATGACAGTGACATGGTCCCAGGAGGCTGGCACTCTGGGTCATAGACTCTGTGGAATTGGAGTGAAGGACGCCTGCCATGTTTCTCCATCATGCCTGTCCTTCTCCAATGTGAGACCTGAGAACACGCCAGATATCTAGCCCTGCAGACCTAGACTATGGGTCTGTCCACAGAATATGTGATCCAGAGGGTTTTGGGTCTACATAGCCTGGCAGCGAGTGGTATCCTGGCTTCAGAGTAATTTCTTCAACCACATGAGCATGTAAAATGGGTCACTGTGGAGTTCCTGTCATGGCTCAGTGGAAACAAATCTGACTAGCATCCATGAGGACACAGGTTCAATCCCTGGCCCCGCTCAGTGGGTTAAGGCTCTGGCATTGCTGTGAGCTGTGGTGTAGGTCACAGACATGGCTTGGATCCTGCGTGACTGTGGCTGTGGCTGTGGCTGGGAATTGTAGCTCCAATTCTACCCCTAGCCTGGGAACCTCTGTATGCATCGGGTGCAGCCCTAAAAAAATAAATAAATAAATAACATAGATAAAGGGAGGAGTCATTGCATGTGATGCTATGACAGCAGTTAAAGCTGGGTGAGTTCTGTGGTTCAGTGCTGAGGGGTACCCATCAGAGAAGGAGAAATCACCTGATCGCTCTTTTCCACCCATTTCCACCTGGTGTCAGGCTGAAGGGGCGGAGGGTAGAGAAGCAGAAAGATGCCCTCCCTCACCCTCCACATGCTCAGCCCTGGGGAAGCAGCACTGACTGGGGCAGAAATAAGAGCATGGCTACAGGAGAACATTTACTAATAGAGGTAAGTTTGCAATATGTTGTGGGGTGAGGGAACCAGTTTCTAAAATGCATGGCGGCCTCTGGTTGGAAAAGAAAAGGCATTCTGGTGAGCTCGCATGAAGGGAGTAATTGCTGTGAGCTGTGCCCTGCCCTGAAGTGTGTGTGGAGCAGCACCTCACGGAATCCTCTGGCAGCTCAGAAGTGGACCCCAGTAGCAAGACCTCCACTTTCCAGATGAGGAGATGGGGCCACCAGGCAGGCAAGGGGTGAGATGAGACTTGAACCTGGGCTGTATCAGCACTCAGGGAATCTTTTTCCTTTAAAAGATCTTCTCTTCATTGCATTTATTTTTAAATTCACATGTACCATATTAGCACATTCTCTCTGCAAGATGTTTGTTTTATTTGTTTAGGCTGCACCTGTGGCATACAGAAATTCTTGGGCTAGGGATTGAACCTGTGCTACAGTAGTGACCCAAAGCACAGGAGTGACGATGCCAGCTTCTTTAACTGCTAAGCCACCAGGGAACTCCTGGAAAGGGGTTTAAATGCTACCACAAGTGTATATGTATAGATAAATTCACAGAATGAGAAGTGAGGACTTTGGGGTTTCAGACCCTCCGTGACCTCCCGGGCCCCTCACCGAGGGAACTTAAGTGGGCATTTATAGGCCTGCAGATGTTGAATTAAAAAGACATTTGGTGAGATTGTGGGTGTGGGTGTGAAGGACGCTTGGAGTTGGAACCCAGACCCAGCAGGAAGTGGAGCATCTCTCCTCAAGCCTTTGGGCTACCAGTCCGGGAACTATGCCCAGCCTGGGCTGCCCGGCAGAGCTGCCCGCTTCACACCTGTGCCCTGCATCTGCCCATTGTGCTCACCGGTTGTGGTTTCAGCACTTACAACAGTGTGTGACATGGCAGGAGTAAACAAATCTGTGTCAAGTTTACAGACAGGGCTCAGGAGGTGACATGCCCCGAGGCTGTGAGTTTCACTTAGCTTTCCCAAAATTGAGGGATAAGGCCAAGGTGTGAGGGTAAAATGTGAGTTGGGGGGCAAGCCTGAATGTGAGGGACACACCAGCATACACACACACACCAAGTCTCTGAACGAAGACCTCTTTAAGAAGATGTGGGAATTCCCTTCATGGCACAGTGATTAATGAATCAGACTAGGAACCATGAGGTTGCGGGTTCGATCCCTGGCCTTGCTCAATGGGTTAAGGATCTGGTGTTGCCGTGAGCTGTGGTGTAGGTTGCAGACTCAGCTGGGATCCCACGTTGCTGTAGGGCGGCGTCTACAGCTCCGATTTGCCCTCTAGCCTGGGAACCTCTGTATGCCATGGGAAGTGGCCCTAGAAAAGGCAAAAAGACAAAAAAAAAAAAAAAGATGTGGATTTCCCTGTATGCCTCCCTAGGCATTTAGTAAGTGTCCACAAACTACAAAAGGAGGTTCACTGTGGTGATGGAGCATTTTAGAAGCCCTGTTGCCTCAGAAACTTCTAAGAGGTCTGTAAGAGAGGCTGAGTGGCAGGGTGTTCAGAACAAGAAATAACACCCCTCCTAGCCTGCCTGGGCTCCCTCCTTAGCCCATGGCTGTAGGGACATCCTGGGTTCTAGGTCCCACCAGCCCATTCCTCACCCTCCCCTCCCTTCCATGTTGCCATGGTGACAGTTGGCAACCCCAGGCTCCAGGCTGCTGGCTGTGCTCCCCTCACCCCTCCTGCTGGCTCTGGAGGAGCAGGCGGGCTTTGTCAGGGCTCAGTGTCTCCTTGCAGCTGCGAGACGGAGAAGAAAAGGGGCTGCTGAGGGTGCAGTAGGAGCCCCTGGAGGGCCAGACCAGGAAGGCAGGGCCACTCCAGACCACCAGCCTTGAGCTTGTGGGGTCCCGGCCAGCCTCACCCTGGAGTGACTGTGGACAGCACAGCATGCCCAGAGGGAGGAGGCCTGCCTGGCCCCAGCGTGGGAGCCCGGGGCAGCGTCCTGCTCCTTGGTGACCCGCTTGGGGATCCTCTCCAGCAAGCTGCCTCAGGCAGGAGTGGCCAGTGGGGCTGCACAGGACACTGTGGGGAACCTCTGGCTCTGCTTGTTTGCGTTTTTCATGGTTTTCCTCCCCAGGGGAAGGCGGTGAGTAGACTGGTGTCTGAAAAGGGGAGACTTTTTCTCTTTTCAGGTGGTGTTGAAATTCTGGGTGGGTTACTTCCCTGGGTTCCTTGCACGAGGCTGATTCTCCAGGGGTGTGGGGCTCTTGCTGTGTGACCTGAGAAGGGGTTCCCACCCCCGTCTCAGCACACTAGGGTCTAGGCTGACAACCTTGGCCAGCTTTGCTGAGGGGTCCCTAGCTCTGGAACAGAATATTTTTTGGGCAAATGCAGGATGTTGGATGCTGTGTGATGGGACCCGGTTTATTTCTAGATTCCCCTCACCCTCACTCCACTCCTCTCATTTCTTTTTAAATGGATGGGAAAGGAATAGAGTGTATGCTTTAGAAATACCATTGCCCAAGTTTGCCAGGAAATTGGGTACTCCATTTCAGAGATCAGGATTGTCTTTATTTAAAAATACAGTTTTGTTTTTTTTTTAAGAGAACTTTAAGTTCACAGCAAAATGATGTGGAAGGTGTAGATATTTCTTTTCTTTCTTTCTTTTTTTTCTTTGATGTTTCTCATATACACCCTGGCCCTGGCACCTGCTTCCCCCATTATCAACATCCCCAACCAGAGTAGTGTATTTGTTACAGCTGATGAACCTACACTGACACATCGTAACCACCCAGAGTCCACAGTTTACATTAGGATTCATTCTTGGAGTTTGGACAAATGTATCCACTTTTATGATATCATGTCCAGTAGTTTCATTGCCCTAAAAACCCTTAGTGGTCCATCTATTCTTCCCTCCTCCTAACCCCTGGCAAGCCCTGAACTCTAACAGTTTTTCCAGAGTGTCACACAGTTGGAATCATATAGTATGTAGCCTTTTCACACTGGCTTCTGTCACTTAGTAATGGACATTTAAGGTTCCAGGATTGCCTTTTCTCAAATGTCTTTCTCATTCTTACTTATGGACTTTCTCATGAGGAAAACCAGCCCTTCAGATTAATATGGGTGAAGGGACTTTTTCTTTTTCTTTTTTTTAAATTTATTTATTTTTTCCCACTGTACAGCAAGGGGATCAAGTTATCCTTACATGTATACATTACAATTACATTTTTTCCCCCACCCTTTGTTCTGTTGCAACATGAGTATCTAGACAAAGTTCTCAATGCTACTCAGCAGGATCTCCTTGTAAATCTATTCTAAATTGTGTCTGATAAGCCGGAGCTCCCGATCCCTCCCACTCCCTCCCCCTCCCATCAGGCAGCCACAAGTCTTTTCTCCAAGTCCATGATTTTCTTTTCTGAGGATATGTTCATTTGTGCTGGATATTAGATTCCAGTTATAAGTGATATCATATGGTATTTGTCTTTGTCTTTCTGGCTCATTTCACTCAGTATGAGATTCTCTAGTTCCATCCATGTTGCTGCAAATGGCATTATGTCATTCTTTTTTATGGCTGAGTTGTATTCCATTGTGTATATATACCACCTCTTCCAAATCCAATCATCTGTTGATGGACATTTGGGTTGTTTCCATGTCCTGGCTATTGTGAATAGTGCTGCAATGAACATGCGGGTGCATGTGTCTCTTTTAAGTAGAGTTTTGTTCGGATAGATGCCCAAGAGTGGGATCGCGGGGTCATATGGAAGTTCTATGTATAGATTTCTAAGGTATATCCAAACTGTTCTCCACAGTGGCTGTACCAGTTTACATTCCCACCAACAGTGCAGGAGGGTTCCCTTTTCTCCACAGCCCCTCCAGCACTTGTTATTTGTGGACTCATTAATGATGGCCATTCTGACTGGTGTGAGGTGGTATCTCATGGTAGTTTTGATTTGCATTTCTCTTATAATCAGCGATGTTGAGCATTTTTTCATGTGTTTGCTGGCCAACTGTATATCTTCCTTGGAGAAATGTCTATTCAGGTCTTTTGCCCATTTTTCCATTGATTGATTGGCTTTTTTGCTGTTGGGTTGTATAAATTGTTTATATATTCTAGAGATTAAGCCCTTGTCGGTTGCATCATTTGAAACTAACTATTTTCTCCCATTCTGAAAGTTGTCTTTTTGTTTTCTTTTTGGTTTCCTTTGCTGTGCAAAAGCTTTTCAGTTTGCTTAGGTCCCATGAGTTTATTTTTGCTCTAATTTCTATTGCTTTGGGAGACTGACCTAAGGAAATATTCATGATGTGGATGTCAGAGAGTGTTTTGCCTATGTTCTCTTCTAGGAGTTTGATGGTGTCCTGAAGGGACTTTTTCTTTAAAGAAAGCTGTAAAGTGGTCACCATTCCAAGGTCTTTGGTGATGCCAGGCTGCCCCTGGCTCTTTGGCGGTGTGTTTCCTGCACCACGTCTATGAATCTGGACAATGAGAATGTCTTAGCTGTTGTGTGGATTTCTAGGGTAACTGGGGAACACAGCATTGCTACCTGAATCAGCTTGAAGTTAAAAATTAAAAAACTGAGTATGTGTGTCATGTCTGTGCACACATGAACACAGACTCAGTGTTAAACTATTGAAACGACAACTCACCCCAGCCACAGATAGGTTGTTCATGAGAGGCTGTATTGTACAGAAAAGTTAAACATGTCTTGGCAGCCATGACTTTTCCTTCTAGGCCCCTGTGTTGGGCCAGTTGGTCAGCTGAAGGCCAGCTGCCTTTGGACACAGGGCCTGCTCTGTGTAGGCGAGGTTTCCAGCCTTGTTCACTCAGTTAGTGACAAGGTGATGGGCGAGCCGGGCTGGGCTGGATCCTGCTAGCACAGAGACCTCATCAGGCAGAGCTTGGACTGGGGCCTCAGTCTCCTCTTCTGAACTTTGGGGGGGCTTCTGAACTTGACAACTTGTCCTCAGGCCCTTTGTGGCCTTAGCTGGGATTGTGGAGAGGGGACCTGGTCATGCTCTAGGCACTGGGAACAGATAGCTCACATGGGTCTGGGGGGCTCAGAGGAGGACACATCTGCCTTCCATGCAGGATGAGGGAGACACACAACTCCAGGGTATGGTCCCCCCCATTCGCATGACCTTGGCCACTGCTTCACTTCCCCAGCTGTCCAGCAGGGCTTGCTGTGTGTTAAAGCAGTTGAAGGGGTGCCCAACCCAAGCTCTTGGATACCAGTTTTGCCTGAGTCCTGTAGCTCTGGGCCAATTTGGAGGACATTAGGAGGAGGGGGTCCCCAGAGCCTTCCAGCTGCCTGGGTAACCCTTGGGAACCAGCAGGTTTGGAGTACAGCCACAGCTCAGCATTCCCAGCCCACTTGGAGCCACCAGACATCAGCTTTGACCAGTGTGTTTCTGCATGGGCCCTGTTCTGTGAGAGGCAAGGCACCAGTGTTTGCTGCAATCCACCCAGGAAGAACCAAGGAACAGTCCCTTCCCAGCCAGCACCACCCTGTGTGCACTGCTGTGCCCACACCCTGGATATGTTTCCAAGGGGTGTGGTGGCCCCTGTCCTCCTGCCACGCTCCTGGAGAGGCTCTCAGCCATCCACTGGCCCAGAACCATAGGCAGAATCCCCATTAGGGTTTGACTAGCCGACTAGCCAGCCACTACGCAACTGCTAACCAACTAGCTGAATTCCTCCTTCTCTGTTCTCACCCACTCCCTCCCTTCACATATTATTCTGGAAAGAATTTGGTTCAGGATATGAAGGATAAAGAGAAGCAGGTGAATCCAAGGGAAGAGCTGGTTGTATTTGCAGACAGAACTTGTGGGGGGGCAATTGGGGGTAGGGGTGAAGCCCCATCACTGAGTTCTGTGTGACTTCTAGACCTGGGCCTGTCTTCTAAGAGTCTGGCATCTTGGGAGAAGGCAGAAGAGGGCAGGGCTCCGTACCCGTGTGTTCAAGTTTGGCCACCTTAGCCCAAGCCCACTCCCCACTTCCAGGTGAGGTCCTTGTGAGTACCTGGAGACCTTCAGTCTAAAGAACAGAACCCAGAAATACATCCAAGGAGCCTACTCAGAGGGGGTCTGAAGAGTGGGAGCCCCTAATTGACCATCTTCCTGGCTGTCTCTCCAAGCTGTCTATCCTGTGTCCCCTGCAGGAACAAGGGAGAGGGGACAACATGGGGTGGACAACCCCTTCCCTGCTTCTTGACCTGTCTGGGAGGTGAGAGCTGTGCCCAGAGGCTGAGCCCCTGAGGCCGTGTCTAGTGCGTTTAGAGGAAATCCCAACTGGCTTTTTATTTTATTTTTTGTCTTTTCTAGTGCCGCATCCTCCACATTTAGAGGTTCCCAGGCTAGGGGTCTGATCAGAGCTGTAGCCACTGGCCTATGCCAGAGCCACAGCAATGCCAGATCTGAGCTGTGTCTTTGACCTACACCACAGCTCAAGGCAATGCCGGATCCTTAACCCTCTGAGCGAGGCCAGGGATCAAACCCGCAACCTCATGGTTCCTAGTTGGATTCATTAACCACTGAGCCATGACGGGAACTCCCCCAACTGGCTTTTTAGAGATCAAATTGGGGCTTTTAAAATGAAAAGTTACTAGTGATGTACCCTTGAACGGATAAATGAAGAAGGCTTGTGTTCTCCTGGTACCTAATTTGGCATCTAAGACTATTCCACCTGGATGAGGCTAGAATTTTTGCTGAATGCATCTCACATTGAACTTACAGCATTCTAAAATAAGTTGCTGTCCAATACAGATGTGGGGTTATATCTGTCCACGCCCATGTTCTGAGTCCTTCATATATCGTGTCTAAAGTATCCCTCACTGCTGTATCCGTGGCTGCCAACTGGATAAAACCTCTGGCCTCTGAGATATAAGCTTGGGGCCTCCTGGTCAACAGGCTGTGACTTTTCAGCACCCTGTGCTGCTTTTTCAAAGACTGGGCCCTGAATAGTGTGGCTGTTTCCTTCTTGTCCAAGGTGATTGGTTAGGGAACCCTGATGTGGGTGGGAGCCTGGCCTGTGTCCACCTGTACGTGGGCATCGTGTGCAGGGAGTGTCTGCAGGAAACCATTGAGGTGGTGGCCTTGCTGGTGACAGGGCTGCTTCAGAGAAGGTCCTCCCTGCTCCCCACCCTCATACGTATGGGGTCTGGGGCAATCTCAGAGTCTAAGATGTTCTGTGGCAAAGGGGGTATGTCCTCAGATTGCCCCATGATCCTTTGTCTGAAGCCAAGTTCCAAAACTTTTTGTCTGCAAAATAAACCCTGCTGCTCAAGAAATAAGTGCAGGTGGGCAGGTACTCCCAGCCTGCTACTGCTTCCTGAGACTGTCCCTCAGCTTCAGACCGCAGCAAAGGGACACTCAGGTCCCTTCCCATTCCCTTTTCCTCTCCCACCTTCTCTGTCCCCTTCCTCCTTTCTCTTGGATGGTGCTGCTGTGATCAGATTCCAATTCTCTCTAGCATCCTTCCCAGATGCTACCCTAGGGTAGTGGTACCCTAAAAGGAAGCCCTCGAAACAAGCAGAGCTGCTGAGTCCTGAGTTGCCTTTGGTTGATCAGGAACTGAGATTCAGGATCTGAATAGGGAAGGAAGGGTCCAAGCGACTGTGCAAATGTCAGATTCGGGTTCAGTCCCTGGCCTCACTCAGTGGGTTAATCTGGTGTTGACATGAGCTGTGGTGTAGGTCGCAGGTCTGGTGTTGCTGCAGCTGTGGTAGCTGCAGCTCTGATTCGACCCCTAGCCTGGGAACTTCCATATACTGCAAGTGCGGCCCTAAAAAGCAAAAAACAAAAACAAAAAAACACAAAAACTTCACTATTTACACAGTATTTTTTTTTCTTACAGGGTTAAAAACAAACAAACAAACAAACAAAAACAAAAAACAAAAACACCCAGACACAGCAGTTTCCTTTCAGTGTAGATCATCAGAGCCCTTTGTTAAAGATGAGGTTGCTTCCACTTCAGGCTTGAATGTCACCGCAGCCCACATCAGTGCCTCTCTGTAATTATCCTGTCCTGTCTGGATAGCTCTTAAATGCCACTTCATCTAAGGGTTTGAGGCTGCAATTGCTTCTCCAGTGCAATGCCAAAGGCTCCTCTTGTCTGAGATGACTAAACTGTCAAGTATTTTTAGAGCAATTATTAAAAAAAAAATGAGGAAGTAAATCAAGTGATGATTAATCAGTTCCTCACTTCTCACACCTTGGCATCTGATGTACACTTTCCCAGGTAGTCCCCATAGCCTGGTGTTGGTGAAAGGGCTCTTTCCCTGTCCTCTGGCCAGGATGTGGCCTCATGGACTCCAGGTCCTGGCCTGACCCTCCTCTGCTTGACCGATGTTGAAGGTGGGTGAAGTTCAAGGCAGGGCCCAATTTTAAAAAATCATTTCTGTCTTTGAACAAAATGCATTTTCAGTTTAGAGCAATCTAGAAAGCTTTTTGCAAAAGTGTTTTAGAAAGCACAATTACATTCAGAGTCCCTTCTTTTTGGGTTTCTTGACCACATTTTTCCTTGGAGAGATTTAAGACAGCTAAGTAGAAATTAAAATTTCCATGTGTAAACAGACGTGGAGACAACTGGCTCTGACTGTGCAATTGCTGGAGGTTTGAATCTCAGATGAGGAATGGAGAAGCTTTTATTCTCTTATTTTTAAATAGATTGGCTTTTCTCTCGAAGCAAATATAATAAATATTCTTTGTAGAAATTTAGATATTACCGAGAAGCATTGGAAGAAAATGAAAGTTCCCAGAACCTCAACACCCAGAGATGGCATGGTTTGTGGAGGTCTAGAAAGATTTCTCTTTTCCTTTTCTTTGTCTTGTCTATTTATAGGTGGAATATTCATTAGGATTTGTCTTGGGGCCTGAAAACTGATAAAGTTGTACCCCATCCAAAGCCTGTTGGGGTCTTACCCCAATTTCCTGCCCAGCTAGTTTGGCATCTCTGTGGCTCTTGCCTGCCTTGTGAGAAGGAAAATGACAGCGCTGGACACTTTGTCCCATCCTTATGGTCTGACAGGCGTCCCTGGTGCCTGTGTGGACCATGTGACCAGTGAGTGGAAGGGGCCTGAGCACAGGGCCCACTTGTGCCAGTGCTTGTCTTTCTCTGTCCAACTTATTTCACTTAACATAATGCCCTCAAAGTCCAACCCTGTTGTCGAAAATTGCAAGATTTCATCTTTTTCATGGCCAAACAGCATTCCATTGTGTATTAACCCCTTATACATATACCGTATCTTCTCTATCCATTTATCTGTGGACACGTTGCTTGCTTCCATATCTCAGCTATTATAAATAATGCTGCAATGAATATAGGGGTATTCAAGTGAGTGTATTTGTTTTCTTTAGAAAAATGTCCAGAAGTAGAATTGCTGGACTGTGTGGTAGTTCTATTATCAATTTTGGGGGAGAGCTCCATATTGTTTTCCATAGTGGCTGCACCAGTTTACATTCTACCAACAGAGCATGAGGGTGCCAAATGCTTACCAACACTTGTTTTTGGTCTTTCTTTTTTTTTTTTTTTTTGCTTTTTAGGGCCACACCCATGGCATATGGAGGTTCCCAGGTTAGGGGTCCAATCAGAGCTACAGCTACCAGCCTACACAATAGCCACGTCCAGGATCCAAGCCGCGTCTTCGACCTACACCACAGCTCATGGCAACGCCAGATCCTTAACCCACTGATCGAGGCGAGGTATCAGACCTGCAGCCTCAGGGTTCCTGGTTGGATTTGTTTCCACTGTGCTGTGACGGGAACTCCAACACTTGTTTTTTGTGGTCTTTTTGATAACAACCATCTGACAGATGTGAGGTGATATCTCTGTGGTTTCGATTTGCATTTCCCTGATGAATGTTGAGTATCTTTTCATGTGTCTGTTGCCCATCCACATGTCTTCTTTGGAAAAATTTTCAGCTTCTCTGCCCATTTTTTAATTGGGTTGGTGTTGAATTGTATGAGTTCTTTGAATATTTTGGATATTGACCCTTTTAAGATATGTCGTTTGCAGGTATCTTCTCCCATTCAGTAGGTGGCCTTTTAGTTTTGCCAGTAGTTTCCTTCACTGTTCAAAAGCTTTTTAATTTGGTGTAACTACTTTTGTTTATTTTAGCTTTTGTTTTTCCTTCCTGAGAAGATATATCCAATGAAATATCACTAAGATTGATGTCAAAGAGAGTGCTACCTGTATTTTGTTCTAGGAATTTTATGGTTTCAGATCTTACATTTAAGTCTTTGAACCATTTTGAGTTTATTTTAGTATGTGGTGTGACATAGTTCACTTTGATTCTTTTGCGTGTAGCTGTCCAGTTTTCCCAACACCATTTATTGAGGAGGCCATATTTTCCCATTATATATTCTTCCTTTGTCATAGATTAATTTTTTTTTGTCTTTTTAGGGCTGCACTCATGGCATATGGAGGTTCCCAGGCTAGGGGTCCAGTCAGAGCTATAACTGCTGGCCTATGCCATAGCCACAGCAACGTCAGATCTGAGCCACCTCTATGACCTACACCACAGCTCACAGCAATGCTGGGTCCTTAACCCACTGAGCAAGGCCAGAGATCAAACCTGAGTCCTCACAGAATCTTGGTGGGTTTGTTAACTGCTGAGCCACAACAGAAACTCCAGATTAATTGATCATTTAAGTGTGGGTTCATTTCTGGGCTCTCCGTTCTGTTCCATTGATCTATGATTCTGTTTTTGTGCCTGTACCACACTGTTTGGATGACTATAGCTTTGTAATATAGTCTCATAAAGTGTGATAACTCCAGTCCTGTTCTTCTTTCTCAAGATTGTTTTGGCTATATAAGGTCTTTTTTGTTTCCATATAAATTTGAGTTACTTATTCTAGTTCAGCAACACTAATTCTTCCAATCTATGAGCACAGTATATTTTTCCATTTGTTTGTATCATTTTCCATTTCTTTCATCAGTGTCTAGAGCTTTTCAAGTATAGTTTTTTTTTCTACCTTGTTGTTTAGATTTATTCTTAGGTATTTTATTCTTTTTAATGCAATTATAAGTGGATTGTTTTCTTAATTTCTCTTTCCAATAATTCATTATGAGTGTATAGAAATGCAACAGACTTTTTCTTTTCTTTCCTTTTTTTTTTTTTTGCTTTTTAGGGCTGCACCCACAGCATATGGAAACTCCCAGGCTAGGAGTCGAATTGGAGCTGTAGCCACTGGCCTATGCCACAGCCACGGCAGTGTGGGATCTGAGCCAAATCTGTGACATACATCACAGATCACAGTAACACCGGATCCTTAACCCACTGAACAATGCCAGGGATCGAACCCACAACCTCATGGTTCCTAGTTGGATTTGTTAACCACTGAGCAACGATGGGAACTCCTAGATTTCTTTATATTAATTTTGTATCCTGCAACTTTACTGAATTCACTTATCAGTTCTAATATGTTTTTGGTGGCATCTTTAGGATTTTTAAGGAAACAGGTTTAAGATGGTGGAATAGAAGGACTGGAGCTCAACTTCTCTCCTAAAAACAACAAAATTACAACCAAATGCTGAGCAACCTTCAACCAAATGGACTGGAAGCTTTCAGAAAGATATCCTACTCCAGAAGACAAAGAGGAGGCCACATCAAGAGGCAGGAGGGGCTATTACATGATATAAGCAACCCCATGCCTCCAGGGTGGGAAGCCCCACAGACTGAAAAGTAACTGTATCACGGAGACTCATCTACAGGAGTGAGAATTCTGAGCCCCACGTCAAGTCCCCACACCTGGGGATCTGGCACTGGGAGAAAGAGCCCCCAGAACATCTGGTGTTGAAGGCCAGTGGGGCTTGTGAGCAGGAGTTCCACAGGACTGGTGGAAACAGAGACCCCATTCTTGAAAGGTGCACACAGACTTTCACGTGCAAAGCAAAGTCTCTATAGGAATCTGGGTCAAACCTGACTGCAGTTCTTGGAGGACCTCCTGGGAAAACAGGGGTGAATGTGGCTTGTTGTAGGGGAAGGACATTGGAAGCAAAACTCTTGGGGATATTCATCATTGTGTGTGCGTTTTTCTCTGGAGGTGGCCACTTTGGGAAAACCTGGCCCCACCTATCAGCTGAGAAGCCCCAGGCCAAACAACAATCCTGGTGGGATCACAGCCCCACCCATCAGTAAACAGGCTGCCTAAAGACCCCCCCAGGCACCCAGCTGCCTCTAATCTCACCCAGAGACAAAGCCCCACCCACCATAGGGATAGGAATCAGCTCCACCTACCAGTGGGCAAGCATCAGTCCCTCCCATCAGGAAGCCTATAGCAAGCCCCCTTACCAACTTCAGCCACAAAGGGGACAGACCCCAGAAGTAAGAGAGGCTACAACTGTATTGTCTTCAAAAAGGTCACCATACCAAAAACCTATAAAAATGAAAAGCCAGAGAATTATAACTCAGATGAGGGAGAAAGAAAACCCCCAGAAAAACAGCTAAGTGATCAGGAGATTCTCAGTCTCCAGGAAAAAGACTTTAGACTATTGATGCTGAAGATGATGCAAGACACTGGAAATAAACTGGAGGCAAAGATGGATAATTTACAGGAAACACTGAGCAAGGATTTTTTTATATTTGGTATCATATCATCTGCAAATAGTGACAGTTATACTTCTTCCTTTCCAATTTTGATTTCTTTCATTTCTTTTTCTTGTCTGATTGCTGTGTCTAGGACTTCAAATACTATGTGGAATAAAAGTGGTGAGAGTGGGCATCCTTGTCTTATCCCTGATTTTAGAGGAAATGCTTTCAATTATTATTATTTTTTTTTTACCATTGAGTATGATGTAGATTCTTAGGATTTCCTTTGTAGACAATCATGTCATCTGTAAATATAGGCATTTTTGTTTCTTCCATTCTGCTCTGTATCCATTTTTAGTTCCTTGCCCTGCCTTATTGCACTGACTGAGCATCCACCACTTTGATGAATAAGAGTGAAATCAAACATCCTTGCCTTGTTTTCATTCTTAAGGGGTGTTATAGGCTGCATTGCTTCCCCCCAAATTCATATATTGAGGTGTTTTTTTGTTGTTGTTGTTGTTTTGTCTAGTTCCCAAGCTAGGGGTCAAATCAGAGCCATAGCTGCCAGCCTATACCACAGCCACAGCAATGCCAGATCTGATCCGTGTCTGCCACCTACACATCTGCAGTTCACAGCAGTATCAGATCCTCAATCCACTGAGTGAGGCTGGGGATCAAACCCACCCTCACGGATACTAATCAGTTTTGTTACTGCTGAGCCATGATGGGAACTCCCATATGTTGAAGTCTTAACCCTCAGCACTTCAGAATGTGACTAATATTTAGATATTGAGCCTTTAAGGAGGTAATTAAATTAAAATAAGGTAACGCAGGTGGACCCTAACCTGATATGACTGGTGTCTTTATCAGAAGAGGAGATTAGGACATAGACACATACAGAGGAAAGGCCACATAAGGACACAGGGAGAAGACTGCTCTCTCCAAGCCAAGGAGAGAGACCTCAGGAGAAACCAGCCCTGCTGACACATAAATCTCAGACTTCCAGCTTCTAGAACTGTGAGATAAGTTTCTCTTATTGTTTCTACAGTATTCTGCATTCTCTTCTTGTTGATACAGTATTTTGTTATTGCAGCTCAAACAAACTAATATAAACCGTCCCACTCCAGAGCCCCAGAGATTACTGGTGCTTCAATTTCATGCTAGTTCTGCCTGCTCTTGAACTTCATCTGAAGTAGTTTTTTGTGCTTAGCCTCTTCTGAGATGCATCTGTATTGTTGGTATATCAGTAATTCATTCCATGTTATGACTATACCATTTTTTCTATTCATTCTCTAGTCTGTGGACATTTGGGTTATTTCCAGTTTTGAATTATTATGAATAGGGCTGCTGCAGACATTTGTGACCAGGTCTTTGTGTGAACAGATGTTTTTTTTTTTTCTCTTGAATAGATCCCCTAGGAGGAAATCATTGGGTCACAGGGCAAGTGTTTAACTTCATGAGAAAATGCCAAGCAGTTTTCCAAAGCAGTTGTATAATTTTATACTTCCACCATCGCTGTGTGAGAATTGTGTCACTCAGCATCCTTGTCAACACTTGGTATTGTCAGTCTGTTGCATTGTAGCCCTATGATAGAGCATGGTGACATCTCATTGTGAATTTAATTTGCATTTCCCTGATGACATAGCACCTTCCTATGTGTTCACTGTCCATTTAGATAATTTTTCTTAGTCAAGTGCTTGGTCTAGTCTTTTCCTCAGATTTTTTGTTAGCTTATTCATCTTTTTTTCTTATTGATTTGTAGGAATTCTTTATATATATTATAGACATAAGTCCTTTGTCAGACAGACGTATTACAAATATTTTCCTTTAGTCTGCTGCTTGCCTTTTCATTTCCTTACTGGGGCCTTTGATGAGCACAGGTTTTTTATGTTGATGAAGTACAGTTTATCAAGGTTTTTTTTGTAGCTAGTACCTAAGAAATCTTTGCCTACCCTGAATGTGCAAATGCTTTCACCTGTGTATTTTTAGAAACTTTATACTTTTAGTGTTCACAGTTACGACTGTGATTCATTTCCAGTTATTTCTATGTGTGTGGTATGAGTGGTGGGTCAAGGTTCATTTTTCCATATAGATAGCCACTCATCCCAGCCTGTTGAGAGAGTTTCCCTTGTCCATTGATGAATATTAGCACCATCACTGAAAATCAACTGACCATGTGAATATGAGTCCATTTCTGGATGCTTTATTCTGTTCCACTGGGCTATTGCTCTATCCCTGTGCCAATACCATGCTGTCTTGATTTTTTAAGTTAATTTAATCATATTATTATAGTAATTATTTTACACAATAAATGTGCTTTTCTAGTAAGTCCTGTGCCATGGTAATATTTTGAACTAATTCTCTGTTGTTGGACATCCAGAACATCTCTAATGTTGCCCTATTACAAATACGACTGTACAAATATGAATGTCATATTTGTCATATTTGCTCATCTGTGTGACCATGAAGGATTGATAGCTGGGGGTGGGCACGGCTGGGTGGGAGGGGGGGGGGTGTGAGCTGTGTATTGTCATCATTGTTTTGGTGGAGGCTCCAGACTGGCTTCCATAAGGTGATGGGGAAGGGGTGCACCCTGACCACGACCTGGCCCCTTTCCAGGCCTTCCTGTCTCTCTAGCAAGGCTCCCTGGTGCTCCTTATGCTTCCTTGTGCTCCCACCTGTCCTCTTCCTCCCCCGCACCCCACTGTTTTGTGCCTGTGCAGTTCAACCCATGTTCTGGTTCTGTGCTTCGTCATGGAGATGAGCCATGAGAAGAAGTAGAATTTTGGAGTTCCCATCATGGCTCAGCAGTAAGGAACCCGACTAGTATCCATGAGGACACTGGTTCGATCCCTGGCCTCACTCAGTGGGTTAAAGATCTGGCATTGCTGTGAGCTGTGGTGTAGGTCATAGACGTGGCGTGGATCTAGTGTTGCTGTGGCTGTGGTGTAGGCCAGAAGCTGAAGCTCTGACTCAGCCCGTAGCCTGGGAACCTACATGTGCTGTGGGTGCAGCCCTAAAAAGAAAAAAAAAATTAGTACCCAGAAAGTAGAATTTTTTTGGTTTGTTTTCATTATTATCGTCATCTTACAAAATGATTAAATTAAAAATAGATGATGTGGTTATATGGCTTAAAAAAAACCCCAAAGTGATACTACGGAAATCTTACTTCCATCTGTCTCCATCTACTTCTTTCCTTTTGTTCTCTATAGATAACCATTTTAAAGGTTTTTTTTTTTTTTTTGGTCTTTTTGTCTTTTTGCCTTTTCTAGGGCCACTCCTGCGGCATATGGAGGTTCCCAGGCTGGGGTCTAATCGGAGCTGTAGCTGCCGGCCTACACCACAGCCACAGCAACTCGGGATCCAAGCAGCATCTGTGACCTACACCACAGCTCATGGCAACACCAGATCCTTAATCCACTGAGCAAGGCCAGGAATCGAACCTACAACCTCATGGTTCCTAGTCAGATTCATTAACCACTGAGCCACAACGGGAACTCCCATTTTAAACTTTTTAAACATTTTCAAACTTGTAAGAAAAATTGTAAGAATTGATTTACCAAGTGTCAATATTTCCCCATATTTGCTCTCTCTCTCTCTGTGTACAGGCAGATATTTTTGTCAGAACCATTTGAAGAATAAATAAATAAATAAATAAATAAATAAATCTTTCCGTGCTCACAGCCAGAGCATTTTGTGGCTAGGTCCTTCCTATTGAGTCACTCAGGCTCTGGATATCCCATTTTAATGACTAGCTGCATCATCCTTTGAGAAGGTTTTGCCTGATGCCCCCACTGTGCAAATGTCCCTCTGCAGTTAGCAGGTGGCCATGTGGTTTATCAGCAAGTCGTCCCTGGTGGGTTTTGGTTGTCCCCAGCCCTCCTCTTACCAGCCCTGACACCAGGAACCAGCTGGCATGCTATACCTGTGCAGGTGTGTCTAAAGAACTGATTTCCAGAGAGATGAAGGCTGGGTCAAAGGGCAAATGTGCCCTTTCACCCTCCCACTCAGCATGTGGAAGGGGTCTCTTCCCACAGCCTCAGACCTCACCCCTGCAATCTCTGGCAAACTGACAGGGAGAGAAGTAATCTCAGTGTGACTGTGGTCTGGAGTTCTCTCATTACCTGTGAGGTGGCGCCACTTTAAGAGCCACTTACCTTTCCTGTGAATGATCTCTTCCTACCCTTTGCCCAGAGTTATTGGTTTCTGGATCATTCCACAACTCCACTCACCCTCATTTGGACTAAATGATAGCAGGTGACTCATCTGATGACAGATCAGCCATCCGAATCTTTTAAAAAAATTAAAAACTGAGCTATTTTGCAATAAAACCAAATCTGGGTTGAGAAAAATTAACTCATCTAACTCTTCATGTATAAATCAAGCATCAGATTGCTTTACATCTGGTAGTCGTTTTTACCATCCCTTTGTCACTCACGCTGCCTCACTGATTGACGCTTGAGCCAGGAGGTTATTTAGAGTGAGAAATACCATAAGAGACAAGATTTTGAGAGAAAAGTAATTTGCTCGTGGCCCCACAACAAGAATGTTCCATCTCATTAAATTATTCAGTACTGAACTAATGTTATGTTCCTTTTGTTATGGAACAATTTTAGATGTACAGACCAGCTGCAAAGATAATACGAGTTCCTGTACCCTTCTCCCAGGTTGCAGCGACGTGGCATTTATACAATCAGGCTCCATTTTCAAGAAATTGGCATTGGTAGAAAACCATAAATTACAGTCTGTAGTCAGATTTCACAAGCATCCAGTCTGGGGTACTATATTATATCCAGTATATTGGATTTTAATATTGTGTGTGCCTGGAGTTCTACAGAAGAGAGAATTAGGTTCTCTTTGTATATGTTTTTATACAAAAAAACCAAACACCTTAATTCTTAATAGTTCTAATGTCTTAAGTCACAGTATATATATATATATATTTTTTTTTTGGTAATGATTTTTATTTTTTCCCTTATAGCTGATTTACAGTATTCTGTCAATTTTCTGCTGCACAGCAAGGTTACCCAGTCACACATACATGTACACATTCTTTTTTCTCACATTATCATGCTCCATCGCAAGTGACCAGACACAGTTCCCAGCGCTGTCCAGCATGATCTCATTGTTTACCCACTCCAAAAGCAATAGTTTGCATCTGTTAACCCCTGATTCCCAGTCCATCCCACTCCCTCCCCCTAGCCCTAGGCAACCATAAGTCTATTCTCCAAGTCCATGATTTTCTTTTCTGTGGAAAGGTTCATTTGTGCTGTATATTAGATTCCAGATATAAGTGAAATCATATGATATTTGCCTTTCTTTTTCTGACTTCACTTAGTATGAGAGTCTAATTCCATCCATGTTCCTGTGAATGGCATTATTTTGTTCTTTTTATGGCTGAGTAGTATTCTATTGTGTATGTATACCACATCTTCTTAATCCAATCATCTGTCAATGAACATTTACATTCAATATCTTGGCTATTGAAGTCACAGTATATTTAATAAATGTTGGAGTCCCCGTCGTGGTGCAGCGGAAACAAATCTGACTAGGAACTATGAGGTTTCACGTTTGATCCCTGGCCTTGCTCAGTGGGTTAAGGATCCAGCATTGCTGTGAGCTGTGGTGTAGGTCACAGACGCAGCTTGGATCTGGCATTGCTGTGGCTCTGGCATAGGCCGGCAGCTGTAGCTCTGATTAGACCCCTAGCCTGGAACCTCCATATGCCACGAGTGCGGCCCTGAAAAGACAAAAAGACCAAAAAAAAAAAAAAAAAAAAGAAGAAGAAAATAAATAAAATAAAATAAAAAGTGTTGGTTTTACCATGTTTTTATCTTTCTATGTTTACAGCAACAGTGAGAGACTTTTCAATGTCCTGACAAACATTTCTAAAGGTGTTGGAACAATGGCAGTTTTTCTCTTTGGGCAGGACCACTG
This sequence comes from Phacochoerus africanus, assembly GCF_016906955.1. NCBI lineage: Eukaryota > Metazoa > Chordata > Mammalia > Artiodactyla > Suidae > Phacochoerus > Phacochoerus africanus. The sequence goes on from NC_062548.1 coordinate 674,818, forward strand.
TGCAGGCCATTTTCTTGGTTCCCCACTGCCTTGCAGGGGTAGTGGGATGCTGCCTGCTGCCTGCTGCCTGGTCTGTTAGGAGGAGCTTGCCAGCTCTGGGTCATTGCATTGGTCATTGCATTGCATTAGTACCCCCATAGGGATGCTGAGGTGGTGTCAGCCATGCCATTCTACCCTGATCACCAAGGACATGGAGGGAACTGTGAGGGGTTGGGGACATGTGCAGGGCCCAGCTGCAGCCCTGAGGGAGCTCTGATGGGAGACCAGTAGGGCTGACAGCACTTGAAAGACCTAGAAAAGTGGCCGCTCTGTATGTCTCCCAAGTCACCCAGTACTGAAACAGCGACGGCCTAATGCCCAAGGTCCAGATTGTCCATCTAATGGTTCAAAAGAATGTCCCTGCAGAGGTCAGTGGTACCTGCTGCAGAGAGCAAAGGCTGGGTCAGCTCTGGTCAGCACCTGCAGAAAGAGAGGTCCCCCCTCAGCCCCTCCACTATCTTGGTGACAAGGAAACTGGAGCCTCCATTTCTCCACCCCACCAGGGCCAGAGGATTTGATGAGATCTCCAAGTGCCCACCCAGAAGATATGGGGGTGGGGTAGGCCTCCCCTTTTCCAGCAGGGGCTTCTCCATTGCTGGTGGCTGTGAGTAAAATCTGAATTTGTCCCCACAGGAAAGTGTCTTTTTTTTTTTTTTTTCTTTTTAGAGCCACACCTGCAGCATATGGAAGTTCCCAGGCTAGAGGTCAAATCAGAGCTGCAGTTGCCAGCCTGCGGCGATGCTGATCCTTAACCTACTGAGCGAGGCCAGGGTTCAAATCCTCAATCCTCATGGATACTATATCGGGTTCTTAACCCAGTAAGCCACAACAGGAACTCTGAAAGTGTCTTAAACAGCTTCAGAATCTCGTATGGGAGTCTAGCTATGATCTCAAAGCTCAGTGCTACAAATAGTACGAGTGAGAGGTGACCTTTGCCCAGAACTAGTGCCTTTGCTTTTCTGTGTCCACAGGAGAACTCAGTGAGGCCTGGCCATGCATTTGCTTCTGCATGTTCTGGTGCCATCAGATGTCCACAGCCAGGGACACCTCTCTCTCACCAGAGGACGTACCCCAGTGGATGATCTGACTCTGAGTAACATGTAGGGCAAGCCAATGGGTGCTGAGTTAACCCACAAATCCAGCCCAGGCAGAGTCTAGCTAAGGCTTGTGCTTAGTAAATACTAGTTGGGAAAGAAGAGTCTGCTAGCATGCCTACCAGCAGATTGGAACCACGACAGGAGACTGATAGAGATTCTCATGGAAGGCTGTGGCCCTGCTTCTGGGGCTGGGCCTGGGTTGATGGCAGTTGTTTTGGGAGATGCGGAGTTGGGCAGAGAACGGCAAGGAATGGGATGAACTGGAACCTGCCAGCTCTCCTGTGTGGGTCTCTCCCAGCAAATCACAGTGACTGTGGGGAAAGGGAGGCGCTACTTCATTATCATCTAGATCTTGTTCAGATTTCCCCTGTGACCAGCCCCAGCTTGGGTCCCCAAGGAAAAGGGATTCTGGGAGACATGGGTCCAGCTTCATTCATCGACATTTTGGGGCCTAGTCCCCTCTATCTGGTGGCTCCTGTCCTGACTTGCATGCGTTTGCCTGGCAGATCCTGAGGAAGGTGCTGGAAGATCACGCAGGCACTTTTTGAGCAGCTAGGCCTGGAGGGGACATGTCACTCCCTTTGTCCAGGACTGGCAACATGGCCTACCAAGCAGCAGGAGCAGGCAGGAGTGATAAGATGTGGTCACTCCATTCTTAGAAGAAAGTGGAGGTGATACTGTTCCAAACTCCTCACACTCAAGGAAGTGCAGATAAAAAAGCAGGCATATGCAGAGTTCCCGTTGTGGCTCAGGGGGTTAAGAACCCGTATCCACGAGGATATGGGTTCAATCCCTGGCCTCACTCAGTGGGTTAAGGATCCAGTTTGCCGTGGGCTGTGGTGTAGGTCACAGATGCAGCTTCGATCTGGCATGGCTGTGGCTGTGGTGTAGGCCAGAAGCTGTAGCTCTGATTCGACCCCTAGCCTGGGAACTTCCATATGCCGTGGACAGGGCCCTAAAACAAACAATCGTATATGGCCATTTTATGTTTAATATTTTATACTATAAAATTACTCGTGTGTTTGTGTGTGTGTGTGGGGGGGGGGCCAACCTGTGGCATGTGGAGGTTCCCAAGCTAGGGGTTGAATTGCAGCTGTAGCTGGGCCGGACTTTGACACAGCCAGAGCAACCCTGGATCTAAGCCACGTCTGTGACCTATACCACAGTTTGCAGAAATGCTGGATCCTTAACCCACTGAGCAAGGCCAGGAATCAAACCCTCATCCTCAGGGAGACTAGGTTGGGTTCTTAGACCACTGAGCCACAATGGAAACTTCAGCCAACCTGTCTCTTATTCCAAGGAACTGCCCCATACCTTCCTCAGTGAGGGCTGAATGCTAGGCAGCATCCCCACTTGGGAATTTGGACTCTGCCCCATTTAGCATCTCCTGGACCAGTTTATCCTGGCTGGCTGGGGGCTCTCTCCCTTTGGATCACCTCCTGAGTGAAATCAGTGGACATCCTCTCTAGTAGAAAGGTCTCTGCTCACCTGCTCTCTCCAGCCTTCGGTTCCACACAGGTGCTTTTCGGTGACAGCTTTGAGGGTTCCTCTGTCCTCCTCTAAGGTCATTGCCAGCTGTCCTGGTAGGTGGGGCTAGAGTTTCTGGGGGAAGCCCTCACAGTCCAGGGGTCGAACCCACATCCTCATGGATACTGGTCAGATTTGTTTCCGCTGAGCCATGATGGGAATTCCAAACTACTCATTTTGGATGACTTCTGAGTCCCTGGAGCTGGGGTGCTATACACACTCTCAAAGTGAACAGTGAACCAGGGAGTTCAGGGTTGGGCAGGAAACAAATGTACAGATGTACAGAGAGACTCCGTAAGTGCTGGACTTTATCACCAAGGCTTTTTTCTTCACTCTTTCCATTGTTCTTTGTACAGGCCTGTTTTGTCAAAGGGCACAGAAGTGCGGCCAGGTACAACTCACAGGATTGGAGATGCATGAAATGTAGCCAACATTCAATTCACCAATCACTCGGTTTATTGCTCACAGTTCAGCACAGCTCAGTCAGAGTATGGAGAAAGCAGGAAAGGGGATAATGAACCTTTCCAGGGAGAAGTCCAGGAAGCAGACATCTCAGTGAGCAGGAGTCATCTGGGTCTCTTGACAAGCGTGAGTGGACTTCTCCCTGGAAAGGTTCATTATCCCCTTTCCTGCTTTCTCCCTGCTCTGTACCCTCTGTCCTCTTCCAAGGTCATTGCCAGCTGTCCTGGTAGGTGGGGCTAGGGATTTCTTGAGGGAGCCCTCACAGTCAGTGCCACCCCCTGTGTGGCGAGCTGCTTGAGGGAGGACTGAGCATCTGCCTTGGAGGGCAGGCAGGCAACGGGATGATAGGTTAGGGCACTTGGCCTTCCCCTGAAGAGGCTCTGACTCATGAGACCACTCAAGGCCATCAAGTGTGAATGGCACAGAAGCTTCACCATTGCTACCAGGGAAACCTTCAGGTTTGAGGACACAGTTTGGACCACTGGTCACTAATGAAATAATGGGATAGAGAATTAGGAATGTGTGCCGTTAATGCCCTGTTGTTACCTCTCCACGTGGGCTAGTGCTCCCTGAACTTATGTCACTCTCTGTCCATTTCCTGATAACCATATTATATCATTGCATAATGAATCTATTATTGCAAAATGAATTCCCCAGAGTTCCCATCGTGGCTTAGTGGTTAACGAATCCGACTAGGAACCATGAGGTTGTGGGTTCGATCCCTGGCCTTGCTCAGTGGGTTAAGGATCCAGCTTTGCCGTGAGCTGTGTTGTAGGTTGCAGACATGGCTTGGATCCCACGTTGCTGTGGCTCTGGCGTAGGCCGGCCGCTACAGCTCCAATTGGACCCCTAGCCTGGGAACCTTCATATGCCTTAGGATCGGCCCAAGAAATGGCAAAAAGAAAAAAAAAAAAAAAGAATTCCCCAAAATCAAATGGCTGAAAATGACAGTAAACACTTACCAACTCAGTTAGTTTTAGCGGGTCGCAAATTTGGCTACCATTTGTCTCTGGCTTAGGATCTCTCGTGGGGCCCCCAAGACTTTGCTAGGGCTGGGGGTGCCCTTCCAAGTGTTCACTCCCTCATGGCAAGTTGGTGGTGGAAGTTGGCTGGGGGCTCTCCCCAGAGATGCTTAAGTAGCATCACGATATGGAGGCTGGCTGGGTATGGCGGCAGGCACCTTCCAGCCCAGGCTGGGAAGGACTCAGATGGTCAATCTTCCATAGGCCAGGCTCTTGTTCCTCACAGAAACTTCAACCACACATCCTGTATTATCTCCATTTTATGGGAAGAATTGGGGCTCCAAGAGGCTCAGGGACATGTGAAGGTCACACAGCCCATGAGCCAGAGTGTGAACCCAGGTGCCCCTGAGACCTAGGTCACTCTCTTTTCTGTCACCTGCTGGCTGGGCTACTCTGCATCCTCAGCAAAGGCTGGGAGCCAGATGGAGCTCATCCTCCCCGTGGTCTTCATATTCCTGCAGGGAGATGCACCTGTGTGTCCTGGAGCTGGGCCTGAGTCTGGGGTGGCTATATTGCTAGGGTCCAGCATGTGGTGGCCCTCGCTGAGATTAGACATGGAGGTGAGCAAGAGCTCATCAGTGTTTAGTTATAAAATTCTTCAAATTGGGCTTAAAGGAAGACTCTCTGGAGGGGAAAGTGGGTAGCATCTCTCAGCCTAGTAAACCCTCTCAAACAACTGGCAAATATTTGGTGGAACTGAGGCTGGAAGCAAGTCTCCTCTCCAGCTGGTGTAGGCATCACTTGGGGACTCGTGGAGAAACATGGCTGTGTGCTCTATCAAGGGAGATCAGATGGGCCAGAGGAAGTATCACCCCTTTGATGACTCCATTCATTACACTCACATGTTAACTGTATGTGAGGTGCTGCCTCTGAGGGGGCTCAATGGGGACCCCCATGTAGTAACAAGGAAACCGAGGCCAGTAGAAATTGGTTTGTGTTTTAAAAAGCATATGAGACTGGATGAAGAATCCATCCTTTAGTCATTATTATTATTTAAAATCTTTTTGGCTGCACTTGCAGCATGTGTAAGTTTCCAGGCCAGAGATCGAACCCACACGACAGCAGTGACCCGAGCCATAGCAGTGACAACACCAGATCCTGAACCTGCTGAGCCATTTGGAAACTCCAAGAATCCATCATTTAAATTAGGTGGGAATTCGTGGTCTAAGTGTTGACTAAAAAAAATGTGCACAACCTCAGAGTTGAGAGTTATGTTTTATTTGGTGGACAAAACTCAGGACTTAAGCCAGGAGACAGCACCTCAAGAAACCCTGAGAAAACTGCTCTGAGGAGGTGAGGGAGGAGCTAGGATATATAGGTGTTTTGCAACAAAGGTCAGGCAGTAAGTTTATGCTATCACTTATATGTGGAATCTAAAATATGACACAGATGAACCTATCTGCAGAACAGAAACACACACAGACATGGACAGCAGACTTGTGGTTGCCAAGGTGCGGGGGTAGGGTGGATTGGGATGGACAAGGAGTTTGGGGTTAGTAGATGTAAATTATTACATTTATTTTTTGAGTGTTTTTTATTGTTATTTCCCAATACAATTTTTTTCCTACTGTACAGAGTGGTAACCCAGTTACACATACAAGTATACATTCTTTTTTCTCACATTATCATGCTCCATCATAAGGGACTAGACATAGTTCCCAGTGCTACACAGTAGGATCTCATTGCTTATCCATTCCAAAGGCAATAGTTTGCATCCATTTACCCCAATCCCAATCCATCTCACTCCCTCCCCCTCTCCTTGGCAATTGCAAGTCTGTTCTCCAAGTCCATGGTTTTCTTTTCTGTGGAAAGGTTCATTTGTGCCATATATTAGATTCCAGATATAAGTGATATCATATGGTATATTTCTTTTTCTTTCTGACTTACTTCATTCAGTATGAGAGTCTCTAATTCCATCCATGTTGCTGCGAATGGCATTATTTTGTTCTTTTTATGGCTGAGTAGTATTCCATTGTGTATATATACCACATCTTCCTAATCCAATCATCTGTCGATGGACATTTGTGTTGTTTCCATGTCTTGGCTATTGTGAATAGAGCTGCAATGAACATGCAGGTGCATGTGTCTTTTTTAAGGAAAGTTTTGTCCAGGTTTACTCCCAGGAGTGGGGTTGCTGGGCCATATGGTTCTATGTATAGTTTTCTAAGGTACCTCCGTACTGTTCTCCACAGTAGTTGTACCATCTTACATTCCCACCAACAGTGCAGGAGGTTTCCCTTTTCTCCACACCCCCTCCAGCATTTTTTATTTGTGGACTTATTAATGATGGCCATTCTGACTGGTGTGAGGTGGTATCTCATGGTAGTTTTGATTTGCATTTCTCTGATAATCAGGGATGTTGAGCATTTTTTCATGTGTTTGCTGGCCATCTGTATATCTTCCTTGGAGAAATGTCTACTCAGGTCTTTTGCCCATTTTTCCATTGGATTGTTGGCTTTTTTGCTGTTGAGTTGTATCAATTGCTTGTATATTTTAGAGATTAAGCCCTTGTCATTGCATCATTTGACACTATTTTCTCCCATTGTGTAAGTTGTCTTTTTGTTTTCTTTTTGGTTTCCTTTGCTGTGCAAAAGCTTGTCAGTTTGATTAGGTCACATTGATTTATTTTTGCTTTTATTTCTGTTGCTTTGGGAGACTGACCTGAGAAAACATTTGTAAGGTTGATGTCAGATAATATTTTGCCTATGTTCTCTTCCAGGAATTTGATGGTGTCTTGTCTTATATTTAAGTCTTCAAGCCATTTTGAGTTTATTTTTGCTCATGGTGTGAGGGTGTGTTCTAGTTTCATTGATTTGCATGCAGCTGTCCAGGTTTCCCAGCAATACTTGCTGAAAAGACTGTCTTTTTCCCATTTTATGTTCTTGCCTCCTTTGTCAAAGATTAACTGACCATCAGTATCTGGGTTTATTTCTGCATTCTCTACTCTGTTCCATTGGTCTGTATGTCTGTTTTGGTGCCAGTACCATGCTGTCTTGATAACTGTGGCTTTTTAATATTGCCTGAAGTTTGGAAGAGTGATGCCTCCTACTTGGTTTTTGTTCCTCAGCATTGCTTTGGCAATTCTGGGTCTTTTATGGTTGCATATAAATTTTTGGATTGTTTGTTCTAGTTCTGTGAAAAATGTCATGGGTAATTTGATAGGGATTGCATTGAATCTGTATATTGCTTTGGGTATAAACTTTAACATTTACAGTGGATAAGCAATGAGGTCCTGCTGTACAGCACAGGGAACTATATCCAATCATTTGTGATAGAACATGATGGAAGATAATATGAGAAAAAGAATGTATATGTATTATAATTGGGTGACTTTGCTGTACAGCAGAAATTGACAGAACACTGTAAATCAACTACAATAAAAATTTTAAAAAGATTACTGTTAATAAAAAGAAAACTAGGTAGCTCAAGTTAAGAAATTCAGTGTTTTTCTATGTATGGGAAGATGCAAGAGGCAGGGCTCAGTGAAATTCTTCCTTTAATAGGCACCTCAGCTATTGGGGGCCAGTATCTGTGCTTTCACATCTCAGTCTGATGGCTGCTAGATGGCAGGCATTCTTTTTTTTTTTTTTTTTTTCTGGTTTTTAGGGCCACACCCGCAGTGGCATATGGAAGTTCCCAGGCTAGGGGTCAAATCATAGCTGTAGCTCCTGGCCAGATCTGAACTGTGTCTGCGACCTACACCACAGCTCATGGCAACGCCAGATCCCAGACCCACTAAGAGGCCGCATCTTCATGGATATTAGTTGGACTTGTTTCTGCTGTACCACAATGGGGACTCCGATGTCAGGCATTCTTCATTTCCTTCCTGAGTTCCCTCAGGGCTCACTGGCTTGGCTCACCCTCAGAGGTGAGCTGATAACTGTGACATCTTTTATTTACTGATATGGCGGGCAATATTTTATTTCTCATAAGCCTTGTAGGAACCCCATATCTTTATAAATTTACTTTCACCCTAAAGTCACAGAGCCATCCCCATGGGTGCTGGGGGAGGGGCTGGATCTGGCTGGAGGGACAGGTCTCCTCAGGAAGTGTGAGTAGAGGGGGCACTGGCTTCACTCTTGGGCATACTCTCAGTTTTCAATGGGGCCTTTCAGTTTCCCAACATCTGTGACCACTTTCACCTTTCCAACCTAAGAAGACCCTGGTGGTCCACTGGGCCCTTTCTTTGCGCTGGGAGCCACTGCACACATGGTCTGGGGCCAGTGTCACCACTCAGGCACTCTGCTGAGAAAAGCCCACAGAGACAGAGGCAGGATGGCTGCAGCCTCCACGCCCAGAATAGCTCAGGAGCTCCCAGAGCAGCCTGTTAAACTTTAAACCACTGTCGGTCACAGTGGGGCCAGCATGGCCTGGGCCTCAGACAGCGTTCGAGCCGGTTTGGGCTGTATTTTCTCACAGAAGACTGAGGGAGAACCAGTGAGCTTGGGTGTGAGTGAGGAAATGCAAATACGTCGTCGCTGGGTGACCCGTATTACGAAAACCAGCAAGAGGAAGTTGTGTTTTGTTGCTTCCTGAAGTCAGTCTTGAAGAGAAGTGTGTGTGCCTGCCCAAGACAGGTGAGTGGGGCTGAGTCTGGGGTCTTTGCCAGCCCTGAGCTCTTGTGCTGGTCTTAGAAGGGGCACTTTGTGGGTCCCAGGAAGTTCAGAGCAGGGGCTACTTGGGGTCTGATGTCTTCAAGGCAGGAAGTTGCCATGGTGCCGAATGGTGTCTTCTGTCCCTTTGTCTTCCTGTGGTGCCTCTGGCATGATTTGTAACAGGTCAGGTTATTGTCATCGGACGGCAAGTGAGCAAATCTGCCAGGACAGTGTTGGCTGTCATCTGCGGCAGCTTAGACTCTAGCAAGATGAACCTGAGGACAGGGTCCCTGAGGAAGCTGGGTCACCAAGGAGGGTGAGCCGTCCCAAACACAGTCCCTAGGGGGCTAGGCGTTTCCACACAGTGAGGCTCCAAAAGATTCCTCTGCATGATGCATTTTAGCTACTGTCAGACTGGGCCTGTCCAGGGTTGGCTCTGCTAGGAAAGAAGACTGAGCCCATCAGGGCCTCTTCAGAACTCTACACTGTGCCCAGACAGTGCAAGGTGGTGGCCACGCCACCTGTGAGAGGTTCAGAGACTGGGGGAAGGTCATGGGCATCCATGGGATACTAGGTACCACTGTGTTTGTGCCCATTGTACAGATGGGGCATGTTTAGCACACACCTGCGTCCAGAGCACTTGGCTCCTGGGACCCTCTGGCATTTGCAGTGTCAGAGTCCTCGTGATTGCAGACATTCAGCCCTGTTTACAGCTTCTTGTGGTCAGGGAGGTGCTGTGGAGTCCCCTGGTGAGGTGGAAATATGGGCCTGGGGCTTTCTGAGTCCCCGTTGGAGAGGGGAAGCTGGGCATGGGATGGCAGGTGGCTGGCACCCTGGTGATATTTGTGGCCCACTGGGACGTTTGGCTTGCGGCCCCTCTGCCAGCTATGTGACTTGGGGCAGCTGCTTCAATCACCTGGTTTTTCTGTCTGTGAAGTGGGATTTGAGTGGTGCCAGGCTCCTGAGATGAGCACAGAGCCTGGGAGGCCAGACGTGCTCAGGGGCAGCTCTGCCATTATTCGGATTAGTCCTCAGAGCAAGCCCAGGCGATCTTGCTCTCCCATTCTTGCAGGAGAGGAAACTGAGGCCACTCCTTACTCTCGACCATGGCCTGTGAGCTGCCAAGCTGGGCTCAAGCTCAAACTTTTGGAGCCTGGTGGCTTGATTGGTGAGCGGCCGGGTGGAGCCGGGGGCGGAGGAGAGGAAGTGGTTTGTCCCCAGATAGGTGGTTGCAAGAGGCCAGGGCCCTGGTTCCTCTCCTCGGGCTGACGTCTGTCTCTGCACACAAAAAAAATCATGTCTGATGTACAGTACCCCCCACCCCATAAAGCCAGACAGGACTGCTTCCTCTGCACACACAGAGGCCTGAGCCAAGGCTACAGCTGAGGTGAGATGCTGAGCAAGGCCCCAGAGGATGGGTGAGATTTTGCTGCCCTGATCCCTTTGAGAATCTCGGGTGGGGGATGTCCCTGGACTCAGAGCAGTGACCATGGAAGAGTGGCTGGTCCAGTGCCAGGAGAACCTACCTCTCAATATCCCCTCTACCTGCCCCAGCTGGGCCCCGAGAACCCACTGACAGATGAGGAAACAGGTTCCATGGAAAAGTGGGTGAGCGTGGGAGTCAAAATGTAACTTTGGGTCAGTATGGACTGTAGGACAGATGGGAAACCCAGACCGGAATTGGATGTCCCTTACCTGTAGGATCCCCTGGCTGCCCAGCTGTGTCCTGGCTCCAGCCCCCAAATTCCGTCCCCTTCCTCTCTGGGCTTGCTCACCTGGCACACTGCCAGCTCTTCAGCAGGCCTGACTCACTCTTGTGTGCCTTCGTTCCTTTCCCTCTGTCGATACTGTTCCCTCTGTCTAAGACAATGTTTTCTCTGGGACAACGTTCTCCCTCTGTCTGGAACACTGTTCTCTTGGTCTGAGATTTCCCTCTGTCTGAGATGCTGTTCCTTCTGTCTGAGCCTCTATGTGTGGTGGTGATGACTAGTCACCTAGGTCCCCAGGGAAATGGTGACCAATCTTACATGTCAGTTCTATGGGTTTTGGTAGGGCCACTTGGAGTCCCTTGGTGCCTAGGACACAGAGCTCTTGCTGGTGCAGGTCTGTGGCTTTGGGAGGGTGAATCCACTGTCTGGGCCCCCCTTTCTTATAATAACCTGACGGGGTCACTGTGTAGTTAGATGAGACAATGTGGGGCTGTTGAGTAATAATAGACTATAGGAGGTGGGGTTTGACCTTCTATATTATTGATTTGGATTTTATATTTTCAAAATTTGGACTCAGCCAGAGCACATTTTTGTATGTTGTAAAGTACGTAGTAGAAGGGCAATAAGGCTGCTTCAAATTCATCAATTCACTTACTCACAGAACAGGCTTACTGGCTCCTGCTCTTTGCCAGGTGGGGGACCATGTAAAGGAGGTGAGGTTTCCACCTGTGTGGCCTGCAGCCTGTGGGGAGTGGAGGGGGGTGGTGTGGGTGAACCTGGGAGTCGGGGGGTGTGGGGTCGGGGTGGTGGCCTGTCATGGAGCAGGGTGTGAGTACACAGGGAGCTGAGCCAGGCTGTTCCTACAGAGGGAGCATCTTGCAAAGCCCGCTGAGGTGGCTTTGTGTGGAGGGCGCAGCAGGGTAACATCTGTGTTAAGGATTTCAGTGTGGATTGGAAGCTATGGGAAAGTTCTTTGTTTCATTACTTTTTAAAAATAAAATTTCAAATGTAAAAGTAAATAGAAGTATGTAGTAAGCCCAGGATGCCCAACAGGGGGAGGTCAGAATGGAACAAGAAGCCCCTGCAACCTTGCCCTACCCCAAGTGTGGGCCTAGGGGTCTCAAGTGCTGTAGGCATAAACTCTTTTCCCCAAAAACATTACTGTGAAAAATTTCAAATATACAGCAAATCTCCAAGAATTCTACTTGCTTTATCACATATCCAGCTCCCTATGCAAGGAAGGATTTTTTTTTTTATTTAAAGGTTGTGATTTTATTTTTGGACTTGCTTTAATGTTTGGTAATGGACGGTGTTTATACTCCTTCTATATTTAAAGTAAAAGCAGAAACAACATACAAATTGAAATAAAATAATTAGGTTTAGGAAATTTAAAAATAGAAAAAGTAGGGATTAAAAGAAAAACACTAAGTACATACGTAAAAAGATTGAGAAAGGGAGTTCCCGTGGTAGCACAACAGGATGCAAGTTCCATCCCTAGCCTGGCAATGTGGGTTCAAGGATCACGAGTTGCCACAGCTTTGACTTAGGTCACTTCAGATCCCTGGCCCAGGAGCTCCACATGTTGGAGGGCTGCCAAAAAAGAAAGAAAATTTTAGTAGAAATGGTGCAGTGGTCTGTTTCCTGGGACACCCACCCTGCAGGCAGTGCAGCCCCCCAGGTAGCTCTTCTTGTCATAGCTGCTTGCACCGGGCCCAGTGCACCCCTGCCTGGGTTTGGCATCCGTGAGTTTCTGTCCATCTAGCTTTGGGCACACATCATCGTTCCTGGGCTCGTTGTGTGATCTCACCAACTCCTACTGTAGCTAAGCAGGCCGTGTGACAGGGGACCTGGAGCTTCAGGGGATGCTAATGGGCAAAGCCCACTAGCCTGGCGAGGTGCCCAGGCCGTGTTTGTTAGAGCCACAGAAAACATACGACATGGCCAGCTGGCGGTAGAGTGTTGCATGCTGCCTCAGGCTTTAGGAAACTTTGCAGGACTGTTGTGTCCAATTTCACAGTCAAGGAAACTGAGGTTTGGGAAGTTGAGCTTATCGCTGGTTACCCCAATAAGTGGTAGAAACTGATCACTCTGGACACAGGGCCTCAGGCCCCTGTGTTCCTGCCTCCACACAGGAGGGCCCAAGTTTCATCCTTCAATCCATGGGGGCCCTTGTACCCCCAGAGACCCAAGGGGATGACCTGGGCCTGGAGCAGGGAGGAAGCAAGGCAGGGCCTCTGAATTCTGGAGTTGGCTGCCAGGGTGGTCACACTCTCCCCTCCCTGGGAGGTGCCCCTCCCTGGGAAGCATCTGTGGTCTCAGGAATGTGATCAACCAGGAAATCCCCGCATTTTCCACACAATCATTTATTGAGCCTCTAATACTCATGCTCTGTGCTGAGCTGTCTCTGAGCCTCGTCAGCTGGGGGACCCTAAGACAGGTCGGGGCCAGAGCCACACAGAGTGTGGGCTGTAGTCCACCCACACCCTGGTCTGTGCGGGGCCTGTCCTGGGGGCCCGGTGTCCCAAGGAGCAGGGGGCCCTGCAGGGTTAAATGCATCACCAGCGGGGTGAGAGGTTCACAGGCAGCTCTGGCCCCAGGCCAGGCCTCACCACAACTGCAGATCTCCATGGGCCTCAAGGTTTCCGGGTCGGGCGGGGAGAAGGAGGCAGGGGTTGAGACCCAGGGCGACAGGAGTGCAGGGCAGGGGGTAAGTATTCGGTGCTTTTGAGTCATTCTCATTTTGGCCCTAATTCATTGACCTTCTGATGAGAACCTTTCTGAAATGCATTCCTTTTTTTTCTTTTTCAATGATTTTTATTTTTTTTTCCATTACAGCTGGTTTACAGTGTTCCGTCCATTTTCTACTGGACAGCAAAGTGACCTCATCACACATACATACGTATATACATTCCTTTTCTCATATTATCATGCTCCATCGCAAGTGACTAGATGTAGTTCCCAGTGCAACACAGCAGGATCTCATTCCTTATCCATCCCAAAGGCAATAGTTTGCATCTATTAGCATTCCTTTTTTTTTCTAAGTTTTTTAAAGTTGTGGCACAAAATGCATAATATAAAATTTGCCATTTTAACCACTTTTCAGTGGTATTAATTACATTCACTTTTTTTTTTGTCTTTTTGCCTTTTCTAGGGCCGCTTCTGTGGCATATGGAGATTCCCAGGCTAGGGGTCTAATCGGAGCCATAGCCACTGGCCTACGTCAGAGCCACAGCAACGCAGGATCCAAGCTGCGTCTGCAACTTACACCACAGCTCACAGCAACGCTAGATCGTTAACCCACTGAGCAAGGCCAGGGATCAAACCCGCAACCTCATGGTTCCTAGTCAGATTTGTTAACCACTGCACCACGACAGGAACTCCTACATTCACATTTTTATACACCATCACCCTATGCAGGTCCAGAACAGTTTTTTAATCATTCCAAACTGAAACTCTATTCCACGAAACAGTAACTCCCTATTTCCCTTCCTCAGCCCTGGAAATCACCTTTCTACTTTCTGTTTCAATGATTTGACCACTCCAGGTACCTCATACCAGTGGAATCATAATATTTGTGCTATGTGTCCAAGTTGTTTCACTTGGCATGTTCTCAAGTTTCATCCGTGTTGAAGTATGTGTCTGAATTTCCTTCCTTTTTAGGCCTGAATAATATTCCATTGTATGTCTTCACCACATTTTGTGTATCCATTCATCTGCCCTTGGACACTTGGTTTGCCTCTACATTTGGCGGAGAATAATTGTGAATAATGCTGCTCTGAACAAGGGGGTGCAAACCTCTGTTCGAGTCTCTGCTTTCAATTTTTATGGGAGAAATGCACTCTTGAGGACAAAGGGAATTCATGTTAGAATTTGGCGTTGAAACAAATCCAACTTCTTCAGGAAAAGCAGCAGCACATCTAGGAGCCTTGGGACCTCACACCTCTGCCCACTCACCAGCATCCCACTGCTAGGGCTGATGAATAACTTTTTCTTCTTTTTTGTTTTTCCATAATTTCTAAGTTTTCTAGAAAAGCACCCATCACTTAGATGGTTTTAAAATAACAGTAAGGGGAGTTCCTGTGGTGGCGCAGTGGTTAACGAATCCGACTAGGAACCATGAGGTTGCGGGTTCGGTCCCTGCCCTTGCTCAGTGGGTTAAGGATCCGGCGTTGCCGTGAGCTGTGGTGTAGGTTGCAGACACACTCGGCTCGGATCCCGCGTTGCTGTGGCTCTGGCGTAGGCCGGTGGCTACAGCTCCGATTCGACCCCTAGCCTGGGAACCTCCATATGCCGAGGGAGCGGCCCAAGAAATAACTAAAAAGACAAAAAAAAAAAAAACAGTAAGTTTTGGAGTTCCTGTTGTGGCTCAACAGTAACAAACCCGACTAATATCCATGAGGATGCCAGTTTGAGCCCTGGCCTTGCTCAGTGGGTTAAGGATCTGGCATTAACTGTGGAGTAGGTTGCAGACGCGGCTTGGATCTGGTGTGGCTGTGGCCATGGCCGTGGCCGGCAGGTCTGTTTTGAACCCTAGCCTTAGAATTTCCATACGCCTCAGGAATGGCCCTATAAAAGACAAATAAATAAGTAAATAGTGACAGTAACTTTTAAAAGTGATGGTGTGATTTTTTGGGGGAACCTCTGAGCCGGTTGCCCGAGCCAGCGGGGACGATGCTGTGTTGATCCGTCTCCTTTCCTCTCCCCTCAGCTGGCCCTGGAGCCCCATCCTGCCCTGAGGTCCCACTGACCCCTACTGAATCCCGAAGCGTGTGGCACCCCACAGTGTCAGTGTCCACCTCCGTGTTCTCAGCAGCCAGGATGGAGATCGCAGATGGCGCCAGCTGCAGCCAGAGCTCTTCCCAGGCTGAGACCCCAAGGCAAGTATTGTGCTCCTGGATCCTGACGCTGGTATGCAAGCACCTCCGGGTCATGCACAGGGCAGCTTGTTAACACTCCATCAGCTATTGCAGCTGGCATGGCCAGCACAGCCAGACCTTTGTCACTGCTGATACAGCTTTGGGTGTGTCGCAGCCTCGTCTCCCAGCCTGTGACTGCATGCAGGTGTGTGCAGTGCAGAGGTGCCTGGTGTTGCCTGTGGCACTTTTAGGATTGTTTGGATTACCTCCTGCACACAAACAACCACCCAAACCTGGTGGGGCAAAGGGCAGCCCCGCTGGGCACTGTCATCTCGCACGATTCTGGGCCCATTCGGGTAGCTCTCAGGGTTTTTTTGGGGACTATTGCCAGCCAGGACTAGAGCTGTTTCAAAGGCTTTTTCTAAGGCTCACATGTCCAGTGGCAACTGCCTGTCATCAGCTGGGGCCCCATGTGCCAGGGCCACTAAGCCACGTTGATGACAAGACAGCAGAAGTCCTTGCCCACTTGGGGCTTCCAGGGTACCAGGTGACAGGCAGCAAGGGAGACAGGCATAGTGGTGGTGTCCATGGGGCTCCTTCACTGCTTCCAAGTTGGAGAAATGTGGTGGCAGATGCAGCAGACTTGAGACCCATCTGCAGGACTGTCCCTGCCTGTCTCTGGCAGCTACCAAGTGGCTCTTGGGCTCCAGGGCAGGGACCACAGCATTCACGCCACCCCCATCCACTGGCTGCTATGGATGGGATCACTGAAATGATCCACAATGCCCCTAGAGGGTGGGGCACATTTAACTTCTTGATTCTTCTCCAGTCCCCGCACCTCTCCTAGTCCCAGCTTTGGGGACTTTGATACGTGGTGGCAGCCTCGGGTGTCAGGGGCCCTGGGCCCTGTCTGAGTTCTGCAGCAGGTTGGCTCAGGGAGCTCAGGGCTTTCAAAGGGGGAGCTGAGTGGCTGGGAAGACAGAAATGACAAGTGCTCCTTGGCTCCTGTGTGGTAACACGTCCCTGGCCTTGAACATGTCAGAATGAGCCCAGAGTCTAGTGTAGGAGGTTCAGAGCAGCATGTCTGGTGGAACCAGCTCCTGGGTTCTGGTTCACCCCAGGCTGGCCTGGCCAGGGTCTTCTTTGGTGTCCTTGTCTGAAACACGGAATGTCACCTACCTTGGCGATTGTGACAGAGCAAGCTTACAAAAGCTCTCAGCATGACTCCTGGCATATGGGTGTGTGTGTAGGTGTAATTGTGCGTGTTTATATGTATTTATGTTTTGTGCATGTGTGTATGTGTGCACATGCATCTGTTTTGGAGGCATGTCTGTGTTTACATGTGTGTGTGGTGGGCACCCTTGTACATGTGTGTCCTCTCCCCCCACCTACCCCCCTGCCCATCCCCTCCTCCTCTAAGCAGTGTGGAGGGGAGGCTGGAACTGGCTAGTCTGCCCTGCACTCACTTTGGCCCTGGAGAGGTAGCAGGCAGGCCAATCCTGAGGTAAGTGAGACTGTGAGCTATATCCTGCAGATTTTTTAAAACTATGATTACATTTAAAAAAAAATTATAGTTAAAAAAAAAAAGAGTTCCTATTGTGGTTCAGGGAGTTATGAATCCAACTAGTATCCATGAGGATATGGGTTTGATCCCTGGCCTTGCTCAGTGGGTTAAGGATCAGGTGTTGCTGTGGCTGTGGCATAGGCCAGCAGCTACAGCTCCAATTCAGCCCCTAGCCTGGAAACTTCCACATGCCACAGGTGTGGCCCTAAAAAAGCAGATAAATAAATAGAGTAAGTAAGGCTGATTTACAATGTTGTGCCAATTTCTGCTCTACAGCGAAGTGACCTGGTCATATATGTACATGTGTGTATATATCTCTACTCCTTTTGTTGTATTATCTTCCATCATTGTCTACCCCAAAAGGTTAGAGATAGTTCCCTGTGCTGTAGAGCAGGACCTCATTGCTTATCCTGCAGTCTTTTGAATCAGATCAGAGTGTGGTCTCAGCTGTTCTTTAATCAGGAGCTCCTTCTACCATGTACCCTTCTCCCTGGAGGATGTCTTTACGCTGGTGGAGTATGGTTCGGCTACCCTTGCACAAAAGCCCTTGGAAGATAAGATGGCTGTGGCCAAAGGGCCTCCAGAGGAAGGGGACCTCCCTCCCCTTGACGGGACATCCAGGCAGACACCAGGCTGCTGCAGGCTCCTTAGGCTCTGGGCTGCCACACCCCTCACCCATCTTCTACCTGCTCCACCGACCCTTCTGTAACAAAGAAAATGACACCAAGTGAAAGTGAGCAATTCACCAAGTTTGTACAACACAGAGGTGTCATCTCCTGCGGGGTATAATTAGCATACAATTAACAGCATATGTTTAAAATGTACAATTTGATGTGTCAACACGTGCATATACTTGTGAGAGTCTTGCCACTGTCACAATGATGAGCATGCCTGTCACACCTAGAAGGCTTCCTGCTGTTCTATCATAACCCCCACAGCACACCCACCCCTTCTTCCAGGAAACCCTCCCATCTGCTTTCTGACACCACAGATTAGGGTCCTTTTCCTAGAATTCTGTGTCAATGGAAAAACAAGTAGGTACTCTTTCTTTTGCCTGTCTTCTTTCACTCTGCGTAATTGTTTCTAGATTCATTCATGTCATTGGGAAGTATTCCCTTTACACCTCTGTGGTCGAAAGTTTTGTGTAGAACTAGCATCATTTCTTTCGTACAGTTTTGATAGAATTCACCAATGAAGCCATCTAAGCCTGGAGTTTTCTGTATGCAAATATGTTAAAATACAAACATTTTTTGTGCTTGGTGTTTATTGGGCTTCTTAAATCTGTGGATTTATAGTTTTCATTAAATCTGGAAAAACTTTGATCATTGTTTTTCTCAGTTTTCAAGCTCACTCTTTTTTGGGACCCCAAATATATTTTTCATTTTATTTCATTTATTTAAATTTTTCTTTTTTTTTTTTTGTATTATCTAGGGCCGCACCTGTGGCATATGGAGGTGCCCAGGCTAGGGGTCTAATCGGAGCTGTAGCTGCCGGCCTACACCAGAGCCACAGCAACGCCAGATCTGAGCTGCATCTGTGACCTACACCACAGATCACAGCAATGCCAGGTCCTTAACCCATTGAGCGAGGTTAGGGATCGAACCCGCAACCTCATGGTTCCTAGTCGGATTCGTTAACCACTGCGCCACAACGGGAACTCCCCTTTCTTTCATTTTTAGATAGTTTCTATTGCCTCTTCAAATTTGCTAACTTTTCTTCTACAATATCTCTTCTGCCATCACTGCCTTCCAGTGCATCTTGATCTCACACTCTGTGGTTTTCATCTCTGGAAGGTAGGCGTGCCTCTTTCCATGTCTCTTTTGACCTGTTGAATATAATGCAGGTACTGCATCTACGGATTCTAACATCTGTGTCAGATGTGGGTCACTTTCAAGTCCCTGACTTTTCCTCCCCTCTATGGATTGTGTATTCCTGCTCTCTGTATCTGGTAATTTTTGGTCAGATGCAAGACACTGTAAGTCCTGCCTTGCTGGGTGCCGAATATGTTTGTGCTCCCCTAATTGTTCTTGAGCCTTGTTCATGGCTGCAGTTAAGTTGCCTGTAAACAGATTGACTTTCCTGTTAAAATTCATCAGTGTCTATTAGGTGGGCTCTGAGCAGAGCTCACTGTGGGGCTAATGATGCCCTGCACTGAGACAAGACCCTTCCAAGTTCTCTAACTTCCCATGGAATTTGGGGGTTCCAGTCTGGCTGGTGGGAACAGGCCTATTTCCTGCCCTATGTGAGCACCAGGTGATGTCCTCTGACCCTTTCAAGTAGTTCTTTCTCCAGCCCTCTAGCTTCTCACCCACGCACCATCAGTGCCCTCTTCAGCTCTCTGTGCTCTCTCTGTGCAGCTCTCTCTCAAGTGCTCCGTCCTGGGACCTTCAGCTGCCTTGGTGTTCCCCGGACTCCCAGCTTTGTTGCCTCACTTGGGGGTCAATCTGGGATCCCCTTCACTGGGCAGGAAGTTGCAGTGACAGAGGGCTCACTGTACTCATTCCCACCTCTCAGGAGCACTGTGTGCTTTGCCGCCTGGTGTAAGGTGTCTCTCAAGCCGTTGTGTCGTATATTTTATCCATGATTTGATTTTTTTCAGGTGTGAGAGTAGCTCCGGTTTCTATTATTCCAAAAGCAGGAAACCCTGAGGTGGCACCTGGCCCCAGATGGCTGCACTAGACACATGGAACCTCAGTGCATGGCCTGCATTCCATCTGGCATATTTTTACTGCTGTGTCATGTCTGATTTTTGAAAACTTGAGTTCATCTCCTGTACTATGAGAAGAATGCAACAAAGCATTTATTTTCTCTTTAGAAATCTTGGTATTTCTTCCCATTAAGCCCTATAAGAATGTGGCAGAGCCAAAGATGAATGTCCACCCTGTACTAGTTTTGGTGCCACTCAAAGAAAGGTCCACTCAGAAGAAATCTGACTGCACTAAAAGCCAAGATCACAGAAGACCATTGCAGGGGCTGGCGGTGATGCTTGGCTCCTGGGGCCTTACAAGCCCCTAATGCCACGCGTGTGCAGAGGTGGCTCATGTTTCCCTTCTGAGAACACTCTGTCTGGAGGCCCTTCTGCTGCATGGGCAGCCACGGATCAGGCTTCAGTATGTGTGTGTGTGTGTGTGTGTGTGTGTGTGTGTGTGTGTGTGTGAGAGAGAGAGAGAGAGAGAGAGAGAATTGTCTCTCCGCTAATGGTTCTTTATTTTGTTTTAAGAGTGAGGAAGGGAGTGTGTGAAGAAGCTACTGGCAGCAGAGTTGAGTGTGAGTGTGAGGACAGGACATGTGTGTGTCTAGAAGGGTGTCTGGTGGTGCCCGCTGGCTTTACTCACACTCAGCAGGCACTACACACTCAAGGGGACCCTGCCTACCTGTATCACTGTGTGACTGGGTCAACCTCAATTCTGGCCCCAGTTTTGTTTCGTTTTGTTGTTACTTTTTTTTTCTTTTGACAGCCACACCCATAGCTTATGGAAGTTCCCAGGCTAGGGGTCAAATCAGACCTGCAGCTGCAACCTATGCCACAGCCACTGGAACAGAGGATCCGAGCTGCATCTGCGACCTATGCTGAAACTTACAACCACGCCAGATCTGGCCCCAGTTTTAAGCTGGACCCTAGAAGCTGCTCTACACCATGGTCATTGCCATAGGTGCCACCCTGAACCAGGGGCTAGGGACTCAGCTGTGCTCCATCCACTTGCAGGACTTGGAAGAGGGTGGTGGCATGAAGCTGCCCTTCCATCTTTTCCCTTGAGACCTGGGCCTGTCACTCAGGCTGCTCCAAGTGCCAGTGAGCAAAGGTGTTTTCATTTTCCTTTCCCTTTTTTTTTTTTTTTTTTTTTCTAAGAACCTCCTGAACTGCTCCACTTCAACACTGCTGGGCAAGAAGAAGATTTTCAGCAGATCCCCCTAGCCCTGTGCAAGGCCTGAGGTGGCCAACCTGGAGCGCACCTGGACCACAGGTAGCAAGGAGCCTGACACCCACCCTTCTACCTCAGTGCCTTCACAGAGTCTGACCACCTCAGGTGAGCCACCTGTCACCATGGGTACTAACTGCCATTTCTGGTCCCCCTCCTCTCTCACAGCTCCACTGGTTCAAGTGGAAGATTTCAGGCAATGTCCGTCTCCCCTAGTCTAGCCTCACCTTTGATCCTCTCTGCACACCTAGACTGACACTTGAAGGTGCCCTCCTCCACAAGGGTTTCCGGAAGGGGCACCATGTGAGAGCATAAAGTTGCTCCAGTGTGGAGGAGGAATTTGGGGCCAAGGTCCAGTCTTCTCAATCCCCTAGTCTCTGGAAAGTGTCTGGTCACCTGTCAGACAGAATAGTGACGGTGATGCTGTGGGGGGTCTTGGTGGGGATTCTGCCAGACCCCAGAGCTGCGTCGTAGGATGAAGAATGCCACGGCGCCAAAGCACTGTACAGACCAGAGCCCCTGTGCTTATGACAGTTATAGCTATTATTTTGTGCATGTGTTTTGAATTGAGGAGCAGGTAGCTTCACCCTTCAGGATTCATTCCTGGAACCCTCTCCTTTCTTTGTCTTTCTTTTCTTTCTTCCTTCATTCCTCCCTCCCTCCTCTTTCTCTCTTTTTCTTTCTTTCTTCATTTCTTCCTTCCCTCCTTTCTTCCTTTCTTCCTCACTTTTTCTTTCCGTCCTTCCCCCTCACTCTTCCTTCCTTTCTTCCTCCTCCTCTTCCTTCTTCTTCTCCTTCTTTCTCCTCCTTCTTCTTCTTCTTCTTCTTCTTCTTCTTCTTCCCCTTCTTCTCCTTCCCTTTCTTCCTCTCCTTCTTCTCCTTCCCCTTCTTCTTCTCCTTCTTCTTTGGTAATGCCTGTGGTATGTGGAAGTTCCCAGACCAGGAATCAAACCCACTCTGCTGCAGTGACAACACTAGGTCTTCAACCCACTGCACCACAAAAGAACTCCCTTTTAAAAGGGAAAAAGAAAATTATTTTTAAAATAAATGCTTTCCATTTGCCATTGCCTGAAAGCCAGGACCCAGGAGGCTGATCAGGTGTTGACCTCACATTACAGTCCTACCTCACTCTCACCAGCCCCCCCCCCACCGCCATATTGACTTTCTCCATGAGGTCCTACCTCAGGGCTGGCCCAGGCCCAGCTGGCATTCACTGCACTCATTTCTTTCCCACAGGAAGCTCCCGGCCAGCCCCCCCAAGGAGTTCAGAGAGCTCAGCTTTGAGGATGGAGCCAGAAGGGGGGTCCTCAATGCCCCCTGCCCCCATTGCCACCCTGGGGGAGCCAGATGCTGGGCCTAGCAGCTCCTCCCTGGAGCTCCCAAGCACAGACCCAGGAAAGCTCCAAGCACTCCCTGTTGGACCTGGAGTCCACTGTGGGGATCCTGCCTCTGGGAGCCCTGACAGCCAAGTCTCTGTGGGGGACAGTCCCCAGGACACGGGCTCCATCGGGGAGCCCAGCAGCAGCACTAAAACCCCTAACCGGGACAGCGGAATCGACAGCCCCTCCTGCAGTGTGGTCAGTGAGCACTTTCCCTGTGAGGAGGGCAGTGAAGCAGCCCCAGGCCCCACCATCAAAGGGCTGCACCCAGAGACAGCTCCGGAGGGGACGACACCTCGGGAGGAGGCCGATAGCGATGTGGGCGAGGGCAGCAGTGAGGAGCCAGAAGCGGAGAACAGCCTTCCAAGGGCTGACGCAGATCCAGCCAAGGTAGGCCACCTTCCTGTCCCAGGTGTCAGGGGTTGCAGGGCTGTCCTCCGAGGGCATTTGGGGTTTACAGTGGCATCATGCAGGGCTGGTGCCAGCAGTGGGGTGCACGCTCGGGTGCCATGCTCAGAGAGGGCCCTGTGATGGGTTAAGCTGGCCCTGGGGAAGGATCAAGCAGGCAGGGGTCTCCCTGATACTTTGGGAGATGATCTCACTCCCAAGTCTCTGTTCCATGGCCACACAGCGGCACAGGGACTCCACCCCAGGGTGGCTGTGGCGGTCAGTCTTAGTGGAACACCACTCTTGGTCCGTGCTTGGTGCCTGCCTTGCAGAACCCCCATGAGGAAGACAGCATGCCTTTCACCTTGTTTTATGAATGGGGAAACCCTAGGTCGCCCAGGGGGTGTGACAGAGGCAGGAAGGGAGCCCAGGCATGTGGAGTGGAGACCCGAGCAGATGGCCCTGGGAAGCAGGTGTGCCCACATATGGTGGGTCAGCCTTGCGAAAAAGCTCATTCAAGTCCCTTTAGCATTTTGGGCTCCTGACTCTACACTGGGACTTGCAGGGACACAGAATTAAAGCCGATAGCCCCAGGCTTAGAGGGACCGCCTATGCAGGTGGTGGGGAGCATGGCATGGCTAAACTACAAGTGACTGGGTCCCAAGAAAAGCACAGGTGCCACTTGCCCAGAGTCAGACCTGCTGGCTCCCAGTGGAGATGGTATTGACTAGCGTGGACGTCAGTTACATTGGCATCACCCAGGCCTGGTGCCAGCAGTGAGGTGCGTACTCGGGGGCCATAGTCAACCTGTCAAGAGGCAGCCTTGGTGGGCAAAGCGCAGCCACGGGCCCGCAGCATTCGTTGTAAGCCACAGTCTCAGTGGGTGAGCTAGGGCCTTGTTTTACTCTAGGTTTTATTATTTCACTCATTTGTTGTGAAGCTACCAAATCAGGAGAGGACAACTGCCATTGAAAGACAGTCTATTTCTCCTAGTTTCCAAGAGGAGGGGGCATTTCATGCCAGGGGGACCAGAGGGAAGGCACGAGGGTGGGTCAGGAGGCAGAGGAAGTGAACTGTGAGCAAAAGTCTTTTTCGAAATCATGAAATCATTTAATTTTTTTAATTGAAGTACAGTTGATGTACAAATATTATATGTTACATATGTAGCAGGAGTTTTTATCGTGGTTTCTGAGGAAAGGGATGGGTGAGATGGTCATCAGGCCTAGGATTGGCCAGCCTGAATAATTTCAGTGGGCTCTGGGCATAGGGGCTGTCTCTGGGTATCTGGCACCTTGCCCTGTATGATGAGGGCAGGAATAGGGGAATAGCAAATATAAAGAAGGTGGTTGGGGTGTGGGCTCTGGATGGGTTGGTTTGCATTTGAAAGACATTCTTGCAGGTGAATCCCTTATACCTCTAGGAATTAAGGAACCCTAGGAGGGACCATCCCCCCAGGGTCAGCAAGGCCCTAAAGCTTTGGTATCAGGGTAATGCTGGCCTCACGGAATGAGTCAGAAAGTGTTCCTTCTTCTTTAATTGTTTTGGAAAATTTTGAGAACAATTGGTATTATTTTTCTAGTAAAGGTGTCTGGTCCTAGGCTTTTCTTTGTTGGAAAGTTTTTTTTCTTGCTTATTTAATCTCCTAATTTACTATTGGTTTGTGCAGATTTTCTATTTTCTTCATGATTCAGTCTTGGTAGTTGTGTGTGTCTAAGAATTTATCCATTTCTTCTAGGTTATTCAACTACTGGCATTTAATTGGTCAGAGTTGTCTCTTATGATCCCTTATGCAATGTTTCCTCTTTCATGTATCATTTTATTTATTTGAATCCTCTCTCATTTTTTGGTAAGTCTTGCTAAAGATTTATCAATAGCGTTTGTCTTTTTAAAAAACCAGGTCTTAGTTATGTTGAAATTTTTCCATTGTTTTTCTACTCTGTTTCATTTATCTCTGCTCTAATCTGTTATTTCCTTCCTCCTGACTGCTTTGGGTTTAGTTGCTCTTTTTCTAATCTTGAGGTATAGTTAGATTGTTGATTTGAGATCGTCTTCCTTTTTCAAGTAAGCCTTTACAACTATAAGCATCCCTCCTAGCACTGCTTTTGCTGCATTCCATAAGTTTTGATATGTTGTGTTTTCATTGTCATTTGTCTTAAGTTATTTTCTAATTTCCTTTTTGACTTCTTTGGCTCTTGTTTAAGAGCACATTGTCGAATTTCCACATATCTGTGATTTTCCAGCTTTCTCTGTGCTGTTGATTTCTAGTTTCATTCTGTTGTGATTGGAAAAGATATTTTATATGATTTCAATCTTCTTGAGTTTTTTAGCACTTGTTTTATGGCCTAACATGTGGTCTGGTCTAGAGAATGTCCTGTGTGCACTTGAGAAGAATGTGTTCTGCTGCTGTTGGATGGAGTGTTCTGCATGTGTCTATTAGGTTCATTTGGTCTAGTGTTATTCAAATCCCCTGCTTCCTTATTGATATTGGGCATATCCTGTCCAGTGCTGAAAGTGGATTATTTAAATCTCCTACTACTATTTGGTGGCTATCTGTTTTTTTTTTTTCTTCAATTCTGTCAAAGTTTGCTGCATATATTTAGGAGCTCTGATGTTTGGTGCATAAATATTTATAATTGTTATATTTTCTTGGTGAATTGATCCTTTTACCATTCTATAATATCCTTTTTTTTGTATCATGTTAACAGTTTTTTATTTAAAGTCCACTTTGTCTGATGTAAGTATGGCCACTCAATCTCTTTTGTTTACAATTTGTGTGAAATATCTTTTCCATCTTTCACTTTCAGCCTAAGTATGTCCTTAAATCTAAAGTGAGTTTCTTGTAGGTAGCATATAATTGGATGCTTTAAAAAAAAAAAATCTGTACAACCAATCCATGTCTTTTGTTTGGTGTGCTTAATCCCTTTACATTTAAAGTAATTACTGATAGGGAAGGACTTACTATTGCCTTTTTTTTTATTGTTTTCTGTAAGTTTTGTAGTTTTGTCCCTCTCTTACTGCTTTCCTGCTTTAAATTTAGTTGGTTTTTTGTAATAATATGCTATGATCATCTCTAGTTGCAACCATGTTGCTGAAAATACAGCCTTTAATTCTTAAAGTAAGCTCTGTGCTCCTTTCACTCTCTTCTTCTGAGACTCTGATATTGCTCCATTTGATAGTATTCTTAGGGAACTTTGCTTTGCCTTCATTGTTTTTGCTTTTTGCTCCTATGATTTGATGAGTTCAAATGATCTAGCTTGAGTTTTTCAGGCTAGTTATTAAATTTTTCAGCTTTAAAATTTCTGTTGGCTCTTTTTTATAGTTTCTACTTATTAATTGATACTCATTTAGTTCATGCATCAATTCTGATTTCATTTAGTTTTTTGTGTTGTTTTTTAGTTCATTGAGCATCTATATGACAGGTGTTTAATATTTTTTGTAGGTTGCTCATAGATCTATGTTTCTTGTTTTTTCTTTTTTCTTTCTTTCTTTTTTTGGGGGGGTTGCTGCATGTGTGGCACATGGAAGTTCCCAGGCTAGGGGTCAAATCAGAGCTGCAGCTGCCAGCCTACATCACAGACACAGCAATGCCAGATTGGAGCTGCGTCTTTGACCTATACTGCAGCTCACAGCAATGCAAGATCCTTAATGCACTGAGCAGAGCCAGGGATTGAACCTGCATCTGCATGGATATTAGTCAGTTTCATTTCTGCTGAGCCACAGTGAGAGCTCCATAGGTCTATGTTTCTTAATGGTTGATTTCTGAAATTTTATTTTGTTCCTGTAATTGATCTATGTTTTCTTGTTTCTTTGTAATTTTTTGCTGGAATTTGGACATCTGAAAACCAACCACCTCTCCAGTCTTTGCATGCTGGCTTTGTGCAGGGAGAACCTTCACCAATCAGGCTGAAAGTTCTGAGACCCATAAACTACGTCTGATCTCTTGCTCCCCTGTCATCTGCCTGCAGCACATCAGCTCCAGTGTCCGGCTTGCCTCTGCTTTAAGTGGCTGTCAGGCTCTGGTGCTGGTCATGACAACACTCCAAGTCAGGCAAGACAGAAACCAGTCCCTCAGGCAGTTCCCAGCCAAGGCAGAACATTGGATGCAAAATTCCAGCCTTTGTTTCCATCCAGAGGAAGGAGCCCCAGTAGAGGAGAGGATTCCTCCTAGTCATACTGCGCTGCATGGGGGAGAAGCACAAAAGGCTGTGCCAAACATACCAGATTTCCTTCTCTACTGCTAGACTCTCTTCTTGGTTTTACAGTGGCTTGGAAGCTGTAGCCTCTCAGCTGGTGTCCAGAGTTTTCACAGAGGTATTCTTGTTGCTATATGGTTGCTAGCTCCATGTTTCTGTGGGAGAAGGAGGGCCTATAGCTTTATAATCTGTCACTCCACAATATACATGGAGTTTGTTTGTTTGCTTTTTTTCTTTAGGGCCACACCTGTGGCATCTGGAAGCTCCCAGGCTGCGGGTCAAATTGGAGCTGTAGCTGCCAGCCTGCACCACAGCCACAGCAACACAGGATCTGAGCCGTGTTTGCAACCTACACCACAGCTCACAGCAACACCAAATCCTTAACTCACTGAGTGAGGCCAGGGATTGAACCAAGTCCTCATGGATCCTAGTCTGGTTCGTTACCACTGAGCCACAACGGGAACTCCCTGCAATATATTTTGATTTGACTATTGCAGCTGCTCTGTAATCAAAGCCCCGGGAGGACAGAATTTTCTCTGGGCTGCAGAAGCTTTGGAGGTAGTGGTGGAAACTGTTATGCCTTCTCCAGAAGTTTCCCTGGAAATCCTGTCTCTGAGAACTGAGCCCCACATTCCAGTCTCAGCAGCCTCCTCTGGCCCCTCAGGGCCCCTGATAAAGCAGGTATCCATTGTTAGAGGCTGCTTCTCCAAAGCTCATCTTCCCCAGGTGAGCTGTTGCTCTTTTCTTTGCAGTGCTCTAAGCCTCAGAAGCTGCTCCACATTGCCCAGGAGCTCCTGCACACCGAGGAGACCTACGTGAAACGGCTGCATCTGCTAGACCAGGTAGCCCTCTTGGCTTGAGACCTGCCTGTGTCCACTTCCAGAGTTTCAGTGAGCAGTCTCAGAGGCAAACTTTCTATCTTAGCACTAGCTAGGCCTTGCAATTGGAGTATGACTGTTATGAATACCAAAACTCAGGCAAATTTAAGTCTCCTCAAGAAATTCTTAGTTTTTGCTTTCAGAACTCATGACTCTGGGGCAAAAGTCATGTCCAATTACCTTGGATTTTTCTCTTCCTGGCAGTTAAATTATCTGAGCATGTAAATGGCCTCTGGACTCTTCCTGCCTAAATAGTTGGGACAGTGGGTGGCAGTCTCCTTGCTCACTTGGCAACTTGGGGTTAATAAGCACAGGAAGTAAAACCCCAACAGAAACTGGTGCCGCTTCTGTTTGTAGCTCACAAAGCACAGAAAGGAAATTAGGACTATCCATTCCCCAGAAGAGGTGGATGAAAGAAAGATGCAATGTCCCTGTCTAGAGGGGACCGTCCCTGCCTCACCCCCAATTCTTAGCCATAAGTGAGCTTGCTTTAAGACCATAAGTTTCTTTGAGCTGCACTGATGAAGTGGGAGGTTCATCAAGAAAACACTGGGAGCTGTGTTTTCTTGATGAAAAGAAAGAGGCAGCCTCTCTCCAGCTCCTATACCTGCAGCAGAAGCATGATTATAACTATATCTGCAGTGATGCGCATCAAGTGACCACTGTGCGGGCTTCTCTGTGCCCAGGTTTTCTGCACCCAGCTGACAGAAGCAGGGATCCCTTCAGAAGTTACCACAGGCATCTTCTCTAACATCTCCTCCATCTACCGCTTCCACGGGCAGTTCCTCCTGCCTGAGCTGCAGACGCGGATCACAACTGAGTGGTAAGTGCAGCGCATGGTGCAGAGAGGCAGAGGGGCCGGTATCTCCCAGGCAGTTTCTTTCCAATGCCCTTGGTGGTTAAGGATCATGGTGATTCTGTTGTGGGGTTTTGTTGAATTCTCCCTGCCAATCAGCCTCTAAATACAGGGTCTGCATGCCCCAAAGCCAGGAGGAAGCACCTGGGGGCAGTGGAGGGCTGTCTCATAGTGCCCTGAGCTCTCTTTCTGCAGGGTCCTGGGTCAGTCCTGACCCCACAGCCTCTCTGTGTCTCCAAGTCTTGACTTCTTCATTTGCAAATTAAAGGGACTTTAATACCTGGTCAGAGCTTTGTGGGATTTAAATGAAGTTTGAGGAGTTCCCAGCGTGGCTCAGTGGTTAACGAATCCGACTAGGAACCATGAGGTTTTGGGTTTGATCCCTGGCCTGGCTCAGTGGGTTAAGGATCCGGTGTTGCCATGAGCTGTGGTATAGGTCGCAGATGCAGCTTGGATCCTGAGTTGCTGTGGCTCTGGCATAGGCCAGTGGCTACAGCTCCGATTAGACCTCTAGCCTGAGAACCTCCATATGCCTCAGGTGCAGCCCCAGAAAATAAAATAAATAAATAAATAAATAAAGTTTGACATTTATAAACACCACACAAAGAATAGAGCATACTTGTCGGTTTATCTTCCCTCCTAGGATATAATGCGCCTTTGCTTTAAAAAAATGAAAAGCTTTTCTCCCTCAACAGTGTCCCTGTCTGTCCATCCCTCTGCTGCTTCTATTCACTCATAGCAGAGGAACAGCTCAGCTGCAAGAAATGGTAATAAAACCTCACAGGCCTGGCCGCCAGCTTGCCATTCCTCACCTATGTGCTCCCCTCTCTGTTGTGGGTGCTACTGCAGCTTTGCTTTGGTGGCTCTATCTCCCCTCTTCGCTGGCCTGGCTTGAGCCAGTGTGCAGTTCTCCCACGGTGTCCCCGAGAGCCCATTCTCTAAGCTGCAGCCTCACCAGGGAGAGCACAGAGACTGGGGGGTGGGGGGCATAATTGGGGGGTGTCCCTGCCCCCGCAAGGCTCAGTGAGAGTCCAGGTAAATTTGTAATCTTTAGAAGGACACTCTCCATCTGCAGAGCAGGTTATACTCTGTCCCTAAGGCCAATGGGTTGAAGCTCAGGGCTGGCTTGGCCTTCCTAGTAACATTGCTGAGGATGACTTTGTGCGTACACTTTTTTGATGATTTCTTTAGGATAACTCTCTCACAGTTCTAAGGTTAAAGATTATTAACGTATTTTATGCTTTTTGAGCTTTATTTCCAAATCTTTGTCCAAACCAGTCGTTATTACACAGTGCTGCTTTCCCATAACTTTGCCAGAGTTGATTCTCTCTCTCTCTTTTTTTTAATGGCCCTACCTGCGGCATATGGAACGTCTCAGGCCAGGGACTGAATCCAGGCCACAGCTGCAGCAATGCCAGATCCTTAACCCACTGTGCTGGGCATCGAACCCACACTTCTGCAGCAACCTGAGCCACTGCAGTCTGATTCTTAACCCACTGTGCCACAGTGGGAACTCCTTGGTTCTCTGATAACTGTGGCTTCTCACTGGAGTGGTTCCATTACTGCTAACAACTTCTGGGGTTTTTGCTGTTGTTATTGTTACTGTTTTTGGCTGAGCCCACTGCATGCGGAAGTACCTGGGCCAGGGATTGAACCTGTACCACAGCAATAACCCATGCCGCAGCAGTGACAATGCCACATCCTTAACCTGCTGAGCCACCAGGGAACTCCACACCCCCTGCTTTTGTTCACAGAGCAATGTTTCTGTGCCTGCACTGTTTAAGTACTTTACACGACCCTTTCACTGACCTCCAGCTAACACTCTATTTCTCCATCCTACATGACATAGAGGGTGACCAGCGTGCCCACATCACATGGGGCTGGGAGCAGACCACTGCCCCATAGCCCCCCAGTGAAGTCCCTGTCCTACCTTCGCCCTCTGCTGAAGCTATTTGTCTGATGCTCTCACTCCCCCACGAAGGGATACCAACCCCCGGCTTGGAGATATCCTGCAGAAGCTGGCCCCATTCCTCAAGATGTATGGCGAGTATGTCAAGAACTTTGACCGGGCTGTGGAGCTGGTGAGCACCTGGACCCAGCGCTCACCACTGTTTAAAGACATCGTCCAAGGCATCCAGGTAGGGCAGCCCCACCTCGGCTTCATGGACACAGTGCTGGGTTTGTGTTTCAATGTGGAGAAAAATCAGTAAAATTGGGAGATATGTCCAGATGCTCTACTGAGTCTTTGATCCTTAAAAGAACTCCACGAGACAAGCCATTGTTCTCATTTCACGGGTGAGGAAATCGTGGCTCAAAGAGGGTGTGCAATCTGTGTCGTCACAGTGATTTGCTAGAATCTGGATCATTAATGCAAGCACTTAGGAAAATCTTGCATAAATCTTTTCTTTCTCTTTTTTGCAAAGAGCCTGTTCACACCTCAGGTTGCTGTTGCCTATTGCCATGTTGCTCTTCTTGATTCATTAGGTTTTTATGCGTTAAGAATGTCAGCTGTTGGAGTTCCCATCGTGACTCAGCAGTTAACAAACCTAACTAGCATCCATGAGGACGCGGTTTCTATCTCTGGCCTTGCTCAGCTGGTTAAGAATCCAGCATTGCCGTGAGCTGTGGTGAAGGTCGCAGACAAGGCTCAGATCCTGCGTTGATGTGGCTCTGGTGTAGGCCGGCGGCTACAGCTCCAATTGGACCCCTGGCCTGGGAACCTCTATATGCCAAGTGTGTGGCCCTAAAAAGCAAAAAACATGTCAGCTGTTAACTGTCAGATGCGTTGCAAATTATTTTTCCCCATTGATGTTTCATTTTTTCACTTTATGATGTTGTTTTCTATACAGAGTTTTGGGGGTTTAATTAGCCTCATTCACCAATTTTAAATACAGTAATTTAAAAAAAAATCTTTGAAGTCTGCACCACATGCACATCCATGCACACATGTAGTACATACACACATGCGCATGTGTACATACATGTGTTTCAACACGTGCATAAGTGCATCTACATTCCATAAGTGTATCCTGGAGAGTTAATGGGCACTGAGCCCCTCTCTGCTGAGGATTTGGAGGGCCAGGCCAGATTTGGGGTGGCCCCTTGATAACTTTCTGTGTTTTCCTCAGATCCCACTGTAATCAGGTCCTGCTGTAATCATGATTTCTTAGTGTACAGTCCTAGATCTCCTGCATCTCTCAGCATCCTCAGCCCTTCCCAGAGAGGAAGCTCTGATGCTATCTGAGTGTCTTCTTCTCCCTTCTGCCTGCGCCCCTGCAGCCGCAGCCCCTCACTTACATCTGGGCCTCCCCAGCTGTCCCCAGGGACAGTCCCCAGTGAGGATGTGTATCCAAATGCCAGCACTAGTCTAGAGCTGGCCTGCCTAGGGGTCAGCTCCCTACTCCCTTGTTCAGCCTCCCCAAGCCTCCATTTCCTCTGCTGTAAGATGTGGTCGGCAGGCTGCCTCCTGGGGGCTGTAGAGGCTGGAAGCAGAGGGTGGTCCTGGGACCCATGCCACTTCTGTCTCCCCCACAGAAGCAGGAGATGTGTGGAAATCTGACTCTGCAGCACCACATGCTGGAGCCTGTGCAGAGGGTCCCCCGCTACGAGCTGCTGCTCAAGGACTATCTAAAGAGGCTCCCAGAGGATGCCCCGGACTGGAAGGATGCAGAGAGTGAGCCAGGCCAGCCACAGGCTGAGGGGCTCCTGGGTGGTGGGAACTGGGGCCCCTGCTGAAAACCCACATCTGGAGAGACAGAGGCAGCAAGTCAGAGGCAGAAAGAGAGAAGCAGACAGAGATACTGAGATAGACAGAGAGAGAAGAAAGCTCCAAGTGCCCCTTAAACAAGACACAGGGAATGACTGAGGGTAGCTGAGTGTGAGGGAAAAATGCCCCCGCCCCCATTGCAGTGTAGGGGGTGGATGGTGATCCTGTGGAGAGGGCTGCTAAGTGCTGGCAGAGCTTAGGACCCAAGGAAGACCCCGTAGGGCTGGCAGGACTGCTCCTGGCTTGTTGACAGCAGCTGGTGAGCAGCATGTGGCAGGGTGTGCACAGGAGAGCAGAAGGCTAGCCTTGCAGACCCCCCAGCAAGTGGGATGGATCTGCAGGGCTGCACCCCACCCCCACCCTGGGCCAGGCCTCATGAGCAGCCTAGTACCACCATGGGAAAGGGTGGGAGCAGGGCAGAACCTGGCACCCAGCCTCCCAGGGCCACAGCCTATGTGGAGCCCCTAGGCTTACTGCAACTTGACCCTGTCTTCCTCCTGCAGGGTCTTTGGAGCTCATCTCCACCGCTGCCAACCACTCCAATGCTGCCATTCGGAAAATGGTGAGTCTGGGGGCTCCTGGAAGATGCCCAGGGACCAGCAGTTTGGGGCAGGGAGAGCACAGGGTGGGCCAGGCCTCATCAGCATGCACGCTCACCCATCTGGCCGCCAGGAAGACAGAGGCTCCACTGACATCTGGATGGGCCTGCCCCTTACCAGCTTGGTGATTGCTGGTAAGGTATTCAGCACTCTGTGCCTCAGTTTCCCCATCTGTAAAATGAGGTCACTGACAGAACCTGTCTCATGGGGCTCTTAGTCTTAACTCCCAGTGTTAGCATCATTCATTTCATTGTTCATTCATTCACTGAAGCTCTGTCTTCATTAGTGGGGGCTGCTATAGCAATGCATGGTGGACCAGGCAGCTTCAACAGCAGACATTTACTCTTATTGATCCGGAGGTTGGGAATCCAAGGTCAAGGTGCTGGCAGATTTGATCCCTGGTGTGCAGACAGCCACCTTCCTGCTGTGTCCTCACATGGCAAAGAGAGAGAGCAAGCTCTCTGGTGTCTCTTTTATCAGGGCTCTAACCTCATCATGACAAACATATCCTCACCCCTTCTCCCTTTCCCTCCCCCCATGACATGACCTCCTCTGCACCGAATCACCCACCAAAGGCCCCACCTCCAAATATAGCCTGAAGGTGGAGGAGACAGCATCCCCCCTTGTAGATTTAACACCTCCAGGTAATGGGGTCTGCGGATGGGGAGGTCTCCTAGCCTATATCAGTGCCCTTTGAACCAGGTGGCCCTGCCTCACAGGCCCTTGTTTGGCCCCACACTGCCTGCACATGGTGTAAGAATTTCTAAATCTTTGCCCAGAATTAAAGTTCAGAGCATTTCACAGGAGCATTCAAATTCCTGGCTTTACTGGAAAACCTGGAAAGCCCCAGGCCCACACTACAACCTGGGACAAGGTGAGGCACCCCTTCCATGGGCCAGCTCTCCAGGCTACCACAGTCCCCACCCAGCCCTGGTTCTCTCAATCCTGAGACCTATTTACTTTCCCAAGGCCACTGTTGTTTTTCGAGAGGAAAAAGAAAGTGAAATATTTCTTTGACCCCACATCTCTTAAAAGTGAGAAAGGAGACAGGCCGCTTGTTTGGGGACAGCTCTTGCCATGGGTGGGCCACATCCTGGGTCCTTCTTACCTGCCTGTCCCAGGTTTGGGTCTAGAGCCCCCAGACCAGATGGGCCGCTGTGGGGCACCCATGACACCCTAAACAGGTGACATTTCATTCTAGGTCTTTTTTATCTGCCTCCCCCTTTCATTATTCCCTAAGACTACATCTAATGAAGGAGAAAGAGCTCCTTCGTGGAAGTCCAAGGTCCTGAGCTCACACACAGCCTGTGGACCTTTGGGGACCCCCATGGCCTACATCTCTGAGGGGCATGGACGAGGCCCTGGGTGTGGACACCTGTTCCACTGTAGCATGCCCATGTGTGACAGTTCTCTCTCCAAGTCTGGAGAGTCCTCTGTGACAGGCAGGGGGCTCTAGTCAGGGGTGGGGCAAGGTCTGTCATCAGTGTGTGCTCATGGGAGCCTCCTCATGCTCCCAACCCCTCAGCCTGGACCACCACCCCAGCCTCCCCACTTCCAGTCTCCTTGGCTGCTTTTTTATCTTTTAGGGCCACACCCGCAGCACATGGAGGTTCTCAGGGGTCTAATCGGAGCTGCAGCCTCTGGCCTACACCAGAGCCACAGCAATGCTGGATCTGAGCCGCGTCTGTGATCTACACCACAGCTCACGGCAACGCTGGATCCTTAACCCACTGAGCGAGGCCAGGGATCCAACCCCGCAACCTCATGGTTCCAAGTCGGATTCATTTCCTCTGCACCAGGGAACTCCCTCCTTGGCTTCTGATCCACACTTCTCCACCCAGGGCTTTCTATGAGTCACTTATTTTGTCATTCCCTATTCAAAACCCTCCTGGCCTGCCACTGCCTCCCAGGTACACACAAGCTCTCCTACATGCCCACTGCACACCCAGCCCCCCAGTACACAAGCCCCCTCTGCGGCCCTGCCTTGTCTGCTCCCCTCACCCTCCGTGCTGGCGCCCCCTCCTGCTCTCATGCCCACATCTACTACCTGTGTCCACACCAGAAGGGCCAGCCAAACCAGCCTTGTCCCAGGGGCCTGCAGGCTAAGATGTGTCAGGTCCAGGGGCAGTGGCTGCTGCAGCATGGTGGAACCCAGCTCCCTGTTGCTGGGCAGAGGTTCCTGCAGGCTCAGCTCTGACTTCTGCTGTGTTCACTCCTTCCTTCCTGGCTCAGGCCCTAGTCCTGGCAGCAACTGGTCAAGATCTGTGGCCTCTCAGCTTAGAGCTAGAGCAACGAGCTGCCTACTCTCTTCCCTCACACCCCAGGGGTGTTGGTTGGCCATTCAACCACCACCCAACCAGTCTCGAGGCCAGAGGGAGATGACGTGCAGATAGGCACAGGTCTGGTCCCATGATGCTCTGGGCCCTCTGATGGTGGAGCAGGAAACCAGGTTAAGGCTACCATAAGAGCAGATGACTGTCCAGGGCAAAAGCTGCGGCTGCCCAACATGTCTCCTCTGACCTGATGCCCTTCGCTGCTCCCCCAGAGAAGGAGCTGGAGTGCAGTGTGCGAGCTGCAAAGGCTAGTCCCAGTTCTCTAGCTGAACCATCTCCAGCAACTCACCTGATCTCTCTGTGCCCCAGTTTCTTTGTAAAATTGAAGATAATAATGGCACCCACCTCATAGGATCAGTGCTAGAATTAAACGAGCTGATACCTGCATTGTGTAGAACAGGGTTGGGCACATAGCAATGGTGTTAGCAGTTATTATTATTTATTATTCTCTGCAAAGGGCAGTGACCGTCTTTAGGGTCACCCCGCGTTTTCCCTCCCACCTTATTGTCAGCAGGCTGTGATCCCTTCCTGGTTCTGGACCACACTTGCAGAGCAGGGTTCCACTCACCTCTCGGTTCCCTCCAGTCCGTGTGGCTGCACAGCTGCCTGAGCCCCAGTCTCTCGTTCTCTCATAGGAGAAAATGCACAAGCTCTTGGAGGTGTATGAGAGACTGGGTGGGGAGGAAGACATCGTCAACCCTGCAAATGAGCTGATCAAGGAGGGCCACATCCAGAAGCTGTCAGCCAAGAATGGCACGGCTCAGGACAGGCACCTCTTCCTGGTGAGCCCACCGCCCCACCCCCACCCCAGTCCAGCCACACCCAGCCCAGCCTGCATCTGCAGCAGAGCTACTCCCCTGCCACGCCATGCTCAGCCTGCTCAGCCCAGGTGCAGAGCCTGGCCCCACTCAGTGGCGGAGCCACACCCTCGCCCAACCTAGGTCCAACCAGCTGCAGAGCCACGCCCATCCACCAAGCGAAGCCCCCAGCCCAGCAAACGCCACACCCACAGTCAGCCCAGCCCCACCTAGCCACACACCCCCCGCCGCCCCGCCCTACTAGAGCCACGCCCCACCTCCTCCCTGGGCGCTGAGTGGGATCCAGCGCCCCTCGCTCCGGGCCTGCCCATCCTGTGCTTATCGCAGTTCAACAGCATGATCCTTTACTGTGTGCCCAAACTGCGGCTCATGGGCCAGAAGTTCAGTGTCCGGGAGAAGATGGACATTTCTGGTCTCCAGGTGGGTGAGCCCCTCCCACCCAGTCTGGTCCCTTGGGGGAGAACAGAATAGCTGTGGGGACACTAGGCTCTAGCTGCTAAAGCCTCACTGCTGTGCACCTGGTCGCCTGCGGCTTCTCTGAGCCTTGGTTCTGTCTGTGACCCCAGCAAGGGGGGAACATCTCTGAGGGTGCCTTGGCCTGATATCCTAGGCAGAGTGGGCAGAATCCCCTGTCCCTCTACTTGGCCTACCTGCCAGGGCACGGCTGGCCTCGTGTTCAAAGGATGGACAGTGCCAGGACCTGGGCCATCTCCTGTCCCCTGTGAAGTCAGCCCTCAGGGCCCCATTTCCAGACCCCCAGGGAAGCTTGGGGTGAATGCAGATGAGGTGCCTGTTCTGCCTTGTTTCTGGTGCTCGCTCTCCTGCTCTCTCCTCTTCTGCACCAATTTGGAACCCAGATGAGGTTCTACTGTCACCTGAGCCCAAGGTCCAGATGACCCCTTGTCCTTGATGTCCCTGTTCCCTGAGCCCGTCTGAGTCGCCAGTGCTATGGGACTACTGGAGCTGGAATCAGTCTTTGAATTAACAGGCACTTCAAAAATACTGGCTAAATCAAAGATCTAATCATTCTAAAAAGTGAAGATTTGCATTAGTGATGCAGAAAAAACTCCTGCTGTGGTCAGCCTCTGCACCACATCCAGCCCAGGGCAGTAGGAGTGGGTGTCAAAGGCGATGAGGCTTGGCTCCCCCTTGCAGAAGCCTGCAGACTTGAGGTACCTGCTCACAGGGCCTCAGAACCCCCTGCAGAGTTGTGGAGATCCTCCTGGCTCTTCCCTGAAGATTCCCATCCCCATGTCAGGAGTGCCTGTGGGTACCTTTGTGGGGAAAGACACTGGCACTGACTTCCTGGGAAGCCAGGCACCTTCCCTGCAGACCCTCTGGGTCAGCTCTGCTGCCTTCTCAGAGAAAGATCTCCAACTCTAAGGGTATGAGTCCGCAGTTCAGAGTCTGCTCTGTGACCCTCTGTTTTCATTTTGTCCTTGGTTGGATGTCTTTAGGTGCAGGATAGCATCAAGCCAAATGCAGCCCACACGTTCATCATAACCGGAAAGAAAAGGTCCCTGGAGCTACAAACTCGGTAGGCCCTGCTGCCTCAGTGTTTGCCGCCACGTGAATGTGCTAGACCTGAAATTTTATTTTATTTTATTTTTATTTTTAATTATTATTTTTTTGTCTTTTTGTCTTTTCTAGGGCTGCTCCGTGGCATATGGGGGTTCCCAGGCTAGGGGTCTAACCGGAGCTGTAGCCACCGGCCTACACCACAGCCACAGCAACGTGGGATCCAAGCCGCATCTGCAACCTACACCGCAGCTGATGGCAATGCCGGATCCTTAACCCACTGAGCAAGGCCAGGGATCGAACCTGCAACCTCATGGTTCCTAGTTGGATTCGCTAACCACTGAGCCACGATGGGAACTCCTAGACCTGAAATTTTAGTGAGTGGTTTGCTTTTCTAAACTGGATAACCTTTTGGTGTGTTTTTATTTATCCATCTTACTCACTTATTTATGGTTTTAAATATAGCACTACTAAGGAGAAGTCAGTGAAAATTAAGCCTCTGCCCACCTCCTATTCCCCAACCTCAGACATCCTTGGGTTTTGTTTGTTTGTTTGTTTGTTTGTTTGTTTGTTTTGTTTTACTTTTGAGGGCCGCACCCTTGGCATATGGAAGTTCCCATGCTTGGGCTTGAATCATTGAATCAGAGCTGCAGCTGCCAGCCTACACCACAGCCGCAGCAATGCCATATCTAAGCTGCATCTGCGACCTACACCACAGTCACGGCAATGCCAGATCCTTAACCCACTGAGCAAGGCCAGGAATTGAACCCAAAACCTCATGGTTCCTGGTCGGATTCTTTTCTGCTGTGACACAACGGAAACTCCTCAGCAGACATGCTTAACCATCTCTACAGAATCCTTCCAGAATTTCTGTGCTCATATATATGTCTTTCTTTTTCAAATCACAGCTGACTGTTTTCCATGTAATCTGTTCTGCATCCTGCTTTTTTCACTTAGTTTATCAGAAGTCATCCAATATATGAGCACCATTTTCTAAAGCAACACAGTTTTCCATTGTGATCATTGGCAGGCACCTAGGCTCCTCTGGATCTCTCTTGCAAATGGTGCTGCAAGCAGTGTTCATGAATCAGGTTTTGTATATATGTGTTGTTATGTCCGTCTGATAGATGCTAGCCAAAGGGTAGCATGGCTGCTTTAAATTTTGGTGGCTATTGTCACACTACACTGTAAGATGGTGCCAGGCTCTCACTCTGACTTGTGGCAGTATTTGGGAGAGCCTCTAACTTCCACCCACGATGTGAGATCTTTTCAGTGATATGCCGTGGCCCAGAGAGGTATTGATTTACACCACTGCAGAGGGCTTTGCTGCACAAGAACTTGAACTTGACCACACCCAGCCACACCTGACCCCACATGAACCCACGTGGCCACACCTAACTCTCCCTGGCCACACTTGACCTCACCTGGCTTCATCTGGTGATCCTGGCCAGTGTTCAGAGCCTTTGGGGTCCTTTCATCCAGGCCTTGAGTTGCATTTCCAGGCAGTGAGCTGCTCAAGCATGTGCTGCCAGGCTAAGAGAAGTCTGGCAGGTTATTGCCTGTATCCAGGACCAAATTAATAAAATACTCTTTTGACTTTTACAGGACGGAAGAGGAGAAGAAAGAATGGATTCAGGTGTGACATTCCTAGAGTTTTAAGTAACTAAGTGACCAAATTGGTTTCTGTTTTGTTTTGTTTTTGTTTGTTTGTTTGTTTGTTTGTTTTGTCTTTTCTAGGGCCGCTTACATGGCATGTGGAGGTTCCCAGGCTAGGGGTCTAATGGGAGCTGCAGCTGCCAGCCTATGCCAGAGCCACAGCAATGCGGGGTCTGGGCCGAGTCTGCAACCTACACCACAGCTCACAGCAACGCCAGATCCTTAACCCACCAAGCGAGGCCAGGGATCGAACCCACAACCTCATGTTTCCTAGTCCAACTCGTTTCTGCTGCTCCACGATGGGACCTCCCCAAATGACCAAATTCTTGAGCAGTATGGCCATTTCCTGTTGGAGTAGGGGATGGGATGGCCCCATGTCCCCCCAGCTACTGCCTACCCATCTAAGCCACCTTGAAGTGATGGAGTGACCGAATTTGTAACCACCTTCAGATGTCACAAACCTCTCAATCCATTCTCTTATTTGGGGGCTCCCCAGGAAATAACTAAACATAAAGGCCTAGAAGTGGGCATGCTGGGGGGGGGTGCCCTCATCCTGGGGGAGGATCTCCACTATCTGGCAGCTCCAAAGGGGGACCCATGTTGCCCTCCTCTCCAAGGCTGGCAGGAGCAGTAGGTCTTGCAGGACAAGCAATTTGACTTTCAGGACCAAGCCTGCACTTCCAGAGACAGGCCAGGCAATGCCCTGGGACAGCCAGAGTAGGCTCAGCTCAGAACCGGCCATGGTGGGAACAGGGCTGGAGGACCAAGGCAGAGCAGGGGCCAAGGCAGTGACAGATCACCATCAGGCCAAACACCAACCACTCCCAAGATTCATAAGCAGAAATGTGAGTGAGAGGGAAAATTCATACAGAGATTAGATGGGAATGCCGATGCAGGAAATGGAAATGTGGCCTCTGATCCGTATTAAACGTTCCCAGAGAGCATCTGCCCCTAGCTCAGAGTGGAGCACTACACACGGGATGGCCCCAGGACCCACGGGGATTGGGGTGTGGGAACCTGGTCCGCCGCTGGTCAGATCCCAGAGCCTCATTTCCTCATCTCAGAACGGGGCTCTTGCCAACACGTGAGGCTATTGGTCAGGGGAAATGCAGTGACTGCAGGACTCTGCCCTCGCCCTTCTGGAAGCCTCTCTGAGGACTCGTTCTTTGTGGTTCTGTTTCAGGTCATTGAGGCCACCATCGAGAAGCACAAGCAGAACAGCCAGACCTTCAAGGCCTTCAGTGGCTCCTTTGGCCAGGACGAGGACTCCTCCTTCACTGCAGACCCACCTGTGAGTGCCAGTGCCCCTGAGGGGTGACCCAGGGCTGCAGCCATCCCTTGGGGGTCACCTTGGGCCTTGGCTTCGCCCTCTGTCTGGGCACAACCAAATATGACTTCACAGTGAGGTGCCCTCACTCCACACCCCCATCAGGGACATCCCTGAAGCTGAGGGATGCTCAGCCCAGCCTGGCCAGCAGCCCCAAGTCCTAGGCACCAGGCCTGCTTGTCCCTCCTGTGACCATACCAGTTATCCACATGTTATTTTGTTATCCATTTAATATTGGCTTCAAGTCTCCTTTTTGTCTGCTTTCTGGACCATTTCAGAAGAAAACTTTGTCACTCCCAGGCAGGGAAAATACTGTCCCCTACCTTGAACAGAGATCACCTGGACATAGAAATTCGCCCCCAAACCTGCTGTTAAAGTAGGTGCAGAGGCAGAGCTTGACCATAGAAGGCAGGGTGCAGAGCTCTCCAGAGGAGGCCTGAGAAGGAGCTAAAACCCAGGGCCACCTCACTGTGGTGTGGTATAGCGGGCCAGGCCCAGTGAGCCTCACAGGGCTTCACGCCTGCCCATCCCCCACTCCGAGCTGGGAAATGAAAACTCTCCTGAGATGCCTTCAGGTTACCTGCCAGGCCAGGGAGGAGCAGATTCCCAAAGTCACAGCAAATACTAGGCCCCAACAGTCTTTCTCCTGACCCTGTGGTCAGACAGAAGGAATGGGTGTGCTCACAACCCCGCATTGGAGGTCAGCGTGTGGCTGTGGAACCTCTACTCATGCCAGCTGTGTCTGTCCCTTCCAGATGGTGAGCACCAGCTCCGAGGTGCCAGCAGTGGTAGCCAGCGGTGGAGGGGGTGCTGCAGGGGTGAGTGACCCCCAGATGTTAGCAGGGGTGGGAGGGGGAAGGTAGGCTCAGACCAGGATGACCTGAGGGTGAAGGTTTAGGGGTCAGCCTCCCTACCCCCACACATACCTTGCGACCTGGGTCCTCACAGTGGTGACCTCTGGGGCAAGCCTGCTGGAATCCATGATGTCAATGGGCAGGTGGAGGTCACAGAGCTGCCTTTTTCTGAAGATGTGTGCTCTTTACCATGGGTAAAATATACCTGGACAAAATACGGATCACGGCAGTGCCCATCCCTCAGGAGGCTCAGTCATTCATAGAAGAAAGCTTAGCCTCGTGCACTGGGCAGGGGGCCTGCAGTGGTGCTATTGAGGAAGGCTTCTCAGAGGTGGCATCTGACCAATCTGTCAGGCCCAGGAGGTTGCAGGAAGGGTCTCGCTGCAAACCCAGGAGGGGGTGGTGTCCAAGACCCTAACCCCAAGCCTGCCCACTTTCTCTCTGCCTCTGGGCAGTGTGGGTGGGGAAGGCGTGGCCTGGGGTCAGAGAGCCTGTGGTCATGTCCCCATCCAGACAGGGCCAGGTCATGACTATGCCGAGTCCCTCCTGTTCTGTCAGTGTGGGAGATAAAGTAGGAGGACAAATGTGTGCACCTAGCACGCCTGAGTATCCAGTACAGGGCGCGTCATTACTAACCACTGGGTCTAATAGTTGTGAGGTCTGATGACAGTTGTAACCCTAGACTCCCGGGAAGGTGTTGCACCTGCATCCTGAGAGGGGCTCCTCCCAGGCACCCTCGCTTTGCCCTGTCCCTTAGCTTCCTGGGCTCAGGAGGAACAGGTGGAGCCTGAGCCCAGTACCCCCCACCAAAAAGGACTTTGAGCCTGAAGGGGAACTTCTTCTGTGAGATGACACCACCCCCACATTCTTGCCCCGTGCTGCCTCTCCTTCCCCCCCACCCCCCGCTTCTGTCACACCCTTCATCAGGGCCAGTGTCCCCTTGGTGGCAGGCACTCCCCAGTTGGATGACAGAGTCTGCCTGAATTTAACACCAAATCCTGGAACTCCTCCTTTTCCACTATAAAGGTCACCCCGCTGGTCACCACAGCCATTCTGGGTTGGTGGTTATTAAGGTCACCCATTTTAGGAAGATGAAACGGGCTTGATGGGTGAGGGGACCTGGCTTCTGGCTCCAAACCTCGTGTGGAACTTGGCCTTCCTGGGCAGGCTGAGAGAGGGACAGCTGTCTAGCTGGTTATGGGGAGTGGGTGCTCCTGTCCTGACTTAGATTTCTGGAAAGAAGAATTAATCTCCTCCTCCCACACCATCTGTGCTCCTAGATAGCATAGAGCCCCTAAGGGGGCTCCAGAACAAATATGGCTGGATACCCCCATCCCCTGCTCCATTATAAGAGCAGAAACTTTGCCATGTCACCACACGGCCCTTGACCAGATGTGTTTCTAGGGCCTGTTGGGGTTCAGGGACCAAGTGAGAGAAGGGAATCCTTTTGAGTGGCCCTGCTGCCACACGGTGGTGCTACAGGAGCAGAAGGCAGCCTGTTCTAATGCATGTGAACCAACGTCAGGAAATCTGAAAGCAGCGCAGGCAGCAGAGGGGAGGTGGTCTTGTCATAGCCCCGCAAATTCTCCAAGGAGTTTCCTGCATCGTGGCTCTGTCTGGCCTTGTCTTCCTTCCCGGCCTCCCTCCCTCACCATGCCCCGGCCTCCCTTACTTGGCACTGCCCCAGGGCCTTTGCACCTGCTGTGCAGAAGACCTCACTTATATCTACTCTGCCCCCAAGACCTCATCTGTGAAGCCCTTGAGGCTGCCCCCGCTGTCACTGACAAATGTTCCCCACATGAAGCAGCCCAGCAGCTTTCTGAATCACCAGGCCACAGGGGTGAGGCTGGCAGTGTGTTATCAGGCTCCTTTCTGGAACATCGGGGAATGTCAGGGAAAGTAGTTTATACACTCAAGCTTTGTGCAGATCACTGCCCAGAAAGGAATGATAGGTGGAGTCTTTGCAGCTTTTCAGTCAGCTCCACAGTCACTTGGCCGGGAGTTTCTGACAACCTCCATGACAGCCCTCTGTGTGAAGCACTGCCTCTCCTCGACTCTGCGCTCAGGTCCCTTCTAGCTGGCAGGGACCTGAAGGTCACATGATTAATGTTCTAACCTGTGGAGCAGGTCTTGACCCAAGGCAGCTCCTCTCCTTCGAACCTCACCTTCCCCTGGGTAGGGAGAAGAAAGAGAAGCTGTGTCCAATGCCTCCTGGCCACCCCAGGGCCGGGGGGCATCTCTGATCAGTCCCTTTGCCAGGCAAAATGGTAGCTGAGAGCCCCTGAGGCTCAGGGCCTCAGCCCAGGCTAGGCTGTTGTCAGCAGACCCTCTGAGCAGCGATGGCAAAACCCAGCCAGGGAATGTGCAGGCCACCCCCCCTTCTCCCACCCAGCAGCTCAGGCTTCCTAGGGCTCTGCAGCATCTTCAACTTGCCAAATGCTCAGGATCACAATTCAAGTTCAGGCCTCCTTATCCCAGTCCCTCTACCCACCCCAAGCCAAGCCCAGGCCCTACAATAGACAAACAAGCAGAGTAGCAGACCCACAGCTCTAGCCCCTGTGCAGGTGGCCCGGCCAGGGTTTTTCTTATTTGCGTCTCTGGTGAGCACAGATTTCAGTGGTGCTGGGACAGTGTGGTGTGTGTCAAGCTGTGACCATACGGGACAAGTCCAAGACATGCTCAGTGGACATTTGTAGAAAGTACCCAAAAGTGGGTTTTAATTTTGATATCAGAAAGGCTGATCTTTGCTAAAATATGCCAGATGTAAGCTTTTAGAGAGTACGTGTAAGCCCACTCTTGTGTGCTGGCTTCCTGATGTCCTCAGACACACATTTTGCACAAGGCCCTCTTTGCTAAGAAAAGCTAACCCCAAACAAGGAAGTTTCGCAGGGGGGTCTTGCAGAATTCAAAGACTTCCGCGTTCTGCAAAAGCTGCATCTTTCTTCACAAGCACAGAAATGTCCAAGTCCAAAAGGCTTCCCGGGGGAGTTCTTGTTGTGGCGCAGCAGGTTAAGAACCTGACTAGTATCCACGAGGATGAGGGTTTCATCCCTGGCCTCACTCAGTGAGTTAGGGATCTGGCATTGTCGTGAGCTATGGTGTAGGTCACATACGCGGCTTGGATCCCATGTTGCTATGGCCATGGATGTGGCCAGCAGCTACAGCTCCAATTTGACCCTAGCCTGGGAACTTCCTTATGCCCTAAAGCAAAAAAACAAAACAAAACAAAAGGCCTCCCAGGTCTTCATACCCACTATGGCAACACCCGGACCCCTCCATGTACCAAGAGAGGCCCCACCCCCCATCCTTCGCTCAGCCCACAAACCTAGTGCAGCCCTTCCACCCTGAGCCCACCCTGGGCTCTAAAACAGAGCTGCCTGTAAGAGGCAGAGAAGCTGGGCTGCACCATCCCGTAGGACCGATGATAACTATGTGGCTCCGTCTTTGGGGCTGGTTGTCCGGGCCAATCTTTGGGACTTGATTCTTACCTGAATGTTCTTCACTACTTTATAAGTGAATCTGCAGAAGAGAAAATGCTGAGTGAAACAGGCCCTCAGCACAGACCTCC
Organism: Phacochoerus africanus; assembly: GCF_016906955.1. NCBI lineage: Eukaryota > Metazoa > Chordata > Mammalia > Artiodactyla > Suidae > Phacochoerus > Phacochoerus africanus. The sequence continues at coordinate 719,741 of NC_062548.1, forward strand.
TCCCAGGTCCACACTCAAGCCATTGGAGCACTCTGGTCAGAGTCACTCAGCGTTCCTGGGGAAGCCACAGCCCTGCACCTCCCTGGTGAGACTTGGCCCAGGCCTTTCCAGTGACCCTACATCCAAAGGGAAAATCTGAGCCCCTCCCTTTGTTCGACCTATTCTTTATCCTTACTCTTTTTTTTTTTTTTTGTCCTTTTGTCCTTTTAGGGCCGCAACGGCGGCATATGGAGGTTCCCAGGCTAGGGGTCTAATCGGAGCTGTTGCCACTGGACTACACCAGAGCTACAGCAACACCAGATCTGAGCCGCTTCTGCGACCTACGCCACAGCTCGTGGCAACAATTGATCCTTAACCCACTGAGCAAGGCCAGGGATCGAACCCGCAACCTCATGGTTCCTAGTTGGATTCATTTCCACTGTGTCACAACAGGAACTCCAGACCTATTCTTTATCCTCATCCAAAAAGGAAGTATGATTGGCCAGGAAGACCTGTCCCCTGCAGCGCAGGTGGGCTCACCTCAGCCACCTGGTCACCAGCCCTCGGTGTCAGGAACTGCCTGGGGGGGGGGTGACATCAAGGGCAGGCCTCAGTGGGGCACAGTCCTCAGCCCCGAGGAAGCTGATACTCAGCCTGGACCCTGTCTGAGCATTCGCTCAGCTACTGCCTGACGAGGAAAGCCAGGGTGGGTCGTTCTGCCGAGGCCAGCCCTGAGATGCCCTGCTCTGGGAACTGCCCTGTGTCCCTCTGGCCAGGACAGGGGCCCTGTTGACCTTCATGGGCTGAGCTCTTGGACACACACCTCTGGCCCACGGTAGCCTCTCCTCCATCTCGGGGCTGGCCCAGTAGCCTCTGCAGACTCTCTGTGTTTTCAGCAGTTGTGCAACTGTTTGCAGGATCTGCAGAGCCAAGGTTCTGCCCTTGGGCTCAGGCGCATGTCAGGGTTTAAAGGCAAGGCAGTGGGTCCAGCCACCCTGTCACCGACCACTGGCACCTTGTGTGGCCTGGGTGTCCTCATGTGGTAAATGGGAATATGACAGGGCCACCGTGAAGGTCGGGGCAGGGCTGGGGGAGGCTACAGCAGACCTTGTGGATGGCCCCTCCCCATCCTGAGAAATGGTCTCAAATAGGGAGCCCTGAATGGGGCAGAGAGCAGTGGTTCAGGGCTGCAGTGAGGCTGAAAGCCAGGGCCGGGTGACAGGGGTGGCCCCAGGTGAGATGTGTGGCCGTGGGGAGCGTTGGTATTGCTTGTAGGTGTGTGCCACTCACTCTCCACCCATGGGCTCTGTGGTCCTGAGCTGCATAGAGTAAACCAAGAGGGCCCAAGACCATCTTCCACCCAACGTCCATGGGGTTGGGGTTGCGAGATGGAGGAGGAGCAGGGTGGGGTCTTGGGCATAGCAAGCATCCCTCTCAACCTCAGAGGGGCCAGCCCTGGCCTCACAGTGGTGGGGCCCACAGTGGGAATGAGGAGCAGAGGCAGCAGAGCCGGGAAGCATAGGCCAGAATTTGCACTGAGTCATCCATTAGTGTGCTTGGGCTGCTGTAACAGAGTCCCACAGACATTTATTCTCTCTCAGTTCTGAAGGCTGGAAGTCAGGATCAAGGTTTGGGCAGGGCTGGCTTCTCCCGAGGCCTGTCGAGCTAAAGAAAAACACAAAACATAAGAATGATGAGTTTAAGTTTTATTCAGGACCTTACTAAGGACTACTGCCCAAGCAGCAGCTCTGAGGAACTGCTCCTAAGAGGTGGGGGAGGAGCCAGTACATGCACGAATTTTAGGAAATACATGTAGTCAAGCATACATCTTGGTAAAGGATGGCTGCTAATCACAAAGAATAAATACCTTAAGTTGATTTTAGTGCATCTCTGTGTATGGAAAATGCAAGAATATGGGGTTATCAACATTTTCCCCTAAATGTGCATCTAACTCTCTCAGGGCTCGTTTGTCTAATGCACAGAATCCCCTCAGGGTGCACTGTCCCAGGCGATTGCAGTGGTTGTGACTTAAACCTTGTATGACTGGATGATGAGTGGCACTCTGTTCTTTTTTTTTTTTTTTTTTTTTTTCCCACGGCCACAGCAGCAGCATATGGAGGTTCCCAAGCTTGGGGTCAAACTGGAGCTATAGCCGCTGGTCACAGCCACAGCCACAGCAACTCAGGATCCGAGCCATGCCTGTGGCCTACACCACAGCTCATGGCAACACTGGATCCTTAACACGCTGAGTGAGGCTGGAGATCGAACCTGCGTCCTCATGGATGCTAATCAGATTCATTTCCGCTGCGCCACAATGGGAACTCCTGTTCTTTTTTTATTCACAGACTCCCTCCTTGGTGTGTGGACAGCTCTCTTATGCCTGTGTCCTCGAGTAGGCTTCCCCCTGTGCGTGTCGGTGTCCTAATCTCCTCTCGTTAGAAGGACACCAGTTACATTGTAGGAGGGCCCTCCCTAGTGACCTCATTTTACCTCAGTCCCCTCTTTAAAGGTCCTTTCTCCAAATTCAGTCACATCCTGAGGTTCTGGGCATGAGGACTGCAAAGTATGAACTTAGGGGAACACAATTCAGCCTGTAACAGCCTCCAACGCCCAAGCCCCTCCTTTCTGTCCCCTCACTCCCAACCAGTGCATCTCTTTCTCCCTAAACTTGCAGCATTTATGTTAGATATGTTTTTAGCTTGTTTTGTTCAAATTTTATTTATGGAAGTTTTGGACACACACAAGTATGAAATAACAGGCAGCCGGGAGACCCCACCCCCACCCCCCACCGCCAGACTGGAGCAATTTCAACTTTTTGCTCCCCCCACCCTGACCCCCACACTCTTCTTTTTTCTGTAATTTTTTTTTTTTTTGTCTTTTTTCTATTTCTTTGGGCCGCTCCCGTGGCATATGGAGGTTCCCAGGATAGGGTTCCTCCATATGCTGTATGAGGAGCTGTAGCCACTGGCCTACGCCAGAGCCACAGCAACGCGGGATCCGAGCCGCGTCTGCAACCTACACCACAGCTCATGGCAACGCCGGATCGTTAACCCACTGAGCAGGGGCAGGGACCGAACCCGAAATCTCATGGTTCCTACTCGGATTCGTTAACCACTGCGCCACGACGGGAACTCCTTTTTTCTGTAATATTTTTAAACAAATCTCAGACATCATTTTATTCTGCTCTGAAACACTAATGTTAAACTCAAGTGTTTGTCTCTCTCTCTCTCTTTTTTTTTTTTTGCCTTTCTTTTTAGGGCCACACCCACGGCATAGGGAGGTTCCCGAGCTAGGGGTCCAGTTGGAGCTGCAGCTACCAGCCTACACCACAGCCATAGCAACCCCAGATCCGAGCTGCGTCTGCAAACTACACTGCAGCTTGTGGCAACACCAGATCTTTAACCACTGATCGAGGCCAGGGATCGAACCTGCATCCTCATGGGTACTAGTCGGATTTGTTTCTGCTGCACCACAACAGATGCCTTTAAATAGTCTTCCAACATGTTGCATCACCGTCTACCTCCCATGCATGATTTATTTATATACCGTTTCTTTTGGACAGTATCAGATTTTTAAAAAGAATTTGTAAATGTATGTAACTATGAAAGGAATAAATACCTTTTTTTTTTAAAAGTAAGGTGACAGAATAAAATGAAAACCCCTCTCCCACTGCTGCCTGCCACTCCCCAATTTCCCTTTGCTCTGAGAGGTTTGATGTGGTTCTTGTCATTCTTTTTGAGAAACCTTACACAAAACAGCTTGTTTTAACTTAAAAGCTTTAAAAAAAAAAAAACCAAAACTTTTTTCAGAGTTCCCATTGTGGCTCAGTGGAAACAAACCTGACTAGGAACCATGAGGTTGCAGGTTCAATCCCTGGTCTCACTCAGTGGGTTAAGAATCTGGCGTTGCCATGAGTTGTGGTGTAGGCCGGCAGCTGTAGCTCTGATTAGATCCCTAGCCTGGGAACCTCCATATTCTGTGGGTGCGGCCCTAAAAAAGGCAAAAAAAAAGAAAGAAAGAAAACTTTTTCATTATAGTTGATTAACAATGTTCGGTCAATTTCTGCTCTGCAACAAAGTAACCCAGTCATACATATATATATATATATACACATTATATATATATACATTCTTTTCCTCATACTGTCTTCCATCATAGTCTATCCCAAGTGATTGGATATAGTTCCCTGCACTGTAGAGCAGGACCTCGTTGTTAAAAGCATTTTCTAATGTGTTCTCGTGATTTGTCTTAAAGATCTTTTGACCTCTGTGAACACAAACCATATGATGTTTCATGACTTCATGTTGTTTCTCTTGTCCTGCTGAAAGGACTCCGCACTGACCTCCTTTGTGGGAAATTCAGGCAGCCTGAGGGAGTAGAGAGAGGAGTCCAGCCCCTGCCCCTCCGCCTCCACCCCAGGAGAGCACTCTCACATGCAGACACCCCAGTCCCCAGTGTCTGGGCTTTTATGCATATCAGCCACAGTTTCTCCCTGTGTGGGCTCCGGTTGTTAACTTTGCAGACACCCCAGGTTAAGTTACTGACGTCTGTGGAGGGCCAGGCCATGCCAGGCATGGAGTTCCTGATCCCCTTAGAATCTCCATGTGTCAGCAGGGCGGCTTCTGGGGAGCGAGGCTGGGCAGGGGGCCATAGCCAGCATGGCTCCTGCCAAATTCCCTTCTGCACATCAGCTCTCCTGCCCTGCGTGTGTATCACACAGCTGTGGCTCCCACGGGCGGGCGGGGAAGCTGACCGCAGCTGTTTGCCTCCCACAGCTGGAGCCCAGGAGAGCGTCCTCTAGGACCAGGCGTGACAAGGAGAAGCAGGGCTGCAGGAGCTGTGGCGAGACCTTCAACTCCATCACCAAAAGGAAGCATCATTGCAAGCTGTGTGGGGCGGTGAGTCCAGCAGCTGAGGCCTCCATATGCCTCCTTCCTCCTCTCCATCTTCCTTCCGTGCACACAGACCCCCGGACCTGGACACTCCAGGAAGGAAGGCAGGTCCTGGAGGCCTGGTGGCGGCTAGCCTCTGGGTCTCTGCCCTCTGGACAAGGCTCCCGACCCCCCAACTCGTGGAGAAGCCCTTCCCCTCCACATGCTGTGACATCCCTCTGGCCCGTTGGCCCTTGCAGCCTCCTTCCAGACAGTCTTCCATCCCTGGGCAGTGTGGTCACAGGTGTCCTCTGTCCTACAGGTCATCTGTGGGAAGTGCTCCGAGTTTAAGGCCGAGAATGGCAGACAGAGCCGTGTCTGCAGAGAGTGTTTCCTGACCCAGCTGGCAGCGCCCTTGAACCCCAGCCCGGATGTGCCCTTGGAGCCCAAGCAGAGCACAGAGGTGGGTGGGCTGGGTCCTGTGAACCTTCCAGGTATAAGTGCCTAGCCCCAGCATCCTTGGCAGACTGTGCTCCCAGAGAGAGCTGTTTTCCTGGGACCAGGACTATTAGGGCCCGCTGGGGTCCACAGGCCACTGACAGCAGCTAGCACCTAAAGGCCAAATACCACATGTGTGCTTGCTGGGCTTCTTAGGATCCAATCACAGCTGAGAGCTTGAGAACCATTTGTGCCCAGGAGTTAGCCAGTGCATTAGTCAGCTCAGGCTGTGTAATGAATACCACAGACTGGGCAGCTTAAACAAGAGAAACTTATTCCCTCACAGTTCCGGAGCTGGAAGTCTAAGACCAAGGTGTCACCAGGCTGGTTTCTCCTGAGGCCTCTCTCCTTGTCTTGTAGATGGCTGTCTTCTCCCTGTGTCCTCTCATGGGCTTCCCTCTGCGGATGTCTGTGTCCTGATCGCCACCTCTTATAAGGACATTTGTCAGATTGGATTGGGTCCCATACATGTGGCTTCATTTTAATTTAATTATCTCCTTTGAGGCCCCCATCTCCAAACGCAGTCACATGGAGGGTTAGGGCTTCAACATGTGGGTTTGAGGGCAAACAATTCCGTCATAGCAGATGGGAACAAGTTTCATCTTCACTCATGGTCACCTGGATTGGAGGCCTGATGACCCCACCAAGGGAAGATGCTGCCTGTGCCTTGTCCAAGCCATGGGGGAGGGTGGGCATGGGGGGGTGGGCACAGTGAGGATACCAGCTTCTCACTTCCTGCCCTCCTGAGGGTGGCTGCTGTCTTCCAAGCTCTCCTTCAAGGGCACTATGCCTAGGTGATGAATGACAGGAAAGCTGGAAAAGAGAGAATGTGGCTTTCCAAAAAAGTGCATTTTTCCATTCTCTCCACATAACATAGTCCATGATTCTCAAGGCCAACTGCACATTGAGATGTTTTGGGAAACTACAATGTCAGGTTCCCTTCCCAGAGGTTCATGTGGGTGGTCCTGGGCTCTGGTTGGAGCCCCAGTTAGGGTCTCTGAAGGTCTTAGAGGTCAAATACATCAGCATATGAAAATGGAGTGTAGGATTATCTCCACAGAAGAGAGAGGGTCCCCTTGCACAGCCCCCCTTGGCCCCCTCATCCCTGTGCTTTAAATCCTGTGTCTGAGCAGGGACCAGCTTTGCCAGGTGTGTCTGAGGGGCTTTCTGATGTCCTGGAGGTTGTGCCCATGACTGCTCTAAACACATCCAAAGAGAGGGAGGGCTGTGTGTAGTGTGTGTGTGAGAGAGATGTGTCTGTGTGTGTATAGTTTGTGTGTGGTGTGTGTGTGTAGTGTGTGTGCAGTGTGTGGGGGTGTGTTGGGGTGGTATGGGTGTATATGTATGTGTGTGAATGTGTGGTGTGTGTGATATGTGTGTGGTGTTATGTGTGAGGGGTGTGTGTATTTGTGTGTGTTGCACGCACACTACCGAATAATAAGCAGGACATTCTGGTTCCCCGCTGTTTCATTTTCCCACTTTATCTTTATTTCTGTCCTGCTGGTGGTCTCACTCCCTAGAGGGTCCAGCCCAACCCCAAGAGGCCTTGCAGTGACCCCAGGGAGGGTCAGGCTGGCCCAGACCCTTGTCCAGTCTGTCTCACCCTCCTGCCTCTCTCCCCCCACAGCCTTGGCCTGTAAGTGACTCTTACAGGTGAGACTTCACCTGACCTATCCTCTGTGTCCCCAGAAGCCAGCCGCTGTGGACCACCCACCCAGCCTGCTCTGTGGCCCCCTGCAGGTGTCAGATGGCAGCACAGCCTGGAGCAAGGTGTGGGCTGCCATCCCTGAGTCTGGCCCCCCGGAGCTGGTGCTACGCCTTCACGGAGGCAGCCAGGTGTGTCCTGTGGGGCTGTGCCGGGGGTGGGGTGGGATGGGGTCCACCTGCTCCAGCAGCCCAGAGCCTCAAGCCCACAGAACCCAGATAGGCCTATGTCCCGCTGCCTAGGACGAACCCTGCTTGGAGGGTGGCTCATGTGACTCAAGGGCCGATTGCCCCGGCGGCCCAGAAGCACTTCTGCTGCCCAGTCATGGTTGCTGTGCTGACACTCTCCTCCTTTGCTTCAGGACGGCCAGCTGCTGTGTGCCATCCCCCTCTCTGGCTGCAGGGTGAGTGTGCCGGACCCCGCGGACAGGCTGGACGCCAGGCACATGTGGCGGCTGCAGCAAGGCCAGCAGTGCTGGTGTCTGAGTGCCCCGTCTGTGGAGCTGCAGCAGCAGTGGCTGGAGGCCCTGAGCATGGCAGCCTGCAGGCCCCCGGCCCTGGCTGCACCGTGAGCTGAGTCTCTGCTGCATCTCCTAGCTCTCCAGCCACCACGCAGGGCCTGTACTCACCTGAGAGGTGGTGTTAAGGCCAAATGCAGGCATGAAGGGAGCCTAGACTGCTGAGGGCCAACAGGCCACATAGCACTTGCCCTTGGAGGGTGCTTCCATGTCACAGACGAGAAAAATGAGGCCCAGAGAGGGCAGCCATCCATCCAGGGTCACTCAGCACGTCAGAGAGCTGGGCTTCTGCCCATAGACCCAGCAGTGTGGCCTGGAGCGGAGCATGGGGTGACTGTCAAGTGAGCCCTGTCTGAGTGGGCCATGCGGGGTTGCTGGGCACCAGGAGGTAGAAGAAGCCTCCTAGGCGGTGCCCGGGGACACTGGTGGATGTCTGCTGTCAGGCCACCTCTGCAGATGGTTGCCTGCCCAGCTACACCATCTAGATCTGTGTGAGATGAACCATAATTGGCTCCCGGGCTCCACCTCCCTCCTCTTTCCTCTTTTGGCCACCGGACACAACCCTGTGCCACCCAGAACCTTGCCACCCCCATTTGGAGATGCCCAAGAGGGTGAGTGGTGGGTTCCTGAATAACCACATTGCAAAACTGCGGGGGGCCCACACAGGCATCATGGGGGGCCTGAGATTTGTGCTTGTCTCCCCAGCAAGTGCTGGATGGTGCTTATCTGCGTAAATAAATGCTGGCAGCCAACATGTGGACACAGCCTGGGGCGGCATCTCCCCACGGTGGCCCTGCTGATGGCTGGATGGGGAACGAGGGTAACAGAGGGGCACAGCCAGGAGCAGGGTGTGCAGGGTGCAAGCAACACCCCTGTGGGGGCCCCAGGCTGCAGTGGCATCAGACAGCAGAGCCTCAGACAAGATGCCCCGAACCCTTTGGGTTCAGAATCTTCTTTTAACAGATGGGTTGTTTGAGGCTCAAAGAGAGACAGTGGCTGCCTGGGGTCACAAAGGCCCAGTGCCCTCCTACCTTCTCTGAGGTCCCTAGGTCTCTGGGACATAGAGCTAATTCCTCCTCAAACATCTGGTCCCATTGCCCAGACCGACAGAGAAGACCCAGCAGGGCTGCCATGACCCAGGAAATCAGCTGAGGGGCATTTGGACCCAGGTGGGTCTCACTCACACCTGTGCCCACCTCCCCCCAGGGTACAGGAGACCACTGTGCACAAGGAAGTGGCAGGACCAGCGCCCGAAGCCTGGCTTACCCTGAGCTGAGAGCCAGGCCCTGGGAGGCTCCAGCCCTCTCCCCTGATGCCCAAAGGATCTTCCTACCTCCTGGGGTCTGACATGGCCCTGGAATCCAAGCCCCCCCTGAGCAGCCAGTCCAGGTGCTAGGCATCTGGGGAGGGGGGGTGGGTTCACCTCCCTAAGAGCCAATTGCAATATGTCTGCAGGTGAGATCCCTCTGAACAAGTCTTCTAGGTGGCCTGGCTGGCAACTGAGGATGGCTGTGTTGTGGACCCCCACTGCCTATTCCTTTGGGTTACCCCCACCTTGAGGGCTCTAGGTGGTCCCAGGGGGCTCTAGGTGGTCCTTAAGGGACTCCATGGGTTCCCAGGGGCTCCAGATAGTCCCTAGGGTTCAGGTGGTGCCCAAGGGTCCCCAAGGGGCTCTAGATATTCCTAGGTACTCCAGGTGATCCAAGGGACTCCAGGTGGTCCCAAGGCAGCCAGCTGTGACAAAAGGCCAGGCTGCCCCCTGATCACATACTCTCCCACATCCAGCACTGCAACGCTTTTACAAGAGAGAAAACTGAGGAGTTCCCATCGTGGCACAGTGGAAACAAATCTGACCAGTAGCCATGAGGACACAGGTTCTAATCCCTGGCCTTGCTCAGTGGGATAAGGATCTGGTGTTGCTATGGCTGTGGCATAGGCCAGCAGCTTAGCTCCAATTAGACCCCTAGCCTGGGAACCTCTATATGCCGCAGATGCAGCCCTAAAAAGGAAAGAAAGAAAGAAAAGAAAGGAAGGAAGGAATGGAATAGAAAGAAAGGGAGAGAGAAAGAAAAAGGAAAAGAAAGAAAGGAAGAAAACTGAGGGCCAGAGAGGTGGGTGGGGCCAGGGCAGGCCTTGGGGAGCCACTGGGTGCCCACCCTACATTCTTCACATTCCATTCTGGAAAGCTGACCTCTCCACCCTCCCGACCATAAGGCCCACCAGTCCCGGCCCTGCCGGCCCCATGGATTTCTGGGCTCGGTGCCCTGCTCACAGTGCAAAATTCTGATGGAGGCCCTCAAGGCCCAGGAAGGCGTTGTCCCATGGCACCCACACCATCTCCCAGCCTGCAGACTCCTTCCCCTCAAAGCCTGGGTGTGCTCAAGCCCCTGTCTTCTGGGTCCCAGTGGCCCCCCAATGGGAGCGTCCCAGGGGTCCCTGAGGATGGTGCCATATCCACATTGTTCTCTCAGCCCTGCCCCACTTCTGTGGCCCCTCTGTGCTATCCCCAAGCTGGACTTAGCCCTCTGGCAAATACTAGGTCATGCCTAGGGTGTTTCCTGCCAAGCAGAAGAGGTGGCCACTCGGGTGGGCTGCCTGGATCCTGGACAGTGATGATGTACAGGGAAGATAAGCCTCTCAGCCTCCCTGGCATGATCTCTCTGCCCAGCTCGTCCGCTCCCTCTGCCAGGGTTGCTCCAAGAAGATGGCCACGTGACCCAAGACAGCCCCTCCTTGGGGGTGGAGTGGGGCCATCCTGGGAGCACAAAAGCAGGAAGAAACCTATCTCTGACTTCACCTGAAGTGGCCATGAGAAATGAAGTTCATTTGGAGTCCAATGTCTTCTATAGCTCTGCCCCACCCACGGCTCCCATCTGCAGGGACCAGCCTGCACCCTCTAAAATATCCTGCCTGTGGAGTTCCCTGGTGGCCTAGTGCTTAAGGATTCAGCGTTGTCACTGCCGTGGGGTGGGTGCAATCCCTGGTCAGGGAACTCCTGCATACCATAGACATGGCCAAAAAAAAACAAAACAAAATGATCTGCCTTGACTCTATCTTCCCACCAGAATCCAGGCTGGCAGTGTCCCTGAGAGGGACACCCACCCCCTTTCCCACCAGGGCCAGGCCTGCCCCAGGAGCCTGGTCTTCAGCACTCCAGCTCTGCCCACACCACTATCTCATGCATCTGTTCTGAAAAGGGCCCTCCACCTCCATACGCCCCTGCAGAACTCAGGAGATTATAGCCCCCCACTCAAGAACAACATTTGCCCCCAAAGGGGCACTGGAAAACTAACTGAGCAGCCCATCCACTTCTAGGAAAAATATTGGGGCCATTCCCAAGGCACCCCACTTCTCAGAGGCAGGGAGCGTGTGTGGCCCTAAGACCAGAGCCTTACAACATTTGCTCCTCTCTCCTCCCCAGACCTCAGAGGAAGGAACCATTGTCATCACTCGTCACTCATCTCATGGAGGGGGACACTGCACCTGCACCTCAGCACAGGGAGTCATGTCTTAAGTGGGTTCCCAGTAGCTCGGGGCAGGAGGCATGTCTTAGCTGGGTCCCCATTAACTCACAGTGTGGGCCTGTGTCTTAGGTAGCGTTCTTCCACAGCAGAGCCCACTACATGGATTGGATGCAAGGAGTTTATCTGGGAGGAGACCCAGGAAGAGTGGTTGGCTGGGAATCACAGGACTGGATAGAATGCAGGGAAGTCAGCTTTACTGAGGGCTTTACTCCTGGGCCTTGTGGACCCAAGAGATCCCAAAGGCTGGTGGCATGGGGCACAAAGCCAGGCAGGAGCAGGTATTCACTGACTGGATGGAATGAAATAGGGAGTCAAGGAAGAGCTGGGCAGGGACTTTTTAACCCAATCACCCTTTGAGTCTGATTTTTTTTGTTGTTGGTTTTTTTTGTTTGGTTTTTGGTTTGCTTTGGCCTCATGCAGAAGTTCTCAGGCCAGTGATTCAACCCGCACCACAGCAGGAACCAGAGACACAGCAGTGATAACGCAAGGTCCTTAACCTGCTGAGCCACCATGGAACTCCTGAGTCTGATTTTGAGAGGTGGTGGCCGTGGGCAAGGCAAGGCACTACCTGGAATCCCTCCCCCAGTCCTCTGAGGTCAGGAAGGACATGATTCCCCCACTGAGGATCATCGGGTTCAACTGACAGGTTGTCTGCTGCACAGGGGCCCCAGTGAGCACAGAGATGCACGGAGACCCAGCCATGCACTACCCTCAGGGTCTTGCCTTCACCAAATGGGCTAGTCTTGGCCTCCCTCAGAGGAGCTGAGAATAAGGTGGTTCCAGGAGGGCTTGGGACCATGGGGGTGTAGGGGACAGGGGGATGGGGTAGTGGAAGAGTGTAGCAATGCGCAAGAGCCACATGAGCTCGGACCCACCCAGGCTGAGCTGACCTCTGTACATCATGATCAGGACTCCATGCCAAGGCAACTTGAGAGATGGCCTTGTCTCTGGTTATGGGCTTTGCCCGCCTACCCTCAGATAACATCATCACAGTCAAACAAATAAAATGTATATTCCTCTGATTATTTCCAAAAGTATGGACAGGCATCAAAAACACAGACATTACCCATGTCCCCGTCAGCACTTCATAGCATGCAGTAGTGCCCTCCAGCCCTCCTGCATTTATATCGCCTTGTGCATATTTTAATCAGAACTCAGTAAGGTCACCCCTACAATTTGGGGTCTGAACTTGATCCTAGTTCTCTAAATCAGAGTGGCCTGCTAGCATGCAGCTCCACATCAGATACCCAAGAAGAGTCTGGGACAACCTGGCTTAGTGCTTGTGCCCCCATGGTGGCACTCAAATTTGCTGAGTGTCCTCCCAGTGAAAGATGAGGTCTGTCTCCACTCCTGGAACCTGAGCTCCATGGCTGCTTGATGAATAGGAAACAATAGAAGTAACATTTCTGGGAGTTCCTGCTGTGGCTCAGCAGTAACAAATCTAACTAGTATCCATGAGGACTCAGGTTTGATCCCTGGCCTTGCTCAGTGGGTTAAGGATCCAGCATTGCCGTGACCTGTGGTGTAGGTCTCAGACACAGCTCAGACCTGGCGTTACTGTGGCTGTGGTGTAGGCTGGCAGCTGCAGCTCCAAGTCAATCCCTAGCCTGGGAGCTTCCATATGCCATGGGTGCGGCCCTAAAAGACAAAAAGAAAAAAGATATCACATTCCTGGCCAAGGCCTGGACAAATGGCTTCCACTCCCTGTCTTCAGCACCATGCCGTAAGGAAGCTCAAGCAGCCTGGCAGAGAAGTGTCGATGCCCTGGGAGGAGCCCTCTCCAGCAGAGTCCCACCATGGAGCACAGTCAAGGAGCTGAGCCCCGCCCGGATTGCAGAGCCATGAGCAGAAAGGACTGTCACTGTCTGTAAACAGTATCTGTGGTTCCACAGGTTCCTGGAACCCTGGCCCACTGAGCACCTCTGCCTGGCTCAGCAATTGGTCCAGGGATGAGCATATGATCCAGTGCATCTCTGGGCTGACGTGTTGGAATGCTGGAAGAGTGGCTCCCCGCCCAGGGGACCTGAGCCTCAAGGGCTTCCCTCAGAACTCTGAAGCTGCCAGCTGCCAATTCCTCTCAGCTGACCTGCCTGGGCCTCTCTCCCTTGCAGCTGACTAAAGTGGCTACTTAGCAAATATGCGCCTCAGAGGCCCGAGCCTCAGTTTCTCACCTGTAAAATGGAGACAGTGAAGCACTCATGATTACTGAAAAAGCAGAGCTGTCAGCCCAGGGAGTGAAGGGGTGAGAGCAAGTATTCAGCCGACAGGCTGTGGAGCAGCCTCTCCCGCTCTCTGCTGTCCACCCCTCCTGCTAGCCCTGACTCTGAAGCTCATACTCATGCTGGACACACTTGGACTTGCACTGTAGGTCTCATTCTCCCTTTAGCCCTGGCAGGAGTGGTGCTAACATGCTCATCCTGCAGGCGGGAAAACTGAGAGGCACAGAGAGCCAGAATGTCAGGCCCCAGAGGCTGGGCCGTAGGGAGGAGGTCTGGGATGAGCTATATTGCTAGGGGCAGACCCTTCCCCCAGGCCTCAGTCTTCCCATTTGCGAAACAGGAGCCCTGCAGGCACCTCTCCTAGGCCAGGTCTCTCCAATGTGTCCACTTGGATGGCCTTGGCCTGCCTTCAGGCCTTGTGAGAAGCCCAGAGAATGCCTCCCCACAGAGCCCGGGCCTCTGAGTTGTCCCTAGGCCACAGCCTTGGCAGGTGTGGCTCGGGGGAGATGAAGAAGGAGAAAGGAGCTGAGAGAAGGGGCAGGGGCAGGGCCCTCCCAGAGTCTACCAGAGGGGTATAGAGGTAGCTAAAATGTCCTGAGATTGAGGGGCTGGTGAGGGCCAGGAGGCTACCGGATCTGTGTTAGGCAGGAAGGAGAGGCCAGCCAGGAACACAGTCAAGAGCAGGCTCTCCTACTTGTGTGGCTGGGGACTCTGGCTCCCTCTGCGCTGGCTGGACAGGTGCATGTCATCAAAGAAGCTTAACTGGCTCATAACCACTAAGCCTCTGGATTGCCCTGGGTCCTGCCTACGTACTTCTTACCCAAGGCTTACTGAGGAAAATCTTCTGGCTGTGAAAACACACACCTGCCTCTGGTTGTGGGGGTGGGGGGCAGACCTTCATCATGATGAGTGAGTCTTCAGAGCATAGAAATGACACATCATCCTAGCAGGTAAATGGCCTTGGACAGGACGGTTCCCCTTTTCTGAGCCTGAGTTTCTGCAGCTGTAAAGATCTGTTCATCTTTTTTTTTTCCTTTTCTTTCTTTCCTTCATTCCTTCTTTCTTTTTCTTTTTCTTTTTTTGTATTTTTATTTGTGTGTGTGTGTGTGTTTTTAGGCCCGCACCTGTGGCATATGGAGGTTCCCAGCCTAGGGATCGAATTGGAGCTATAGCAGCCAGCCTACACCACAGCCACAGCGAAGCCAGACCTGAGCTGCACCTGTGACCTACACCACAGCTCACAGCCATGCCGGACCCTTAATCCATTGAGTGAGGCCAGGGATCAAACCCACATCCTCGTGGTTACTGGTTGGGTTCATTACCACTGAGCCACAATGGGAACTCCCTGTTCATGGAATTCAGAAATGTGCTGTGAATGCATATAACTATTTACATGTACCCCACCCTTAAAATCTTTACTAGTTTCCTGTTTTCTGATAAGAGAATAGATTAATGCTCATTGTAGAAAATTCAGACCACAGAGGAGTCAAGAGGCAGGAAAAGGAGTTTCCTAGTGGCTCAGCAGGTTAAGATCCCGACATAGTCTCCATGAGGATGCAGGTTCAGTCCCTGGCCTTGATCAGTGGGTTAAGGATCTGGCATTGCCACAAGCTATGGTGTAGGTCACAGATGCAGCTGGGATCTGGCGTTGCTGTGGCTGTGGCATAGGCTGGTAACTGCAGCTCTGATTTGACTTCTAGCCTGGGAACTTCCATATGCTACAGGTGTGGCCTTAAAAAGGAAAAAAAAAAAAAAAGAGGCAGGAAAAAATGACCCATAGTCTGGCTGTCCAAAGGTGGAAGAGGAGCCCTGAGCAGCCCATGAGGATCTGTCCCTCCTGTGCCTGCTGTCCCCTGGCTTCCAAGCAGGCCCAGCACACAGGAGGGGCTGGTCCTGTCTGTTCTATGAGTCTAGCACCTGCTTTCACACAGCCCATAGGCCTACCTCCACCCAGGTGCCTTGCTGTGTGTCTCCAAGCCATCACTGTTAACCTGTGGGTTGTGGCTCAATGTCACCTGGGGTGACTCACCTATCTCCCTCCTGAAATCCAAAGAAAGCCTGGCTTGTGCAGGCCTAGGGCCGGGTAAGACAGCCCAGCAATGGTGGGCAGTGGGCTCCAGCAGGGGTTCCCTTCCCTACAGAAGGGACCGGCTCTTGCCTTCCTATGAAGTGGCTAGAGGACCAGTGTGCATGGACAGTGACAAACAGCCTGGCAAAAAATTTTTGGGAAAATTTTCTCTCCCCAAATAGCTAGCTCATTGGAGCTACAAGTGTAGACTACTTTTTGAGTGACTACTCTTAATTTTAAAAAGTATTTTATTTTATTTTGTCTTTTTAGGGCTGCACCCATGGCATATGGAAGTTCACAGGCTAGGAGTTGAATTGGAGCTGCAGCTGCTGGTCTACACCACAGCCACAGCAACATCAGATCTGAGCCCCATCTGTGACCTACACCACAGCTCACGGCAACACCAGACTCTTAACCCACTGAGCAAGGCCAGGGATTGAACCTGTGTCCTTATGGATACCAGTCAGGTTCCTTATTGTTGCACCACAATGGGAACTCCACAAAGGTTTTTTGTTTGTTTGTTTGTTTTTTGTTTTTTTTTTTTAAAGAAAATAAAAGAAAAGAAGCACAGAGTTCCTGTTGTTCCCACGGCTCAGCGGAAATGAATCTGACTAGGATCCATGAGGACTCAGGTTCAATTCCTGGCCTCATTCAGTGGATTAAGGATCCAACATTGCCATGAGCTGCCATGTAGGTTGCAGATGTGGCTCGGATCTGGCATTGCGGTGGCTGGTGGCTACAGCTCCAGTTTGACCCCTAGCCTGGGAACCTGCATATGCCGAGGGTACAGCTCTAAAAAAATAATAATAAAAATAAAACAAATTAAAATAGAGGCAAAGTCCATGAGACCACCCTGCTTCCCTGACTCTTATTCTACAATGGAATTTTCTGGGCTTGGTCCATTTTGAAAGGTTTTTAGGATACAAATTTTATTTTTCTATCAAGTGGGAGCAAAAGTGAACATTTAAAGAAAACCAAAAAGCATTTCACACTTGTGCAGTTATTATCCAATTTGAGGGAAACACACCAGTGACCACCCCCTGACCCCCACCCCTCAGGCTTATGTACTGTCCCCCTCAGGCCATCATCGCCTGTGGATGCTGTGTCAGGTGAATGAGGTTGAGGAAGGCTCTCTGGGACAGGCAACACTCCAGCTAAGCCCTGAGAACAGAGGAGCCCTCACCCCGACCCCCGTCCAGATCTTCATCGTCCCCTGGAAATCTCTGGCAGCATGTGTGTGTAAGCCCATTTCACAGGGTAGAACACTGACACCCAGAGCTCTCAGACCCTCCTCCCAGCCCCAGCCTCCCCAGTTGCTTCCTGCCAGTTCATTCATTCAACAAACATTTGTTGGAGGATATTGTGTGTTGCTCCCAATTACAAGCCAAGATGGGGAGCAGGTACTGGGGCGGGGGGCAGAAAGGCCAAGGCTTGGGTCAGTTCCTCAGGCATCTCTGCTGGGTTCTACTTGCCTCTTCACCAGCTGCCCACACGCTGCCTCCACCAGGGAAGCCATTTGTCCTCTCTGCTTCACAGGCCTTGAGGTCACACAGTGTGGAATGACTCAGTCCAGGCGGAACATCAGGGAGAGCTCCTGAAGAAGGCAGCCAAGGCCTGAGGGTAAGGAGACACCAGCCTGGCATGACAGTGGCACCGTTCCCAGTCTGGGCCAGGACTCGGAGAGCTGGGGGCAGGTAGAGGGTGGTGGCAAGTCCCAACACTGGCAGGGCTTTTGTAGCACAGCTTTCAGGCAGTGCTCCATCCTTGATCATGTGACAGTCTCCCTCACCTTGGGAGGGTGGCAGGATCATTTCTATCCCTCCAATGAGACTATTAAGGCTCAGGCACAGGATGCCCATCAGACCATGATCCCTGACATGCTAGAGGGCGAGGTGGCAGCGCAGACAGTCTGCATCTGTGGTGGGCTAAGTGCCTTTCCCTCCCAGGCCTCAGTTTTCCTCCCTGCCTGTGGTCGGCTTGCTGGTAGTCTCCAGGATCATGCCATTCCAAGAAGCCCCAAAAAAGGCAGATGAGGTGGCCCAGACCCAGGTTCAAACTGGCCAAGTTCCACCTCCAGAACTAAGCCCAATGCCTCTACTGCTTCTGAACATGCCTTTGGCACGAGTGGGTGTTCTGAGCCATGACAAGGTATACAGTTTCCTGAAGTAAGTGACAGAAGTCTCAAGCCACTCCCAGTTCCTTAACGGTACAAATGGAGGCCAGCACTAACGTGCTTGAGTACCCAGAAGATGTAACCATGTCACAAATGGCCAAGGAAATGTGCTGTTTGCTCTCGGCAGGTTATAGGCTATTGTGGGCTGAACTCTGTCCTCCCCCAAATTCATATGATTAAGTTCTAACCCTGGTACCTCAGAACAGGACCTTATTTTGAAATGGGTCTTTCCAGAGGCACTCAAGGTAAAATGAGGTCACGAGGGTGGCCCTATTCCAATAGGACTGGCATCCCTATAAAAAGGGAAATTTGGACACAGAGACAGATATGCACAAAGGGATAAAACAGCTGTGTGAAAACTGGAATGAGGCTGCCAGAAACTAAAGAACTATCAGAAACTGGGGAGGGGCCTGGAACAGACATCTTCTAGTGCTTTCGGAGGGAGCACAACTCTACCACAACTTTAATCTCAGATTAAAGAAATGTGAAAGATTAAAGAAAGCATCTGGCCTCCAGAACCCTGAGACAACACATTTCTGCTGTCCTGAGGCACCCAGTCTGTGGTATCTTGTTGCCACAGGCCCAGGAAGCACACACATCCAAAACCGGCCAGGCCTGGGTGGAGCAAGGTGGTGTAGGCAGCCCGCAGACAGCTCCCACCAGCTCTATGCTATAATTTCAAGGGCCGCCCCAGACCTCTCTTCCCAGCCCTGCGCGTGTACCTACAGGCAGGCAGCTGTCTGGGGTACAGTGGTGTGCACAAAAGGCTTGGTGTGAAGGGGGGCTGATCACAGTGGGCTCTATGAACTCACCTGGCCTGCTGATGTGGCAGTTGGGACACACATGCTTGGTTCATACCAAGGAAAATGAAGAAAGTCATCATGTGTGACCCACAAGGCTGAAGTGGCAATTAGATATTACGGAGTGAACATGACTCTGACCCAGAAGGGGGAGGGCCTTTCTATGTCACACTGAACATCAGTTTCTACCAGGCTAAGGAAGCAGAGGTGGGGAGGGGCTGGCCTTGCTGGAACCCTGCTCCACTGTCACAAGACACCCACCTCTTTGCTACTGCCTGCCAGGCACTTCAGAGCCGGCTACTCTGAAATTCCCCTGGACCTCAAGCTTTCAAAGAATTCCGATCTCAGGGCCTTTGCACCAGCAGTTCTCTCTGCCACTGCTTGTCCAAGGGGGGACCCCTGGGTCCATCTTAGTCTCCGCTCCCTAGTCTAGTTGTAGATCTTGGATCTATCTTGGTCTCCACTACTCAGCCTATGGGTAAACCCCTGGATTTCTCTTGGTCTATAGTCCTAGGTTAATGTTGGATGTCTGTAGTCCTGGTCTAATGGTGGAACCCTGAGTTTAGCTTGGTATGTACTCCTAGTCTAATGGTGGATCCTTGTGCCTTTGTTGGTCTCCACTACTCAGTCCAGTGTGGGATCCCTGGATCTATCTTGATCTCTACTACCTAGTCTGATGGTGGGTCCCTGTGTCTATCTTGTCTCTACTCCTAGTAGAATGGTGCATTCCTGGATCTATCTTAACCTGCACTCCTAATCTAATGGTAGATCTCCCTGTCTATATTCTCTCCACTACTTACTACTGGATCTACTTTCATAGTCTCCACTACCTAGTCTAATGTTGGATCCATGTGTCTATCTTGGTCTCCAACCTACTCTAATGGTGGATAAACTCAGTGACCCAAGACAGACCCTGGGATTCTCCATTGCAGTGAGTAGCAGAGATCAAGATAGATCCAGAGATCCACCATTAGACTAGATAGTGGAGACTAAGACAGACATAAGGATCCACCATTAGACTAGGATTGCAGACCAAGATAGACCCAAGAATCTTCCACCTGCTTTCTCCCAGCCCTGCCACGCTCGTCACCTGGTCAAGCGCTGCCCTGAGATGCCTCAGCTAGGAAATCTGGCCTTACAGCTCCCTCGCGATTGCCTGGGCCTGGGCGGGTGATGCGCCGGGGTGGGCGGGGTCTTAGGGAGAGGAAGGGGCGGGCTGCGGCGCCCAGCCTGGGGCCTCTGCAGAAGAGGCTGGGTAGGAGGCGGTGAGCAAGGAGAGGGAAGGTGCCCCTGGTGTGTTCCGTGTGAACCCTGGGCCAGACTCTGGAGTCTGAATCCTGCCCTCACGACCGTGAGGTTCCTCACTGAGGACCTACAACATCGACATTCACCACAAAGGGCCTGACCCACAGTGACACCGCCGGGGTCCACACGTGCTACTCAACGGGAACACCTGACCTGGCTTGGGGGGCCGGGATGGTCGGAGGGGCTGCGGCAGAGGGCAGCGCCTGCGCAAGGCCTTGGAGCGCAACTTCCCGCTCAGCCTGCTATGCCCCTTCGGGGATGCGGGCTCCCACGGGGCCGACCCCGCCCCCAGCCCTGGGAGGGCGTGTCCTGGCCGCCCCGCCCCCGCTGGCCCCGGGGCGGCAGTCCGGCAGAGCGCCGCGCAGCGCGTAGGGATGCGCGGGGTGGCCGTGACCGTCCGCCGCAGGGCGAGGCCTGGGGGACGCTTGGGGCACGCCACGTCCGCCCCAGGGAACCGCACAGGTGAGGGCGGAGGCCGCGGGTCCCAAGCGGGGCTCTGCGCCCATTTCACGGACCGGGAAGCCGAGGGGCGGGGAGCACAGCCCTGGGGGTGGCGGGTTGGCAGACTGCCGCGGGGAGGCGCACAGCCGGAGACCAAACCTTCTCGACCCTCTCCGTCGAGGGCGCCCCAGCCGAGTCGAAGCTCAGCGGCGGCGTCTAGCCACCAGCCAACCCAGGTGCGCGCCCTTTCCTGATGGGGGCCGCCTCGGGGCGACGGACGTGGGGAAACCGAAACCGGCCTCGCCTCGAGCAGGTGCTAGGGTTCCTGGGCTGGTCCTCCAGCCGCATTCCGCAGGTGGAGAAACTGAACCTGGGAGAGGGGAGCGACTGTTTGACGTCCCCGCGGCAGCCGGGCCTGGGATGAGGGTCTGGTGACTCCGGAGGGAGGGGTGGGCTGGTTGTTACCTTAAGCGATTACTTTCGAGTTGATTCTGTAGGGGGTTCACCTTCCTGCCCTGCTCGGGTATGGGAGACGCGTCCGAGGCTCAGGTTCCAAGATGGGCTTTGCTAAATTCGAACCCTTTTAGAAACATAACCAAACCCTGATCTTGTGCCCCATCAGTGCTCTCTGTCCCCTCTCCCTCAAGCCTGAGGAGTCTCTGCACAACGGTGCCCCAGGCTAGGCGCTGAATTGCAGGGGTGGAAGTTGGGCCTGGAGGAGCAGCCTGGCACAGGTCACACCCTGCCCAAGCTGCAGCCAGTCACGCTTAATGACACCTGCCAACTTGGAGGGATGCCTGCACCCTTTCAGACGGCGAAACTGAGGCATGTGGCTTGGTGCTATGGGAGCTAAGACCCGAAACCTGCCCCTGGCCTGGCGAGTGGATATATTTTCTTGGACTCTCTCCTGTGGCCTGCTGCCCAGCTGTGAGTGCGGTGTTTTGCCCCTGTGTGTGAAGACAGTGTGGGTGTGCGAGTCGTGCCACACTGCCTGGTGAGTGTCCACTGAGAGGAAGAGGGTCGCGTCCAAGGTCAGCCAAGGACAGGCAGGGGGAGGCCCTGGCTGCATACCAAAGGCCTTTGCAGAGGACTCTCCTGGGGAATAGACGGTCTCCAAATCCAGGGACAGAAAGGGACTGTTAGAGTCCAGACAGTCCCTACCCTCTGGCCTGTCCAGCCCTGCTTCTGACCAGCAGCCACTCAGCCTCCTCCCAGATGTGAGCCCTGGGGGGGTCCCAGCCTGTGAGCCCTTTCCTGGGAATTTGGGGTTGAAGCCTCTCTCTGACCTGGGGTGCGTCTCTCTCTCTGCCTTAGTTTCCCTACGTCCTACGTGGTGGGCAGTGGATACCTGCCCCAGGCTTGTGGACAGGACAGGGGGAGCCAGGAGGGCCCAGTGCACCCATCTGGCCAGGGTTCTGCTCCAGGATAATGCTGTTGTCCCGACTCCTCTGCCCCATGACCCCAGTCTCTGAACTTTGTGTTCACCTCTCCCTGGGGGGGAAGTGAAGTAATGGGTATGGGGGTCTTTGGCACCGTCTAAATCCCAACAAGGGGGGGTGGGTGTTTTTCCTGCAGTCTGTAAAATGGGCGCATTTTTCTGCTTTTTCTAGAGGAGGTATGAGAGTTCAACCAGAGAGTCCTAGGATTCTCCCCTCATCTCCCAGGTGAGGGGCAGGTGGCAGGAGGCCGGCTCAGAGCAAGGCCTTAAGTCTCTGTTGAATGACCAACTGGGAGGCTGCCCTCTTGCTACCCTTACAGCCCTAGCTTGTCCCTGGCCCTGTTCCCAGAGCAGCTGCAACACTCCCTGACTGGGGAGATTGTCTGGGAACACAGCCCTGCAGGAGGAGGAAATCAGGGTTCCAGTGGCCGAAGGTGACCCTCCCCCATGTTCCTGAAAGAATTGTGGAGGCAGGGCCCAGAAGGGGGCAGCAGGACTGCTGGCTGGCTGAGTTCGTGCTCTGTGGGTATCCTCTTCATTCCTGCAGCCTGGCCACCCAGCCAGCCTGGGCCCATTTCACAGAGGGGAGACCAAGGCCCAGAGGGAGTGGGTGGCCTCTGTGCTGCTGAGGCCAGCTCTGGCCTTCCGTGAGGGTGGAGGCAGAGCTGCTGGATGAAGGATGCTCCCTGCAGCCTCAATCTTCTCCCCGAGAGGTTTGGAGAGGTGCCCTCTTCAGGGCTGGAATGAGCCTAGTTCTGTTCTGGAGGAGAGTGTGTGTTCCACAGGTGTGAGCTGACATGCTGTCAGGGGAGTCGCTGGGAGACCTGGGTCTAGACTCTGGCCAAGGTAGCTCTGCACCTGTGCCTGCCTCAGGACACACAGCCAGGGCATGGGCCTCCACATGTGGCTGTCCCAACTGCTGGGGTCTTGGGGGGTCCTACTCTCCATGGAGTACCTGTGTACATATCACCCTTTTAAATTTCTCTTTGAGAAATTCCTCCCGAGGCTTCCTCTTTCCACTTTGGGAAACTGAGACTCAGAACAAGGAAGTAACTGTCCAGTCCCATGGGGACTCAGGCCCTCAGTGGGCTGGTCCAGTGGCCTGCTTCCCCCATCTCCCTCCTGTACCTGCGGTCCACAGCCATGGCTGGTATAAAAGGTAACTTATTTACCTGGCCCCAGCCAGTGAGGTCAGGGTTTGGGGGCCTTGGAGGCTCCATGAAGGGGAACGGGAGGGATGGGCCTGTGGTCCAAGGTTCCAGCTAAAAGATTAACAAGCAGGATTGTTCTCACTCCCGCTGGCCAGGCCGCCTGGGGGAGGCAGGCTGGGAGGACGGGCTGTCTAGTTCAGGCCGTACATCCCTCTGTGTGTTAGGGAGTGGGAGGGAGTAAAGCCTGGGCTGGAGAATTAGATGGGGAGTATTGGGTGCTGACCTGAGGGGTGGGTCTGCTTCTCCACTGTCCAGGGAGCCTGTAGGGTTTGCCTTTGGTTTGTATCTTGTTTGCAACAAATCCATGCCCTTTGCTTTTTCTGTTGTTTATCCTCTTCTTTGAGATTTATTTGTACTTAGTAAAAAAGATGGGGGTCACAAAGGGTGCGGAGAGAAAAATACACCAAAGGTTGAGGGGTGCAGGGACCCAGCCAAAGGAGGGCTGGGGGAGGTACAGCATCCACTGTCTGAGTAGGGCTGCAAGTAGGTGGGACGGGCACCAGGGCTGGGCGGTGCTGGAAGGAAGGGACAGCTGGCAGTGGGGGTAGCCTCCTGCAGGGACCAGGCCTAGGAGGCATGTAAAGTGTCTGTGAGGGTTTTCAGCAAGGGAGGAAGGAGATGGGATTTGCTTCTTAGACACCAAGTGTGGGGAGGGGCTTTTGGGGGGCCAACTAGAAGGTCCAGGGCTCTCCAGGGCTCTGGAGAGGGCAGTAAGAAGTGTGAGCAGAGGCTGGGTTTGCAGTGGTTAGGTCGTGTGGTCACTGGAGCCCACTGGCCCACGTGCCAGCTTTGGTGATTTCTCGGAATTGCCTTGGAAGGTGGGTAGACTGAAGCCCTGGTAGCCTTCAGCACTGTGCCACCTTCCTGTCCCACTGGGGCCACTTGCCACCAGTCCTATAGAAAGGTCTGATGGGGGCACTGCTAGTGTATACCTGGGACCTTCAGCAGGTCTGTGGGCCTTAGTTTCCTCATCTGGAAAATGGGCTCAGCCCTGAGAAGGGAGGCAGGAGATCCTCTTAGAGTTGGGGTGGGGATGGCAAGTTCAGGTGGTCTGGGTGTCATGGTCTCTCAGGGGACTTGGTCAGGGTGTGGGTGTGATGGATGGAGGTGTCCTGAGTTCTGTGGCTTTGGGCTCGAGGGGTAGGAACTAGGTATTGAGCCTCCTTTTCTGGGGCATTCCTGAGCTCCCAGCCTGGGTTCAAGATCTCTCCCAGGTGGTCCCACTCTCCTGTGATCCTAGAGGGCAGGTCTCCCTGTTTTGCAGATTGGTAAATTGAGTCTAAGCAAGGTGAGAACCAGGTTCTGAACTTGAGGCTGGGAGGTGGTGGCACAGAGTCGGACCTGGTGGAGAGGAGGTGGGAGTGTGAGGGGGGTGTCCTAGCTGACCAGGCCCCCCTGGCTCCTCTGCCTTAGCCTCTAAGCTCTCACACTTCTGGGGACTGAGCTTGCCACCTCTCAGAGAGGGGAGGGTTCTGTGAGGTACCCAGTGCAGGGGGGTGCTGTGGGAAAGGCCCCCCCCTTACCAGAGTTATTTCCTCAGACCTTTCATTTTCATTTTCACAAGAAGATCCGTTCAAACAATACAGCAATGCTAGGAGCGGGGGCTCCCTGCCTCTGATAGGGGTGTGAGCCCGTACTGGCTGGCTGGAAATGCAGAGTGTGAGAGCACAGGTCTGGGGAGGAAGGGCACCCCCATGCCGAGTCTCCGGGAAGCTGCTCCTACCCCCAGCCCTGCAGCATACCTAGCTCTAGGCCACTGTGTTTTCACGGGGCCTGTGCTCCAAATTCTCTTTAACCTTCCCCTTAAGACTTCAGTTTGCCAGTCAGGCCTGTTCCCTCTCTGTGGCATCACCCCTTACCCTCCCACGTTGATGAGGCTCCAGGAAGCAGGGCATGCTCTGGGCCTCATGGAGGAGGGGGGTTCATTCTGTCCTTTAAGATGTGTGACCCCTGGGCTGGTGAAACAGCCCACATTGCTGTCTTAGGATGGGCGTCCTTGCCACACCGGAACCCAACCACCTCGCAGGATGTGGCTGTTGGCAGCCGGGCCCTCTCCCCACAGCAGTGGTGGTTTCCTCACTGGGACTGGGACTGGAGCTGCACGTCGTCTCAGTCGGCCCCTACCTGGCTGCCCGCTGCAGCATTTACACTAATCTGGTCACTCAGCTGGTCAGTGTGGTTTGTACCCAGACACGTGTGGCTGCAGAATTGGCCTGCTGCCTCACTTCCTGGAGCCTCTGCTGCCCTCTGTGACTCCCCATGCCAGGGGCCATCCAAGCTGGTAACATAGGATCTGGGTTGGGCCCTGGGTAGGGAGTTGGGTGGCCATGCCCCGGAGCCTGGAAGGCCCACCAGGGCACATCAGGCAGTCAGTTAAATTCAGCAGTGACACTTAAGGATTTCTCCCCACACTTAAAATTTTTTCAAATATATTGCAGAGTTGGAGTTCCTGTTGTGGCTCAGTGGTTAACAAATCCAACTAGGAACTGTGAGGTTGCCGGTTCAATCCCTGGCCTCACTCAGTAGGTTAAGGATCTGATGTTGCCATGAGCTGTGGTGTAGGTTGCAGATGTGGCTCGGATCCCGTGTTGCTGTGGTGTAGACCGGCAGCTACAGCTCCGATTCAGCCCCTAGCCTGGGAACCTCCATATGCCTCAGGTGTGGCCCAAAAAAGAAAAAAAAAATCGCAGAGTTTAAAGACTTCATGACCACACACCCGCAATCCCCACCCCCAGCTCCATCTTACCCCTTAACATGTCACTAGTTCTGCTTCATCACATCATTTTCTCTTTGCCCATCCTTCAGGGGTCTTACTTTTTTGATGAAGTTCTAGTTGTATCTTTAAGGGATGGATCCAAGTTCATCGCTTCCTCCTTTCACGTGCCAGGTGCTGGTGCGGGTGCTGGGCAGACAGCCGCAAGTGCTCCCACTGCTCTCCCCTGTGCTGAACCCCCCCACAGGGGCCTCCCTTCCTGGAGGGCTGCACGGGAAGGTGCTTGGCCATGGAAAAATGGAGAAGTGGCAGCTCTAATTTGGGGACTGGGAAGTGTTTGCTGCCCAGTCACTCTGGGGAAGGCTCCACGTGGCTGCCCTGTGGCTGCCCTGCTGTGTCTACCCAGTTCCAACCCCCAATCCACTTCCCTGGCTGAAAGAACAGCATCTATCCAAGTCCAGCATCCTGAAAAAGGAAAGAGCTTCTTTCAGGGGAGTGCTGATCACAGCTCTCAACTGATAGGTCATTCATTCATTCATGCATGAGTTCTTTCATGCATGTGTTCATTCCTGCTTTGGCACCTGTGGAGACAGAGCATGGTGATTAATTAAGGACCTGTGCTCTGGAGTCACAGTTGGCAGTATCACTGAGTATTGGGTGACCCAAGACCAGTGAGGGTGAGTGTCCAGATTGGGGGCACAGGGTGGGTACCATGTCCTCCGCACCCTGCTTCTCTGAGGCTCCCCACCCCTTCCTGCCTGCAAGGATCTGCCTGTCTCCTGCTGCAGCTGCAGGGCGGAACAGCCTCCCAGGTCCTCCCTGCTGTGCCCTCTGCCCCAGGGGTTTTGTGCCCCTTCCTCTACACCTTTACCAACCTGGTGGGCTGGTCTTTTTGATCCCAACCAAGCTAAGAAACCAAAAGTTGTATCTTAATTTTTAAATTTTCATTTCTTTGAATTGATACATATCCCCTGAATTTTTCCTACAGCTTTATCGAGGTATTATTCACATGCCATACAATTCACACATCTCAAATGCACAGGAGTTCCCATTGTGGCCAAGCAGGTTAAGAACCCTACATAGTCTCCAGAAAGATGCGGGTTTATCCCTGGCCTGGCTCAGCATTGCTGTGACTGAGTCTTAGGCTGGCAGCTGCAGCTCTAATTTAACCTCTAGCCCAGGAACTTCCATGTGCTTCAGGTGTGACCATAAAAAGAAAAAAAATTTTTTTTTTAAATAAAGTGCACAACTTGGAGTTCCCTCTGTGATGTAGTGAGTTAAGAATCTGAATGCAGCAACTTGGGTCTCTGTGGAGGTGCAGATTCGATCCACAGCCCAGTGCAGTGGGTTTAAGCATCCTGTATTTGTCGCAGCTGTGGCTTGGATTCAGTCCCTGGCCCAGGAACTTCCATATGTCATGGGTGTGGCCATAAAAGATAAATGAATAAAGTGTACAACTTGATGGCTTTTAGTATATTCACAGATATGCGCAAACCTCACCGCAGTCAATTTTAGGAGATTTTTATCACCCCAAAAGGAGGCTCCACATCCCTTAGAGGTCACCTCCCAACTACTCCCCCCTCCAGCCCTAGACCACTACTGATGTACTTTCTGTCTGTGTATGCCTGTGCTAGACATTGCATATGAATGGAATCATACAATATGTGGGGTTTTGGTGACTAGTTTCATGGGCTGAGCATCATGTTTTGAAGGTCCATCCATGTTGTAGCATGTATCAGCGCTTCTTTTTTTTTTTTTTTTTGGCTTTTCAGGGCCACACTTGCGGCACATGGAGGTTCCCAGGCTAGGGGTCCAATTGGAGCTACGGCTGCTGGCCTTTGCCACAGCCA
The DNA here is from genome assembly GCF_016906955.1 of Phacochoerus africanus. Lineage (NCBI taxonomy): Eukaryota > Metazoa > Chordata > Mammalia > Artiodactyla > Suidae > Phacochoerus > Phacochoerus africanus. Next base: position 747,053 of record NC_062548.1, read on the forward strand.
CAGCAACACAGGATTCAAGCTGCATCTACAACCTATACCAGAGCTCACAGCAACGCTAGGTCCTTAACCACTGAGCAAGGCCAGGGATCGAACCTGTGTCCTCATGGATACCAGTCAGATTTGTTTCTGCTGCGCCAGGACAGGTACTCCACTTCATTTCTTTTTATTTCCAGATAATAGTCCATTGTGTGCATGGACCACATTTTTCTTTATCTAGATTCATCAGGTGATGGACATTTAGGTGGGTTCTACTTTTTTGGCTATTATAGTCCTTCTATGGACATTTGTGTCCAAGTTTTCCTGTGGATGTGTTCTCCTTTCCCTTGGGTACGTGGCCGGGTGGGGCATTGCTGCATCATATGGAAATACTCGCTGTGACTGTTGGAGAAACTGCAAAGTGGCTGCCCCATTTCCATTCCCAGCTGCAGTGTGTGAGGGCTCCAGTTTCTCCACATTCTTGTCTTTTTTTGTTTTTTTTTTTTGTTTGTTTTTTTGAGTTTTTTTAGGGCCACATCTGTGGCATATGGAAGTCCCAAGCTAGGGGTCTAATCAGAGCTGTAGCTGCTGGCCTACACCACAGCCACAGTAACACCAGATCCTTAACCCACTGAGTGAGGCCAGGGATCGAACCTGCAACCTCATGGTTACTAGTTGGGTTCGTTAACCACTGAGCCATGACAGGAACTCCTCCACATTCTTGGTATACCTGTTATCGGGTCTTTGTCATGGTGGATATGAAGGAGTACCTCCCGTGTGAAGCTAAGGATGTTGAGCGTCTTTTCACGTGCTTATTGGTGGCCTTTGGAATGTCTTTAGTGAAATGACTTCATATCTTCTGCCCATTTATAAATCGAGTTGTCTTTTTGTAATTCAGTATAATAATAATTTATACACTCTCTTTTTTCTTGTTAGGTCCACATCTGCGGCATGTGGAAGTTCCCAGGCTAGTGGTAGAATCAGAGCTGTACCTGCTGGCTTGTGCCACAGCCACAGAAATTCCAGATCCAAGTTGCATCTGTGACCTACACCACAGGTCATGGCAACGCCAGAGCTTTAACCCACTAAGCCAGGCAAGGGATAGAATCTGCATCCTCCCAGACATTATGTCAGATTCTTAACTAGCTGAGCCCCAACAGGAACTCCCAATTTATACATTCTTAAAATAATCTCTTATTAGATAGAAGATTTGCAAATATATTCTCCCACTCTGTAGGCTGTCTTTCCCCTTTTCTTTCTTGCCTGCCTGCCTCCTCTCTTTTTTGCCTGCGTCTGCAGCCTACAGAAGTTCCCGGGCCAGGGATCAAACCTAGGGCTATAACCAGAACCACAGCAGTGGCAATGCCAGATTCTTAACCTGCTGAGCTGCAAGGGAACTCCCTTAACCTTCTTGATAGTATCCTTTGAAGCACAAATTTTCTCATTTTAATGAAGTCCAGTTTATCTGTTTCTTTTGTTTGTTTTTTGAGAAGCCATTGCTTAATCCAAGGTCAGGAAGATTTACCCCTATGTTTTCTTCTAAGAGTTTTATAGTTTTCTCTTATATTGAGGTATTTGATTCATTTTAAGTTAATTTTTGTATATGATGTAAGACCGAGGTCCAACTTTCTTCTTTGGCATTGCATGTATTGTTCTCCCAGCACCACTTGTTGAAAAACGATTCTCTTCCCATTGAATTGTCTAGGCACCCTTGTTGCAAATCATTTGACTACATATGTGAGTTTATTTCCGGACTCTCAGCTCTTGGCTTGGCCTGTATGGCTGTCTTTATGCCAGTAGCACCCTGTTTTGATCACCGGAGCTTTGTGGTAAATTTTGAAATAAGGAAGTACGAGTCCTCCAACTTTGTTCTTCTTTTTCAAGATTGTTTTGGATTATTCTAGGTCTTTTGCATTTCCGTATGAAATGTAGGATCCGTTTCTACAAAGGTGGCCACTGGAACTCTGATGGGTTCATGTTGAATCTGTAGATGAACGGAATTGGGATATTGCCATCTTAACCATGTTAAGTCTTCTGACCCATGAGCATGTAATGTATTTCCCTTTATTTGGGTCTTCTTTAATTTCTCTCAACAGTGCTTTGTGGTTTCCCCAGAATTTAAGTTTTACACTTCTTTTGTTAAATTTATTCCTAAGTGATGCTCTTATAAATGGAATTTTACTTTTTTGGCCACACCTGCAGAAGTTTCTTGGCCTGGGATTGGACCTGTGCCACAGCAACCACCCAAGTGGCTGGACTGCAGTGACAACACTGGATCATAAATCCACTGTGCCTCCAGGGAATTCGTGGAATTTCTTTTTGGCCACGCCCACAGCACGTGGAAATTCCTAGGCCAGGGATTGAACCTAAACCATAGCAGTGACAATACCAAATCCTTAAGCACTATGCCACCAGGGAACTCCTGGAATTGTTTTTCTAATTGCTTTTTTTTTTTTTTGTCTTTTTGTCTTTTCTAGGGCTACACCCATGGCATATGGAGGCTCCCAGGCTAGGGGTACAATTGGAAACCTCATGGTTCCTAGTTGGATTCATTAACCACTGAGCCACAGCCAGAACTCCTGCATTTTTAGTTTACTCATTGCTGCTGTACTGAAATACAATGTATTTTTGTGTGTTGCTCTTGTATCCTGCAACCTTGCTGGACTGTTTACTGGTTCCCATAGACTTTTTTAGCAGCTTCCTAGGAGTTTTGAAGATACTTGATCAGGTTATCTAATAGAGAAGTTTTGTTTCTTCCTTTCTGATGTGAATGCTGTTTAATGTTCATAATTAATCGCTCTGCCCCCTGGTTTGGGGCAGTATTTTTGTTTCCTTATTTACCCATCTTTTGGTCATGATTTTTGTCTTATTAAGTGCTATTTATGTAGGAAGTATACTCAGCATGTGTGTTGCAAATACCCACACTCCCTTGTTCTGCTGTTCATTAGGACTCTTAAGCCCTAGGTCAGTCATGTCTTCGGGCACCCTCTCTTATCTGTGGGTGTTGGGCAGGTCAGCCACCTCTCCAAGCTTGGTTCCTTGTGTTAAAATGAAGATAGTAACAATTTTTTCCCTACTCTCTTCTGCGGATGGTTGAGCACTGCACAAGGTCAGGAATTGGGGCCTTTTAGAGTCTGTCAGAATTGCATTGCTGTTGTTAGTGTGACTCGAACATTGGATATCTGCACATGGAAGCCTGAATCCTCCCAGACATGCCATTTACATTACCCAGCACACTTGCACCCCTGCCACCCTCAGTGTGTCATCCAGCCTTGCTATATTCAGTTGCCCCATCTGTAAGGTGGAGATGGACCGCCTTCCTCATGTGGCTGTAATACAGTGAAGCACTTATTAGATGCCCAGTGTTGTTTGTACTGTTCCAGAAGTCAGCCCCCTTTTCCTGGCTAAGTGCGCAAACCCGAAGGGCCCCCTAGACTCACACATCACACCCCACCCCCCAGCATTTCAGCCTGGTGAGGCCCCGCCCAGTATCTGGGTTGGGCAGAGCTTGTGGGTGCACTAAATGTGGCTTGGCCAGCCACAGGCAAGCACCGTCCCTCACTGTCATTGCCCACAGAGAGGGTCTGGGGCAGCCTCAGCCTCCCCGAGGGGAGAAGGCAGAGCTGAGGCCCTATGAACACCCTCACCCAAGGTCAGGCAGGGCCAACGTGGCCATGGAAGGGGTGTCTTGACCTCCCTGAGCCTCACTTTCCTCTGGCGGGGCTGCTTGTGCGTAGACATGGCACGTGTGATCACAGGGTGCGTGGGAGCATGTGTGCAGCCCTCCCCAGTGATAGCCACCATCCTTGGGCTGTCCCACTTGTGCTCTGTCCTTATAGCCCATGTGAAATGGTGTTCCATGCATCCCACAGTGGATCCCCTAAGTGGCTGCTTTCAGGTGGATGTGGATTTTGGAGGCCTCTCCATTCCCCCACGGATGTCCTGGGTACATACTTTGAAAACAGAGCCCTCCAGAGTTTGTTGGCAAATTGGTCGTGGATTGAGAAAAAGCATCCAGGTAGGTTCTAAGTTTGGAGCCAGGAGCAAGTGAAGAATGGAGGACCTGGTGACTGACATCAAGGTTGGAATGGGGGAGGCCAGGTGATGAGCAGGTTGGCCAGTGCAGGAGCCCAGCTGGGTGTGGCAGGCTGAGTGGGCAGCAGGACATCTGTGCCTGGGTGACAGTTCTAGCTGGGGGCATCACGTGGAGGACAAGTGAGGGGGTTTTGCAAGTTGGTGTGCAATAACCGGGTCCTCAGCCTGAGCAATGCAGCCTCTGTCCCAGCCTCCACCATTGCTCCCACCAGGCCCCTGCCCCTGTGAGGCATGGACACTGCTTCTGGTCAATGTTGCCACAGGCCTGGGCCGGACCACCAGCACAACCAGTCACCCCTTTGTTTGGGACTAACCACTTTATGCACTAGTATTACACCGTGCTCAAAAATCAGAAAGTTCCAGGAGTTCCTGTTGTGGCTCAGCAGCAACAAACCCGACTAGTATCTATGAAGACACGGGTTTGATCCCTGGCCTTGCTCAGTGGCTTAAGGATCCGGTGTTGCCATGAGCTATGGTGTAGGTCGCAGATGTGGCTTTGATCTGGCATTACTGTGGCTGTGGTGTAGACTGGCAGCGGCAGCTCCAATTTGACCCCTAGCCTGGGAACTTCCATATGCCGCAGGTGTGGCCCTAAAACTAAAAAAAAAAAAAAAAGTTAGAAAAGCAGAAGGAAGGGAGTTCCCATTGTGGTGCAGTGGAAATGAACCCGACTAGTACCCATGAGGATGCGGGTTCAGTCCCTGGCCTCATTTGGTGGGTTAAGGATCCAGCATTGCCATGAACTGTGGTGTAGGTCCCAGACGCAGCTCGGATCCCTTGTGGCTGTGGCTGTGGCTGTGGCGTAGGCTGGCAGCTGTAGCTCTTATTCAACCCCTGGCCTGGGAACTTTCATGTGCCATGGGTGTGGCCCTAGGGGGAAAAAAAATCAGAAAAGTTACAGAAAAGCCCCTTGCACTCAGGCACCAGGAGGCATGCTCCAGAACATTGGAGCAGCTTCATTCCTTATTCTTGGACACTGGAAACAACTCACACACCCACCACCAGGGAACTGGGAAGCAAACAGGGCCATCCATACAATGGGACTCTGCTCCACTGTAAATATGACGTCTCACACGTGTGTATTGAGAAGGTTGGCCCAGAGCCTCCTTGCCTGGTTCTGAATCTCTGCCCTACAGAGACAGACATCGGGACATCAGGAGGTGACGTAACCATCCTATGCCTCAATTTGCTCCCCTGTCAAGTGAAGAAAATGATGGTTCTCCCCTGGAAGGTGCCTTGTGGACTGATGTGTTAACGCACATAAAACGTTTGGAACGGTGTCCAGCATGCAGTAAACTCTATATATTTGCCCACTATTGTCACTATTACTGTTGTATAAAAATGCTTATGACTGCCACTTTATCTGAAGTGCCTCTCTGTGTCCTTATGTAAGGACATCATTGTAACACTTTAAGACACCATTGCTGCCATTCATGTCACATGTCCTTTGATGAACTCAACCCCACAGCTGCAGATGTAGGTGGTTTCCAACTTCTCTCTCTGTGTACACCTCAGAGACAAATCTGGTATAGAAATCCTGGCAGCAGATACATAACTATTTCCTTTGGCTAAATACTCAGAGGTATACACAATACAAAGCTCTTTATATACTTTATCAAACTCCACCTAGAAATGTTTGGATTGGAGTTCCTGCTGTGGCACCAAGGCGGTGTCTTGGGAGCACCGGGACGCAGTGGGTTAAGGATCTGGTGTTGCTGCAGCTGCTGCTTAGGTCAAGACAGGCTTGGATCTGATCCCTGGCCCAGGAACTCCATATGCCATGGGGTGGCCAAAAGAACGTTTAGATCTGCACCCCCACCAGCAAGACGGAGGGAAGTGGCTCCCAGACCCTTGCTAACTTCACATGTGGTCTTTTTTCCTTTTCCTTTTTGCCAAGTGGAGGAGTAAAAGTTTAGTTCTCATTTGAGTTAGTGTTTCTTCAGCTACAGTGAGGCAGGAATTTTCTCACATCTGTTGGCTACTCATACCTCGTGATGTGCTTATTCACACATTCATCTGTTCTGTTTTACTTGCATGTTCAGCTTTTTTTTGGTTCGTTTTTGGGTTTTTTTAGGGCCATACCTGAGGCATGTGGAAGTTCCCAGGCCGGGGGTTAAATTGGAGCTACAGCTGCTGGCCTACACCACAGCCACAGCCATGTGGGATCCAAGCCACATCTGTGATCTGTACAGCAGATACACGCTGCACTGGATCCTCAACCCACTGAGCAAGGCCAGGGATTGAACCTGCATCCTCATGGGTACTAGTCAGATTCGTTTCTGCCGCACCCATAACAGGAACTCCTGTTCAGCTTTTTTTTTGATGTGTTAAGATCCCTTTATAAATTATGAACCTTTGGCCTATGTTTTCCAAATATCTTTTCCTATTTTTTTTTCATCTGAGTTTGTTTTTCAATTATTATGGAGTAACAAAAGTGTGTATTTTTTCCTTGTCATGAAATCACATCTGTTCACCTCTCTCCCTCCTTCTTCCCCCTTGATTCTGCCTTTGGGGCTACACTTGGATAATTATTGTCTTTTATTATCTTTAGATGTGTGTTTCTTTGATCACCCCCATGAACATCTAGAGTTCACTTAATGTAGGGATCAGCTCCACTTTTGTCCCCAGGCCCCTGGCCATGGGGATGCCACTCCCAGTTGTCTGGGTGGCTGCATGACCTTCTCCAGCGCATTGTGTGGTCACTGGGGCAATGACACCTATCCTAGGCAAGGGCTCCTGCCCAGCCCCTGTCCTCCAGGTCAGGATCCTCATGCTGTCTCTCCTCTCTTCTTTTTTTTTTTAATTTTTTTCTCCTCTCTTCTCTCCTAGGCATGTGTATGCAAGTGCAGTCGCCCTCACAGGGTACCTTCCAAGTACTTCGTGGGGACGGCACTTCTGTGGGAACTGTCATCATGTTCCACTGCCCCTTGGGCCACCAGATGGTGGGGTCGGGCCTCCTCACCTGTGCCTGGAAGGGAAGCATCGCTGAGTGGTCTTCAGGGACCCCCACGTGCAAGAGTGAGGCCCACTCCCCCTGACCCACCCCCAGCTCAGCAGCAATCCTTGGGGCGTGCTGATCTTGTCACGTGGATGGCATGGGTGTCCACAGAGAAGGTGCCATGGACCTCTGTATAGGGTCCTGCTCCCAGTGCTGGTGGTCTCTGGGGCTCCAGGTAGCTCAGGGCAGGTAAAGACTCAAGTTCTAGCAGCTACTCCAGATTCTAGCTCTGCCACCGACTTGGCCTGTCAACTCCAAGAGGTTACTTGTGCTGTCTGAGCTAGCACTTTATCTATTAAGTAGAAAGCTTGTTCATTCATTCATTCCTTCTTTCATACACACATGGCAAATCTTAATAGGATATTCCATGTGGCAAGAATTCTAGAACTGGGGACACCAGGGGCCAGGATGTCTGGGGGAGGAAATGGTTTTCTAGTTATATTTGTTATACAGGGTGTTGAAGAATAATACCCAGCATAGCATTTTCCAAAGAAAGGCTACATATGTTCTATGAATGTGTATTATGCATTGAAAAGGGCTCTATAGTCAATATGGCTCAGAAAAGGCTAAGTTCATAGGCTGCAGGACTTCTTAGAGCCTTTAAAATATTCATTTGGTGGTTGAATCTCTGAGGAAAGTGTTAGGATTAGATTCCGAGAGATAGAAAACTCAAGATAATGGGGGTTACCAAAATAATGGGGGCTATGGGAACTTCCTCTTGTCCATGGCTCTGGGGATGGGGAGAATGGCACCCTGTGGTAGTGACCCAGGCCCTTTCCATGCCATGGCTCTGTTGGGCATGACCTCAACTACATGACAGCAGCAGTAGTTACAGGATTAGTTTCAGGGCAAGAAAGGAAGGAAGTCGCCTAGAGGTTGTCCCACACTCCTCCCCCCTCTTTGCCACTGGCCAGAATATGGTCATGTGACCACAGGTAGCTGCAAAGGAAGCTGTGAGATGTAGTCTTTAGTCTGGATGGCCAGTGTCCAGCTAGGGCAGGGGACTAGGGACTGGGAGGTATGATCAGTGTCCGCTACAGGGGAGAGTATGCAACGTTGTTCAAATTAGGATCCTGGGCCTTGATTTCCCAGAACATCCTTTAGAACCTGAGAGAACTAGTTTTTACCATATTGCTAGTTCTTGATCACATAGCCAATATGTGCCAAAGGTTCTTTGACCCCCAACACTGGCAGTTTCCTTGCTTTTGCACTTTCTTGGAAAGTGACCTGAGAGACACATATGTTCCTGAAGGGTTTCACCAACTTGAGGTATTGTGAAAATAGACCGTGTGCTGTCTGCTGTTCTCTGGTCTCAGGGGCCCAGGCTACAGTGGGCAGGACCCAGGGGCACCATCACTGAACTCCCTGTCAGAGCTTCCCCCAGTGCACCACCAAAAACTCCTCTACACCCTCCAAAATCCTGTTCAAACACCCCCTTCTTGAGGGGTCACTCTTACCTGAGAGCCCCACCCTACAACTGTTGCACAGACCTTCACCTCCATTGCCAGTGCCTCCCACCTCCCCGATGGAACCAGGCTGGCTGAGGCCAGGCTGGGCCACTGGTCTGGGCAAGCTGTGCCCAAGTACTGGTGTTTGTCTCCCTCACAGCTATACCACCCTATGAGACCTTTGGCTTCAGGGTGGCCGTGATCTCCTCCATCGTCAGCTGTGCCATCATCCTGCTCATGTCCATGGCCTTCCTCACCTGCTGCCTCATGAAGTGTGTGAAGAAGAGTGAGCAGCAGCGGTCAGACAGGTACAGTGGCCCAGCACTGCCAAGGGGCATCTTCTGTAGGCATCCCAGGCCTCCTGGGCGCATCAGGGAGCAGGGCTGCGGGGAGCTTGCATCTTGCTGTTCACAGAGCAGCAAGGGCATGGAGGACTGTGGCTCATTGGCTTGGTGTTTCACAAGACAGGCGGTGAGTACCTGGGAGATTGTCTTGGTCTGCAGCCTGAGTGTACACAGTGTGTACTCTGCTGTGTGGGGGGCATGCAGGATGGACACACAACCCCGTAACTATGGCCTGCACCTGGGGTCTGGCCTCTACTTTGCTTCACTGAAACTTATCCACCATTTTCATTTTATTTCTTTCTTCTTTTCTTTCTGTTTGTTTGTGCTTTTCAGCAACGCTAGATCCTGAGCCACAGTAGGAATATCCCCCTCCCCTCCACCTTTGTTTAATACACTTTTTTTTCCCTTCTTCTTCTTCTGTTTATTTTTTCGCAGGGGGTTGCGGGGGCGGGGGGCTGCATCGGTGACATATGGAAGTTCCCAGGTCAGGGATCAAACTTGAGCCACAGTAGTGACAACGCTGAATCCCCACCCACTAGGCCACCAGGGAACTCCAACGTATCCTCCTTTTTTGGTATTTTTTAATTGTGGTAAGACACTTACTACATCCAAATTTCCATTTTAACCATCTTTAAGTGCACAATTCAGGGGAATTCGTTACACACACAACATTGTGCTGCCATCAGCTCAATTCATCTCCAGAACTTTCCACCACCTGTCTTTGTAAGTAGAGTTTTCCTGGTATTGATTCATCACCCATGACTGCTTTTTCCCTACAGCAGCAGAGCTGAGTCATTGCGACAGGAGCTGTATGGCCCTAAAATACTCACCACAGAGGCTTGCAGGTGGTGTCCTGGGCACACACATCTGAATGTCCTTCCCCCGTCTCTCTGCAGGGCAGCCCAGCTGTGGCTCCAGTTGAGAGGCGAGGACTTGGAGACAGTACAGGCCCCCTACCTTGGCCTCAAGGGCCTCAACAACAACAACAGCAGCAGCAGTGGGGATCCCAGAGTCCAGCCCATCCATGGGCACGACAACCACAGCTTTACCACGTGAGCATGGGCAGGGCAAGGGGGCGGTGGGACAGTGGCGAGGGCGGGACCTGACTTGGCCAGAGAACCTGGACCCCATGGGCATCCACTGTCCCCACACACTGGGAGCCTAGGCTCACCAGGGCTTCAACCTCCACCCCCAAGGCAAGGGCCAGTGACCTTCCAGCACCTGTGCCCAGAGCTGCCTCCGACCCCATGTCTATCTTGTTCACCCCATGTCCAGAGAAGGAAGCTTCTAGACATGGGTATTTCTCTCTCCAGGACCCAGCAGGGCTCCATGGTGCCCTGACAACCTGCTGGCTCCTCCCATCCCCCTCCCTGCTCCTCAGTTTCTGTCTCTCTTTCAACACATACACACGCCCACACACACTCACACACACTTTTTTTCCTAAACCAATACAAGGACATTTCTTCCATATGTATATATATATTTTTTGTTTGTTTTTGTTTTTTTAGGGCCACACTCACGGCATATAGAGGTTCCCAGGCTAGGGGTCTAATTGGAGCTACAGTTACCGGCCTACTCCGCAGCCACAGCAATGCCGGATCCCAGCCACATCTGCAATCTACACCACAGCTCACAGCAACACCGGATCCTTAACCCACTAAGTGAGGCCAGAGATTGGACCCGAAATCTCATGGTTCCTAGTCAGATTCATGTCTGCTGCACTACAACAGGAACTCCTTTTCCATACATTTTTTTGATGCAAGGAGTCTTCTCTAAGCTGAACAAGGACTGCAGTTAGAACATCTCCTAAGAGTTCCTGTTGTGGCTCAGTGGGTTACAAACCTGACTAGTACCCATGAGGATGCCGGTTTGATCCCTGGCCTCACTCAGGGAGTTGAGGATCTGGCATTGCTGTGAGCAGTGGTGTGGGTCACAGATGCAGCTCGGATCCTGTGTTGCCGTGGCTGTGGGTAGCCATTTTGACCCCTAGCCTGGGAATTTCCATATATGGCCCTAAAAAAAAAAAGCAAAAGAAAAGAACATCTCCCAATGTTGCCAGCTTTGAGTGAGCACCCTCTGGCCTAAGATCACAGGGCTGCCTGGTCTCTGGGCTTCTTAAATGGGACAGGATATTTATCTTCGGTGGTGCTGCTTTTTGTGGGCCCCAGGCTAGTGGTCTTCTACAGACACTATGTTCTGGACTGTCTGGCGGCCCCTTGTGACTGCACTTGGGCAGCATTCCTGGAGCGGGTGCCCCATAGGTGGTGCTGGTACAAATCACAGACATGGGTCAGGCTGTCCCCCTCTGGGCACAAGGACGGCATGTTATTGGCTGAGATGAGTCCATTGTCAGGTAACAAAAAAGTGATTCTGTGGAGTTCCCATTGCGGCACAGTGGAAACGAATCCGACTAGGAACCATGAGGTTGCGGGTTCGATCCCTGGCCTTGCTCAGTGGGTTAAGGATCCAGCGTTGCCATAAGCTATGGTGTAGGCTGGCAGCTACAGCTCCGATTAGACCCCTGGTTTGGGAACCTCCATATGCCCCAAAAAGACAAAAAAACAAAAACAAAAAACAAAGAAGCGACTCTGCTAAGGGTCACTCTGCTGCCCCCATGACCTCTGACCTGTGGCTTTAGTGTCCAGGGATGATCCAGTCAGTCAGTTTTGACCCTGGGAGTTATGGAATAATGATTTTAATTCTATTACCATCCTGTCCTTCCTCCTATGGGGAGTGAAGTTCTGGTTTTTCCTTCAATTTTGTTTTGTGATTGTCTCAGTATCACTCTGAATTCATGGGTATTCTTGCCTAAAACCTTATTATGGGGAAATTTCAGGAATACATAGAAACAGAGAGAATAGTGTAGTAACAGGTCTCCCCATCTGCCATCCTCCGCAGTCGCGTCCTCCCATGTCATCTGGACCCCTGTTTCCCATGAGCTCCTGTCCATCCTTGGTGGGGGCTCTGCTGTGCTGCCTCATGATCTTGCCTTTGTTCTCTGAGGGCCTCCTTCCTCCCACAAAGTGTTCCAGCCCATTTGGAGGTTCCTCTGTCCCCCCAGGGGGCTGAGCAGAGGTGGCCTGCCCATTTCCTCAGCCCGCCCCCCAGGAGCTTCCAGGGAGCCAGGTGCTGCCCCCAGTCTGACGCCGCACTGTGTGCTGACTGTGCCTCAGTGTCCTCCCTTGTGCAGTGAGAACCATGGAGTGCCTGCCACCCAGCCCTGTGGAGTCAGTGATCTGGACCTGGCCCGGGGTACGGGTTCAGTGAGTGCCAGCCATTGTTATCCATTCTCCTCTTGTTCCCGGTGAGCATGGGAGGAAACCGAGGCTCCGGAGATGGCAGGTGTCTGTCTGATCCCATGTCCACACTCAGCATGCTGGGCCTGGCTGACTCTGGGAGCGGCCAGGCCATCAGGAAGGAGCTGACTCCTCCATCCCTCTCTGAGCTGTGCGTGCACCTTAGGCCACGGCAGAAATGCTGCCTCAAGCCCTTTCCACCTAACTTGACTCGTCGTTGTGTTGCCTTGGTTGTCCATTTGCTCCAAATTACTTCAACTGCTGTGCTCAGGTTCATATGTGCCTGTGCTTAGAGCTGGTTTGGGGGCTTTTTTTTCTTTCCAAAGATGACATTTTGGGCCGATCTTAGGAACGAACGGCCTGTTTAGGCCAAATTGTCCATATATATTTAGTACCAAATTTTTTCTCCAGCAATCTGGCACTAGTTAAACCATTTTTACAGCCATGCTACATCAAGTGTTAATGATTTGTTTTCTTTTCCTTTTAGGGCTGCAGGTCCAACATATGGAAGTTCCCAGGATGGGGGTCAAATCAGAGCTGCAACTGCGGCCCACACCACAGCCACAGCAATGCCTGATCCAAGCTGCATCAGCCACATATATGCCACAGCTCACAGCAGTGTGGGATCTTCAACCCACTGGGTAGGGCCAGGGATTGAACTCGAATCTTTATGAACACTAGTCAGGTTTATTTCCACTGAGGCATGACAGGAACTCCAGTGATTTGTTTTCAATAGCTCACTTAGCAGGTATGAGTTACCAAGGTGATTCTCATCAGCATTTCATTGGTCAACATTGAGAAGAAGTGTTTCCTCCATACCTTTGCTTGCCAGTTGCAGTGCTGGTTTTAGTCATTTTCAGTTTGCTCTGCTGAATCACCTGCTGATGCTTCTTCACATCAACACCAGAAGCTCTGTGTACACTGTCGAAGAGATTCTTACCTGTTTATTGGCTGCAAGCACTTTTCTTTTGGCTTCAGTTATGTTGGGGTTGTCTCCTTTTCACAAGTCATGTTTCCCTGGTGGGTTTCAAATCTTCTCCACTGCCCCCTGCCCTGTGGCGGCCCCTCCCCATTAGAGACCTGTGACATATTGTCTTGTGTCTTAGTTGAGAAGAGTCCCAGTGAGTTAGGGAAGGAATTGTGGCCTCTTGGGAGGTGCCATCCTAGGCTAGGTGCAGGTACCCGTTCTTCTACTGCTGGGTGGCAAAATCTGCAATAGGGCAAGTTTTGCCCCCTTGGCCTCATTTTTATTTCATATATGCTTCCCAGGACTCACTTTGTATGGAGGTGTGTTGTAAGCTCTTCCAAATATTACCTGTTCTAACCTTAGGAGTGGGCACTATTTTTATCCCATTTTAAGAAAACTGTCCAGGACTTCCTATTGTGGCTCAGCAGGTTAAGGATCAAACTAGTATCCACGAGTATGCAGGTTTGATCCCTGGTCTTGCTCAGTGGGCTAAGGATTGATTAATAATTAATTGGTTCATTCACTTATTCATTGAAGCAGCAGATAACTTCTTAATTTCTACTGCTCCCTAGAGCTTTTCTGAGCATTAGGTGTGGGTGGGAACAGAGATCTGGGAAAGCTTCCTGGAAGAGGTGATGCCTGCAGTGAGCAGACTGGGGGAACCTGCATTGGAGGGGAAGGAGAGAGACAGTGTCTTAAGGGGAGGGAGCAGCCGGGCAGCCTCAGGAAGCAGAGGCCAGTGTAAGTGGGAGATAGGAGCAGGGCCAGGTGGGGCCAGGGTCTGCTCAGCCTGGAGAATGAGTTAGTTTGTGGCTCAAGTGCTAAGGGAGGCCACAAAGGAACTGAAGATATAGAAGGTGGGATATCGAGAGTTCCCATTGTGACTCAGTGGGTTAAGAATCTGACTAGTATCTATGAGAATTCAGGTAATTGATCCCTGGCCTTGCTCAGTGGGTTAAGGATCCAGCATTGCTGCAGGCTATTGTGTAGCGGCTGATGTGACTTGGATCTGGCGTTGCTGTGGCTATGGTGTAGGCCAGCAACTGCAGCTCCAGCTCCAGCTCCAATTTGACCCCTGGCCTGGGAACTTCCATTTGTGGCAGATACGGCCCTAACAAGGAAAAATAAAAAAAGAAGGTGGGAGACCTGGTCCCAGGCTGCCAGGGGAGAGCCAGACAAGAGTGAGAGTGTCCTCCAGAATTTCATGGGGTCTCAGTGTCCCTTCTCTGCCTGGGCATCCTGGGCTGCATCGTTTATGCTCATCCTGAACAAGCCCCTTCCTCTCCAAAGCCCCAGGAAGCCCCATCCAACCCTTGCAGGTGGGTGTGCTACTCCTTGGGTCTCCCTCCAACAAGTAAGGGGCCTGAAGCCCAAGGAGAGGCACCAATGGAGGGGCCTCCTGGGTGCAAGGCAGCTCTGGCCAGAGGAAATGGGGCTCCTCACCTCAGGGCACAGTCTATCCCAGGCCCACTGAAGCCAGGGCCCAGGCACCCAGCTTAGGGGCAGAATAGGGATTCAGTGGGGTCTCCACTCTTCCCCCAAGCTCACACCTCCTCTCCCTGCAGAGACCTCGGCGAGGGCACCAGAGGTCTGGCCAACATGGCCCGAGGCATGGACAAGGACCCCTGGACCCTCAGTGGCCCCACCAGCTCACCCCATGCCCAGGTGATGGTGCACACAGCAACCGCAGGGCAGACCCCGCCTGCCCCCACCATGGGAGTGCTTAGATAGCCTGCAGCCTATGTCCTGGGGTGACAAAGGCAGAGGCCAGAACCTGCCCTCCACACCAAGAGGGCCAGCGGACCCCACCAGCCGGCGACTTGCATCTCAACATGTGTCCAGTTCAAGATTGGTCAGTGAAATCAGCTTCCTAGTTTAGGGATCTCTCAGGGCATTAAGCTGGGGACCCTAACAGGGGGTGTCCTGTCCTAGGGGATCCCAGCTGTGGCAGTTTTTATAGATAGGCTTCCTTGAAACCACTACTGAGTTCCCAGAACCAGCTGCGGGCTCCCTCTAGCCAGGCTCCTTTGAAGAGACTGGGGGACACTTTAAGCACACGTAGTTTTGCATAGCAGAGTGGGGATGTGGCAGCAGGTGACAGTGGCAGCAGGTGACAGTCACAGCTGGCCGCCTTGTGTGTTCCCTCATAGGGCGTGCTGCCTATAAGCAGGGACCCAGATGAGGCCCTGCATCCATTATCTGTAAAGTTGTGGGAAGGGGTATGAAATAAACAATTCTGTGAAAAAGTAAAAATCACTGTCTTTGAATTTCAATCCCTGCATAACAAAACCTCAAATGAAGTGGCACAAAACCTTGTTACAGCTCGGGGTTCCAGGTTTGCTGGGGAGTCCCTCCCATGTGGTTGAGGTCACCTGGTAGCACGCACTGGCTCATGTCGAAGGCTGGCTGGGTTGCTGCCAGGTGTCAGGAGAGACCTCGTGGGGTGGTGGCCACCTCAGGTGGCCTGGGCTACCTCACATCCAGGCAACTGGTTTCCACAGTGAGAATCCCCAGTACAAATCTTACCTTTCTGGGCCTTAGAAGTCACCCTGGGTCACTGCTGCTGTATCCCAGGGTTAGCAGTTGGATGACACTTCCCTCCTGGGCCAGTTGAGAGAGATTTGCTGTGTGAACTGTCTGACCATTGAGGACCCTCAGTGAGGTTTGCCCTCTGACCTTTCCTGCTTCCTGGAGGCCTTGCAGCCACATTGGGGCCATGAGGAAGAGAGCCTGACAGAGAAGAGCAGGTGTTCTTGAAGGAGGTTGTGCTACCCCCTGAACCCCCTGACCTTAGGCCACATGGCTCACTCCCACACCTGCCTTCTTAGCTCAAGAAATAGTAACCACTGTGGTTACATCATGCGGGATGGGTGAGATTGTGCTGCTGAAACAAACAACCCCTATCTGAGTCAGCTCACGCTTCCATAGCAAATACCACAGGCTGGGTGGCTTAAAATACAGAGATTCATGTCAGTTCTAGAGGCTGGAAGTCCTAGATCAAAGTGATGGCTGCCGTGTTTTCTGGGAAGCACTCTGACTGACTGGCTTGCAGGTGGCCACCTTCTCACTGTGTCCTCACTGGGCTTTTTTTTTTTTTTTTGTCTTTTTGCCATTTCTTAAGCTGCTCCTGCAGCATATGGAGGTTCCCAGTTTAGGGGTCGAATCGGAGCTGTAGCTGCCAGCCTATGCCAGAGCCACAGCACCGCAAGATCTGAGCCACGTCTGCGACCTACACCACAGCTCACGGCAATGCCGGATCCTTAACCCACTGAGCAAGGCCAGGGATCAAACCCGAAACCTCATGGTTCCTAGTCAGATTCACTAACCACAGAGCCATGACGGGAACTCCACGCAATGGGCTTTTCTGGGAGCACGTACAGAGTGCTCTCTGGTGTCTCTTAGGGGGATGCAAATCCCATGGGATCAGAACCCCACCATTAGGACCTCATTTTACCCTAATTACCTCCTGAAGACTCACCTGCGGGGACAAGCCACACTGGGAGTTAAGGCTTCAAGATGTGGATTGAGGGAGGGGAATAAACATTGAGTCCACGACAACCCCCTAAGGCTCGGGGCTCAAGCAACCTCGTGTATTTCTTGCTCACGCTGTGTGTCCAGTGCAATCAGCAGGGGCTCTGCTCAGTGGGGCAGTAGGGCCTTGGCCTGGTGGAGAAGCCCCTTTCCAACTCTCACCTCCACGGTCTCCAGGGATGCTGGAATCTCCTCCACCAGCAATGCAATGCTCCGGCCTGAAAGAGACACCCCTCGCTTCTATGCACGACACATCCACCACACTGACCTCAGAGGCCAGGAGGGGGGCTCTCCTGGGTGTGCAGAAGAAGAGGGAGCAGCCAGGCATGAGCAACACCAGGACCACCATGTCATCCTGCATCCACTCTTTCACATACAGTGCTGGTGAGACCCATGGTTTTCAGTTGCTGTAGAGCTGAGTTATCAGAGAAACACCAGTCAGCCATAAGTACGGGAGTAGCGCCATTCTTGTCCCTAGAAGTGGCTGTGCAAGATCAGGCTAGGATGTCACAAAGAAGACTTCCTCACCCAGCAGATGGGAAAAAAAGTGTGTCTCATGTGTTGATTCCTCAACAATTTGGTTATCTCTGTGCTCCATTTATCATAGCAGGATAGTGACTCATCCTGAAACTCGGTGGCTTTACACTGCAGCTGCCAGGTTGTCATCTCTTCTGGTTCTGTGGGTTCTTGCCTCCCCTGTGGCTATGGTTAGCGAGTGTCAGCAAGCGTCTAGGGCTGGAATCTTCCAGACGTGTCCACCCACACAGGTAGCAGTTGACACTAGTTGTCTGGGACCTCAGCTGGGGCTCTAGGTAGAAACGCCACACGTGGCATCCTTCGGCATGGTGACTGGGCTTCAAGGGTGGGGTGTCCCAGAAACCTGAACTGGGGTTTTTGTTCCCTAAGGCCTGGTCCCAGACGATTGACCAGGCAGATTTAGATGTGCTCATGCCTGATGAACTCAGTGGTCCAGAGAAAAACTCTTCATTCTACCTCCCTCCCTCCCCGCTCCCCAGGCCAAAAACTCAAAGGCTACTTTCTCTCAGACCCCATATCCAATCCTGCAGCCATCCTTTTGGTTCAACCTAAAAATTCAACTGGAAAACACCCTATCTCTTTACTCCACAAGCCCTGCTCTGCTTCCATCTCGCCTGGACTATTCCAGTAAACTCCTGGCCTCCCCTGCCCTGCCTTGGGTCCCCCTGCCTCCATTCAAACCCCTACCCATCCTGCCTAGGGTCAACAGCTACCAGAGAATTACTTTTCTAAGTTTTTGTTTGTTTGTTTGTTGCCTTTTAAGGCTACACTTACCACATATGGAGTTTCAACCCCCAGGCTAGGGGTCGAATTGGAGCTGCAGAGGCCGGCCTACACCACAGCCACAGCAACACAGGAATCTGAACCACATCTGCAACCTACACCAGAGCTTGTGACAATGCTGGATTCTTCACCCACCGAGCGAGGCCAGGGATCAAAGCCACATCTTCATGGATCCTTGTTGGTTTCTTAACCCACTGAGCCAGAACGGGAACCCCTTTTTAAGTTTTAATTGTGGTGAAATATACATAACCTAAAGCTTACTATCTGAACCATGTTTATTAAGTGTGAATTTCAGTGGCATTAAGAAACACATTCACACTGTTGTGCTACTGTCACCACCATCCATACTCAGAAAATTTTCATCTTCCCAAACAGAAAATCTGTCCCCTTTAAACACTATCTTCTCCTTGCTCTCCCGCAGCCCTGGCACCCATCATTCCTCTCTGTCTCTATAAATTTGAACACTCTAGGGACCACATATAAGTGGGAATCACACATATTTGTCCTTTTGTAGCTAGCTTACTTCACTCAGTCTTTTGTGTTCTGAGCACCTGATGTAGGGAGTTCCCCACACATCCAACAAGCAATTCTCCAGACACCAGCTGGGTAGTCTGCAAGTCAACTCAATCCTGACATCATCTACCCAGAGGCAGCATCATATTTCACAGATTAAGGGCTCAGTCCTACAAGACTGTTCCCCTCTTTTTGTTGTTGTTGTTGTTGTTGTTGCCTTTTCTAAGGCTGCTCCTGAGGGATATGGAGGTTCCCGGGCTAGGGGTCTAATCAGAGCTGTAGCCGCCAGCCTACACCAGAGCCAGAGCAATGTGGGATCCGAGCCGCGTCTTCAACCTACACCACAGCTCACGGCAATGCTGGATCCTTAACCCACTGAGCAAGGCCAGGGATCGAACCTGCAACCTCATGGTTCCTAGTCAGATTCGTTGACTACTGAGCCACGACGGGAACTCCCTGTTCCCCTCTTAAGGTGCCAATCACTGAGTTTCTGTTGTGGCTCAGCAGGTTAAGAATCCACTTAGTATTCATGAGGATGCAGGTTCAATCCCTGGCCTCCATCAGTGGGTTAAGGATCCAGTGTTGCCTCAAGCTGTGTTGTAGGTCGCAAACACGGCTTGGATCCTATGTCACTGTGGCTGTGGTGTAGGCTGGCAGTTATAGCTCTGATTTGATGCCTAGCCTGGGAACATCCATTTGCCACAAGTGTGGCCCTAAAAAAAAGAAAGAAAAAAAAGGGGGAAAAAAAATGCCAATCACAAGTCTAGGCTGTCACCTGTGCTTCTGACCATCTGGTCACAGTTCAGAGTTTCCAAAGACCACCCCCTCCTTGGGTTAAATTAATTTGCTAGAGGAGCTCATAGAACCCAGATAAACATTTTACTTAGTAGTTTACTGATTTATTAGAAAAGGATAGGAGTTCCCGTTGTGGCTCAGTGGTTAACAAATCCGACTAAGAACCATGAGGTTGTGGGTTCGATCCCTGGCCTGCTCAGTGGGTTAAGGATCTGGCATTGCCATGAGCTGTGGTGTAGGTCACAGACGCGGCTCGGATCCCGAGTTGCTGTGGCTGTGGTGTAGGCCGGTGGCTACAGCTTCAATTAGACCCCTAGCCTGGGAACCTCCATATGCCACGGGAGTGGCCCTAGAAAAGGCAAAAAAGACAAAAAAAGAAAAGAAAAGAAAGAAAAGGATATAATTCAGGAACAACCAGATGGAAGCGAGGCAAAGGGCAAGACGTAGGGGAGATGAAGAGCTTTAGTCCCTCTCCCCACTCCTCTATGCATTTACCAACCTGGAAGGTTTCTGAACTCTTGTCATTTTTAGGTTTTTATGAGGCTTCATTACACAGGCAAGATTGATTAAATCATCGGCCATTGGTGATTGATTCTACCACAGCCTCTCTGCCAGCACAAGTAAGAGGGTGGGACTGATTATTCCAACCGTATAATCAGAGAGTTGGTAGCTGTAGCTCCAATTCAACCCCTAACCCGGGAACTTCCATATGCTGCACCTGAGGCCCTAAAAAAAAAAAAAAAAAAAAAAAGGGATCAGATCTCCAGGCCCTCCCCTCAGCTCATAACTCTCATATTGTCAGCTTCCAGCTACCTGGACCCAGTGTAACCTGCCTGTCACTGCCTGACCACACCCTTCTGTTGGAAACAATCATTTATTATCTCTCACAGTTTCAGGTGAGGCTTGGCAGGGTGGCTCTGGCCCTGGGTCTCTCTTGAGGCTGCAGTCAGATATCAGCCAGGGCTTCACCTGAAGACATGACTAGAGCCAGGGATCCACTTCCAAGTGACTCACTCCCTCATGACAATCTTCCTTGAAGCCCAGCTCCTCTCCACACTCCTCAGCACTGCTTGGGCATCCTCACGACATTGCAGCTGGCTCCCCAAGAGAGTGACCCAGGAGAGAAAGGCAGAAGCCACAGAAGTCACACACCATCACCTCTGCCGCATTGCACCAGTCAGAAGACTAGCCTGACTTGCCGTGGAGAAGACTGAAGAGAGGTGTGACCCAGGATGCTCTAAGGAGCTTTTTTTTTTTTTTTTTTTTGTCTTTTGTTTTTTTAGGGCCACACCTGCAGCATATGGAAGTTCCCAGGCTAGGGGTTGAATCAGAGCTGCAGCTGCTGGCCTACGCCACAGCCACAGCAACACAGGATCTGAGCTGCGACAGAGACCTACATCAGAGCTCACAGCAATGCCAGATCTACGTGAGGCCAGGGATCACATCCTAATCCTCATGGATACTAATTGGTTTCTTAACTGCTGAACCACAACGGGAACTTCTGTAAGCAGCTCTTTTACCCCTTTCCTATTTGTTCATCCCTGTTTTCCTCAGACCCTAAACATAAAGATGAGATCACTAGACAACATTTAACCTGGCTCCTGATTTTTGCTTTACTGAATATATGCAGTGCCTTGCCAGACCTATTGATGACTTTTCTCAGATTAAAAGGAGTAAGAACGAAGAACTAAGTAGTTAAAGAATGGCTGACTCCTTTCTATCCCAGCTTCCCCTTAGTAAATTTTCAGGTGGATCCCACAGGTACAGGCAGATCACTCAGGCAAGAGAGCATCCCACTGTGAAAACACCTCTGACTCAAACCCAACCTAAACCCAGACTGGAACTTGAAGCCATGCTTTTTAATTTGAATCACTCACCTGGTGTCTGGACTAACTGAGGCTTAAGTCCTTTGAGTCTTAACACAGAAGGAATTTAGTGAGAGACAAAGTGATAGACAAGAAGTAGATTTTTTTAAATAGGACAATTGTGAGAGATACAAGCAGGCAGGCAAGGAGGCTCTGCCCTGAGGATTAGGTGGGCTGCATTTTTATAATCCAAGGAAAGTGGGGAGGAGAAAAGACCGCCTTCTTCCTTGGGTTTGCATCACTACCTCCTCCTTCATATTGGGTAGGAGAGTATTTGACCCTATGAGGTCAAACTAAGACTGTCAAGCTGTTTATGCAAATCAACAGAAGGGGGGTAAAATATGCTAAAATATGTTGAATCACCTCAGGTTTCCAAATAATGAGGGTCTTTGGAATGTCATCTTTCCCTTAAATTCCTGTCCTTGGTTTTAAGGATCATTGTCTTGCTGACCTTGAACGCAGACCTCATTTTATCTTTCACTTAAGGACCTGCAGCATACCTCATGCTTTTATTTATGGTTTTACAGTTAAGCAAGCCAGCTTCATTCCAAGATGTTCTTCCAAAATTTCCTAGGTTTCCCTCTTTATCTAAGGTCCCCTACTGGGACTTCTACAGCTACCTGTGTAACAATCCTACTCTCTCTCTATCAATTGCAGGCAGACCATACAAGCCAAAGAGAGTCCAAACGAAGATCAGAAGTCAGCACACAATGGAAAAATCTGACCTCCTACCTTAATGATTAACTGCAATTTTTTCTGCCTATTTCACTTTAAAAATTGTCATGGCTGAGCAGAATCTTCTCCAGACAAGAGTCTTCCTTCTCTCCAGATTGCTGGCTTTTTTGAGTAAAGCACCTTTCCTTTGAGAAATAAAATATTTCTGCCAACCAAAAATGTCACAGTCACCAGCCATTACAGTGCTGACTAAAAAAAAAAAAAAAAATCTGAAAGTTGAGAGTTAAGCTTTATTTGGAGTGAAATTAGGACATAAACCCAGGAGACAGCATCTCAGGTAGCCCTGTGAAACCAGAGGAGGCAAGCTACATATATGAGTTTTTCCAACAAAGGGGAGGTAGTGGGAACAAAGATTTGCAGATAACCAGATTTACAGAAGATTTACAGAAAACCCATTTCTTTTTACCCTTTTTTTTTCTTTTCAGGGCCACACCCAAGGCTTATGGAGGTTCCCAGGCTAGGGGTCCAATTGGAGCTACAGCTGCCAGCTACACCACAGCCACAGCAACGCCAGATCCGAGCTGCATCTGCAAACTACACCGCAGCTCAAGGCAACACTGGCTCCTTAACCCACTGAGTGAGGTTGGGGATTGAACCTGCAACCTCATGGTTCCTAGTCAGGTTTGTTAACCACTGAGCCACGATGGGAACTCCAGTCTCTAACTGCTTTTACAGAGCGCCTTCTTTGAGACTAAATCAGACATAGCACATGATAGGTTCCCAGGAGGACGCAGACAGACCCCCTGCCACCACCACCCCCTGAATGTGGCTGTTCACCTTGGAGATCTGCTTTGGACACCCTTTCCTGGAATGTGGATGATTAAGTTGGGCAGCAAGAAACAATGGCCTGCAGATAACAACTGCATACATAGATTAATCACCTACAAGGATTAACTGCCCTCTGCCTTGGCACTCGACCCCCTAACCCTCCCTTGATCTTCCTCTCCTCCTTCTTTGTCATTCCTGCCACAAGTTCCCACCATGAACTCCAGCCACAGATTCCTGCCACAGAGCCTTTATAAGCCTAGCACTTTCTCAGTCAAGGCTGGTGCCATCTTGAGCTCAGCCCGTCCTCCTCTGATGCCTTAACAAATCTCTCTGGCTTTACCAGTTTGGCCTTGTTCCTCTCTCTGCAAACCTAACCACACAGTCCTTGGTAACTGACATTCTCATAGGAAGTGCCTGGGGTGGGGGGGCAGGATTGGGAGCCTGTGATTGTGCCCTCTGGTGTTCCCATGGCCACGCTCACAGAAGTTCTGATCAGGAGCTGGGATTTGTGCCAGTTGGACCGAGGAAAGATCACATTCTTATTATGAATGAAACTGAGCAGCTCCTTAGGTGTCTTTACTCTTCCTCTGAATATAGGAGAGTTGACCACTTTTTTCTTTTCTTTCCTTTCCTTCTTTCTTTCTTTTTTTTTTTTTTGCTTTCTTTCTTTCTTTTTATTTTTTATTTTTTTGCTTTTTAGGGCCACACCTGTGGCATACGGAAGTTCCCAGGCTAGGGGTCCAATCAGAGCAGTAGCCATCGGACTATACCACAGTCACAGAGGCACCAGATCTGAGCTGCATCTGCAATCTATACCTCAGCTCACGGCAACGCCGGATCTTTAACCCACTGAGCAAGGCCAGGGATTGAACCTGCAACCTCATGTTTACTATTCAGATTTGTTTTCGCTGAGCCACTATGGGAATTCCTCTATGTAATTTCTCAGAGGAGTTCTTGACGTGGCTCAGCGGAAACGAATCTGACTAGTATCCATGAGGTTGCAGGTTCAATCCCTGGCCTTGCTCAGTGGTGTTGCCTGAGCTGTGGTGTAGATCACAGACATGGCTCGGATCCTGAGTTGCTGTGGCTGAGGCCAGGGCAGCGGCTGCAGCTCCGATTCAACCCTTAGCCTGGGAACCTCCATATGCTGAGAGTGTGGCCCTAAGACAAAACATTTCTACGTACTTTCTGATCATGCCAGAATTATAAAATTCTAAGGAAGCAGAAGTCAGAAGTGAAAGTGGCAGGGTGGGGTGCAGGTCAGGGCCAGTGCATACCAGACAGGTTGGGAGCATCGTCAGTTTGCACCATGTCCGCACAGGGCCAACCACTGCCACCGCCCCCTATGGTGAGCCCTAAGGGAATGGAGGATGCAGACTCACAGGCTATTCCCCCCTGCAATCATAGCAAGTCCTCAGCCACTGCAGCTACTCCCAACAGTGCACCCTGAGGGGACTCGGGAGAGAAGGACAAGGATACAGGACCTAGACAGCTAAAGTGCTTATCAAAGGAACAGTTTCAATGAGCCCAGACTTCTGCAATTTCCAATACCAAGAAAAGTGCTAAATTAATTTACTAACTTGAGATATCTGAGGGAGTTCCCATTGTGGCTCAGCAGGTTACGAACCTGACTAGTATCCATGAGGATGCGGGTTCGATCCCTGGCCTCACTCAGTGGGTTAAGGATTTGGAGTTGCCCTGAACTGTGGTGTATGTCACAGACACAGCTCTGATCTGGCATTGCTGTGGCTGTGGCGTAGGCCAGCAGCTGCTGCTCCAATTCAACCCCTAGCCTGGGAACTTCTATATGCTTCAGGTGCAGCCATAAAAAGCAAAAAAAAAAAAAAAAAAAACCCAAAAAAAAACCTTGAGATATCTGATTTTCTTTAATTACCTGTAATCTTTTGATGTTCCAACTACCTGGTCTTTTTTTCGAAACTCCCATATACCTTGGCTCCTCCCCTACCTCTTCAGAGCAATCTCTCAGAGCTGAGAGGCTCCCTCCAGGCCTTGAAATCCTCAGAAAGTCCATTGAATAAAACATAATTCTCAACTTTTAGGTTGTGCATTTTTTCAGTTGACGGTTTCAAAGAGGTGAAGGGGGAGCCAGGAAATACAAAAGCTTTTGCTGAAAAAAGAAAAAAACGAAACACCCAAAGTAGTTGAACATCAAAAGATTACACCTCAAGTTAATGTGCTTTTCTACATTTGCGAAGATGCTAGAATCTCCCTCAATAAAAGTATTCCTTAGATATGCATCTTAATGATCCAGGGCCGGTAACTTGTTTTTCCTCTATCTTAAATTCCCCTCGGGTGGTGGTGGTGGCAGCGTAGTGGCTAACGGCTTGACGGCGGGTAACATTCATTATTTACTAGGATGATAGGTAACATTTTTTGTCCGCAAAGCCATGATCCAGGATGAAAGATGCAAAATAATGGAGGTGGGGGTCAGGCCATTCCCCCAGTGGACAACAGGCCCCGTCCGGGAGGCCCCTAAGTGGCCTGTGCGCGGCTTGCAGAGGAAGGGCCTGGGGACCTAGAGCAGACCTGGACTTGCACTAACGCACTGCCAAGTCAGGCTACCCGGACCTCCTACCCCGTTGTCTCAAGGTCTGAGGTAGCCTGGGGTAGAACGGGGCTGGGCTCTCGGTTAAGCCAGGCAAGGTTCACTCCCAGCGTTTGAGGAAGGGACGGTTCCCGTGTGGTGACCTCCTACGACTCGGCCCAAGAATTTTGGGGTTTCCAGCCGACAAATGCACCCATTCTCCAGTTTCCTCATTCCAGGAGTGGCGGCAATGGCATGGCAGACCGTGTCCAGAAACGCTTAGCGGGGTCCGGAGCTTGGTTACCCCCACCCCGCCCTAGACCAAGACAGGGTGGAACAAGAGCGGGTCCAAGGTGGGGGGTCGGGGAGGAGCGAGGAGGAGACCCGCGAGGTTGCCCCAGAAGTGGGGCCGAGGGGCCGGGGCTCAGGATGCAGCGGCAAAGGACCTGCGCCGAAAGGGGCGGGGCTAGACTGGGGGAGGGACCACGTGGGAAAAGGCGGGGTGCGGGAGGAACTCTGTGAGGGGCGGAGCTGAGGGCATCTCTTCCCGGCAAGAATGAGGCCCAAGGCTTCCTGGGCTCAGAGAGGGGCGGGATTCAGGACTGTGGCAGAGGCGTAGTGGCGCCAGCGGGGGTGGGCTCAGTGTGGGTGGTGTTTAGAGCGCCAGCGGTGACAGAGCCAAGTCAGGGGCGCCCGGAAGGGCCGGCTCGGTGAGGGGCGGGGCCGAGGGCTCCTAGCGGCGTCCATTACCACGCGTTAGGAAGCGGGGCTGCGGGGGAAGTACGGAGTTTAGAGCCCTTGAGGCGACGCCACCGACGCCGTGGGCGGGGCCTAGTGGGAGGGGCGGGCTCAGTGCGGGGCGGGGCTAAGGGCTCCTAGCGGCGTCCGTGCCCACGCGCTAGGAAACCAGGATGGAGGGAGATGCGGCGTTTAGAGCCCTGGAGGCGACGGCGCCGACGCCGTGGGCGGGGCCTAACGGGAGGGGGCGGGCTAAGTGAGGGGCAGGGTTAGGACTTAGTCGCGATGATGCTGGGGGCGGGGCCCGCCGGGAAAGAGCGGGCCAGGGCGGGCGGCGGTCACCGGGGCTGACGGGCAGCGGACCGGACAACCAGACAGACAGACGGCGGCAGGGGCACGGGCCGGCTGGGTACACGCTGTGCCGCCGCCATGACAGGTGAGAGCTGTCCGGGG
Organism: Phacochoerus africanus; assembly: GCF_016906955.1. Taxonomy (NCBI): domain Eukaryota; kingdom Metazoa; phylum Chordata; class Mammalia; order Artiodactyla; family Suidae; genus Phacochoerus; species Phacochoerus africanus. Next base: position 773,440 of record NC_062548.1, read on the forward strand.
TCGTGCCTTACAGGGACAGGCGCGCGGCCACGGTGGCCCATAGGGTCCGGTGTCCCGATACCACCCCAGGGGAGGCCCCTCGCTGCGACGGGAGTGACCTTGCCCGTGATGGCGGGACCGCGGCAAAGCGGCGTGCAGCCCGGGGCCAGTTTCTTGGGGTACGAGGCCAGGCCAGGCTCTGGAGGGTTCTGGGCGACAGAGGCTGGGCCTGGGATGGTTCTGAGGGGTGAGGCCAGGGCATGCCGTGGAAGGTTCTAGTGAGTGGGGGCCAGGTCTTGGGTGGTGTCGGGAAGGCAGGGATCAGTGCATGTCTGTGGGTCAGGAGATTCTGGGCTGGGGATGTGGCCTGACAGTGGGAGGTTAAAGTCAAAGGTGTGCGAGGAATACTCTTAGGTTCTGGGTTCTACTATGTGCTCCTATCAGGAGGTAATAGACTGAGAATGCCGTCAGGTGGTTCATTCCTGGGCAGTGGTTGGTAGTCAGGGGAGTCTCTGGTACCTCCCTTTCTGCACCCCTTGCCCAGTGGGGACAGGCCCAGGAGAATTGTGCACACGCTTTGCGCCCCATACTGGATTGTTTAAGGCCCTCCAGCATCTTTTTCCAGGACAGGGTCTCCAGCCCAGCAACCTACACCCCCCACCCCTACCCTCCATCCACCTTACCCCACCCAGGACCTCTCTGGACCTGCCCACTGCCTTCCTGACCCTAACTGAACAGGGTGGCCCTTTTCTGTAGAACTTCTCCTGTAGGAGAAGCTCCATGAAAATGACAGGCTGGTGACAGAGCCCATGACAGTGTGGTCAGGGAATGTGGTGGCTCCCAGAAGCGATACTTCATTTCAAGGGCCCCACTCTTCTGCTTCATGAGGCAGAAGTCACCTAGGGGTAGCCCAGGGGGTCAGGGAGTTCCCAGAAGTCCCTGATCTCTCCCCAACACTCACTGGAGACCCAGCCCGAGTCCTGCACACAAATAGGATTTCTTGGGCAGGAACCTGGTGATTTCCAGGACATCAGTGTCCCAGCCAAAGCCAGAAGGGACCCTAGCTGTTATGCACTCCGTTCTCATCTCCCTGAACCCTTTTTATCTGTGGCTGCTGTTTCTAAGTACAGTTGACCCTTGAACAACTGGAATTTCAACTGTGAGGATCCATTTGTATGTGGACTTTTTTTTTTTTTTGATAAATATGTTATACTACTACGTGATATGAGGTTAGTTGAATCCAAGGATATAGAATCTTGGATCCACAGGGCTGACTGTAAAGTTATGTATGGATATTCCGTGCTCAGGGGTCTATGCCCCCACCTTCACCTTGTTCAGGGGTCTGTTGTACCTCCTGTGCACCTGGGCCTTTCTGTTCAGAACTGCTATATGGGGTAATGTGGAATAGCATCTCTGTTGTGTGGCTGAGGAAACCAAGGCTCAGACGGGGCAGGTGCCAAGCCCCAGGATCACTGGGGCAGTCAGTGGCAGAGCCGGACCCACCAGTTCCACTTCTCCCTGCCATCTCTGTGTCCTGGCCCTCTAGAGACCCCTCCCCATAGAGCCATTTATTTTCAGGATGGGGAGCTGGGACCAGAGAGGGTTAAATGGGCAGGTCTTCAAGGCTGCAGGCCCCAAGTTCTTGGTTCACTGCCTCCATGCACCGACAGGGGCCTGCCCCAAGTTTGTTCTGGGGCCTCAGTGATGGGTTGCAGAGTGAGTTTGTGGGACCAGCACTGGCCAAGTGTCACTGCAGCAATTGCTGTTGCTGCAGAAGCAGCCACTGACTTGTGGTATGCTGGGGAGTGAGCCATCTCAACTCCTTGCTTGTGGCCAGTTTGGGCATGGGGACCGGAGGGGATTCTGGGATATTCAATTCAGGAAAGGAGGCTGAGGCCCCCAAATCTGGACTTTGGTGGGGCAGAGGCCAGGGGAACTCAGGAAGGCCTCTCAGGAGTAGGACAGTGAGCATGAATTAGCCAGGTGGGAATCACAGGGACAGGTAGTCTTCTCTCAAAGACGAGATCCTGAACAGTATGGTGAGGTTGGGGGCTGCTGTGCAGGGGATGGCTCAGGGGCCTGGGAGGCACAGTGAGGGCTAGTGGACCCAGCTCCCACAGCACAGGGCCCCGGGTGCCAGCCAGAGTTAACAGGTTGGGGGTCCACGGTTGTGGTGCCAGCTGGGCAGGAAGATGGGAGAGGTAGGGCTTAGCAAAGGTTGCTGCTGAAGGTCTGGAGAGTTTTGTGCCAGAGCATTCCTCTTCCTTTGTCCTGTAAAAACAGTCTGGGACCAAAGGGGTTTTCTTTCCTGTGCTTTCTCATGGCTCTGAGTGGCTGCCTGGGTGTGGTTTGTGTGCACAGCTCACAACCACCACAGGAAGCACAGGGCACGGCAGAGCCTGGAGCTTTGGCCCCCAGGCTATACCATTGTACCAAATGACTCACAGCTCGAGGCAATGGAGGTTCCACCTGGCTAGCAGTCTGCATGATGGGAGGAATCACTGCAAGGTGCTGGCTGCCAGCCACTGCCAGGCCTTGCCCTTGAACCTTAAGAATCCATTCATTCCAAAACTCTTTAGTGAGTGCTTACTATGGGCTGGCCCTGTGCACAGGTGCACACACTGGCAGTGATGGGCAAGACAGCCTTATACCTTGCCTGGGATGCCATGATGCAGCTAATTGTGTAGGTTGATTAGAGAGGCAGAAAATCTGGATGTTAGGAGTTGGCCCGGATTGTGCCTGTGTCCTGGCTTTGATCATCACTTCTTAGCTTGAGATCTCAGACAGGAACCTTACCCACCCCCGGGCCTTGGTTTCCCCTTTGGCAAAGGGGGGTGGAAATCATGCTTATGTTGCAGAGCTGATGGAAGAATGATGATTATCTGTATGTACAGAGCCCATGGGATGCTCAAGCATGGGGCACACTCCATGAGCTGTGGCCAATATTCTTAACCTTTTATTATTATTTTTTTCATTTTTAAAAATTCTTTTAGGGCCACAGCTGCAGCCTGTGGAAGTTCCCAGCTTACTTACATCACAGCCACAGCCACAGCAATGCCCCATGTGTGACCTACACCACAGCTTGCAGCAATACTGGATCCTTAACCCACTGAGAGAGGCCAGGGATTGAACCCACATCCTCATGGATCCTAGTCAGGTTCTTAACCTGCTGAGCCACATTGGGAACTCTTCTTCTTAACCTTTTAATCAGAGATGCTGCAGGTGCTGAAGCCGGATGGCCAGGAGAGTCCTGCTGTCTGGTGGTAGCAGGTCTTTCCACATTCCTGTCCCTGGCTTCCTCGCCATGTTGGGGCTGCTGACAAATCCATCTTCAAGGTATACTTTCAGAGACTGGGAGAATTAGACGTTCATATTCTTGGGGGGAAAGACCATGCACTAGGCGGTGGCATCAGGAGAGAGAGAGATGAGGAAGACAAGTGGTCTCTTGAGTTGGGCCTTTGGAAGAAATTAGGGAGGAGGCCCCACTTGTTTCAACTCAGACCCTATTTTTGTTGTTGTTTTTGTTTTTTTAGGGCCACACCCGTGGCATGTGGAAGTTCACAGGCTAGGGGTCAAATCAGAGCTGCAGCTGAGGGCTTACAGCACAGCCACAGCAATACCAAATCTGAGCTGCATCTGTGACCTACACCACAGTTTGTGGCAATGCAGATCCTTAACCCACTGAGTGAGGCCAGGAGTTGAACCCACATCCTCATGGATACTAGTTTGGTTCTTTACCACTGAGCCACAACAGGAACTCCCTCAATGACCTTATTTTGAAAAACTCAGCTTTATTGAGGTATTATTTACTTATAAATACATTCATTTTTAGTGAATAATTGTGTAAATTTTGACAAATGTATGCACCCCTGGAACAACCAGCCCAGACCTAAACAAGACAGGACATTTCTGTCATTCCAGAAAGTTCCTTCATGCTCCTTCCCAGGGAACCCCACCCAACCCAAGAATTCATCTGCTTTGTGTGACTCCCATTTTTTTTCTTTAAAATACAACAGTGGGGGAGTTCCTGTTGTGGCTCAGTGGGTTAAGGATCCAGTGTTGCCACAAGCTGCAGTGTAGGTCGAAGATGTGGCTTGAATCTGGTGTGGCTGTGGCTGGCTGCTGCAGCTCTGATTCGACCGCTAGCCTGGGCACCTCCATGTGCTGCAGGTGCGGTCTTAAAAAGCAAAAAAGAAAGGAAGGAAGGAAGAAAAGAAAGAATTGATAAACAGTGAAATTTCCAAATAGAATTTCTTTATAGGTAATAGATTTAATGTTTAGAGCATTTTTAATTTACCAAAAATTGAGCAGATAGCACAGAGTCCCCCCCACCCCTTTTCCTCTATTGTTAATATTTGGCATTGGTGTGGTATGTTCGTTGCACTTGATGAAGCAATATTGATACATTATTATCAAATGAAGTCCATAGTTTTCATAATGGTTCACTCCTTGTACTGTATATTGTATGAGTTTTGAAAAATGCATGATGTCCTGTGTCCAGCATTACAGTATCATACAGAGTAGTTTCTTCTGGGCTGAAAGTCTTCTGTGCTCTACATAATCTTCCCTCTTGCCTAACCCTTGGCAACCACTGATCTTTTCACTGTCTCCATGGCTTTGCATTTTCTGGAATATTATATACTTGAGATCATATAGTATGTAGTCTTTTCAAATTGGCTTCTTTAACCTTTACCACACGCATTTATGTTTCCTCCATGTCTTTTTGTGACTTCATAGGTCTTTTTATTACTCAATTACATTCTGTTGTAACTTATTAAATTGAAGCACAGTTTAATTATCCATTCACCTTTCATGTATGTGTGTGGTAAAATATACAGAACATAGGAGTTTCGTCTGGCGCAGTGGGTTGAGGATCTGGCATTGCCACAGCTGTGGCATAGGTTGCAGCTGTGGCTTGCATTCAGTCCCCGGCTAGGGGACTGCCATATGCCACAGGTGCGTCCAAAAAAGAAAAAAAAAAATACACAGAACTTAAGATTTACCATTTTAAGCATTTCAGTGTGGCATTAAATATATCCGCAGTGTTGTGAAACTGTCACCACTATGCATTTCCAAAACATTTTCATCATTCCAAACAGAAACTCTGTGCCCATTATTCAATAACTCCCTTTTCTCCCCTGCCCCCAGTTCCTCATAGTCACTATTCTACTTTCTGTCTTGAGAAATTTGCCTATTCTAGGTAATTCATACAATGTTTGTGCTTTTGTTCTGACATTTCATTTAGCATAATGTTTTCAAGGGTCATACATGTTGTCAAATCTATGTATTAGAATTCCATTCCTTTTACGTTTGTATAATATTACATTGTGCGTGTGTGTTTGTACACCACATTTTGTTTCTGTTCATCTGTCTGTGGAAACTTGGGTTGTTTTTCCCTTTTGGCTTTTGTGAATAATGCTACTCTGAACTTGATATGCACGTATCTGTTTGAGTCTCTCCTTTCATTTCTTTTGGGTGTATACCCAGGAGTGGAATTACTGAGTCATGTGATAAGTATATGTTTAACTTTTTGAGGAACTGCCATACTGTTTCCCATAGTGGCTGCACCATTTTACATGCCCACCAGTAATGCATGAGAATTCCAGTTTCTCCTCATCCTCACATTCATATTCCCTCTCTCTTCACGTTTTTGTTTCACTGTAATGAGCACAGAGTGGGATCTCATTGTAGTTTGATTTGCATTTCCCTAGTGACTAGTGATGTTGGGCATCTTTTCATGTGCTTAGTAGTCATTTGTACATCTTCTTTGGAGAAATGCCTTTTCAAGTCTTTTGCTAATTTTTTATTGATTATTTATGATATTTTTTTGTTACTGAGTTGTAGGAGTTCTTTATATATTCTATGTATATGGTAATGCTTAATCATATATGTGCTTTGAAAATATTTTCTCTAATTCTGTGGGTTGTCTTTTCAATCTTTTTTTTTTTTTTTTTTTTGCTGTGACCATGGCATGTGGAAGTTCCTGGGCCAGGGATCAATCCCAAGCCACAGCAATGACAACGCCAAATCCTTAACCACTAGGCCACCAGGAAACTCCTTCACTCTTTTTTTTTTTTAACCCACTCAAAATAAGGTTAATTTATGGGCTCTCTATTATATCGGTCTGGATGTCTGTCGTTATGTCAGCACCACAGTTTTGATTCCTGTGTAAGTTTTTAGTAAGTTTTGAAATCAGGAAGTGTAATTCATCTACCTTTGTTCTTTTTCATGATTATTTGGGCTATAAAAGTCCCTTAAGTTTACATAAGGATTTTAGGATGAAAAACAACATTTATTTGAGTTTGGATAGGGATTACATTGAATTCCTAGATCACTTTGGGTAGTATTGTCATCTTCAAAGTATTAAGTCTTCCAACCCATGAACATGGGATGTCTTTCCATTTATTTGTGTCTTTTAAAATTTCTTGGAGTTCCCGTCATGGCTCAGTGGTTAACGAATTCTGCTAGGAACCATGCGGTTGCGGGTTCGATCCCTGGCCTTGCTCAGTGGGTTAAGGATCCAGCGTTGGTGTAGGTTGTAGACACGGCTCGGATTCCTCATTGCTGTGGCTCTAGCATAGGCCGGTGGCTGCAGCTCCGATTCAACTCCTAGCCTGGGAACCTCCATATGCTGCGGGAGCAGCTCAAGAAATGGCAAAAAAGACCAAAAAAAAAAAAAAATTTCTTTTGGCAGTGATTTTTAGATTAAGTCTTCCAACTCCTTGGTTAAATTTATTTCTAAATATGTTACTCTTTTTAAAAAGTTTTTAAAATTATTTATTATCACTGTTATTATTTTTTGGCTGTGCCCAGGCATATGGAAGCTCCTGGGCCAGGGGTTGAACCCATGCCAAGCAGTGACCCAAGCCACTGCAGTGGCAATGCTGGATCCTTAACTTGCTATGCCACAAGAGAACTTAAGTGTTTTTTTTTTTAATTGAAGTATAGTTAATTTCATGAGGTTGCAGGTTCAATCCCTGGCCTCACTCAATGGGTTAAGGATCCGGCATCGCCCTGAGCTGTGGTATAGGTCACAGACGCGGCTCAGATCTGGCGTTGCTGTGGCTGTGGTGTAAACCAGCATCTGTAGCTCCAATTTGACCCCTAGCCTGGGAAACTCCATATGCCGTGGGTGCAGCCCTAAAAAGCAAAGCAGGAAGAAAAAAAAAAAAGTATAGTTAATTTACAGTGTGTCTTAGTTTCAAGTGTACAGCAAAGTGATTCAGTTTTATATATATATATAATATATATATATTATTTGTGTATATATATATTTTTATATGTGTGTATATACATATTCTTTTTCAGATTTTTTCCATTATAGGTTATTATAAGATATTGAGTGTAGTTCTCTGTGCTATGCAGTGGATCCTTGTCGTTTACCTGTTTTATATACACTAATGTGTATCTGTTAATCCCAAACTCCTAATTTATCTCCCCTCTCACCCCTGCTATCCCCCTTGGTAACCATAAGTTTGTTTTCTATGTCTGTGAGTTTATTTCTGTTTTGTAAATAAGTTCATTTGTGTCATTTTTTTAGATTCCACTTATAAGTAATATCATATGATATTTGTCTTTATCTGACTTGCTTTGCTTAATACAGTCATCTCTAGGTCCATCCATTTTGTTGCAAATGGCATTATTTCGTTCTTTTTTATGGCTGAGTAATATTCCATTGTGTATATATACCATGTCTTTTTTTTTTTTTTTGGCTTTCTAGGGCTGTACCTGCAGCACATGGAAGTTCCAAGGCAAGGGGTCGAATAGGAGCTACAGCTGCCAGCCTACACCACAGCCATAGCAACGTGGGATCTGAGCCACGTCTGCAACCTACACCATGGCTCACAGCAACAACAGATCTTTAAGCCACTGAGTGAGGCCAGGGATTTAACCCACATCCTCATGGATCCTAGTTGGGTTCATTAACCACTGAGCCACAAAGGAAACTCCCTACCATGTCTTCTTTATCCATTCATCTGTCAGTGGACTTTTAGGTTGCTTCCATGTCTTAACTGTTATAAATAGAGCTGCTGTAAATAGTGATGCTGTGAACATTGGGGTACATTTATCTTTTCAAATTAGAGTTCTCTATGGATATATGCTCAGGGGTGGGATTGCAGGATCATATGGTAACTCTTGTTTTTAGAGTTTCACGGTTGGTATTAGTCTTTAAATGTTGGGTAGCATTCACCAGTGAAGCCACCTGGTTCTGGGCTTTTATTTGTGGGACAGTTTTTGTTATCTCCTTACTATTTTTAGGTCCATTCAGATTTTCTATTTCTCTATGATTCAGTTTAGGTAGATTGTATATTGTTAGGAATTTGTCTGTGTCATCTAGGTTGTCCAAGTGTTTGGTATACAAATTTCACAGTATTCTTTTATAATCCTTTTTATTTATTTCTCTTTCTTTCTTTTTTTTTTTTTTTTTTGTGGCATGTGGAAATTCCCAGGGCTAGGGGTCACATCAGAGCTGCAGCCACAGAAATGCAGAATCCAAGCCACCTCTGTGACCTGCACTACAGCTCACAGCTGAGTAAGGTCAGGGATTGAACCCATGTCCTCATGGATACTAGTCAGGTTCGTTACCACTGAGCCACAACAGAAACTCCTATAATCCTTTTTATTTCTATAAAATTCGTCATACTACTTGAGATATTAGTAATTTGAATCATTTCTCTTTATCAGTCAAGCTACAGGTTAAGTTTGTTGATCTTTCCGAAGAACCAACATTTGGTTTTGTTTTTCTATTTTTCTATTGTTTTTCCATTTTATTTATCTTTGATGTAATCTTTATCATTTCCTTCCTTCTCTGAGCTTTGGGTTTAGTTTGCCCTTCCTTTTCTAGTTCTTTAAGGTATAACATTAGTGTTTTGGTGGTTTTTTTTTTTTTAATCTTTTTAGGGTTGCACCGCAGCATATAGAGGTTCCCACGCTAGGGGTCTAATTGGAGCTACAGCTGCTGGCCTTCACCACAGCCACAGCAACGCAGGATCTGAGCCTCATCTGCGACCACAGCTCACAACAATGCCAGATCCTTAACCCACTGAGCAAGGCCAGGGATTGAACTCATGTCCTCATGGATATGAGTTGAGTTTGTTAACCACTGAGCCACGACGGGAACGCCAAGGTAATAACATTAGGTTATTGATTTGAGATCTTTATTCTGTTTTTTATGTGTGCAGTTACAGCTATAAATTTCCCTCTCAGTACCGCTTTCACTCCAGCCCTTAAGTTTTGGTATGATGTATTTTTTTTTAATGGCTGCCCCCATAGCATATGGGAGTTCCCAAGCCAGAGATTGAATCTGAGCCACAGCTATGACCTATGCCACAGCTATGGCAATGAAGCATCCTTTAAGCCACTGTGCCAGGCCAGGAATCAAACCTGTGCCTCTGCAGCAACCCCTGCAGTTGTGTTCCTAACCCACTGTACCGTAGTGGGAACTCATGTTGTATTTTTATTTTCATTTTTCTCAACGTATTTTCTGATTTCCCTTATGATTTCTTCTTTGATGCCTTGCTTAATTTCCACATAATTGTGAATTTTCCAGTTTTCATACTGTTATTGACTTCTAGCTTTATTCCATGTGATCAGAAAAGATCCTTTTATGACTTCAGTCTTTTTAAATAAATTGACATAGTTTGTGGCCAAAAGTGTTTTGTGGTCAATTTTGGATAGTCTTCCCCATGCACTTGAGAAGAATGTATATTCTGCTGTTGTTGGGTAGAGTGTTGTGTCTGTCTGTTAGGTATCATTAAGTATATGGGGCTGGTCATATCCTCTATTTTTTAATTGATCTTCTGTTCCTGAAAATGGTCAACGAAGTCTCTAGCTATTATCATAAAGCTTTCTATTTCTCTCTTCAGTTCTGCCAATGTTTGTTTCATATGCTTGAGGGCTCTTATACTTGATGCCTGTATGTTATAACTTCTTGGTGATTTGATCCAGTTTTAGTATATAATGTACTTCTTTGTCTCATAACAGCTTTTGACTTAAAGTCTATTTCTCATATTATATAAAGTGAGTCCTTTGAAAACAGCATATAGTTGAATCATTTGTTTTTTAAATCTTAAGAGGAAAAAGATTGTTTCTCTTTTATATTTATTTATTTATTTGGTCTTTTTTAGGGCCGCACCTGTGGCATATGGAGGTTCCAAGGCTAGGGGTCCAATCAGAGCTGTAGCCGCCAGCCTACACCACAGCCACAGTAATATGAGATCCAAGCCATGTCTGTGACCTACACCACAGCTCATAGTGGTGCCAGATCCTTAACCCACTGAGTGAGGCCAGGGATCGAACCCATGTCCTCATGGATACTAGTCAGGTTTGTTGACCGCTGAGCCACGATGGGAACTCCTATATCTTTTTAAAAAAAATTTTTTTGGGCCATACCCATGGCATGCAAAAGTTCCTGGGCCAGGGATCAAACCTGTGCCACAGCAGTGACACAAACCACTGCAGTGACAATGCCAGATCCTTAACGCATTGCACGATGAGAGAATGCCTCCAATCTGTGTCTTTTGAATAGAGAGTTTAATCCATTTACATATAAAGGAATTACTGATAAAGGATAACTTGTTTCTGCCTTTTTGCTATTTGTTTTCTATATGTCTTGTAGCTTTTCGTCCTTCATTTCTTCCATTATTGCCGCCTTTTGTGTTGATTTCCTATAATACATTATGTAGTACACATTTTTATTTCCTTTTGTGTGTATTCTGTAGACATTCTTTCCAGTTACCATTAGGATTATACATAACATTCTAAAGTTACTGCTATCTGATTTGAATATAACTTCAATCACATACACAAGCTCTCCTCCTGTACAGCTCTGCCTGCCCCCCATGCCCTGGGTCCACTAGGAATCAGGACAAGCTGCCACAGGTAGGTAGGTGGTACACTTGCTCAGGCAGCTGGCACTGCAGGGACCTGGCACCCTTCCTCAGAGCTCCTTTGCCAACTGCCCACCAGCCTCTCCCACCCCTTGCCTTTAAAAGCTTGTCATTCCAAGGGACATTCATAATGGGAAAGGTAGTGCAACAGTGATGCTTTAATGGTGATTCAGAAAGAAAAGACAAGGGAAAAACATGCCCCAGCCTCCTGGGCCCAGGCTTGCTAATCCACTGTTAGTGGCAGCTTCTCAAGCCCTTACCAATACACTGTGTCTGGTGGCCATGCCAGCACAGATCCCCCCCCCCCCGCCCCCAACCCAAGTCCTGTGCTCCTGTCTATGTGTCTGCTGTCCCCACGACAACAGTGACTATGGGAGCTTTGGGGTCAGGCCTTCCCCAGGCTGCTCATGCCCTTTCTCAGGCCTGGCTATTTCCAGAGGGAACTGGGGCAGGGGGGCGGTTCCACAGACAGCAGACTCTTTGCCCTTCTGAGTTTGTGTGTGTGTGTGTGTGTGTGTGAGTGAGTGTGTGATAAGCTCTCAGACATAAAAGGGAGGAGCCAGAGGCTCAGCTCTGTTTTTGAGCACTCTGTACCTTTCTCACCACACCTGCCCAACCTACTTTCTGGCAGGGATCTAGGCAGGACATTCGGGAACTCGGGGCCGTGCACGAGCTGGGTTGTCAGCGATTGTCTAGGTGCTCAGAGCTGGTGTACCTCCCGGTGGGCATTGGGATCTTGCCACAGCTGTGTCATGGTTTGTGGGACTTACCACCCCCCTCCTTGGGCTGCACTGGCTCATGCCCTCTGTGTTCTCTGCTTCTGTTTCAGAGCAGACCTATTGTGACCGCCTGGTCCAGGACACGCCTTTCCTCACAGGCCTCGGGCGCCTGAGTGAGCAGCAGGTGGACAGGATTATCCTCCAGCTGAACCGCTACTACCCCCAGATCCTCAGCAACAAGGATGCAGAGAAGGTGCCAAGGGGCCTGAGGCTGCTCTCCCATCCCTTCCTCTCTGGGCTGGGAGAAGTATGGGGGCAGGACAGCTTGGAGATGATAATCTGTTTCCTTGGTGACCTTAAGCCCATAACATCAGCTCTTTGAGCCTTAGTCTCTCTATATGTCATCAGGCCTGCTGGTCCCTTCCAGAAATGCTGGGAGATCACGGGAGACATGTGACAACATGCCACAGCCTGGGACAAACCTGGGAGAGGGAGTAAGGGAAGATTGGGGTGGAAGGGGAAGAGGGGTACCAGACAGGCCCTACCCAGGCCATAAGGCTCTTCACCGTGCATCTTCCAAAAGGTCAGAAGTTTTGGGTGTAATCTGGCCCATCTGCTTCGGCTGGGTGAGAGTGGATGCACCTTGCCTACCCCACCCACTTCTCTGGCTCCCTTGTGGGTAGATGCCACAGATCAGCTGGGGCTTTGGGGTACAGGACTCACCTCCCAGCTGGGTGACTTGGTGAGCCTTTCTCCTCCTGGAGCTGGAGCTTCTTCCTGCCTTGGTGCAGGGTAATAGCGTCACATTCAGGGCTATCTGGAGGACTGGGACCTCTCCTGAGACAGGTGACATTGATCCTCAGCAGAACCAGAATCCACATGGACCTCGCTACTGGCCCAGATGCTTCTTAAGTTATAAAAGTGGTACAGTGAGTTAAAAAGTAGGGGCTCAAATTTATCCTTTAATTAAAAGTTTGATACGTGTTCATTGTGGGAAAAAAAAATAGAAAAGCTTCAGATGTTTATGAAGAAAAGGAAACTCTGCACACAAACCCCTGCTGTGCCTTTCATCATCGATACGCCTGGTTCCTGCTACACACTTGCTTTGTTTTGCAGTTTCTGTATTTTTGTGGTTTAACTCTGATTCCATGTACAATGGTACACTGCCACCAGGTGGCGGCACCAAGCCATAGCCTCCAGGTCCTGGAGGCCAAGTATTCTGTCCACTGACCTTGAGAACCACATATTTTTCTGTCAACTACATCAGAAAGCCAATTTTTTTTCTCCTTAACCCTCGATTTGTTTTTTATTTTTTATTTATATATATCTTTATTTATTTATTTTTTCTTTTTAGGGCCACACTTACAGTATATAGAAGATCCCAGGCTAGGGGTCCAGTTGGAGCCGTAGCCGCCTGCCTACACCACAGCCACAGCAACGCCAGATCCAAGCTTCCTATGCAACCTCCACCACAGCTCACGGCAACGCTGGATCCTTAACCCACTGAGCAAGGCCAGGGATCAAACCCACAACCTCATGGGGCCTAGTCAGATTCATTTCTGCTGTGCCACAACAGGAACTCTTGTTTTGTGAAACCTGAATAACACTCCTGAAGACCGTAAACTACTGGAAGTTAGCACTGTGTCATAACCTCAGGGATTTCCTGTAGTGACGCTACTGTGTGGGTTTATTATTCCCTTGGGAAATGGGAAAACCAGGTCAGCAAGCCACGAAGTTCCCACACCTGGATGATGCCATTGTCCTCTTCCTTGTTGAGCTGTCCCAGCCTGAAGGGCAGGTGGCCGTGTAGCACAGTCGTGGATGTCACATGGGAGTGGATGAGGCTGTAGGAGCAGCTGCTGCCTCCCTGTGGGTGTTCCAGGAACCCAGCTGATCAGGACGTTGGGGCTGGGGACTGAGCTGGAGTCCACCAGTCTGACCTCTTGTGCCTCTTCCACAACCAGTTCCGGAATCCCAAGGTATCTCTGCGAGTGCGTCTCTGCGACCTCTTGGGCCACCTGCAGCGGAGTGGTGAGCGGGACTGCCAGGAGTTCTACCGGGCCCTGTACATCCATGCCCAGCCCCTGCACAGCGGCTTGCCCAGCCGGCACACCCTGCGTAAGTGTCTGTCCCGGTCCCCAAGCCTCCGCCTTTCCTGCTCAGCCCTTCACCAGAGACTGCCCTCTCACTGTATCTTGTGTGGCCCCCAGAGAAAGCAGAGATAGTGTTTCAGACAATGCAGACATCTGTCTCTCCATCTCCCTCTCTCTGTTTCTCTGTGTCTATCTCTTTGTCCCTGTCTCCCTTTTCCTTGTGCCACTTTCTCCACAAAATGTAGCATCTTGGGCATGTAGCTCTGCCCTTCCCTCTGTAACCTGGGGATCCCTACACTTGTGATCAGAAATAGCTCATGGCTGTAGGCCTTCCCAGCCTTGAGTGAACTGACCCCATGGCGGATTCTGAGGCTGTGTCCCTTCACCCACATAGATCTCTACAGTGTGCTTAGGACTTTTTCTCTTTTTTTGGCTGTACCTGTGGCATATGAAGGTTCCTGGGCCAGGAATGGAACCTGAACCACAGCAGCAACCCAGGCCACTGCAGTGACAAAGTCAGATCCCCAACCCGCCGTGCCACAGGAAAATTCCAATGGGTGTTTCTGTGGCACAGCCTCTGGCACAGATGGGTGGTGTGTTTTGGTTTAGAGGGTCCCCCTATGGAATCAGAAGGCTTGTGAGCCCTGAGGGAGGCTCTGAGCTGCCAGGATGGGTACAAGGGAGGCACAGGTGGAGATGGCAGCTCAGTCCTGAGGCCTCTGCACCCAGGTCCCCAGGAGGAATGGACACTGCCCCTCAATCAGGCCATGACGGAAGAGGTGGCTCACCTCAGCCCACTCAGCTGGACGTGGGGCTGGCATTCCTGGCCCTGAGGTCGGACTAGCAGGACTGGTCCCTGAGCTCCCCCACATCACCCCAGCTGTCAGGGCCACACAGCTATGCTTGGAGTTATGGGCACCTTCCAGGGTGCCCTCAGGGTTGTTGGGCAGCTGGCTGCCTAGGGATCCCCAGGGAGGCCTGGGAAGAAGGAGTGCCCTGCCCTCATGTCAGCATCATCCACCTTTAGACAGGCAGGTATTTGGGCACTGTGTTTGGTATCCTGTGGTTGCCAGGGAACAATGGCCCCTGCCCTGTGGTCCTTAGAGTCCCGTGAAGTGGATGGAAGAAGATCCAGACCCATGTAGACCCCTCCCTGGCATTGACTGTCTCAAGCACAGCCTGGAGGGCTTAGTGTCCACACAGCCTGAGGGTTGGGGGTGGGGGCGGGGCCTTGGCAGCCCCTTGGGTTTCCCGAGGGCGGGAGATGACCACCTTAACCTCCAGCCCCCCATGACTAACTGTGCCCTGTGATTTTGTTTCCAGAGAACTCAGATTGCACAGAGCTAGACTCGGGCACCGCAAGCCGTGAGCTCAGTGACAGGGGTAACCTCCTCCTATGTCCCCTCTCTGTCCTCCTACCCAGGGCTCCATCTTTGCCTCGGGGGCTTTTCCATTCCTGGCTTCCCATTGGACAGACACCCCCCCCACCCAGGGTGTTCACTGGAGGTGTCCCTGTCCGGTGGACCCCAGCACAGGGTGTGAGCCTGTCCCTTCAGGCTCTTGGCACCCTCCCTGCCCTCCAGGGCTTGGGGACCTGCTCATGAGCATCTCTCCCCAGGACCCATGGCCTTCCTGACCTGCCTCGGCCTGGCCGCAGGGCTGGCACTCCTCGTCTACTGCTGCCCTTCAGGTGGGTGCTGCCTGGCCCAGCCTCGGCTGCTCCTCTCCAGACCCTGGGCATGGCCCTGCCGGCTGGACAGGGCCCCTGGCTGAGGCCCCTGCTTGTGGCCCAGCATGGTGCAATGATTTTCTAGATGATTGCAAGCTCCATCCCCTTCCTGTCACATGGAGCTTGTTGAGGCAGTGTGGGGGGAGCCCGTGCCAGGCAGGCCCACTCTGCATGACGTGGGGGGGCGACACCCTGAGGCTGAGAGAAGGCACCTTCATCATGGGTTTCAAGACTCCCTTGTCTTCCAGACCCCAAGGTGCTGCCAGGGACCCGGCGTGTCCTGGGCTTCTCCCCCGTCATCATCGACAGGCATGTCAGCCGCTTCCTCCTGGCCTTCCTCACAGATGACCTGGGTGGGCTCTGACCAACCCCAGCCCTGCCCGCCTGTCTGCTTGCTGCCCGGGGGCTTGCTTTTTTCCTAAGTGTTTTTTCTCACTATTTATAATTTCTGTAACAAGCACTTTACCTTCATTGTACAGAGGTGCTCATCAATATTAAATGTTTGGGTCTCATCCTTCCCTCAGGAGTGTTTTCTAGATGGTTGCAACTCAAGACATGACAGCATCTCTAGCTGAGGCTGACCCTGAGGGCTCTTGAGTTCCAGTGTCCAACCCAAGGCCAAGGTCCTGCCCCAGCTCCCTTCCTGGACCCCCATCAGCCTGGGCCACTCCCCTGCATGTCAGCTACCTGCCTCAGGTGTCCCCTGTCCCCAGCGTCCATCCCCCGTCCTCCCCAATCCTCCCCCCCACCCCCAGTCCTCTCCAGAACTCCTGCCTCCCCAACCTGAGCCTCTCCTGCCATGCCCTGCGTGAGGCGTTGCTGGTCCTACACCCACCCCTGCCCATCTCCCTTTCCTCCCAGCCCCCAGTCCCAGGTGAGGGGACGGGCTGGGCTGTCACCTGAGCCCTGGGCCACCTGTGATGCCCTTTCCCCATGGGTATTAATTTGACTCCTCCCAGTGGCCCCAAGAAGTAGGGGCTGCCATTCCTGCCTTCTTGATAAAGAAACAGGCTGAAAGGGGAGGTTACTCAGCCAGGAAAGGGACTCGACCACCATCTTCATTAACTTCCTGTGGCATGTCCCAAGGAGACCCTCCCCTTGGCCCCCTTTTCTCTGTCCAGTCACCAGAGCCACCACCCAGGTTCTAGCCCCACCATCCAGGGAATGGACCCCTATCCCCTGAGGAGCAATGCCCTGGGCTTAGCGGGTCTGGGGAGGAGTAGAAGGACACAAACATGGTTAGAGCCTGGAAATGAATACAAAGGCTTGTTCCTGATTCCAGGTGGAGAAGGCGTTGAAACTAAAAACCAAAGAGTCCACAGAACCTTCTAGAACTTTCAGAGATGAAAAATGTAACTGTGCTGAAATATTGAGCTCTGGCTCCTCACACCCTCCCCCAGTGGCCTGGGGTTTAGCCACACCTAGCTCCTTGTCCTCAGGGCTAGGCCCCATCTTTGTCTTCAAGATACAGGCATGTCCCCTTGACCAGGGTTTTTGCACCCATCTGTCTCACCTGCTGGGCTCAGGCTCAGGATCTTCTCATGGAAATGTCCCTCGTGGACACAAGAGGGTGAGTGTACATGTCCATGAGGGCCTTGGGCTCTGCTCTCAGCGTCCACTATCAGACCTCTGGGGGCCGCAGTGCTGGGCCCCTGGATGCACACTGCCCTCTGCAGGCCGTGGCTGCCTGGCACTGTCTTCTCTGTGGGGCCCTGTCACTACCACTACCGCTGAGGGAGCTTGAGCTCAGAGCCCAGGACCACATGTCCACCAAGAGTGTGTGTGTGTGGGGGGGGTCTGCCTATCCTCCCTGCTCTTGGGTGCATGCGTGTGTGTGCACACATACAGAAAAACAGGTGCATACATGTGCACGTGCACAGTGCTTGTGTACACATGTGCACACACACGGGACTGGGGCCTGATCCCTGCTGGGTTCCCCTCCCCATTTGTCTCCCCTGTGAGCTCCTTCCCCTCCAGCCTCTTTTTAGGGAAATAGAAGTATGTTTGTTCACCCAAGAATCATCATGAGCTTGCATTTTCCACAATGGTTTCCGGTTGGGCCTGCAGACTGACTCCAGGAATGACACCACCACTGGGCCCCCAGGAAGGGCTCTACTCCCAGGTCTCATTCTCTTGGAGCCCACGGGCGGGAAACAAGATGGGGGGGCTGAGGAATTGGTTTCAGGATGTGGTATCTGGCCTCCATTCAGCCAGCTTGTAGGCTCATTGACTCATCTGTGTGCTTGTCATTAAAGTGAGGGCCAGGGCGAGCCAGGCACAGGAGCTCGCCACTTGTTCTTCCACCTCTGCACTACAGGCCCCTGGTATGTCTCCAAACTCTGAGCCTTAGTGTGCCCATCTGTAAAAAGGATCACAACCTTGGGGACCCCTCCTTGCGCCTGGATGTCTCGGGCTGGATGGCACTGCTCAGAGTGCTATTGGCTGGAAATTGCTTTGTGAATTTTCCACTTTGCTGGCAGGTGCAGCTGATGCATGTCCCTCCCTGGGACCCCCTTTGGGTGGAGTGAGCATGGTCACCAGTGCTCAGCAGTGAGGATACAGGTACAACTCTGAGCTGGGTGGGCTGAGCAGAGCCCCACGTGTCTGTGTCCCTCATCCGGGTTCCCCTTGACCTTGTGCAGGGTCCAGAACAAGGGCTGCTATGCACATGCATCACGTTCCCGGCCTCTGGCAGACAGGTGCCTGTTTAAACTGGTTCTCACTGCTGCAAAAACTGACCAGAGGCCACCTTCCTGGCTGGCCAGCCAGACCAGGGGACTAGTCTCTGCATTCGGTCTGGACTCTGAGCCCAGGAGGTGGCAGGGATTCTCACTCGAGGTCAGCAGACCCCTGAGGCCCAGCCCAGCATGTCCTGTCCACAGTGCAGCCCCTCCACCCATCATGAGCAGGCAAGGCCCTGATTCTAGGGCCACACCTGTGGCATATGGAGGTTTCCAGGCTAGGGGTCTAATCGGAGCTGTAGCCGCTGGCCTACACCACAGCCACAGCAACGCTGATTCCTCCGAGCTGCGTGTGTGACTTACACCACAGCTCATGGCAATGCCAGATCCTTAACGCACTGAGCGAGGCCAGGGATCAAACCTGCAACCTCATGGTTCCTAGTCGGATTCGTTAACCACCGAGCCACAAAGGGAACTCCTGCCTGGGGTATTTTTGATGTTTGTCCTGCTCTCTGACAGCCACATCTGGGTAAAAGTGACACATGCCCAGGTAAAGGTGATAGACAACTGACTCCAGATGACAGAGCTACCTGGGTGAAAGTGAATGAGGCCACTGTGTGAAGGGTGCAGGCAGAGCCAGATAAGCCAGTGCCTTGAGCTAAGCCATCCTACCTCCTGAAATAAATTTTAAGAAGCCACCCAGTCTGTGGTCCTTTGTTATAGCAGTCTGGAAGTCAGTACCTTTAAGGGAATGTCCCGGACATAAGGCAGGCCCAGCAAGCCTATGGTGGGGAGGCCCTGGTTCTGTCCCCTACTTGAGACCTGTGCGGCCCTGTGGCAGGGTTCCATCTCCTGAGTGAAGGACAGTCAGTGATGGGCACTGATTCCCTTGGCTCGAGGTGGGCCATTTCTTGTGACTGCCAACTCTCGCGTTCCATCCGTGACCCACTGGAGCCTCGCCCTTGGGGGTCCAGAGCAGCCCTCAAGCCCAGGCTGTTCTTGGACCCCTCCCTGGATCTCAGCCTTAATGGCCCCTTCCCTGACTGTGCCTGGATGCCATGCCTGTAGCTGAAGTCTTCTACAACAGCCCAGACCACCAGCCAAGCCCCTGTCTGCTGCTGGGTGGGCACATCCTAGGCACTGCACCTCGCCGCAGGAGGCCCCACCCTGCCAACCCCCTGGTCAATCAGTAACCATGACCTAGAATGAGTTAAGTCCATCAGGGCAAGAAGGACCCAGAGGCCACAGTCTCCCCTGCTAGCTGGCTCGCTGGGCACTCAGGCCCTCACCTCCATACTGCTCATGATCCATGCTTTTTTTCTTTTTGTCTTTTTTTTTTTTTTTTTTTTTTTGTCTTTTGAGAGCTGCACCTGAGGCTCATGGAGGTTCCCAGGCTAGGGGTCAAATTGGAGCTGTAGCCGCTGGCCTACACCACAGCTCACGGCAACACTGGATCCTTAACCCACTGAACAAGGCCAGGGATTGAAACTGAATCCTCATGGATACTAGTCAGATTCGTTTCCGCTGGGCCACGATGGGAATTCCTCATTATCCACGCTTCTACATCTTTGCACATGCTGTTCCCTCAGTTGGAACACTCTTTACCAACCACCTCACCCCCCATCTACTCCATCTTCAGCTCTTTAATGAAATGCCACTTCTACCAGGAAGGCCCCCCCAGCACTCCAGTAAGAAGAGTAATTCCTCATCCTGGCCCCGACAGTGCTGGGATGATGGTCCCATCTCCAGGCTCCCTGTCGTGGGGAAGAGCTCCAACGTGTGGTGGGGGGGGAAGGATGGGAGGGAGGTGATGGCGGCTGTTCGGGAGAAGTGTGTCTGTGAAGAAGGAGGTGTGAATAGTCGTGGGCCCGTGATAGAGTGAGGGCCTTAGGTGCTCTCACCAGCAGTGACATGGTTACAGGTTGGGGGAGGTAACAGATTGGTGTTTGTGGAGCTGGAAATGCAACTGCATTTTGCACAAGGCAGGGCTCCCCTCTGGGGAGAAGCCACGGGGTCTGGCTCGCGGTGGTGACCCTGCTGGAACCTAGGGTTGTTATTTCTAGTTCCTGCTGGAACTATCCATGGACAGTCTCAAAGAGGACACTGCCCACCCTGTGCCACCCAAAACTCTTCACAAACCCCAGGCCTGACCAACCCCTGGGTCAGGTCCCTGCTGGATGGGCCCTGGGACCCCAATCTTGTAGAGGAGGTGAGGGTTTGGGAGCAGGGGCCCTTCCTTATCGCTGACCAGGGGATAGAGGGGACCTTGATTTTATCCCACCTGGAGGCAGAATTGCCACACACAGATCTGGCAGTTTAGTTTGCTTAGTTTCCCCCAAAATAAATTCTTGAGAGAAAGGGAAGAAAAAAAAAATTTTTTTTTTTTGCTTTTTATAAACTCCAAAAAATGTTTAAAAAAAAAAAAATCAGAGAGCTGCCATCGTGGCTCAGGAGCATTGAACCCGACTAGTATGCATGAGGACCTGGGTTTGATCCCTGACCTCGATCAGTGGGTTAAGGATCCATTGTTGCTGTGAGCCATGGTCTAGTTTGTAGATGAGGCTTGGATCCGATGTTGCTGTGGCTGTGGTGTAGGCTGGCAGCTGAAGCTCCAACTCGAGCCCTAGCCTGGGAACTTCCATATGCCGCAGGTGTAGCCCCCAAAAATAAATAAATAAAAATTAAAAATTCTAGTCTTTTTTTTTTGTTTTGGCTGCATCCACAGCATGCAGAAGTTCCCTGGGCCAGGGACCAAACCTGTGCCACAGCAGTGACAACACTGGATCCTTAACATGCTGCACCACCAGGGAACTCCATCAACTCCCTGCTTTTTGTTTGCTTGTTTGTTTGTTTTTTGGTGTTTTTTTTTTTTTTTTTTTTGCTTTTTAGGACCACACATGCAGCATATGGAGGTGCCCAGGCTAGGAGTTGAATCAGAGCTGCAGCTGCTGGCCTACACCACAGCCACAGCAACACAGGATCCGAGCCATGTCTGTAACCTACACCATAGCTCATGGCAATGCTGGATCTTTAACCCTCTGAGCCAGGCCAGGGATTGAATCCGTAACCTCATGGTTTCTAGTTGGATTTGTTTCCACTGTGCCACGATGGGAACTCCACAACTCCCTGATTTTTAAAAGTAATGCATTGAGAAAGGAGGACTTCAATTCAGTCAAAGGCAGATGGACAAGAAGGCACCGGAGAGAAAGGAAGGAGTTGGGTAGGGGGTGTGGCAGGTGTGGGAAGCAGGATGGATCCGGTCCTGCAGCAAAAGCCCACCTTCTCAGTCCTCTGGCCCCCTCCCACCCCGGCCTGCTTTCCTCAGAGCCCCCCACTCACCCTGTCCTTCCTCCACTCAGGTCAAGTGGGTCTGGGCCTTAAAGGGCAGACAGTGGACATGGGGGCCGGGTGGCAGGAGAGCCTGCAGAATGAATCAGATCTAGAATACACCAAGGTTGAAGGTATCCTCGGACCCACTTAGGACACCTGAGAGATGAGGAGACGCCATCAAAAGTTCCCAGGAGAGACAGAGGGGTCCTGTCTGGGCTTCCACTGGCACAGAGCTAGTTCCTCATCTGGCGACTCTGCCGGGGTGTCCTGGAGTTAACTCATGCATCCCTACCCCCATCTGTCTATCATCTTTCTGTCTGTCTATCATATACCCATCTACCACCTATCATCTATCATCCATCACCTGTGAATCATGTCATCCATCCATCAGCCATCATCTCTTTGATGATAAGAAGGTTAAGCACACAGTCCTCCCATCTCACTCAGCCACCCTCGATTCCAAGCTCTGCATGACTGCCCCTCCCTGACACTGACCACCCTGCACCCTCAAGGCCCAGCCCAAGTCTCAAGTCCCAGCTCAACTCTCAAGTTGTAGCTCACACGGCCTCCGGGCTCATGCACTACAGGCCGTCCCTCCACAGGGCTCCCTCTGGGTCCTGGAGCATCAGCCTTGAGAGCCCCTCCCCTGAAGACTTCACTCTGGGAGTGTCCCTCTGCGGAGTCCCCCAATCTGGCACATTTCCTTACCTCTTAGTCCTTGAGCCCCTCACCAACTCTCAGGGTTTCTGCCATCCCAGGGAGGGCAGAGCGGAGTCCCCAGGTGGGGCAGCTGCCCAGCAGGACAGAGGGGGTCGTCAGCAGGCAGTGGATGTGTTAGGGTCTCAGAGGACTTGCTGAGGGTTGTCATACCTGCTTGGGGCCTGGCTTGGCCCTGACCAGCTCTCTGGGCCTCGGTTTTCTGTCCATCCCTATGTCACATGTGCAGGGCTCAGGACTCGTGGAGGAGCAAATGGGTCTACAGTGGGTGTTTACTAAGCACTGACTATATGCCAGACCCAGTGGTGGGGTCATGGCTGTGGGTGGTGGCCTCCGATGGGAAAGCCACATCAGACCAGATAGAAGTGCAGGCATGAATAAGGGGGCTACCTCCTCCCCCAGCTTGGGCAGAGCCCCCTTAGCCATCTTGGGAGACAGTGGGCAGGACCCTCCTTCTCAGGAGCCAACCCCAGTCTTGAGCCAGGCAGTGCAGGGATGGGAAGGGCTCAGATACAGGCCCCAGGGGGACACTGTGGACCATGATGCTAGCCCATGTCACCAAAGGCAGAGTAAACCCAAAGGGCTCCACCATGACAGTGACCAGCAGAGGTGGTCAGGAGGGCCTCTGGGGAGGACCTCAGGGCAGAGCACTAACCCCGGAGAGTAGCAGCATGTTGCCAAGGTCCTGAGATAGAAATGTATCTGAGTGAGGTCAGGGGGCCAGAACTGTTGAGACATGAGCCTGAGTGCTGGTGGGTGGGGAGGTGGGGGGCTGTCATGTCTACCTGTGAGGAGGGAACTGGGACACTGGCTATAGAGGGCCAGGATGCCCAGGCCCACCCTCTGTCATGCCCTGTCCCCACTGCTCCTCACATCTGTGGAGGCCAGCCTGGCTTGGTGACATGGGATCCAGTCCAGTCATTTGGGACTTACCCTCTCCCTCGATGTCTGGATGAACTTCCTGTCCTGGCTGAAGGAGGAACTAGATCTGTCAGCCACATCTGCGGTGCACACAGGCTGGCATCTCTCTGGTGTGGCTGTAGCCAGCCCACACTGCAGGCCACAGGCTATTCCAGACACCCCAGGGATGCAGTGCTGGGCAGCATCCACTTGTGCCAGGCCTGGGCAGGGCTGGACCTGGGGGCGTGGGCCCAGCCACCATCCTGGACACACCATGAGGGCAGTTGGTGGGGGAGGGAGGGCAGGTCAAAGCCAGGACCCTGACCTCTGCTTCTTCCTGGCAAAAACAAGACAGTGTGAGTTCCTGTTGTGGCTCAGAGGGTTAAGAACCCGCCTAATATCCATGAGGATGCACATTCAATCCCTGGTCCCACTCAGTGGGTTAAAGAAGGATCCAACAATGCTGTGAGCTGTGGTGTAAGTCACAGACGCAGCTCAGATCCTGGGTTACTGTGGCTGTGGCGTAGGCCAGCAGCTGTAGTTCCAATTTGACCCCAAGCCGGTGAACTTCTATATGCTGCACCTGTGGCACAAAAAAAAAAAAAAAGAAAAAGAAAGAAAAAAAAATGCAAGCGTGAAGGTAAGATGTGCTCGTGCTCACAGTGACCAGGCCAAGTGGTCTTCTGTACTACTTGCTCCCAGGGCCTGGCCTCCTGCACAGCTCTGTGCCTGCCCCATTCTGGCCAGGGTGGCCCTGTGCTCACTGTCTCCTCTGGGAACAGTGTTGGAGACACTAAACAGCTGAACTCTGCAGAAGGCAAGTATCTGCTGACACAGAGTTCTAAAGTAGAGGGTATCCTTCAAAGACATTATGCATAAACTATGCTATTCTATAAGCAACTGCCCTATGCCCTAGAGGTATGTACCAGTGCTAATAGCTTCCTTTATTATTCACTAAGAGGTTGCTTTGTCATTGCCTATGCCTGCTCCTGCCCACTAATCTGCATACAGCAATGGCATCTTCCTTAATAAAAGTCCTGTGGTTTAAAGCCCAGGGCCTTTGTTCCTCAGAGCAGAGTGCCTCCTGGTCCCCCACTTTCTAGATGTAAAAGAGTCTTGTGTGTTTTGTTATGCCCCGCTGTCCTTCTTCCAGGATTCCCCGTTGCCCTGCAGCTCTGGACGCAGCAGAACACGTGTCTATCCACTGTCCACCTGCTGGTCTTGCCTCTTCATGGGTCTTGTCCCCTGTGTGGATCATCTTTAAAAACATCCTTTACAGGACATTTAGATTCTCAGAAGAGCAGAGAGCTGGCACATGTCTCCAGCTCTGCATCACCAGCACTTTCAATCCTGTTTCAGGTTTTTCTTGGAGTGTTTATTATTTTTAATTTTTGGCTGCACCTGCACACAGCATGTAGAAATTCCCAGGCCAGGGATGGAACTCTTACCAGGGCAGTGACACAAGCTACTGCAATGGCAATGCTGGATCCTTAACCTACTGTGCCACAAGAGAACTCTAGGAGTGTTTATTTATTTATTTATTTTTTCTGGCCATGGCATATGGAGTTCCTGGCCAGGATCAGATCCAAGCCACAATTGCCACCTAAGTTGCAACTGTGGCAACACCAGATCCTTAACTCACTGTGCTGGGCAGGGGATCAAACCCGAAACCCAGCACTCCCAAGACACTGCCGATCCTGTTGTGCCACAGCGGGAACTCCCTGGAGTGTTTGTTTATTTTTGTCTTTTTAGGGACACATCCACAGCATATGGAGATTCCTAGGTTAGGGGTCGAATCAGAGTGTAGCCGTTGACCTAGGCCACAGCCACAGCAACGCCAGATCCAAGCCACATCTGCGACCTGCACCGCAGCTCGTGCAACACCAGATCCTTAACCCATTGAGTGAGGCCAGGAATTGAATCTACATCCCTATGGATACTAATCAGATTTGTTTCCACTGAGCCACGACAGGATCTCCAGGAGTGTTTATTTTATTTTATTTTATTTTATTTATTTTTGTCTTTTTGCCATTTCTTGGGCCACTCCCGCGGCATATGGAGGTTCCCAGGCTAGGGGTTGAATCAGAGCCGTAGCCACCGGCCTACACCAAAGCCACAGCAACGCAGGATCCAAGCTGCGTCTGTGACCTACACCACAGCTCATGGCCATGCCGGATCGTTAACCCACTGAGCAAGGCCAGGGATCGAACCCGCAACCTCAAGGTTCCTAGTCCGATTCATTAACCACTGAGCCACAATGAGACCTCCAGGAGTGTTTGTTTTAAAGCAAAGCCTAGAATTAGATCATCCTAACCCATAAGCATTCCTGTTTATCGATCACTGTACATGCAGAGCCAACCTTTCAGCCCTACAGACGGGTCTGTGGGGTCACCTGAATGTCTTGAGGGAACAGGGTGTTGGAGCTGCCCCAGGCTCAGAAAGGGAAGGACAAGAGAAATGATGGGGAGGAGCCTTGGAGCTCCTGGGGGATGCATCCCCACCTCCCCAGCTGCGTGAAGGAGGGGGTTCCCAGGCACCTCACCTGGAGAGGACCACGTAAGAGCATTGCTGCTTCAAGGAGCTGAGGGAGTGGGCCAGCGCAGGTCAGAGTCACAAGGGACAGAAAGAGAGGGCTCAGGCCCTAGAAGCCACAGGGTGGACTGAGGGAGCTGGGGGTCCCAGCCTTGCAAGATGTGGCCCTGTGGCCCCCTAGGGGCAGTGCCTGGCCCTTGTTGTGTCTCTCCAGGGTTGAGGCTTGCTTGGCCCTGGCCCCACCCTCCTTGGCCTGACAGCAGCGCCCAGCACCACGGCAAGGTGGGCCAGGACTATGGGTACAGAGGGGAGATGTGTGGGCATGCAAACTACAGGAAACCTGAGAGTGCTGGAACTTTCCACGAGGGGCTGATCAGGGGTCACCAGGCTGAGGGCCCTGAGGATACATGGAGATGATGTCTGGAAATACCAACAGAAGCTGCTCCCTCCAAAAGTCACATGTGTGGCAGGAGGGAGAAAGGAGGCCCACATAGCTGGGGCTCTGAGGGGCACGGTGCAGAGTGCAGACCTGGGAGAGGAGGATGGAGCTGGGAGCCACATGACAAGAAGCATCAGCTTTATTGGTCCTTTGTACTTAGAAAAGTAGGGGCTCAGACCCCCAAAGAGAGACTAGGACCCTGCCTAGTTACTGCTGGTAGAAAGCATGAGGCCTGAGTCAGTGGCCATGGTGGGGGGCCCACAGCGTCACTGATGATCTACTGTCCTGGGTCAGGAAGTGCAGAAGTCACGGGTCACTCAGGGTGGGCAGCATAGAAGGCCAGGATGCTGCTGCGATGGCAGAAGGCAGGCATCTCCTCATCCCTCCAGAAGTGTCCTGCGATGGCCCCAGCTCCCTGACTCCCATCCTTGGGCTTGCTGCATGTCCACAGCAGCCCCTTGCCTGGGGGCTGTCCAGTTCTGTCTTCTGGGCCTTGCCACCTCACATTCCAGGAGGACAATCAGCCAAGGACAGAGCAGGCCCTGCGCTGGCCAGAGTGGCCTGACTGCATGTGGCTTGAACAGATGCAGTCCAGTGGGGCCAGCCTGGGCTCTGGCGGTTGGGGGAATGCCGCACATAGCAGGTTGGCCTCGAGGGCAAGGCACAATCCAGGGGCATCTGCAAAGAAGGGAGAGGAGGCCTGAGGGTGCCAAGGCCAGAGGGGCCTCTAGTCCTGTCCTGGTGGCCCTGCCCTCCATGTTCTGTCTGGCAACCGGCCCACAAGCATTGGAGCCACTCCGACTCCAGATTCAGACAGCCCACCTCTGACCTGGGAGACAGTCAGGATTTGGAGGCCTGGCCCTAGCACACTGTGACAGGGGGCCTCTAAGAGCACAGGCCGTGGGTGGACGTGTGTCAGGGGGCCCATCAGATCTCCCCACCCAGCTGATATGTGGGAGAGTCAGGACTGTGTTTGGGACACATAGCGGGTGATTAATAAATGGCCGAGTCACTGTGCCATGAGTGAGGGAGCAGGCTGGCATGCAGAAGGTTCCATGTGGGAAAGACTTATGAAACTGGGGCCAGCAGCTAGGCAGTGACTGGGACGGCAGGTGGGGCCAATAGCAATGGTATGGATGCTCCCCACGGGGCCACACAAAGGCCCTGCTCCCAGCACCCTGCCTCATTGTCCACTGGTCAATCTGGAAGGTCTTCTCCTAGGCCCCTGACATGTAAGTGCTTGTTGAACAGGGAGAGCCTCCTACCTACTCTGCTGTGCTAGCGGATGGACAGTTGTTTGTGGCACCCGCCTCTCCTATGAGGCAGGCTGAGGACCTCTGGGCCCAAGGCCATGTGGACCTGGGAGGTGCAGCCCTGGTGAGGGCTCCAGATGCTGGACACATGACAGACCCGCTGACCCTCCGAATCTGCCCTCATGACAAGCAGGGTTGCCTGTCTGAGCCCTACAGGCTCTTTTGTCTTTTGGTTTGTTTGGGTTTTTTGGGTTTTTTTTTTTAGGCCACACCTGCAGCATACAGAAGTTTCTAGGCTAGGGGTCAAATCGGAGCTGCAAATGCCAGCCTACACCATAGCCACAGTAACGCCAGATCTGAGCCACGTCTGTGATCTACACCATAGCTCATGGCAATGCCGGATCCTTAACCCACTGAGCGAGGCCAGGGATCAAACCAGCATCCTCATGGATACTAGTTGGGCTCGTTACTGCTGAGCCACAACGGGGACTCCCATTAGGGGCTTGTTGAGTGTGTTACAAGGTTCACTAGGCCTCTTTGCAGCTCCTGCTCCCACAGAGGGAAGACTCTGGCAGGCACTATGTCTCTGAGCAAGGACTGAGAGCTGAGTGGGGTGTGGGGGTGCCCACGGCCAGGTGAACCCACCCCGCAAGGCCTGGGAGAGGCCAGGCACAGCCACAGGGCTCTGCACCAAAGGCCTCAAGTCCCGACAATGGGTCAGCAGCCCAGTGGGGTAAGGGGTGGGCTGGTGGTGGAGCCACCTGTCTCACCTGAGCTCCTACTGCCGGGGCGCCACATCCATCATGGGCTTCTGGACGCCGAAGGCAGTGATGAAGATGTTGACCACGACGATGATGAAAACCAGGCCGGTGGCCAGATTGTTGAGGAAGTCCAGCTTGGCATGCTTGGCAGGGTTGTTGAGGTCGTACCTGACTGTGGGTGAGAGGGAGCAGACAGTGCCCAGGGATGTGCGACACTGCAGGGCCCTCTTCTGTCCCCCAGAGGGAGACCTGTCTGCTTTAATACACCATGGACAAGGGACCCTGGCCTGAGCTGTCCACCGTCTGTGGCCTGAGCGCTGCAGCCCCCGCTTGCTCCATGAGCAGAAGCTCAGAGGATCCCGGCGCCTGGTCATGACATGGAAAGCGTGGAGGCCCAGGCATCAATGTTAAGGCACAATGTGCTGAACATGCACAGGAAAGCACCTTTCTGAGCACCAGTGCGTGGTAATCCAGCCATCCTCACGCCTACCCCAGGCCATCCTTATGCTGACTTTACAGGTAAGGAAACAGAGGCCCAAGAGGTCATGTGACCTGCCTGATGTTACACAGCCAGGCAGAGGTGGACCTGAGTCCAAAGTTCTTGCTGCTCCCAGTCTTGCCTCTCACCTGGGGGGCAGGACTACCATCTAGTCCCTATAGACCATGGTAAGGACTAGAGGGTATACAGTAGGTGCCCAATGTGTGCCAACTCTTAGTATGATTATGACATTTTCCTTCATCCTCAGCCCAGGTGAGTGGAAGGCTAGACATGGGGTGGGGTGCTCTCTGGGTACCACAGTGGGAACTCCATTTTGGTTTGGATTGGGTGGTTTTTCTGGTGGTGTGCCCAGTATGTGAAAGTTCCTGCGCCAGGGATTGAACCTGCACCACAGCAGTGAACCAAACTGCTATAGTGAAAAAGCCAGATCCTTAACCTGCTGCACCACAAGGGAACTCTGCTGGAGCTAAATTTTGGACCATGTGGCCTAATGATGACAGGTGGGGCTCCCATGTAGCTCGACAAGGGCCTGAAGACCCACTCAGGGCGTTACCATCAGGTAAGTGACCCACCCCAGGGGTTGCACAGGGAAAATCAGCTGACGGTGGGGCAGGGGTGTCCCAGGCCCTCCCACCGCTGGGCCTCCTGCCCAGGCACATACCAAGGAAGATGAGCAGCACGCCCACGCCAACCTGCAGCACGAGCGAGATGGAGATGAGGACCACCAGGGGGATGAAGAAGGCGAAGCTGGGGCCCTGCTCGATGACGGCCTTCAGCTGGGAGGCATTGGCCATCAGCAGTGCGATGTCCAGCATGCTCTCAGCCGCGCTCTTCTTATTGGCATAATGGTTCATGTTGATGGGGCGGTTCCTGCCCCAGCGGGGTGGCTGTAGGGAAGGGGGTGGTCAGCTTGGGCTCTGCAGCAGGGGGCTGCATGCCTGGGCCCACCCTAGTGTCCCCCCCCATCCTTTGAGCTTAGTCTCCTTCCCAGGTACTGGCAGGGATGTGGGGTTCATGGGGTCAGCAGATGAGGGCCCAGATGAGGGCTCAAAAGGGAGGTGCTTAGTGAGAGAACAAGCGGCCAGGGAAGGCAGTGCAGCCCCTGTAAGACCCACCCTAGGAATCAAGTCCTGGAAGAGAAAGGAAACAAACACAACCTCAGTACACACTCTGGTTTTAGACTGGAAAATGTGACATGGGTGGGGCTGGCTGGCAGCCCTGCCAAGGTGCCCCAGCTGCTCTGGCCTCCAGGAGGTGACTGGTGCCAGGGCAGGAAGTGACACGCCAGCAGCTGGATCCCAGATTCCTGCACAATCACTCAGACACAAAACAAACCCTCCTGGGACTGCTGATCCACCCAGGCCACCTCCCAGCTGTGCAGGCACATCAGGCATGCAATAGATGCCTCGGCACCCTACACTGCATCCTACCCTGTGTCTCCCTTTCATTTTGTTTCATTTTTGTTTTCATTTTTTGGCCACCCTGCAGCATATGGAGTTCTTGAGCCAGAGATCAGACCCAAGCCACAACTGCGACCTATATGCCGCATCCTTTAATCCATGGTGGCAGGCTGGGGATCAAACTTGCGTCCCTGCAGAGATTCCACTGATCCCATTTCATCACTGTGGGAACTCCTTAGCTTCTTCCTTAATTTTTTTTCTTTTTAGGGCTGCACCCATGCACATGGAAGTTCCCAGGCTATGGGTCGAATCAGAGCTGCATCTGCTGGCCTTCGCCACAGCCACAGCAACATGGGACCCAAGCTGCATCTGTGACCTACACCACAGCTCACCACACCATCCAGCAATGCTGGATCCTTAACCCACTGAGTGAGGCCAGGGATTGAACCAGCGTCCTCACCGATACTAGTTGGGTTCATTACTGCTGAGCCACAACAGGAACTACTTCCTTAATTTTTATTAAAATTTTTAAACCTGGAGTTCCTGTCGTGGCTCAGTGGTTAACGAATCCGACTAGGAACCATGAGGTTGCGCCTTGCTCAGTGGGTTAAGGATCCGGTGTGGCCGTGAGCTGTGGTGTAGGTTGCAGGCTCGGCTCGGATCCCGCCTTGCTGTGGCTCTGGTGCAGGCCAGCGGCTATAGCTCCGATTAGACCCCTAGCCTGGGAATCTCCATATGCCGCAGGAGCTGCCCTAGAAAAGTAAAAAAGACAAAATAAAATAAGATTTTTAAACCAGTTTACTGAGATGTGATTAGTGCACAAAAAAACTATACGTAATAAAGTGTGAACAACTTGAAGAGTTTGGAGCTAAGTGTGCACCAGGACACCATGACTGCATCCAGGCCATCGCACATCCAATCCCCTCCAGAGTCTCCTCCTGTGGCCTAGATATTAGCGTGATAAGAACCCACGAGGTCACCCTCACAAAGCCATGCTGGTCACAACACGTAGCACGGCAGATCTCTAGGACTCATTGCGCCTTCACACTCAGGCTGATAAAACAGGAACACAAGTCTGGATACCTTCTCCCTCACTTCTGCCTGAGAACATCTCCAGGTCTCAAGGGCAGGGTCCCTGTCACTCTCAAGTACTCTCCGCGGCCCGAGGCCCCACCCAGAGCTGACTTTCCCGGCACAGGCGAAGACTGCGCAGACTTGGGTAGGGTGGGCAGAACTTTTCCTGCCTGCCTCAAGGCTGGAATCCAGGCCACGAAGACCCCTCCTGGGCCTGGAGTGTGCCTCTCTGGGTGGCTGTTTCAATTGAAGGCAGCTTTAAGCTTCTAGGCCATGTCTTTCCAGTCAGCCTGTCCCCTGCTCCTCAAGCTCTCCCCCTGGCTGGGTGCCTCCTCAACCTTCTAGGGCAAGCCTGTATCCCTCTGCCCTGGCCACTCATCCACAGCCCTCCCTGAGACACCAGGCCTCCCGGAGCCACTTAAGGAGATCTTATTTCCAGACTCATGAAAGATGCAGGGATCGGAGGTAGGGGTTCTGGGGAGGGCGAGCCGCTACTTTCTGCAGCTGGAGACACTTCACCACAGAAATCAGAGAACTACAGACGGCAAGGGTCTTCATTTTCACATTTTCTCTTGTTCCAGTTCCGTTTAATCTAAAATAACATGCTCAGAAGGGAGCATATGAATGAAAGCGGCTCTGCTATCTGCCCTGCTTTCCCTCAGTGGCCACTGTTCTTAAGTAGCAAATCCACTTGGTTGAAACTTCTAGACCCAAGAGCCCCAGGGAAAGCCTCATCCATCAGACCCAGGGCCCTGGCCCCGCTCTCTGGGAAAATCCCGTGTACAGCATGCTGGCTCCTCTTTCTTTCTCCGGATGGGGTCTCCTCTCTGCCTCTCCATGCCAGGCCTGTAGCTGCACTCATGGCTGGCTGGACCTCCCCCAGACCCTGAACGGCCAGGGCTCAGCACTCGCCCCAAGCTCTGTGCCCCCTCTCAAAAGTACCCAGGAGGAGTTCCCACTGTGTCTCAGTGGGTTCTGAATCAGACGAGCATCCATGAGGATTCGAGTTCAACCCCTGGCCCCGCTCAGTGGGTTAAGGATCCAGCATAGCTGTGAGCTGTGGTGTAGGCCACAGATGCAGCTCAGATCCCAAGCTGCTGTTGCTGTGGCATAGGTCAGCAGTTGCAGCTCCAATTTGACCTCTAGCCTGCAAACTTCCATATGATGCGGCCCTAAGAAGCCAAAAAAAAAAAAAAAAAAAGTGCCCAGGCTGCTCCCAGCTCTGTTTTTGCAAAGTGGCCAGTTTATTGTGTTCCATCACCTCGTACCCCTCTGGGTGCGGGCATCCTAGAGGCACTGGCCCACTGGCCATGTGTCCCTAAGGTTCATATACCAGAAGGGCCAAAATGTCTTCCTTCAAGGCCCCCCACCATTTTCTTCCGAGTCCCCAATCCTGGAGAAAAAGCCAGGTGCAGACCTTGCACCTGGGGGAAGGGGAACCATATACAGATATATACATGAGCATAAACACATGCATATACACACCACATACACAGATACCTAATACACATTACACACATACACACATGCACACTTATGAGCACACATGCAGACACAGATACACACACGTACACACATGTATAAAATACATATCCATACATATTTATGCATTAGCAAATATACACACACACACATAAGTACACACCTAGGCTAGGTGAAGGTTTCTGGTCAGCAGGGAGAATTCCTCTTTTTTTTTTCTTTAATGGCCGCTCCCACGGTATATGGAGGTTCCCAGGCTAGGGGTTGAATTGGAGATGTAGCCACTGGCCTATACCACAGCCACAGCAACACAGGATCCGAGCTGCGTCTGCAACCTACACCACAGCTCACAGCAATGCCGGATCCTTAATCCACTGAGCGAGGCCAGGGATCGAAGGCGTGTCCTCATGGTTCCTAGTCGGATTTGTTTCTGATGAGCCACGATGGGAACTCCTATTCTGAGCTTTCTTGAGCTATTTTATGCCCAGACAGCCACATACACATTCAAATACATGACATACCATCAGCAGCACTGTCCCCAGCACAGGGAGCCTGTGCTCTGCTGTCCCCCATCTTGGGTGCCCAGGGCCCAGCCCATCATCTTATTCTCCCTTAAGCTGAGTACCTTCCTCCAAAAAGTACCCACATCCTCACACCCACTTATTGCTGATAGACTGAGGCTGTGTAGGGAGAGACCTTGTTCAAAGCCAACAGCAAGAAAGGGTTGTAATGGGACTTGAACCCAGGTCCCAGGGCTCAAAAGCCCTTCCAGCTGATACCACAGTCCCCTCGGGTCTTGCAGAGGAGGCCATGCTGTGGGGCTGAGTGCTCAGAGGTCCCAGGCCCTTGGCTCTAGCTGCATATCCTCAAGACAGCTAGCCCCCTCTGGGGCTCAGTCTCCCATGTGTGCAACAGGACCACAGAGCAAGCATGCCCAGAGGTTCTGAGAGGATCAAGCCACTGTCTCAGGGCCATGGGAGCAAGCAAGGGCCTCAGCCTATGTGTCCCTCCTGGTTTAAGGTGCTTCCTGCTCACACAGCTATCTGCTTCCTGTTCAACCTGTGCAGCAATAAGAAGCACTAGCCACTCTGCACACAATGAGGCTGGTTGGGGCATGGTTCTTGTTGAACCCCAACTCATCACAGCCTGGCAATATGATCTTGATAACACACTCCCTTTCACTGGGCCACAGTTTCCCTCAGTGTGAGCCTCAGGCCACAGTCTGGGCAGCTCTACCACCCACCAAGTACCCCCACTAATGGTGAGAAAGAGCATTGTTCTCCCATTCTATAGAGTGGGAGACTAAGGCTCAGGGGGCTCGCTCAGGGCCATCATGAGGGAGGGGCAGGTGAGAATTTGAATGCAGCCTGTCCACCTCAAAGCCAGGGCTGCCCAGGACATGGCACAGCCTCATGTTCACTCTGAGGAAGGGGCCCAGGAGGTTTTGTGGGGAAGGGCCTTGGGTGAGGAGGGGGCTGCAGGGATGATCTGCTTCTCCCATTCCTGACCTCAGTGCCCCAGACATTCTGCAGAGGGTCTCTGAGCTATGGGAGCAACTCCGGGCCCCAGAGGTGACCATAGCACAGGTGAGTCCCACGGAGGCTGCTGACTGGAGAAGTCCATCCGGGTCACAGTGGGGCCCCTCTGGGCCTGGACAGGCTACCTGATCTCCCAGTGGCCAGGAGACCCTCCTGGGACCCTCCCACCAGGACCTGGCCCCATGACTGGGGCAGTGCAGGGAACAAACACATTGTTTACTATGTCCCTGGGACCAGGAGGACTTCCAGAAAACCTCAGTGGTATTATGGGAATGGGGTGGGCTCGAGGGTGCCAGATTTTTTTCTCCTACAAGCCAGGAAGGAGGCTGTGGGGAGGGAGCTGGCTTTGTGCAGGGGTGTCCACAGGGCTGACTCCTTGAGCCCACTTTCTGGGGATAGAAGGCCTCATCCCAGCCATTTCCAGGCAGCTCGTGGGGACCCAGGCCACCTGGCCCAGGGTCACACTGCTGGGCAACCTCAGCTCAGACATGGAGGGGAGTTGGGACAGAAGCAGAATTTGAAGTAGGTCCATGGTACCCAGAGTACCCAGTCCCCGCCGGGCTTGGATGGGAGGAGATCCAGGCAGCCTGTGGTCTCCAGCTGGGCCCAGCAAGTCTGGCACATCCTCAGTTTCCTGCCTGCACACCCCCTGCTCCCCTGGGAGAAGAAGGCAGGGTGCAACCTACAGAACCCCTGCAGGGCCTTGGGGTTTTGGCTCTGGAGTTCCTCCAATCCTGCCTGCCCCTAGTTCTGCCACTGACTCCAAACCCCACGTGCAAGTATGGAACAAGGAGCCTGCATGGGAATTCCTGCCTGCCCTCCCAGAGCCCAATTTCACATCAGCAGAGGGAAACCAAGGCCCCCAACAAATCTATGAGGTTCATCAACGGCACTGGGAGGAGCTGGGGGCAGGGCTTTCATGGGCACCTCCCCTTTATCATCCCCATATCCTGCCACACCACAGACCAGCAGAGTGACTGGTCTGTGCCTCAGTTTCCCCACCTATAAAATGGGCAGGTAGGGACCTGAAGGGGAGTGAATGAAGGGCTCAGAGGCCCAGCAGCTGGTGCGGGGCAGGACTGGACATTCAGTGCTCACTGCTTTGAAAGGGTGCCTCCCCAACGGACTGCACCAATTTGAACTTAATTCCATTTAAAAAGTCCATAGCAAGAGAGAGTACTCGGTCCAGAAACAGGGCTGCATGAGCTGAGTGGGACCCGGGATGCACTGGGGGTCCAGTTCCAGAGGTTGTGACACCACAGCCACTCCTGCACAGGGTCCCTCCTTTGGCTCATTGGGCACCAGTAGATGTGGAGGATCTTGTATCCTCGCCTCTGGCCTGAGCTCTGAGAAACAAGTAGGTTCTGTGGTGGCTTGGGGTGTCCCTTGTCTGACCCACCAGTGCAGGACATGAGCTGCTATTGTGCCAACTGCCTGGGCTCGCCATGAAGGCACATGCCCCAGGCCACAATGGCCCAAGCCTGCACCATCCCCACAATGTCCACACTTGGCTAGCCCTTGGAAATCTCCCACTCCATGTCTAAGTTCCTGGCAGGAAGTCTTCTGGGGGATGGGGTTCCCTGCAGCCACTGGGCTGAGCTGGGCAGTCCCACTTCCTGTGGGCTCAGCACTGGCCAGCGGTTGCCTTTCAGAATGTGGCCTCGGGATCTGCTGGGAGAGCAGAAATGAGGAACAGAGCAAACTTCTTCCAGCAGCTGAGGCCATGCATGCAACCCTCCCTCCCAGGACTGGCTTCTAGGCCCAGATGTGGCCCCAGGAGCCTCATCCCACCTTGTCTCACCACCACCCTGCCCTGATGTGTTCTCAGCTGGTGCTTTTGGTGAGTTTGCTGCAGGGAACTAGGCAGCTACCCCCCAGGCTGAAACACCCTGAGCATGACACAGTCACAGGTCATATTTATTTTCATAGTACAGGTGATGTTTACTAGTCCTTCTGCTGCTAGCCAAAGGTGAGTTGACTTAGCGAAGACTCCAACTCACTCCTGCAGGGCCCCTGAGCAGACTGGCCTTGTGTGGAGGCCGTGGGGACACAGGGCAGGCGGAAGGGACATTTGCCAAGCTCCCCACTGCCCTGGCTCAACAGGGTTCATCTGCACACAGGTTACACATACAACTCTTCCTTGTGCCTGGCTGCACTGGGAGGTGGGTGATTCTGCCCCACTTCACAGAAGAGGAAACTGAGGTTCAGGGATGGTCTGCACTTGCCCAAGGCCACAAGGCAGGGCATCTCGAGACTGATGGGGGCCTGGGCCTCCCTGTCAGTCCTCCTGTGGCCAGGGGCATGCAGAGGACACAGCAGGGACCCAGCCCACACGCCCTGCTGTTGGGGGCTTGTGCTCAAGTGGGGATCTGTCTGAAGATCCTGGAGTTTGCCCCATTTCCCAGCAAGTCTTTCTTCCAAGAAGCCAGGTAACATGCAGGGGGAAGCCACACTAGTTCACAGGGTGGGGGAGGGGGTTCTGCCTGGAGGAAGGTGCTTGCAGAGTATCATCTTTGGGAGAGGGTCTCGTGTGGCAGGCAAGAAGTTTAAGAACACTGTGTGTCGGGTCTCCAGTACCTCACCCACATTAGCCCATTTAGTACTCACCACAAGCCTCTGCAGGAGGCACCACTCTCACACCATTTCACAGATAAGAAACTGAGGCACAGAGTGATGTGCCCAAGAACACACTGAGACAGGTCCTGAGGGTGGGGAGGGAGTGGGGGGGAAGGCAGAGGATGGAAAGCAATGTCGGGTGGGCCTGGGCCCCAGGCAGGGTGAGCAGAGTGACCTTTAGGACTGACCCCCTCCCACCTCCCGCCAGAGCCTCCCTGTCTGTGATTAGAGACCCCCTGGAAGAATGTATCCCATTCATGTAAGCCTCCAAAGCCCGTAAGGTCTGACCTCCCATATTACCTCTTCCCCAGCTCCCATGTGCTTGGTGGTCCAGCCCCCCAGGGACACCCCTGCCTGGGACTCCCTGCCACACATCATGGGGTGGGGGCCATACCTCCACCCCATTCCAGTCCTCCAGGGCTCAGCACCAATGTCCCTCCTGACGGGTAAGCCTTCCTGACCCCACTCCCACCTGCCATTACGACCAGCCCCTGGGAGTCTGTCACTTTGGCTCTGGCTTCCCTATTTGAGCTGGTCTCGGCTCTCAGACCAAGTCTGAGCAGTACACGGTGGCATTGCCTGCAGCTGGTCCCAAAGCCAATGCAGTGATTCCTGAGCACACCCATCCTGCTTGCCAAGGCCAAGATGAGCAGATGAGGCTTGGAGTGAAAGTGCAGCCGAAGGCTGGGAGGTGAGCCGAATCCTTCCCTTTCAAACCAGCATCCCAGCCACCGGGCCATGTGTTACCTGAGGTGCTCTTCCCACTTCCCCAAATGTAGGCAGGGATCATTTGTTCTCCCTTTTCAGATCATGGGTAGGAGACAGAACAGAGAGGTGAAGCAGCCTCCCCAAGGGCACACAGCCCACTGCTCCAAAGTGCTCACCAGCCAGGGCAGGCCACAGGGGTTGGGGTGGGGGAGGCTCTTCTCATTCCCCAGTTTCCTCATCTCCAACCTAGGGACAACCCAGGGGCTGTGAGACGTTAGTGAAGAGCTAGCAAGATAGTTGGGGCCTTGGAAAGGCTCTGCCAAGGATGGAGAAGAGTGGAAAGGATTACCGATGGGGGGCAAGGGGCATCGGGGAGTCCCACTCTGCAGTCTAGGGCCTTGCCTCACATGTTCTCCCCTCACCCCCTAAATGTGGCCTGTGACTGCAACATCATCTAGGACTGGTCACCTACACCTGGGCAGTGCCAGTCTCTGTCTGCCTTAGTCTGGCTTACTTGGCTGAGAGGCCACCATCCCTGCCCCCATCCCCAGGGGGTCAGAAATTGAAAGAATGTCCAAAGTCAACAAGTTACCGGAGGGCAGTATGCAGAACTGCGCCACAGAGGCCTTCGGGAAGCACTGGTCCCAGGCAAAGCCGGTCAGGAACTGATACTCCGGCGCTGCCCTAGCAGTGAGACAGGACCCCAGGGCGGGAGAGTATTAGCTCTAATATGGGACCACTGCCAGGGCCTGCCCCATGCCCACAGCCAGCAGGGCAGGCTCTGGGCAGCCTGAGGATCTGCGGGTGGAGAGAGGAGACGGTACCACAGCGACCACAAGTTCTCCATCAGGGCACGCACAGGACTGTGCAGTCACCGTGGACACCGTGGGTGACGTAACTGTCTGCCCACTGATGGCCAGGGGCCCAGAAGCCGGGATCCTCTCCGCCCAGTCTCGGCGCGCGGTGAACGGGAGGAGATGCAGAGTCGGAAGGCAGTGTGGGAGCCGGGAAGTCAGGGGCCAAGGCAGGAAGGCAGTGCAAGGTGGTGCCCAGGCCCTTCGGCTAAGAAGCTCAGAGTGGACGCTACCCGCCCCCGGCTGCGAATCGCAGCCCCCCAACCCGCCCGCGCCCCTGCTCACATGCCCGGGCGGCAGGATTCCCAGGACAACCGTTGGGCCCCAATCGCGTGGGTAGGGGGCGGGACTCACCCGGCGTGGCGGCCACAGCCACGCTTAGTGCAGCCGCCGCGTAGCAGCCTGTTGGCGCCTCTAGGTGCCTGGAATCCCGAGTGCGGGGCCCAGAGTGGGAGGGCGCGGGCCGAGGTCGAGAAGCGGCGCGGGGTGGGGGGTACTTACCGAGGCGTCCGGAGAGCTGGGCGAGACCGGACGCAGGTCGCCGTTGAGCTCATAGTCTTCGAGGCGTGAGTCCATGGTGCGGCGAATAGAGTAGCCTCACTCCGGGCCTCCGCGCGGCTTCCTTCAGCCGCGGACCCTCTGCTGCGAGCCCGCCCCCGGCCCGCCCCGGAACCGCCTCCTCGGCCAGCCCCGCGGGTGCAGCCTCGCTCACACTCCGCCCCCAGCCGGGGCCTGAAGACCCGGCCAGCGGGACACCGAGGCGTGAGTCCATGGTGCGGCGATAGAGTAGCCTCACTCCGGGCTTCCACTCACCGTGGGGCGCAGGAGCAGGAGACCCCGGCCTGCGTTTCTACTCTCGGAAGCTCCCTACCTCGCCTGTTGGTGGGCAACGGACGTTCCTCCGTGCTCTTGTCACTTTTTGTTTTTATATAATGATTTTTTTTTCTTTTTTTACGTTGTAGCTGGTTTACAGTGTTCTGTCAATTTTCTACTGCACAGCATGGTGACCCATATATGTATACATTCTTTTTTCTGACATTATCATGAACCATCATAGGTGACCAGCAGGAATTGCCCTCCTGTCGCAGCAGAAGCGAATCCGACTAGGAAACATGAAGCTGAGGGTTGGATCCCTGACCTCGCTCAGAGGGTTAAGGATCCGGCGTTGCCATGAGCTGTGGTGTAGGTCGCAGGTGCGGCTCTGATCCCGTGTTGCTGTGGCTGTGGTGTAGGCCGGCAGCTACAGCTCCAATTTGCCCCCTAGCCTGGGAACCTCCATCTGCCGTGGGTGTGGCCCTTAAAGGACAAACAAAAACAACAACAACAAAGTGACCATAGTTCCCAGTGCTACACAGCAGTATCTTGTCACTTTTCATCCTTAAAGCGAGGGAAAATCCTTTCCCAGCTACTTCACTAACTGCCCCGCGCGCCAGTTAGGTAGGGTGTGTTGCCCAGCGAGACTCACCCTGGGGGCCCCGGTAAGGATCTCACCAATACCTCTCCCGCCCCGCAGAAGAAACCTGGGTCAACGAGTTGTCTGGGCCCGACTCACTCTGAGCCTGCGCGCTTTCTCGGCCAGGAAATGGGTGTGTGAAGGCTTCTGACGGGAGCAGAGGGAAGGGGAAGGCAGAGAAGGATCACTGCAGGTTGGGCCCCCTTTGTGCCAGTACCCTCCTCGGCGCTTCATGAAGCAGCCTCTGTGTCTTCAGGCGGGAGGTAGAGCCCCCTTGCTTGGGGCAGCACCCTGTGCCAGAGCCAACTGCTCAACCTAGCCAGAGCGTGTTGGTTCCTCCAGCCCTTGGCTCAGTCGGCCCTTGTTCCCCAGGACCCGGGCCTTTCCCAGAAGCCAGATTGGTGAGGAGGGGACAGGCGTTATCTCCCTCAGAGGGTATGTGTAGGTCCAGGCCCCTGTGTTCTGTCATGTTCTGTCCTGACCCTGGTGCAGCCCTCAGGCCTTGCTGATTTTCACTCTTCCTAGTTGCACCCGCCCCCAGCCCCTCTCAAGGGAGAGCCACCAGCCCCCTCCATCCTTCCAGCCACCTTGGGGAGGTGCAGTGGCCCCTGTCAGAGCTCTGTTTCCTGGCCGCTGTGGGACCCTATGACCCTGAACTGCTATTAGAAGCTGTGTGACCTTAGGCAGGTGGCTTGACCTCCCTGTGAGTCAGCTTCCGCATCTGTGAGGGGGAGGTCCTGCTCTTAGCACAAGGCATTTGACCAAGGCCATGTGGGCATGAATTTAACCCCTCCTTATAAACCTACGATCACAAGGGGTAAGCAGCAGTGCTCAAGGTCAGAAGGTGGTAAGTGACATTGGCCTGGAGCTGGAGGCTCATTCATTCATTCATTCATCCAGTAACCACAGAGCACCTGCTGTATGCCAGGCCCTGTCCTAAGTGCTATGAGCAGATGGGAGATAGCATGGGGCAGCCCTGCATGGGACCAGGTGCATCACCTTTTGTCTTACAGCCCTGGGAAGCTGTAAGACAAAAGGAGACTCCTGGGGAGACTATGGTCCTGTGGACAGTAGACGGATGCTCTCCTGGCAGATGTACCTGCCAGCAGGTAGGCACCTATGGGCGTTGGAACCTAGTGCCTGCCTCACCCTGGGGCCTCCTTGTCCCCCCACCCAGTGTGGAGTTTCTTGCTTTCTTCCTTCCTTTTTTTCTCTTTCTTTCTTCCTTTTTTTCTCTCTTTCTTTCTTCTTACTTCATTCCGACATTCTTCTTTCCGTCCCTTACCTTTCCTTCTCCTTCCTTTCTTTCTCTCTTTCTTCTCTTTCTTCTTTCTTTCTTTCTTTCTTCTTCTTTCTTCTTTCTTTCGTTTTCCCTTCCTTCTCTTCCTTCCTTTCCTTTTCCTTCCTTCCTTCCTTCCTTCCTTCCTTTCTTCCTTTCCTTTTCAGCCACCCCACAGCATATGGAGATGTGGCAGCACCACTTCCTTTAAGACATTGTGCCAAGCAGGGATCAAACCTATGTCCAGGCACTGCCCATCCTCTTGCGCCACAGTGGGAACTCCATAGGGGGGAGTTTTGAAAGTGAAACCAAAGGCATGGAAAATGTAAGTCATCCTTGGGATTTATCAGAAAAAAGACTCTTTCCACTAAACCCTGCTCCAGGCCCTCCTCCTGACCTGTTGGCATGTCCACCCCACTCATGGTGGGGGGTAGGCCTGGGGCCATGGGTTGCCCACACCCCTGACCGAAGCCAGCTGGGCATTTGCCTGCTCTATGACAGCTGGCTGGGTTCCTCTTCTGCTCAGTGAGGTGTTTGGCCTTGATTCCTCAGCACTCTGCCCATCGGTGTGGGCCTGGGGTCTAGGGTCTGTGGGGGCTGCCCTGGGAGCTTGTCCTGCCCATAGCCCTGAGGTCCTGCTGCCCACAGCTCAGACCACCAGGTCCCCACTGTGTAGGTGTGGGCAGGGCCTACCTTGTCAACCATAGAGCACCGTTAAGGATGTCCCAACAAGATGTCACTTCTGCTCACACACAGTCATTCCAATGGAAAAGATGCTTTCAGCCCACTTTGCAGCTGAGGAAACTGAGGCTCACAGAGGTGGCTACTGACTCATTCCTAGTTCACAGGGCCACCATGAGTGGGGACACAGTACCTGGGGGTCTTGGCAGGCCTGGGAATGATGGCCATTACAGCAGCAGCTGCTGTTTTTCTCATTCAATCCACACCTAACTCTTCATGAGCAGCTGGAAATCCAGATTTTTTTTAAGTTGGCACTACTCAACAAAAGCACTCTAGGGGCAGCTCTGGCTCCTGGAGGGGCTAGAGAGAGGACAGCAAAAGACAGAGCAGGGGAAGCCCCAGGGTGGGGTGGGGTGTGGTGGGACAAGCGGAGGGAGGGCGGAGAACAGGGCTTGACAAGCTCCATCTCCGCCTGTCTGCTGGGTGAGAGGCTTTTGGTGGGCAGCATAGGGATCTCTCATGTGGGCACCATGGCAACTCTGTGATGAGATTCATAATTCCCTCTGTCCAAAAAGAGGGAGTGGGAAGGATCGTGATGGAACAAGTGAGCATTTAGACCTGGGTTTGGTAACCATGCTCTGTACTGACCACCAGGGACCCAGGCAGGCACTTGACCTTCTAGGGTAGAGCTTTGGGGGCGTGGTCAGCCCTTGGTAGGGTCTCATCCTCCAGGCCCATCTGTCCTCAGGAAGGGACTTCCCCAGTCTGCTGTGTCATCCTTTTTTGGTTATGTTGTGTCTTTTTGCCAGATTGATCCTCCGACAGACTAAAAGGGGCAGAACACACTGTGTGTCCCCATATCTACGTGATTTCAAATCCTCCTGGGAAGGAGTTTCTCACTGTGGCTCAGTGAGTTAGGAACCTGACTGTTATCCATGAGGATGCAGGTTCAATCCCTTGCCTCGCTCAGTGGGTTAAGGATCCAGCATTGCCGTGGCTGTGGTGCAGGCCGGCAGCTGTAGCTCTGATTTGACTCCTAGACTGGGAACTTCCATATGCCGTGGGTGCGGCTGTAAAAAGAAAAAAAGGGGGGGACCTCCTGGAGTGACCAGCATGAGAGTCCCAGATGCCGACCCTGAGGCTTGTGTCCATTGTGTCCATAGGAAGTGGCTTGTGTCCACTTCCCACCACTGGGAAGTGACGCCTGGGAAATGTCCCGGGACAGTTGATGTGCTGGAAAGGGATGGAGCCAGGGGCTGTGCTCCAGCAAA
Organism: Phacochoerus africanus; assembly: GCF_016906955.1. Taxonomy (NCBI): domain Eukaryota; kingdom Metazoa; phylum Chordata; class Mammalia; order Artiodactyla; family Suidae; genus Phacochoerus; species Phacochoerus africanus. The sequence continues at coordinate 816,314 of NC_062548.1, forward strand.
GAAATGCAGGGACTTGGTAGAGAGGCCACATGTGCAACCAGGGCACACTTGCTCATGCACGTGTGCTCGTGCGCGCGCACACACACACACACACACACACACAGCATGGAGTTCACCTGCCCTTTCCAAGCTGTGTGATGGGGGATGCATTTCCTGTCTATAAAATGAAGACCAAGGAGTTCCTATCATGGCACAGCTGAAACGAATCTGATTAGTATCCATGAGGATGCAGGTTCAGTCCCTGGCCTCATCCAGTGGGTTAAGGATCCAGCATTGCCATGAGCCGTGGTGTAGTTTTCGGACGTGGCTCAGATCCCGAGTTGCTGTGGCTGTGGTGTAGGCCAGCGGCTATAGCTCCGATTCGACCTCTAGCCTAAAAACCTCCACATGCTACAAGTGCAGCCCCAAAAAGACAAAAAGAAAAACAAAAAAATGGGGGCCAAGAAGATGAAGTGACCCAGCCCAAGTGAAGCCAAGACCACTCCCAGCAGTGAGGATGATGGTGACTTGGCCTTCGCCTTCTCCTTACACTGCCACCTGTAGCTGGTGTGAAAATCCTGCCGCCTGACAGCCAAGGGCTACATAGCCCACAGCAGACCCCAGAGTTGGGTGGCTCTTGGGTTAGTGGCTTCAGGCCCTGAGTGGGCCAGAGACCAGACACCCAAGCAGGTTTACTCCTCATCAGGAGGGACACAGGGGTCTCATGGCTAGAAGGACCTGGGTCCCACTCCACCCAACATGGCCCTGGGAGCAGGAATGAGCATTGCCCAAGGCTCTGAGCCTGGAATTTGGGAAGATGTGTGTTCAGATAGAGCACATTTCATGCATGGGAGCCTTCAAAAGTGGCCAAATCTCTGGCTCTTTCCCATCTCTGAGAGGCACAAGGCAGGGGTGGCATTTCCATTTAACAGATGGAGGGACCAGGGTGGGAAAGGTGGTATAGCATATTGGAGATGCCCTAGGCTGAGAGAGGAAGTCCTGCACTCAGTCCTGCCCCAGGAGGCTGGCTTTGCAGCTGCAGCTCCTGCCTCTGCCAGGGTCCCGTGTCAGCCCACACATGCCCACCACCAGGGAGAGCAGGAGGAGGAGGACAGGCTGGCTGTCAGCCTGGGGCCACTGGCACTCCCTGGGAGCTGGTGGCTTGCCAGCCCGCCACCTACATGAAGGGACTGTCTCGTGGAAGTGGAGTGGGTCCAGGATTCTGCATTTCTGTCAGGCACTTCCAGGCACCACAGCTCCCACCAGGTCAGTGCACAGAGCCAGTAGGCTGTGCAGGGCTGCCACCCCATTCCAGAAGGACAGAGGAAGAAGGCCAGGACTGTGAGGAGGTGCTACATCAAACTCCCATCCATGAGGACGCAGGTTCAATCCCTGGCCATGCCCAGTGGGTTAAGGATCCAGTGTTGCCATGAGCTGTGATATAGGTCGCAGACTTGGCTCAGATCCTGTTTTGCTGTGGCTGTGGCATAGGCCAGCAGCTGTAGCTCTGATTTGACCCCTAGCCTGAGAATGTCCATATGCCACAGGTGCAGCCCTGAAAAGGAAAAAAACAACAACAACAAACAACAACAAACAACCCACTTTAAAGATGGGGGGGAGGCACTTGCCAAGGCTGCGCAGACATGCTTGGGTCAAGTAAGGTAGCAGACTAGGTAGCGTGAGGTGGGCATCCAGACTGATGTGTGTACCACCTCCCTCAGTCCTCCAGCAAGCTGTGACATGCCTGAGGCCACAAGTAAGGCACAGCCTACCCTAGAAGGCCCTCAGCCCAGGAGTTCCCATCATAGCGCATCAGAAACGAATCCAACTAGGAACCATGAGGTTGTTGTTTTCGATCCCTGGCCTCGCTCAGTGGGTTAAGGATCCAGCTTTGCCGTGAGCTGTGGTGTAGGTCACAGATGTGGCTTGGATCTGGCATGGCTGTGGCATAGGCCGGCAGCTGTATCTCCGATTAGACCCTTAGCCTAGGAACCTCCATACACCACCAGTGTGGCCCTAAAAAGACAAAAAGACCAAAGAAACCCTAAAAAACAGGAAGGCCCTCAACCCCAAAACTCAGTGGGGTCTCCCTACGATAGTGTCACTGACTTATGTGTATTACATTCTGGAATGTCACACAGCCATCGACAGAGACAGGCCAGCTGGCTTGGGGGTGCCCACCCAGGATTAAAGAGAGTAGAGTGAGAGGCAGCTGTGGAGTCTTGATCCACCCATCTGTCCCGCCTGTCTGTGCATCAGTCTCTCCTCAGGCCCCGAGGGGCTGACTCCACTTGCCATCTATGGGTATCTATGCCCAGCAAAGTCCTTGTCCCCAGGAGCAGGGTAAAGGTGACAGGGACCAAGGTCACCCTCACTATCAGTTCCTCCCTTCTCCCTCAGTCACAGACTCCTGATTTTTAGCTCAGCAAACAGCTCCCCCAAATCAGGGGTCTCTCCTGCATTTCTTAGCCTCTCCTGCATTGAGATATGGTTATATAGCTACATTCCAGCAGTGGAGGGGCTGTACAAGATTAGGGAAAAGACCTTAGATACAGAGAACGTGCCTTTCTTTTTTACTTCTTCCTTCCTATTGGCTGGAGTATGGATGTAATGGCTGAAGCTCCAGCAGCTACTTTGATCCATGAAGAGATTTTTGGCATGTGATTCTTGCACAGCATAATCAAAGACAGAAGGAGCCTATGTCCCCTATGCTTGGAGCATAGGCCTTCCCTGGGCTTGTCCACCTCAATTCTTCTTTTTTTTTTATGGACTTGCAGCATATGGAAGTTCCCAAGCTAGGGGTCAAATCGGAGCCTCAGCCATAGCAGCACCAGATCTGAGCCTCATCTGTGATCTACACCACAGCTTGTGACCACACTGGATCCTTAACCCACTGAGCCAGTCCAGGGATTGAACCTGCATCCTCATGGACACTATGTCAGGTCCTTAACCCACTGAGCCACAACAGGAACTCCTCAATTCTTCTTAAGTGTAAAAGAACACACAAAAAACCTGTAGTATTGTAGGGTACTGTAAGTTTGGTTTTTTCCTGATACAGTTGATCTCAACACTATTTTTTTTTTTGCTTTTTAGGGCCATACCCACAGCATATGGAGGTTCCCAAGCTAGGGGGCCAATCAGAGCTACAACTGCCGGCCTACACCACAGCCACAGCAACTCTGGATCCAAGCCACATCTGTGACCTACACCACAGCTCATGGCAACGCCAGATCCTTAACCCACTGAGCGAGGCCAGGGATCGAACCTCCATCCTCATGGATGCTAGTCGGATTCGTTAACCACTGAGCCATTGTTGTTCTTTGAACTCGTCTCTACTTCAGGGCCTTTACTCTCCTGTATTCTCACCTGAAGTTCCTGCCCTGAGGTCTCCATGCAGCTGGCTCCATCAGATCAGCTGACTGCAGAGCGCCTGTCTGCAGTGGCCCCTGGCCTCCCTGAGCCCATACCCTGGGTCAGTCCTGAAAGTACCGTGCTTGTTGTTTTTGTGTTGGCTGCCTCCCTCCCCCCACCAGACACAAAGCCCAGGTACTGCTCACGCTCAGCCCACGCCTGGTGGCTGCCTGGGGCGTGCCCTGGCCATGTCCGCTTTGTCCAGTATCCAGGTGTCCCTCAGCCCAGTTGGCTTGGCCTAGCCCGTGCTTTGTAAACCACTAATGATGGGGCTCTATATTCTTGGCTCTGACATTGACCGCTGACTCAGACCACAAAGCCACCGGGCCACAGGTGAGCGTGGGAGTGAGGACCGGTGTCTGGAGCTCTGGTGGGGCAGGTGGTCTGTGGTTTGGCAAAGAGGTGACCGCTGGCAAGTCGGGGGTAGTCTAGGTACCCCCTTCCTTTTCTGAAGTTTGACCTAACCAGGGAGCCAGGGAGTCCTCAGCTGGGTTGAGGACTGAAACCCAGGCGACAAAGAGGCCCTGTGGACAGGTGATGGCTTCTCCATAGTAAACTGGTCTGGAAGCTCTACATCAGGTGCTCAGAGGACAATTGCTAAGAGATTGATGGGGCTGCGCACACAGCCCCCACAACCCCTCCTACCTTTCCCTGCCCAGGGTCAGAATCTTCTCATTATCCAAGTCTGGGAGCCGCCTCCTCCAGGAAGCCCCCAGATACCCCTGAGGGCATGCTCTCTGCACCCCAAGGTCTCTCCCACCCCCTTCCAGGACTCCCACCTCTATTGAGGCTCTGGAGGCTAAGGGTGGGGGCTGTCTCCTTTAGCACACACAGCTTCCTGCAGGTTGTGGACACGTGAAGACCACCACTGAGAGGACAAGGATGGAACTAGCAGGATAAGGGACCCTAACCTGGGGCTTTGGTGTGCACCATCTCGCTGCACACCCATTCTACATTTGGGGAACCTAAAGCTCTGCAGAGCTGAGATTTGAACCCAGGCCTCCTGAGCCCACCCCACCTGCCCCAGATGGGTGCCGGAAATTACCATGAGGTCGTGATGGGTCCCACAGGAACACTCAGCCACCTCAGGCCCCTTCCTCTCTTCCCTGGAGAAGTGTGATCCACCTCAGATCCCAGGCTGACCCTCAGCTTCTCTCTTCCTGGGGAGATCTTGACAGTTTCCCCAGGAGCCCCAACAGGGTGGGGGCTTTGGGCCCAGGCATAGATCTCTCCTGTGCCCTCTGCAAGCCACGCAGTGCCATCCAAAGGGTTGTCCTTGTCCTTATCCTGGCTGGGCCAGCATCAGAACTGCTGAGGCACAGTGCTTGCCACCCACTCCCTGCCTTTCTACCCAGGTCCAAGGAAGGCTGGTGCAATTGTTCTGGGGATCCCAGCCTGAGCCCCACGGTGGGAATTTGGGTCAAGTGGATTTGATTGAGGGGTGCAGAGAGGGGGAGACTCCACTCCTGAGTACCTGCCATTGGTCCTGGCACCTTTGCACAGATGCTGTCACTAAGCGTCCCTCAGCACAGGGCACATGTCCCTCTGATGTGGAAAAAGGTAAGACTCCTCAGTGTGGCATGTTAGAAATGACTATCCTGCAAAAGCACCATTTTTAGTTATTTTTCTTGCATAAATCCACAAAGGGAAGAGCCTTAAAGAAGGATCCTGTACAGGTTCCAGGGTCAGCTGACACAGTCTTCATGCTGGCTGGCTTCGCAACAACCAGGTGATGTCCTGTCACTGGTTTTGTCTCACAGTTGATGAGTACATTCAATTCAATAGATGGCAAAGCTGCCTTTATTCCAGTAAAGCCTGTGTTGCCAAAAAGCAGGGCGTCCCAGAGCAACTTGTTTGCTAAGAACAGCGGCAGGGCAGCCAATTGTGGAAGCAGGATGGTTCCACTTTAATTTGCCCTCTGACCTCTGGCTGCTGCCTGCCTGCTCTAATGCCTGGCCTCCTGTGCTTGGTCCAGAAACGCTGGTCTCCACAGCCTCTTCTTTCAAGCTTCTCTTGAATCCCGCTCAGTTGGCCAGCCTCTGGTTCTTTCCTTGCTTTCAGCCAAGGCTGAGGGGAAGAACTTGGAAGCTGAGATATTCCATTTCAACTCCGCAGCTGCTACCTCCCTTCTAAGGGAGGAGATGCAGAGGTTTGGGGATAAATTGACCTGGCTAGGAAAGGACCCTCACCTTGTCCCTCATGCCACAGGTAGGAGGCAGGTATGTCCTCTTGATCTGGTACTGAGTGGGATGGAAGCTGGCTGACCCCAGGGGCTGGTTCTGGGGTCACTGCTGCTCTGGGGGATGAGCTACCAGATCACTGGGACCTCCAGCTGGCTTCAAGCCTTCAAAGCAAGTCCAAGAGCCAGGCCCTGCATATGATCCACTGGCCTCTCTGTGGAGCCAGATGCCAATTGAGACCATGGATATTGCCTGCACTGTGCAGAGGCTGAAGTCTCTGGGTTATCTCCCTAAAATGTGCAGCTCCTATTGCTGCTCTTATGGTGTCCATGCTGGCAGGCCTGTTGCTGGGCAGAGGCCAGGGCAGGGTGCAGCAGACTCTCATGAAAGGCATCTCATAAGTTGATGGTAAACCATCCAGCACAAAGGGGCATTTATTGAGCCAGATGGTGTGTCTCCATCTGAATGCGAGGAGGACAGAAATAACCTCTCACAGAGTGCCAGCAGGGCTGGGCCCTACTGCTCTGGAGGTATCAGTTTTCCAGCTTTTTCTCCAAGCTGTGCGACCTGTCCCCTTTCTGTGCCAGTTACTCTCTCTGTCCTGGGAGGGGACTCGCTGATCCCTCTCCTGCTAAAACTGTTAGAAAAGAAAGAGAGGGAGAGAGAAAGAGAGACTGGAACCATGAAAGCACAGGTTTAGTTTCCGTTGGGGACACTCTGCCTCAAAGGCTCTCCATGACAGGAGTGACATGTGTTTATGCATTAATCTGACACCCTCTCATTAAGATGAATTTCATGGTGAGCTCTGGGAGGTGACTCCTGTGTCCCTGAGAATGGTTGTCATTCTTAGTTGGCACAGCTTTGCTTGTGCTACTCCTCCTGCCTATAATGTCCCTCTGAATATGTACAATTAAGTATCACGTGACATATATATGGATAATATTTTTAAAACATTTAATGTGCTATTAAGCTAATGCTAATGATGTTCTGGAGAGGTTAAAAAGTAGCTCAGGAGTTCCCTTTGTGGCTCAGTGGTTAACAAACCCGACTAGGATCCATGAGTACTTGAGTTCGATCCCTGACCTTGTTCGGTGAGTTAAGGATCCGGTGTTGCCGTGAGCTGTGGTGTAGGTCGCAGACGTGGCTCGGATCCTGTGTGGCTATGGCTGTGGCTGTCGCCAGCAGCTACAGCTCACATTTGACCCCTAGCCTGGGAACCTCCATATGCCACAGGTGTGGTCCTAAAAAGACAAAAAAATAAAAATTAAAAATTAAAAAAAAATTTAAAAAGTAGCTCGATTGCTGGTAGTAGAGATCTAAAACGCAAAGACTTAACTAATACTGGATTTATTTTTCTCTCACATTAAAACATGCATGCCTAGAGATAAGAAACACACATTAAGCCTGGAGATAGGAAATGTAAGGCTGGCACACATGGTTCCTTCACAGTGTTATTGGGGGATCTTTCTTCTCTGCCTTGCATAGTGTGGCGCTTCCTTTCTAAAAGTAGTATCATGGCCCAAGACAGCTGATAGGGATCCAACCATCACAACAAAAAAATGGTATGGGGGGCAGAAAGGGGTTCATTTCTAGTTGTGTGTTGCTTCTTAAGGAACATTAAAAATGACTCAAAAAAATTCTGCCTACATCTCATTAGCTACCCCTAGATACGGGGCAGGGGGTGCTCAATTCAGGATAACATCAGGGCTTGTTTCCTGAGGGACATGGTCTGTATTGTCTTCTGTAGGCTGGCACCTGTGAGTACAGATGGTGGAGAGGTGCAGTGGCTGACTCCCTCTGGAAGGTGATTTTTTTCCTCCATGCCTGCAGCATTTGGAAGTTCCCAAGCCAGGGATCAACTCATACCACAGCAGTGACCTGAGCCACAGCAGTGACAATGATGGATCCTTATCCTGCTAGGCCACTGGGAAACTCCTGGAAGGCAAACTTTTAAATGCATATCAAGAGGGAGTGAAATATTCATTCCCTCCAGTATAATCTCAAGTCTGTAATTTTATCTTTGGGAAGCAAAGGGAAAAACATAATGCACATTCATTAAGCACATTCATTAATGCACATTCATTAAGCATGACAGTTCCAAAATACAGACGTCCTCGGAGATATTGCAGGTTTGGTTCCAGTCCACAGCAATAAAGTGAGTATAGCAATGGGTGAGTCACACAAATGTTTCGGTTTCTCAGAGAGTATTGAAGTTATGTTTACCCTATATTGTAGTCTATTATGTGTAATGGCATTATGTCCAAAAAACAATGTACATACCTTAATTTAAAAATACTTTATTGCTAAAAAATGCTACCTATCATTTGATGCAGGGTTGCCATGAACTTTGATTTTGAAAAATGCAGTATCCTCGAAGTGCAGTACAGCAAAGCACCGTAAAACAAGTTACGCCTGAAACTTAAATTTCCAGCAGGGAAAACACATTGAGTATGTTGTGCTGTGTCTACTTGGTGGGATGTTCTGTCAAGGACATGTAGTAACAAAAAGAGTGCTTACAATGTAACTTCAGAGAAAAGACAGAATATCAAAACGTGAGCTGTGATTTTCACTATCTATCATGCATCTGTAGGAGGCTGGGAACAGAGAGACAGGGTGGCCTTAAGGACAAGGTTTTCTTTTTAAACTTCTCCAAAGCTTGTTTTATACACACATACATTCTTCAAAATAATAAAAATATTTATATAAAGATTAATACATATAGGAGTTCCCTTTGTGCCTCAGTGGTAAATGAACCAAACTAGTACCCATGAAGATGCGGGTTCCGTCCCTGGCCTTGCTCAGTGGGTTAAGGATCCGGGGTTACTGTGATCTGTGATGTAGGTTGCAGATGCAGCTCAGATCCTGAGTTGCTGTGGATGTGGTGTAGGCTGGCAGTGATAGCTCCAATTTGGCCCCAACCCTGGGAACTTCCATATGCTGCAAATGCGGCCCTAAAAAGAAAGAAAGAGAGAGAAAAAAAAAGAGTAACGCATACAGAGTTCCTTTGTAGCATAGTGTGTTAAAGATCTGGCATTGTCACTGCAGCAGCTTGGGTTTCTGCTGTGGCGTGGGTTCAGTCCCTGGCCTGGTAAATTCCACATGCTATGCAAATGGCCAAAAGGAAGAAAAAAAGAATAAAACATATAAACAATAAAAATTTATATAAATAAGAAAATAATATAGCAACTAAATAATATTTATAATGCATAATGTAAATAATAAATAATATGTATTAATAATAAAATTTATAAATAGTTAATACAACAAAATAATAAAATACAATATGTTTATTTCAGAAAATTTTAAAAATGAAGGTAAGAGGCAAAAAAGACAATAGAAAACAGGGGTCAAATGGTGGAGGAGTAAGACATCGTGCTGACCTTCTCCCACAAACACATCCAAAAAAAAAAAAAAGACAACGATTCTATCATAGAGGAATAATAGCTTTTCCTAGTTTGATATTGTATACTAGGAGGCATCCAAGGGTGTACATCGGGCTCTCACCCCCAGAGTGGGCCAGGGCTTAGCCTCAGCTTTGGGGTTGGTACAGGTCTCCTCCACATGTCTCCTGTTCTTCTGGGCCAGCCTGATCCTTGGCTTGGTCCTCACCCATTGGGAGTCCAGAGCTCCCGGATGGTCAAGCAGAGCACGCAAGTCCTCTGAAGGTTTGGGGCTGGAATCAGCTGTTGATCTTGCTGTCAGAGCAAACCATTTGGCCAGGCCCCAAATTGACAGGGTGGGAATGTGTCCTTTACCCACAGGTGAAGGGGAGGTGGACACATGTGCATTTATAATCCAAACTACCTCAAATGCATAAACTTTCATCCCTTTTCTATGCTTTTACATAAAGACATTTTTTAAAAATTTTTGTTTTGTTTTGTTTTTGCTTTTTAAGTCCTCACCTGCAGCACATGGAATTTCCCAGGGTAGGGGTCCAATCGGAGCTACAGCTGCTGGCCTACACCACAGCCATAGCAACTCAGGATCCAAGCCATGTCTGTGACCTATGCCACAGCCACAGCAATGTGGGATCCTTAACCCACTGAGGGAGGCCAGGGATCGAACCCACAACCTCATGGTTCCTAGTCAGATGCGTTTCTGCTGCACGATGATGGGAACTCCTAAAGACATGTTCTTTACACAACAGTATCCTTCTAATTATTATTAATTTTTTGTGGCCACACCTGCAGCATATGAAAGTTCCTAGGCCAAGGACTCAATCTGACTCGGATCTGCCAGGCCAGAGATCAAACCCAGGCTTCTACAGCAAACCCAAGCTGCTGTAGTCAGATTCTTAGCCCACTGCACCACATTGGGAACTCCTGTTATTTTGTCACTTGATGTGTTATGAATACAACTTTCCATGTCATAAAAATTCTTCTGCAACATGTGACTGCACACAATTGTATTTTAATGTCATTATGCCTTATTCAACCTGATATACTTTTGTTTCCCCTTTCTTCCTCCTGCTTCTAAAAGCAATACTGCAATGACCTAAATCATTTAAACATACGATACCTAAATCTTTGCATGTACCCATGATTTAAAAATAATAATACATTTCTAACAGTGGATTGAGGGAGTGAGATAACTGGCATCAGGATGGCCCCAGTGATCCTTGCCTTTGTGTTCACACCCTGCTGTAGTCTCCTCTTACGGTAAATCAGGGCTAGTCTAGATAAATTACAGCAGAGTGATGGTATGTGACTTCGGTGGCTGGGTCATAAAGGGCCCTGTGGCTTCTGCCTTTACCTCCTGGATCACTCCCTCTGGGGGAGCCAGCTGGCATATTGTAGGGATGCTCAAGCAGTGCTGAGGAGAGCCCCATGTGGGGGAGCAGCTGAAGCCACCAAGCAATAGCCAGTACCACCTACCTGTGAGGGAGTGAATCACCTTGGAAGTGCATTCTCCAGCCCCAGTCAAATGTTTGGGTGACACTGCAGCCCCAGTTGACTTTGACTGCAGCTTCATGAGAGGCCCTGAGCAAGAGCCACCCTGCAGAGTCACTCCTGAATTGTTGACCCCCAGAAACTATAAGAGATACTAAGTGATTATATTTTTAAGCCATTAAGTTGTTGAAAAGTGACAGATAACTAATAGTGTGGGTCTTTTGGTCAAGAGGCCAAACTCTACTGTGCTATCAGATAAACCCCAGCATCTTGGTGGCTGACAAAGTTAAGGTTTATTTCTCACTCCCACATACCTGATTCAGGTAAGGGGGCTCTCCTGTTTGTCATCCAAGTGATGCCCAGAGACCCAGCATATTTCAATCTAGCAGCAGGTGACTTCCTCTCACGTTCAGGTGGTAAGAATTAGTCATGTGATCACACCCAGACATATGGGGACAAAAAAAATAATTGGACAAACTCTGAGCATGGTCTCTGCCACAGGGAATCAAAAGAATTTTTTTTTTTTAAATAGCCTCATGTTTAAAAGAAAAATAACCTCGGAACTAAAGACCTATGTATTGAAACCATGATTCACAATAAACAACAAACCCTGAATGTTTCCAAATTTGCACAATTGCTACAGGAAAACATCTGCAAAAGGGTGATTCTTCCATACAACAATTTGGTAATATGTATCAAGGGCTCTTAGAACATTTACATCCTCTGACCCAAATAATTTTTTTGCTGGGAATCTATTCTAAAGAGATATTCTTTAATATGACAAAAGCATTATGTATAAGATATCGTAGCATTATATGAAGTAATAAAAAATTGTGTGCAACTTAAATGTTTGCCATGGAGAGGACAATTTATGACCCCTGCCTGAGAGAACAGCCTGTTACAATTGAAAAGGATATTTGCTGTGTAGTTCTTATAGCTGACACTGTAGTGTTATGGGAAGAGCTTGCAAAATTAAATAATTTCAATGACATAAAAAATTTATTTAGGAGTTTCTGGGTGGCCTGGTGGTTAAGAATCCATTTGTCACTGCTGTGGCTTGGGAACTTCTGCATGCCATGAGCATGGCCAAAAAACAAACAAACAAACAAAAACCCCACACTTATTTAGAAAAGAAATGCTGAAATGTTAACCATGGTTTCTCCCGAGTGATGGGGTGAGATCTTTCTCCTAATCACCTTTGCTGACTACCAGACTCCCTCCAGTGGACATGTGGTACCTGTAAGCCTGCTGGCTTCTTTCTTCATCCATCTGTTTGATAGATATCAGAAATGTCTTTCTTTAGAGGACTTGCCTCTGTCAGAGTTCTGTGTGTATACTTCCCACATAATTTTATAACCAGAGAAAAGATTAAAAGAAACAACCTAACTTAAAAAAGCAAAAAAAAAGGGGGGGGGAATTCCCTGGTGGCACAGCAGGTTAAATGTCTGGCATTGTCACTACTGTGGCTAGGGTGGCTGCTGCGGTATGGGTTTGATCCCTGGTCCCAGAATTTTGTGTGCCTCGGGCTCAGCCAAAAAAAAAAAAAAAAAGAAGAAACTTAAAAAAGTGTTTCTGGTAGTTTTGATCCCTCATCAAAGGCCCCTGATGGTGTTGCTGTTCTGTCTTAGGTGATAGTGTCCCAGCATTCTCTAAACTTCCCCAAGGGGAGATGCACAAGGAGGCACAGGCCAGGTGGGAACAGGGATGCTTCAGAGAACACAAGGATTCTGGTCCTGGATCCCCAGGAATGGGGTGGGAGTAATGTTGAACTCCTGGGCACCAAGCACTCAGGCCAAAGTGAGAGCCTAGCCTGAGGCTGGGGACACTTCCCACCTCACTGGCCCCAGAACCTGACAGCTGCCATGATGCTCACACTTAGCCCTTTGTTAGTGTGCAGTTCAGTCGTGATAAGTGCATTCATACTGTTTTGCCAAAGGTCTCTGGGGTGTTTACACCATATTCCAAACACAAACTGTCCGTGTTAAACTGGCACTCTCCATTCCCATTCCCCCAGCCCCTGGCTCCCACTACTTTACTTTTTGTTTTTATAATTTGCTGATGGTAGGTGCAATATCTGTCCTTTTACTACTGGGTTATTTCACTGAGCATAATGTCCTCCAGGTTCAACCATGTTTTAGTTTTAGTTCATGTTAGAATTTCTTTCCTTCCTTTCTTTTTTTTCTTTTTCTTTTTTTGCTGCCCTGCATATGGAATTCCTGGGGCAGAGATCAGATTCAAGCTGCAGCTGTGGCAATGCTGGATCCTTTAACCCATTGTGCTGGCCCGGTATTGAATCTGCGTCCTCATTGCTGCAAAGACACCGCTGGTCCTGTTGTGCCACAGCAGGACTCCAGAATTTCCTTCCTTTTTATTGGTGGGTTTTTTCCTTTCATTTTGGCCGCCCACTCGGCATATGGAGCTCCTGGGCCAGGTTCAGACCTCGGCCACAGTTGAGACCTAAGCTGCTACTGCGGCAACACTGGATCCTTAACCTACTGTGCTGGGCCGGGGATCGAACCTGCGTCCCAGCACACCCAAGACAGCCAGTGATCCCATTGGGCCACAGCAGAAGCTCCCCCCTTCTCTTTCTTTCTTTCTTTCTTTCTTTCTTTCTTTCTTTCTTTCTTTCTTTCTTTCTTTCTTTCTTTCTTTCTTTCTTTCTTTTCTCTCTCGTCTCTTGCTCTCTCTCTCTCTCTCTCTCTCTCTCTCTCTATCCATCTATCTATCTATCTATCTATTTTGTCTTTTTAGGACTGCACCAGTGGCATATGGGAGTTCCTGGGCTGGGGGTAGAGTGGGAGTTGTAGCTTCCAGCCTACACCACAGCAACACCGGAACCTTAACCCACTGAACAAGGCCAGGGGTCAAACCCATATCCTCATGGATACTAGTTGGGCTCATTAACTGCTGAGCCATGACAGGAACTCCTTCCCTTTTAAATTGAATAACAGTACAAGTGTCTGGTGTGGGAAGGACTCTGGATGTAGACTCAGACCCTGGGCTGGCAGCCCCTGAGCTTCCCTGTGGGCAGTGGGACTGTTGGGGCCTCCCTGAGAACATGGTCATCACTCCCTGTGCTCTCCTGCAGTGTCCAATGGAGCAGGTTCAATCTGGGCTTCTTCTCTTCTGGCACTCAGAGGACTTTCCTGCCACCCAAACAGCAGATGGTCAGGAAATGAAGCCTCACTCCAATATCAACCAGAGGAAAATCTAATTCAATTGGCAAAGCGCACAGTCAGAAAAGCATACCACTTGACATACGTCATCTTGTTAGGTGGCCGTGGCCTTCAGAGACCAAAGATCAATGACCAACATCTGGGTCAGGGCTGGGGCAGGGCAACAGGATTCTGTGATTTTCTCTGTGTCAGCTTCCCTTCCAGGATCCCAGGCCCGGGTTCATTTCCACCCCATTCCAGTCATAGGAGCATGACTCCATTGGATCCTCGACTGGGACGCCTGTGACGATCTAGATGCTGTGTCACTCAGGGCAAGTGCGACTATGAGTGACACAAACCCCAAAATACCAGCTGCTTAAGCAAGAAAGATGTCTTTTCTTATCACATGGATGACGTCCCGAGGCCAGCAGGATGGGGCTGGTGTGGAATTTCCCTGCTGTCAGAAGCCCAAGTTCCTCCTTTTGCCAGCCCTGCCCTTCTCAATGCATAGCTTCTAGCTTGTGGCCCAAGAGAGCTGTCTGAGTCCAGCCGTCCCACTTGCATCTCAGCCAGCAGGATGGAGGAAGAAAGGAGGGGGCATGCTACACTCTTAAGACACTTTTTAGACATCTCTGAACGCTTCCACTCATGTCTATGGCCAGAACGTAGCCATGTGGCGATTGCTAGGTGGATAGGAAGCAGGGAGGTGTACTTTCTGTTCCAGGCATCTGTGTTCCCAACTAAAGTTCAGGGCTTCTACACCAGAGGAAGACAATGGATAGTGGAGGGCACGGAGCCATCTCTGCGATACATACCTCATTCTAATAAGTTCTAATAATTGTTGAAGTCCAAATCTTATTTATGTGTTTGTTGTTAAGTAGCTGGATCACACAGGATGCAACTCAGAACAGTGTGTGATGAAACCTCTCTCTCGCTCCTGTCCCCAGAGGTACTTGGTGCCACCAGAGGTTGCCTTGGCTGGCAGTGCTCAAAGTGGGTCCCAGGACCAGCCCAGCATCACAGGGAACCTTCAGAAATGCAGGTTCTCAGGCCCCTGCCACACACTTGTTGAGTTGGGTGGTCTGGGAGGGAGCCAGGAATCTGTGTCTCAGCCACGCCTGGTGTCCTGAGCCTCCAAATACAGCTACGAATGCCCCAGCCTGTTCGTGCCAGTGGAAGACCACTCCTCACACTGTGCATCCGCTATTCACTGAGGATATCCAGAACCCCAGTCTCCCCTTCTTTAGCAGCTTCCTTGAGCTATAATCTACACCCCATTCATCTCGCCCACTTAAAGTGGTTTTAGTATATTCAGAATTCTGTATCCCTCACCACAATCAATTCTAGGACATACTTTGATCTTTTTTTTTTTTTTTTTCGGTCTTTTTAGGCCCTCACCCACGGCATATGGAGGTTCTCAGACGAGGGGTCCAATCGGAGCTATAGCTGCCAGCCTACACCAGAGCCACAGCAATATGGGATCTTAGCTGCATCTGTGACCTATACCATAGCTCACCCCAATGCTGGATCCTTAACCCACTGAACAAAGCAGGGGATCGAACCCCCGTCCTCATGGATACTAGTTGGGCTTGTTAACAACTGAGTCACGACAAGAACTCCTGATCATTGCTTTTTTGAATTTAATTTTTGAAAAGTCATATTCAAGTGAGTGACATTTTCAAGAAAGCCTCCCCTCTCTGCCTGCACCCCGTTCCACGCTTAATGCCCCCACACCCAGGAAACCACTGTCTTTGGGTCTTGGGTTTCCTTTTGGAATATCTGGTTGGAAAGGAGTGGAGCAGGTACAGACCCAGGTTCTTTGTCCACACACACAGATGAGGGCAGGGCTGTGTTCTCACAGTCCTGGACGTTTCCTGGACTTTTCTGTCAGGTGATGGGGTCACCTGGGTGGCTCCCTGGGGATTCAGGAGCTCCATGGGCAACAGGGCCCCCTCACAGCAGGAGCAGACCAGTGGGTTCTCTGATGGCTCCCTCCCAGGGTTTCTTCAGTCAGCAGTCAGCTCTGGGCTGCCAGCCTAGGAACAATGACATGCCTTCTCCTATGCCCCATCCCTCACCTCTGACCCCGACCCTGGGCTAGGATCCTCGGTGTTCTGACCTGATCTTCTCTCTGGCAGTAATCCTGTTAAGTCTGTCCCAGGAGACAGAGTTGGCCAGGGCTCAGCTGGGGTCTGTGTGAGGGTGCATCCTTGCAAATGTTTGTTGAATGAATGAACGAATCAGCTCATCCCTGCAGCTTCATCATTAACTCTGGACCGTGGGTGCTTACTACACTTCCCCAAACCTCAGTTTCCTCCTCTGTTGAGTGGAGACAGGAATCTTCACCTCACAGTAAAGTGGGCAGGATACAAGGAGAGATGGCTAGTCGTCATCCAACTTATTGAGTTGGATGGTCTGGGAGAGAGCCAGGTATCTGTGTCTCAGCCAAGCCCAGGGTCCAGAGCCTCCCAATACAGCTATGAATGCCCCAGCCTGCCTGCGCTAGTGGAAAACCACTCCTCACACTGTGCATCCCCCTATTCACCGAGAATATCCAGGACCCCAATTTCTAGGGGAGCGGCAAAGCGTTCCTCTTTCTCTCTTCCCAGAGGAAGAAAAGTAGCCTTGAGCACAGATGTTGCTTTGTTAAATCTAATACTTTTCACCTCCGTGGATGCCCTCAGAACCTGATTGCTCCTCGCTGCATTACACAAGAGTCCTGCATGGCCAGGCACCAGCAGGGGGCACCACGCACTAGGCTCTGGGGATGCAGCTGCTGTCCTGGGGACAGCAAGGAGAGGACACTGTCGGAGGAGTGTGGAGAATTTCATTAAACAGTTTTTTTTTTTCTCTTTTTTCTTTTTAGGGCTGCACCACGGCATATGGAAGTTCCCAGTCTAGGGGTCAAATAGGAGCTATAGCTGCCAGCCTACACCAAGGCCACAGCAATGCCGGATCCTTAACCCATTGATGGAGGCCAGGGATCAAACCCATGTCCTCATGGATACTAGTCAGGTTTGTTACCATTGAGCCCCGACGGGAACGCCTAGCCAAAGATCTTACTGGGTACAGGCAATCTAGAAAAAAATAGATAAACTTCATCAAAATTAAACACTTTGTGAATCAAAGGACGCTATAGAGGGAATGAAAAGACCACCCCCAAAATGGGAGAAAATATTTGCAAGTCACAGGTCTGTCAAGGTCTAGTGTTCGGAATATACATAGAACTCCTAAAACTCAACAATGAAAAGAAAAACAACCTGATTCAAAAATGGGCAAAGGATTTGAACAGATATTTCTCCCAAGAAAATATAAAAATAGCCAATAAGCATGTGAAAAGGTGGTCAACATCACAAATGTTAATCAAAACCATAATGAGATGGAGTTCCTGTGTTAGCTCAGTGGAAACGAACCTGACTAGTATCAATGAAGACACAGGTTCGATTCCTGGTTTCCTTCAGTGGGTTAAGGATACAGCATTGCTGTGAGCTCTGGTGTAGGTCACAGACACGGCTCAGATCTGGCGTTGCTGTGGCTGTGGTGTAGGGTGGCAGCTGCAGTTCCAATTTGACCCCTAACCTGGAGACATGCACATGCCAGGTGTGGCCCTAAAAAGATTTTAAAAATAGAAAAGCACACCCACGATGAGATGCTACTTCACACCCATTAGGATGGTTAGAATAGAAAAAATGAGGAGTTCCTGCTGTGGAGAAGTGGGTTAAGAATCCAACTTCAGAAAATTCCCCTTTGTGGCTCCCCAGTGAGCTAAAGATCTGATGTTGCTGTGGCTGCAGCATAGGCTATGATTCGACCCCTGGCTGGGGAAATTCCATATGTTGCATGTGTGGTTATAAAAAGAAAGGGGGGAAAATGGGACTTCCCACTGTGGTACAATGGGATAGGTGATGTCTCTGCAGTGCTGGGACACAGGTTCAATCCCCACTCAGCACATTGGCACAGTGGGTTAAAGTATCTGGATTTGCTGTAGGTGCAGTGTAGGACCTACAGCTTCTTGGATCTGATCCCTGGCCCAGGAACTCCATATGCCTCAGGGTGGCCAAAAAGAAAACAAAACAAAACAAAGCATCTGACTGCAGTAGCTTGGGCTGTTGTAGAGGCAGTTAGATCCCCAGCTTGGTGCAGTGGGTTGAAGTATCCCGTGTTACTGCCGCTGTGGTGTATATTCAAGCCCTGGCTCTGGAACTTCCATATGCCAGGGGTGTAGCCATAAAAAAAGAGAAGAAAAGAAAAAGAAAAAAATGGAAACTAAGTGTTGGTGAGGGTGTGGAGATACTGGAGCCCTCATACGCTGCTGGTGGGAAAGTAAAATGGTGCGGCTACTGTGGAAAACAATTTGGTTGTTCCTCAAATGGTTAATGTAGAATTACCTTATGACCTGGCTACTCCATTTAGGGACTCCACAAAAGTGTGTACGTGGATGTTCATGATAGCCAAAAAATGGAAACTGTGCAAGTGTCCATCATCGGATGATGGAGAAACATAATGAGGTATATCCAAACAATGGTATATTAATCAGCCATAAAAAGACAATGGCATATACTGGCTATAATGGGGATGAACCTGGAAAACATGCTGAGCACAGGAAGTCAGATACAGAGGTCCCATGTGGTATGATTCTATTTACATAAAATGTCCTGAATAGGCAGATCCAGAGACAGAAAATGGACTTGTGGTTGTCAGGGTCTGGGGAGGTTCTGAGTGGGGAGTGACTGTCTGATGGATACGGGATCTCTTTTTCGTTTTCTACTCTGTCAAACTTTATTGAAAGAAAAAGCAACACAGTCACATTTCTGGAATTCCTCCATCGAAAATGTGGCACTCGGAGTTCCTGCCGTGGCACAGCAGAAAGGCATCCGACTAGGAACCATGAGGTTGTGGGTTCGATCCCTGGCCTTGCTCAGTGGGTTAAGGATCTGGCACTGTGGTGAGCTGTGGTGTATGTCGCAGACTCGGCTCAGATCCCGCATTGCTGTGGCTGTGGCGTAGGCCGGCAGCTGCAGCTCTGATTGGACCCCTAGCCTGGGAGCCTCCATATGCCACAGGAAGTGGCCCTAGAAAAGGCAAAAGGAAGGAAGGAAGGAAGGAAGGAAGGAAGGAAGGAAGGAAGGAAGGTAGGTAGGAACTTGTCCCGTCACTGCTGTGAATATTTCTTAGATTACCTTTGTCTTCAGTCTTAAACTATCTGATTTTCTGGTCTTCAAGCTAAACATCAAGTTTCTAGATTTTGTTTCATCTCTGCTGTTGACAGGGCGGGTTGGTAGTTGAGGGTGATCATGTTTCCTTCTTCAGCCACGAGGTCCAGGTCTTCCCTTGTGGGTGATGAAAACCTTTTGGACTTAGTGATGATGATTGCACATGTCTGTGAATGTGCTAACAACCACAGACTTTAAAAGAGGAATTTTATGGTATGTGAATTATGTCTCAATTTAAAAAAGACTTTGTTGGTCAGTGTAAAATGTGGGGGCCAAGGGTTGGTCATGTCCTTGGAACTCTGGCCCCAGCCTTCCCTGCTCCCCAACCCTGGGCACTGGTAAACATTTCTGCCCAGTTTCCAGACCTTTTCAGCTTTCCGTCAAGTTCACATCCTTGTTCATTTCATCGTGTGAATCTTCCTCTGGGGTAGGGGGTGGGGATGTGGTGGAAAACTGCAATGTGGCCAAAAAAGCACAGGTGGGGGCAGACTGTGAAGATGGGGTAGGATAGTCACTGTCTAGCACTATCCCCAGGCAGTGATAGTCAGGTCTGCAGGAAGTCTGGTCATCTTGAAGGCCAAGTGCTCCCATCCTGGAGAAAGGCCAGCAGGGCTGGCCATTACCTCTCAGGTCCTGGGGAGGAACTTCCTGTGTCAGCTGGGGGCTGGACCCCACAGTGCTGATTTTCTCTATCATGCACAATAAGAAAGCTTTTTTCTTTCTTTCCCTCTTTCTTTCTTTCTTTCTCTTCCTTCCCTCCCCCCTCTCCTCCCTCTCTCCTCCCTCCTCTCTCCCTCCCTCCTCCCTCTCTCTCTCTCTCTCTCTCTCTCTCTCCCTCCCTCCCTCTCCTCTCCTCTCTCTCTCTCTCCTCTCCTCTCTCTCTCTCTCGTCTCTCTCTCTCTCTCTTCTCTCTCTCTTCTCTCTCTTCTTTCTTTCTTTCTTTTTCTTTTTTCTTTCTTTCTTTCTTTCTTTCTTTCTTTCTTTCTTTCCTTCTTTCCTTCTTTCTTTCTTTCGGCTATGGCATGTGGAAGTTCCCAGGCCAGGGACTGAATCCATGCCACAACAGTAACCGGAGCCACCGCAGTGATGACACCAGATCCTGAACCCACTGAGCCACCAAGGACCTCTGACAACATGCATCCATTTAAAAAACAGCTCAAGGAGTCCCTGTCATGGCGCAGCAGTAAACAAATCCGACTAGGAACCATGAGGTTGTGGGTTCGATCCCTGGCCTTGTTCTGTGGGATCCAGCATTGCCATGAGCTGTGGTGTAGGTCCCAGAGGTGGCTCGGATCCCACATTGCTGTGGCTCTGGTGTAGGCTGGCAGCTATAGCTCCGATTGGACCCCTCGTCTGAGAACCTCCATATGCCGTGGGTGAGGGCCTAAAAAGACCAAAAAAAAAAAAAAAAAAAGATCAAAGTGTGTCCTAGAATTGATTGTGGTGAGGGATACAGAATTCTGAATATACTAAAACCACTTTAAGTGGGCGAGATGAATGGGGTGTAGATTATAGCTCAAGGAAGCTGCTAAAGAAGGGGAGACTGGGGTTCTGGATATCCTCAGTGAATAGCGGATGCACAGTGTGAGGAGTGGTCTTCCACTGGCACGAACAGGCTGGGGCATTCGTAGCTGTATTTGGAGGCTCAGGACACCAGGCATGGCTGAGACACAGATTCCTGGCTCCCTCCCAGACCACCCAACTCAACAAGTGTGTGGCAGGGGCCTGAGAACCCTCATTTCTGCATTTTAGGGTGCGGCCCTAAAAAAAGGACAAAAGACAAAAAATAAAAATAAAAAAAATAAAAAACAGCTCCAGAGTTACAAACAGTACTTCAGAGTTAGATTAACTTATTCAACTAAATAACAAATAGTGGCTGTTTTACAATTGGCCCCTCTGATAGAACCACCAAAATGGGCATCCCTGTTATGAATGACTTCAGCGTTTTGCCCAGTCACCGGTGATAACTTCTTACCTCTGGGTCCTGGGGTGAGGTTAGGGTGAGGCCAGATAGAGCTGGCACCCCCACCCTGAGGAGCCCAGTGCAGCGGGGTCTGCATCATGAGCCGACAGTGACCGTGTGCCGAGGATGACAGTGTGCTTCTGAAAGCACACAAGCCAAGTCCAGAACAGTGCCAGGTCCGGGAGCTCCAGGTATTGGGAGTCCAGGACGAGCTGTGGGCCCCTCTATTGTTATGGTTTCCATCTTGCAGGTCAACAGGAGAGTCCAGAGTGGTCCTGCCCAGGGTTTCACAGCTGACTCTACAGGGGCAACTTTCTAGTTTAGCCTTAACAGATTGGGATCCCGTCGCTTTGCCTGTTCATCTTCCTCCACTCCCTCCCTCCTCTCCTTCTTTCTATCCTCCAATCCATCCTTCGAGCAGAGACAACCATATTCATTCATTCATTAGCCCATCCTCCTCACCTTGTAGGTGGGGAAATGAGGTTGAAGAGGGGCACAACCACACACCCAAAGCCACTGAGCCTCCTGGCTTCCCTCACCTGTGGCTGTAGGGCCTTGCATCATTTATGTTTAAATCTTTTTTTTCCTTCTCAAGGCTGCACCTGCAGCATATGGAAGTTCCCAGGCTAGGGGTTGAGACAGAGCTGCAGCTGCTGGCCTACGCCACAGCCACACCGGATCCAAGCCACATGTGTGACCTAAGTCCTGGATCCTTAACTGAGTGCAGCCAGGGATTGAACCTGCATCCTCATGGATACTAGTCAGGTTTTTAACCCACTGAGCCACAATGAGAGCTTGTGTTTAATTCTTATGGAAGAAGGTGAGACTTGGCCCTCCAAGGAAACAATTTACACCCCTATCCACAGGGGACCTTGGATCCTGTGGGAATTGGTCCATGTACCTCATCAGTGACTAGGCTGGTCTGGGCTGTGTCCTGGCCCCACTAGGAAAGACTTAGCATTTGCTCAAGGGAGGGATGAACACACTTTGAAACATGTGCCCAGTGTGTAGAGGGATGCTCTGTGGTGTGGTGGCTGTCAGGTTGAGTATTGGTGTCACAAGTGAAGTCCCCTTCTCAGAACTTTCTGTGACAGCACACTGCTTCAGTCAAGCTGTAAGAGAAAAGTAGCAGGTGTTTGTGGGGATGAAGGCACTCATCTCAAAGAACAGGCTTTAAATCCTAGACAAGGCAGTCGTGAGGCAATGCCCGAGGTGGGAGTGAGGGAGAGATCCCTGTCCATGAGAGCATTCACAGGGCTGGCTCTGGCCCCCACACTGCCCCTGGGGCCCCATGTGAAAACCCTGAAGAGCTGAGGTGTGGCCACCCAGGCCAGCAGGGTGGGCTGGTGAAAGTCAAGCCAATGGCCTTGCTAGTGTCAGTTGAGTTTGGGGACCTGGATGGAACTTGATGAGTTATGGGGAGGGGGGGCGGTGAGCTGGCTCCATGTCTGGGAATTAACCTCATAACTTGCATTTCCAGGTGGGCACAGATTATTTTATGTTTGTAGAAGCAAAAGGATGAAGACACCAAAATGCCCACAACAGGGCTTGGCAAACTAAACACGTGGTGCAATGATCACCGAGAGGCCATTGACAGAAGAAGACAAACTGGAAATGAGGGTCTTCCATGAACATGAATACAGCAAGGTCCCCTTGCCCACCAACTTGGCTAGGTCACCTGTGGAGGGCCGAGGGCAGTGGGACAGCCCCTTGGGACTGTCTACCACAGGGGCAGCTCCACTGCTGGCACTTGTCCAAGGGAAGTGGGGGGCACCCTCACTGGGATATTCTGAGCAGCCGTCCCCAGATTGGCCCATCATCATCACCCAAGTGATGGAGTAACTGACCATGGTCCTCTCTGCTGTAGGCACCCACACGCTAATGGTGGGCCTCGAGGGTGCTCACAGTAGGAGCAGCAGAAGGACTTCCGGGTGTAGAGCCCTGCCCTGTGGTATTGCAGACAGAGCCTTCAAACTCCAGCCAGGCTCTCTGGGTGTCTGGAGTTTTGAGGTTGGAAAGGCTCACCCAGTGCCACTCCCATCCTGCCCCTGCCCCTGGTAAAGCTTGGCTTGGGTCTCTCAAAGGGCTTGGGTTGCTCACAGGGTGGAGCAACAAAATGGCTCAGGCGGTGATGGCAGGGTTGGGGCATCTCTGGGTCAGGACCTGGGAGGGGGCAGAGGGGTGGCATCACCAGGGGTGTCACATAAGTGGGCACTTTGTTGTGAGTCTCTCAGCAGTTTAATGCATGGTTCTGGGTTTGTGCTGCATTTTGCAGTAGAAGGTGTTTACAATATAAATAGACAAGCCAATATATGACCAGGGTTTTGAGGGAAAGTGAGGCAGCCATGTGCCTCGTCCATCCCAACTTGGGTGAACCCAGGAGGGAAAGGGCCCATGTGCAGAAAATGCCTCTGAGGACACAGAAGCCGGCATGTCCTGTGGCCCGTGTAGAGGGAAACAGACAGGCGAGGGGGTGGGTGCTGCCCCTGGATGCTGAGTCTTGTGCTGTATTCCTGTTGGAAAAGGTGGGATTAAACTGCCACCATGGGAGTTTCTGTTGTGGCTCAGTGGGTTTAGAACCTGACATAGTATCTGTGAGGACAAGGGTTTGATCTCTGGCCCCACTCAGTGGCTTAAGGATTTGACATTGCCGTGAGCTCTGGTGTAGGTCGTAGATGCGACTTGGATCCTGTGTTGCTGTGGCTGTGGCGTAGACTGGCAGCTGCAGCTCTGATTTGATCCCTAGCCTGGGAACCTCCAAAAGCCGCAGGTGCTGCTGCCATTAAAGAAGGAGGAGGAGGAAGAGAAAAAGAAAAAGAAGAGGAAGAAAGAAAAATAATGCTGCCGTGAAGGGAGTCCCCAGCTATTGCTCTCCACAGCAAACATTCATGACCTATCTGTCTAGGCTGAGGGCAGGGAGGGGCAGACAGGTCACTCTGAGGAGATAAGCTGACCTGCTAGAGGTCCCTGTCCTTGGAGAGATCACCTCCTCTGGTGTGATAACAGCCTGGGCTGCCTTGGGACTACATGAGTGATTGCTGGTGCTTTGTGAATGGCAGGCCCCTGTATTCCCCCTCCCCCAGCCAGGCTGGCCCCTCCCCAGGGGCCACCCTGAGAACACTGTGGACCCCAGGTAGCACCACCTACAGCCATCGGTCCATGGAGTGTGGGGGACCTGGCCTCTACCCTCCAGAGCTGGGCATGGGCTGTGGGCGGGCAGGTGTGGGGACCAGGGGGTGGGGGGTCTCCTTGGCTGGAACCAGGCATGGATTAAATGGTCATCCCAGCAGCTTTCACCCAAGCTGTGGCACAACTGACAGTGGGCCCTGTGGGGGGAGGGGTGGGGAATGCCAGCCCGGCCCCAGCATAACCTGGGGGAGGACAGGGAGCTCAGTGGCCTGGTCTTGGCTGCCTAGAGTTGCAATGACCAGTTCTCCTATGCTCTGGCCTAGGCTGCCTGCTGGAAGCTCTGCAGAATCTGCTCTATCTCCTTTACAGGGAGCTTGGGGGTCAGCAGATAGGAAACCGAGGCCCAGGGAGTGAGGTTGTTGCAGTACCCCCAGTCTAGGTGTTCTTCTCTTCCTCAGGCAGGTGTGGCCTAGCATGGTCCAGGGGCTAGACCTGAGTCCAGGCCACACTCCTGATGGCCATAATGCTGGCCTCAAACCTGAGGCTAAAGATCTTGTTCAATGGGGTTCCCAGAACAGTGAGATGGGTCATTTAGCTGACACAGATTCACCTACAGCTGGCTCAGGCCCTGCCGGGGTGAGGGAGGTGCCAGAACCAAAAGGCAGGGTCCCTAGGCTGGGACCTGAGTGTCTGCTGCAGAGAGGCAGAGGCTTCGATGAGGATGAGTTCAGGCAGGGCTGCAAGCCCCGTAGGACCTCTGCCTAGGTGACTTCTGGGCCGAGGGCTGATGGAAGAGACAGACACAGCCATTCAGAAAATTGAGTGAAGGTGTTTGGAGGGTTGGCAGGGCAGGGAGACGCCAGCCCCTCCATGGGCTGTTCAAAGAAAAGAGAGCTGGCCCCAGACCCATGGGCAGAGGCTGAGCTCAAATGTAATAGGAGACATGGAAATTAAAGCCTTGCTGAGATACTGTGTTTTTCCAAATGCAAAAGTCAATTAACATGCTCTGTGGGCAAGGCTACATGGCTGGTGGAAGTGTAAATTGGTACAACCTCTCCTGAGGGTGATTTGGCAAAATCTATCACAATTACAAATGCATAAACTTACGACCTGGCAGCTGGTTCAGGGCTAGCCAACTAGCCAACAGGTGAGTGTGTGCTATAGCTGTGGGACAGCTGTAGCTGCCATTTGAAAATGTTGGAAAAGTACAAATTTAAAAAACAGAATGTACACCAAGAGAAATAACCAATGCTGATATCTTATG
Organism: Phacochoerus africanus; assembly: GCF_016906955.1. Lineage (NCBI taxonomy): Eukaryota > Metazoa > Chordata > Mammalia > Artiodactyla > Suidae > Phacochoerus > Phacochoerus africanus. Next base: position 841,497 of record NC_062548.1, read on the forward strand.
TATTTTCTTTGAAATCATTCCTTTATTTGCTATTTTAATAATTGTTCCTTGCATTTCCAGGCTACATCATGCTTTCCTGGGCCAGGAATCCAGTGTGGAGTGTATCAGTCCACGTTTGCTGCAGTGACAAGTGATCCCAAACCCCTTGGTTTAGGATGACAAATGGTTACCCAGGCCTTCCCACTGGAACCTGACATTTCCAATCTTTCAGCTTTTATAGCAGCTCTGAGATAAACGGTGCTAGATCTAAATCTTTATTTTTCTCAGGGTAGATCCCCAAAGGGAAGTCAGAGTAAGAATAAGTGTTAGTCTTTTCCAAGTTGCTTTCTTGAAATACTGGATCCACCAACTCACTCAGCTTGCCTGTCTACACCCCTCTGCCAGCACCAGGCCTTATTAGTAAACCAGGACCGCTGCTCTCCACCTGAAGATGCCAGTTTGCCATACTTGCCTTATGATAGTTCCTAGCAAGAACAGACTGATTTCATGAGTTTCTGTGCTTTTCTGAGCATGTCTTTTGCTCTTTTTTCTTTTGGGAATTTTGCCTTTTCCACTCATATTGAACCCATATTGAATCATATGAGGTTTTGCATTTACTTTTTTTTTTTTAATTTTTGGTTGTGGTGTGAGGCAGCTTGATGTGGGATCTGTTCCCAGACCAGGGATTGAACCCAGGCTGCAGTGGTGAAAGTGTTGAATCCTTACCACTAGACCATCAGGGACTCCCAGTTTTTGCATATGAATGATAACTCCCCTTATTTTTATACCTACTGTGAATCTTTTTCCTCAAGGAAATGGCTGCCTTTTAAAAAATCTTGTTTCTTAGGAGTTCTCATCATGGCTCAGTGGTGAATGAATCCGACTAGGAACCATGAGGTCGCAGGTTCGATCCCTGGCCTTGCTCAGTGGGTTAAGGATCCAGCATTGCTGTGAGCTGCGGTGTAGGTCACAGACACGGCTCAGATTCTGCATTGCTGTGGCTGTGGTATAGGACAGCGGCTACAGCTCTGATTGGACCCCTAGCCTGAGAACCTCCATATGCCGAGGGAGCGGCCCTAGAAATGGCAAAAAGACAAAAAAATAAAAATTAAAAAATAAAAAAACAACAACAAAAAATCTTGTTTCTTAATATTTTATTTTTTTGTTTTTGTTTTTTGGCTGCACCTGTGGTATGTGGAAGTTCCTGGGCCAGGGATCGAACCCAAGTCATGGCAGTGACAATGCCAGATACTTAACCAGCTGAGTCACCAGGGAACTCCCTTAATATTTTAAACTTTGGTCATTTTTCCCTTTTCTCTTAACCCCCCACCCCCACCCTCCCCTTGCCTCTTGTTGCTCTTGTGTCTGGAAGCCCATGCACACACTTCTGACCAATATTCATAGAAAGGTCTCTCTGGATGGCACAAGGCTTCTTTTGAAACCTGGATCCCTGGTTTTGTGGCTTGCTCACTGTGTGCCCTTGGGCAGCTCCCTTTTCCTCTATGGACCTTGATTTCTCTTCCTGTTAAAAGACTTGCTTTTCTCTTTTGGTGTCTGTGCTGGCTTCTGCACCTCCGCTCTAGACCCAAGGCACCCCTCCCCTCCATCACTCCCAGCCCAAGCCTCACATCCTATCCTCGGAGACATAGGCTGGAACCATGTCAAGCCCCACGCAGCACATGCTGCCCCACATCCTTAACCCATGGGCTCCAGGGCTCAGCTCCTGCCTGGCTGTCCCTGCGATGCTGATTCAGAAACTGCCCCAGGGCCTGAGGCTGCCTGCAGTACCCTGCTGATGCCCTGAGGATGCCAGTCAAATTCCGGGTCTTTATTTGGTCATTGGTACCAAATTACCTTGCAAAATGGCAATTCTGTCTCTAAGTTTGGTAAGTATTTGTTAATAGAGGGGTCACTGCTGTGGTTTACTGATCAGTGACTCCATTCCTTGATGTGTTGTTCACATGAAATCTAGAAAAACATGGTGCAGTCTGATGGCCCCCGAGGCTGTGACCTGCTTCTATGGCAGGTGTGTGCGGAGCACTGAGCTCAAGAGGGTGGCATTAGTGTTTCGTGAGCACCTATCATGTGCCAGGATGTCTGAGACCCTCCCATGTCCCCTTGCAAAGCTTGATGAGGTGAGCCATTTAGCAGATAAGCAAACTGAGGCCACAAGGGTGAGAAGGGTTCCTAGGGGTTGGTGCAGACCTTCAAAGGGGATCCAATTCTGCTTCCCAAGGTCAAGATCAGGATGCAGGTGTAACACTTTCTCCTTCTTTTGGAGCAAGCCCTCCTCCTACACCATCCTTGGGCCCATTGGAGACCTGTGTCCAGTTTGGCCCCTCAGAGCATCCCGGCCCTGTGAAAGTGGTTCAGGGAGGGACATATAACCTGTCATTCCTAGGGCTGCAGACGGAGAAGCTGGGAACGTCAATGTGAAGTTGCTGGTGGCCATGGGAGCCTCCTCTAGGAAGGATCAGACTGTGCATGAAGCCTCCACAGAAGGCAGCATAGCTGAAGAGAGGCTTCCTCATGCTGTGTGATCATTTTCCAGTGTGGGCGCTGGGCCTGGCCCACAGTAGGCCTGGCCGATATTTGATGATGCATGACATCACCCAGACACCTCTTCATTCTGAACAAACAGGTACTCTCAGGGACAGGCATTGCAACTCAGACTAGGTCTGCTGGAAAACCCCAAGTCAAGCAAAACAAGTTTCCAGCCAGTGGGAGCAGGCTCTCCTGTACCACTTGAACACTTGGAGGGTGGCGTGGCTCCCCTGGGATCTCACGGGGGCTGATAGGGCCCATTGAGTGTAAAGTGGAAACTGGGCAGGAGAGACCCCTGTGAACCTCGAGTCTGAGTCAGCTACCCTAGCTGGCAGGATAATCTGCCACGGGTCAGAACCTGTCCTGGACAATGGCATGGCTCTGTTCTGAGGACCCTTTCGAGGCCCTTGGGGCAGGTGAACATGTGGCACCTGGATCCCCATGTTCCTTCTCTCTACTCCACCCACATGAGCCCATGTCTGCTCCTCCACCGGCTGTTTCTGTGTTCCTGAGCAGTTTGCCAAGAGCTCTAACCTTTGTGTCTCCTTGTAGAAATGGTGATTGATTTTCTGTCTTGAATCAGAAACCATGGGCAGGTTCCACCAGCAAGGAGACAGCTACAAGGCAGGAGGTGGCCAGAGTCCAGGATGGCTGTCATGTTTCAGTCCTACTGGGCTGCTGGAACCCCTGGGGATTCCTTTAGCGATTCTCCTACAACCCTGGGAACTGGGTGCTGCTACACCCTCATGACTAAGAAGGAAACTGGAGTTCAGAAAAATTAATTAACGGGTTGAAGATCATGGCTAATAGGTGGTGCCAGGATTTGAACACGATTAACGCCTCCATACCCTCACTGGATCAGTGTTCCTCCTTTCCCGAAGGCACGGGCCAGAATTAGACGGAGCTGCCTCTTGTCCAAAGTGCAGAAAAATGCACAAAAGAACACTGCTCACATATTGGTGTGTTCCCTTCCGGTTCTTCTGTGCGTTGTCACTTCAAATTATCTCTAATCACTTCCTGCATTATTATAAAACCCCGTGAAGAGCATTTAAATAGCTTTGTCATATTTGATTATGCAGGAATAGCACGGTTTCCTGAGCCATTTTCCAGTTGCTGAAAAATTTACATTATCCCTAATGCTTATTATAAACAACCCTTTAGTGAACATCTTTATGCACCACTATCCGCATAACCGGTCACTTCATTTGAGTAAATTCCCCAAGAGGGAATTACTGACTTAAAGGGTATAAACATTTTTTAGACTCTTGCTCCAACTGTGAATTTCTTTCCAGGAAGCTGGGGCCAATCTGTTCAGTGAATCCCTTTGGGCAGCAGGATAAGACAGAGGCGGAGGCTCCACACTTAGTGAGGGCTGGCATGAGCCATTGAGGCCAAGGGGAGAACACAGACCAGAATCTGGAGACTTGCTGGGTGGTGGCTGCTCTGTAGGGCAGTGGATAGATGTGGCTGGGCCTGAGGTCAAGCTAGAATTGAGGGAGGGGGAGTTTCCATTTTGGCACAGTGGAAACGATTCCGACTAGGAACCACGAGGTTGCTGGTTCAATCCCTGGCCTCGCTCAGTGTGTTAAAGATCTGGTGTTGTTGTCAGCCATGGTATTGGTCATAGACACGGCTTGGATCTCGTGTTGCTGTGGCTGTGGCGTAAGCCAGAAGCTAAAGCTCCGATTGGACCCCTAGTCTGGGAACCTCATATGCCACACGGGTTCAGCCTTAAAAAGACAAAAAAAGAGTTCCTGTTGTGGCTCCCCAGTGATGAACCCAGCTAGCATGTGTGAGGACATAGGTTCAATCCCTGGCCTTGCTCACTGGGTTGGGGATCCAGTGTTGTGTTGTGTAGGGTGTAGGTCGAAGGGTTAAAGATGTGGCTTGGATCCCAAGTTGCTGTGGCTGTGGCTGTGGCATAGGCCAGCAGCTGCAGCTCTGATTCGACCTCTGGCCTGGGAACTTCCATGTGCCGTGGGTACAGCCCTAAAAAAGAAAAGAAAAGAATAGAACAGAAAAAAAAAAAAAAAAAAAGAGCCCCTAAGAGGAAAGAGTTAAAAAGATTTGAGGAGAGAGCCGAGACTGGGTGGAGCGTCCATTCAGCAAAGGGAAACCATGGTAGATAGTTCCAACATAGGGGATTTAATTCCAGGGGTTAGATGCTAGGGGCTGGCAGCCTGAGCGAGCCAGACAGCAGAGCACACTGGGGGTAGGGACAGAGAAAACTGTGGATCTGGGTGGGGGCAACAGCAACTCCAGGGAATGCTCAGCCCTGGGTATTGGGAATGTGGCGGGGGGTGGGGGGCGGGGTGCAGAGAGCTGCTGTGTGCTGGCTGCTCCCTCTGGGGGGAGCAGAGTGGTGTGACTGCCTCTGGGGACCAAAAGAAGCCTGATGGAGTGCCCTCTGTGCCCCCTGCCCAGAGGATCAGGACGGGGGCCCCTTCCAATCTCCTGCCAGCACCTCCACTGGCAATGCCTCCCTGAAGCAGCTAGGGACTGGGAGAGGTGGGGCACAGACTTCTAGATCCTGTGGTGTATGGGGTGGAGGTGGAGGTGGGCTGGGTCATAGGCATGTGACAGCAGAGCCCACAGAGCTGGAGCCCCAGGGACCCTGTGGACAGGGGGGCTAAGAGAGGATGCTAGAGCTGGTGCCATGGGGACATGTACCAGCTTGCCCAAGGACCAGCCCAGGGAGCTAGCAAAAGTCAATGGGCAGGGACTGGCCCACAGTCCTGAAAAAGCTGGATGTCAGCCGTCGTGGCCTGAGAGGCAGCTCATGGTGGGGTGTGGGTAAGTTGGCCTGGTTCACTTCCAGGCCTGCAGCAGCATACTCAAGCAAGTCTCTTCAACTCTCTGCTGCTCCCCATCTGATAACAGGGCCCTCTAGGACAGTGTGGGGCAGGGCAAGAGAGTTCCTGCAAAGACTGAGCTCAGCCCTGAACATCATCATCATTATCATTATTTCAGCAGCATGACTTATTTAGGGTGACACCGCCCACTGGTCTCAGCCACCTACCCTGATTTTGGACAACTATCAGTTACTCAAGACCCCTGGGTCAAACTCCTGGGGCTTTAGAGAGATGAAAATGTGGAACATGGCCTGTGTTTTCTTCTGCGATTGCTGTATTTCATGATCCATGCAGGTCTCTAGGGCCATGTGGCCGTTTTCTGTGCAGACCAACTTGAATCTTGCTCTGAGATACTAAGGGAGAGTTTGCTCAGGGGGCCTCTGGTGGGGAATACTGGCTCCATCTCTGGAGAGCAACCAGGGGAGGTCATGCCCCATCTACTTCCACTTCTACCGAAGAGACTGAGAATGAAGGGCAGGCTGTGACCAAGGATGGTGGTCAGGGCAAATGCACTGCCTCAGCAGCTAAAGTTACCTTGATCCCTGCTGAGGTCGCAGATTGCCCTCTGCACCCATCCAGCCATCCTCCACTGAGACTGATCTGCACCCCCACAGCTCAGGCCACTGAATGGGTAGGAATGACCACTGAGTGGTTTTAGCTGTTTTTCTTCAGACTCTTAAACAGAAAATGGAAATGAACCATTTCTAAAAGTTGTGTCCATTGAAAAAATTCCTGAGGCTGGGGCTGAGTGGTGCAGTTTGAGAGTGGTCCTTCGAGGGAAACTGGGGCCTGACAGGTCCCCCACGCCTGGTGGCAGGCCTACTTCAGCAGGTTTGTAGATGGAGATTTCAAATGCCTGTGCATACCAGAACATCTGGGGGCTAAAGTCTCACTCTCAGGGCTGAACAAACTAGGGTATATGACCTAGCATCTGGTGTCAACCTAATTGAGTAAAATTAAATAGTAATTCTGCATGAGAAATGAGGTTTGAATCCTTATTTGGTTCTTTGATGCAAGCCTGCTGAGCCTCTCCCAATGTGCCTGCCACTTGGTGGGGGTGGGGGTGACAGGGCATCGCCTTAGGAGTCACACTTGTAGCGACACATGAACAACTTAAAACAGTTTTTATTTCTACTTTTCCCATCTTAAAAATTTTCTCTAGTGAGGATGTGCTCTTAAAAAAATCAATATGTATATCTCTACAAAAGAATATTATTTGGTCACAAAAAGGAGGGAGGTAGTGATATATGCTACAACATGGATAAAGTGAAGCTAGTCACAAAAGACTGTACCATATATGGTATGACTCCTTTTTGGGGGGTCTTTTCTTGTCTTTTTAGGGCTGCACTCACAGCATATGGCAGTTCCCAGGCTAGGGGTCAAATCAGAGCTGTAGTTGCTGGCCTACGCCACAGCCACAGCAACGCCAGATACAAGCTGTGTCTGAGACCTACACCACAGCTCATGGCAACGCCGGATCCTTAACCCACTGAGCAAGGCCAGGGATCAAACCTGTGTCCTCATGGGTGCCAGTCAGATTTGCTTCCACTGAGCCACGACGGGAACTCCTATGATTCCATTTATGTGTGATGTTAAGAATAAGCAAATCTATAGAAACAGAAAGTAGACTACTGTTAGCTGGGGTTTGTGAAAGGGGATGGTGGTGTGATGGCTAAGGATCAGGTTTCTTCTTGGAGTGATGAAAGTGTTCTGGAATTAGTAGTGAGATCACACAACTCTGTGAATATACTAAAAACTCTAAAAAAGTGAATTTTTATGTATATAAATTATATCCCAGGGAGTTCCCATCATGGCTCAGTGGTTAATGGATCTGACTAGCAACCATGAGGACACAGGTTCTATCTCTGGACCTCACTCAGTGGGTTAAGGATCCGGTGTTGCTATGAGCTGTGTTGTAGGTCGCAGACATGGCTCAGATCTGATGTTGCTGTGGCTGTGGTATAGGCCGGCAGCTACAGCTCCTATTTGACCCCTAGCCTGGGAACCTCCCTCCACATGCTGTGGGAGCAGCCCTAAAAAAAACCCAAAAAACAAAACATAACCCAATGGAAGTGTTATTTAAAAAATCAACACATGTTTCCAAATTTGGGAGTAAAGGAAATGTTATATCATTTTATTATAAAAGAAGAAGGAGGTAGACTATACTTTCAGGGATCATTTCTATAGTTTGTGACTAGAGAAGTTTCTCTGAATGTGTAGAGCACCAGAAACCACGAGGAGGAGACGCAGTGTTCTCTCCTGAGCATGAAGCAGGCGGTTGGTTTTGCTTCTGCAGCTACTGCTTGCTATTGATGATTGTTCTTCTCTCTCTTTGAGAGAGTAAGAGGGAGAGAATACCGTGTGAATGGTTTCATTTACACTTTGGTGTTATCTAAAGACAGCTTATGAGAGTAATAAACTTGTTAAAAAAGTAAAATAAAAGAAGGAGGAGTTCTCATCATGGCTCAGTGGTTAACAAATCCGACTAGGAACCATGGGGTTGCTGGTTCGATCCCTGGCCTTGCTCAGTAGGTTAAGGATCTGGCGGTGCTGTGAATTGTGGTGCAGGTTGCAGACACGGCTCGGACCCAGTGTTGCTGTGGCTCCGGTGAAGGTTGCCGGCTACAGCTCCGATTAGATCCCTAGCCTGGGAACCTTCACATGCCGCGGGTACGGCCCTAAAAAAAATAGGCAAAAAAAAAAAAAAAAAAAAAGAAGAAGAAGAAAGAAAAATTATTATGGAACTTTTTGGCTCCCACTGGATGGGGAGACTTCCCCAGGGGCCCCATCATTTGACCTTCCCATCATTTTCAGAGAGAGTTGCGGGAGCCTCCAGGGCCTAGGAGCCTAAGCTTGGGTGGCCCAAGTGTCCCCACCCATCTATCTGCCCCAACCCCTTCCTCCAGGTGCCCTGTCCCCATCACTCCAGGATACCCCTGCTGCCTCCCTGCTCTGCTCTCCTAACACACTCTTCCCCATTGGCCCCTGTCCGCTTTTGGGACCTAGGCTCCCTGCTGCTTCACCTGCCTTTGGAGTGGGGCCTGCATAGTTTTCAAGTGAGTGCCACCTCTCCATGCTGTGGCCTGAGTGAGGCACCCAGGGAAGTGGCCCTCAGGGGCTGTACTAGACTGACGGCGTGCTCCTGAGAATAGTCAAAGTCAGACCTGCTCCAAAAAGTACCTCTTAACTGGGCTCCCTGGGGGCAAGGCAGACCCTAACCTTCCTACCAGTGGGCTATGCTGGGGACTGAATGGAGCAGAGGCGGAGGGTGAGCCCTGTCTTCCTTTCTGTCTTCGTGAGCATGTGTTGAATACCAGCTGTGCTCCGACCATTATATACATCTCATGAATGAGCAAACTGTCTTAGCTGCTTAGCTGTGTACTCATGGTCATGCATCAGCAGAGAAAGTGGGCTCCTTGTCATGAGAAGCCTGTAAGGCAGAGCTGCCCAAAACTACCCCTAATGGCTCAGAGAGCACATAGCACTCAGTCAGGGGCAGTGCTTCCCAGTTTCCCAGAGCCTGGGCTTCCCCTGCGATGTGTAGGGATACTGATGCCATATTATGCACATCTGCCAGCTGTGGGTGGGCAGCAGCCTGCAAGTGATGATGTGAATTGCCAGCCGTCTCCTCCATCACCAGGCAGGCATGATGCCCATATGCCACCAGCTTGTCCCAGGGAGTACGAAGGCCGGACTGGCTTGCATGCATCCGTCTGTAATACGCTTTGCTTCATCCCTTCTCAGTTTTCCTTTGACAGACCTAGGCACATCCGTCATGGGCAAGCTTGAAACGGATAGGCTTGAACTTAGGGTGTCTTTCTGGACTGAACGCGTCTTTAAGAAATCGGCAGCTGCTCCAGGTGGACAAACCAGGAAGGCCAAGCTAGTTCTGCAGGGGGGAATAACAGGCCATCGGGGCCAGCAGCCTCCCGGAGCATTCCAAAAAGCCTCGAGGGCGGGGGGCCAGTAGTGCCTCCTGGAGCAGGTAGCTTGAGGGCCGAAGCGGGCCTGGGTGGCTCGGGGGCCCGCCCGCAGGTGGCCGCGCGCACCCGAGGCCAGGTGGGCGTGCCAGGCCCCGCCCCGCCGCGCCGACCGGGGGCGGGCAGCCGAATGCCCCGCCCTTCTCGCGCGCCGGGTCGGAGCCGGTGCGGGAGCGCAGCCGCGCGGAGCCGGAGCAGCACGCGGGAGCGCGGCCCCGCAGCGGGCCGGCCCGAGGGAGAAGCGCCGCGACCCGGCGCCGAGGTGACCTGGGCCCGGAGCGCGGACCCTGGCTCTGAGAGCGACCCCGGACCGAGCGCGGACCCCAGCCCCGATACCGGCCCTGAGCGCGGCCTCGCCGGTCCTGGCTGCCGGGCCGCGGGCATGGACGGCGCCCGTTCACCCTGTGAGTCCCGAGCCCCCCGCCCGTCGCCTTTGTGTGCGCGCCGCGCCGCCGCAGCCCCCTCCCCGCGCGCCCCTCCTGCGCCCCGGGCCGCCGTCCTTTGTGGAGCAGCCGCCTGGCCATTACCTCCCTCTCCCCCAACCTCCTTCGTCCCTCCGCGGCCCAGGGCTGAACCGGACACGGGCCCCCCACACCCCTAGCCCGAGCCTCCTGGCCCCGTCTTCACCCCCTCCCACCTCCCAGGGACATCCCAGTAGGCCCCCTTTCTTGGGGCTGGGCAGGGCACAGGTGCCCCTCTTCCCGGCCCCCCTGGGACATCCCAGCAGGCCCCCTCTGCGGCCCAGGCCTGAGGAGGGCACGGTCCCCTCCCACCCAACCCGGCCTCCTGTAGCCCCCTCCTCAGAGACTGCCCAGTAGGCCTCTGCACTGCCGGGGCGGACAGGGAACGGGCCCCGGGGCGGCGCTGTCTCATCCCACAGCCCGGGCAGGTGCGGCGGGCCCGAGCTCACACCAGCTCTGTGTCCTTGCCCGCAGAGATGGACGACGATGGCGGCCGCCGAGAAGCCCCCGGCGCACTGATGGAGGCCGGGCGCGGTGCGGGGCCCGCGGGCATGGCGGAGCCCGCGGCGGTGCCGCGGGCGCGGGCGGCGCGGCCCGGGCCCCAGCGTTTCCTGCGGCGCAGCGTGGTGGAGTCGGACCAGGAGGAGCCGCCGGGCCTGGAGGCTGCCGAGGCCCCGGGCGCGCAGCCCCCGCAGCCGCTGCAGCGCAGGGTGCTGCTGCTCTGCAAGACGCGCCGCCTCATCGCTGAGCGCGCCCGCGGCCGCCCGGCTGCCCCCGCTCCTGCCGCGCCTGCAGCGCCGCCGGGCGCCCTTGCCGACCCGGTCCCCGAGCCTGCTGGCACGCAGGAGCCTGGCCCAGACCCCGCGCCCACGCCGGTCCCGGACGGTGGCCCTAGCGAGGAGGAGGCGGAAGCTGCGAAGAAGGAGGACGCTGGGGCGCCCGAGGCGAGGCCTGAGCTCGGGCGCACACACCGGGAGGAGCCCGAGGAGGAGGAGGACGACGAGGATGACCTCAAGGCCGTGGCTACCTCCCTGGATGGCCGCTTCCTCAAGTTCGACATTGAGCTTGGCCGAGGCTCCTTCAAGACGGTCTACAAGGGGCTGGACACTGAGACCTGGGTGGAGGTAGCCTGGTGTGAGCTGCAGGTGAGGGACGCGCTGACTGCAGGTCGGCAAGTGCGTTCTGGCATCGGGTCATGCCTGGCTGGCCTCAGGCAACCCTGGTGGGGCCGTCTGTGTGTCACTGTCATCCTCTGTGCTGGTGGCTGCTTGTGCCCGAGGACTGTATGGTGAAGGTTGGGAGAGGGAGGTTGGACCTCCCAATGTGTGGGCTGGTGATGGAGAGGGGGGCATTTCGAGCGCGTGTCTGTCAGTACCTCTCAATGCTGCTCCTTCTTCTCCACTGTCCAGACCAGGCTGTCTGGATAGTCTGTCTTTGCAGAAGAAATGTGGGGGCTGCAGGGCCCTATGGTTACAGGATGGTTGGGGGGACTCTCATTTGCTCTTAAGTGAGCACCTTCCTATGTCTTGTGGAGTGTAGATGCCCCAGTTGGGGATGTCTGAGGGGCTTCTTCTGGCCCGGATCTGTTTAAGGTGAGGCCTGCTGGGCCCTTGGGTTTGTGGAACCAAGCCTGGAAAGGGTTGTCACTGGCTTCTTGGGGCTCCTAGGTCTTGTTAGTTTACAAAATGGGTGTGTGAGAGATCTTAAAACCAAGTCATGCAAAGTGCAGGTGGGCTTTGTTTTCTTTTGTGTTTGTTTTTGTGGATGCAGAGTCTCCGGATATGCATTTTTTATAACCTTGCCCTCACCCGTTGGCTGTGTCAGCCCCAGCCCTGGAAGATTATATAAATGGTAACTCAAGCTGCCCTGGGCTGGCCATGGAAGCCAGGGCAGCGCCTGTCACAGTGGGTGTTTACGGGCCCTCCCTTGTTTGGGGGAACAGCTGTCAGGCACAGGGCTGGCCTGTATGAGAGAGCCAGCCGCATATGTAAGCCTACCTCAGCACCCTGTAAAGTTAGCTGGGCTCCAGTCCTGACGCAGTGTGGCAGGCAGCCTGCCTTTTTGGCTCAGAGGTGGGATTTTGGTTGCTTTGTCTTCTGGGCCCCTGCAGGGTGCCGTGTATGTGTGTGTGTGTGTGTGTGAGTGAGAGAGAGAGAGAGAACTGGCTAATGCATCCAGTGTCCACCTGTTCTCAGCCTTTCTCCTGAGACAAAGAGCTCCAGAGACCATCCCTCCCCATGGCTCTTTGGTTCTGTGGTGGAAATACAGACTTTTCACAGTGGGGCCAGTGGCATCTGGTTGAGTCCCAGAGCTCCCCTCCCCCATGGCCACAGGTTCTGGGCCCCGCTGAAAAGTTGTTTGTGGTCTGGGGACCTGGGTGTGCTAGGATGGCATGGGAGTGAGCTGGGCATCTCTGCTGTGGGTGAATTTAGAGAGGAGAGACGACCTGGGAAGGGAAGACCAGAGAGGGAAAAGAGGATGCCCAAAGCTAGAGTGTAGCTGTGCGCCTTCCCTCCTGCCCTGCTTGATCTTGCCAAGCGACCTAGTGTGGCATCCAGGCACCCACGGGTGCTGTGCCACGGAATGCCTCTGCAGGGTGGAGGGCAGGAGTGGGGGTGCTGCAGCAGGCAGGAACTGAGTTGGATCTCAGCAGCGGAGCCCAGCAGATCTGGTTGAAACATTGCAGGCGCATGTGACCCTCGGAGGATGCTGTTAATTCCCATTCCCTTTAAGGCAAGGCAAACTCTTCTGCCTCTGGGTCCCTAAGCAGAATGGCACCAAAGTGGAACCTGGCTGCTTGCTATCCAGGGGGCTTATATTCCTATGTTCTAGGTGGGAGTGTGAAGGCGAGAGATGGCTTCTAATCTGTATGGTTATATTTCTTATACTGAAGTTACTGGGGGCCCTGTGCCACCCAAGAAACTGTTCCTGTATTTCCCCCAAGAAGAGGGCTGATGTGCAGCATTTAGGGTCAGCTGCCTTCTGCTGGGTGGGTCTAAGAGGGTTTTACATGGGCCGGGGCAGGACCCAGCTTAGAACAGCAGCTGAGAGCCTGTTGTGTGTGTGTACCCTCTTCTTCACTAAATAGGAGGCTGTTGTTTCCCTCACTTTATTGTTGAGAACCGCCCCCCCCCCCAAGGTCACCTGTGAGGATACAGATGATAGAGAGAGATTGCAGCATCATGGGAAAAGGCTGTCCTTAGGAGAGGTGATGAGGGTGGAGGGCAGGGTGCCTGGGTTAGTCCTCTCAGACCACCAAGCACAGAGAGGGTGACAGGTGACATGCTGGCCTTGTGCCTAGGGAGGGGGTTTCCTAATGCACAGGGCGGAGATGTTCACCCTTCACCCAGCTCTTGGAATTCCCAGGCATCAGGACTCCCAGTGGAGAGTGGATTGCCAAGAGTATTGCTTTCAGTACAAGGGGCTCTGCAGGGTTCCTCCTGCCCTCCAGCCCACCTTTCCCAACCCCCATAAGCTCCTCAGCTGGCAGCTTTGGAACGCTCCAAAGTCGGTTTCCATCTCTCACCCTTGGGACCATAGGTTGGTGGTCTGCGACACTAACCCAGGTACCCTGCCCACCTCCCTCAGAGATGAAATAGTGTCACCTGCTTGCTTTTTCCAGGGTTCCCTGCCAAGGGGAGGAAAGGCTGCATTTTTGGACCTAATAAGTCTAACCTGGAGGATGTAAGATCCCTATGACTTCCAATTTCCATCTATAATTTAGTGTTGAAAGAGCTTTGCAGAAAGAGCAGTATGTGTTCATATCACAGTGAAGGGCAGAGAGGTGTTTTCACCTGAATTCTCCAGATATTCAAATCTGACACTGATTTTTCGGAGGAAGCCATTTTAAAGTATTACTTCCCCTTCTGTTTTCTTTGAATGAACGTGTATTTCTGGCACCAGACCACGTTACAGTAGAGGAAGTACGAATGCAACCAGAACCGCTGCCCTCACCCTGGCTTACGTTTCCCACATTCCCTGGCCAGCTCTGGCCCCTCGCAGACCCCATCCTGTCAGACAGGGCACGGAATTGCTAGGGTCTACTGGTCAGCTCTGGGCTGCCTGGGGTGGGGCAGGTCTGGGCCACTAGTTCAGTCCCAGGTAGCTCAGGGAACCCTCTCTCACCTGCTGATGCTTCTGAGCCGCAGGCAGTGTCTCTGAACCGAGAAAATTCAGCCCACCCAGATCCCAGCCAGCATCCAGAAGCCTCGTTGGAGGTGGCCTGTTGGCCTTCCCTGCCCTACTTGCCTAAGTGACTTCCTCAAGACACTGGAGAGGGCCTTGGTTCTGAGCCGCTCCCATCAGCAGACCCTGCCTTCAGGGAAGATGGGTCTCAGGTCCTCTGTGCTGCCACCCCCACAGAAGGAGCTATGAGATGCCCTTTCAGGGTTGGGCACTGCCTCTTGGGGGATTCCACCCAAAACGCATGTTTCCTGCACTTGTGTCCTGTCCTGTGCCCAGTGTGGGAGTCATTTCACTGCATGGAGGTGTCAGTCCTTTTAACCCTCTGCCCAGAGTACTTGGAGGGGCTTCCTGGGGCTGCGAGAAGGGGGTACCATGGGACCTGAGTCCCTGCCAGCCAAGGACAGTTGGCTGGAAACCTCAGGTGTCATCATGAAGCCATCCTGCTCTGCACTGCCCATTGGTGACTGGCTCCAGACCAGGGAGGGGCTTGTGGATATGGGGACCACAGGACCTGCTGGCATCTCCTTCGAGCAGCCCATGTATTCCCCACACACCGACCTCAGCCGGACCTCAGTGTCCCATTCATCTGCCTGTGCCCTGTGCCCCAGAAGTGGATGATGCCCACAGGGGCTTGCTGTGTGCTGCTGTGCTGAGCATGCCAGTCCCTTTGATGTCCTCAGAGGATGGCCAGGTCTGCCTGCCACCAGTGTGGCCTGGCACCTCTCTCTTGGCTGTGGGTGGCCCACCTGTACTGGGTACTGAGCTCACACAACTGACCATACCAGGTGCACTGGCGCCTTTCATAGATAGGCTGGGCACATGCCCTCTGGTCTGGGGGGCCTGAGGCCTGGACTTGAAAGGTGCTGTGGTCTTATGTGGGAGGCTCAGCTGCTAGCCTCATCTGCTTCAGAGGAGCCATGAGCAGCCTGATCTGGCTGCATGGGGAGATAAGGGATGTGCAAAGGAGATGGTGCTTGTTTGCTGGAGCACGACATTCAGGGCTCAGCTCAGTCACTTTGCTTGCTTGCTTATTTATTTATTTATCTTTGTAGGGCTGCACCTGTGGCACATGGAGGTTCCCAGGCTAGGGGTCCAATTGGAGCTATAGCTGCCAGCCTACACCACAGCCACAGCAACCCTGGATCTGAGCCGTGTCTGTGACCTATACCATAGCTCATAGCAATGCTGGATCTTAACCCACTAAGTGAGCCCAGGGATGAAATACGCATCCTCATGGATGCTAGTCGGGTTTGTTAACTGCTGAGTCACAAAGGGAACTCCTTTATTAATTTAATTTAATTTAATTTATATTTTATTTTATTTTTTGCTTTCTAGGGCCACACCCATGGCATATAGAAGTTCCTAGGCTAGGAATCAAATTGGAGCTGCAGCTGTCAGCCTATGCTCCAGTCACAACAACTTCAGATCTGAGCCATGTCTGCAACCTACACCACAGCTCACAGTAACACTGGATCCTTAACCCACTGAGCAAGGCCAGGGATTGAACCCACATCCTCATTGATACTAGTTGGGTTCATAACCCATCACAAAGGGAACTCTTTATTTTTATTTTTAAAAAATCTTCTAAGCGTTTAATTTTGTTGGAAGAGGTGTGATTTGGAAGTGGTTGGGTGTCAACATGGAGCTTGCTCTGCCAAATGACGTTTCATATGCCACCCCGAGCACCGTTCTGATTTGGTTGGCTAGAAAGGTTGGTGCCAGCTGCCCGAGGGGCCTGTGGAGTGCACTGGGAGGGGCCCACCAGTGCAGCAATGTGGGTGTCCAGAACCCAGAGGCCCTTCCTCTGCCCCCAAGCAGTGTTGGCAAGGTGAGTGTGGTTAGCACACTGGTCAGTGATGGACCAGCAGCCTGGCTGTGAGTCACCATTGTAGGCACATTGGGCATTGAGGCTTATTCCCTGTTGGAAGCAGCTGCACCTATGGCCAAGTGTGTGCCTCTCAAAGTGTCCTCCAGGCCCTGGCTTGCCAGGGTACCAGGCCGGGCCTGTTTCAGGCCCAAATTGCCCAGTGACTTGGACACCAGAGGGAAGATCCCCAGACTAACTTGGGTGGTGGGCTAGTGGGCATCTCTCCACCTCCTGTGCCATTTCTAGGTGATGGCTGGGGTATTACTCTGAGGTTGGTGAAGCTTTGCTGGTGGACTATTAGCAGGAACATAATGGTGGCCAGAAAATTGCCAAGAGAAGGATAGAGGGTGGATATTCCAGAGGGTTCCCAACACTGGGTCCTGTGCCTGAGCTCAGCAGAATAGGCTGGTGTGGTTTATGGGCTCAGTGGCATTTTGGGGGGCATGTGTCCTGGTTCCAGCCCTGGAGTACCATGGTGAGCAGGAGAGTGGTGGTAAAAGAGCCAGATTGTCATGGAGGAAGGATGTTTGTAAGAAGCCTGCAGGATGCAGAGGAGTGAGTCTGGGGAATGTGTGTTCTGTGGTCGTGGCCCAGCTGGATTTGCTGGGCACCTGCCACTCACCTTCCAGAATGGCTGACTCCAGCAGCCCTCTGCCTGGCCATAGGCATCTCCTGGGGCCAGTGGCTTGGGCTGGCTCCAGAGTGGAGCTGAATGAGGCTAAAGGTGGCAACACAGGGCTCCAGGTCACCACTTTGATGGAGGAGAGCTTGACCCAGTCCTGAAGGACTTTGGGCCACAGTCTTGGGTCTCCTTTGTGGTCTGCCTTGGCTGAATGGTGAGATGGATGCTGACATCTGCCAGAGGTGGTGAGAAGAGGCATTGAGGAACTTCATAGCCAGGCAGGGCCCCCTGTGCAGTTAACACCAATACTCTGGGTGCAGGGTGCCCTGCTGCATTTGGACCCCGGCCCCACAGCTTCCCAGTGGGCATCTGCCTTTGTGAACTTTGGTTTACCCGTTTGTGCAGTGGGGATAGTGCTGGCTGACCCTCCCAGGGCCATGGGGACTACGGAGAACACCGAGCCTTGAGCAGGCATTCAGAGTTAAGTCTCTTCTCATCCAGGCTTGCTGCCCCCTGCAGATAAACTGTTTTAAGAAACTGAGATTGAAGTAGAGAGCCAGCTGAACCTGGAGGAGCAGGGAGGCCTGCCTGAGGCTGGATTGGTCACAGGGTGGCGCAGGGGCTTCAGGGCCAGGCTGGCTGAGGGCTCCGCCTGAGCATGTGGCTGCTGCAGATAAGGAAGGGGTGTGAACACAGCAGCTGGAATCTCTAAGCAGATTAAGATCTGCCTCTGGCCACAGACAACCCAGGGCCGTGTTTTGGGTGGAGAGGCCCCTAGGTGAGGACAACCTGTCAGGTTGGCACCCTGAGTCAGCTGCAGTTTCTCCCACTTCAGATAGTTTTCAAATCCAACTCTATTCCCGAGAGAGTTGAATTCTCAGATTTCCTGGAATACCTGCCTTCCACCTCCAATTTACGTCAGCTCTCTTTAGATACAAGTTAAAGTTTTTGGAAAAGAAGAAAAGAAAAGTGATCAGTGAGCAGTAAGTCAGTGTAATGGAATGGAGAAAGATGGTCATTTTAACAAATGGTGCTGGAACAGCCTGACACCCACATGTGGAAAAATGAATCTGAATGCAGACCTTATACCTTTCACAAAAATTAACTCAAAATGGATCATAGACTTAAATATAAAATGCAGAAGTTCCTGTGTGGCTCAGCAAATTAAGAACCCAACATAGTGTCCAATAGGTTACATGTGGGTTCCATCCTTAGCCTCACTCAGTGGCCTAAAGGATCCTGCATTGCCAGCGAGCTCAGATCTGGTGTTGCTGTGGCTGTAGCTCCAAATCACCCGAGCCTGGGAACTTCCATAGGCCACAGGTGCTGCCATAAAAAACATAAATAAATAAAATGCAAAAGTGTAAATCTACTGGAAGATAACATAGGGGGAAACCTAGGTGCCCTTGGGTTTGGCAATGACTTTTTAAATTAAGTTTAGCTTCCTTAAATGAAGAACTTCTACTCTGCAAAGGCCTGCAAACAAATGAAAAGGTAAGGAGGAAAACTTTGCCAAACACATATCTGATAAAGGGCTGTTACCCGGAATGTACCAAGAACTCTTAAAACTTATCAATAAGAAACTAACCAACCAGATTAAAAAATGGGCCCAAAACCTTTTTTTGTGGGCCAGGGAAGGGGGGACACAGAGCCACGGCCTCCTCCTTGCCTCTGACCTTGGTTTCTTTTCTTTTCTTTTTTTTTAAATCTTGGCTTTTTAAGGCCATACCTGCAGCATATGGAGGTTCCCAGGCTAGGGGTCAGCTTGGAGCTACAGCTGCCGTCCAACGCCACAGTCACAGCAACGCCAGATCCAAGCCACATCAGCGACCCATACCACAGCTCACAGCAACACTGGACCCTTAGTTCACTGAGCGAGGTCGGGGATCAAACTTGCAACTTCATGGTTCCTAGTCGGATTTGTTTCCACTTCGCCACAACGGGAACTCCATGACCTTGGTTTCTTAAACAGAGGAAATTACATGGGGTTGGGGTGGGGGAGGAAGTGGGCTAAAGACCCTAACAAACATCTCATTACAGATGGCAGATAAACATAGGAACAGATGACCCCCACCATATTTCATCAGGGAAATGTGTATCAAAACCAGGAGACATCACTAGACCCCTGTCAGAAGGGTGAAAGTTCAGGACACTGACAATACCAAATGCTGACAAGGATGAAGAACAACAAGAATTTTCATTCACTGCTGATGGGAATGCAAAATGGTACAGCCACTTTGGAAGACAATATGGCAACATCTTGCAGAACCAAACACATTTTGAGCAGTGATGCAGCAATCATGCTCCTTGGTATTGACCCAAATAAGTTAAAACTTATGTCGGCACAGAAACTGCACACAGACCTCAACAGCAGCTGTATTCATAATTGTTAAAACCTGGATGCAAACAAAATGTCTTTCAGTAATTGAGCAGATAAACTGTAGTATATCCAGATGATGAAATATTATCCAGGGCTAGAAAGAAATGATACTGAGGAACATTTAAATGCGTGTTACCAAGTGAAAGACGCCAGTTTGAAAAGATGGCAAACTGTATGATAATTCCAACTGTATGACATTCTGGAAACAGCAAAACTATAGAGACAGTTAAAAGATCAGTGGTTGCCAGGTGTTAGGGGGGCGGGAATGATGAATAGGTGGTGCGCAGAGGATTTTTAGAGTAGTGAAACTATGCTGTGAGATACCATAATGATGGATACCTGTCAGCATACATTTGTCCAAACCCATAGGATGTGCAACACCGAGAGAGAACCATAATGTAATCTCTGGACTTCAGTTAATAGTAATATATCAATATTGGTGCACCAGATATAACATAGTACCACACCAATGCAAGATGTTCATAATGGGGAAAATAATAGGGAAAATTGTGTGTGTGTATGAGGGTGGATAAGGGAACTTGTATTTTCTGCTCAATCTTTGTATAAGCGGAAAACTTCTTTAAAAATAGTTTATTACTTAAAATATAAAACAATGTAACAACTACATTAAAGAAGTTTGCAGAAATGAAAAAAAATACCCATAATCCAAGTGAATATAACTGTATTATTTTCACGTATTACCTCCAAGTTGTTATTTCCTTACATATATATCTTTTATACATACAGCTGCCTTCATTGCCTGTCATAGCTTTTAAAATCTTTGTAATTGTTTCTAAAGTGTGCCTTAACGCTATTTATTGGCTTGCAAGGAGAGGCTATGGTTTGGGGTTTATTCTTTGTACTTCCTCTTCTGGTCCTCTTGGAGGGATTTTCCAGAAAGTCCTGCCCAACCCTGGAGGGGAGGCTGCAGGCTGGGCAGAGTATCCCTGGCTATGGAGAGGCAGCCCCATCTGGATCTCCTGAGCATCTGCTTCCGGAGGCTTCTGTGCCAAGTGGTCTTCATGCTCTCATGCATGTGTTGGGAGGGCCTGGGTAGGGGTCCCCCTGATACCCCACCTCCCTGAGGACCAGGGCTGGCTCAATGCCCTTGAGCTCGGCATTTTTCCTGGTGTTCAGCAGTAGGGTCTCTCTGTGGTGCTCCAGAAATGAAAGGTGATGTGCCACGAGCCCTGCCCAGGCACACAGGTAGAGGAGCTTGTGGCGTGGAGAGGGTGCCGGGGAGGTGTGGTGCCCCTGAGTCCTGGCATTTGTGCATGGCTGTCCTGGCTTGGCTCTGGGGGGCCTCCTTGGCAGGGTACTTCAGGCCTGGCTGTCAGCGGCTGGGGGCAGGATTGAGGGCAGGAGGGCAGGAAGAAGTGGGGGCATGGTGAGGACTTTCTTGGAGGCCTAGACCCACGTGTGAGTTCATCAGGTCCTCAGTACCACCTTGAGAAGTTTGGGGATTCTGTTTTCATAGATGAGGAGACTCAGGGAAGGTGGCTTACATCCAAGCACTGAGAGACAGCAGCTGATAGCATACCTCAGGCCTCTCCCCTGGATTCCATGTGTGTTCAGAGGGTTGCTGTGGAAAGGGAGTTGTTACTAGATGGGCTTGGGGAGTGCTGGATCAGGCATGCGTTGCTGTTGTGGGACTTTTCAGAGCCTTTAAAACACTCCCTGTATTGTGACGCTCTTGATGGAGTGTAGGAGGCCTGGCACCTCTTCCGCATTTTATTTTATTTGCAAACATCTCATGGGACCAGGATGGCTCCTGGGGAGTGTCCTGTTGGCCGACTGTTGTTGGAGGTATACATGTTCCCGTGGCATGCTTCGGTTCCATTGCAAATACCATGGGGGTTCCCATCTCACTTGTCTGTGGTGTTGCTGGCAGCACTTGGATCTAGATATGGCCTTGCCCTAGAGACTCCCTACCTGTCTCAGGCCAGAAGCTGCCCTGGAAAGACCTGTCCTCCTTATGATGTCCACTTTTCCCCCCAGGCCTCCTGCTTTCCTGGTTCTCTGTGTGCCTGCTCAGAAGTGGATGAGGTGGGAAGATTCTCAGCTGCAAGCCAAGTGTGGCTAAGCAGTGCAGACCTTTGATCATCTCCAGAATCTGAAACCTGGGGATGGCCAGTCGATGGCCCTAGTGACTCAGCAGTGTCAGCAGGGACAAAGGTGCTGTCCCTCTTTCTCGTCTACTTTCCTCAGCCATGTTGAATGTATCCCCAGGCTCATTGCCTCATGGTGGCAGAAAGGCTGCCATAGCTCCAGGCATCATGACCATAGGTAAAATGTCCATATTTTAATCCATAGAGCAAATGGTTTATTGGTAAGCCTCTTTGGTTTTTCTGATTAGAATGAGATTGCGTGGCCTCACTTAGCTGCAAGGGCTTCTGGGAAAGGCCAGGCACAGTCCGTTTTGTTGGTAGAGGAGGGTGGCAGGCAGTGGGTGCAGGGATAGGAAGTAGGCAATGACATTTGCCAGTATATGTCTTGGTGGCCTTATTCTCCCAAGGTCTTTTTGTTGCCCATTACCTCATCCTTCTAAGGTCTGATTGGTTTGATGAGGCCCTCCTCTGCCTGGGCCTGTCTGCCAAACAGAAAAACTTGCATATCTCACTGTTTCTGAGTATGTCCAGGGGCCAACATTCCACTCCTTTCACCTCTCACCTCCAGACATCTGTAGCTGGGATCCTGTGACCCGGCCGCATCCTCTCCTCTTCCTTATTTTTTCGTTTTTTGGGTTTTTTTTTGTTTTGTTTTTAGGGCTGCACCCCTGGCATAAGGAAGTTGCCAGGCTAGGGTTTGAATCGGAGCTACAGCTGCCGGCCTACACCACAGCCACAGCAACACTGGATCCAAGCCACATCTGTGACCTATGTCACAGCTCATGGCAACACCAGATCCTTGACCCACTGAGTGGGGCCGGGGATCGAACCCAGATCCTCATTGGATACTAGTAAGATTCTTTTCCACTGAGCCACAATGGGAACTCTCTCCTCTTCCTTCTTTCTTTGAGCTTTCTCCTCTTTGCCACCAATCCAGTTTTCATCTCCCCACAGACTTTTTATTTTGAAAAACTTGGACAGGCCAGTTGGAGTTACCAGTTGTTAACATTTTGCCACATTTGGTTTATCTCTATGCCTCTGCATCTGTTTCATTCTCGTGCATTTGCACTTTGTCCAGCACATGTCTCCTATAGAAGTGAGGATGTTTTCCCACAAAACCACAGCTCAGTGTCACACTCACATCTAACTTGAATGCTGTCAGCCATGTGTCTGATGTGGACTCTGCCTCCCAATTGTGTTCTTAATAATTTTCCAGTTTGGATCCAAGATCTAGTCAAGAGTTGTACAGTACCTCTGCTTGTCATGTCACTTTTAACCTAGAACAGTCCCACCACCTTTTAAAGATCATTATTTTTGAATCTTTTGCGGCACTGCCTTTTCCTTCTACAGAGACTGCGTTCTGGGTTGTCAAATATTGTTGCACGACTACACTCGGGTTGAGTTTCTGGCACAGGCGCCCCATCGGTGGTGCTGATGTAGATCACAGACACAGGGCAGGCTGGCTCCCTGCTGGTGATGCTGACAGTGGTCTCTAGGCCAAGTAGTCCACTGCCAGGTGATGAAGAAGGGACTCTGCAAGGGGGTTACCCCACAGCCTTTGCGACAGTTGATTCTGCTGGAGTCATTCAGGCTCTCTGGAAAGACAAATCTGATCACATTGTTCCCTCTCCCAATGGGCAGTCATTGGCAGAGCCAGGACCTGAACCAGGCCATTTAGGGGCCCTGCCAGGAGGCTGGACTGCAGGCACGGATTGTTCCAGGGCTCAGGGCCGCCTGGCCTCCTTCCTTCTGCACCTGAGAGGGAAAGACCGTGCCTGTTTTAAGTTGCATTGTTGATCCTGCCAGGACTTGCACTCCTTCAGGGGAGCCCCAGCCATCCCAAGTGCTTCTGAGCCCCAGAGTCAGGAGAAGGAGGCCCTGTAGTGGGACTTGCTGTCAGGAGGACCCGAACCACCAGAGGGCCATTCAGCCCTGGGCTGAAGTGGCACGGAGGGGAGAGCCAGGTCCCCCCTTCATGCTAGCACAGGACCCTCTCTGGTGAGTGGGGGTTGTAAGAATGGAGGGGGTGACTGGCAATGGAGGGGGAGGCCACTGCAGGGATTTGGGGGCTGGGGCGGGGGGGTGGGGTAGGGGGGGTGCGTTTCCAGCTACAGAAGTTCCTAGGAAGGAGTTCCTGTCATGGCTCAATGGTTAGGAACCATGAGGTTGTGGGTTTGATCCCTGGCCTTGCTCAGTGGGTTAAGGATCTGGCATTGCCGTGAGCTGTGGTGTAGGTCACAGACGAGACTCGGATCTGGCATTGCTGTGGCTCTGGCATAGGCCGATGGCTAACAGCTCCAATTAGACCCCTAGCCTGGGAACCTCCACATGCTGAGGGTGCAGCACTAGAAAAGACAGAGAGACAAAAAGAAAAAAAAAAAAGTTCCTAGGAAAATGACGGACGTGACAGATGGTGAAAACTGAAGAAGAAAAAACTCCCCAAATCTCCTTCCTCTGACAGAGCAGTTTCCACTTTGGTACGTGCCCTTCTTGTCTCTTTTTTATGTTCTTGGGTGTTTTGCAAAGTCATAATTGTAGCATTTGGGCTAACGTGTGCAGTGAATCACCACACGGCCTGCAGCTCCCACCTCCTCCAGCTTTGGCGAGAACCCCCTGCAGGGCTGAGCGGGTCCCCAGCCTCCCCTTTCCCCCAGGGGGAGGGGTGAGTTCAGGGTGGGCTCACCCCAGCCCTGCCCACAGCCAGGCCCAGGGTTTTACCCGCCCCTGTCATCTCCGGGGTGGGGCCAGATATGTCAGGGTGCCCTCCCCCCCCCCCCCCCGCACCCTGTGGATGCAGCGTCCCTGGGGCTCCCCAGGAGAAAGGTGACTGCTGTGGTGTGTCCTCAAGCCAGGAAGTCATCTTGCTGCGTTGGACGGCAGCAATCCACTGACACCTGCCCCAACAGGTTCTGAGGCATTTCTTCTCTTTAATTAAAAGTTTCAAGCAGGAGAGTGAGTTTGACTTTTTTGGAAGAAGCATTGCAAACTTGAAGGGTGGAGGAGAGAGGATGGGAAGCAGGGCAGCAGTGCCATCACCAGGCGTCTTCCTGGGTGTTGAGGGGGGTATCCACGTGTGCTTGGATTTTGGAAACACTCCATCATCCTGAAGTGTTTTTGCATAGTAGCAGTAATTGACTTTAGGGACTGTAGGGTCACTGGTTACCAGCAGTACGAGGGTTCCCTGCCACTGTTGAAAGCCCTCCTCCCATCCTTCCAGGTTGTTGGGCCCGTTGGACCCTGGGGACATGGGCAGCGCCCAGCCCTGGCTGTGCACTGGACCCGTGGCATATGCATATGACCTGCTTTAGCATTCACTTGGGATGGTTGGCCCCCTTCTCTGTCTCCTCCTCCCCCGCCTCCCCCCACAAAATGTAGGGGTTGGCTTGGTCACCCGGACTGTTGGGCTCCTAGGAGGACAAAAGCTGTCCTCAATGGTGATGCTCTGTCCTTCGGCAAGCTTCTGGACATTTCCTTAGGGACATCTGATCTGGGTGGTTCTGAGTGAGGACTCCGGTGGAGGGCATGGGCCTGGACTATGGGCCTTGTGTGGGTGCTGAGTCGTCCTGAACCTGGAGCACCTCCTCCCTGTGTGGGGAGGAGGCTGTCAGGTGGGGAAGAGCCACTGTGCAGATAGCGTAGGGGCTGTGTTGTGCGGAGAGGGCGGTTGGCTCCTAGCATCTTGGGCAGTTGGGTGTTCTGGTTTTACTGTGGGGTGACGGAGAGCACTGAGGCTTTGCCGTTAGCTCAGGTGTGGTGCTGTGAGGGATTTGGAGTCACACAGAGGGGGCTGGTTCCTGGAGGGTGGTGGAAGGTGCCAGGCAGGGATGTTCCCAGTCATCCGTGGCCCTGACCGTGAATGGGATCCTTGGCCTTTAGATGCCGGGGGACCCACTCCCCACCTGTCCTGAATCCCGGGGTTTGGGGCCCAGCCTCACGGGGGCTTGCCTGCCCCCTCCCATCTTGCTTAGTTGCGTTCCAAGTTTGAGGTTAACATCTCCTGGAGAACACCCCTGGGTACCTGCGGGACTAGTGTGGGGTTTGGGGCCCCCAGGTGGTCTGCCCAGTCTAGGGTCCGGGTGCTGTGGCTACAGACCTGGCTTCACCCAAGGGGACGTATGCACAGATGACTGTGTTTGTAAGGAGAAGGTTAAAAAGGAGACTGGAAAGTGAATCAACTCAGGGATACTTCAGAGGAGGAGGGCAGTATGTTTAGGGAAAATGGCAAAACACAGGAAAAGCTACCAGCTAGAAATAAAATGAAGCAAAAGGAGAGGAAAATAAACAGTGGAAGAGTTTTGAAAAAGAAAGGGTTATAGATGATATTCTATGAAAGTAAAGGAAAACACTGAAGGATAGAGGGGTGTTGCTTTATTATCAAGGAGATGAAACTGCTTGAGCCAACATGGCAGGTCAGTGTGCTATGAACAGCCCCAGCAGAGGCAGACGCCCCGTGATCCCCTGCCTCGGGTGCCGTTGACCGCGCTGCCTGTGGATTGCCTGCCCGCTAGAGTCTCTTGCATGGCGATAGCACGGTCCGTGTTCAGCCCTTTGTGCCTGCCACTGTGCATGGCACTGTGCCCTTTGGGACTTAGCCCTGGCTGCACCCATCAGCAGTTGGTCCCTGTTCCACTGTGTAGGTGGTCTCGGTCTGTCAGTTCCTGGACAGACTCTTGAGTGGTTTCCAGTCCTGAGTTGGAGAGAGGGGGCTGAGATGGACGTGGGGTCCGGGGCTGCTCTTTCCCTGGTCCTTGACAGTGCTGGGCCCCCGCTTGCCAGGGCTGGAGGGGTGCCCTCTCACACCCTTGCTCTAGGCTCCCCTGGAGGCCGAGTGCGAAGGGCCCTTCAGCCTGTTTCCGTGGACTTCTTGCAGTAGGGAGTGGAGGGTTGGAGGCAGCCTGCCCTGGGCTCCATGTCCGGACAACAAGGACCCAGCCCACAGTGGGCACGCTTGCTCCAGTCAGGGAGTGCCGTGGCCGCCCTGCAGGAAGCCGCACCCCTCTGGCCACTCTGCCTTCTCACCTGCACCTCCGCGTGTCCTAGGAAGCTCCGTGTTTGGCTCCCGGCTGGCCTGCCTGAGATGTCCGTCAGCCTCTGTAAATATTTGATGACAGCGATGATAAAAAACAAAGGCCTGCTCTGTTCCTGGAGGGGAGCAAGATGGTGACTCTGGAACGTTCTGGCCCTGCTGGCTGCTTCCTGGAGTGGTTTATGGGTGCATTTTGGAGTCAGGCCCTTTGTGTCCTTGGTCTGGCAAGGCAGAACAGAGGCAATATAGCCAGCTTTCCACCTGGAGCCAGGCTGGGCCTCTGTGAGTGCTGCTGGCCAGGCCAGGGGTTACAGTGGGGGCTTGCCCTTCAGATGTGACTCAGGATAAACCCCTGGCCCACAGGTCATAGGAGGAGCTCAGAGGAGCCACGGGACTAGGGTTTGGCACAGGCGCTGGGCCATATGACAGAGGAAGTCAGTAGCTGATCAGCACTGTTGGGCCCTGCTGGGCTTAGCTGAACTGACACAGGTGTGCCTGCCCACCACAGGCCCCGCCCACCCCACAGCCCTGCCCCTGAGGTCCTTTCCTCTTGGCCTCCATGTGGCAGCAGTGGAGTCTGACTCTTGCTTCCCCACCTCTGACTGTTGTTTATGCAGGTTGCATGTCACCTCATTAGGAGTTCCTGTTGTAGTGCAGTGAGTTAAGGACCTAGCCTAGTCTCCATGAAGATGCAGGTTTGATCCTGGCCTTGATGCTTAGTGCGTAAGGATCTGGCGTTTCCACAAGCTGCGGCGTAGATTGCAGATGCAGCTCTGATTCGGCCCCTAGCCTGGGAACTTTCATATGCTGCAAATGTGGCCCTAAAAAGAGAGAAAAAAAAAAAAAAAAGAAAAGAAAAGAAAAGAAAAAGAAAAAAAGAAAAGGAAAAAGATGTCCATCAGGCCTTGGTGGCCTTTGTGTGCATGTTTGTCTGTCGTCTTGGGTTTGGGTGCCAGGGAGGAGGCCTGCCCACCCTGAGGGCACTTTTGTGGGGATGATAAGCCCTCTGGGCAGCCTTGCAGAGGGGGAGCAGGCTCCCAGAGTTCTGGCAGCAAGGCTGGGGCCCTGTCAGGCAGCGAAGGCTTGCTCCTTGGGTGAGATAGGAACTGCCAGTGGGCCCTTCTCCTGGGGAGGAGTGGCTGTTTCAGGCAGGTTTTCCATGGCTGATGGCCTTTCAAGAAAGAGTTCTGCTGTGTTTTCTCTTTGAAGGAAGGCAAAGACTGTGGGTGGGCCAGGGGTAGGTGGAGTTTGGTGGAGGTTGAATTAGGAGGGATTCAAATGACCTGGTCTCTGAGTGTAATTATTAATGATCATGATAACAGCAGCGGCCTGAAAGCTCACTGAGGGCCCCCCTGTGCTACCGCATGTGCTTCTGTTTCTTGTTGAATCCTGGCTGTTGCCCAGGAGGTTGGCTTATCCCTGGGGTTCTGGGGACTCAGGCCCATGAAGGCTGTGCTTGCTGGATATGGCCTGCCCTGTCCTGGGCTGCCTTTGCCTGGGTTCCTGTCGGCCTCTCAGAGCATCCACAGCCATGGAACACCCGCCTGGAACACCCACCCTCCCTAGGAGCAGAGGGGTCCACTGGCAGTTCCTGTCTTGCCCAAGGAGCAAGCCTTTGCTGACCAGAGCCCCTACCACCCAGGCCAGAGAGCGCTCTTCCTAGAAGGGGGCAAGTCAGTGTGACCCGGTTCCAGGGCACTGTCAGGAGCCTTGAGCATGCTTTGCTAAACTCTGCCTGCAACATGAACCTGGAGTGTGGACACTGGGCCTGGTGGGCAGGGTGTGGGGTACGGCCCAGAAGCAGGTGTGGCGGCCAGGAGGGGGTGCAGACAGTGTGGACAGATGGGCCCGTGTGGGCAGTGGTAGCCGGCATGCAGATGAACGGTGGCCACGTGGGGCTTCCTTCATTTAGAGAGGAAAATAGAGAAGAAAAAGGCACATTTAAAAAGATGGCATTGCTGCCTCAATGTCCAGCATGAAGCTGGGTGCTGGCCAGCCCCAGGGAGGGTGGGAAGGGAGTGTGCGGTAGGAGACTGCCAGGTCCAGCTCCAGAGTCAGATGGGCAGGGAGGGTGTGGGAAGCTGGATGATGGCAGCACCACAGCCTCCCACTCTGGTCTCTGAATATGACACCTCTGTGGCTGGAATGACTTCGCAGACATGGCTGGTTTTTTTGGTTGGGCTTTTTGGGCCACACCTGCAGCATATGGAAGTTCCCAGGCTAGCAGCTGAATCAGAGCTGCAGCTGCCGGCCTACACCACAGCAACGCCAGATCCAAGCCACGTCTGTGACCTACACCACAGCTCACTGCAACACCAGATCTTTAACCCGCTTAGCGATGCCAGGGATCAGACCCACATCCTCATGGATCCTAGTCGGGTACCTAACCCTCCGAGCCACAGTGGGAACTCCGACATGGTTTGAGGACCCTGAGATGGGAGATGATTCTGGATTATCCAGGTGGGACCAAGGTTGTCACCTGGGTCCTTATTTGAGGGGCAAGAGGGTCCCAGTGTGATGGGATGACAGAAGACAAAGAATAGGGCCATGAGCTGAGGAACAAGGTGGCCTCTTGAGGCTGGGCTGGGGGAGGGGGATATCCCCATGGGGCACCAGAAGGAAGCAGGCTGCGTGTGACACCGTGACTCCACCAGTGAGGCTGCCTTCTTGCTTCTGGCCCCCAGAACTTTGAGAGAATAAACGTGGGCTGTTTGGGCTGCAGTGTGGCAGCTTGTTACAGCAGTGACAGGAAGCCATTCGCCTCATGGAGGAGAGAGCACAGCTCAGAGCTGGGTCCAGGAGAGACCACCTGTGGGAGGAATGTCTGGGGGCTTATGGGCAAGGCTCGCTTAGAGCTGAGGGGAGCCCCACAGCTCCTTAGGATTGTGCTCCCCATGAGTGGATGGCCGGGCTGGCTGGCTTGGGGGCGGCCGGGTCTGGGGTGAGTGCCAGAGAGGAGGGCTTCTGGTCAAGGAGCGCCTGGCCTGGCCAGTGGGTGTGGGGGGCTGATGCAGGCTCTTGGGGTGATATGTAAACAGGGTTCAGGGAGAAGGGCCTGGCAGCTGCTTGTGAGGGGTAGGAACAGCAGAGGCAGAGGAGGGCTGTGGCCCCTTCCTGGGGACCTATCCATACAGGCAGCCTCCAGGCTCACATGACTGGGGCAGCAGAAGGAAATGAAGCCTCTTATTGCAACCTGTGCTGCATGGCCTGTGGCTCCAGGGGGGTGGCTTCTTGAGGGGTAGGGAAGCCTCTGGGGAGAGTTATGAACAGAGACCTGGGCACAGTGGGGCAGAACCTCTGGGCAGGAGTGAGTGGGCAGCTAGCTGATGGGCCTTAGAGGTCCTATCCTGAAAGCTCCTGCCTGGAGCCTAGCTCTGGGGCTGGTGGCTCATGTGCCTGCATCTGCCCCTCGTGGAGCTGCATGTGACCTGGGGCCAGAGGGCTGAGTGGACCATACCTGCCAGGTGGGATCCCCCAGGACTGGGGTTTCCATGGCAGGTGTCCTATAGCCATTCCCTCAGGCCCCCTCCAGGAGGGCTGTCCTCTGATGGCCACCGGCTGAGAGTAAATTCAGCCCTCAGAAGATAACAGTTTTAGGTGAGAGGAGCCAGTGCATAGTAGGAATCCAGGCTGTCTGGGGGAGTTCATTGGGTTTTGCTCAAATTAGAAATGCATTCACGGAGTTTCCATCGTGGCGCAGTGGTTAACGAATCCGACTAGGAACCATGAGGTTGCAGGTTCGATCCCTGGCCTTGCTCAGTAGGTTAAGGATCCGGCGTTGCCGTGAGCTGTGGTGTAGGTTGCAGATGCAGCTCGGATCCTGCGTTGCTGTGGCTCTGGCGTAGGCCGGAGGCTACAGCTCTGATTAGACCCCTGGCCTGGGAACCTCCATATACCACGGGAGCGGCCCAAGAAAAGGCAAAAAGACAAAAAAAAAAAAAAGAAATGCATTCACACTTGTGGGAGAGCCTTCCATTTTGGCACCAATATTACTGCTTAGTGACCCCCCCCACCAAAGTCTATATTTGCGGATCAGCATTACCAGCGATGGGGGTCATGAGGGCCAGAATTAGCCAGGTGCTTCCTTCGAGCTTACCAGCCCATCTCTCCTGCCCTCTGCTAGTGTCTCTCTGTTCTTACCCCATCTCTGTTCCCCCTCCCCCACCGCTGTCCCCCTTCCTTCGTGTCTGTCCTCTCCTCTCCTCTCTGCCGCATCTCTGTCCCCTCATCTCTCAACTCTGTACTCCCCTCCCCAACTTGTTCCCCCCTCCCCCATCTCGGTCCCCACCCCCTGCTGGCAGGAGCCCTGTATCCATAGCAACAGTTGCTGCTGTGGAAGCTGGCGCCTGCCTCCTCATCCCATGGGGAGGTATTTTTGGCACTGCAGAGAGATTTTATTTTATTTTATCTTTAGTTTTGACTTTTACTCTTTGAGTGAGCACTATGCAGACAGAGCTGGGGACAGTGTTCAAGGAAGCCTTTGCACTGGGGGCACTGGGCCTAAGAGCCACCTTGAGATTGTGTAGATGCGGGCCCTTCCCTGGGGGGTTCTGAAGCCTCGGTCAGAGATGCTGGTTCCTTTGAGCAACCACCAGTTGGTTCCTTTAACCAACCTTTGGGCATAGGTTATGGGTTCTACAGATTGTATTGGGGGCTTTAGACAGTAGTTCTGGACTGTAGAAGAAACCCAGGGGTGAGCCTGGACACGTGGTGTGGAGGGGTCTGGCTGAAGCCCCTTTGCCTCAGGCCTGAGCCAGAGGTCATAGTAACTGTTCATTGGGTGCACCCAGGGTGGTTGATTTTGGGCACCAACCCCGGCCCTGTATGGAGCATCTGCCTGCAAGTTCCCATGATGCTGCCCAGTGCCCATCTTACAGACGAAGAGACTAATGCCAGTAGGGTGGTCTTTGGCACCTTTGCTCTGCGTCTCCTTCTAGGACGTCTTCCTGTCCCCCCAAGGCCCATGGATGGCATGATGTCTGGGGTCAGCTTCTTCCCCTAATGTGTGGGACCCCCCTCTTTTCTTTGGGGGTTGGGACTTTCCTCCTCCCTCACCCTGGTCTTGGCAGCTGTGAACACAGGTGACCCCAACATGTGGCATCTGCCCAGACACAGCTTCACGTGTTGCCAGGGGTGCTAATGGGATGCTCAGGAGACCCCAGGGGCATGGGATCTGCCCTGTCTGGCCCAGATATGCCCATCCTGGCATTTGGCGGGGGGCTGTGGATTTCCAAGTGTTCCCCCCCGCCCGTTTTTTTGCTCTTTTAGGACCAAACCTGTGGCATATGGAAATTCCCAGGCTAGGGGTCAAGCGGGATCTATAGCTGCTGGCCACAGCCACAACCACAGCCACGCAGGATCCCAGCCACGTCTGTAACCTACACCACAGCTCATGGCAATGCTGGATCCTTAATCCATTGAGCAAGGCCAGGGATCGAACCTGTGTCCTTGTGGATACTAGTTGGGTTGTTACCGCTGAGCCACAATGGGAACTCCCCCAGGTGTCCTTAATTGGGACATCAGGGAGGCTGGTGGCCATGTGGCTGATGTGGTAGATGGGTCTTCCTGTGAGCCAGTGCTGGGGTTGATGGATGCCACACCTGCCCTCAAGGAATAGTCACTGAAGATGGTCCACAGGGCATCTGCTGCCATTGCAGGGTGCTGTGGCCCCTTAGGGAGCAAGACCAGCCCCCTCTCCTGGGTTTTCTTGGGGATTAGGCTGTGGAGGTGGCTGGGTGTGCAGCACCGCAGGGTGAGTAAGGGCTGCTCCCTGACCCTCCATCTCTTCATCTGCTAAGTGGAGAGGATGACAGCTTGCAGGGGCCCATGGAGTTGCCCGTGATGCCTGTGCTTGGTCAGGTCTCCCTGGCAGAGGCATGCCCTAAGCATCCAAACCATAGGCAAGACCACTGGTGCTGACTGAGGGCCAGAATACCCCAGTATTGTTATTTCTGACTTGTCATTATAGACATTCCAAACAGGCCAGAAAGAGACTAACAAACCTTATCCCACTCCAAATTACTATTATTATTATTTTAAATTTTATGGCTGCACCTGCTGCATATTGAAGTTCCCAGGCTAGGGATTGAGTCTGAGCCACGGCTGTGACCTGTGCCACCACTGTGGGAACACAGGATCCTTTAACCCACTGCACTGGGCTGGGGATTGAACCCATACCTGCGCAGCAACCTGAACTGCTACAGCCGGATTCTTAACTCACTGTGCCATGGTAGCAACTCCCCATCCTGAATTATTATCAAGAGTCTTCTGTACTTTATCTTTTTAAGCCCTCGGTTTTGGATAAACTCCCAAGTGCAGTCCTAGGGGTTGAAACCTGCCTAGATCTGGGGCGGTGGGGGGGGGGGACCTCCGTGGCCATTCCCCACAGGCAGGACCCGCCAGGACCCCCCCAGCTCCTGCAGAGGGTCGTGTCATTCATTACGCAGCATATGGAGCCCAGGGCACACTTGGGGAGATTAGACCAGTCCCTTCTCTTTGTCCCCTGGAGGAGATGGAGCCCAGCAGG
Source organism: Phacochoerus africanus (assembly GCF_016906955.1). Classification (NCBI taxonomy): domain Eukaryota; kingdom Metazoa; phylum Chordata; class Mammalia; order Artiodactyla; family Suidae; genus Phacochoerus; species Phacochoerus africanus. Next base: position 874,027 of record NC_062548.1, read on the forward strand.
AAGAAGCATTCAGAGTTTGTGGGTTTTATAGAATCAGGAATTCTGTCTCCAGTGAGTGTGTATGGTACGAACCCGAAGCCATTTATAGAACAGCTGCCAAAGGGAGCCCTTGAAATAAACGCCATGGTAACCTCACTCTGGGGAGGAAAATAGCCTCGCAGTAAGCCTTGCTGCCGCCCAGACCTTGGCCGGGGGATGCAGCCGGCCAGTGCTTTTTGTTTTTAGTTTTATGGAGTTCACCAGATTGTAGAGAATGAGGGAAACAGAGGGCTGGAAGAAAAAAGTCCCTTTGCCCTCCTCCCCGGAACCCAGCCCCCATTCTCCTTGTCTGTTTCACTCTCGCTGTGTGAATTTTATTAAATCCCGGCCTGGTGCTTTTCACCCATGCCTGTCTCACCGCTTTCCTCGGTCTTTGGGGTTTGGAACAGCTCTGTGGACCACGTGATCTGCGTCACCGCCGCCAGGCTTGACCTGGGATGTCCGGTTAGTTCTCGCAATTATAAATAACTGTCCAGTGAAGAATTCCAGACCCACATACAGGCATCGTGGTCTTGGCTGACTTCCCCATTGGGGAGCATGTGGGTGAGAGTCCCCGGTGGGTGCTGCAGGACTCGCCACAGGCTGCCCGGGTCTCCGGCCCTGCTGGATGGCATGTTGCTGCTGAAAACAGTTTTTGTTAACATTATCTGCCACTCTTTTCTGTTGGATTCTTATGTTGGGAAGTGTTTCAAAAACAGTAGAGGAAATACCATTTTATAGGGGAGAAACACCCAACTCCTATCACTGGTCCATGTGTAGCACTTGCTTCTGCCCGTGTTTTGTCTGGTCCTACCTGTGTCCTTCTGCATGTGTGCCTTCACACATGTGCAGTGGAGCTGAGTTCAGATTCAGGGTTTGGGGGGGCGTTGCTGAGGAGGAGCAGCTCAGAGGAGACAACTGTGCCTGGCAGAGGGCACGAAACCTACGTTGCAGGGAGCTGGGCATCAGGCCTCAGGCAGGTAGCTGCCTTGTGGCAATCCGGTGAGGGTGGTATGAGCTTTGGGAGTCACCACTGCCCAGTGGCTTCTTCTGGGTTGTGGGTCGGGGGGCTGGCCAGCACATCTGGTTTGCAAAGAGTTATGCAATGATGGTGACTCCAGCAGAGGAGGCCATGAGTGTATGTCGGCTGTGTCCTGTGCTTTACACTGGCCGAGTATCTGCACCTGTCTTGGGCATTTCCTGTGTGGCTAGACCACACAAGGAGGTCCCCAAGTGACAATGGCAAGGAAGCTGATGGGGCTGGCTTTTGTGGGTCGCATGGTGCCCGAGACCTGGCCCTGACCTGGGAGTCGTGGGTGCCCTGTGGTAAGGGAGGAGCCGCGGCACTTGTGGCCTGAGGAGTGAAGGGTGCTAAGAGTCACTGAAGAGCACTGTTACTTTCTCAATTGTCTGAGTTCTGGTGGGGAGGGGGGTTGTGCAGTGAGGATGACCGAGTCGGGTGGAGTCAGCCCTGCCTGATCCATGTGCCCCGTGGCCAGGTGGCTGACCTGCTGACAGCACCAGGCACCATCTCTCATGGACAGACATCCCCACCTCTCCCTGCCATTTCCCCACCCTCTGATGCTCCAACCTGTGGAATTGGGGAGAACCACCAGGTGTGGGGGAGGTGGGGCTTTTTGTACTCTTGAGGCTAGAGACTGTAGTGAGTGCAGCTGGGATGGGTGTGGGGGAAGCCCAGGTGCCTCATGATCCTGGGGCCTGTGCTGGTGGCTCTGGTGCTGCCACAGTGTGGGTGCTGACTGGGGCAAGCTGGCTGGCAAGGAGTATGAGCAGGACTTGGCTGTCTGCAGAGCAACCCTGGGGAGGGTGAGCTGGAGGATGAGCTTTGGGAAGTCACCCTGCTCTCTGCGTTTGCATGGGTTCTGGGTTCTTTCAAGCCTCCCCCCGCAGAGCGATGCATGCACCCCAGTCTGACAGATCTGCGCGTCTTCTGCAGCTATGCCTCACCCCTGTAAACCATATTCCTAGGAGCCCACACACATCTGGAGGCAGTGGAAGCCAGGTGGGCTGGGCATTCTGACCTGCTGCTTGTGGGCACGTTGAGCTTCTCTGAGCCTCAGCTTCCTCGTCTGTAAAATGGGGGCAGCACCGACTGGCTCATAGGGCTGAACACCAAGGGCAGGGGTCTTGTCTTTAGGTCACCTTAGTGAGACCAGTGGGTGGCTGTCCAGCAGGTTGTGGCTGTTGGTAATGTGTGCCCCCGGGAGAGATAAATGCAGGTGTGGAGGAGGTGGAGGTATTCCTTCACCCATCAGGGTGTAAGTGACAAGGAGAGAGAGTCCCTGACACCGGCTCTCCTGACGCTGAGCTTGCAGGGTGTCAGACCTCAGAGTTTGGCTTTTGGGTCTCAGGAGCTGTTCCTCCCTGTTGGAGATGAGACATAACAGGTGGAGGCAGAGATGCCCCTGTGGGGTGCCAGACTTGGTATCTGTAGGTCTCAGTTGTGAAATGGGGAGGTGGCTTTACCATCACCCAGGGAGCAACTCTTCCTAAAGAAATGAGTACTACTGAGCACTGGTTCTGCATTGGATGTGGGATTCTGTTCAGTCTTAGGAAGATCATACCATCTTCCCATAGGAGATTGAGGCCACAAAGATGGTTGTGCTTTTGCAGACATGCTCTGGGAAGACCTGGGCTGTTGGGCTGGACCACTGAGGAGGGCAGGATGGAGGGTGATAGAGAGCAGGGTAATTGGGGTGGTGTGCTTATTTCACCCGTCATTTCATTTAACATCCTCTCACTGTGTATTTGTAATTTTAGGTCATTATTTCATTGCATACTTTTGTATCCACATAGCAGGAATTTTAACAATTGAAGTGTGGTTTCAGGTGTGTCTGCCTTGTAATTGGATGAACCAATCTTAGAGCTATGGGCCTTGGGCAGTTTAGAGTTTGCAGTTAGAAAGTCTGTTATGCATTTTATAAGTTTTTTAGGAGTCCAACTAGAAATTGCACCATGTATCCTTAATTATTAAAGCCTGATATGAACTAGAACTTCTACCACATCCTAAGTAGGGCAGGGGTCTTGAAACATCAACCTTCATCTACCCACCCCTGCCTGCCTTTTGTGATACCATGTCTAAGATTTTCCTGTATGTTTAATTTTCAGGAGTTTTATTTTGCTGCAGTGTGCCCTAGTGTCATTTTCCTTGTATTTAAACTGCTTAGGGTTTATAGTATTTATTAAATCTATGTCTGGATGTCTTATTTCAGTTTTGGAAAACTTTGGGCTGTTATTTTATACATATTTTTGTTCCATTCTTTTTTTGTCTTTTTAGGGCTGCACCTGCAGCATGTGGAAGTTCCCAGGCTAGGGGTCGAATTGGAGCTGTAAACTTCTGGCCTACGCCACAGCCATAGCAACATGGGATCCAAGCCACATCCTACACCTACACCACAGCTCACAGCAGTGCTGCTTCCTTAACCCACTGAGCAAGGCCAGGGATCGAACCGGTGTCCTCATGGATACTGGTGAGGTTCTTACCACTGAGCCACAACAGGAACTCCTGTTCCATTCTTTATGCCCATTTGTTCCAGAACCCCATTTATGCATAAGTTGGACTTTTTCCACTGTGGTCTATTTTTTTAATCCTCTTTCCCGTATTGTTCATCTGTTTGTCTCTTTCAGTCTGTATATTTTGTATTGACCTGTTTTCCAGTTTGCTGTGTCCGTCTTTAGCTGTGTCTAATCTGCTGTTAAACCCATATATTGAGGTCCCAATTTCATTTCTTAGTTTTAGCTTCCATTTGATTCTTATTCCATAGATTTTAGTTCTTGTGAAATTATCCATCTCATTATTTTCTTGACCATACTAATCAGGATTTTAATGTCTCTGTCTAATAACTACAATATTTGGGTCCTCTGGGATTTCATTGCCATTGTCTTTTTTTTTTTCTCTTGATTTTTTTATCATTTGATCTTGTCTTCTAGTCTGCCTGGCCATTTCTGATTTATGTGTTTAAAATTTATGGAGATATATGAGGGGGTTGTGGGTGATTTTGTCTCTTCTCTAGAGAAGATTTACTTTTGCTCCCAGAAGGCAGTTAGACTAAGAAGAGATCATGTTAATCCAGTCAGGAACTGAGCTGATTCAAAGCTGAGCCTCAACCTTTGTGAGAGCTGCTGTGTTCTGTTTTATCAATTTTCCTAGTGTTTAGCCCTTCTCAGGGGACTAGACTGAAGCTTGGGTGTTTGCTGAGGCCTTTCTTCCTCAGCAGGTCCTGTCGAACTGCTGATGCTCCAAGGTAGAGCAGCACTGTCCTATCAAAGTATATTGTGAGCTTCATATGTAATAAATACTTAGTTTAGGAGTTCCCGTCATGGCGCAGTGGTTAACGAATCCGACTAGGAACCATGAGGTTGCGGGTTGGATCCCTGACCTTGCTCAGTGGGTTAAGGATCCGGTGTTGCTGTGAACTGTGGTGTAGGTCGCAGACGTGGCTCGGATCCCGAGTTGCTGTGTCTCTGGTGTGCTGGCAGCTACAGCTCCGATTAGACCCCTAGCCTGGGAACCTCCATATGCTGTGGGAGCAGCCCAAGAAATGGCAAAAAGACAAAAAAATAAAATAAAATAAATAAATACTTAGTTTAATAGCCACATTAAAAGGGTTAAAAGGACAGGTAGAATTAATTTTAATAGTATATTTTCCTTAACTTGATACATCAAAAATATGTATGTACAGTTGACCTTTGAACTGTGTGGGTTTGAACTGCACACGTCCACTTAACACATGGAGTTTTTCCAATACATACCACAGTACTGCATGATCCTTGGTGGGTTGAATCTGTGGATGTAGAGCCATGGACATGGAGGGCTGTATGGATTTTCAACTACATGAAGGGTCAGCACCCCAACCCCTGTGTGGTTCAATGTGTCAGCTATAATTAATACAAGATTATTAATGAGACTTTAAAAATTGCTTTGAAGGGAGTTCCTGTTTTGGTGCAGTGGAAACAAATCCGACTAGGAACCATGAGGTTGCGGGTTCAATCCCTGGCCTCTCTCAGTGGGTTAAGAATCTGGTGTTGCCATGAGCTGTGGTGTAGGTCGCAGATGTGGCTCAGATCCTGTGTTGCTGTGGCTGTGGCTCTGGCATAGGCTGGTGGCTACAGCTCCAATTAGACCCCTAGCCTGGGAACCAACATATGCTGTGGGAGCGGCCCTAGAAAAGGCAAAAAGACAAAAGAAAAAAGAAAAAAAAATGCTATGTCTTAGAAATATAGTGCATATCTTACACATCGATTACACCTCATTTTGGACTAGCCCTGTGCGAAGTGCTTTTAGCCGCATGTGGCTCCTGGCTATTGTCTCAGGTCACATGACTCTAGGGGAGAATTGCTGAATGGGGGCGGGGGGCTCCCTTCTCTCCAAAGGAGTCAGACCCAGAGCTTAGTGTTCACTTCACACGTGTGTGCCTTCTGTGCCTGCTGTCCTGTTCTGATTGTTGCCTCCGGGCTCTTGTTGCCAACATGGGGAGGAACCAAAGAGTCAGTTCACAGGATTGGGGCAAATGGGTGTCACTGAGCCTTCCATCAACCTAGACTTCCCTGAGCCTCCGTGGGCCTCTGCGGCCTTGACTGCATGCACTGTCCATCTGTCAGTGCCTCCCCCAACCTTGCATCCTGGTGCAGCAGCTGGTCCAGAAGGATAGCCCCAGCATCCTGTCTTGCACCCTGGTGCAGTGTCTGGCCCAGGGGGACAGCCCCTGTCCTGGACGCTGGTGCAGTGCCTGGCCCAGAGGGACACTCCCCTGCCCTATTCCTTGGCGTTGTGCCTGGCCCAGAGGGTCGTTCCCTGCCCTGGATGCTGGCACAGTGCCTGGCCCCAAGGGACACCATGGCTGTGCAGGCCTGAGAGCATGTTCACTTAGCACCAGACCCCATCCTGGGGCCATCAGTCTGCAGCCTGGCCCGTTGGATTACTTGGGCTACCCAGGGCCCCTGCACAGGAGAGGAGTGAGTCCTGGCCACTTTTCTCTGGGGTAGGGCTTAGAGGACTTGGCCGGATGGCACCTTTTGCAGTAGGAGGCATAGGGGTCTCCCTCCTCTTTGCCCCTGAGCAGCCAGAGCTGCAGGTCTGGGCATCCATGGGGTTGGAGGTGTGCGTAGGAGGGTCTGCTTTCTGGAGGGGTGTTCATAGCATTCAGTGGATTGTTACCAGGACCCTGCACCCCTCTGCTACTCAGAGTGACCCTGTACAGGAAGCAGGGCCAAGGAGGCAGCCCCAGAGGAGTGACCGGTCGATAGCCTGGCCCTGTTGTTGGGCAGTGTTGGCTGTCCTGTCCCTGTCCTCCCCACAGGCGCTGTCCTTGGTGGAGGTGTCCATCTCAGCTGACCCGTGTCCATGTTGTACCCACATCTATCTTTAGGTGTCCCTGTGGGGAAGTGGCCTGGGGTTGGGCCAGCCCTTCCTAGAAACCAGACATGTGGTGTGGTCAAATGTGAGGAGTGGCTGCCGCCCAGCTTCTGCCTGCTGGGCCTCAGGGCCACCTCAGGTGAGTGCTCCTGGTTGCAGACAGTGGTGGAGCCAAAGCTGGAGCAGGGGTGGCCGGTGGGATCTCTCTTGCTTGCTCCCATGCTCATCAGCCTCCTGTTTCCATTTCACACTGTGATGACCCCCTGCCCTGGCCCAGGGTCCCACGGTTAGAGCAGACATTCCCTGGAGAAAGGCAGAGGCCCTCCTTACCATCCCCTGGCCGCTATTGTCCCACAGGGCTTGCCACCCAGCCTCCTGGCTGCCCTTGCCCCACTGCCCTCTGGGCACCGTGCCCTGTCTCCCTCTTCTGCCTGCTTCCAGGAGAGAACAGAGCTGAGTTTGGTACCACCCCAGGACCGCCACCCTCTCCTGTTAAATGGAGGGGAATGAGGAGCAGCAGGGCTGTGACAGTGGGGTCAAGACCCCACGGCTAGGCCAGGAGGGGGTGGCTGGAGCGTGGAGGGCTGCCTACTGCAGGCTTGCCTGCTTAAGGCAGCCCGAGAGTGACTGTGTCAGGGGGAAGCCCATCTCAGCCATGGCTGTGTGTCGCTCCCCGGGGCCATCTGCATGGCTGGCTCAGGTGTGTCCGTGGCCTGTGTGAGACCTGAGGTCCCATGAAAGATTTTGTGGGGTGGGCACAGCAGGAGGGCTTGGGCCTGCCCAGCGAGCTCCTGTCCTTGGGGACACTGGTGGACCCTGGCTGTATCCCTAGTCAGGTGCTGCCCCCCACCTGTCTGCACTCTCAGGGGACCCCACCTGTCTGCACTCTCAGGGGATAGCCTGTCCCTGTCCTCCGTCCTCTTCATCTCTTTGGATCCCTTCCTCCTCCTGTCCTACCAAGTGAGGACAGCTCCCACTGCTTCTCACCATGGCCTCGTCGGTGTCCTGTGTTGGGGAGGGTGGGCAGGCCTGGGGTGGGTGGGGTCCTGTAGCCTGCCCATGACCCAGAGCCTGGGTGGGGCATGAGGCAGAGACCTCCACCCTAGTGGTGCCCAGCATAAAGGGCCTGTCCCAAAACTGACCCACTGTGCTCATGCCGGGGTCGGGTCTTTCTAAAGGGTAGGCAGGGGCCACCCACAGCCACCCTGGACCTCACCTCTGACCTCACCCATTAGACCTTAGTGAGGGTCTGGGCATGGGACTGCCACAGACGGGGTGGCACACCCTGCTGTGTCTGTAGAACCAGAAGGGGTCCTGATGGGCCTGCCGGTTGGTGTGAAAGAACTGCTCCGGGCAGGGACTCTTAACTCCCTCACCCCATCTGCTGGCTAATGCGAACCTGAGGTGAACAGAATGAGGCTGGTTCTGCCTCAGTCTAATGACAATGAAAGTTAACCTGTGGAGGACGTGTGAAGCGAGAAGGAAAAGGCTCCACTCAGCTCAGTAAGAGATGTGTGTTGGGTCGTGCTTTTTATCCGTGTGATCAACTCTGCACTATGATTTTGTAATACCAACTCAGTGTGGAAGAACATTTGGCCCTCAAAGCTGCATGACCATAGGAAATAAAAGGCCCTAAATTCCGACGCTTGTCACTTTATGACAGAAAAGTGTGGTCAGACGATCACTAAAGATGTTCAGGAAAAGCTATATTGTTAGGTCCGTGGAGTGTAAATAAGAAGCTGGACTGCATTAGAGATGCTTTTACTTACTTTTTTAATATTACAGCTGAGGGGATTACAAAATTCCATGGGAACTGATTCATAGAGCATTAAATAATGACAGTATTTACAATATGCTGGAGATGACGTCCTTTACAACTGCTTGAACTTAGGACACGGTTTGATCCCAGCTTACATGTGCTTAAGGGCACCTAGTTTTTGTTTGTTTGTTTGTTTGTTTTTGTCTTTTTAGGGCCGCGCCCTCTGCATATGGAGGTTCCCAGGCTAGGGGTCAAATTGGAGCTGTAGCCGCTGGCCTACGCCACAGCCACAGCAACGCCAGATCCAAGCCCTGTCTGTGACCTACACTACAGTTCACGGCAACACCAGATCCTTAACCCATTGAGCAAGGCCAGGGATCGAACCTGCAACCTCATGGTTCCTAGTCAGAATCGTTTCCACTGCGCCAGAACTCCCAAGGGCATCTAGTTTTACACAATCCTGTAGGTGGCAGATGGGTGTGAGGCCAGGTAGGGCCAGCTGCTGGTAGCTCTGCCTTTCTTGGGGAAGGGCAGTGGCCCAGGTGGCCTTAAAAGTGCAAAGTCCCCTTAAAGACACTAGTTTTGAGTCATTTGTGCACATGAACCTCCCCCCTTAAAGAAGACAGTTTTGGAGTTCCCATTGTGGCACAGTGGAAACGAACCTGACTAGTTAGTACCCATGAGGACGCGGGTTTGATCCCTGGCCTTGATCAGCGAGTTAAGGATCCTGCGTTGGTGTGGCTGTGGTGCAGGCTGGTGGCTACAGTTCCAATTTGACCTCCATATGCCTCAGGTGTGGCCCTAAAAAAAGACAGTTTTATTAATGAAAGCAGTAAGGGGCTGGAAGGTGGTATTGATGTTTCCTCCTCAGGGAACTATGAGCTTGTTGGCACCATGACAGAGAAGGGGTGAGTGTTGTAGGGTCTGCCCTTCCCTGACCTGTCTGTCCTGAGACTTTACTCTTAGCTCATCCCTGCTAGGATTGTCCCTTTCCTGCAACTCCTCAGACCCTTCACACTGGGTCTGCACTTCCTCATGTGCAGGATCCCATCCTATGTGGCAGCGGTGGGAAGACTTTTCATTTTAATAGTGATACCATTATTTTATTTTTGCAGAAGCAAAGGAAAACTTTATTCTTTGATTAAAAAAAAAAAAAAAGGAGAGCTGTGAAGTTGTGCTCTAGAGTACAGGCTCTCTGATGCCTTTATTTTAAACGTGAATTAGAAAAAGTATACCCCCAACCTGTGATTTCACATATTTTATTGCATAGAAGAGGCCGAGGAGAGCACCTGCGTTGAAAAGAAGTGCATTTATTTTTAAAACCGCAGTAAATATTAGAGGGAACAGGTCACAGCCCAAAGTGTGAGGTCTGGCCCTCTGTCCAGAGCTTTCCTTTGCTGCACTAGTGGGAGTTCAGCTCCTGAGAGAGATCAGGATGGCTCCATGGAGCCCCCTGCCTCCTGTGCCCGTAGCCTCTGGCTCCTGTGCTGATGTGAACTGCAGCCAGCCCACTCTCTCTGGGCCCTCACACCCTCATACGGGATGCTTCCTCCCAGGATCCCTGCCCTCCACTGCCCTGGGAAGGTGGGGGCTGCCCTTCTCCCCAGACTACTGGGTATTCCTCTGGCCCAAGGGTGCCCCCAGCTGGCACACCCACCTGTTATCCCTTTGCTCTGTTTTTTTGTGCATTGTAATTGTGTGTTTATTTGTTGCCAGCCACCATCCACCCACCCACCCCTCAAGGTTGTCCACAGCCCTTTCCTGTGTGCTCAGAGCCTTGGTGACTGAGCAAGGTGCATGGACTCTCGCTATAAGCAGGAGTTGGGGGACAGAGCCCCATACTCTCCACTGACATCTCTACTCCCTGTGTAACCACGATGCCTGAACCCCAGACCCTGTGCCTTCTCCCCACTTTGTGGTGGGAGGGCAGTGAGCAATGTGGCAGCCTCACACACAGATCCCCCAGATTCCTAATCTGGGTCAGACCCTCCAGACTTGGGAAGGCTCTTCCTGCCAGTGGCTTCTGGGGCCTAGAGTGCGCAGAGATACTGGGCAGAACCACTGGTCCCCATCCTGGGCCCACTCTGTCCCCAGAGGGCCAGACACCCCTCCTTCCTGGGCCTACTCTGTCCCTGGAGGGCCCCCCCATCCTGGGCCCACTCTGTCTGCAGAGGGCCCCCCCATCCTGGACCCACTATGTCCCTGGAGCCTCCTGTCTTGGGCCCACTTTGTCCCCGGTGCCTGCTGTCCTGGGGCCACTCTGTCCCCAGAGCCCCTGTCCAGGGGTGATTCCCTGTATATGGGGCTGTTCTCAACAAAGATCTTTGAGGCTTGCTTTTGTTTTGATTTGTGACCAAATGGGGTCAGAGAGAGGTCCAGATTGTCAATCCCAGGACTCTGAATGCTCTGGGCACCCTCCCAGCTGCTCATGTCCCCTCTCTGCTCATGTGTGGAGACCCTGCCTTTTCCTGGATGGACTCAGGGGCACCGGGTCAGCTCTGCTCCCCATGGGGCTGGGCTTTGGGTGGGGGAAGGAGATGGCCACAGAATCCCCTGAGAGCAGCCAGCGTAACTCCTGGTTCTCACAGCTTCAGCCCTCAGTGGTGCATGCTGGTGGGCAGAGCTGGGGACCCCGGGTGGTGTGGGAGGGCTTTCCTCGACCAACCTAGCCGCCTCTCCTCCCTGCGCCCACTCAGAGGGTGCCGTCCGTGACCGGCTGGGCTCTCCCTGGGGGAGACAAGAGCCGGCATTGGCCCAGAATACTTTTATCCTTTATAATCTGATCCACTCTCAGCATCTTTGGGGAAACAGAACCCACTAATGCCTCCCCGACCAGGGACGTGGTAGGAAGGAGGCTGGTCCGAGTGACCTCACCTCCCTGTCTGGTTGGAGTGAACTGTCCCGTAGCGATACTGTGTGAGCAGCCAGAACCCATCCCCTCAAGAGAAGACCTCGAGAACAACCTGACTGGCAGGATTTGGGGGTCTCGAAGGGATGAGGCGTTCCCTTCCTACCCTGTACTTCGGTGAATGAATTCACCTCGTACGGTGAAGATGCCGCAGTCACTGGTGCGGACTTGCCTCCGTGGAGTTCTCTGAGCTAATGGGGCCAACCAGCAATCAACAAACAGTGATAAGGATGCTGGCCAGCACACTGCAGGCGGCTTTGGGCAGCACCCAGAGGACATGCCAGCTGACCTTTTAAATTATCAAGCAGTGTGTCACCTAGTTAAAAATAGCCCTATGGCTTAGAACACAGAATAAGGTCTGTTCCCTCCCACCTCCACGCCCAGACCAGCCTCAAGAGGCGTTGTCGTTAAAGATCTGACTTTTGAGTTAAACTAAGTCTTGGTTTTATCACATTTAGCTGGTATCTAAAAACGAAGACTGTAGCATATGCAGGACACTTTCTTCTCCGTCTCAGTTTTTGCTGGTTATGTTATTTATAACATGAACCTTTTGCTCCAAACTATGATGAAATCTTACTTTGCTGTTGGTTGATGCTGAAATACTGGCAGAAACAATTTTTGTAACTAAATAATGCTATGAGTTTCCTTTACAGTCAGGAACTAGAATGGTAGAATGTCTAATAACTGAAATGTCATCGCTAAGAGCTGGCAGCTGGGTCAGGGAGTGGCACAGTGGGACACCCCATGTCCTCTTTGGCTTCCTTCACGTGTAGCCAAGGTCAGTTGCCCATCATGGGCCAGTGAGCTCAGCTTTGCCGCGTTCCCTTCTTTGTCATTCTGTGTTTTGCAGAAACACCTCCAGCATCTGTTTCACCTGGGGTGCTGGGAGGTAACCCTTTGGGTTCTCGCGTGTCTGAGAATAAGTCTTTGGGCCTTGAAATTTGATGTCCATTTGGCTGGTGATAGAGTTCCGGGTCTGAGCCAGCATTTTGACACTGTCGTCAGTGAGAGCGGGTGCCTGTGTGGGCATTCCTGGGAGACAGGACTTGCTCTGGGTCCTTGAGAATCTGAATTTTGCTGGAACGATGCTGGAGGTGGGTCATTTTTCATTTACTCTGACCTGGCTGCAGCACTTGCTTTAACTCTATAAATTGTTCTCCTTTCAGCTCAGGGAAATGCTATTCTGTTCTCTTTCTCCTGCCTGCTATCTGTTCTCTCTCCTCTGATAACTCCTGGTCTGGGTTGTTAGAACTTCCAGCCAGTTCTTTCATGTCTCTTGACGTTTTTCTTCTATTGCTCTCATTTAGTTTTCTGATGCTTTCTCTTTGTTTTTTTATCTTTGAAAAATTGAGGTATAACTTACGTATAATGAAACAGATCTTACCTGCACACAGGCTGACGAGCTTTGACAGATGCCTGGGAAGGAGTAACCCACGTTTCTCTGTTACAATGTAGACTGTTTCCATGGCCTGCTCCCTGCCCCCACCCCTAGGTTCTCAGCTCCTGCATCCCCTATCCCAGAGGCAAGCACTTGTTCTGGTTTCTGCCTTTTCTGGAGTTTGGGAATTGATGGGTGAAGCTGCCCTCAATCTTTTGTCTTGGGGTGGGTACCTGAAAGGGAGTGACTGGACCTAGAGAGGGTGTGAACCTGCCAAGGGCCCTCAGAGGCTTGTACCAGCTTATACTTCCAACAGCTGTGTGCCCAGAGGGCTCTTGGCCACCCAGTGGTTGGAATGATCCATCTTTTAATTTTAGCCCTTCTGGTGGGTGTGAAGCAGTATCTCATGGTTGTAATTGGCATTTTCCTGGTGACTCAGGATGTTGAGCACATTTCATCTGCTTATTGGCTATTTCTGCATCTTCTTCTCTGACTTTTCTGTGCGTGTCTCTACTATAGAGATTTAGGAGTTAAATCTGTGTTCTGGATGCAAGTCCCATGTCAAATACATGTATTGAAGATGGTTTCTCCCAGTTGGTGGCGTGACTTATTTTCTAAAATAAAGCATTGCTTTTGATCAGCAGGACCTATTTCCATGTTATTGTCTTGGTTAAAAGGTAACTTTTTTTTAAATTTAATGTTTCCTTGGATTGCAGAATATCTTATTTTTACTTTTAATTTTTTAACAATATCTTATTTTAGGAGTTCCCATCATGGCTCAGTGGTTAACGAATCTGACTAGGAACGATGAGGTTGCGGGTTTGATCCCTGGCCTTTCTCAGTGGGTTAAGGATCCGGCATTGCCGTGAGCTGAGGTGTAGGTCGCAGATGTGGCTTGGATCTGGCATTTCTGTGGCTCTGGCGTAGGCTGGCGGCTACAGCTCCAATTTGATCCCTAGCCTGGGAACCTCCATGTGCCACAGGTGCAGCCCTAGAAAAGACAAAAAAAAAAAAAAAAAAAGAATATCTTGTTTTAAAAATACAGAGCTTTAATTTGCAAAAGCTCTTCCTTGATTATTCCTTTTTTAAATAGAGGCTTGCTCTTATTTATGTGTGTCAACCTCTTGGATCTTTATGAGGACATGAACTAGATTTCTTTGAAGTTGCTTTTGTCCCTGAAACAAAGTACTTATTCTTCTGGGATGAGTCTTGGTATTTCTTTGCTCTTTTGGTGATCATGCTGCCCAGTCCTGCTGGTGCATGAAGACTCTCGTGAGGGCTTGCTGGGGTGAGACTGGCTGGAGGGAGAGTGCCCAGTGGGTACAGTGCCACTTGGGGTAGAATTCCTTAACCAGCTGATCTCATCATGATCACAGGGTCCTCCTTTTCTCTTTGGATTGGTTGAAATCTGGCTTGACATCCTTTGGGGCCTTTCAAAGGACCCCCAGGGGGTCTTGTCCTGTGTTTCCTTTTAGGTTTTGTTTTGTTTTTGTTTTTTCCTTTTTAGGGCTGCACCTGTGGCATGTGGAAGTTCCCAGGATAGGGGTGGAATTGGAGCTGCGCTGCCAGCCTACTCCACAGCCACAGCAACACAGGATCCAAGCCACACCTGCGACCTATGCTGCAGCTTGTGGTAACGCCAGATCTTTAACCCTCTGGCAAGGCCGGGGATCAAACCCACATCCTCACGAACACTATGTCGGGTTCTTACACTGCTGAGCCACAATGGGAACTCCTCCTTTCAGTTCTGATTGCTTCCTCTATTTGTCCAAATTTACCCACTTCTATGTTCCTAGAACTCCTCAAAACTCACCATTTTTGTGTTCATTTGTATTTATGTTTCCTCCTGAGAGTCCTCCTGGCGGGAGGGTGCAGGCGTGGGTTCTGTGGGCCAGTTGGGCTGTGATGGAGGTGATGCTGAGGGCACATGCCTCAGGCTTGGGGAGAAGGCCGTGCTGGGGCTAGTAGAGGTGAGATTCATCTGTGAAATAAACTTGAAAACAGCAGAGCTCTTGGGGTTGTGCTGAGTGATTTGTGGTGGGCTCCACTGGAGGGTTTTAGAAGGGGGGCGTCCAGGATCCTGGCTACAGGGGCAGAATGGGGCAGGGGCAGGGTTGGTGATAGGTGGGGTTGGGGTACTAGAGCAGACAGGCAGGGACAGGGGCAGAGGCAGGGAAGGTGCTTGGGGAGTTGGGATGTACCCAGGATATCAGTGGTCCTGAGAGGTGGCTGGGGCACATCTGGGGGCGACACCCCAGAGGTGTCTTCCAGTGCTGTAATGATGGTGATGCAGTTCCCTGCTTAAACCTAAGGTCTCTCTAGCACAGGGAACTGTATGTTTGTCACTGATGATGGAACACGATGGAGGATAATGTGAGGAAAAGAATGTGACTGGGTCGCTTTGCTGTATGGTCGAAATTGACAGAAAACTGTAAACCAACCATAAGGGAAAACATAAAAATCATTAAAACAAAAAAAAAAATGACTTAAGGTCTAGCTCAGACCTCAAGGTTAGGTATTCCCAGGACCCAGGGGGTGGATTTGCCGTGTCCTCTAGTGCTGCCGTGGGCTTTGCTGGAGCCCTGTTCTTCTCTGCTCTCATGTCTCGTCTCTTGTCAACACTTCCTGGTTTTCTGACTCCCATCTGCAGTGGTCAGAACAGGTCCTCAAAGTTGTGTGTAAATTAGAAGTAAACAGATGCCTTCTTTCTTTTAATGATACTCAGTAATGGGTGTGGAGGGAGCAAGGCCTCAGAGGTGTTTTTAGGGAAAAAGCGTGTGCATGGTGCACTCTGGGTTTTGGAGGTATCTCTGGTTCCAGGGACCTTTTTGCTGAGCTTCCTGAGCAGGGAGGGGCTCATTCAGGGTCGAGGGACCCGAGGGTCTAATGTCGCTGACATTGGAGAGCCATGAGTAGCTTGTGCTGGCTCTCCAAGTCAGTGACCTGCTCTGTATCCTGTGGGTGGGTGGGGAACAAGGGCTGGGGACTGGGTCAGACTTCCTCTGATCCCAGATGACTTCCCATCTGCTGGGCTCTGTGTGTAAGGAGCTGAGAGCGCGGCCTGGCTGGTCCTAGCCTTGGTGCCCTGGGAGGGCTCTGCAGGAGGCTGTGCTCGTATCCCTCTCAGCCTGTGTGTGTTTCTCTCCAGGACCGGAAGCTCACCAAGCTGGAGAGGCAGCGATTCAAGGAGGAGGCCGAGATGCTGAAGGGCCTGCAGCACCCCAACATCGTGCGCTTTTATGACTTCTGGGAGTCCAGCGCCAAGGGGAAGCGGTGCATCGTGCTGGTGACGGAACTGATGACCTCAGGGACACTGAAGACGTGAGCCTGCTGCCCACTCAGCTGGCCGGGGCCTGGGGGAGGGCTTGCCCCAGGGCCTAGGGCCTCCTGTCTGCCTGGGGTGGTCCTGGCTGGTGCAGCCAGCACCCCTCTCTCAGAAGTGTCCCTATTTGGGTGATACGTATACAACCCCCAGCAGTTGGAAGCCCCTTACCCACTCGAGCCTTTGGTGAGCCGCACCCCCACCTGCAGGTACCTGAAGCGGTTCAAGGTGATGAAGCCCAAGGTCCTGCGCAGCTGGTGCCGGCAGATCCTGAAGGGCCTACTGTTCCTGCACACCAGGACGCCCCCCATCATCCACCGGGACCTCAAGTGTGACAATATCTTTATCACCGGGCCCACAGGATCCGTGAAGATTGGTGACTTGGGCCTGGCCACCCTCAAGAGAGCATCATTTGCCAAGAGTGTGATAGGTAAGCCCATCTTTCCATGCCCCTGTGCTCTGGGGCACCCCTCTTCTCCAACCGGGGTCACCAGCCTCCAAGAGTGGGGTGCACTGGCTCTGTGCCCCCTCTGCTGGGCTGCGGCCCTGGATGCCCTGCATGTGCATCCCTTGGCTGTGTGAGTCGGGTGGTGAGACTGGCACCCGAAGGGTGGGGACTTGGAAGTGGGAAGGAGGTCAGGAAGACAGAGGGACAAGGGGACTTTGTGGTCAGTGAGGCTGGAGTTGGCCTCAGTGGCAGTGGGGGCGTGTGTCCCCAGGCCCTGAGGCCCACAGAAGGAAGCCCTTGGGGTATTTGGAGGCACAGAGCAAGCGTGAGTGGCATGGGGGCTGAGGGATTCCATGTGAATGCCAGTCTGCTGGCCGTTTCTTCTTCTGCATTTCTTGTCCTCCTCTAAGAAGCCCTCTGTGCTATAGCTGCCATGAGGAGATGGTTTGTGTCTCGCTCCCTGTGTGCCAGCCCTGGTGGGATCCTGGTGAGGTCCTGGTACACTGTGGGGACCCCTCTCAAACTGCAAAGAGAGCAAGTGGAGGGCGTGTGGAGCAGCTGTTGATGGGGTTTGAGATGTTTGCAAGTGCCAACATGCTGCAGGTGGCTCCAGGGCGTGGCTCTGGGAGCTTGGGTAGGATCACATGGGCCTGGGAGGGTCTCTTCTGCAGCTGCAATGTGAGGGTTTCTTCCCACGTGGAGGAGGAGAGGGCGAGTCAAGGCTTTGCTAATTCATAGTTTTGCTCTATGGTTGGACACAGAACTTGACCTGTTTGTGGACACTGAAACCACTGGGAATCTAGTAACTTCTCTGGTGGGGTAGTGGGTTTGAAATGTGATATCCGGGGCAGGTGTCCACCAGAGGTGCCCTTAGATGTGGGGCCTGTGGCCGCACGGGGAAGCTGAGTGGTGGGACAAGGTCAGCCCTTGCCTCAGTTCCCTGTCTGTGACATGGATGGGGCAGGTAAGGGCCTGGCTGCGGGCCCAGGGCCGTGGGAGTCAGCCCCAGGCGTCTGAGCTGCTGGACATCTCCAGGCAGGTTTTGCAGATCTGGCCTGGGAAGTGGGTGTGCCTGGCAGAGCCCTCCAGGGTTTTTTGGCAGCTCTTTTCCCTCTTGGCAGTGGGCTTTCCAGTTGCTGAGTGATGTGAGGGGGTGAGATGAAGGCTGGGTGTGTCCAGGAGGCATAGCGAGCCCTGAGCCCCACACGGGGTGCCTGATTCTGGGGCTTCCTGGTCACCCCACCTTTGGCTCAGCTGGAGCCCAAGTGGCTCCACACTCAACTGTAAATGGGGGCTGATCTAAACAGGCCTTGGGCAGCAAGCCCTGTCCTCAGTAAGGAGCCGCCCACCGGGTGGGGGTCTGTGGTCAGAGGCTTTCCCTTCTATGCTGTGCCCAGGATGCCTGCAGGGGCAGTGGGTGCTCTAGACCCATTCTGGGTGCAGCTGTCAGAGAGGTTTTTTACAGATACAGTGTGGCCTGCTTGAGACCTCTGCCAGTGGCGGCCTCCAGGGTGCTGCCTTTGACTCTAGCAGGGTTTGTCCCTGAAGGTCCCTTGGCCCTGATGCCAGCATGGTGTGTTCTCCCTTCATTTGTGTGGGCCAGGCCCTGAGTGGGGGAGGTGAAGTGGGTGTAGTCCTGCAGGTGTTCCCAACCACGGAGGCAAGGATGTGAGAGTGTGGGGCTTCAAGATCACTGGGCATACCCATTTTTTTTTTAACATTTAGATTTAAATGGCTGCATTGTAAGGAAAGAGAAAAAGGCCCAAGCACATGTGTGAAAGTGGCATCCACCCCTCACCTGACCATCCCAGCTTGGAGTTGCCCCACCCCCTACCCCCTCTGCCCATACCAGCCTCCAAAGCCAGGATGCCTGGGGGCCTTGGGGTATTTCTTACAAAGCAGCATTCCTGATTCCTAAGGGTCTGAGAAGAGACTGAGCTGGGTGAATGGGAGTTCTGATCAGGTGAGTGGGCCTACCCGCCAGCACCCCCCTCCACCCTGCCCCTGGGGCCAGCTCAGCCCCCAGCTTCTGGCCAGCAGCCCTGAGGCTCCCTTATCACTCTTCCCCTGTGGATGGATATGGTCAAGTGCAAAACATTTTTGGTACAATCATATGGTTCAAAAACCCAAAAGGATAAAAAAAAATTCCCATTGCAGTGTCCCTTGAACTCCTGCTCTCTGTCTATTTGTCATTATTTCTGATGGAATCTTCTAGAATTTTTTATGTATGCATATATACTTCATATAGTTTTTTGTTTGCCCCATCTTTTACTCCAAATATTGACTTTTTGTTAAACACATAATACATCTCAAATTGAAATTATGGGGAAGTTCCTGTTGTGGCTCAGTGGTTAATGAATCCGACTAGGAACCATGAGGTTGCGAGGTTGCGGGTTCGATCCCTGGCCTTGCTCAGTGGGTTAAGGATCCAGCGTTGCTGTGAGCTGTGGTGTAGGTCACAGACATGGCTCAGATCCCGAGTTGCTGTGACTCTGGCGTAGGCCGGCGGCCTATGGCTCCAATTCAACCCCTAGCCTGGGAATCTCCATATGCTGTGGAAACAGCCCAAGAAATGGCAAAAAAGACAAAAAAAAAAAAAATGAAATTATGGGTAAATGAGAAAAAGTTAAAGTCATCCTTAATCTACCTGCATCCCAGAGCCCTCCCCCAACCCCCAAGCTTTAAAAAAAAATAGTTAGTGCTATTACGCATTTAAAAAAAAAAAAAAAAACTGGAACATACTGAAAAATCTTTCAAAGTCAACAAAGGTGGTGAAGTTAAAAGCTTTATTAAAGTTGATGGCCCCCCTTTTTTGGGGGGGTGCACTTGCAGCATGTGAAAGTTACCAGGCCAGGGATCAAACCCGCACCACAGCTGCAGCCAAAGCCTCAGCAGAGACAATGCTGGATCCTTAACCTACTGTGCCACCAGGGAACTCTATAATGGCCCTTTTTCTTTGCATTCAGCTTGATGGATGCTCAGCTAGACCTATTTTAATAAGAAGCGTTTGCATGGTTTTTTTTTTGTTTTTTTTTCTTTTTCTTTTTAGGGCTGTACCCGCGGATATGGAGATTCCCAGGCTAGGGGTCAAATCAGAACTACATCTGCTGGCCTACACCACACTTACAGCAATGCCAGACCTGAGCCATGTCTGCGACCTACACCATAGCTCACAGCAACGCCGGATCCTTAACCCACTGAGCAAGGCCAGGGATTGAACCTGCATCCTCATGGATCCTAGTTGGGTTCGTTAACCGCTGAGCCGTGAAGGGAATTCCAAGAGTTTGTGTTTTTAAAGCAAATATTGTTACAGAAAAATTTTAAAACTCAGGGTAGTGTGACTAAAGAGAAAAATCAGCCATAACCCCACATCTGGATGAGTCATTTTGGTCTGTGCTTATCTTTTTATACAGGGTGGTCAGCATGCACGTATAGTTATATAGTTTGCTTATTTTATTCAGCCTATCATGAGTCTCCTGTGTCCTTAAAAAATCAGAATAAGGTTGTTTTAAAATATCGTGTGCTTAGAATGGATGAGCCGCTCTCATCATAACACCTTGTTGGCACCTGCCAGGTAAATGGTACCTGCCCACTTGTCCCCAGGCAGCCATCTTCAGCAGAGATGATCCCTGTCCTACTGCCTGATGCTCTGCTGTGTGGTGTGCCTGTCTAGGGCCACTGGGGCCTTTCTGGGATTTTTGCAATTTAAGTAGCTCTGCAGTGACCACCAGTTTTTGTCTGCTCTGGGTTTTCTGGGCCCGTGGCCAGGGGGGGTGTGCTCAGGGTTCTGCCTTCTCGAAGAGAGGCACCGTTGTTGTTTCCAACACAGACCCTATCTCCTGGAAATTGATGGTCTCCTGGCTCTGTGGCCAGGAGACCATGGTGTTGTGAACTGATCTGACTGGTATCAGGAGGGTCCAGGGGGACTTTGGGGGAACTTCTGTCAGCAGAGCAGAATCCTGTTTGACTCCTGGGTTCCAGGACCGGTGGCGAGGAGCACAGGGGCAGGGCCAGCTCTGGCTCGTGGCTGTGAGAGGCGGCCCGGTCCTCTGAGAGTCCTGTGTCTTTTGCTCCTGGGTGCAGGTACCCCTGAATTCATGGCACCAGAGATGTACGAGGAGCACTATGATGAGTCCGTGGACGTTTACGCCTTTGGGATGTGTATGCTGGAGATGGCTACCTCGGAGTACCCCTACTCAGAGTGCCAGAACGCTGCCCAGATCTACAGGAAGGTCACCTGTGTGAGTCCACTGGCCACTGGGCTGGGCCGCGCATCCTCTGAGAGGCTCTGCGTGTTTGGTAAAATCCTCACAAAAGCTGAGAGAGGAGGGAAATGAAGCCAGTTTGCAGATGGGGAAGTGGAGGCTTAGTGGGGGGGGTGGCTCAGGTCTCTGGGGGGTCGAGGGTGGAATAGCAGCAGTAATAACATAGATGTGGTCCCTGGAGGCTGTCTCTGGGGCCTCACTTGGTGCTGCGGGGCTGGAACACCAACAGGGCCTCTTCATGAGGTGCCCAGGCCCCTTGTCCATAGAACCCCTCCTCTCTGCTGCCTGGGGGCTGCTGGCCTTCCTGTTTTCTGGCATGTCCCCAGGCAGTTGTCAGTTTTAATTAGATGGTTTCAGCTGTGCAAACAGCATCCTGTCCTCCCTCTGTGGCTGTCCCGCCAGGTGGGGAATGCAAGCAGGGCATCCAGGGCAGGGCAGCTGGGGCCATGGCTTTTCTGGGACCTGGTACCTCACTGTCCCTCTGTGCCTGCAGACCCCAGCACCCACTTGCCTGCTGCCTCTCCCCAGCCCCCTGTGTACCCTCCTCGCAGCTGCATGAGGAGCCATGGTTCTTGGCACCCTGCAGCACCTGCCCTTATCCTGCCCTCCACCCTGAGTCCTCCCCCCAGGGCCCACCTTGCTTCTCTCCTTCGGTTCTTAATTCTCAGTTATTGGTCCTTTGACAACTGTGAGCCCCTACTGTGTGCAAGGGTGTGAGGGGGAAGGCAGAATCATTGGTTGGTGGCACTTATGAGTGTGGGTCAGAGGCCCCCCAGATGGCTATGCAGCTCTCCAATGGTTTTGGCTGGAGAAGTGGGCCCATCTGCTGAGGGCAGTGGTCCTTCAGGGGGGCAGGGAGGGACCTAAGAGAGGTTAGGGCTTCATTGACAGGCTTTGGAGAGGGGCTGGTCCAGGGTATGGGTGGGCAGCTGCTGACTGTGCTTCTTCTTGTACACGAGGACAGGATGGTGGTCTTTCCACTGGGCTTGGGGAGCCTACTGGGCACATGGCCCTTGGCCAGCCTGTTTCTTCCACTATCTCTGCTGCCCCTGTTTAGGGCCTGGGAGATAAGACACTGGTCAGGGTCCTTCAGCTCCTACATGGCCCCATGTCACGGGTATAGCACGTGGTTTACCCTGGTTTGGGTAAAGCATGGCTCGGCCGCACCCTGCATCCCTGAGGACATCAGATGAGAGGCGCATACCCTGACCCTTGGCGTTTCCTCCGTTTGCAATAACGCCCTTGTGTGCTGGGCCCTCTGATCCCTCATTCCTCATCCATGTGCTGCCCTGTCTGGGGCATCCATGTCCTGCCCCCGAAGAGCTTTCTCCGAGTCTTGGTGCCTTCGGCTCTCAGATGCCCTGACCATGGGCGTCTGAGCCCATAGATGTGAACCCCTTCAAAACAGCACCTTGTTCTTTTGGCACATTCTTGACATGCTTTGGGGGCCTCAACCTTTCAGATATTTAAATGCATGTACCTGCATTTATAGTACAGATTTCAGGTATGTCCTTACCTGTATTTATAGTTTCTCAGACCACCTGCTCCCATCCCCGTAGGATGGTGGCCTTTCTTTCTGAAATAATGAAGCTCTTTTTCTCTTGGGTCCAGTGGAGTGGCATGGGGTTTTCATATCCAAGGGGGATTCCATGTCTGCTTCTAAAACATAGGGTCCTGGGTCTGTTGCTGTACAGAGCCCCCACCCCAACCCCATACGTCAGGTACAACACGACCCCTATTGGTTATGGGCACAGGTCCTGGTCAGGAGATTGGTGGGCACCGTGGGGCCCTGGCTGGGTGGTGGGAGTGGGGGATTGTGCCTCCCTTCTCCCACCCTCCCTCTCTGTGGGAAAATGTGTGCTTTCAAAACAAAACCAGAAAAAAGCCAGTGCAAAGCCTTTGAAGGCAAAGTCTGGTTGAAGGAGGAGGAACGTGGAGGTTGAGTTCAAAATGTTTAAAAACCAGGATCCCTTCCCCCCAGACCCCTCCTGAGCAGATTGCAAATAAGCCCTGCCCTCCAGCCCCTGCTTCTCCTGGGATCCTGTCTGCTTGTGGGGTGGGCACTCTGCTCCCCTGTGCTCCGGCTGCACATCCTGAGCACCCACCGGGTCTCTCCTGCTCCCTGAAAGTCATCTGATCTGGCTGCTGGCTGTGGATTTCCATGGCACAGATGATGGCCTGCGAGCCACCCTGAAATTCAGCCCTGCCTGTGACCACACAGTGCCCTCTGCATGTTCCAGGAGGGTGTGGCAAGAAAAGCCAGCTCTTTGGGGTTCCTTGTCCAGCCTCCAAGACACTCTGGGCAGCCAGCCTGGGAAGCCCTGGCAGGCTACTCCATGGCCTTGGGAAGGTGCTCCTTGCCCTCACCTTTGCAATAGGGGTACACATGCTCCTTTATGGGGAGCTGGCTTGAGTGGAGTGAGCATCCTTGGTGTCTGCTCTGAGCACCCCACCACCCAGTCTTTCTTCTCCCTGGACCTGACAGCCCTTCAGTGTGAACTTAGAATGAAATGACCCCATCCTGAGCCCCAAAAAAGCCTCATGCACTTCTGCCTTCTCTTTTGCTTGATGAGTGTGGGGTGAGCAAGAAACAGACCCCAATTTGGTATCAGGTGACTCTGCTCATGTCATCTTCAGGGCATCAAGCCGGCCAGCTTTGAGAAAGTGCATGATCCTGAAATCAAGGAGATTATTGGGGAGTGTATCTGCAAGAACAAGGAGGAAAGGTGAGTTCCCAGGCAGCAGTGGACTGTGGCTCTGGCTGGAATGGCTTCCCAAGGCAAGAAGAGCATTGGGAGACAGGCCACTTTAGGCCACAGGCGAACTGGGTCCCAACAAGCCCGCCGAGCAGTCGGAGGGCAGCCCCTCTGCTGCCTGGAATGTGCTCCCTGGCTTTGGGACTGTCCTGGAGCCCCCAGCCCCTTTGCTGACTGCTTCTCACCCACCCAGCCTGGAGCGAGGGGGCTACTGAGGCCTCATGCTGCCCTCATTGCTTTTTTGTGTGTGTTGTCCTTGGCAGGCCCATCCCTAGGCTCCCCGGGGAGTCTCATACTGCCCTCTCAGCTCCAGGCTGCATCTTCACACACTTGTTTGCCTGATTTATCTGTCCCGCATTCGAGTTAGAGCCCCCCAGAGCCCTCCAGCTCTGTGTGTGTTCTGAGCCCCACCTCCCTCTCTCCTGCCATCCCTCTTCCTTATTCCCCCCCCTTCCTCCTTTCTCCTGCTCCCTCCTCTTCTCTCTTCCCTCCTCCTCCTCCCCTCTCTCCCTCCACTCCTCCCTCCTTCCCTCCCTCCACCCCTCCCTCCCTCTCTCCATTCCCCCCATCCCTCCATCCCTCCTTTTGCTCTCTTCCCTTCCTCCCTCCTTCTTCCTCCCCTGCCCCATCCCTCCCTCCTCCCCTCCCCCTCCTCTCCTGCCTGTTCCTCTTCCTCCTGTACCCAGCCTCCCTCACCCCCTCATTTGCACTCCCAGCTCATGCCTCTTCCCCCATCACTGTGCCCAGTGGTGATAACCATCCATCTCTGTCAGTTCTCGTGTGTGGGCTCTGTCCTGATCCATGGGCCTTCTCCCTTGCCACCTGCAGGTTGTCATGTTGTTTTTTAAGAAAAAATACAAAACAAAACAAAAAAAAACCCAACAAAAAAAACCCAAAACCAACTGTGAACTAGAGTTCATGTCAGAAAAGTACAGAAACAGGAGTTCCCATTGTGGCTCAGCAGTAACAAACCTGACTAGTAACTATGAGGATGCGGGTTCCTGGCCCTGCTTAGTGGGTTGAGGATCCGGTGTTGCTGTGGCTGTGGTGTAGGCCGGCAGCTGCAGCTCCAATTCAGCCCCTAGCCTGGGAACTTCCATCTGCCGCATGTGCAGCCCTAAAAAAATAGTGCAGAAACAATCATAGAGTCGTGAATCCTTAGTGCAGACCCTGGGAGACCAGAACAGATAGAGCCCTGGGGTCCATGACCTCTGTGCCCCCAGGTGCCCTAACTTCTGCCCTTCCCAGGGGCCCCACAGGCATGTGTCTCCCTCCTTGAGGGTTGCTCCCCCTACTCTCTCCCTTTCATGCACGGTGGCGCCCCATGGGATGTGTTGCCCTCAGCAGCAATCAGGGACAGGCCCACAGTGACCACAGATAGGACGCTGGAAGGAAGCCAGGTCCAGGGCAGCACGGGGATCTGTGTCAGAGACGGGAACTCAATAACAATCATTTCTTTAGGGCTGCGGGTGTGGGCAGTAAGGTGGTTAGCGTCTCAACACCTGCCCCCCCGACCCCTGTTCCCATCTTGAGGAAAGCCTGGAAATGTCCCTGCTTCCTTGAGGCCAGGGTCCTTCAGGGCACCTGGTGAGGAGCTGGGGGCCTGCCCCTTCCAGGTCCGGTTCAGTCTTACCTGGAGCCTGCTATCCTGTGATGCCTGAGAACCCTCTAGCACCTCAGCAGGCCCGGTCTGTACAGTGCAGAGCCTGATTGAAAACGTCCGAGTGTCTTAACAGTAGGGATGTTTCATTTTTATAATGAGAGAAAAGAAGAAAACTTAGATATTATGCAGTTCGATGTGTTCAGTAGAAGTTCTGTCTTTCTCTTCCTTTGGGAGTTAGGGAATGCAAGCTGTACTGACCGCCCAGCAGGCGGTCCCGGTGGAGGACTTTCCAGAGGGAAGTCTTTTATCTTGTTAGGGCCACACCCCCTCCACAGGTGTGCCCCTGCCCTGCCTGACAGCTCTCCCCTCCCCAGGTATGAGATCAAGGACCTGCTCAGCCATGCCTTCTTTGCGGAGGACACAGGTGTGAGAGTGGAGCTGGCCGAGGAGGACCACGGCAGGAAGTCCACCATAGCCCTGCGGCTCTGGGTCGAGGACCCCAAGAAACTGAAGGGCAAGCCCAAGGACAACGGGGCCATCGAATTCACCTTCGACCTGGAGAGGGAGACACCGGATGATGTGGCACAGGAAATGGTAACGTGTGTGCTTGTTCACGGTGGGCACGCAGGCCTCAGCAAAACCTGGGTGCATGACTTGAAAGTGTGATTTCCAGGTGTTCCCATCATGGCTCAGCGGAAATGAACCTGACTAGTATCTATGAGGACACAGGTTTGATCCCTGGCCTTGCTCAGTGGGTTAAGGATCTGGTGTTGCCTTGAGCTATGGTATAGGTCACAGACGTGACTCGGATCCTGCTTTGCTGTGGCCATGGTATAGGCCGGCAGATGCAGCTCTGAGTCAACCCCTATCCTGGGAACTTCCATGTGCCACAGGTGCAGCCCTAAAAAGACAGACAGAGAGACAGAAAGAAAGAAACGGAATGAATTCAGAAACGGGGCATGGTTCTGCAGTGTGTGGGCAGCTCTGGGAACCAGGGTCCCTGTTTGTCGAATGCAGCTGTGCAGGACAGCATTAGTTAGCACTGCCCCATGCAGCAGATGCAGGGACGGAACTGTGGAAGGGTGCCGAGAGCTGCCTGGGGGCTTACGCGTATCAGGAAGGGCCCTGTTTTGACCAGATTCCTGCTAACTTTGTGCAGTTGTGGGCCATTGAGTTTGATCTTTTATTTCATTTTGTTTCTGAGTGGTGTTGTGGTCTGGCAGCCTGGTGAGAGCAGGGGTATGGAGATGTTCCCTGTCACGGAGGGAAAGATGTGTACATGGGAAATAAATGAGACACTGACTTTTGCTAGAAAGTCTGAGCAAAAGTAAAAATCTGTATGCTTGTTGCAGGAGATTGAGCGCTTAGCTGTGCCTGTCATAACCACAGAAATGTGTGCCCTTTTTTTCCCACTTTTCTTAAATAAATGTGTCACTGAACTAGCACATCTATCAAAAACATGGTAAATCACAGGGGGACGGCTGGTAGATTCTTTACAAGTGGACTCCTGGTACCTAGGATTGGGAAATTTTTAAAAAATCAATCAAGTTTTAGTAGGATTTTTTTTTAAATCAATAATTTTTTTTTCTTTCTTTCTTTTCTTTTCTTTTTTTTTTTTTAATAGTACATGGAAGTTCCTGGGCCAGGAATTGAATCCGAGCCACAGCTGGGCCCTGTGCCACAGCTGCGACAATGCTGGATCCTTTAATCCATTGTGCTGGGCCAGGAATTGAACCTGCACCTCCATAGAGACTTGAGCTGTTGCAAATATGTATATTTACACATACACACACACTCTTTTTAGATTCTTTTCTGTTAAAGGTTATTATAAGATATTGAATATATATAGTTCCCACACTATTATATGTAGTAGTGTGTATCTGTTAATCCAAACTCCTAATTTATCCCTTCTTCCTTTTTCCCATTGGTAACCATAAATAAGTTTGCTTCGTGGCTGTGAGTCTGTTTCTGTTTTGTAATGCATTCATTTGTATCACTTAAAAATTAAAAAAAAATTTTAATTTTAATTTTTTGTGTTTTTAGGGCCACACCCATGGCATATGGAAGTTACCAGGCTAGGGGTGGAATTGGAGCTGCACCTGCTGGCCTAGGCCACAGCCACAGCAATGAGCGATCCAAGCTGCATCTGCAACCTACACTGCAGCTCACAGCAACGCCAGATCCTTAACCCACTGAGTGAGGCCAGGGATCGAACCTGCATCCTTATGGATACTAGTTGGATTCATTACCCCTAAGCCACAACAGGAACACCTGTATCATTTTTTTTTTTAGATTCCACATAAAAGTGATATATTTCTCTTTCTCTGTCTCACTTCCCTTAGTGTGATAATCTCTAGGTCCATCCATGTTTCTGCAAATTGCATTTCATTCTTTTTTAATGGCCAAGTAATATTCTTGTGTTTGTATGTGTATACCGTATCTTCTTTATCCATTCATCTGACCATGGACATTTAAGTTACTTCTATGTCTTGGCTATTATAAATAGTGCTGCTGTGAACATTGGGGTGCATATATCACTTCAAATTAGAGTTTTTGTCTTTTTTGAATATATGTCCAGGAGTGGGATTGCTGGGTCATATTTATCTATTTTTAGTTTTTTTAAGGAAACACTGTACTGTTTTCCATAGTGGCTATACCAGTTTACATTCCCATCAACAGGGTAGGAAGTTCCCTTTTCTTCACACTCTCTCCAGCCTTTATCATTTGTAGAGTTTTTTGGGATTTTTGTTTTGTTTTGTTTTGTCTGTTTGTTTTGCTGTCCTTCGGCATATGGATTTCCCAGGCCAGGGATCAAATCTGAGCTGCAGTTGCAGCCGTGGCAGCACCAGATCCCTCAACCCACTGTGCCATGTGGGGAATCTAATCTACATCCTGGCAGTGCAGAGGTGCTGCCTATCCCATTTTGCCATAATGGGGACTCCTGTTAGAGGTTTTGATGATGGCCATTTTGACCAGTGTGAGGTGGTACCTCATTGTAGTTTTGATCTGCATTTCTTTAGTAATTAGCACTGCTGCACATCTTTTCACGTGCTTTGTAGCCGTCTGTATGTCTTCTTTGTGGAGAAATATCCGTTTAGGACTTCTGCCCATTTTTCAATTGGGTTGTTTTTTTTTTATGTTGAGCTATATGAACTGTTTGTATATTTTGTAAATTAACCCCTTGTCAGTTGCATCATTTGCAAATATTTTCTCCCATTCCGTAGGTAGTCTTTTCGTTTTGTTTACGGTGTTCTTTGCTATGCAAAAGCTTTTACATTTAATTAGGTCACACTTGTTTATTTTTGCTTTTATCTCTATTGCTCCAGGAGACAGATCCAGAAAAATTTTGCTGTGGTTTATGTCACAGTGTTCTGCCTGTGTTTTCCTCTGGGAGTTTTATAGTATCTGGTCTTACATGGATATTTTCTATCCATTTTGAAATTATTTTGTATGCAGTGTTAAAGAATGTTCTAATTTCCTTTTACATGCAGCTGTCCAGTTTTTCCAGCACCACTTATGAAAAGACTCTCTTTTCTCCATCGTATATCCTTGCCTCCTTTATGGTAAATTAATTGACCATCTGTGCCTGGGTTTATTTCCGGGCTTTCTGTCCTGTTGCATTGATCTTTGTGTCTGTTCTTGTGCCAGTGTCAGACCATTTTGACTGTATAGCTTTGTAGTATAGTCTGAAGTCATGAAGTGTGATTCTTCTAGCTCTGTTCTCTTTGTCGAGATTGTTTTGGCTATTTGGGGTCTTTTGTGTTTCTACACAAAGTTTAAATTGATTTGTTCTAGTTCTGTGAAAAATGCCATTGTTGATTTGATGGGCAAGTGCCCCAGTAGGTTTTTTACTTTTATTTTTAATTAATTAATTTATTTTATGCTTTTTAGGGCTGCACCTGCGGCATATGGAGGTTGGGAGCTACAGCTGCCGACCTGCACCGCAGCCATAGCAACGCCAGATCCCCAACCCACTGAGTGAGGCCAGGGATTGAACCTGCAACCTTATGGTTCCTAGTTGGATTCGTTTCCGCTGTGCCACGATGGGAACTCCCCCAGTAGCTTTTAAGGAGGAGAACGTAGATCATGGTGGGCTACAAGAAGCGGAATGGTGGTCCCCCCTGCACACACTTCTGTGGCAGCATATTTGCAGGCCTGTGCAGTGCTGACCACTGCTCTGTGAGGTCCTACTCACATGAAGACACTGAGGCTGGCCAGGTCATGTAAGGTGTGGGAGCCATGGACTGAGGGGGTGGGGCACGTGCCAGGTGTGGAGCATGATGTAGGTGGTGAGTAGGTTGGTGCAGGACAGGAGTGGAAGGCCCATGGCGGCCAGGACCCTGCCTTCCACTGGATAGCAGCTTGTGCCCCTGGTGCATGTGGCACGTGTGGTAGGTGTGGCATTCTACTGATGGCCTGGAATCCTGTCAGGACTCCTTCCGGGCTGATAGTTTCCTTCTTGGGCCCACACAGACACTGCTGCTCTAATCGGATTTAACGGGGTTCTTTAGCTCAGTGCTTCCTAGAGGACCTGTCTATGACCTTGCGTGATACGCTCTTGAATTGCTACGTATTTGCTGGGAGTGGCATTAAGATAATTACCAGCTTATCTATTTTAGTACAGTAGTTTGTTAATCCCATACTCCTATTTGTCCCTCCTCTCCTCCCTTTCCCCTTTGGTAACCACAGTTTGTTTTTTGTTTGTTTGTTTGTTTGTTTGTTTTGTCTTTTTTGCCATTTCCTGGGCCGCTCTGGCGACACATGGAGGTTCCCAGGCTAGGGGTCTAATTGGTGCTGTAGCCGCCGGCCTACACCAGAGCCACAGCAACGCCAGATCTGAGCCGCATCTGTGACCTACACCACAGCTCATGGCAACGCCAGGTCCTTAACGCACTGAGCAAGGCCAGGGATCGAACCTGCAACCTCCTGGTTCCTGCAACCTCCTGTCGTGGCTCAGATTCGTTAACCACTGAGCCACGACAGGAACTCCCACAGTTTGTTTTTTGTCTGTGAGTCTATTTCTGTTTTGTATTTAGATTCATTTGTATTATTTTTTTAGAATCCAGGTTAAAAACAAAAAATGAAAATTGCTGGCACATTTGTCCTGTGAATTCAGGACCTCTGTTTCTCTGTGGTTCCATGGTCCCTTCAGGCTTTCTGCTAAAATTTGAGGCACAAACATGAGTAACTGGTATGTAGGGTGGAAGTCTGTGAACTGAGGTTCAGGAGTGCGGGTTGTGTGCAGAGAACCTTCTGAAGGGCCTTGCGGGAACTGGGTGTACCTGGCCAGCAGTTCCCGCTGTCCTGGTGGCAGGAGGAAGGGAAGTGAGCCTCACGGGTCAGCCCTGTGTGAAGATGAGCTAGGTCCCCAGGGTGGCCTTGGGGGGAGGTGTGTATTCTGGGGCTGCTGCTCCTCAGGGAGTGTAGCTGCTGAGCAGTGCTCTCAGTGCTGCATGAATGTTGCACTGTGATGGCATGATGATGACAAGGGACACAGACTCCACAGGGCAGCACATCCTGGAGCCACTGGGACCCAGGCAGATGATGCCATGTGTGTTTCAGTTGGACCAGCTCCGGCTCCATTCTTGGTTCTGTTCCAGACACTCTTCATTTATAACATAGTGGTTCTCAGACGGCCTCTGCCCCTTTCCAGGACGTGCCCCCCTCCCCCCCGCCCCAGCAGAAGACTTATCCCTTCTCTGCCTCAACATAGGGGATACCTCCATCCTCAGGTCCTTGAGTCTACCCCATCCTGTAGCCATGGCCCCATCTTCACCAAGTCCCTGGCACCTAATTGGACTTCCAGGCAGGAGGTATCTCCAAGAGTTCAGCCTGGAGGCCCTGGGCCTGGTGCCTCCCCCTCCCCCTCCTCTGGCCCTTTTAAAAGCAGCTTCTCACAGAGAACATCCTCAGGGCTGCATGGCATCTCTGCAGAAAAGATGCATCACTGTGTTCAATCAAGGAATAATCCTAGGAGTTCCCATTGTGGCTCAGCAGGTTAAGAACCCGACTCATATCCATGAGGATGCAGGTTTGATCCCTGGCCTCACTTAGTGGGTTAAGAAACCAGAGCTGCTAAGCTGCTGGGAGCCACCAGTGCAGGTCACAGATGTGGCTTGGATCTGGCATTGCCATGTCTGTGGTGTAGGTTGGCAGCTGTAGGTCTGATTCAACCCCTAGCCTGGGAACTTCCATATGCCTGCTGCACATGTGGCCCTAAAAAGAAAAAAGAAAAACATCAACAAAAATAAGGAATAATTAAAAAAAAAAACAAAAAACCCACACGTACCCACTCTGCTTAAGATACAGAATGAGCCCAGAGCCTTGGAGCACCTGTGATGAGCTGAAAGTGGCTGCGTTTGCATGGCGAGGTCTTCCTCCTGTGTGAATGCCAGTTTGTGACTGGCTGCTGATCCTGGCTCCTGGCTGGGCCTTGCAGTTCAGAGCCATTCCCAAAGCCCTAGGCCAGGATCTCACTTTCCCTCCCCTCCCAACTCAGCTGTCAACACCAGAGTCAACATTGGGCTCTGAGGCCCTCCTCTGCCATGCCTGGTATGGGTGTTGTGACCCCAAAGAAACCCAAGTAGGGCAGTGTTTCAGGGCTCACAACCCCCAGGCTGCTCTGCTGGGTGGTCACTTGCTGATAGCTTTAACTCAAAACACATAGTCTTTAAAACTAATTTAGGGAGTTCCCATTGTGGCTCAGCGGAAATGAACCCGACTAGTATGCAGAGGATGCAGGTTTGATCACCCAGTGGGTTAAGGATCTGTGGTGTAGGCCAGCAGCTGTAGCTCTGATTCAACCCCTAGCCTGGGAATGTCCACATGCCACGGTGTGGCCCTAAGAAGCAAAAAAAAAAAGGAAAAAAAGAAAGAAAGAAAAAGAAAATGCATTGAAAGCACAGGAATGTCACTACACCGCCAGCTGTAGGACCTGGCACTGGGTCTGGGCTGCCCTGTTGTTAATACTGCCCTGAGATTAGAGAGTATTGACTGTTGAAGATGATGGGGCTCCTCCCTGAGACTGCCTGGAGGTGGGAGGGAGGCCAAGGGGACAGCTTTCTCTTCTCCCTCACCAGTGCCTCAGGCAAGTCCTGCAGGTGGGGGGTGGGGCACAGGGAGTGGGTGGGGGATGCAGTGTGGGCCCCTGCGGGTGTGGATCAGAACAGAGATGCCCCCAGGGCTGAGAGAAGAGAGGGTTTTGGGAGGACCTGGCCTGCCTTTGAGGTGGAAGTGACCCCTTGTGTAGATGCCCAGGATGCGGGGGGGGGGGGGGGGGGGAGGGGGCATTCAGCCTCCCCCAGGGATTCTTGGGTCTGTGGGGCCAGCCCTTCCCTCCACTGTCACAGCCTCCAGATAATAGGATGTTCCAGTGTGGCCAGATTTCTCTCCTGTCTCAGCAAAAATAGAAGAAACACCTTGAAGAGGATCACCTGGAGGGAGTGACTGTGAATGTGGAGACAGAGGGAAAATGGGTCATGGGCAGAAAATAGAAGCGGCAGCCAGGTGTGTCTGTGGGAGGCCTTCTCTTCAGCGGCCTCTGGTCAGATCGGCCACGTGGGTGGCACTGGGGCTGGGTGCTAAACCCCAGCTTGGCCTCTTCAGCGAGTGCTGGCCACGAGCCAGCCCTGCGCACACCTCTGCACACCTCCGCCGTCCTGGGCTGAGCCTGGCGGAGGGCCTCGGTTGACGTCTGCAGGCTGTCAGTCTAGTCCATTCCATCCAACAGAGCTGTCTTCTGAAGTGAGTTTTTGGAAGTAATCACAAACTTACAGAAGAGTTGCAAACCCGGGACAGAACGTTTGAGATGACATCCTGGCCTGACCCTGAATACGTGCATGTCTGTTTCCTACAGACCAGGACTTACTGAACAATTGCCCCGGCCATCAGAACTGGGAAGGCAGCCTAGCAACACCTTCACAGCAAGAGCGCTGTCAGAGTTGCCCCCATGGCCAGCCCACCAAGGCCACACCCTTAGAACACATGATTGAGGCTGTCTGCCAGGGGTTTCCATGTGCAGTTACAATTAGTAACTATTTTGTTATTAATAACTATGTAAATATCCTATTTTCACCAAACTTTCCATCTAGTTATGTTGCTGTGGGCTCATGTGTCGTATGTCCCTTTCGTGAGTTACCTCTCGCTGCCAGCAGGTTACCCCAAACACAGTCCTGTGCACTCTTATGGTCTTGTGCAGTCTCCAAGGTCAGGAATCTGGGAGTAGCTTAGCAGATGCTTCTGGCTCACGGCCCTTCACAAGATGCAGCTGAGATGAAGGCTGGCCAGGGCCAAGGGTCAGTGTCTGTGCAGCTCACCTGACTGGCCGAAGATTCAGTTCCCATCCAGGCAGGACATTCCACAGGGAGCACATGATCCACAGGAGGGGGAGAGACTGAGAGACAGAGACACAGAAACTGAGTGACAGAAAGGGAGAAACATATGGAAAGCCAGAGAAGAAGAGAGACAGAGAAAGGAAGAGACAGGGAGAGAAAGACAGAGACAGAGGGAGAGACAGAGACTGGGAGGTGGACTGAAAAAGGGAGAAATGGACCGAGAGAGGAGGAGAGATAGAGACTGAGAGATGGAAAGACAGAGGGAGAGACAGAGGCCAAGAAACAGAGACTGAATATATGTGGCCCCCACTTTGTGGAGCCTCTTGCTGGCAGTGAGACCTGTCACTTCTGCCACCACAGATCATTTGCATTTCTCCTTTGTGCATCTGTGGACATGTCCTTCAAACCGTCGTGGCCTCACTGTATTTGGTGCTCAGGATGTCCCAGACTCAGCCAGTGGGAAGCCCCAGGTCATAGTCTGAGCATGTCCTGGATTTCGGGCACAGTGAGATGTCCAGCTCCCCGGTCTTTTCCCTGTGAGCCTGAACCCTGATGTCATGGGGCGTGCTGCCCTCTCACAGTGGCCGAGCCCTGGTCCTTGGCCGTCAGTGCCCCAGGCTGCCCAGTGGATGGTTCAGAAGCGCACATATTCTGTACACTGGTGCACACACCACACTGTATACAGACACACTCACTTCTGCATCTGGGAGGTTTATGTCTGTTATATGCTGAAAATTGTGTGTTCACGTGGTTCCCACCCAGCTCTGAAAGATTCATTCTCTGGTTTCCTCCTTTTTCACCTGGGGAATCCTAGTGACAGTGAGGAACCTGGCTTCCGCTGCTTAGTGGTTTTGCCATAAATCTTCTCAGAGAGCACCGTGATGTTTCCTGGGGATCCTCAACTGCTTTACAAATGCTCTCAAATGCTTCGTTGGGTAAATTGGGTTCAGAACTTTGCTAGGCCTGGGTGTTCACCATCCTGGTCTCAGGTTACAAAACATGCCTCCCTCCCCTGGCTTCTGTGACTTCTCAGTGAATGTCCAGGACAGCACGAGGACAGCACTGCTGAGCCTTCTTGTCCCTGTCTCTGAGAACAAGATATGGCCAGGACCCCCTTCCCACCCTGGGCCAGCCTTAGGGAAGGGCCCCTGTGGGCCCTCTGTTTGTTGGACCTGCGGGAGGCAAGGGAGGGCCTCCCTTCTCCTCATCTGGCCCACGCTTACGAACATCTTTTGTGTCATCCCGTCCCAGGAGCTGGGCCAGGGCAGGTTCAGGTGGTCACCCTCCCTGCAGCTCTGCAGTCAGTGGTGGGAGGGTACTTGCTTATGGGATGACAGTAGTGTCCCTAAGAGGAGTGAGCTTGGTGATGGGGTGGGGGGGCCCTGGAAGGGAACTTTGGGCAGAGACTCCAGGAGCCGGAGGCAGTGGTACAGATGGCAGGGCCAGCCTGGTCATGACACAGTGATTTCCTCTGCAGATTGAGTCAGGATTCTTCCATGAGAGTGATGTGAAGATCGTGGCCAAGTCCATCCGTGACCGCGTGGCATTGATCCAGTGGCGGCGGAAGAGGATCTGGCCAGCGCTGCAGCCTCAGGAGCAGCGGGACCCCGGCAGCCCTGACAAAGCCAAGGGCCCCCCTACGCCACTGCAGGTCCAGGTGACCTACCACTCACAGGCCGGGCCACCAGAGCCTGAGGAGCCCGAGGCCGACCAGCACCTGCTCACTCCAGCGCTGCCGGCCAGCGCCACCTCCCTGGCCTGTGAGTGCTCCCTTGCCTCTGTCCCCATCCCCAGCCTGCCGTGTGGATTAGTGTGGACAGGTGTCCTTCCACTAGCGGTGGAAGCATCCCCACATTGCAAAGAGATCTGTGACCAGAGGCATTTAACACCTCCTGATGTCTGCTTTCTCAGAACACTGGGGAACAAACATGCAGACATACCCAGAACCTCCTGTGCCCCTGAGCCAGTGGGGCCAGAGCTGGTTCAGCTCAGCTATTCATCCCATCAGGAAGATGTCAGTTCCTGCCCCACAGGTCCCTTGAGGGCTGTACCCCAGCCCTGGGCTCACTGACCAGTGGAGGCGTCTGTTTGGATGCCATGGCCCTGGGGCTGCCAGTGGCTTCCTCTAGCTGTGCTGTGGTCTTGGTTGTGACTTTTGCTGCGGGGATTATGGCTCCCCAAGGTCAGCTCCCTTCTGGTAATGAACCTTTGAGACTTTTAGTATGTTTCCCAGGGAATGTCTGTCATTAGTGGATTGTGGGAGTCACTTTGTACCAGGCCTATCTCTCAAACACTGAAAGGGAGAATCCATCGTCTTCTGCATGTCTGGGTGGACAGGTGTCCTGCCTTTGCCCTCAGTGTCCTAAACATTCAGATGTAAGCTGAGGATGGGGGATGTGGCCTTTTCTGTCCGTCCTGTAAATAAGCACAGAAAACTGCAGAGCTGAATCACCTGCCCAGGCCACTATTTCAGGTCGTTTGTGTGGAAAGGCCACAATAGTCTGTTTAATCCATTTAATTAATTAATTATTTATTTGTCTTTTGTCTTTTTAGGGCTGCACCTGCGGCATATGGAGGTTCCCATGCTAGGGGTCTAATTGGAACTGTAGCTGCTGGCCTACACCACAGCCACAGCTCACGGCAATGCCGGATCCTCAACCCACTGAGTGAGGCCGGGGATTGAACCCGCAGCCTCATGCTTCCTAGTCGGATTCCTTTCTTCTGCACCAAGATGGTAACTCCTGTTTAATCCATTTAATAGTTACATCCTTCATTTATCAGTTAAATAGCCACACGTTCTTCAGAGTAAGCTACTTAAATTCAAACCAGTGTCTGGGCATCACTTTGAGACAGTTTTGCCTACTGATTATTGCCCTCCCACCTGCCCAGGTTGGCTTTGGAGAAGAGACTGCTACATCATCACTCCATTTTCTTCCTTCCTTCCTTCCTTTTCTTTTTTTGTCTTTTTAGGGCCACACCCACGGCATATGGAGGTTCCTAGGCTAGGGTTCGAATTGGAGCTGTTGCTGCCAGCCTAAGCCACAGCCACAGCAATGCCAGATCTGAGCCGTGTCTGCAACCTACACTACAGCTCACGGCAATGCAGGATCCTTAACCCACTGAGTGAGGCCAGGGATCGAACCTATATCCTCATGGATACTTGTCAGATTCGTTTCTACTGCGCCACAATGGAAACTCCATCATTCCATTTTCTGATACACTAAAAAATTAATTCATGTGCGTAAACTTTGTAGTAAGAAAGAAGCTCTCCACACCTCACACACCACTGTACACTTTGCTTTTTTTTTTTTTTTTCTTTAATAAAGGGCCTCACCTGGCAGCATATGGAGGTTCCTAGCCTAGAGGTCGAATCAGAGCTATAGCTGTTGGCCTATGCCACAGCCACAGCAACACCAGATCTGAGCCACATCTCTGACCTACACCACAGCTCACTGCATTGCCGGATCCTTAACCCACTGAGCGAGGCCAGGGATGGAACCTGCATCCTCATGGATACTCGTCATACTTATTTCTGCTGAGCCAAGATGGGAACTCCCCACTACGCACTTTGAAAGCATAATTGTTGGTTGAACAATTTCTAGAACAGAAATTAAGAAATCTTCTTTTGTTGAACTTTGAAGAGACACTGTCTGGCATCTGGAATATGCTGTAGTCATATGTCCTGACAGTCTTGACCCGCTGTACAGATGTGAATCCGACAAGATGAGTTCCGTTTAGGGTGGGCATTCCATCTGCAAGCAGGTCCCCTTCCTGTCTAAGAACAGATGTCCTTCATGTATCGGCCATATGTCTCAAAAGCGGTTCTGCCTATTTATTGTTACTCCTTTCAATTAGATAATATAGTCACATTGTATAAAATTCAGAAAGTCCAAGAAGGATTATGGAGGACACAGATGTTACATGTCTTTAACTTTAATCTCTAGAGGTGATAACTTTTGAGCATAATCTATGCATGCAGTCTGCCACACACAGCATGCATATGCACACATACACACATGTACTACATAGCACATACCCACATGAATGCATATGTGCATGCACAGGCATGTATACAGTGCACATAGGCACACACGCATGTGCAGACACATGTGCACTCCTGTGTCTCCCTTTAATCTGTAACCCACATCACCCTGCCCACACTCTTTGACCCCTTGCTATGGGTCAGAACAGAAAGCCCATGATCAGTCCTTCTGGCTGCAGTGCCTGTGGCTGGCTGGACCACACCTTGTTCCATAAAGCTGAACTAATGGGGAGGCCAAGTAGTGCATACATCATGATTCCCCACTATGTATTCTTTTAACTGCCCATCACAGTCCAGGTCACGCTCAAGCTTGGGTCAGCACCAATGACTGTGAGAACACAATTTGTCAATAGTGTTAAAAAATGATTTAAAAATTTTTATTATACAAATAATAAACGCATTCACTTAAAAAATGTAAAATGTCACGTATGTGGTTAGAGTAGTTTTATACTTTGTCTGGTCTGTATACATTCTCTGTCTCTTTCTCTCATTCTGTCTCTCTGTGTGAGTAGAAATGACTCCTAGCCACCTCATCAAAAATTGGAGCCACTTGTTTTAATATGGCTGAAGCCACTTTATTTTTTAAACTACAAATGGACACAATGCCAACACTGAAAGTCACCCCCTGTAGAAATATGTGGGTGTTCATAAGTGGAAAATTCTAATGTTCATGGACCTTTCGGAATCTGGAGGCAGTAAAACAACAGTGCAACTTCACCAGGTTTTGGTTTTACTCCCGCCTGGCTTGGTCACGCAGGCGCCCTGCCTTCCCAGGGCATCTTGGTGGGAGGAGCCTGTGGGCCACGGCTGTCCTGTCTGTACCCCAGGTGCAGGTGGCTCCTTCCATCATGGCTGCATG
Source organism: Phacochoerus africanus (assembly GCF_016906955.1). Classification (NCBI taxonomy): domain Eukaryota; kingdom Metazoa; phylum Chordata; class Mammalia; order Artiodactyla; family Suidae; genus Phacochoerus; species Phacochoerus africanus. The sequence continues at coordinate 912,094 of NC_062548.1, forward strand.
TGACAGACCAACCTGGGCTGACCTTGGGTGAGGTTGGCCTCTTAGGGGGCTGCCTTGGACCGTGGAGCTTCTGGGTGCCCCTCTCATGGCCTCTCTGTGGGGCAGGGACCTGATCAACCCCATTTTCCAACCATGTTAGATCCAGGCCCATGAAGTGAGGGGCTGGATTTGGACCCAGGTCTTCCCACATCAGGCTCTTTGCTGTGGTGGGTGGAGGTGGTCAGGGTCCTGAGACCTCCCTCCCCCTCTGTAAAACCCAGGTGATCATTATTTCCTGCACATGATTATAGCTTTTCCCAACTTGGACGTTCCATATCGTGTCTTTATTATTATTATTTTGCTTTTTAGGGCTGCACCCATGGCATATGGCGGTTCCCAGGCTAGGGGTCTAATTGGAACTGTTGCTGCTGGCCTATGCCACAGCCACAGCAGTGCAGGATCCAAGTCACATCCTCAACCTACACCACAGCTCATGGCAATGCCAGATCCTTAACCCACTGAGTGAGGCCAGGATGGAACCTGCACTCTCATAGATAATAGTTGGGTTCATTTCCACTGAGCCACAAGGAACTCCCCATCTTATGTCTTTAAATAGCTGAAAGTGCTCACTTTCAAGGCCAGGTCAGGTGCCAGGTGAGGTCCCTGTTCATAAGCCCATGGATACAGCTGTCCTGCCTGTGGAGGATGGTGCAGGTGCCACCTGGGATCTGTGGTGGCCCATGGTGAGCACCTCGCAAGGTCAGGCAGCATAGGTGTGGGCCGCCAGGGCCATCTCGCTGGTGCAGTCATAGCCTCCTGTACCATCCTATGGGTGATTGTTTACAATGACACATGTTCATTATGTACGTGTTCTGGGAATGCAGCCAAGAAAACACACAGACAGACTGCCCCCCCTTTTCGTTCCCTAAGACTTGTGTGGAATGCTGCGGGGGGTGACTTTGGTGGGGGCACTTTGAGCCATGCCTTTGTCCTCTCTCCCCAGCGGACAGCACGTTCGACAGTGGCCAGGGCTCCACAGTGTATTCGGACTCGCAGAGCAGCCAGCAGAGCGTTGTGCTGGGCTCGCTGGTGGATGGAGCACCACCCCCCGCCCAGTGTGTGTGCAGCCCCCCTGTGAGCATGAGTGATGGGCCTGTCCTGCCACACAGCCTGCCCTCACTGGGGACCTACCAGCAGTCTGCTGTGGTGAGTCAGCCCTGCCCCCCCCGTGCCAGAGTCCCTGTTCCCATGGCCTAGAGCCTATGATGGGTTGTCCAGTCTGTGCTGGCTTGTGGTCAGGTCCCAGCCACACAAAAGCAGGCTGGAGGAAATGCAGGGCTGAAGGCTGGAGCAGCCTGTGATGTTCTCTGAAAGACCTGCCAGATGAGCAAATACCGAAAACAGAGCCCAATGATACCCAGTGCCTACAAAGCTGTGGTAATGCTGGCAGGGTCCCGCCCTGTGACTGGTGCTGGGCCTGAGAAGGTGCCTCCAACTGGTGCAAAGGTGACAGAAAAGCATCATTTATAGTAATGAAACCTCTGTATCCAACTTCACTGAGGGAGTGTTAAGTATCTTCTGGCATTTCTCCACTGTGTATTATGCAGCCATTAAAAGTTATGGTATGGAGGAGTTCCCCTGTGATTCAGCAGGTAAAGGATCCAGCATCACTTCAGTGGCTCAGGTTGCTGCTGTGGCTCCAATTTGATCCCTAGTCCGGGAACTTCCATATGCCACAGGTGTGGGCAAAAAAAAGTTAGAGGTATGGAAACAACCACATCATGGGGCAACATTTTCAGTGATATTTGAGATGTGGGATTGAAAGGGCCTCATGTTTATGCCTGTGGAATAATTTGTCAGATATGAAAAGTCTGAGCCTGTTGGTGAAATGGAATTTGCACAATGAGGGGGCCCCATTTAACTTTTTTTTTTTTTTTTTTTTTTGCTTTTTAGGGCCATACCTGCAGCATATGGAGATTCCCAGGCTAGGGGTCGAATAGGAGCTGTAGCTGCTGGCCTACACCACAGCCACAGCAACGCCAGTTCCAAGCCAAGTCTGTGACCTACACCACAGCTCATTGTAACACCAGATCCTTAACCTACCGAGCGAGGCCAAGGATCGAACCTGCATCCTCATGGTTCCTAGTCAGATTCGTGTCAGCTGAGCCACAACAGGAAATCCTTTTTTTTTTTTTTTTTAAAGCGAAACAATCACTTGCTTCCCAGTCCCAAGTGGTCAGTCCCAGAAAAGTTATACCCTTGAGCCAGGTGGCAGAAGGAGGTCCAGAGGGCGATTAGATGGCTCTCAGGCCCAGAAGCAGTCAAGGCCGGCACCCCTTCCCGAGGAGCGCCCCCTGCCTGGTGCTTCTGTTACGGTGGCCCCGCACATGCTGTCACTCTTCCTTTCCCACTGTGGCTGCCTTTTGGGGCTTCCTGAATGCTGGGCACCAGCCTTTCCACTCCCTTCTGTCTCTCTTCCCTTTGCTCCTGACGGCTCAGTGTCAGAAAGTCTCTTTGGAAAAGCAGTCAAAGCCTTTGCCTCTGCTGACCAGAGCCCAGGATTCATTTGCAGTTTGCATTTGCAGTTGGACTTGGTTCACAAGATAAAGTGAAATAGGATTTTATGGCAGGAAGAGTTCATTTAGGAAAAGGCCACCTGCTTGTTAGAGTGCTGGTTCTTGGCTTTAGGTCGCCTAGGCTGGGACTGAGCCAGAACCTTCCACCTCATCCCTCCTAGGTACAGGGTCAGACTTTCTCTGGCCACACGGGGGGCTGTCCACCTGGGGTGCTGCAGCGCTGTGCCTGTCCTGGTTTTGGTTCCCAGGCTGGGGTGCCTGAGCACAGGGAAAGTGAGGGACTGGCCAGGATGTACCCAACATTAGCTGGAAAGCTTTCTCCCATCTTTTGTCTTTACCCAGAAACACCTTGGACAGAAGGGTGGGGTTTGGAGGGGGTCCCCAGGGTGCACCCAGGACTCCTGGGGAGGGTTGCGATGGTGATGTGCCTCTGGGGCCCAGGCAAGGGGGAGAAGAGACGCTGGAGTCAAGAGTACAAGCTGCTCCTCTGAGGCCCCCAGGCTCCTGAGCTCCTGACTCCTGCTGAGCCACGGACTGTGGCTCCAGGAGCATGTGCATTAGTGACTCATTCTGCTCTGTGGCTCCAGGTAAATGCAAAAGAGAGGCTCTGTCCTACCCCATGCTGCTTTCTGTAAAGTGTTTTGCTGCAAAAGATGAAATGGGTGAAGACGGTTTTGGAAATGACTGTCACCTGTTCTCAAGTGAGAGAACTTTCTGATGTCAATGTACTCTTGGCTTCAGAAGTCATCTCTGTGGTTTTTTTTCCCATAGCCTTAGCCTGCTTCTCCCCTGTGTTTTTATTTTCACTTTTTATGGCTGCATGCACAGCATATGAAGTTCCCAGGCCAGGCATTGAATTCGAGCCTCAGCTGAGACCTGTGCTACAGCTGTGGCAACTCTGGATCCTTTAACGCACTGCACCAGGCTGGGGATGTAGGTCTCACACGTGGCTTGGATCCCGCACTGTGGCTGTGGCATAGGCTGGCAGCTGCAGCTCCAATTTGACTCCTAGTCTGGGAACTTGCATATGCCGCAGGTGCAGCCCTAAAATAATAATAATAAAAAGAAAACAAAACAAAACCCACTACCATTATAGCACTTAAAAATGAACAAGTCAGCAGCTGTTAATACTATCAAACACCCAATGCTCAGATTTCTGGTTTTCACTGTTTGTGCCGTGCCTGGCAGTGAGAGCTCAAATTTGTGGCCTTACTTTTCTCCTGATGGGCAAGTCATGGGAGGCTCCCAGCTCTGCAGATCACCCCTGTCTCCAGCTCTGTTCCTGCTGTTTATTCCCAAGTTTCCATATTCTGTTTCCAAACATTTATGCACGTATACTTTTATTTCATTTGACCACTCCTGTGGCATGTGGAAGTTCCCAGGCCAGGTATTAAACCTGTGTCCCATTAGCGACCAGAGCCACAACAGTGACAATGCCAGATCCTTAATCCACTGAACCACCAGGAAACTCCCTACACATATACATTTTAGATAGCCCCATAGGCAAGAGATGTATGCTTTTTCATCTTTCTCTCACTTCATGTCATAGCAAGTGTTTCTCCATGGTTCCATAAATGGTTCCGCACATCTATCTCTCTCTTTTTCTTTGGTCACACCTGTAGCATGCAGAAATTCCTAAGCTACAGCAGTGACCCAAGCCACAACAGTGATAACACCAAGTCCTTAACTGCTAGGTCACCAGGAAGCTCCTCCACAAATCTCTTTTAATGATCTTTTCTCAAGGTTGCATGACAGTTTTTGGAGCTGATGTTCTAGAACATTCCCTGTTCTTAATTTAGGAGCCACCACATCTTGCTTCTGGTGAATCATGTTCCTAAGAAAAGTGCAGGACGGCAGCCATGGGGAGTAAGAGATGGGTCCCTATAGATGCTGAACATGTGCTTGGGCTGGGGGGCTCCTTAGGGTAGCTACTGAGTGTGGTTCTGGGTGCTCTTTGCAGCCTGGCCTGTCAGGGGGCTCCATCCTGCCCCCCACCCACCCTCCGCTCCCACAGCAGCATTTCCCAGAGCCGGCCATAACCTTCACTCCTGTACTGCCGCCACCCAGTGCCCCTGTGCCAACAGGCCCAGGCCAGCCCACACCCCCCACCCACCAGGTGAGTGCTGGCTGTCCCTCCTTATAGGTACCATGGATCCCTCCATCTCCCTAGGCCCTGCCTGTCCATCTTGGCTGGCCTGAGCCCAGGCTCTCAGCTTCCTGACAGGTCTAGGCCCCCAGTGCTCCTCTCTGGTTCCCCAGGGCCTGGGGTGTAAATGGAAGTAGGGTGGGTCTCTTGTGTCTGTGGAGTTCGGGGGTCTGCTACTCAGAAGGCCCCCTTCCGCAGAATGACTCTCTCAGACCTGCATGTCCAGGCTGGATGCATTGTGCATATGGGTATGTGTATGTGTACATGTGTGTGAGCTGATTTTTTTCCTGTTGTGTCGAAGCATATAGGGTGTATCTCAGGAGGGTGCTGCTCTAAGAGAAGCCACTTCTCTCTTTCTAGCCTCCTCTGCTGGCCCAGCCGGTACCCCTGCCACAGGTCCTGGCCCCACAGCCTGTGGGTGCTCTCCAGCCAATGCCCCCGCACGTGCCGCCATACCTGGCCCCAACGTCCCAGGTGGTAGCCCCTGCTCAGCTGAAGCCCCTCCAGATGCCACCGGCGCCCCTGCAGCCACTTGCTCAAGTCCCTCCACAGGTACCTCTCTGTCCGCTGCCCTCAAGCCTCGCCTTCTCCCCCAGCCTGGTTGGCCATACTTTTTTCTTTTTTCTTTTTTGGCCTCCCCATGACATATGGAGTTCCTGGGCCAAGGATCAGAGCTGCAATCTAAGCCATAGCTGTGGCAATGCCGAATCCTAACCCACTGTGCTGGACCAGGGGTCAAACCTGTGTCTCAGCCATCCCAAGATACTGCCAGTCCTGTTGCACCACAGCAGGAACTCCTGGTTGGCCATTCTTTGTCCCCAGGGCACATGGGTCCCTCAAGACAGAAACACTCCCTGGTGACAGGACAGCTGGACTGACGTGCCCTCCTGCCTTTGACTCTGACCTAGACACATCCAAGATGGGGAGAGGTTTAGGCCGGAGTCAGGCCAAAGAAGCCAGGTTGGAGCTAAGATCACCTAACTATAATTACTGTCCTCCATGGAGGAGCCAACTATGGCTCCTTGGTGGTCCAGGGGACAGCTGAGCAGCTTGCCAACCATGGAGGAGATTGGCCATCGAAGCTGGCACCTGACTTTGAAAGTGACTTCTGATGCCTGTCTTGGGGGAGCATCGTGTGACCAGTATCACTTGATAGCATGTGGTTAATGCTTGGGTGCCATTGCCCAGGCTAATGGTCACACGGGTTTCCAGTGACCCTCAATCACAGGAGGGCTAGGATGGGAAGTGCTGCTTCATGGGGAAGATGAGTGTTCTGTGGTTCACAGGCACCATCCAGAAGGTTCTTTAGTGTCAGCTGTTACCCCGCCTTTGCTCATCCCTTGCATTAGAGTCACTTTCAGCGTCTAGTTAACCTACCACCTTGCTCCTGGGGGTCCTGGCATTTAGTTGCTCTTCAGATACAGAGAAATCTGAAGTTTACATATTTTCGCTCTCTTATAGCTGCACAAAGGCACGTATTATGTGATGCACACATGCCCGCCACCAGAATGGCTTTATTTTATTTTATTTATTTATTTATTTTGTCTTTTTGCCTTTTCTAGGGCCACTCCCGCAGCATATGGAGGTTCCCAGGCTAGGGGTCCAATCGGAGCTGTAGCCACCAGCCTACACCAAAGCCACAGCAACGTGGGATCTGAGCCACTTATGCAACCTATACCACAGCTCACGGCAATGCCAGATCCTTAACCCACTGAGCAAGGCCAGGGATTGAACCTGCAATCTCCTGGTTCCTATTCGGATTCGTTAACCACTGAGCCACGATGGGAACTTACAGAATGGTTTTATTTTAGAGCAAACTATCAGAGAAGCTGCTGAAGCGTTTGAAGGGCTAAATCCATGAGATGTCTCCAGGATGGAAAACCAGACATGGAAGTTTCTAGAGCTCCGATGTTGCACGATACCACTCTCTCCCAGTCCGTGTGGCTCTGGGGCATTCAGCCAGCAAGGAAGGGTGTGAAGACATGCTTTCCTTGAGAGAACCTGTGCAAGAATTTAGTCTTGGTGTGAATTTATAATAAATTGGGGGGAATTGGGCAAAATAATTTCAGATATTTGGAGCCAGTCTGGTAGCTCTGATCATCCTGGTCTTCCTGAAGGAAAAGAAGCCAAAGCTATGAAGTTGATGGTCACTGTTAGGACCCCTGCTGTCCCTGCAGTCACCCAGCAGTAACCTCAGAGTGGCCCAGCCTGGGTCCCGTTGTGGTGGTGCTGAAGAGGGATCCTCTCAAAGGTCATGTCTGCACTCCACACCCTCCTGAGGCCTCCTGCCTTTCCTTCTGTCCAACCATCATGTGCTTGGTTCTGTTTAAGTTGGGTTTACATCTTGGTTCCCTTTGGCAGCAGCTACACAGGGGGCAGGTGCAGGGACTGTGGTGGGGGCAGGGACTATGGGTGATTTGGGCCCTCTCGCCTGGTATCAATGTGCTGTGGCCAGGCTGAATCCTGGTGGGGCTGACGCTCTTGTTCTCTTTCAGATGCCTCCGCTTCCGGTCGTCCCCCCCATCGCCCCCTTGGCCACTGTCGACAGCCTCCCTGCAGCCCTCCCTGACCTGCCGGCCACCACAGGGCCTGCTGTGCCTCCCCCGTCTCAGTATTTCTCCCCAGCTGTCATCTTGCCGAGCCTTCCACTCAACGCCACCACTGCTCCACTGTCCTCATCACCAGCCCTGCCTCTGCAGGCAGTCAAGCTGCCCCACCCAGCTGGGCCACCACTGGCCGTGCCATGCCGGACCATCGTGCCAAATGTGGCGGCCACTGCCACCGCCATCCCTCTTCTGGCTGTGGCCCCACAAGGCGTGGCCGCCCTGTCCATCCACCCTGCTGTGGCTCAGCTCCCAGCTCAGCCTGTGTACCCGGCAGCCTTTCCACAGATGGTGCCCAGTGAGGTCCCACCTTCTCCCCTCCACACAGTGCAGACTGTGCGGGCTGCCCCCCAGCAGCCGGCAGCCCCCATGCTGTCACAACCCCACCAGCCACAGCCAAGTGTTGCCCGCCTTCCAGAGCAGACTGCTCCGGCTGCCAGTGCTGGGAGCCAGGTAACCCACCTGCTGGCCAGGGCCCACCATCCTCCAGGTGCTAGGAGACCCCTTAGCATGCAGGGTCGGGGGGGCATCACAGACCACTTTCCCCTGGCTCTAACCTCTCATCCAGCATGGGGGTGCCTGCTGCCTCCTCTCACTTCCCAGCGTGTTTTAGGAGCCTTGAGAATTAGGGTCTCTAGAAACGCCACTGTTGGCTCCTTCTCCAGTGTCAGTAGTGGCTGCTTGTGGTGGGGTAGCCCTTGGTCATGCTGGGCATTGTGGCACCTGGGCGGGGTTGGCAGTCTTGGAGCAGCTGCATCAGCCTGGGGCTGGGGAGGCTTATCCTACATGTCTTGTTTCCTGTCAAAGTTGTGGGGGGGTGGTTCTTGTTGTGCCTCAGCAGATTAAGAATCCTGACTAGTATCCATGAGGATGTGGGTTCGATCCCTGGCCTTGTTCAGTGAGTTAAGGATCTGGCGTTGCAGCAAGCTGCAGTGTAGGTAACAGACGAGGCTTGGATCCTGAGTTGCTATGGCTGTGGTGTAGGCAAGCAACTGCAACTCCGATTTGACCCCTAGCCTGGGAACCTCTTTATGCCATAGGTGTGGCCCGAAAAAGACAAAAAAAAAGTGAAGTAAAATGATACCCCCCATCTTAGTAGCCAGGGAATGAGGCAAATGGGGTTTGAGGGGGTCTCTTGGTTCTGGACCAGGCAGTGCTTGGTGTACATGGGCTACTGGGTCTAAGGTGGTCATGGCAAACAGGATGACATCTCAGAGTCAGGTGGGGACCCTGGGTAGCTCATTGGGCTGACAATGAAGGGATACAGGGTGATGCCCCCTGCTAATGGGTGGGCCCCCCTGTGGCTCTGCAAAGCTGCACAGCCTGTGCATGTTTTGGAATTCTAGGCCTGTTATCCAGCCTCATGTGAGGAGAGGAGCTAGCATGGGGCTCTCACCTTGGGGGGGGGGGCTCTCATCTTGGGGTGTGGGGGTTTCATCTGGGGGGAGGCTCTCACTTGGGCATCCTTTCACCTAGGGAGCTTCTGACCTGGGAACCCTCCCACCTAGGGGCCTCCTCCCCTGGCTGCTCCCTGGCTCTAAGCCCCAACACCGACATGCCTGTGGGCATATCCTTTGCTTTTTTGAGTTCAGGCTGTTCCCCTTTGGATTTTGTACTGAAAATTCCTCCTGAAAATTGCTAGGTCCAGGGGTCCCCCTCACTCATCTTGTACTGAATCCATTCCAGTATAAGGTGAGCGGTCCAATGTATATCTCTTGGATATTTCTCTCTGATTTCTAGAAGGGATTTGTACTTGGAGAAGGAAGGGGTGATTTTCGTTGACCAATATGATGGTGTTGGTTTGAGAACCAGTATGAGAAGGTATATTAATCCAGTGCCCTGACTGAGCAGGTACCTCCCTGGTCTGTTACTAGGAGTAATACTGACTCCAGGGTCCATGTGGGGAAAGCTAGGGAGGCCTGGGGGTCTGTGGTGTCATGGCTGGGCCCCCGCCTTATGCCTTCTGCTGGCCTGGCATGCTGTTGGCACTGGGTTGTTCACTTAGCCAGTGGCTGGAGAAGGTGCTGTTTGCTTAGAGGTCACTGGTCAGTCCTGGTGGCCTCCATGTTGTCCAGCCAGCAGAGGGTCTGGAGTTCATTGATGAGCTCAGATGGCCACCCAGAGGTTTCCCTGTGCTGAGGGTAGAGAATCCCCTGAACGCTCCAGCTGGCGCGTCTGTCTAGGAGAGGAAGTTCCATGTCCAGGCTGTGGCTTTCGCATCTCACCCCACATACCATGTGGTTGGTTGTCTGCTGCCAGCAACAGGTCCTTCCCAATTCCAGCTTCCACCCTGATCCGGAGCCCTGTCAGTTCAGTGCCTTCCTTTTGCCTGTCTTTTAGCATTTGCCATGAGAGCTTTTAAAGAGGGAACAGTAGGAGCCAGGCTCAGCTCCTGAGTCACTCTATGGAAGGCTGAGGTCCATGGCCCCTCTTGCTCATGGCTGGGGTCGTCAGGATGCAGGCTCTGACCTGACAGGAGGCTGGTATGGAGTGGTGTCAGGGAGGTCCTGCAGGCTGGTGGCAGAGAGCCTGTGATTGGTGCTAAGTGGATGCTGCACTTAGAACTTCTCAGCCCAACATGGCTTGGGGTTCATAAATGAAGTGTGGTTTTAGGTTTGATTTTACACAGACAGGGATATGAGAGTGCCTGTTCTTGTCTGTTTCTGCTAAATCTGCCTACAGACAAGCTGTGACCCCAGGATTTGTCTGAGGTGTGTGGGTGGACACAGGGATGTCCACATTACCTGCTCACCCACCCACATGGTGGAAGCACCCACTTTGGTCCAGGACCCTCAGGGAAGGCGATGGCCCTGCACCCCACCTTGCATCCCTGTCCCCTGTGCCCCCAGATCCTGCTTGGCCACCCGCCTCCATACGCCGTGGACATCACCACCCAGGTCCCCACGGTGCCCGCACCTGCTGCCGTTCTTTCCCCACCTCTGCCAGAAGCGCTGCCGCCTGCTGCCCCCGAGCTCCTGCCTCAGCTCCCTGGCTCCCTGGCCCCCACAGTGGTGGCGGCTGCTCAGAGCTTGTCTGTCCAGACTACTGCGCTCCTGCCGCCTGCTAACTTGCCGCTGCCCAGCGGGCCTGGGGTCACTGGCCCCTGCCCAGCCGTTCAGCTGACGGTGGAGCCGGCCCCGGAGGTGTGTGACCCTCCCCTTGGGGGCCTGGCCCCCAGCCTGTCACCCTGATCCCTGACCCCACCGTCATGGCAGCCTTCCCGTATGGTGACCTTGGGTCTCAGCCCTAGAAGTCGGGGATGCCCTCGGGAGGGTGGAAGCATGTGCCAAGGGACAGCTGCGGATGCTGCTCTTGCCTCCCTCTGCTGTCCTTGGGTGTCACACTTTACTTAGACACATGCCCAGGTGGAGACCATGGTTTTTATACATGGATTTAGAGAGCTTTTCTTTGGAAATGATGGGAAGGCCTGTGACAGTTCTTCCTGGGATGTGTTCTCCCACGTAGGGATTGGCAAAGGGGTTTAGCACTTTTGGAAAGGGGGGCGGCTCCAGCTCTTGGGAATCTGCTTGGCTGCCAGCATTGAACAAGATAAAGCCCATCACTCCTGCCACCTGTGTGGTCTCACTGTAGTCAGAGGGAGCGGGTGGGGCAGGAGGCAGGGAGACAGCAGGCTGTGTGACTGTGTTGTGGGGGAGTGAATGTGACCCAACCTCCTTTCCATGGTTTTATTTCAGGAGCAGGCCTCACAGGACAAGCAGCCCAGCCTCCCTCAGAGCTGTGAGAGGTAACAGCACACATGTGTCAGGGCTTCTAACAATGTCCCCCATTGCCATTCCTGACCTCAGGGCCTCAAGGAGCTCCTTGGGGGTCTCTCAGAGCTGATTCTCCCAGTTGAGTGCTGGGTCCTGGTGTTGGTCTGTGGTGCTGAGGACCTTCTAGAAGGGGGAGAGTCAGCGGCCTGGGGACCATGGGGAGGCTGGGAGGGCAGGGCAGAGTCCTGCCCACATCCCAGGTCGCCCAGTGCCCCAGTCATGAAGAATGTCGTGTTTGGGGAGGGAACTAGTTATGGGACGTGACAGTGGGTCCCACCCTTCTGGTACACCAATGCCAAGCCTGGTGCAAGCTCCTCAAATCCTTGACGTGTTCCCATTGCTGTTGAGCAGATGGGGGGACTGAGGCCTTGGGGAATGGGGGTGGGGAGAGGATTGTATCTTAATCCTAACATTTACCATGAGCCGGTTAAGCCTGATTCATAGGCCAGGAGCAAAGCGAACTGAGGTCCCGGGTCAGAAAGGCCATGTGTTTCTCACGATCCCAGCGGTACCCAGGACAGATGTCACTGGGGAGAAGGGACAGTGGGCTCAGGAGTCTCTCTGCTAGGCATGGCCAGATTTAGACCCTCTGGCTGACAGTAAAGTTTCTGGCTGTTTCCTAAAAAACCAACTTTCATATGTGGAGCAGGCTTATAGGCCCTTCCCCCGGGTGCTTCAGTGTTCTTGGTTTTTGCGTAGCTACGGAGGTTCCGACGTCCCTTCTGGAAGAGAAATGAGTGACAGCTGTGAAGGTGCATTTGGTGGGGGGAAGCTGGAAGGCAAGGCTGCCCGGAAACATCACCGCAGGTCCACGCGTGCACGCTCCCGCCAGGAGCGAGCCAGCCGACCCCGGCTGACCATTCTGAATGTGAGTAGCCAGGCAGAACAGGCTGGCAAGACAGGGCTGGCTAGGCACAGTCTCTTGCCTGGTCTCACTGCCTGGGCATCCTGTAGGTGTGCAACACGGGTGACAAGATGGTGGAGTGTCAGCTGGAGACGCACAACCACAAGATGGTGACGTTCAAGTTCGACCTGGATGGGGATGCACCTGATGAGATTGCTACCTACATGGTAAGGCCTGGGAGCTCTTGTGGCTCAGCAGTAAAACCTGCCTAGCAACCACGAAGATGTGAGTGCAATCCTTGGCCTTGCTCACTGGCTTAAGGACCCAGCGTTTCTGTGAGCTGTGGTGTAGGCGAGCAGCTGCATTTCCAATTCGACCCCTAGCCTGGGAACTTCCATATGCCAAGGATGCAGCCCTAAAAAGCGAAAAAAGAGAGAGAGAGAGAATACATGGTAAGGTGGGGTGTGCTGCCTGGTCAGAAGAGGCAATGACCCTGCCTTGGGACTGTGAAGCTGTCTCCTTTGTGTCCCTCAAGTGCATGCCTCCAAGCCCACTGAGGAGATATCAGATGCCAGTCTTCCCTAGCCTCATGCCTCTGCCTGCTGTGGGCAGCACTGGCCCATCACCTGGAGGGCCTACTTCTCACACTGTGGCTTCTCTTGCTAAACGGTGCAGCTCCTACGGTAGGGACTGGGCCCACTGACTGGGTCTCCCCTCTTGGGCTTAGTCCAAAGCAGAAATCAGGCAAAGCATTCAGTGAAGTCTCAGCTTGGCCACTGGCCTGAGGCACGTACCCACCGGCAGGTTGCTTGTTCTCTTACAGGTAGAGCACGACTTCATCCTGCAGGCCGAGCGGGAGACCTTCATCGAGCAGATGAAGGACGTCATGGACAAGGCAGAGGACATGCTCAGTGAGGACACGGATGGCGACCGTGGCTCCGACCCAGGGGTGAGCCCGCCGCACCTCGGCACCTGTGGCCTGGGTGCCGGGGAGGTGAGTCCTGGAAACGAGGTCCTGGGAGGTCTGGGTCTGCCTCTCTCCCAGCTCCAGGCTCTATGAGCACAATGCCGTGATGTTGCCTGCTGGAGGAGCCTGCAGGTCAGGCAGTGTTGGGTGAGGTGGCCTGGAGCGTGAGTGCCTTCAGTCCAGCTGGAAAGGTCCGAGCTCCCAAGGCCCCTCCTGATTTGAGGCCATGTTGTGCTCTGAAGGAAGTTCTTATTCCATGCAGTCTTCTGAGTTCTGATCCTTTACCTCCTTCAGGAGAGTCGCCAATCCCAAGCAAATGCTCCTGTATATCAGCAAAATGGTACGTCTCCCTTTGAGGCCATACCCACCAACCAGGCATGTGTTTGGAGGAGGCATTTCTGTCATTGTCCTTTGTCTGCCTTCCAGCAGGCATTTCATAAGAGCCCCCCATCCCCCGCCACTGAGCATATTGTAAGGGGTTTTGGCTGTCACACTTGGGGGTTGCTGGAGTGTGTGGTGAGCATGCTCCCATCTGGGGACAGCTGCCCAGTCTGAGGAGCCATGTCTAGCCCACATATGGTGTGGTATTCCAGCCAGCATTACCCCTTCACTGATGCACATGACTGTCCTGGGGACTAAGCTTGTGCTGGGGAGGGGGGGACTTGTGAGAGCCTCTGACTGCCAGTGAAATGAGGAACCCCTAAGCAGGCTGTACATCCTCCCCACTTGTATAAGAAGAATTGCCCAAATCCCCTATGGCACGTCTTGTGCTGGTAGCAAAGGATCATGCCAGCCTTGGGAGAAACCTGCTCGCTCTCACTAGATGTTCTTGTCCTTCCCCTTAGTCCTGCACACTGGGAAGAGGTGGTTTATCATCTGTCCGGTGGCTGAGCACCCAACAACAGAGGCTCCTGAGTCTTCGCCCCCACTTCCTCTGAGCCAACCAAGCCAAGGTACGAGCAGCCAGAACCCTCTGATCATTTGGCATGACTCCTCCCATATATTACTCCACATCACCTCATGATCCTCAGCCTGGCTTTACATGTTTTGCCAGCATGTGCTGTTTGCCCAGCAGAGTGCCAGGGCCGTACCCTGAGCTATTGCTTGAAAGCCCGGGGCAGCCTGTGGTTTTGTTTTCTTGTCTTAGATTTCCTCCAAATGAGCCAAGTCAAGGCAGCACTCAGGCCTGGGCCTGCCAGTTACCTTCACTGTGCAGGTGAGGTACATGAGCTGCACAGGCATGTGTTAAAGGGCTCTGTTGTCACTCTTTCTTACCAGTGTTGTTGTGGAAAAAGTCTCAGGGAAAATTTTTATATGAACAGGAATGAAAATACAACACTTTGAAATGTGTGGGATGTAGCTAAGGAGATAATTAAAGGGAAATTTATAGTCCTAAATGATTAGAGGAAGAAAGAAATCTCAAATCAATAACCCAAGCTTTCATCTTGAGAAACCAGGAAAACTAGAACAAAATCCAAAGCAAGCAATAGGAAGGAAATAAAGTAAGAGCAGAAATAAATGAAATTTGAAATAAAAACCATAAAAAAGACAATGGAACAAAGAAGTGATTCTTTGGGGAAAAAAAATCAATAAAAGGATTAGCCTCTTGTAAGACTGACAGAGAAGACACAACATACTAGTATCAGGAATGAAACAGGAGACATCACTACAGCCCTGCGTAAAGGACAATAATCCTGGAATCACAGTCCTGTGAACAAATCTACACACATAAATTTGACAACTTAGATGAAAGACACTAATTCTATGGAAGCTACAAACTATTAAAGCTCATCCATATGGAATAGATAATACTGAATACTCCTATATCTATTAATAGGAATGAATTTGCAGTGAAAAATCTCCCCACAGAACTTTCTAGATCCAAATAGTTTCACTGGTATATTCTACTAAACATTTTTTTAAAAAGGAAAAAACACCAATTCTTTGCAGTCTCTACACCATTTTCATCCAGAAAATGGAAACAGAAGGAACACTTCTCAAATCATGTATGAAGCCAGCATTGCCCTCATAGCAAAACCACACAAAGGCAGGACCACCAAAGTGTGACAGACCCAAATCTTTCATGGATATAGAAGGAAAAAGTAAAATACTAAAAAGTCAGAGTTCCCATCGTGGCTCAGTGGAAACAAATCTGACTAGTATCCATGAGGACACAGGTTCGATCCCTGGCCTCACTCAGTGGGTTAAGGATCTGCCATTGCCATGAACTGTGGTGTAGGTCACAGATGCGGCTTGGATCCCGCACTGCTGTGGCTGTGGTGTAGGTCAGCAGCTGTAGCTCCGATTGGACCCCTACCCTGGGAACCACCACATGCTGTGGGGAAGCCCTAAAAAGCAAAAAAAAGAAAAAAAAAGTCAAATCCAGCAATATATAAAAGGAGCAATATACAATAACAAAACAGTATATCCCAGGAAAGCAATATTAAAAAATCAATTAATTCACTGTACTAATATCTATGGGAATTTCCCTTACAAAGAGAAAGATACATGATCATATCAGTTGATACAGAAAAAGTATTTGACAAAATACAACTATTCATGATAAAAATGCTCAGCAAACTAGGGACACAAGGAAACTTTCTCAACCTGACAAAGAACATCTACAGAACACTGACAGCTAATATATTTAGTGATGAAAAGCCAAATATGTTTTCCCTGAGATTGGGATCAAGGCATAGATATCCACTCTCTCTGTTCCTATTCATCATCAAACTAGAAATCTCAGATTCCAGATGGGCATGAAACAGAAAGAAAAGTGGAGTTCTTATCATGGCTCGGTGGTTAACAAACCCGACTAGGATCCATGAGGATGCAGGTTTGATCCCTGGCCTCGCTCAGTGGGTTAAGGATCCGGCATTGCCGTGAGCTGTGGTGTAGGTCTCAGACGCAGCTTGGATCCCATATTGCTGTGGCTATGGTGTAGGCTGGCAGCTGTAGCTCTGATTGGACCCCTAGCCTGACCTCCATATGCCACAGGGGCAGCCCTCAAAAAACAAAAGATGGAAAAAAAGAAAAGAAAGAAAAAAGAAATAAAATGTATGTGGATTGAAAAGAAAGAAATAAAACTGTCTCTGCAGCTAATATCATTTTATATAGAAAAAAATCAAAATGGTTGTAAAGAACAAATAAGTCTCAGAACTAGTAAGTGAGTTTAGCAAGATTACAGGATATATAATCAACAAAAATAACCATATGTCTATAGGCTGACAGTGAACAATTAGAAACTAAAATTTGGACTCTTCATAGAGCTCAAAAAAAAGATACATAGTTATAAATTTAACAAAAATATACAGAATCTGTATGGTGAAAACTACAAAATATTGATGAAATGGATTAATTAATGATGGCCTAAATGGAGAAACATACTACATTTATCAGTTGGAAGACTTAACGTAGTAAAAATATTGGCTCTCTAAAGTGATATATAGATTTAATAAAATACCAATAAGAATTCAGACAGGATAATATAGTCAGATATAGTCAGGCTGACTCTAAAATTTACATTGAAGTACAAAGGTAATTTAAATATCTAAAGCAGTTTTGAAAAAGGAGAATGAAGTTGGAGGAATCACAATAATAAGACTTCCCATAATATTACAGTAACCCAGACAGCATAGTATTTCCAAAAGGATTGACACAAAGATCAGTGGAAAAAAATAGCCCAGAAATATGGCCGCTTGATTTTTTGACAAAGATACAAAAGGAATTCAATGAAGAAAGGATAGTCTTTGCAATAAATGTGTGTTGGGCTGACTGGTTGGTCATCCATATGCAATAATTGAATCTTGACCTATGCCTGACATATTATACCAAAAAATGAACTCAAAATTCATTGTGTAGCCAATTAAAAAATGTAAAACCATATAACTTTCAGAAGAAAACATTGGAGGAAAACCTTTGTGATCTTAGACCTAACACCAAAAGTATAACCCATAAAAAAAGAACACTGATAAATCAGACATCATCAAAATAAAAGTATTCTGCTCTGTGAAAATCACTAGTAAGAAAATGAAAGGACAAGCTATAAACCGGGAAAAAATACTTGTAAATTACATATACAGCATAGTATTTGTTCCTGAAATATGTAAAGAACTCTCAAAACTCATCAGTAAGAAAACAATTCAATGAAAAAATGGACAATGGACTTGAACAGATACTTTTCTGAAGAGAAAATAAGGATGGCAGTTAAGCACATTTAAAAAATTAATGTCATTGACTACCAGGGAAATGCAAATTAAAATGCAAATTATAGCCCCAGTGAGGGATCACTACATACCTTGAGTGGCTAAACTAACAGTATGAAGTTTTTGGAGTGGCTATGGAGCAACTGAATCTCTCAAATATAAATTGTTAGTGGGAATGAAAATGGTACAGCTATTCTGGGAAACAATTTGACTTTTTTTTTTTTTCTTTGTCTTTTTAAGGCAACACCTGCTGCATTTGGAAGTTCTCAGGCTAGGGGTTGAATTGGAGCTGTAGCGGTCAGCCTACTCCACAGCCACAGCAACGTGGGATCCTCAACCCACTGAGCAGGACCAGGGATCGAAACCATGTCCTCATGGATACTGATTGGGTTAGTTAACCACTAAGCCATGACGGGAACTCCCAATTTGACATTTAAAAAATAATAGATATACTTAATATATGATACAGCAATTTCATTCAGTATTTACCATGGAGAAATGAAAGCTCCTGTTCACTAAATGCTTATGTATAAATGTAGCAGTTCAGATGCCTATTTGCCCAAACTGGAAACAACCCAAATATCCTAAAGTGGGTGAATGGACAAACAAATGGTGGTACTTTGGAAAAGAAACAAAATATTGACACTTGCAGCAACATGAACCCCAAAGGCATACTGAGTGAAAGAAGCCGTCTCAAAAGGCTATGTCCTGGGAGTTCCCTTCGTGTCACAGTGGTTAGCGAATCTGACTAGGAACCATGAGGTTGCGGGTTCGATCCCTGGTCTTGCTCAGTGGGTTAAGGATCTGGCATTGCTGTGAGCTATAGTGTGGTTTGCAGACGCGGCTTGGATCTGGCATTGCTGTGGCTCTGGCGTAGGCCAGCAGATGCAGCTTCGATTAGACCCCTAGCCTGGAACCTCCATGTGCCTTGGGGGTGGCCCTAGAAAAGGCAAGAAGACAAAAAAAAAAAAAAGTCTATGTCCTGTATAATCCATTTACAATGACAGTCTCAGAGAAACTGTAGAGAACAGGATTATTGTTTGCCAGGAGTTAGAGGTAGGGGGAGAATGTATGAAGGGATGGCACAAGGAAGTTTTTTGGGAGTAGTTGAATTGTCATGTGCCTTGATTATGATAGTAATTATATGAATGTAAGTATGCTGAAATTCCCAGAACTCTATACCTAAAGAAAAAGTCCATTTTACTGTATGATAATTTAGAAGTGAAGAAAAATTTACACGTTGAAAAAAAAACTTACAACCAGGCAGATAATGAGGCAAGATAGCATGAAATGAAAGCAGCAGCAACAGACAATGAAAGAGACCCTCAGACTTCTATTTTAGGCCAAAATGGACAATAGACACTGGGTTTATTTTCCCTTAAGACAACTAAAAATCAGGAGTTCCCGTGGTGGCTTAGTGGTAATAAACCTGACTAGTACCCATGAGGATGTAAGTTCGATACCTGGCCTTGCTCAGTGAGTTAAGGATCCAGTGTTGCCGTGAGCTGTGGTATAAGTAACAGATGCAGCTTGGATCCCTGTTGCTGTGGCTGTGGTGTAGGCAGGCAGCTTCAGCTCTTTTTCCACCCCTAGCCTGGGAACTTCCATGTGCTGCGGTGCAGCCCTAAAAAGACCAAACAACAACAACTATAAATGCATGCAAAATATATGAAACAGTGTTTTTTAAGCCTTTGAACATAAGGCACTGAAGAATATTGATCTCTATAAGACTGAAAAAGTCCTGAGCTGACTGCAGAGAGAGTTTCCACACTACGGAGCAGGGAGCAAGGGACCCAAGTAGAGCTCTGCAAACTTCCCATGGTCAGGAGACTTACCTAAGAGTTTGAGAAAGCCCATGGGCCAGAGAGTTTGCCAGGTAGAGTTCTGGAGAGCAGGGAGTACCACAAAGAGAAAAAAAAAAAGTCTGGAGATGGACAGATGATTCACCTTGATTACTTTGTACAGTACTGTATATGAGGAAACTAGCTAATGCCAGGAAATGAACCATCTCAAAGGATTAGAGAGAAAGATGCTAGAACTCATATGGGCCAGGGAATGTCTGCTCTCAGCAGTCAGCTGGAAAGTCTTATAACTGAAGGGACATTGGGTAGAGTTCTGAAAAGGGCCTTGCCTCAATCTTGGAGGAGAATAATTAGCCCTAGACTAAATGTGGTTCCTGTCCTGCCTAATGAATCTTAAGAGCTCAGTGGGTTAAGGATCCCACGTTGCTGTGAGCTGTGGTGTAGGTCACAGACACTGCTCAGAACCCATGTTGCTGTGGTTGTGGTATAGGCTGGCAGCTTCAGCTCTTATTTGACCCCTAGCCTGGGAACTTCAATATGCTGCAGGTGTGGCCCTAAAAAGACAGGAAAAAAAAAAAAAAAAACCATCTGAAAAGATCAAGCCAGAGTAGCTTAAATGCATCCCATAACAAAGACTGTTATTATGAATACAAATTCATGTAGTACCCAAGAAGACAAACTTTACATTGCTGTCCAATCAGAATTACCAGGCAGAACAATATGAGAAAAATTTCACTTTCTAACCAACACATAGCTGACACAATTGTTAGAATTAGCAGACAAGCATGTCAATACAGTTATTCAACTGTGTTACATATGTCCAAAAAGCTATAGGAAAAGAATGTAATTTACCATGTTGATACACTGGAAAAGAAACAATCTGTATGGTCATTTCAATAAGTGCAGGAAAGGAATTTGACAAATTTCAACAACTATAAACATCCTCAGCAAGCTCAGTATGCACTGGTTGGGTTAAACTTGATAAGGTGTCTCTAAGGCTTGTATAGTGAAAACTACAAGGGGAAGGGAATTGAACTCATAGGGCTCTTGGGGTCTTGTGCTGTTGGAAAGAGAGCAAAATCAGGAATGTATATTGTTGTCTGTGGTATACCTTTGTGAGAGTTGTGAAATAGAAGATAACTTCCACCCTCATAGGGAGGAGTGGAATGGGGAAGAACTTTTTAAAAACGAAAGGCAAAGAAGGAGAGAAAAAGCAATATTGAACATGGTGAATTATATAGAAGGTCATTAATTAGTAAGATGGTAGTTTTAACCCCAATAGATGAATAATTAAGTGCAAATGAAGTAAATCTCAAAGTTGTCAGATGTGAAAAAAAAGAGAGAACAAACCAATAACAAACTAAGACATAAGACTGCAAAAAGTGAAGAGTGAAGAAATGGAAAAAGGGAGTTTCCACTGTGACACAGTGGGTTAAGAATCCAGCCACAGTGGGTCACTGTGGAGGTGTGGGTTTGAACCCTGGCTTGGCGCATTGGATTAAAGGATTTGGAATTGTCACAGCTGTGGCATAGGTCACCCCTGTGGCTTGGATTCAGTCCCTGACCCAGGAACTTCTGTGTGCCACAGGTGTGGCCATTAAAATGAGAAAAGAAGAAATGAAGAACGATAAAGCATGCAAACACTAAAGAAAGCTAGAGTAGATCTTTTTATATCAGACAAAATAGACTTTGAGGCACAAAACCAATGGTGAAAGATTCAGCTTGCTAGGAAAATCAAATAATTCTATATTTGCATGTCTTTAATAACACAGCCTCAAAATATATAAAGCAAAAATTAACAGAACTTGAAGTTCCCATTGTGGCTCAGTGGAAAGGAATCTGACTAGTAACCATGAGGAATCAGATTTGATCCCTGGCTTCACTCAGTAGGTTAAGGATCCGGCATTACTGTGAGCTGTGTTGTAGGTTGCAGATGCTGACTGGGATCTGGTGTTGCTGTGGCTATAGTGTAGGCCGGCAGCTGAAACTCTGATTGGACCCCTAGCCTGGGACCTTCCATATGCCGTGGGTGCAGCACTAAAAAGACAAAAAATAATAATAATAATAACAAAACTAAATGAAGAAATAGAGTAGTCTACATTATCATGGGCGTTTTAACCTTTAGAATGTGAAAACAAAAATCAATAAGGCTATAAAGGATTTCAACAGTAGAATGGGCAGTCCTGTTCTTTATATATGACACCCAACAGCTGAGGAATGCATTTTTTCAAGTCCTCATAAACTTTTAATATTAGCCATATGCAGAACACAAAGCAAATCTCAAATTTAAAAGGATCAAAATCACTCACTGAATGTGCTGTCACTACAGCTGGGAGTAAGCTAGAATTCGAAAACAAGAAGATAGTTAAAAAGTCCCCACATGGGAGTTCTTGTTGTGGCTCAGCAGGTTAAGAACCAATTAGTATCCATGAGGATATCAGTTTGATCCCTGGCCTTGCTCAGTGGGTTAAGGGTCAGGTGTTGCCACAAGCTGCTGTGTAGTTCACAGGCATGGCTCAGATCCCATGTGGCTGTGGCTGTGGCATAGGCTGGCAGCTGCAGCTCCAATTCTACCCCTAGCCTGGGAACTTCCATATGCCACAGGTGCGACCCTAAAAAGGAAAAAAAGAAGAGTTTCCACATGTTGGAATCCTCATGGCTCAGCAGTTGAAGGATCTGGCCCTGTCACTTCTGTGACTTGGGTTGCCACTGTGGTGTGAATTTGATCCCTGGCTCAGGAACTTCTGAATGCTGAGGGTGTGGCCAGAAAAAAAAAAAAAAAAGAAATGCATCTATAATATCTCATAAAGAAAAGAAATTATAATGGAAAATATTCTGTGTTATAATGATGTGAAAATCATGCAAATGAAAATATTACATATCAAAACTTTTGGGAAGTTCCTACTGTGGTGCAGTAGGCTAATGATCTGGCTTGTCTCTGTGGTATTGCTATTTTTACCCCGGGCCCGCACAGTGGGTTGAGGATTCAGCATTGCCACAGCTGTGGCTTAGGTCACAGATGCAGCTCAGATTCAACTCCTGGCCTGGGAGCCTCCATGTGCCACAGGTGCAGGAAAAAAAGGAAAAAAAAATAGACAAAAAAAAAAAAAACTTGGATGCAGCTAAATCCGTATTTTGCAGAAACTTTGTGGCCTCAAGTGTACGTATTAGAAAGGAATAAAAGCTAAAAATCAATGAAATAGATCCACTGTAAAAAGTTAGAGAAAACTGAATGCAAATAAAAGGAAGAAATAAAACATGTAAAAGCATGAATCAATGAAATATACAATAGTGTATCAAGAAAGCTTTAAGGTTGGGTTGGTTCTTTGTCATGGATAATAGAATTGTTAAGGCCCTGGTGAGATGGACTTCAGCCAAGAGAGAATGCACGGTCAGTATCAGGAATGAAAAAGAAGGACATTGCTCCAGTGCGACAAACATTAAGAAAAAGATGAGAGAGGAGTTCCCGTCATGGCTCAGCAGAAACAAATCTGACTAGTATCCATGAAGACACAGGTTCAATCCCTGGCCTCACTCAGTGGGTTAAGGAATTGGCATTGCTGTGAGCTGTGGTGTAGCTTGCAGAGGCAGCTCAGATGTGGCATTGCTGTAATTGTGGCATAGGCCAGCAGCTACAGCTCTGGTTCAACTCCTATCTGGAAACCTCCATATGCACCAGATGTGGCCCTAAAAAAAAAAAAGACTAGAAAGAAAGAAAGAAAAAGATAAGAGTGTATTCTGTATAACATCTTGCTAATAAATTTGAAAACTTCTATGTATGTTGTCCTGGAGAAATGTAACTTAACCCCACTTATATAAGAAGAAACAGAAAAGCTGAAAAGTGCTATAAACATTAAAAAATTTTAATCAGTTAAAAACCTTCTCACATTTATTTTTGTGGTGGCAGGATTACTGGAACAGCTCAGCATATAAACTTGCAGATTAGGTGCAGGCAGGAAAGAGAATTTTCTCTTTTCAGAATGATTCAGGGGTTCTGGGCCTGATCCATTATACAGAACTAGAATTAATATCTGTTACTAGAGCAATCATGTGGGCATGGGACTGGACTGCACAGACTGACTTGTGCGCAAGTTACATGCACATTCCTGGACTTGAAAGTAGGAACAGCTTTTCCCTAGAGGAAATTCAAAGTGGTGCCACACGAGGGAGGGAACAAATACTATGTAGTCAAACCTGAAATGCTTTCATGATAGTGAGAAACGTGGACTCATTCAGATGTTGGAAAAGAGGTGATAATTGCTGAGAAAAAAGAAAAAAGACAAAAGGTTCACAAGGGGAATGGAGAACTCTGCCCAGATTTTAAAAGACCCTCAGAAAATAATGGGGAGGAGTGACACCAGCAAGATTGCAGAGTAGGAGATAACTGCATTCATCTTCCCATAAAAACAACAATTAGACATTGATCTATAAATGGAAACAGCTGTGGGATGGCTTAGGAGCCCAATTAAGAACATGTGGCAACACAGTGAAGCAGTAATGGAGAATAACTGCACAGAGAAGACTGGGAGAGATCAGCTTAGATGAGATGTCAAGAGATGGCTAGCAACAAAGAAGGCTGAGGTGTCTGTATCAGCCACACAGCCTGTGTCAGCATGGTCCTCAGTTGCCTGCTCTGTGGAGGACCCCATTTGCTAAGGAACTCTACATACAGTCCCCATGGCATCTGTGGGATTCCCCCCCCCCCCCCCAGTTTTCCCAGTGGAAGACCCTATAGTGGTAGCTGGCATGGACCTCTATTGCATACTCCAGAGAAGTCACTGGAAGCTTTCACCATCAAGATAACCAACAACCACACTGCCACGGAGCCCCCAGGGAGGGAAATGCTGCTGCTGCACCTTATCCATCACTCCCCTGGAAGGAGCTGCTATTGTGCTGCCACATGACCAGGATTGCCAGCTGCTTCCCTCAACCCTGTGCACATGCCAGACCCCAGAACCTTGGCTATTGCAGTTGCACCCGTGTTTCAGATCCCAGTTCCATGTTCATGCGCCTGAGACACTGGAGCTACCACTGCTGTGGACTAGTCAGCATCCTAGAACCTGTAGCCATCATCCCTCCGTGAATGCCTGCACTCCAGACTTCTGCTTTGTGTCTGTGCCATGCGTACTTAGACATCAGACACCAGTGCTACCACTGCCAACTGGACCCAGTGCCAAGAGGTATCCTGTCAGCCACAAGATCCTCATGGCAGAAAAAGAGATCAGCAGATGCCCAGAAACATTCACCACTGAAGACCCCAACATTCCCCACAGCCACTGTGGCTACCTGCAGTTGAGGACCCCTGCCATCTTTACCTGCACTGACCCCAGCTGGTGGAGGTGCACTGAGACTACACTGCTGGGCCTGCTTTGTAACTGGAACCAACATGCCCCAACTATCCCATGCACCCACTGGCAGGTGAAAGTCTTCCCCACCAAAATCAGTTTATAAAGTCTAGAAGAGATGACTTCTCTGTCAGATGCAGAGATGTCCACACAAGTTTATAAGAAACATGAAAAAGCAAGGAAACGTGACACTACCAAAACGAGCACAGTAGTTTTCCAGGAGCTGACCCCAAAGAATTGAAGATCTGTAAATTGTCATAGAATTCAAACTGACTGTTTTAAGAAAACTTGGTGAGCTGCAAAAGAACAAACACATGTAGACAACTTAACGAAATCAGAAAAAAATACACGAACAAAGTAAGAATTCAGAGAAATAAAAATCCTAAGAAGAACCAACCAAATTCTGAAGCTGAAGAAATACCATGAATGGAATTTAAAAAAAAAAAAAAAAAAAAAAAAGGCAGTAGAGAGCGTCAACAGCAGATTTTATCAAACAGAAGACGGAATCTGTGAACTTGAAGACAGGTCATTTGAAATTACCAGTCATCAAAGAAAAAAGAAAGAATGGGAAAAAGTGAAGCAAGCCAGTGTAAATTATGAGGCACCATCAAGTAACTAATACCCCAGGAGAAGAGAGAGAAAGAAAGGACA
Source organism: Phacochoerus africanus (assembly GCF_016906955.1). NCBI lineage: Eukaryota > Metazoa > Chordata > Mammalia > Artiodactyla > Suidae > Phacochoerus > Phacochoerus africanus. Next base: position 936,985 of record NC_062548.1, read on the forward strand.
GAAAACTTTCTTAAGAAATCCCCAAATCTGCAAAGAGTTGCCCATCCAGGTAAATGACTCTCCTAAGTTCCCTTATGGATTTAACCCAAAAAAGAGTTTACCAAGACATATTATATTAAAGCTATCAGCAACCAAAGACAAAGAGAATTTTGAAAGCAGCAGGAGGAAAATAAAACTCATTTTTTTAATGAGAAGAAGCTTTAATCAGATTTCTCAGGAGAAACCTTGCAGTCCAAGAGAGAGTGGAATAATATATTCAAAGTGTTGGGAAAAAAAAACAAAAACAAAAAAACTGATGACCAAGAATACTACTTTTACTGGCAAAGCTATCCTTCAGAAATGAAGAAGAAATAAAAACTCCCAAACAACAGTTGAGGGAGTTCATCACCCCTATACCTGCTTCGTGTAATAGGAACATCCATGAAAGTATTAAATTCACTGGTAAGAGTATTATAGTCATTACAAGTATCATCATAATAGTTGTGTGTAAATCTCTTATCTCTAGTATAATGGTTAAAAGATAAAAGTATGAAAAATAACTATGATTACTGCAATTTTTAAATGATGCACAATATAAAAAGATATGTTGTGACATTAAAAACATTAAATATGTGGAGTTCCCATCATGGTGCAGTGGAAACAAATCTGACTAGGAACCATGAGGTTGTGGGTTCGATTCCTGGCCTCGCTCAGTGGGTTAAGGATCTGGCATTGCTGTGGCTGTGGTGTAGGCCAGCAGCTGTAGTTCCAATTAGACCTCTAACTTGGGAACTTCCATGTGCCAAGGGTGAGGCCCTAAAAAGAAAAAAAAAAAAGAAAATAAAAAACATTAAATGTGTGTGGTGAATCAGTAGCACATTAAAATAATCATACTCCACAGTCATGTGGGATTTATTCCTGAGATGCAAGGATGGTTCAACATAAGCAGATCAATAAATGTGATATAGCACATAAACAAAATGAAAAACAAAAGGGTTAATATCTAAAATATGCAAGGAACTCACATAACTCACTAGCAAACCCCCAGATAATCCAATTCAAAATGGACAAAGAATCTGAATAGGCATATTTCCAAAGAGACTTATGAATTACCAACAAGTACATGAAAAGGTGCTCAACCTCACTAATCCTCAAGGAAATGCAACTCAAAACCAAAATGAGATTTCCCTCATGCCTGTTAGGGTGGCCATCATCAAAAAGACAATAGATGACAAATGTTGGTGAGAATGTGGCCAAAGGGGTGATATAAATGTTGGAGGGAATGTAAATTGGTAAAGCCATTATGGAAAATAGTATGGAGGGTCCTCAGAAAATTAAACCTACAACTACCATATGTTCCAGCAGTCGACTTCTGGATATGTATCCAAAGGAACTGAAATCACTATTTTGGAGAAATATCATACCCCTATGTTCATTACAGTAATATTCACAAGAACTAAGATACAGAAACAATTTAAATGTGACCAATTGAATGGATAAAGAAAATGTGGCAAATATACACAGTGAAATAACCAAAAAAAAGAAGAAAATCCTGCCATTTGTGACAATGTGGATGGATTGGAGGTCGTTATGCTAAATAAGTCAGGTCAAGCAAAGAAAGACCAGTGCTGTCTGATCTCAATTATATGTGGAATTTGGAGGGAAAAATACAGTTGAGCTCATAGAACCACTGAGTGAAATGGTGCTTACCAGAGGCATGAATTAAAGAAGTATGTGATTTTCTCAGTCCATGGGGGAAAGCATTTGAGAAAAGTCAACATCCAATGATGACTTTAAATAAATGAATTTTTTTTATCTGACAAAGTATATCTATTTTAAAGACAGCAAATATTCTTTTTTTTTGTCTTTTTTTTTTTTTTGTCTTTTTAGGGCCACACCTGCAACATATGAAGTTCCCAGGATGGGGGTCAAATGGGCGCTGTAGCTGCCAGCCTACGCCACAGCCACAGTGACGCCAGATCCAAGCCACAACTGTGACCTATGCCATGGTTCACGGCAATGCCGGATCCTTAACCCACTGAGCGAGGCCAGGGATTGAAACCGCGTCCTCATGGATACTAGTTGGATTTGTTACTGCTGAGCCACGATGGGAGCTCCCTAAAAGCAGCAAATATTCTTAACGTTGATATATCGTATGCTTTCTTTTTGAGACAGAGAGCAATATAAGGATACTCATTATCACCACTTACTTTCGGTATCCTACTGGAGGTCCTAGATAGTGCAGTGTAAGACACTGTAAAAGGGTTCCTGAAACCAGTTCCAACGTGTGTATGTGCTTAGGCTCTTCCATACCAACGAGCAATTCTTGGATGCCAGCCAAGTGTCTGAGAATTCAACTCAATTCTGACACTTTCTCTCTGGAAATAGAATCAGATTCCATGGGTAAAGCACTCAGTCCCACAGGACCACTTTCCATTTCAGATGCCAGTCACAAGCCCAGGTTATTACATGTGCATCTGACCAACTGGCTACAAACTGGAGTTTCCAGTCGTACCTGTGAACTCAGGATGCCAATCACAAGTTTAGGTTGTTTCCTGTACTTCTGACTGGCTGGCTGGCTATAGATCAGAGGTTCCCATGATCTCTTCCTTGGGTTGGATTCATTTGCTAGAATGGCTCACAGAAACATATTCATCAGTTTGTCATAAAATGATATTAAAGTATATGAATCAACAAGCAGATAAGATAAGGCAAGGCATTGGCAAAGGGCACAAACTTCCATTTCCTCTCCAGGTGCACTACTCTCCCTAATCTCTGTGTGTTCACCAGCCTGCAGGCTCTCTGAAGCCTGGCCTCTAGAGACTTTACGGAGGTTTCAGTACATGAGCATGATTAAATCATTAGCCCTTGGTGGTTAGTGCAACCTGCTGCCCCTCTTCCCTTCCCTGAAATCAAGAGGTGAGACTGAAAGTTCTACCCCTCTGATCACATGGTCAATTATTTTGGCAACCAGCCACCACACTTGAATAGGATCCAAAGATCTTACCTGAAGCATTTTCAGGAACTAAGGGCAAGAGACCAAATATTATACCATTGCTCTTTTTGCTGAGGAGATTACAAAGGTTTTGGGGAGCTGTGAGCCAGAAGTGTGAATGAAGACCATGTATATATATGGTCATCTGAATGAGCAAATATACACTTTCCCTATAAATTACAATATTGCAGACATAAAGAAGGAAGAGAAGGTGAGAAGAAGGGAAAGGGGGGGAGAGGCAAGAGGGAGTAAGAAATAAAAAGAAGGAAGGAAAAGCAGTCAGTCTGAAGAAGCTTAGGCCCTGCTTTACACAGTGAAATCTGAATTTCTGCACGTGGACCCAGCATCCTCCTCTTTGGCACCTTCCAGGTGATTCCAATCTGTAGTCAAGTTTAAGAGCCTGTGCCCTGGAGTTTCTCTGTGGCTTAGTGGGTTAAGGACCTGACGTTGTTACTGCTGTGGCATGGGTTCAATCCCTGGCCCGGGAACTTCCGCATGCTGTAGGCTTGGCTAAAAAGAAAAAAAAGAAAGAAAGAAAGAAATAGTGCCCTGAACACTTTTTGTAAATATCTAAGGAGGTGTTATGGTAAAGGCACAATAGCTTTATTTTTCATTTGAAGTAAATGTATTTATCTCGAAACAAGGTTTTCCAAGCCAATTTTTGCTTGTTGGAGTTGGTACCAACCAAAGGTAGGCTTCCTTCTATTATCTCTTCCAATATTAACCACTCTTTTAAGTGGAAACAAAAACATAATGTATACCACATAATAGACCCTCAGAGCTGAGTAATTATTCTGAGTTCTCAATGTAATTCCATATCGGTGCTACATAAAACATGATGTTCCTTTTAACATTACTACTTTTTATTAAAAATTTGGACAGAACCAGATAGCTATCTTTTACTAAGAAGCCCATGCTATAAAATTATTATATTGGGCAAAGTTACAAATTTTGCAAGGAACATTTGCCAAACTTTGCCAAAAACTTGTTTTTACTTCTATTGAATGGTATTTAAGTAACTATTTTTAAAAGCTATAAGGATTCAAGTGGAAAAAAATAAAATCTATCTGGTTTTTGTATGTGTGTGTGTCTGTTGTCTTTTATCTTTTTAGGGCCGCACCTGTGGCATATGTAGGTTCCCAGGCTAGGGGTAGAGTCGGAGCTGTTGCTGCCGGCCTATGCCACAGCCACAGCCAACTCGGGATCTGAGCCACATCTGCAACCTACATCACAGCTCATGGCAACACCAGAATCTTAACCCACTGAGCGAGGCCAGGGCTCGAACCTGCAACCTCATGGCTCCTAGTTGGATTTGTTTCCGCTGCATCACGATGGGAATGCCTTTTTTTTTTTTTTTTAATTTATTTGTTGTTAAAGTGACTATGTATACTGAAATTTAAATTTATAGGTAAATTATTAGAAATAATAAGTGAGTTTAGGGGGTAGCTAGATGCAAAACCCAATTATCTTTTAATAACAGGAATAGTTAGAAAATTAGAAACTTTGAAAAGTTCCATTTACCATCAACGTAATAATGCCAAACATCAAATAGAAATGAATCTTATTTGAAAAATGCAGTTCTCTATACCCAAAACTATAAAATACTGAGAGAAATTTTAAAATAAATGAATGGAAAAATATATACCATGTTCATGGTATTGGAAAGTTCAATATTATAAACTTGTTACTTCTCCCCAAATGGATCCATAGATTGTGTGATCCCAGTAAAAAATTCTAGCAATATTTTAAAAGGCATTAACAAGCTGAATACACAGTATTTGTAGAAATGCATAAGCTAGAAAAAACCAAGACACTGTCTAGGGGAAGGATACTGTTATATTGGGTGTGTCATGTACCAATTATATAAACCTACAACTGTGAAGTATTCCTGGCACAAGGAACAATTGTATAAAAGAGCCCAAATGCAGGCCTACATCTTTATTGACAAGAAAAGTCTAACTGCTGAACAATAATGATAGGATGGTTTTTAAAAAAAGAAAAAAGAAAGGGTAATAGGCTATCCACATGGGGAAAAATCATATTTGTTTCTAAACTTATACCATAAACAAAACTCATTATAAGTAGATTGTGAATGTCAAAGTAATATAAGAGGACATAATATCTTTATGACTCCAGGATAGACAGAATAAAGTTCACACAAACACTGAAGGAAAGACTGGCCAGAATGTGGTAAATTTTAACAACATTAAAACTAAGAATTATTGTTTTTTCTTTTTTCTTTTTTTTTTAATAGGGCCGTACCCGCAGCATATGAAGGTTCCCAGGCTGGGGGTCGAATCAGGGCAACGTGGGATCTGAGCAATGCCGATCCTTAACCCAGTGAGCGAGGCCAGAGATTGAATCTCTCGTTTTCACGGATACTAGTCAGATTCGTTTCCGCTGAGCCATGGTGGGAACTCCTTGTTTTTCAAAAGACACCACTAATTGAGCAAATTGGCAAATTACAGAGTGAGAGAAGATATTTGTAATGCATAGGACCAACAAAAGCTGGTTCTCATCCAGCATATGTGAATAAGTATCACAAATCAAAAAGAAAAGTGTTTTAACTCCATAGAAAAATAGACAAGGGACTAAGATATGTTGTAAAGAGGATATCCAGATAACGTAAGGAAAGGTGCTTAGTTAGTTATCTGGAAAACACAAATGAAAACCACAATGATGTATCACCTGAACACCTTTCAGAAGGGCTAGTATTAAAAACTAGGGGCGGAGTTCCCGTCGTGGCGCAGTGGTTAACGAATCCTACTAGGAACCATGAGGTTGCGGGTTCGGTCCCTGCCCTTGCTCAGTGGGTTAACGATCCGGCATTGCCATGAGCTGTGGCATAGGCTGCAGACACGGCTCAGATCCCGTGTTGCTGTGGCTCTGGCGTAGGCCGGTGGGTACAGCTCCGATTCGACCCCTAGCCTGGGAACCTCCATATGCTGCAGGAGCGGCCCAAGAAACAGCAAAAAAGACACACACACACACACACACACACACACACACACAAAATAAATAAAAACTAGGGGCATTCCCTTTGTAGCTTGGCAGAAACCGGTCTAACATCCAGGAGGATGCAGGTTTGATCCCTGGCCTCACTCAGTGGGTTGAGGATCCGACGTTGCTGTGAGGTCACAGATCCAGTGTAAGTCACTGATGCGGCTTGGATCTGGATCTGGGGTCACTGTGGCTGTGGTGTAGGATGGCAGCTACAGCTCCGATTGGACCCCTAGCCTGGGAACTGGGAACCTCCATATGCCATGGGTGTGGACCTAAAATTAAAAAAAAAAAAAAAAAAAAAAGGAAAGGAAAGCATTGGCAAGGATGTACGGAAATGGGACCCTTTCACACTGTTGTTGGGAATGTAAACCACTGTGGAAAACAGTATGCAGATTCCTCAAAAAGGAAAAACAGACCTACCACATGATTCTTCATTCTTTGGTATTTAGCCAAAGGAAATAAAATCACCATCTTGAAAAGAAATCTGCACCCCGATGTTTGTTACAGTATTCTTCATGGTATCAAAAATATGGAAACAACCTAAATGTCCATCAATAGATGGATAAAGAAAGTGGTATTTATGTACAGTGGATTATGACTTAAAACAAGAAGATCCTGCCATTTGTGACAACATGGACATTCCTGGAGGACATTGTGCTAAGTGAAATAATCCAATCACAGAAGACAAATACTGTATGATTCCGCTTAATATGAGGTATCTAAGGTTGTGAAATTCAGGAGTCCCCGTTGTGGTGCAGCAGAAACGAATCCGACTAGGAACCATGAGGTTGCAAGTTTGACCCCTGGCATCACTCAGTGGGTTAAGGATCCAGTGTTGCCGTGGGCTGTGGTGTAGGTCATGGATGTGGCTCGGATCCTGCACTGCTGTGGCTGTGGCGTAGGCTGGCAGCTGTAGCTCTGATTGGACCCCTAGCCTGGGAACCTCCATATGCCGTGGGTGGGGCCCTAAAGAGAAAAAAGAAAAAGTAGTCAAATTCAGAAGCAGGGAATAGACAAGTGGTTGCCAAGTCCTGGGAGGCGGGCCAGAAATGGGAAGTTGCTGTTTGGTTATTATAAATAATGCTTCTTTGAACATTGCTGGGAGCATTATCTTTTCAAATTAGTCTTTTCAATTTTAGGGGGGTGAAAAAATTCCCAGGAGTGGAATTGCTGAATCATATTGTAGTTCTATTTTTAATTTTTTGAGGAACCTCCATAATGTTTTCCAAAGTGGCTGTACCAACTTACATTCTCATCAACTGTGTACAGTGGTTCCCTTTTCTCTATATTCTTGCCAACATTTGTAATTTGTGGTCTTTTTGTTGATAGCCATTCTGACAGGTGTGAGGTGGTATCTCATTGTGGTTTTGATATCCATTAGTGATGTTAAGTATCTTTTCATGTGCCTATTGGCCATCTGTACATCTTCTTTGAAGAGTGTCTATTTAGGTCTTCAGCCCTTTTTCTAAACCAGGTTGTTTAGTTTTTTTGATACTGAGTTGTGTGAACTGTTAATATATTTTGGATATTAACCCCTTATCAGTCATGTTATTTGCAACTATTTTCTCCCATCCAGTAAGCTGTCTTTTCATTTTGTCAGTGGTTTCCTTTGCTGTGCCAAAGCTTTTAAGTTTAATTAGGTCCCATTTGTATATTTTTGCTTTTGTTTCCCTTGCCTTAGGAGACATATCCAAAAAAAATACTGCTCTGATTTATGTCAAGAGTATTCTGCTTATGTTTTCATCTAGGAGTTTTATGGTTTCTGGTCTTTAATACATTTTGAGTTTATTTTTGTGTATGGTATAAGAAAATGGTCTCATTTCATTCTTTTACATGTAGCTACCTAGTTTTTCTAGCACCACTTGTTGGAGACTGTCTTTTCCTTATTGTATATTTGTGCCTTCCTTGTTGTAGATTAGTTGACCATAAGTGTGTGGGTTTATTTCTGTGCTCTCTGTTCTTTCCCACTGATCTATATGTCTCTTTTTATGCCAGTACCATCCTGTTTTGACTACTGTAGCTTTGTAGTGTGGTGTGAAGTTGGGGAGTGTGATACCTCCAGCCTTGTTCTTCTTTCTCACGATGGTTTGGCAATTGGGAGTCTTTGTGATTGCATATAAAATTTAGGATTATTTGTTCTAGATTTGTGGAAAATGTCATGCATAGTTTGATAGGGGTTGAATCAAGTCAAATCTGTATATTGCCTTGGAGTAGTATTGACGGTTAACAATATTAATTCTTCCAGTCAAAGAAAATACCAACATATATCATAATTAGAATAGTAAAGTTAAAGGCAGCAAGATAAAAACATAGTCATGTACAAATGAACTCCTATAAATCTATCAGCTGATTTTTCTGCAGAAATTCTGCAGGCCAGAAGGGTATATTTAAATGATGAAAGGGAAAAACCTACAATCAAGAATATTCTACCCAGCAAGGCTCTTGTTCAGATTTGATGGAGAAATTAAAAGCTTTACAGACGAGCAAAAGCTAAGAGAATTCAGCATCACCAAACCAGCTTTACAACAAATGCTAAAGGATCTTTCCTAGGTGGAAAAGAAAAGGCCACAACTAGAAGCAAGGAAATTATGAATGGAAGAATTCATGGGTAAAGGCAAACATACAGTAAAGGTAGAATCATACACAAACAAAAATGATGTCTAAACCAGTAAACATGAGAGGAGAAGAGTACAAATGCAGGCTATTTAATATCCATTTGAAATTAAGAGATCAGCAACTTAAAAACAATCATGTATATAGAGAGAGAGAGAGAGAAAGAGAGAGAGAGAGAGAGAGACACTGCTGTACCAAAATCTCATGGTAACCACAAACCAAAAATCTATAACAGATATACACACAAAAAAGAAAAAGGGTTCCAAACACAACACTAAAGATAGCCATCAAGGAGTTCCTGTCTTGGTGCAGCAGAAAGGAATCTAGGAACCATGAGGTTGTGGGTTCGATCCCTGGCCTCGCTCAGTGGGTTAAGTATCTGGTGTTGCTGTGAGCTGTGTTGTAGGTCGCAGATGTGGCTCAGATCCTGTGTGGCTGTGGCTGTGGCATAGGCTGGCAACTCTAGCTCTAATTCGACCCCTAGCCTGGGAACTTCCATGTGCTGCAGGTGCCCTAAAAAGCTTAAAAAAAAAAAAAAAAAAAAAAAAGATAGTCATCAAAACAGAAGAGTAGAGATCAAAAAATGAAAGGGAAAAAAAGGCATATTTTTGGCCAATGAAGTGCCAGCTAAATAGGATCAGAGTAGGCTAGTACAGAAATATTTTTCCTATTTCTTCTAGACCCAGCGCCCTGTGCAGAGCCGCTGTCCTCAAAGGAAAAACCCAGCTTCCTGGCTGGTCCGCAGCTTCTGAGCCAAGCAGGCCCCAGGGACCCTCCTGGCGGTGCACCAGCTCCTTTGGTGCCATCCTCCCCTCCTGTGACTGCTGTGCCCCAAGATGTGGCCCTACCAGCCACCAGTCCTAAGCCAGAGCCAGCAACAGCGGCTGCCATGCAGGCTGGGGGCCCAGGGACCCCTCAGGGGCCGGCCAGTGAGCATAAGCACCCCCGGCCATTAGTGGAAACTCAAGATGCCCAGCTTGCTGCTCAGCCCCCTGGCATGGTGCCAGAGCCTTGTGCCCCACCTCCAGAGGCCCCCCTCCACCCGCCAGGTCTTAGGGATTCCACCTCAGCCAGAGAGTCCAGCACCAGGGGGGAGCCATTGTTGGCATCAGCTTCTGCATCTGGTGCCCCTTGCGGGGCCCCTCAGCCCACCCTGGGCCAGCCCCTTCCCCCACTCCCCCCTGTGGTGGGGGCCATCAGCCTGGCCACCCCTCAGCTCCCCAGCCCCCCAATGGCACCCACTGCCCCACCTCAGCCCCCCTCGGCCTTGGAGTCAGATGGGGAAGGGCCACCCCCAAGGGTGGGCTTCGTGGACAGCACCATCAAGAGCCTGGATGAGAAGCTGCGAACTCTGCTCTACCAAGAGCATGTGCCCACTTCCTCAGCCTCGGCTGGGACCCCTGTAGAAGTGGGTGACCGAGACTTCACCCTGGAGCCCCCTAAAGGGGACCGGCCCTGCACAGAGGCCTCCGGGGGCGACCTGGCCCAGCTGCCCCAGCATGCCGTGAGTACCTCCTCGCCCAGAGGTGCGCCCCTGAGTGGGGATGTGGAGAGGGGCTGATTCTCGCCAGGCCTGTGGGCATCCTGGCTGTATAGAGCTGCTGCAGCCCTGGGACTTCCTGTTCTTGGAGGTCCATGCCTGAGCCACCCACACATTTTGTGCAAAGTGACCCAGGGGGGAAGCATCCAGACTTTGGACTGGAGGAGAGCATTTGTAGTTTAACTGCAGTGATGTCAACAAGTGAGGCTTCAAAGCTCTTTGCTTTGTGTTTCTTTCTTCAGATGGAAATGTCCGAAGTGACCCCTGGATTAGGGACCACCTTGGAGCAGGCTGTGGCCTTGCCAGTGACAGGTAACAAGGCTCAGGTGCTACCAGCCTTCTTTGCTATGGAACATTCTTCCTCTTTATGCTTCATCCCCACAGCATGTGGGGTGGGACCCATAGCCTCTATATCTGGTGCCCCTTGTGGGGGCCCCTCAGCCCACATAGCAGGAGCATTCATGATAGAGCCTTAGTTAAAACCCACCGAGTCCTCGCACAAACCTGTGTGTTTGAACCCAAAGGAGCGAAAGTCCTCTGTGGAAATAGGTGAAGGCTCTGTTGACTGGGTGTTGGGACGTTCTCTGGGCCTGTGTGCTCCCTTCCCAGTGCTCTCAACATGTTCAGGGCTCTCAACATGTTCTGGTGGGCATTTTCAGCTCCCGTTTCTTTAGAAGGTTATGAGATGCCGGAGTTCCCATCATGGCTCAGTGGTTAATGAACCCGACTAGCAACCATGAGGACTCGGGTTTGAACCCCGGCCTCGCTCAGTGGGTTAAGGATCCGGCATTGCTGTGAGCTGTGGTGTAGGTCCAAGATGCAGCTCAGATCCTGTGTTGCTGTGCCTCTGGCGTAGGCTGGCGGCTACAGCTACGATTCAGCCCCTAGCCTGGGAACCTCCATATGCTCAGATATGTCCCTAAAAAGACAGAAAAGAAAAAAAAAGAAGAAGGCGGCTGCAAGATGCCTATGGTTATTTTGGATAGAGTGCAGGGCTGGGCCTGGGAAGTTCAGCAGGTCCATGGAAGCCATCAGGCTGGAGCCGTCCATGAGGTTCTGAAACACAGTTTCCTCCGTGGCTTCATGGTGTTCCTCATCTCTGCAGGAACTCTCCCTGTGGTTCTCATTTCCTTACCTGAGCACCCATGTTCCAGCCCAAGGGAGTTGGTCTAACCTTCTAAGATGTTGGTTCCTTCTCATCCTGGAGTTTCTTGGGAGATTAGCAAGATTAGGATCCAGCCAACCTTGTAACAGGATCCTGGGTGTGCATCAGTAGCAGGCACAGCCCCCCACCCCAGCCAGTTCACAGAGCAAGGGAAGTGGACCATTGGATTCTGGCCAGAACCCTGGATACTACACTTTGGAGGTAGGGGAGTGGCATTGGGATCAGAGACTGTAGCATCTGATGTTTACCTGGGAAAGATGAGGGTCCTAGAGTGAAGAAGGAGTGTGCTAGAGAAGGGAGAAGGCAAGAGGTTGTACCTGAGCACCTGCTCCATCTCCTAACTTCTGTGCAAGAGAGGTGTACCACGGGCCTCCTTCTGCGACATCACAGACTTCCAGAATGCAGAACTCATGGGGGATCTCTAAGGAAACAGATTCTAGTTTGGAAAAGGTGAGCTTTTCTGGCAGTCAGAGCTCTCTAACAATAGAGTGCAGTTGATAAGGAGTCTCCTGTCCCTGGAAGTGTGTGAAACGAAGTTGGATGATCCCCACCACAGGCATGTGAGGAAGAGTGTCACGTGTTGCCTATGGATTGGGACTGCGTGATGACTGGGCCCAGGTCTCCCCAGGAATCTGGGAAGGGGGAGGCAGGCCCTGCCACCACCTGCTGCAGGCTGTCAGGCCAGCTCAGGCTCACCCACAGCCCCAGCTTTCTTGTGCTATGTGCAGGTCTCAGGTCAGGCCAGACTCCCACACTTAGCTCCTTCTGCTTCTCTTTGCTCTTCACAGCAACCCAGGAAGGTTGGTCAGAAATGTGCCCTCTCTGTCGATGGGGAACTGGGACAGCCTCAGATGACATGGACCTTCCCTGGGCATTTGAGCAGTGGGAGTTAGGAATCAGCATTATTGCTCTGATTTTCCAGGACCTAATAAGACGCTTTTATCATCAGAACATGTCAGGGAGAGAGAAGGTGGTCCTATCACGTGATAGAGGTGTCAGGTGAGACAGTGATGTCATCAGGGGTATACCCATGAAGGTGAGACAGGTGATGGTCTTCAGGTGTGTGGTGGGGGGCCTGGCTCCTGGCTGTGCCTGATTGTCTGGAGCCAGGGATCTTCAGGGACCTGAGTGTGTTGGGCTGATGCCTCCTCCCTTTTCTGGGTTTCAGGGCATCTGTTTTGAAGTGACAGGGTTAGGACAACAGTGGTGTTAATTTCCCAGCTGCACACACAGCTTCTCACTGCCGGCTCCCCTTCTATTCTTGACTGGCTGCTTTTGGGCTCTTCCTGCCTTTGTTCTATGCCCCAGCCCAAATCATGATTTTGACGTTCCTACAGCAGAATCATCTTTGAGCTACACGCTGGGCTGTGAGGGAGGACAGGTGGCCCCAGATTTGCCCACAGCACCCAGCGCTCCTCAGGTAAGTTTTCTCCAATGAGATGCTCACTGGGTTGGTGGGTTTGCTCTCTGCTGGTGTTCGTGTGGAATCTTTTCCTTTTCACTGTTTCCCAAGGATGCCCCTGCTCCTACCATCCCTGCGCCTCCGGAGCCCACAGACCAGCCTGGCAGGGTCCCTGGGGAAACCTTGGCCAAGTCCACACAGAGCTGCCTGGGGACGTCGACTGAGGCTAGCCAGGACAGCCACCCCCAGACACATGGCGCTCAGGTCTCGGGGTCTGCTCAGAAGTGGCCAGGGCAGCATGACGGCAGTTCACCAGCCAAAACTGTGGGCCGGTTCTCGGTGGTCAGCACCCAGGATGAGTGGACTCTGGCCTCCCCCAGTAGCCTGCGGTACTCAGCCCCACCTGATGTGTACCTGGACGAGGCCCCCCACAGCCCAGACATGAAGCTGGCTGTGCGGCGGGCGCAGACAGCCTCCTCCATCGAGGTTGGCATGGGCGAGCCCATGTCCAGTGACTCTGGAGATGAGTGCCCGCACCGAAGGCCCCCTGTCCAGAAGCACGCCTCCCTGCCAGGCAGCAGTGGGGGTGTGGCCAGTGACTTTGTGAAGAAGGCCACCGCCTTCCTGCATAGGTCCTCTCGGGCTGACTCCCCAGGCCTGGAGACACCCAGCAGGACAGGCGTGAAGGTCCCCACCATCAGTGTGACCTCCTTCCACTCCCAGTCATCCTACATCAGCAGTGACAACGACTCCGAGATTGAGGATGCCGACATCAGGAAGGAGCTGCAGAGTCTGCGAGAGAAGTAGGTCCTGTGGACCAGGTCGGGGCCAGGCCATGGTGTCAGGGAAGCGACAGGCAGTTGAAGTCTGGGTCCTGCCATGTGCCCTTTGAGCTGCTGGGGCCAGGTGACCAGGCAGAGACAGTGTCCCTGCCGTTCAACCTGATCACTGGGAGCCACACCTCCCCTCCTCCTATGGCCTCAGTGGGAGAGCCTCAAAGCTCCTTGCTCACACTTGCTCTCACCCTCCCTCAAGTTTTACCTGCCCCCACTGTGGTCAGCATCACTGAGATGCAGTGACACCCTGAGATCTCCTTCAGGGCAGGAGGCCCTGGCAGTGTAGTTACTAAGGTAGGGAGAGGCTGGTGCCCTTGGGAAGGAGTGACCATTGGCCGAGAGCCCTTGGAATGGGCCCAGAAATAGAGTTGTGGGCTGGAGGAGCCTGTGCCTCTCTCCCACTACTGGCTGTGTAGGGAGAGCCCCAGTCTTGCCCTTACCCCAACCCCTGCTCTCCCCTTCCCCTACCCGCTGCCTCCTGCTCCCTGAGGAAGGCCAGCAGGGACCAACCAGCCCTTTCCTGGATTGGCTAGAAATTGTTCTTGCCTACAATCAGTAGTTCTACCTGAGTCCTTTTTTGTTTTGTTTACGGCCACACGCACAGCATATGGAGGTTCCCAGGCCAGGGGTCTAATCAGAGCTGTAGCCACCAGCCTGTACCACAGCCACAGCAATGTCAGATCCGATCTGCATCTGTGACCCTAGACCACAGCTCACAGCAAGGCCGGATCCTTAACCCACTGAGTGAGGCAGGGATCGAACCTGAGTCCTCATGGATGCTAGTCGTATTTGTTTTTGCTGAGCCATGATGGGAACTCCCAGTCTCCCAGTTCTGAGCACTGATTATCTGTTGCTTCACCTCTGTTTATGTGCAGGGTTTGTAACTGAGTATAAATGCATGAATTTTTTTTTTTTTTTTTGTATTTTGTCTTTTTAGGGCCAACCCGCAGCATATGGAGGTTCCCAGGTTGGGGTCTGATTGGAGCTATAGCCACCAGCCACAGCCACAGCCACAGCACACGAGATCTGAGCCGCATCTACAACCTACACCACAGCTCACGGCAACACCAGATCCTTAACCCGCTGAGCGAGGCCAGGGATTGAACCTGAATCCTCATGGTTCCTAGTTGGATTCATTTCCACTGCACCACAATGGGAACCCCTAAATGCATGGATTTTTCATACTACACCCCCTACCACTGAAAAAAATGGTAGTGTTACATTTCCAGGTATCAGAAAACTTGAGTCTCCCCAGGCTGGCCCTCATGTGATTCTGTGTTGTTGGGGGTGTCGATGCTGGAGGGCCCCAATGATCCCCCGCAGTTAGATGTAATCAGAAAGTAGCATTTAGATGCCCTCCTGTCCCCTGTGCATGGCCTGTCTACCCAGGCTCATGTGCAGGCTCCCAGCCCTGCTGCTCACACCTGTCCTGCCAGCCCCAGGCTCTCCAGAGGGTGCTGATGTTGGAAAGGACCAAAACGCCCACCTGGTTCCCCTCTTCCCCTCGGCAGGCACCTGAAGGAGATCTCCGAGCTACAGAGTCAGCAGAAGCAGGAGATCGAGGCCCTGTACCGCCGCCTTGGCAAGCCGCTGCCCCCCAACCTGGGCCTCTTCCACACGGCACCCCCTGTCGGCCGCCGGAGGAAGACCAGCAAGGGCAAGCTGAAGGCGGGGAAGCTGCTGAACCCCCTGGTGCAGCAGCTCAAGGTCGTGGCCTCCAGCACAGGTTGGACTGGGGCCCTCCTGGCCGAGCTTAGGCGTGGAAGCGGGGTGGGGGCAGGCGGCCAGGCACTCAGTCCTGGGAGAGCGCTTCTTGAACCTCCTTTCATCTGAGCAGGGGAGCCTTGTTAGGCTTGGAGCACTGTGGGGCAGGCTTGCTCGGTGTCCCCAGCAGCCTGCAGGCTGCCATGTGCTCCTCCTTGCAAGGTGCTGCCAGGACAAGGGCTGCTTCCTCTGACCCTGTTTCTCAGGGATCTGTCATCCCCTGATGGTGGGGGTTGAGCAGCGGCCTTGGTGGGGGGAGGATGTTGAGAACCCCTGGCCCTTAACCTCCATGTCCGGGGAATTGAGAGTGCACATGGACCCCAAGCCCCCATACTCTGGGGTGGGGACCCGGTGAGCTGAAGGCCCCCAATGCTGCAGGTGGTAACCCAGCAGTGAGTTGACCTTAAGCCCTCCTTCTCCATGTGGCAGGTAACCCTCAGGGTCCACGTCCAGGAATTGCAAGAATTACACAAAACTGTATGAATTCCATGCCCTGTCTTAAAGCGCACACAAAACTAATCAGTGTGAAAAAGTCCACGGGTCCCATTTGAGCCCAGATGTTCATCAGCAGATGTGCCATCATCCTTTTCCTGCATTTGCACAACACAAGCTGGCACAGTGTTAGTGATTAGTGGAGACAGTGGTCATTTTCTTTGATTTTCCAGATCCCCCCACCTCCGCCCCACCCCACCCCATGGATGACCCAGCCATGTACCCATCGCCTGCAGGGACTCAGCTTCCCCAAGGTCACCCAGCAAAGAGCAGGGAGGATAGACGTGGCCTGAGCTGGCTGGTGTGTCCTGTGTGCCTCATCCTGCCTGTCACCCCTTCTCCCCCCCACCCAGGTCACTTGTCAGACTGCAGCAGAGCCCCTCCTGCTAAGGACCCTGCCCACGCTGGGACAGGGCCCACAGCAGCTTCAGACCCATGTGGGAAGGCAGTTCAGACTCAGCAGCCCTGCTCCGTGCGGGCCTCCCTGTCTGCAGACATCTGCTCCGGCTTGGCCAGTGACGGAGGCGGAGCGCATGGCCCAGGTGATTCCCAGCTCGCCCGTCTCCGAGCATGTGCTAGCCTCATAGGGCCCATGTGGCGTAGAGGGGATGTGAGCTGCGGCCAAGGCTGCCACCAGCTTCTTAAGGAGAAAAAATAATAGACTAATAGACATAGCTTTTGAATGAAAAGAGTGGATGGCCTGCCCATCATGGAGTCTTGCCGTAGGCGGCTCAGAGGGAGGTGCGCTTTGCTAGAGCCGGCCTGGGGAAGGCGTCAGGACCACTGAGAGGTCAGATGTGGCATCTGCTGTGTGCTCTGCGCTGGTTCCCAGGCACTAGCCCACCCCCCCGCCCCACCCCATTCCCCACTAAACCTGGGTCCTTCCGTCAGGAGGGCCGGCTGGGGGGACGAGGGCACAGCTCTCGAGCTGGGAGATTGGCCTTGAGGAGGAAATGCTCGCACCCCTGCCGTGGACGCAGCAGCTACGCGATGAGGTGCTCCGCCCCCACCATCTCTGTCCAGAGAAGTCTCGGGGACCGCTGCCGGCGCCCACCCTCCCCCCACCCTGCCCCCCCGCACGCTCTCCCGGGGTCCGCTTCTCTTCGGCTCCAACATCACCTCCTTTTCATTACGTGGTCAGTGGCTGTGGTCCTCCGGGCTGGGCTAGGCGGAGCCGTGGATGCTAAGTGAAGAGGCTGCTGTGGCTGGTGGTGTGTAGGAGGAACCCCGAGACCCTACTTGATGCCTGTCTCTTTGTTCTCTTCCCTCTATATTCATTGCAGGCTGGACAGTGCACCACCCAACGTCTGAGAGAGTGACCTATAAGTCTAGTAGCAAACCTCGCGCTCGATTCCTCAGTGGACCCGTGTCTGTGTCCATCTGTCTGTATTTGTTCTTTTGTATTTTATCACTTCCTGGCCCTTGGTTTCTCCCCCGACCCTACCTGTCTTCATTACCTTCCATACATTTCGTAGGACGCCTACCCCATGCCATTCAAATCACCTATTGAATATAAAAAAATGGAACCCCATCCATGCCCACCCTTCTGGCCCCAGAAAGCGCCAGTGCATGCTCTTGGCTCATGCCCGGGCACCAAAAGCATGTGCAGTGGTTTGTCCACTCCGGGCCTCAGGCACTCTGTCCCTCGGACCCCAGGGTGCTCTGCATATCTCTCGTCACCCGTTTGTTTAGTGTTGTTACTTTTTTTTTTTTTATGTTGGACGTAGTTTTATTTCTGTTGCAATTGTGGCAAATTTACTCGTCCGCTGTCCCCAGTTCCAGCGACAACAAAAAGACAACCCCGGCCTCTCTAGACGCATGGTGTGTTTCACACGTGTCTGGACTCTGAAGACATGCATGTAACGAGCCGAGACAGTTCTAGAAGGTCACTGGAGGGTGTAACTTCTGTACAAGGGCCGTATCACAACATCCAGTACTGTTAACCCACTGCCCCATTCCCTGCATGTGGAAATCTCAGAGAACGTGCTCCAGCTAGGATGCCCCACCCCCACCCCCTCCACTCCAGTCACGTCAGGAATCTCCCACCCTGAGAGATGTGAATCCCAGCCTCCCGCTGTGGCTCTTTCTGGGCCCAGCCCACCTGCTCTCTCTCTAGCTGGAGCACTTTACTTGGTGTATTTCCCTCTCATCTCATGGACCTCAGAGATGAAGTCAGTTACACAGCTCCCTCAAAGTTCTGCTGAACCAAAACTCAAGTCCCACTCATCCTCAGATTCCCTGGAACACCCTCCCCGCATAGTACCCAGGACCTCTGTGTCCAGGAATGGTGCACCTGCTCGAGGCTGTCCAAAATGGTTTTCATCCGTCAGGTCTATTGGCCAATGAATGAAAAGCTGTGCAGTTTTCAGGTTTTTGTTTTTTAACAGAAAAAATAAGCTTTTTAACATTTGGATTGGACATGCTGGTTTAGGGCATGTGGCTTTTGCTGGTACAATAAAGATACATTGTTGCTTGTTGGGATCCAAGGCCACCGTCCATGGCAGGCATCCATCCATCCAAGTTCAGTGTCCATCCCCATCAAAGGGACTTTGGCACCCTCTCCCGGTAGGGACAGGACCAACATAGAAATGCTCACGGACCTCCCGGTGCCCCCTTGTTCACTAACAGGTGCTCCATTCAGCTCAAGAATCATGGGGTCACTGGTTAGTTGCCAAGTTGGATGGGGGGCTGGGAGGCTGGTGTCACATTCTGGCTTCCTGCTCACCTCTCTCATCACTCACAGGTCTTCTTCTACCTGTGTGTGCCTGGCTCTCGCTGGGGAAGCTGTGGTGTGCGGGCACCTGGGTGTCTGTCTAGGTGTCTTTTGGTCAGAGGAGTGTGTGTATCTGGCCAGGAGGGCTGCTGCCTGGGCGCAGGAAGCAGATAAGAGCAGGTCACAGTTTCCCCAGGGCACTTTGGATAAAAGTGTGTGATTGATCAGTGCCATGTATGACTCTGAAGTCATTGCCATGCTACTTTTCTACTCAAAGGGTTCCTTTTTTTTTTTTTTTTTAAGGGTTTTCATTTATTTCACGATTAATTATTGTTCCAAGATTGTGTGTGTGGCACAGTAGGGACAAAGGGTTTACATTTTATTTCTGTCCCTATGGCATGGCTTGGTGGCAGACAGGGGACCTGGCCTAGGCAGGCTGACTTTAGGTAGTGATGCCTGCCAGCCTGAAGGCCTTATTTCCTCTGATGCTGTGACTTGGTGGTGCCGCTTGTTTCACAGCCCAGCTCTTTCAGGCATTCCTTGGCTGAGTTCCTAGTTTTTTCAGGCCACAGCGTGACACCCCCCCCCCCAACCCCCGTGCTCTGAAGTTGCTGGTCAGGAGAGTGTGCTGTATGTTCTTTCCATGGGCCTCCCACCCACAGCCTCCAGCCTCCTCCTGCTGCTCTAATGGGATGGGACACGCTCCTCCTCCTGTCCCATGTACCCTGACATTCACCAAGCCCTCCGGGGGTCCTCCTGGAGCTGCTGCCATCTGCTGGCTCCTAGATGACCAGGGAGATTTGTGGTCTCAGAGAAGGCTGAGAATGTACATGTGAACAGGTGGAGGGAATTCTAAGCTGGTCGCAGCCCCCCTAAGGCTGAGAGGCTGGGGGAGCTTTAGGCAGAGGCGGCAGAGAAGGGGGCATGCAGAGCGGTTAGAAGATCTTGAAGTGTGCACACCTGGTGGGATATGGGTCTGCTGCAAGGGGAGGATGGAGCGGGAGCTTGGGCACCAAGGGCCATGGCCATGGAGGTGTGGGGTCAGCTGGCCCAGCCCAGGAGCTAGAGAGAAAGCTTAGAGGAGTTTTCAGTTTGCTGCCTTGAACTGAATAGGAGACAAGACTCTAGGAAAAGAAAACCTGTATTCAGTTTGGAAGTAGAGAGAGAAGGCCCTTGCCTCCTTGCAGATCAGAGATGAGATGGGTAGGAGATGGGTAGGGCTGCAGGAGTTCCGGGACTCGGAGGTGACTCGAGGTGGGCGAGGTGACCATGTCAGGGTGGAGAACGTAGGGAGGGTGAAGCCTGGGTGCCCCCCAGCCACCTCCCCGGGGAAGTAGGAGTGAGGCTCTGGCCACAGACCCCTCTTTGCAGTTGATGGAGGGTTTAGGGAAGCTTGGGGACCATGTTTTGGGAGTCAGGGGTTGCAGAAGAGGGTGTGTCCTCATGTCCTGTTGCTCAGAAGCTGTGGTCAGACCCATTGCTCCTCCCTGTCTCTGACTCCTCCTCATCTGAACAGTGGTGCAGGTCCCTTCCAGGCCTTTATCTGTGCACATGGAATGAAGGGTCTCCTTTGTCGTTTTCTCACATGTCCAGCAGCAGCAGGCTCTTCCCTTCCCTGTGGGGACTCAGCCAGGAGAGGTCACCCAGGGAGGAGACACCCCCTCATGGAGCCCCACCCTCCCTGGTTGGGCTCTCTCTAGGGCAGGCCCTGTCCCCCCTGGGCAATGGAGTCACCCCAGGGCAGAGCCAAGAAGCACCCTGCTTCCCTATTCATCTTCATGGACAAGTTTTGGCACTTTTGTTGGCTCGAGAAATTGGTGGCTCAATGAAGAACACTGAGTGATGTCTTGGCTCTGTAGGCCATTTGTCTCCTGTGCCAGAGCAGAGGGTCTAAGGCCTCTGAGGGGCAAGGCCGACCTGTCGGAGGCTCACCTCTTATCATGGAGGAGGCGGGGAGGCCCCTGGCTGGTCTCTGTAGAGGCTTCTGTCACCAGATCCTTGTGAGCCTCGTTAGTATTGGAACACTGATGAAAGGCAAGCGCGATGATGGCCACAGGGCCTGGCCTACTTCTTAGGCAGTCTGCCTGCCTCAGACACCCTGGGCTTTGAGGCATCCTTCCTACAGTCCAAGGGTCTGAATGGCATCGGTGCTGACAGGGCCGGCTGTCCACACTGAGAACAGCCTGTTTACATGCTGAAGTGAATGTGGGGTTGAGTGGGGTGGGGGTCTCCCTACGCACAGGCCTGGGCACTGCCTGAAACCCCTGGCCTGGATGTGAAGGCAGGTGGCCGCTGGCTCTGCAGGGGGCCCCCACAAACAGGTGCTACACCAGGGTGAGATGTTAGGTCATCCTGTGTGCTGCTGCTCCTTCACAGTCTAGAAAGAACAGTTTTCCCCGTGGCCGGGAGAGGCCACCAAGTCCTACATCCCCAGCACTGGCCCATGCCGGAGCTTCTCTGAGTAGTTCTGAGGCCTCCAAACTGGCTCTTGCCAAGCTTTGGCTAAGGATGGAAGTTCTGGCGGCTGGAGGCCTCTAGTCTTGGTGGGAAACCAGGCCTGGGGCGGGTTTAAGCCCTCATGCCCCATGTGGGCCTGATGTTGGCTCCCTTGGGGCCCAGGTGGGTCCCATGTAGGTATCCTGTGGGCCCTGTGTGGGTTCTCTGTGGCCCCAGTGCCTTTGCATTGCTGGGTGTAGCCTGCTGGCTCTGTAGGCAGAAACTCGACGAATGAATACACTAGCACAAAGCACAGTGAACAGGGCTGGGTGGGAGCTTGTTCATCAGATGCTGTCTGCGTGGTGGATGTCAAGGACAGGATGTTGGCCAGGGCACAGACGTGGGGGAGGAGATTCAAGGGGCCATCCGAGGACAGAGAGGGCTCTGGTGTGAGTGATGGCTGGTTACTGGCTGTATGACGCCAGCTCAGCTGTGGTTCTGCACTGAGCCAGACAGTGTGACCTCAGTGGAGAGACCCAAATCTGGCTTGTTTGTGTTTAAAGGTCCACCCTGTGGGCTGGGAGGCCGCAGTGCTCTGGGCCCCTCAGAGCTGGTGCTCAGCAAGGTTGTGGAAGGCTGAGAGCCATCTGTGCTCCATCGCCTTGGTCTGTGTCCAGTGAGGGTGTGGTGGTTCCAGTGGGCTGGTATTGCTCTCTGGCTCTGAGCAAGGCGTCCTAGTGGCCGATGGCCTTGACCCTGGCTTCCCGGGATGGTGAGTCTGGGGCCCTGATGGCAGGCCAGGCTCCCTCAAGCAGTTCTGAACAGGCTGGCTCAAATGTTCTCCTTCCCGTGCAGGTGACAGGAAGCAGCTCTGAATGTAGAGCTCTAGCCACCCTTGGAGCTGCCAGGCAGGCACAGAGTACCCTCTAGAAAGAACCTGCCACTGTGAGGCTGCAGGGACCTGACAGAGCGATTTGTGCCACATCCCGGAGGTTGTCTGTAGCGGACGGCTATGATCCAGAGGACGCTGTAAGCACAGGAGCCTGACTGGGAAATCTGGTGTCCTGTATGGTCACAGAGCCCAGGACCCTCCTCCCTTGGTGCCTTGGAGTCCCCAGAGCTTGTGCTCCCAGTTGGGCATCCATCTCAGGACATAGACCAGCAAAGACCTTTTGAAGGTCCCACTTCAAAAAGTCCATTAGTCTGGGCCACTTCTGCCTGGCCATTTTGGTTTTATTCCCACATTAGAGACCCCAACAGAAAATCACATCCCTTTTTTACCAAGTCAGCCTCAGAGAACACAGCAGGATGAACTAAAATAAGTACAATTCAGAGTTCCTCTTGAGGAAGTTTCCATCGTGGCTCAGTGGCAACGAACCCAACTAGGATCCATGAGGATGCGTGTTCAATCCCTGGCTTTGCTCAGTGGGTTAAGGATCTGGTGTCTCCATGAGCTGTGGTATAGGTCACAGACACAGCTTGGATCCTGTGTTACTGTGCCTGTGGTGTAGGCCGGCCGCTGTAGATCTGATTTGACCTCTAGCCTAGGAACTTTTGTATGCCGTACATGTGGCCATAAAAAGAAAAAGAAATTAAGTACAACTCAGTCTGAGCTAGGTTTCTAAGCCCAATGCACACAGCTCTTCCGCAAGGAGTCTGCCCCTGTCCTCAAACACAGGAGGCCACGTCTCGCCCTCCATTGTGAGAGTGCTGAGAATGGTGCTGTGGCAGGTACCCTGTAGGGAGCGTGGGCTATGCAAGGGACTGTGCTCCAGACGAGGGGCAGCAGCACAGGCAACCCTCCATGCTAGTGTGGCCTTGCTGAGTGACCTTGGGGACACCTGAGCCATCCTTGCCCATTCCACCTTTGTCTTCCTGGCATGTCACCGAGTAAGCCAGGTGTAGAAGCCCCTCCAGGCCAGTTCACCACCCTCCATTTGGGCACTGATCATCAGGCCAGACACTAAAGTCACTGCCGATCTGTCGCAGCACAGACAGCCTCCAGTGAGCACAGGGTCAGTAGCTCTTAGTGGTGGTGCAGTGAGGAGGCCTCGCCTTGTCCCTGGTGGATGTGGAGGACCAGATGAGGCGGCCGCGTTACCACCAGGATGAGCCCTCCCCCACCTCTCTAGATAGGACCCCTCATATTTCCCCTTCCACACTCACCACTGGCCTGTTCAAGGCAGCTGCCCAGGATCCAGGACTGGCCTCAAACCTGCAAAAAAAAGGAGTTCCCGTCATGGCACAGTGGAAAAGTATCCAACTAGGAACTGTGAGGTTGCAGGTCCAATCCCTGGCCTCGCTCAGTGGGTTAAGAATCCAGTGTTGCCGTGAGCTGTGGTGTAGGTCGCGGACGTGGCTTGGATCTGGTGTTGCTGTGGCTCTGGTGTAGGCCTGACAGCTATAGGTCCAATTAGACCCCTAGGCTGGGAACCTCCATATGCCAAGGGTACAGCCCTCAAAAGACAAAAAAACAACCCCAAAAAACAAAACCTGCAAAACAATGTATCTTTTTGCACTTGGAAAACCACCCAAGGGCCTCAAGCCTGTTGAGAGTGCACCTGGCTGACTTTTAGTGGATTTCCTGCCTCAACCAGTGCAGCTCCTAAAAACCTTACATTTGAAAGCCAAGCAGTGTGCTTTGCTTTTTTTTCCTTTTCCTTTTTCTTTTTTTCCTTTCTTTCTTTTTCTTTTTTTTTTTTTTTTTTTTTTTTTGGAATATGCTTCTAGAGACACACATACTTCTACACACTTCTACCTGAAGCTTGGGGCTTGGCCCTGCACCTCCGCCCCTCGGTGAAGCTCGTGTGAACCTCCACACTGACTTGGGGGCTGCCCAGTTAGCCCAGGAGGCTGGTCCCCTTCTCTCTGAACTGCTGGCCTTCACTCCTTCTCGCACACTGATGACTTTTGCTTAGAGTGTGGTGGCTTGTCCCCCATGTGTGCCGTCCTGCCTAACCCTGTGGTCTTGTGTCATTTCTTCTTCCCTTGCAGGGTCTGCCTTGAAGCGTCTCTGTCTAGGCAAAGAGCACAGCAGTCGTAATTATCGGGTTTTTTACCCCTTGTCCGCTTCCATCGCATGGGCTTTCTTGTGGCTAGATGCGCATCAGGGTGTCCGTGGCTGGACCAGGAGCCAAGGGCCCGGCGGGTGGGCGGGTATGGGCCTGCTCTGCGACAACCCTCCATGGGTGCTGCTCAGCCTCCGCCTGGCGAGATAGCCGCCCTTGGGCGCCCTTCTGAGTCTCCATGGCTCCTTGAGTTTGTGCCTTCTCGCCAGTTCACATCTCACAGGCTTTCCTTCTCTGGAACGTCCATACATTACCAATCATTAATTGGCTCCTTTTCCAAAACCGTAGGAATGAGTATTTCCCTGAAGTGCTAAAGATGAGTGCCCCCAACAGAGGAGAGATGCCGGGACAAAATGGGTATCAGTTTACCGGGGCCACCCACTGCTCTCATCTTGTGCCTCTTTTTTTTTTCTTTTCTTTTTTCTTTTTTTTTTCCTTAATTTTTCTGTTTTTCTTTTCTGGCTGAAATGTTCATGTAGAGATAGCAACGTATATAAAATCTCATCACTGATGTTTAACTGTTGTGTCTGTGCTTTTTCATTGCTAGCCTCTAAAGTAAACTACATTTTGCAATGGCTTGTTTGAAGAGATGGTCATTAGGTTCCTTATTTCATCCAGGAAATTTTTTAATTGGCTCTTCCAAAATTGCCAACCAGAAATTATGTGTTGTGGGGAAGAAAGGGATATGATAAAAAAAAAAAAATTTAAGTCCATTTTTGGTCATTAAAAAAAATCTCTCGGTCAAGTGGCCGCATGCACTTATCTTTGTCCAGTTCCAGCTAAGCTGCAGCCCCAGACCTTACCAGGCAGCTGACATCCCAGTTCCTCCTCCTACTGACCTCAGCCCATGGATGGCACCAAGCCTGTGGGCTCACATCAGAAGGCTCTGGGTGTTTATACCCCTCATTTTTATCACATGTGCTGCTGAAGAAAGGTGCAATTTCTGTATCTTAGATTCCACATCACCAAGCTATTATCACTCATAGAAGGGCAGCAGTCCAGCCGATGGCAAACATTTGCCTTTGCTGGAAGGATAGCAGCAGCTGCTAAGCACTCTGCCCAAAGTGTGGCTGAATCTCCTCTGGATCCTCCTGTTAGAAGCCTGAGGAATTTGCCCCCCCAATCTGTGTCCATGCACCAGGAGTTTTCTGAGCTCTGTCACGTGGCAGTCTGGTGGTCCTGGGCAGTGTGGGCACAGAGTGGATGCTGAGAAAGGCTCTCGGCAGCTGGGGTCCTGTCTCCCGGCCTGGCTGATGAGATGGCGTGATGGCTGCCTGGCACGACCCAGTCCCCTGAGGTCCATGGAAATGCTCCATTGTGTCTAAAACTGGTATATGGACCCCCCAAATGCAGACCATCTCCTGAAGCAAGGTGTTGTCTGGCCTAAGTGAGACCATTGTTTGAATGACCGCAGCTGGTCAGTGGTGCTGGTGTGTGGTGTCACCAACCCTGGCCTGTGTGTGCTCCCCAGGGTCCTCCACCAGCAGCCTGGTCCCAGGCCCTGAGCCGGGCCCCCAGCCTGCCCTGCACATCCAGGCACAGGTGAACAACAGTAACAACAAGAAGGGCACCTTCACAGACGACCTGCACAAGCTGGTGGACGAGTGGACAAGCAAGACGGTGGGACCCACTCAGCTGAAGCCGTCACTCAACCAGCTGAAGCAGACGCAGAAGCTGCAGGAGATGGAGGCCATGGCAGGCCGGCCCCCAGCTCCTGGCGAGGCACGGGCTGTAAGTGGGGCATGGTGGGGTGTGGGCCTGCCCAGGGCTGCAGGGCCAGGATGGGAGTGAGGCTGCAACTCCACATCTCAGCAGAGCAGCAGAGCAATGTGGAGTTGGGCAGTATCCACATGGGGCAGCAGCTTGTAGGTGTGGCCTCGTCCTAGTGGGCCCACCTCCCCCTGTCTCCTGTCAAAGTCCAAGCTGGCAATGTGGGTGGGTCTGCATGCCACGCCCAGGGGACACTCCTTTCGGGCGACCCCAGACCATGTGGGACAGAAGTGAGGAGTTGCTGTCTTGGGTTTTGTCGTATGATGCATTCCTGTATCAGGACCTGCCAACTTAAAAACCTGCTTAGAAGAATATTCCCTCTTTTTCAATCTCCTGGAAGAGTTTGTGCAAGATTGTGTTATTTCTTCCTAAAATGTTTAACAGATTTCACTGGTGAAGCCATCTGGGCCAGGAGGGTTTTTTGGTTGTTGTTTTGTTTTGTTAGTTTTGAGTGTGGGAAGGTTCTCCTATGACCTTTTATTTCAAAAAATTTTAAATATACAGAACATTGAAAACTCTGCAGCGAGCTCTTAGGTACCTACTGCCTGTGCACTCTGATTGACATTTTGCTCTACTTGTCACACATCTTTCCATCCCTTGAGAGTAAGGTTTTTATCATGGTTTCAGTGTCTTTCGGTACATCTCTAAATTTAAGTTTTTTAATTA
The DNA here is from genome assembly GCF_016906955.1 of Phacochoerus africanus. Lineage (NCBI taxonomy): Eukaryota > Metazoa > Chordata > Mammalia > Artiodactyla > Suidae > Phacochoerus > Phacochoerus africanus. The sequence goes on from NC_062548.1 coordinate 963,427, forward strand.
ATTAGCATAAAGTTGTTCAAAATAGCTTCTTATACTTTTCAGAACTTACGGTGGTATCTTGTTTTTCCCAGTTTTGGTGATTTCTCTGGGTTTTCATGCGCTCTCTGTCTTTCCTTGTGCACTTTACTTAGTTTATAAATTTTATTTTTCAAAGAATTCATCATTTTGTCTTTGATATTAATTTTTTATTGTATATTTCATTAGTTTCTTTTTTGTATTCCATCTTTCCTTCTGTCTTTTGAATGACTTTTTGCTGTTACGGAAAGCTTCTTGAGATAGGTAGTGCCTTGATTTTGAAGCTTTGTTTTGTAATATAGGCATTCAGTCTATAAAATTCCCTCTAATGTATTAGCTGCATCCCAAAAGTTTTGATATGTATCATTTTCTTTAATCTTCTTTTCAAAGTATTTTGTAATTTCCATGGTGGTTTGAGAAAGTATAGTTACTAATTTCCTCATGAAATTATTAGTATTTTTTATTAGTATTTTTAAAATCTAATCACACTATGATAAAAGAACAAACTTTGTATGTTTTTAGCTCTTTGAAATTTGTTGGGGAGTTCCCATCATGGCGCAGTGGTTAATGAATCCGACTAGGAACCATGAGGTTGCGGGTTTGGTCCCTGGCCTTGCTCAGTGGGTTAAAGATCCGGCGTTGCCGTGAGCTGTTGTGTAGGCTGCAGACGCGTCTCGGATCCTGCGTTGCTGTGGCTCTGGCGTAGGCCAGTGGCTACGGCTCCGATTCAACCCCTAGCCTGGGAACCTCCATATGCCATGGGAGGGGCCCAAGAAATAGCAAAAAGACAAAAAAAAAAATTTGTTGGGACCTTAAATTTTGATCAAACCCATGTCCTCATGAATACTAGTTGGGCTCATTACCACTGAGCCACATTGGGAACTCCTAGATCTTTCCTAGATCTTTCTTCTTCTTCTTCTCTCTTTTTTTTGGGGGCTGCACCAGAGGCATATGGGGGTTCCCAGGCTAGGGGTCTAATCGGAGCTGTAGCTGCCGGCCTACACCACAGACACAGCCACATCAATGCGGGATCCGAGCCACATCTGCAACTGACCCCCAGCTTAGGGCAATGCCAGATCCTTAACCCACTGAGCAAGGCCAGGAATCAAATGGGAACTCCTCTTTCTTCTTTTTTAGTGTAGGCATTTGCAGTTATAAATTACCCTCTGGACACTTCTTTTGCTGTATCTAATAAATTTTGATATATTGTATTTTCTTTTGATTTGTTTAAGGTGTTTTCTGATTTCCCTTGTGATTACATCTTTGATTTTTTGTTTTTTTGAATGCGTTGTTTAATTACTGCATGTATATGCCAGTTTTCTAGTTTTTAAAAATGTCTAGTTTCATTCATGGTGTTAGAAAAGATACTTAGTATGATTTCAGTCTTTTAAAATATTTTGAGGAGTTCCCGTCGTGGCTCAGTGGAAACGAATCTGACTAGCATTCATGAGGACTCAGGTTCGATCCCTGGCCTCACTCAGTGGGTTAAGGATCTGGCGTTGCTATGAGCAGTGGTGTAGGTGGCAGATGTGGCTCAGATCCTGCGTTGCTGCGAGCTGTGCTATAAGCCGGTGACTACAGCTCCAATGTATATGCTGCAGGTGTGGGCCTGAAATAAATAAATAAATAAAATAAAACATACTGAGACTTGTTTAGAGGCCTAACATATGGCCTATTCTGGAGAATCTTCCCTGTGCACTTAAAAAGAGAATGTATTTGTTTTGTACTGCTTTCAGCCTATCGGTAGTGGTGCCACCAGGTAGAAATACTACGGAGCACTCCCCTGGGCCTGGGTTCCCCTTTCAGAACCAGTGATGGAGCTGGACCAACCTTGTGGCTCCTACTATCATTGTGAGAGTTAGCAATAGCCAGCAGAAAACTTTGAAAAGGACAAGGCTTATGACTTACAAGTCCTGAGGAGGATGTATGACAGGCTGCAAGGAGAGAGGGGGAGAGAGGCAAGGAGAGAGTCACTCAGACGGACAAACAGGCAGTCCTGGGATTCTGCTGTTATTGGGATTCTACCAGTTCACTCTTTCTCGGTGAACCTGAAACATGAGAGAGGGAATGAAAATGCAGGAAGAAAAGAAAAGAAAAAATAAATCAATAGCCAAATGATCCGTTATCTAAAATCAACCAGAGATCTCTAAAATACAGGGGTTTACCAACATCAAATGCTATCACTTACATGTGGAATCTGAAAAAAGGATACAGTGAACTTCTTTGCAGAACAGACACTGACTCACAGACTTGCAAAACTTACAGTTTCCAAAGGAGACAGGTTGGGGAGTTGGGGGATGCGCTGGGGGTTTGGAATTTTTTTTTTTTTTTTTTTTTTTTTTGGTCTTTTTGCTATTTCTTTGGGCCGCTCCCTCGGCATATGGAGGTTCCCAGGCTAGGGGTCCAATTGGATCTGTAGCCTCCACCTACGCCAGAGCCACAGCAACGTGGGATCCGAGCCGCATCTGCAACCTACACCACAGCTCACGGCAACGCCGGATCCTTAACCCACTGAGGAAGGGCAGGGACCAAACCCGCAACCTCATGGTTCCTAGTCGGGATTCGTTAACCACTGCGCCACGATGGGAACTCCCAGAATACTGGGTCTTTACCTAGTGTGGCAGGCAGTGTATTTATTTGAGGTGGCTTCTTTGAAGTGAATGCCTCAGGATATCAAAGCTTAAGTTGCCTCAGGCAATCACAGCTTAAGTGATTGCATTACAAAAGAAAAAAGGAAAAGTAAAGCCACTTGTCAGTGCTTACCCAATAATAGTCTGTTCTTACTGTGTGGAGTATTTATAAATGTTTGTTTGCTGGGCCTAATTAGCTATGGTGGTGCTTTCCTTATGAATCTTCTATCTGGTTTTTCTTTATTGAAAGTGAAGTATTAAAGTCTGCAACTATTCATGTAGAATTTCTCCCTTTAGGTCTATCTATGTTAGTATCAAGTAATTTTAAGTTTTGTGGTTAGGTGCTTATATATTTATAATTGTTATACTCTATTGATGGATCAAATATTTTATTAATATATAGTGTCCTTCTTTGTCTCTTGTAATTCTTTTTTTTTTTTTTTGGCTGCCCCATGGCATATGGAGTTCCCAGGCCAGGGATCAGATCTGAGTCACAGTTCCAACCCATGCCATAGCTACAGCAACACTGGATCCTTAACCCATTGTGTCAGGCTAGGGATGGAACCTGCGACCCAGTGCTCTAGAGATGCCACCAGTCCCATTGCACCACAGCAGGAGCTCCGTCTTATAATTTTTTTTAGTATAAAATCTATTTTGTCTGATGACAACATAGACTCATTGCAGCTCACTTTTGGTTGGTCTTTGTATGAGAAAGCTTTCCCCATCATTTTACTTTCTTTTTCTTTTGAAACAAATTTTTTTAATTGAAGTACAGTTGATTTAAAGTATTTTATTAGTTTCCAATGTAGAACATAATACTTTGATATTTTTATAGATTGTACATCATTAAAGTTAGAAAATGGTGGCTGTATTCCCTATGCTGTACACTATATCCTTGTGGCTTATTTATTTTATACATATTTGTACTTCTTAATCTCCAGCCCCATCCTGCCCCTGCTCCCCACTGGTAACGAGTCTACTTGTTTTGTTATATTCATTTATTTTATTTTTTAGATTCCACAAATAACTGATAGTATACGTATTCATCTTTCTCTGTTTGACTTTCTTTCTTTCTTTTTTTTTTTTTTTGTCTTTTTAGGGATATGGAGGTTCCAAGGCTAGGGGTTGAATCAGAGCCGTAGCTGCCAGCCTATGCCACAGCCACAGCAACTCAGGATACAAGCTGTGTCTGCGACCTACACCACAGATCATGGCAATGCCGGATCCTTTAACCCACTGAGCGAGGACAGGGATCGAACCTGCATCCTCATGGATGCTAGTCAGATTGTGTTTCTGCTGAGCCACGATGGGAATTCCTGTTTTACTTATTTCACTAAGTATAATACCCTCCAGGTCCATCCATGTTGATGCAGATGGCAAAATTTATTCTTTTCTAATGGCTGAGTAATATCCCATTGTATATATAAACCACATTTTCTTTATCCATTCATCTGTTGCTTAGGTTGTATCCCTATCTTGGCTATTGTAAATAATACTGCTGTGAACATTGAAGTGCATGTATCTTTTCAAATTAGTGTTTTCATTTTCTATGGATATATACCCAGGATTGTAACTGCTGAATCATATGGTAATTCTATTTTTAGTTCTATTTTTGTTTTCCATAGTGTCTGCACCAGTTTACATTCCCTTCAACAGTGTACTGGGGTTCCCTTTTGTCCACATCCTTGCCAGAATTTTTCATGTGCTTGTTGGCCATCTGTATGTCTTCTTTGGAAGAGTACCTATTCAAGTCTTCTGCCATTAGGTAATTGGGATGTTTATGTTTTTTGATACTAAGTTGTATAAGCTATCGGTGTATTTGGGGTATTAACCCCTTATCGGCAATATCATTTGCAAATGTTTTCTCCCTTTCAGTTGTTTGTCTTTATTTTTGTCAAAGGTTTCCGTAGCTTCACAGTTTTTAAGTTTAATTAGGTCTGATTTGTTTATTTTTGGTTGTGGTCCCTTTACCTTAGGGAACAGATAAAAAAATACATATTGCTATGATTTATGTCAAAGAGTGTTCTACCTATGTTTTCCTCTAAGAGTTTTATGACTTTTAGTCTTACTTAGGTCTTTAATTCATTTGAGCTTATTTTTGTATATGGTGTTAGAGAATTTCTAATTTCATTCTTTCACATGTAGCTGTGCAGTTTTCTCAGCACCACTTATCAAAGAGACTACCTTTAGCCCTTTGTATATTCTTGCCTCCTTTGTCATAGATTAATTGACCATACGTGTGTGGGTTTATTTCTGGGCCCTCTATTGTCTTTCACTGATCTATATGTCTTTTTTAGTGCCAGTACCATCTTGTTTTGACTACTGTAGCTTTATAATACTCTGTGAAGATAGAGAGTGTGATACCTCCAGCTTTTTGTATTTGTTTTTGTTTTAGGGCCACACCATGGCATATGGAGGTTCCCAGGCTAGGAGTTGAATTGGAGCTGTAGCCACTGGCCACAGCCATGCCAAATCCAAGCCATGACTGTGACCTACACCACAGCTCATGACAATGCCAGATCCTTAACCCACTGAGCAAGGCCAGGGATCAAACCTGCGTCCTCATGGATGCTAGTCAGATTCGTTTCCACTGAACCATTGCAGGAACTCCTACACCTCCAGCTTTGTTCTTCTTTCTCAAGGTTGGTTCGGCAATTGTGAACCTTTGTGGTTCCATATAAATTTTAGGATTATTTGTTCTAGTTTTATGGAAAATGTCATAAGTGTTTTAATAAATATTGAATTAAATAAAATCTGTAGATTGCCTTGGGATAATGTTGACATTTTAACAATATTATTTCTTCCCGTCAAACAACACAGGATATCTTTCCATTTCTTTGTATCATTTTTGAATTCCTTCATCAGAGTTTCATTGTTTTCAGGTTATAGATCTTTCACCTCCTTGATTAAGTTTATTCCTAGGTATTTTATTCTTTTTGATGCAATTTTAAGTGGGATTGTTTTCTTGATTTCTCTTTCCGATAGTTGATTATTAGTGTATGGAAAGGCAATAGATTTCTGTACATTAACCTATATCCTATAGCTTTCCTGGATTCATTTATTAGTTCTTAGAGTTTTTTATTTCTTTTTCTTTTGTGATTGCTGTAGCTAAGATTTCTGATACTATGCTGAATAGAACTGGCAAGAGTGGGCATCATTGTCTTGTTCCTAGTCTTAGAGGAAATGTTTTCAGCTTTTCATCATTGAGTATGATGTGAGCTGTGGGTTTATCATAAACGTTTTTTATTATGTTGAGATGTGTTCCTATTATGCCAACTTTGATGAGAATTTTTATCATGAATGGATATTGATTTTTTTGCCAAATGCTTTTCTGTGTCTGTTGAAATGATCGTGTGAATTTTATCCTTCTTTTTGCTAATGTGGTATATCAACTGAGTGACTTATTGATATTGAACTATCCTTGCATCCCTGGAATAAATCCCATGTGATCATGGTGTATGATCCTTTTTATACATTGTTGAATTTTGGTAATTTTTTTTTTTTTTTTTTTTGCTATTTCTTGGGCCACTCCCACTGGCATACGGAGGTTCCCAGGCTAGGGGTCAAATCAGAGCTGTAGTCACCGGCCTACGCCAGAGCCACAGCAACGCGGGATCCGAGCCGTGTCTGCAACCTACACCACAGCTCACGGCAACGCCAGATCGTTAACCCACTGAGCCAGGCCAGGGACCGAACCCGCAACCTCATGGTTCCTAGTCGGATTCGTTAACCACTGCGCCACGACGGGAACTCCTGAATTTTGGTAATATATATTTTTTTTTGTCTTTTTTGTTGTTGTTGTTGTTGTTGCTATTTCTTGGGCCGCTCCTGCGGCATATGGAGGTTCCCAGGCTAGGGGTTGAATCGGAGCTGTAGCCACCGGCCTACGCCAGAGCCACAGCAACGCGGGATCCGAGCCGCGTCTGCAACTACACCACAGCTCACGGCAACGCCGGATCCTAACCACTGAGCAAGGCCAGGGACCGAACCCGCAACCTCATGGTTCCTAGTCGGATTCGTTAACCACTGCGCCACAACGGGAACTCCAGAATTTTGGTAATATTTTTTGAAGATTTTTGCATCTATATTCATCTGAGATGTTGCCCAGTAATTTTTCTTTTTTGGCATGTCTTTTGCTGGATTTGGTATCAGGGTAATGGTGGCCTCATAGAATGAATTTGGGAGTGTCCCCTCTTGTTCTTTTTTTTTTTTTTTTTTGCCATTTCTTGGGCCGCTCCCACGGCATATGGAGGTTCCCAGGCTAGGGGTCCAGTCGGAGCTGCGGCTGCCAGCCTATGCCAGAGCCACAGCAACGCAGGATCCGAGCTGCATCTGCGACCTACACCACAGCTCACGGCAACGCCAGATCCTTAACCCACTGAACAAGGGCAGGGATCGAACCCGCAACCTCATGGTTCCTAGTCAGATTCGTTAACCACTTCGCCACGATGGGAACTCCTTTTTTTTTTTTTTTTTTTAAAGGCCGCAGGTGCAGTACATGGAAATTCCCAGGCTAGGGGTCTAATTTGAGCTGTAGCTCCTAGCCTACACCACAGCCACAGCAACACAAGATCTGAGCCACATCTGCAACCTATACCACAGCTCATGGCAACACCGGGTCCTTAACCCACTGACTGAGGCCAAGGATCAAACCTGCATCCTCATGGATCCTAGTCAGGTTTGTTACTGCTGAGCCACAATAAAAATTCCCCCTCTTCATTTTGTTGGAATAAAATGAAGCTAGATATTAGTTCTTCATATATTTTGTAGGATTTCTCTGTGAAACTATTTCATTCTTGAATTTATGTTTGCTGGGAGGTTTTTTGTTTTTTTGTTTTCCTTTGTTGGCCACTCCACAGCATATGGAGTTCAGGGGCCAGGGACCAGATCTAGCTGCAGCTGTGACCCTGCCATAGCTGCAGCAACGCTGGATCTTTTAACCCATTGTGATGGGTTGGGGATTGAATCTACATCCTGCCACTGCAAAGGTGCCTGCTGATCCCATTGCACCACAGAGGGAACTCTGATTTTTCTTAGATTTTAATACTTCCATGTACATTATAGAAGTAGCTTGTATATTTCTACAAAAGAGCCTTATGGGATTTTGACTGCTATTGTATTGAGTCTGTAGATCAACTGGGTAAGATTTAACACATTCACAGTAGTGAGTCTTCCTATAAACATGGCATTTCTTTATGTCTTTTAAATTTTTTCTCAGAAAAGTTTTGCTGTTTTCAGTGTAAAGGTATTACACATCTTTAACTAAATTTACCACAAGATAGTTGATGTTTTAGAATGTAGTTGAAACTTGCATTGCTCTTAAATTTCATTTTATAGTCATATATTTCTAGTATATAGAAATATAGTTGTTTTCTGAACCTTGTATCCTGCAGTCTTGCTCAATTTGCTTCATAGTTCTAGAAATTGGTTTGTCTACCCTTTTGGCTTTTCACCATACATGATCTTGTGATCTGCAAATAAGGATGGTTTTCCTTTTTCTTTTCAAGTCTATGGCATTTAATTCCTTTTCGTGTATTGGCTGGAATTTTCCACAGTGTCGGGTAGGGGCAAGGAGAACCTTGGGGGGAGTGCATTTAGCATTTCTCCAGCAGCCCAAGTTTGGCCATGGGTTCTGCAGGGGCCCTTCCAGATGGAGGAGGCACCCTCTGGCTTCCGCTACTCTGCTCTCCTTGAAGGAGTATGGGACTCCTCAGACACTCTCCCCGCATCTGTGGGGGACATCACGTGGAATTCTCCCTTGAGGTGTTAACTGGTAAGACACAGTGATTTCTACTGGGACAGCAGCATTGCATTCTTTGGGCAAACCTGACTGGACTTTGATGTTTTGTTTCTTTCTTTCTTTTTTTATTTTTTTTTTTTTGTCTTTTTTGCCATTTCTTGGGCCACTCCTGTGGCATATGGAGGTTCCCAGGCTAGGGGTCAAATCGGAGCTGTAGCCGCTGGCCTACTCCAGAGCTGCAGCAACGTGGGATTCGAGCCACGTCTGCAACCTACACCACAGCTCATGGCAACACCAGATCCTTAACCCACTGAGCAAGGCCAAGGATCAAACCCATAACCTCATGGTTCCTAGTCGGATTCGCTAACCACTGAGCCACAACGGGAACTCCAATGTTTTGTTTCTTTTATAGTTGCTTGGTTAGATCTGCCAACGTTTTGTCTGGAGTGTTTTAAAGGCTTTTGGCCCATAATCTCTCTTCTTGCTGTAACCTCATCAGGTTTCTGCATCACTGCCATGCCAGCTACCATCAGTGCTCAGTTCCTCTCCTTGTGCTGCTTCTCCTCTGGGGCTATACCTGGGGTGCAAAGAACAGAGGGGCTGTGCTGCCACTGACTCTTAATCTCTGGGCACACAATATGCAGCACAGTTCCCAGCTGTCCTGGTCCTCCCATAATGGCACTGAGCAGTCAAGCAGGCAGCCTTTGGGTTGGATTGTGCAGTCCCCTACTACAACTTCAGGATTCAGGTCCCGTGGGGTCTGCTTTGAGGCCCTCTCTGGCCTGTAGACAGTCAGGGCATGTGGCCTAGAAGTGACCAGGTTACAGCTTTGCAGAGTGAGGGAGGGACAGTAGCTGCCGCCCAGCCCCACACTTTCACTGTAGTGTCAGCAGTTAAAAGGTTCCCCATGGAATTCCTCTTGTGGCTCAGCAGGTTAAGAACCCAGTTAAGATACCCATGGACTAGTATCCATGAGGATGCGGGTTTGATCCCTGGCCTTGCTCAGTGGGTTAAGGATCCAGTGTTGCCGTGAGTTGTGGTGGAGGTCGCAGATGCAGCTCGGTTCTGGCATTGCTGTAGCTGTAGCATGCTGCAGGTGTGGCTCTAAAAAGACACACACACGTGAAAAAAAAAAAGATGCCCCATGGCTGGTCCTGAAACCACTCTCTCCTGAGGATCGAAAAACTGCAGGGTCCGCCAGGGCCACTGAGGGAGGCCAGCTGACGGAAGCCACATGTCTCTTCCTCTTCTTGTTTCATAGATGAACACGCCTCGAACAGCAGTGGGGACGCCGTGTCTGGCCCCGGCACCCAGCCCTCTACCCACCGTGGTCATTCCTGGAGCTGCCCCAGCCCTGCCTGTGCCCATGCCAGGTACTCCCCTCTCCTGCCTCCCAGCCCCACCCTATGCACTGCCTTCGGGCCCGTATGGAAGCCTGCTCCCAGCTCCAGTGTTCTGGGGGCCCTGGGCAGCCCAGGCTGGCAGTCGGAGCTCCCCAGGCACGCCAGCACTCCCCATGTTCCTGCAGCCGCCCGTGGTCAGCATGTCCAGCCCCGGGCTGTGGATCACATAGCTCTCTGTCTCACCACTTGCCAGGTGGAACGCACTGGACTGAACAGCCTGGAGAAGTGGGGTTGTGGTTTGGCCTCCGGGTCCTGCTGCACCTGCCCGCAGGTGACCAGCTGGGGGGCTGGCCCCTGGGCCGCAATCCTCACTTCCTTTTTTGCTGCAGACCTGTTCCCTCTTAGGTTGCCATGGTTTCCGTGTGCTGTCTCGGCACTCACCTCCTGTATTTAAATTGATGGTTAGAACATTGTAATCACCCTGCAGAAGTACAGTGCCTTGAATTCTGGCTTTTCCATTCGCTGATAGAAAGAGATGTTTTAAAAATTAAGTATCAGGAGTTCCCACCGTGGAACAATGGGATCGGTGACATCTTGAGAGCGCTGGGAGGCAGGTTTGATCCCCGGCCTGGCACAGTGGGTTGAGGAGCCAGCATTGCCGCAGCTGCAGATTAGGTTGCAACTATGGCTCGGATCTGATCCCTGGCCAGGGAACTCCATATGCTGTGGGGCAGCCAAAAAAGAAAAAAAAAATTATGTATCAGAAAAGGTATATATATCATTTACAGTTAAGTCGTGCATTGATTTCTTGCTTGCCCATTTTAAGTCGCAGAGATAAGAATGGTTTACACATCTGATGCTAAAGTCTGATTTTTCCCTTTCTGGTGTACATGCTTTTAAAACATTGAACTAGTGGACCTTGAATACTGAAGAGCTGCAGTGCTCAAGGAGCTCTGCTTTGTACTTATAAAACGAGGTCTCTCTAGCTGCACAGTCATTGATAGCAAACAGATGGACACGCTCCCTCACCTTCAGCACTGTGGGCACTGCCAGCAAGCTGCCTGGCGGTGCATGGTTTGGGAGCGGTGCATTGCCAGTGGTAGCTGGTCTCTTAGGGAGGAAGGTCAGCATCTGTGTTTGGCTGTGTGGAACCTGCTGTAAAGTGCTTGCTAAGCAGACATGCCCTCATGACCCAAAACCTGCAGGGCTGCTGAGAAGGGGGCGAGAGGGACTAAAGGTGTGTGTCCGGTGCAGGAGCACAGGCAGGTTGCTGGCTCTGCAGAGACAGTGTGGCCCCTGCTGCCCAGAGGGCCCTCCAACCCTCCCGCCGCCTGCCTGCCTGCCTCTTCTGTCATTTGCACTGAGGCCTCTGTCTCCTGGCTTAGCCTTGCCATGTGCTCACAGGCTATTCCGCTCATCCCTGGCCTTCAGGCTATTCTCCAGGCCCAGAGGCTGCCCTGCTGGGGGTGGAGTGTTCCTCTTCCAGAGATTTCAGTGGCACTCGTCCCAGACAGGCACCTCACAGCCCAGGGCGGGAGCTGAAGGCCCCACACTTCACTGGCCAAGATGGTTCCCCTTTCCCACTGGGAGGCAGCTGGTTGGGCTGCTCAGCTATGAATTGTACAGTTCTGCTGTACTTCAGGACTTTACTAGGACTGGCTGACTTATTTTAGTTTAAATATATTATCCTATCAATTCAGTTAGAATTGAATTTTCTAGGTGATTGTGCACAATCTTCTGCCAGGGCAACAATGCTATAGTAAGAGATTTCTGTTCTCTGTAATGTGCCCCTCAGTCCTTGGGTTGAGAATCACATGCGCCTGGTTCCTGAGGGTGGTAGAAGCTGCCCTTTCCTGCTCCCCCTGCTGTACCAGACATGGAGTCCTGGCCTTGGACATGAACGGTCCCAGTGGCACAGAATCCCCAAGAGATTGTATATATGAAGGAGAAAAATAAACATTTTTGCTTGAAAACAGTGTGGAACAACATCTTTTTCTTATCTTCTGTCCAAGTAAAACATGCACCAGCCAGCCTCTTAGGGAGGACAGGGGTGCATGGCCCTGGCAGGCAGCACAGCCCTGTCCTGGGCACAGCTTCACTTTCAGCTCCACGCCTGCCATCACCCCCTCGTCTAGGGGCTCATGGTGGCCATGAAGGGCCTGGGGCTAAGTGGCAGGTTCTGTCTTCCTACCAAGAGCCAGGTGTGATTGACACTGAGCTAACCGGGCTCAGAGGATGAGACTGGGGCTTTGGGCAGGGCCCCCATGTTCACTTGGCTTCTGAACTCTGAACTTGATCTGCTTTTAGACGTGCAGTGTGCTCTGCCCAGTGGAGGCCGGGAGTCTCTGACCCCTGTCCGTGTTGGCTGTTTCACAGAAAGCCAGGTTTGGGGACAGCTTCCCCGCAGGGCTCAGCACATTTTCCCGGTTCATGGGCCATACGCCCAGCAGCGTTCATCCCCGAGTGCATTCTGCATGCACTCAAGCTGGGGGGTCGTGGTGCCTCCTGCCCCACCCAGCTGGGGTGGCTGCCCTGGTCCCTCCGTCCTGTGTCTCCATGGAGATGCAGTCAGGCTTTGTGCCCCTGGCTACCTGCAGTGATCGACTCAACACTGGCTCTGAGTAGAGGCCAGGGCATCTCGGAGATGCTCTTCCTGCTGTGCCCAAGGAGCCAGAGGCACCTCGCTCTCCAGAGCTGGGGGCATGCAGGCACTGAGAGGCACTACCTGGTTTGCATGGTTCCTCGATGTGGAAGGTGGTCCGATGGCAGAGGCAGCCCCAGGGGTCTGCCTGCATAGCGCGTGGGTCATGGTCAGGCGGCCCAGCTCTTCCAGGAGCGTGACCGTTCTGATGTCGTCATTCCAGCTTCCAGGGCCTCATGTGACCTCATCGGGCCTGTAATGAGCTGTGGCGGTTTTGTTTTCTAGATTCTGAAAGTGAGAAGCCCGACTGAGCCCAGGCAGGCTGCCAGACCCAGACGCCAGGCCTCCTGTCATCTCACGCAGAGAAGGCGAACCCACGCCTCGTGTCCAGTTCACCATGTTTTGTAACCACTTTCTAAGCATTTTTTATTCACAATTGGAAACACAAATGTAAGCAAGAATAAAAAATATTTTGGGGGAAACAGGACGTTGGTTTTTCAAACTCTCCTTTCTAGTGGTCCCAAGACAAGCAGGTGACCTGGGACAGTGGTGAGCAAGTGAGGGTATTGGAGAAACTCCTGGGACCACACAGCTGGACGGGTCTGGGAGTAGGGACCCTTAGCTAAGGGGTGAAGAATACTTTATGTGGTGCTCTACAGTTGTTTTGTTAACTCGCTTGCTTGCCACACCCACAGCATATGGAGGTTCCCAGGCTAGGGGTCTAATTGGAGCTACAGTTACCAGCCTACTCCACAGCCACAGCAATGCCAGATCCCAGCCGCATCTGCGACCTACACCACAGCTCACAGCAACACAGGGTCTGAGCTACGTCTGTGACCTGCACCACAGCTCACGGCAATGCTGGATCCTTAACCTACCACATCTTCATGGATATTAGTTGGGTTCTTAACCTGCTGAGCGAAAACAGGAACTCCTACTTTGCAGTTTTATATGGTGCTCTATAACACACCAGCTAGCCCAAGGATCTTGTGTAAAAAGATCCCACCTTGGAGTTCCCGTCGTGGCTCAGCAGAAATGAACCTGACTAGCATCCATGAGGACACAGTTTCGATTCCCGGCCTTGCTTAATGGGTTAAGGATCCTGCATTGCCATGAGCTGTGGTGTAGGTCGCAGATGTGTCTTGGATCTGGTGTTGCTGTGGCTGTGGTGTAGGCCTGCAGCTACAGCTCCAATTTGACCTCTAGCTTGGAAACCTCTATACGCTGTGGGTGTGGCCCTAAAAAAGACCAAAAAAAAAAAAAAAGTCCCACCTTTCAGAGAGGCAGCTGAGGCTGTGGAGCTCGGATGGTCTGAGCCCCATTTTCAGGCTGTCTCCCCATTCACGCCCAGGGCAGCTCCCTTCTTTGCAGAGCCCTGGAGGCATCAGACCCTTGGGGGCTGGACATTGGTGCCCCTCTCTGCTGATGGCTCTGTGGCCCTCATGGATGTAGGCCTTTGTGCTCACAGCTCCATTCATTTCACTGATCTGCAGGCTGTCCTACTCCATGTCACTTGAGGGCTTGTCATCTTTCTCCCAAGCCCAGGACAAGCATCCACAGCGGTCTGAAATGTCCCTTCCTCTAGAATCCATATGCACCCCTGGGAGGGGACAGCCAGAGACCCCTGGCCTCGGTGGGCGGCAGGATGTTCCCACTGGCCTTTGGTGTGATGTAGCAGATGCGGTAGGGCATCCGAAGTTCAGAGGAAACCTGCTAGTGGCCTCACAGGGTAACATATGGAGGTTAAGCTGCAGCCTGGCCAGTGGGAGTGGGGCCTCTCATTGGAGCCCAGGGTAGAATTCAGGGTGCCCCCATTCACTGGGATAAGAAACTTGTATCTTTGTTTTCCTTAATCTCAGACTGCAGAGTATTGTTTCCTCCAGTGACAAACATGGGATAGGAGCAGCAGCACCAGGTCATGCCACCCCTGAAACCCACAGATGCTGCACGTAACACTGTAGTTGTCGAAGGTGTTTCCACACGTCATTTATGCTCATCACACAAAATGCCAGCCCCTGGGACTCAGCTTCCATCCAGCCTGGGCCTCCTCCCACCCCTCAACTTCTTCCAGGCTGTGCAGATGCACTTTGGGGGCACACACAGGGGCTGTCCACATCATTGCCTGCCATCTCTTGGTGCCACTGCCCAGATCAGGTGGTCATGCCCCAGTGTGTGCAGGTGCCCATGGACCCTGCCCTCTTCTGAGATAGAGCAGGCAAGTGTGCTGCCAGATGGAATGTACATTTTCATTGGGTTCATTTTGTCACTGTTGGTGGCTCTTGTTACTGGTTTTCTATTGATGACAAAAATGCGCAGGTCACCTTTCAGATGGCAGATTTATTTAAATCATTCCTTTTAAGCAAATAGTAGTACAGGTGCTGGTGTTAAAAATTGAAAAAAGGGAGTTTCCACTGTGGCACAATGGAACCAGCAGTGTCTCTGCAGCACCAGGATTCAGGTTCGATTCCCCAGCCCAGCACAATGGATTAATGGATCTGGCATTGCTACAACTGTGGTATAGGTCACAACTGTGGCTGGGATCTGATCTTTGGCCTGGGGAACTCCATATACCAAGGGGTAGCCAAAAAAGAAAAAAATTTTGTGGTAAGATAGCAGTAACTAAAGGTAAAAGTAGAACAAGAACTAGTGTTACAAATTGCAAGGGCAGATGGCTGAAGTTTGGAAAACCACCAGGGGCTCACAAGTTGTCATAACAGGACCTGGGATGTGAACACCTACAAGGACCCAAGTTTCGTCCAGAATTTGAGTAGGCAGCTGTCAGATTCCTTTCCTAGGGGGTGTGCTTCTTGTGCGGAGAGACTGAGATGGAACTCCTGGACCTATTGAATACCTTTTCACACCACAGCATCACTGAGCATTTGCCCACCTCCCCAGCACATCTTTGGAGTGGGAGCCAGTGGGCACCTTACCTCCTGGGACCCTGAGTAAGCAGAGCCTTGTCCCACCCCCCACTCCAGGAGCAGCCAGGGTCCTCCCCGCAGGTGAGGATGGCCCTCTGGAAGCAGCAGCTTCTTTTTTTTTTTTTTTTTTGTCTTTTTTGTCTTTTCTAGGGCCACACCCACAGCATATGGAGGTTCCCAGGCTAGGGGTCTAATCGGAGCTGTAGCCACTGGCCTACACCACAGCCACAGCAATGCAAGATCTGAGCCACATCTGCGACCTACACCACAGCTCAGGGCAATGCTGGATCCTTAAGCCACTGAGCGAGGCCAGGGATGGAATTCGCAACCTCATGGTTCCTAGTCGGATTGTTAACCACGGGGCGACAACAGGAACTCCTGGAAGCAGCCTCTTTGCCATATTGATCAGTACAGGTGGAGAGGCAAGCCCAGGAGGCTGACAGCCAAGCTGCCCCCGGGGGTGGGGAGAGGGGTGGGGGATTCTGCTCGTCCAGCCTCCTCTGCTGCCCAGTGGCTCTAGCATAAACTCCAATCCCGTGTGTTGAAGTCCAGGACTCTCGTTGGTCACAACCACCAGATGTGTCCCTAGGCTTCTGACTTGGCTGTTGGGACATGATTCACCCACCTCTGCGCCCTGCTGCTCTCAGTCTTGCCACCCTTGGGATCTCCCCTTCACTGGGATTGGTCACATGGCCAGCAGGAACATCTCGAGGGTGGGTCTCATGTATCACACTTGGTTTTAGGGCTCCCAAGGACAGAACTTAAGGATATCTTCTGTATATTCCAGAATAGTTGTCAGTGAGCACAGCTGCTGCACGATGAATCATGGCCAAAAGTCAAACTCTCCCTGTGAGCAGAAGTTAGCAGTAGCTGGTTGCTTCTTGTGGAATTTCTGCTCCCCACAGCAACTTCTAGGCCCAGCCCAGGACTCCCAGGACAGGGCCAGCCATGTTGTCCCGGTTTGCCATGAGTTCCTGCTGCGAGGCCACAATGGCGAGCTATGCTTTTCTTTCTCATTCTGTCCTGGAAGGCTCCACACAGCCCACTCTCTGGTATCTCCTGGTGGGCATGAGCCTCTCCTTGGGTTGAACAGCTTCATATCTAACGTGTGCATTTTATCAAAGGGCTGATTGCTTCTCAGTGACCCAGGAAGACTTGGAGAAACAAAAGTCAGCATCCCCAAGGGTCCTGAGTAGCCGAAGTTATGCTATTTCAGCACCAAATTTCCACGTCATAAACAGTTTTGTCTTCTTGCCTGAGAGCCCAGATTTGATTTATTATGTTCATTCTTTGGGAAGTAAAAAGACATCGTGTTCTCAGGCCCCCTAACAGAATACCTCTGGGCAGCTTCAACAAAAGAAAATCATTTCTCACAATTCTGGAGGCTGAAAGTCCAGGATCCAGGTGCTGGCAGGTAGGTTTCATTCTAAGACCTTTTCTCTTGGTGCAAAGCACTGTCATCTTAGTGTGGGTCCACGTGACCTCTGTGTGCATGTGGAGAGAGCAAATGAGCTCTATTTTCTCTTCTTCTTCTTTTTTTTTTTTTTTTTGTCTTTTTGTCTTTTTAGGGCTGCGCTGGCAGCATATGGAGGTTCCCAGGCTAGGGGTCTAATCGGAGCTGTAGCTGCCAGTCTATACCACACCACAGTAGTGAGGGGTCCTCTGCAACCTACACCACAGCTCACGGCAACACCGGATCCTTAACCCACTGAGCAAGGCCAGGGATCGAACCTGAAACCTCATGGTTCCTAGTTAGATTCATTAACCACTGAGCCACAACAGGAACTCCCCTCTTCCTCTCTTCCTCTTCTTATAAGAACACTGATCATACTATATCAAGGCCCTGCTCTTATGACCTCATTTAATCTTTTTTCTTTTTACCTTTTTTTTTTTCCTGCTTTTTAGGGCCACACCCAAGGCATATGGAGGTTCCCAGGCTAGGGGTCTGCTCAGAGTCTTAGCTGCTGGCCTACACCACAACCACAGCAATGCCAGATCCAAGCCACGTCTGTGACCTACACCACAGCTCACAGCAGCACCAGATCCTTAACTTACTAGGTGAGGCCAAGGATCGAAACTGCATCTTCATGTATGCTGGTCACATTCGTTTCTGCTGAGCCACGATGGGAACTCCCGACTCTATTTAATCTTAATTATTTCCATAAAGATCCTATCTCCACATACAGTCACATTGGAGGTTAGAGCTTCAGCATGAGCTTTAGGTGGGCACAACATTCAGTCCCTAACACATAGCTTAATAAATCATTTTAGCACACAACCTGTTTGCAAGATGGAAACTATCTATGCTTGTCTCTGCACCCACATATTTTAAAGCTAAAATTAAGTGAATACCAAATGTAGATAAATATGGAGAGAAAGGAGGGAGAGTAGATCAAGACATATTTGTGGCAGAAAACTGAAAGGAATCGCCCACTGCTCCTTTTGCTAGGCCCCATGTGAGTTCATGGGGAGATGGGAGACCCCTCCCCAGCCTAAAGCATTAGCATCATGGACTGGAGGGACAGTGTCCAAGGGTGAGCATGCCGGGCCAGCTTGTCAGTGCACCAATGTGGAGGACCTTAGAGCTCTCGGTTTAGAACTCAGAACTGTAGAGTTCCCCTTCTGGTTCAGCGGTAACAAACCTGACTACTATCCACGAGGTTGCAGATTTGATCCCTGGTCTTGGTCAGGGGGTTAAGGATCTGGCATTGCCGTGAGCTGTGGTGTAGGTCGCAGATGTAGCTCCCATCCAGTGCTGCTGTGGCTGTGGTGTAGGCTGGCAGCTACAGCTCCAACTTGACCCCAAGCCTGGGAACTTCCATATGCTGTGGGTGTAGTCCTAAATGGACTCCCCAAAAAAACCAAAAAACTCAGAACTACAGAAAGGACGTAAAGATGAACAAAGGACAGATGAGATAAATAAAAATTAAACTAAAGAGAATAACCCACACTATATCAATAGCCACATTTTCTAATGGTATGATAAATGGTCTGATCACTCTGATTAAAAGAAATTGTCACATTGAACTTTTTTTTCTTTTTAAGACTGCACCTGTGGCATATGGAAGTTCCCCAGCTAGGGGTCAAATTGGGAGCTGTAACTGCCTGCCTACACCAAAGCCACAGCAATGCCACAACCAGGTGACATCTGATACCTATGCCACAGCTTGTGGCAATGCCAGATCCTTAACCCACTGAGCAAGGCCAGGGATTGAACCCATATCCTCATGGATACCAGTTGGGTTCTCAACCTGCTGAGCCATAAAGGGAACTCCTAGATTTTTTAAAGACCTAATTTTACGTTGCATAAATAAACTTACCTTACATATAAAGACAAATAGGCTTAGGTAAAAGGATGGATCAAGATATACTATCCTAACATCAATCAAGAGGAAGCTGGAGGAGGAGAGTTCCCATCGTGACTCAGTGGAAATGAATCTGACTGGTATCCTTGAGGACGCAGGTTTGATCCCTGGCCTCGCTCAGTGGGTTAAGGATCTGGCGTTGCCATGGGCTGGGGCATGGGTCTGTCATTGCTGTGGCTATGGCATAAGCCGGTGGCTACAGCTTTGATTCAACCTCTGGCCTGGGGAATTACATATGCTGTGGGTGTAGCCCTAAAAAGACAAAAAAAAAAAAAGTATCCAAGAGGAAGGAAAACTGGAGGGAGTTCCCTGGTGGTCTAGTGGTCAGGATTCAGGGCTTTCACCCCTGTGGTCCACATTCAATCCCTGATCTAGGAACTGAGATCCCATATCAAGCTGCTGTCTGCCATGGCCAAAAAAGAAAAAAGAAGCCTGAGTGACTATATCAAACAATGCAGGTTTCAGAGCAAAGCTTATTATGATAGAAAAGATACCACTTCATAATGAAAACAGGTCAACTCACCAAGAAAACTTACAATCCTAAATGTTTCTACCCCCAATAACAACTTCGAAATACAAACGGAAAACAGATAAAACTGCAAGTAGCTCCCTTTGTGGCTCAGCAGTTAACGAACCCAACTACATCCATGAGGATGCAAGTTCGATCCCTGGCCTTGCTCAGTGGGTTAAGGATCCAGCATTGCCATGAGCTGTGGTGTAGGTCCCAGATGCGGCTTGGATCCCGTGTTGCTGTGGCTGTGGTGTAGGCTGGCAGCTACAGCTCGGACTAGACCCCTAGGCTGGGAACCTCCATATGCCGTGGGTGCAGCCCTAGAAAGACAAAAAAAAAAAAAAAAAGAGAGAGAGAAAAGAAATACATACACAGTTATAGTCAGATATTTCAATATCCCTCAATAAGTGACAGAGCAGGTAGACAGAAAGCCACTGTAATAGTCTGACTGCTTCTAAGCCTCACCTTCCCTCTTTGGACACATTTGGTCATGCTGATAAGAAGCCCTAGTGCTCCCTCTCCTGGTACCATGGGAAATTTATGCCATGAGTGGACGTAGAAACACTTATCCTGACCATACTCCCTAACCATCATAAAAACCCCAAGCCAGTCTCCCTTCCCTGCTCACTCAATCTGTTTTGGACCTTAAATCCTAATTAGGTGAGTAACAAATGTTTATCCTCTCTTAATGTGTGTGTGCGTGTGTGCGCACGTGCCTGCATCATTAGTCACAATATCCAAACTAAACTTTGGATAGAGCTCCCTCCTGTTTCGGTGGAGTGACCACAACAATCACTAAGAACACTTAAGACTTCAACACCACTTTCAACCAGCTTGGCCTGCCTGATGTTTCTAAAACTCCACCCACAACAGAGGGCACATGTGTACCTGGTCCATGTACTAGGATCGCCATAATAGTGACAATAAATTCTAAAGAATTCAAGTTATACAAACAGCGTTCTCTGACTATAATGGAATTAAATTGGAAAACAAGGACAGATCTCTGGAAAACATCCAGTTATTTGGAAATGAGATAACACACTTCTAAATAACCTATGGATTAAAAAGGAAATCAAGCAGTTCCTGTCATGGTGCAGTAGAAACGAATCCAACTAGGAACTATGAGGTTGTGGGTTCTATCCCTGGCCTTGCTCAGTGGGTTAAGGATCCAGCGTTGCCCCGAGCTGTGGTGTAGGTCACAGACACAGCTCAGATCTGGCATTGCTGTGGCTGTGGCATAGGCCGATGGCTACAGCTCCGATTGGACCCCTAGCCTGGGAACCTCCTTATGTCGCAGGTGCAGCCCTAGGAAGAAAAAAAGATGCAAGATCAAATTAATGACTTCATCTTCCTCCTCAAGAAACTTGCAAAAGAAGAAATTAAATCCAAAGTAAGCATAAGAAATTGAATAAAAATAAAACAGAAATAAGGAAAACAGTAGAGAATACCAATGTAACCAACAGCTGATGCCTGAGATACCTGATAAAACTGAAAAATCACTAGACAGGGAAAAAAGAAGACACAAATTACCTATATCACAAATGAGATGAGATATCAAGGCTGGATCTATAGATGATAAAATGATTTAAAGGACTATTATGCATATATTTCTGTCAATAAATTTGGTAACTTAGATGAAATGGAAAAATTATTTGAAGGACACAAATCACCAAAGCTTAAGAAGAAATAGATAACCAGAATAGCCCTATATCTACGAAAAAATTTATTTTGTAGTTGAAAACTTTCCCACAAAGCTCCAGGCGCAGATGATTTTACTGGTGAATTCCTCTAGACAGTTACAGGAGAAATAATACCAGTTTTATACAAACTTCTGGATATCTTCTGCTGCCCCCATTCTATGCCAAAGACATGATAAAGACATTTTTAAAACCCACAAAACCCACAGGCAAATATCCCTCATGAATAAAGATACAAAAATTCTAAACAAAATATTAGCAAATTGAATGTAACAATATATGACAAGGATAACACTTTTTTTCTTTTTAGGGCCACACCCGAGGCACATGGGGGTTCCAGGCTAGGGGTCTAATTGGAGCTATAGCTGCCGGCCTACACCACAGCCACAGCAACACCAGATCCGAGCCGCGTCTGTGACCTACACCACAGCTCATGGCAATGCCAGATCCTTAACCCACTGAGCGAGGCCAGGGATCGAACTTGCGTCCTCACGGTTCCTAGTCGGCTTCGTTTCCTCTGCACCAAGATCGGAACTCCAGGATAACACTGTTTTGACTGAGTAATATTTGTCCCAAGAATTCTTGAATGGTCCAACTCTCCACAATTAATCAATTCGAACTTAGTTTTAATAACACCAAAATTTATGAAATACTTAGGAACAAGTCTGGCAAAAGATGCGAAGATCTATATAACCTATATTAAACTGAAAGAAATTAAAGAAGACTCTAATAAATGGAGAGACTTGCTGAGTTCATGGATTGGAAGACTCAGTGTTGTTAAAAATGTCATTTCTCTCCCAAATTTATTACAGATTGAGCTCAATCCCAACCAAACTCCCAGTAGGCTTTTTTTGGGGGGAGGAGGGGGTTAGAAATTGGTAGGCTGTTTTTTCCTCTTCTCTTTTTAGATCCACATATAAGTGGATATGGAAGTTCCCAGGTTAGGGGTCAAATAGGAGCTGCAGCTGCTGGCCTATGACACAGCCATAGCAACATCAGCTACGAGCTCGCTGGATCCTTTAACCCACTGAGCAAGGCCAGGGACCAAACCCACATCCTCATGGATACTAGTCCTAACCTGCTGAGCCAAAACAGGAAGTCCAACAGGTTGATTCTAAAATTCCTGTGGGAACACAAAGGACCTAGAGCTGAGCAACTTTGAAAAAGGACATAATTGGAGGACTAATTCTACCTTATTTTAAAACACATTATGTGGAGTTCCCGTCGTGGCACAGTGGAAACGAATCCAACTAGGAACCGTGAGGTTGCTGGTTTGATCCCTGGCCTCACTTAGTGGGTTAAGGATCCAGTGTTGCCGTGAGCTGTGGTGTAGGTCACAGACGCAGCTCGGATCTGGCATTGCTGTGGCTACGGTGCAGGCCAGAAGCTACAGCTCAAATTAGACCCCTAACCTGGGAACCTCCATATGCCATGGGTGCAGCTCTAAAAACCAAAATAAATTAATTAATTAAAAAAAAATAAAACACATTACAAAGCTATAGCAATCAAGATTGTGTGCTAATGGCTTCAAGATAGAGTAATAAATCAGTGGAAGAAAATAAGGAGTTCAGGAACAGACCTACACATATATGAACACCTGATTTTCAACAAAAGCACAGAGGTAATTCAGTGAAGAAAGGATAGTCTTTTCAACAAATTGTGCCAGAACAGTTGGATATCTATGTGTAAAAAAAATAAATAAATAAAACTTTTATCTACAGTCATGCTTTACCAAATTCAAATTAAAGAGTATAGTCCCAAATATAAAACCTAAAACTCTAAAACTTTTGGGGAAAAAATTTTATGACATTGATCTATGCAAAAACTTATTAAATACAACACCAAAAGCAGAATATATTTTTTTAAAAAAACTGATGAATTGGAATTCATTAAAATTAAAAACTTCTTGGGAGTTCTCTTGCAGCTCAGAAGGTTAAGGATCTGGAGTTGTCACTGCAGCAGCTTGGTCACTGCTGTGGTGTAGGTTCAATCTCTGGTCCAGGGAACTTCCACATGCCTTGGGTGCAGCCAAAAAAGAAAAAAAAATTTTTTTAAACTTCTCTTCAAAATTCTTTTCATTAAGAGAATGAGAAGATAAGCCACAAATTAATCCCTGATAAAGAACCTGTATCCAGGAGTTCCTGTCGTGGTGCAGTAGAAACGAATCCGACTAGGAACCATGAGGTTTCGGTTTCGATCCCCGGCCTCGCTCAGTGGGTTAAGGATCCGGCGTTGCTGTGAGCTGTAGTGTAGGTCACAGATGCAGCTCGGATCCTGTGTTGCTGTGGCTGTGGTGTAGGCCGGCAGCTACAGCTCTGATTAGACCCGTAGCCTGGGAACCTCCATATGCCACCAGGCGCAGCACTAAAAAGAAAAAAACAAAACAAACCAAAAAACCCTGTATCCAAACATAAAGAATTCTAAAAACACAATGATAAGAACATACACCAATTTTTTTAAATGAGCAAAGGGTTTAAAAAGATATTTCACCAGGAGTTTTGGCTATGGCACAGTGGGTTGAGGATCTGGCATTCTTGTAGCTGTGCCTCACATTCCATCCCTGGCTCAGAAACTTCCATGTCTTGGGTGCAACCAAAAGCAAATTTAAAAAGAGGTATTTCACAAAGATCTGGATGGCAAACAAGCACATGAAAAGACTCTCAATGTCATTAGTCATTACAAGAATGTAGATTAAAACCCCAATGAGAGGCAACTACACACTTACTGAAATGGCTGACAATGAAAACACTGACCACACCACGTGCTGGTGAGAATATGGAGGAACTGGTGTTGATGGAGATGCAAAATGTTGTGAGTGCTTTGGGAAACAATTTGGCAGTTTTTTAAAGAATTAAATGTATACTTACCCTATGACCCAGCCATTCCACTCCTGGGTGTTCACCTAAGAGAAGTGGAAGCAGTCTGCACAGAAATGTACCAACAAATGTTCACATGAGCTTTCTCCAGGCTAGCCAAGAACTGGGACACCAGACCCTCCCTCTGAAGGCTGGTACGTGGACTTATTGTGCTCCATCTTTACTTTCGATGTACAGCAGCAGGAAGGAATCGATCACCAAGATGCCCAGCAACATAGATAAATCTCAAGAGATGGTGAGTGAAGGATCTCAACAAAAACAACAGAAGAGTATTGAGATGCGATTCCACTCCTGCACAGTTATGGAAAGTGAAAACTGATATATTGTGATGGAAAGACTGCCAGTGGTTGCCTAGGGAGGGGCTGGGAGACTGCAGAGGGACAGAGCAAAATTCCTGCAGGCGAATGAGTCTGTTGTCACAGTGATGATGTCACCTGTGTATATATATGTCAAAATTTACCACACTGTACATTTTTTTGACCATACCTGCAGCCTGTGGAAGTTCCTGGGCCAGAGATCAAGCCCCCGCCACAGCAGCAGTCCATGTTGTTGCGGTGACTACACTGGATCCTCAATCCACTGTGCCACTAGAGAACTCCACACTGTATGTTTTTAATATGTATGGCTGTAGTCATTTACACCTCAGTAAGCTGCTACCCTTCAGTGCCCACCTATGCCTTCCAACAGAGCCCGGATCCTCACTCTGGCTTGAGTTCCAGCTGGCCTCTGCCTCTGTTGTCCTGAGGATCGGTTACTCTGATCATTAGTTACTCTGCCATTGTTTTGTTTCTTTGGTGGTTTTCTGTGTCTTCACAGTAGAATGCATGTTCTACTATAATGGGTCCGCACTCTTCACCTCTCAGGCCCTTGGGAGTTCACAGCAGCTCTTAGATGGTGAATGAACGGATTGGTAGATGGTCCATGTGAAGCTGGAGAAGGGACAGGCCCTACAGGAGAAGCCGGCCTGGAGCTGGCCGCAGGACTATGGCTGGGGAGGCTGCTGGGGCCTCAAGGCACACAGCTTGCTGAGCTCCAGTCCTGGGCAGGGGTTGCTCCTGCCCTGTTCAGAGATCAGAGGCCAGGAAGGGGACCGTGGCCAAGCTGCGAAAGGCAGAGTGGTGGGGCTGGCAAAGACTGCCATAGTCATATGCTCAGAGAAGGCTTTCCCAGGCCTGTGTTCAGATTCCCTCGCTCCATCTCCATCGGATGGAGAAGACTAAGACATGGCCCAGAAGACACCCACAACACCCAACTGGCAACTGATGGGATAGATCTGAACCCTGACACCCTGCTGCAGGTCCTTCCCCATTTCTTGGTCTATGTCAGAGTCAAATTTTTGAAGCTTCTCTCTCACATACATCTTCCAGAAATTTGGAGCATTTTGCCCACTATCTGGGCCATTGGCCCAGGTCACAGCAGGTCAGAGTGAGACTGCATTTCTCTAGTTTCAGTGTTCTTGGATCTCCCCAAGCTCTAGCAGGGAGAGCCTTCTCCCAGCAGGTCAGTGCTGGTGGCAGGAGAAGTGACCAGGGCCATGCAGGGTACCTAGTCTGAATGGGGCAAGTATGAAATGAGTGCTGGCCTGGAGCCTCAGTTCCCCACATTCTCTTCCTACTCATCCCTTCAGCTTGGCGAAGGGAATTACCAAATCCTGAGCTGCCACAGTCACCCACTGGGGAGCAGGGAGGCAGCCACCCTGTCATCCCCAGGTGCTTCCTTTCAAGTCCATGAGCTGGCAGGGCTGCATCTCTAACCAGCACTCCACCAGAATGCCTTGTGTGGCCAGGACTTCTTTTCTAAAAGGAGATGACAACCTCAGGACGTCCACATTGACTTTTTATGTTGAACCACACTTGAATCATTCTGAGAATAAATTCCATGTGGTTATGATGTATAATTCTTTTAATATGCTGCTGAACTCAGCTTGCTAGTAGTTTATCAAGGATTTCTGCATTTATATTCATAAGGAAAATTGGTCTGTAATTTTCTTTTCTTGTAGTGTCTATCTGGTTTTGGTATGAGGGTAATTTTGGCTGCTTAGAGTGAGTTTTAAAGTTTTTCCTCCTTGGAGTTCCTGTTGTGGCACAACAGAAATGAATCTGACTAGGGAACCATGAGGTTATGGGTTCGATCCCTGGCCTCACTCAGTGGGTTAAGCATCCAGTGTTGCTGTGAGCTGTGGTGTAGGTTGCAGATGTGGCTTGGATCATGCATTGCTGTGGCTGTGGTGTAGGCTGGCAGCTGTAGCTCCAATTGGACCCCTAGCCTGGGAACCTCCATATGCCATGGGTGTGGTGCTAAAAAGCAAATAGTAATAATAATAATAAAGTTTTTCCTTTTTTAAAATTTTTTGAAGACTTGAAAGACTGGCAGGAGTTCCTGTTGTGGCTCAGTGGAAACAAAATCTCACTAGTATCCATGAGGATGCAGGTTCGATCCCTGGTCTTGTTCAGTGGGTTGAGGATCTGGCATTGCCGTGAGCTGTGGTGTAGATCGCAGATGTGGCTTGGATCTGACATTGCTGTGGCTGTGGTGTAGGGTGGCAGCAACAGCTCCAATTGGATCCCTAGCCTGGGAACCTCCATATGTTGCAGGTGTGGCTCTAAAAAAAAAAAAAAAAAAAAAAAGGAAAGAAAAGAAAAGAAAAAGACTGGTGTGGAAGTTCCCACCATGGCTTAGTGGAAATGAATCTGACTAGACTCCATGAGGACGCAGGTTTGATCCTTGGCCTTGCTCAGTGGCTTAGCGTTGCCATAAGCTGTGGTGTAGGTTGGAGATGTGGCTTGGATCTTGTGTTGCTGTGGCTGTGGGGTAGGCCAATTCAGATCTTAGCCTGGGAACCTCCATATGCTGCAAGTGCAGGCCTAACAAGAAAAAGAAAGAAAGAAGGAAGGGAGGAAAGAAAGAAAAAGGAAGGAAGAAAGAAAGACTGGTGTTAAATTTTTCTGTAAATGTTTGGTAGATATGTGTATGTACCACATCTTCTTTATCCAATCCTCTGTTGATATTACTCAGCCAGAAAAAAAAGAATACTGCCATTTTCAGCAACATGGACGAACACAGAAATTATCATACTAAGAGAAGTTAAGTCAGACAGAGAAAGACAACCATCATATGAGATCACTAATATGTGGAATCTAACAAAAAATGATACAATAGAACTTACAAAGCAGAAATAGACTCAAAGATTTTGAAACCAAATTCATGGTTACCAAAGGGGAAATGTGGGGTAGGAGGGATAAATTAGGGGGTTGGAATTGATATATACATACTACTCTATATAAAATAGATAGGGGGAGTTACTGTCATGGCTCAATGGTAACAACCCCGACTAGTGTCCTTGAGGATGCAGGTTCAATTCCTGGCCTTGCTCAGTGGGTTAAGGATCCTGCGTTGCCAAGAGTTGTGGTGTAGGTCACAGACATGGCTTGGACCCCACGTTGCTATGGCTCTGGTGTAGGCTGGCAGCTCTAGCTCCGATTAGAACCCTAGCCTGGGAACCTCCATATGCCACAGGTGCAGCCCTAGAAAAGACAAAAAACAAACAAACAAAAAAAACAAAAAAAACCCCACAAAAATAGATAGGTTATAAGGACCAACTGGAGATCTCATCGTGGCTCAGTGGGTTAAAAACCCAAGTAGTATCCATGTAGAATGCTCGTTTGATCCCTACCCTCGGTCAGAGAGTTAAGCATCCAGCATTGCTGTGAGCTGTGGTGTAGGTCACAGACATGGCTCAGATCCCGAGTTGCTGTGGGTGTGGTGTAGGCTGGCAGCTGAAGCTCCACTTTAACCCCTAGCCTGGGAACTTCTATATGCTGCACCTGCAGCCCTAAAAGGAGGAGGAAGAGGAAGAGGAAGAGGAAGAGGAAGAAGAAGAGGAGAAGAATATAAAGAAGAGGAAGAGAAGAAGAAGAATCAGAGAAGAAGAAGAAGAAGAAGAAGAAGAAACGAAGACGAAGAAGAGAGAAAAAAGAAGAGTAAGAAGAAAAGAAAGAAGAAAGAAAAGAAAGAAGAAGAAGAAGAGAAGAAGAAGAAGAAGAAGAAGAAGAAGAAGAAGAAGAAGAAGAAGAAGAAGAAGAAGAAGAAGAAGAAGAAGAAGAAGAAGAAGAAGAAACAAAAACAAGGAGCAACTGTATAGCACAGGGTAATCTATTCAACACTGTGTAACAGCCTATATGGGAGAAGAATCTTAAAAGGAACAGATACATGTATATGTAGAACAAATTCTCTTTGTTGTACACCTGAAACCAACACAACTTTCTAAGTCAACTATACCCCAATAAAATGTATTTTAAAAAATATTTGGTATAACTCACATTGAAACTATCTGGTACTGGGCTTTCTGATTGGGAATTTTTTGATTATGGAGTTAATCTCTTTGCTTGATGTAGATTTATTGAGATTTTCTATTTCTCCAAGACTCAGTTTTGGTAGACTTTGTGTTTCTATAAACTTGTTCATTTTATTTAGGTTATCCAATATTTTGGCATAAAAATATTCATAGTATTCTCTTGTAACTCTTTTTTTCTCTCTCTTTTTAGGGCTGCACCTGTGGCATATGGAATTTCCCAGGCTAGGGGTCCAATCGGAGGTACAGCTGCTGGCCTACACCACAGTCACAGCAATGCCAGATCCAAGTCGCATCTGGCCTATGCCACAGCTTGCTGCAACTCAAGATCCTTAACCCATTGAGCAAGGCCAGGGATTAAATCCACCTGCTTCACTCAGCTTCTTAACCCACTGAGCCACAATGGGAACTCCTAAAATGTTATATTCATTAGTTGGTTTTATTTTTTAGATTCCACATATGTGATATCATATAGTATTTGTCTTTTTCTGCCTGACTCCATCATACCCACCAAGTCCATCCATGTAGTTACAAATGGTAAAATTTCTTTTTTTAATGGCTGACTAGTATTCAATTGTGTATATATACACCCCATCTTCTTTATCCATTCATCTATTGGTGCACACTTAGGTTGCTTCCATATCTTGGTTACTGTAAATAATGCTATGAACATTGGGTGCCTATATCTTTTTAAATGTAAATATAATTTTTATAGATTAGGTTGACTTTTATGTATTTGTGAGTTAATAATTTCATTTTCTTCAGGTACATACCAAAGAGTGGAATTGCTAGATCATATAGTTCCATCTTTAGTTCTTTGAGGAATTTCCATATTGCTTTCCATAATGGCTGCACCAATTTACATTTCCACTAACACTGTACAAGCCTATTTAAAGCCTGACAAAACTGGAAGACTAGGCCCCACTTTCAGCTTTTGATGGTGTGCTGGAGATCAGGCTTCTGTTCCTTCTGGGGTATTTGGCTGGAGTGGAGCAGTTATTGCCTGAAAGTTTTCTGTTTTTCTAGTCCATTGGATAGAGAGAGAGCTGATTTCCACTGAGGCTTTTTAAATTTTGGTGTGTCTCTTGGTGTTTTTCTGTTGCCAGTGTTTGATTGCTCTAAGTAACACATATTAAGTGGAATCATACAGTATATGTCTTTTTGTGACTGGCTTATTTCACTTAGCATAATGTCTTAAAGGTTCATGTATGTTGCAACATATTACAGATTTTTTTTTTCATTTTTAAGGCTTTTTAACAATATTCCATTGTATGTAATACCACATTTTGCTTATCCATTCACCATCAATGGACACCTTGGTTGACTCCGCATTTAGCTATTGTGAACAATGCTATTATGTATATGGGTGTACAAATACGATTCTAAGACTCTGCTTTCAATTCTTTGAGTATACACATAGTAGTAGAATTCCTGGGTCATATGGTAATTCTGTTTTTAATTTTTTGAAGGAAACGCCATACTGTTTGCTACAGTGACTGTACCACTTTACATTCCCACCAACAGTACACAGGGGGGTTCCAATATTTCCACGTCTGCACCAATACTTATTGATTTCTGTTATTTTGATAACAGCCACCCTAGCAAGTGTGAAATGGAATCTCACTGAGGTAAATTTTTAAAATAGAAAGTGAGAGTCTTTCAGTTTTTTCTTCTTTTTCAGGATTATTTTAGCTATTCAGTGTCCCTTTAGATTCCATATGAATTTATTTATTTATTTATTTAGATTTTTTAAATTCTTTTTTTTTTTGTCTTTTTTAGGGCCGCACCTGCAGCATATGGAGGTTCCTAAGCTAGGGGTCAAATTGGAGCTGTTGCTGCTGGCCTCCTCCAGAGCCACAGCAACACCAGATCCAAGCTGTGTCTGTGACCTACACCACAGCTCACCAGATCATCAACCCACTGAGCAAGGCCAGGGATCGAACCCGCAACCTCATGGTTCCTAGTTGGATTAGTTTTCTGCTGTGCCATGACAGGGACTCCATAGATTCCATATGAATTTAAAGATGAGCCTTTCTAGGTCTACAAAGAAATGTCATTGGAATTTTTACAGGGATTATATTGAATCTGTATATCACTTTGGGCAATACTGACATTTTAACAATATTGTCTTGTTAAGTCTTCTGATTCATAAACATGGGATATCTTTTTCTTTCTTTCTTTCCTTCTTTTTTTTTAACGGCCACACCTTTGGCATACGGAAGTTCCCAGGCTAGGAGTTGAATTGGAGCTGCAGCTTCCAGCCTATGCCACAGTCACAGCAATGCCAGATCCAAGCTGCAACTGCAGCCTACACTGCAGTTTGCAGCAATGCCAGATCCTTAACCCACTGAGTGAGGCCAGGGATTGAACTAGATTTCCTGCTTAGCCCCAGCCTGCTGTTTTCCTAATATATGCTAATGACTGCATAGGTGTCTATCACCTCACTTGAAACACTGTTTAACCTTTTACTGCTGATGGATAGAAGCCTCCACAGAGTAGAATATTAAGTAAAGGTAAAATACTTTATTTGGTAAATAAGACAGACAATATTTTCCTACTTTGGGGTGTAGATGACCAAACTGTTGAAATGTTAAAGCTGAAATTAAGTATTTCTGTCATTGGTTTTCCACACACTGGCAATTTTTGTACACCATGGGCTGGCTCTCTGTCTATTAATCATTACCTTTTTTCCTGAAATTCCTTTTTGTAATTTTTTTGGCTCAAACCAAGACATTATGGAAGTTCCCAGTTTAGGGGCTGAATCTGAGTTGCAGCTGTGACCTATACCACAGCTGCAGCAATGCCAGATTCTTTTTTTTTTTGTCTTTTTTTGCTATTTCTTGGGCCGCTCTTGTGGTATATGGAGGTTCCCAGGCTAGGGGTCGAATCGGAGCTGTAGCTGCCAGCCTACGCCAGAGCCGCAGCAACGCGGGATCCAAGCCACGTCTGCAACCTACACCACAGCTCATGGCAACGCTGGATCCTTAACCCACTGAGCGAGGCTAGGGATCGAACCCGCAACCTCATGGTTCCTAGTCGGATTTGTTAACCACTGCGCCACAACGGGAACTCCTTTTTTTTAAATTTATTTATTTATTTATTTTTAATGCCAGATTCTTAACCCACTGATGCCACAGCAGGAACCCTACTTTTGTAATTTGTCTTTGCTTTAAGGGCCATACCTGCAGCATGCGGAAGATCCCAGGCAAGGGGTCAAATCAGAGCTGAAGTTGCTGGCCTTATGCCACAGCCACAGCAACACCAGATCTGAGCCACATCTCTGACTTACACCACAGCTCACGGCAATGCCTGATCCTTAACCCACTGAGTGAGGCCAGGAACCTTCATCCTCATGGATACTAGTTGGGTTCTTAACCTGCTGAGCCACAACAGGAATTTCTGATTTTTGTAATTTTTATAAAATATGGGGCTATGTCCTTTTAACATTTTTGTTTATTTTTCAGACTTTTTTTTCTTGGTTGTATGACAGTCTCTTGGTAAAATTAAAAGTTTTCTCATATGCTCTGTGTAAATTGTTCAAAGATGAAGATGGTTGGAAATGAAAGTTCTCAACCATTAATTACCATATATTGTAAACCCAAGAATAAACTGTAATTTTTCTATTAAAAATTTTAAATACAGGTCTTTGCTTTTACCTTAATAGTTAAAAAATATAACTTCACTCAACCCCTAAATTTGAACTGAGGATGCAGATCATATAAAGTATTTGTCAGCCATTAACAGTGTTACTCAAAAAATAAGATAGGAGTTCCTATTATGGTGCAGTGGAAACGAATCCGACTAGGAACCATGAGGTTGCAGGTTCAGTCCCTGGCCTCACTCAGTGGGTTAAGGATCTGGCGTTGCTATGGGTCTGGTGTAGGCCGGCAGCTACAGCTCTGATTGGACCCCTAGCCTGGGAACCTCCATATGCCACAGGTGAAGCCCTAAAAAGACAAAAGACAAAAAAAATTTTATTTTTTTTGATCTTTTTGCCTTTTCTCGGGCAGCTCCTGTGGCATGTGGAGGTTCCCAGGCTAGGGGTCTAATCGGAGCTGTAGCCGCTGGCCTACGCCAGAGCCACAGCAATGTGGGATCCGAGCCGCGTCTGTAACCTACACCACAGCTCATGGCAACGCCAGATCCTTGACTCACTGAGCGAGGCCAGGGATCGAACTCCGAGACCTCATGGTTCCTAGTCGGATTTGTTAACCACTGTGCCACAACAGGAATTCCAAAAAAAAAAAAAAAAAATTAAAAAAAATGTGAATACATGGTCAAATTGGGAAAGTAAGCATATATGAATTTGATACTTAGAAAAATGAATTTTAAGGTTTCTAAAAGTAAGATAACTCATCCATGTTCTCAAGGATAAAGTCTATACAATTATAGTATGTAGAAGTAATAGTTACAAAAGCCAACACTTATTGAGCATTTGCAGGGTGGTAGGCATACAAATTATCTCATTTAATCCTTACAACACTCTGTAAGGTAAATATTAATATCCTCATTGTACATATAATAGAAACCAAGGTTTAAAAATGTTATGCAATTTGTTTACGGGCATAGAGGTAAAACCAGACTGATATGGTAGTCTGATTCCAGAACTTTATTCCTCTGCACTGTCTTAAGGTGAAAATAAATTTATTAGCAGAACCCCAGATACTGGCACTGGGGCATTTAAAATGTTACAAGCAAGCACATTTAAAAGAAATAAAAACAACACCGATGTTGCCATGAGCTGGGCTGTATGTTGCAGATGAGGCTTGGATCCCGCATTGCTGTGACTGTGGTGTATGCTGGAGGTTGTAGCTCCAATTCAGCCCCTAGCCTGGGAACTTCCATATGTTGTGGGCGCACCCTTAAAAAGCAAAAATAAATAAATTAATTAATTAAATATAATAAATAAAATTACTACTCCTAATCTTGTGAACTTGCAGTGAATTATAGAAGGAAATCTGGATATTTGGGGTGTTAGAATTTAATGTGGCTTTAAATGGATAACTGTATTTCTGAATAACATATAATCTTGGCTTCACCACTAATTTTGGGGATGAGTAAGTGCCTTAATTTGTCAAGGTCTGCTTTTTTTTTAAGGGCCGCACCCGAGGAATATGTAGGTTCCCAGGCTAGGGGTAGAATTGGAGCTATAGCCACCAGCCTACACCACAGCCACAGCAATGCCAGATCCGAGCTGTGTCTGCGACCTACACCACAGCTCATGGCGAAGGCCAGATCCTTAACCCACTGAGCAAGGTCAGGGATCCTGTGTCCTCATGGAGACTAGTCAGACTCATTTCCGCTGAGTCATGACAGGAACTCCTGCCAGTCTTTCTTAAAGTCTTCAAAAAATTGAAAAAAAGGAAAAACTTTATTATCATTATTATTATTTGCTTTTTAGGGCCGCATCGTGGCATAGGACGTTCCCAGGCTAGGGGTCCAATCAGAGCTACAGCTGCTGGCCTATGCCACAGCCACAGCAACACCAGATCCGAGCCATGTCTGCAACCTACACCACAGCTCAGGGCAACGCTGGATCCTTAACCCACTGAGCCAGGCCAGGGATTGAACACGCAACCTCATGGTTCCTAGCTGGATTTCTTTCTACTGAGCCACGACAGGAAATTTAAGGTCTGCTTTTTGTTTGTTTGTTCTTTTTGTCTTTTAGGGCCCCACCCAAGGCACATGGAGGTTCTTAGGCTCTGGGTCCAATTGGAGCTGTAGCTGCTGCCCTACGCCAGAGCCACAGCAACTTGGGATCTTAGCTTTGTCTGTGACCTATACCACAGCTCATGGCAATGCCAGATCCTTAACACACTGAGCAAGGCCAGGGATCGAAGCCATGTCTTCATGGAGACTAGTCAGGTTCGTTAACCACTGAGCCACAATGGGAACTTCCAAGGTCTGCTTTTTAAAAAATTAAATATAGTTACCAAAACACCACGAGCATTTTACTTATGTATATATCACACTGGCCCATATTTGAGGCAAAGTTAGAAGAAATGAAAAAATTCAACTTGTCTTTTCAGGGATAGAGAGTATGGAGGCTTCTTGGAACCTATATGGGTGCAGGCTTCAGTCGGCTCTGCACCTGCTGTATGCGGCTGCTCCTTTACAGAGGTTTTTCTAGAAAAAAGAACACATAGGATTGGAGGTAAGTAAAAACACTACTTCCAAACTCCTAAGAGTTCTGAGTTTATAAATACTTCATTTTATGAGACATTAATCTTTTTTTTTAAACATCTTATTGAAGCATATTATACTTATAGTATTAAACTCATTTAAAAAACCAGTACTGTAGTTCCCATTGTGGCTCAGTGGAAATGAATCTGACTAGTATCCATGAGGATGCAGGTTTGATCCCTGGCCTTTCTCAGCAGGTTAAGGATCCAGTGCTGCCGTGGGCTGTGATGTAGGTCACAGACGCGGCTTGGATCTGGGGTGGCTGTGGCTGTGGTCAGTAACTACAGCTCCAATTTGACTCCTAGCCTGGGAAGCTCCACATACTGCAGGAGGAGCCCTAAAAAGACAAAAAAAAAAAAAAAAAAAAAGGCAAAAAAAAAAGAAAGCAATTACTGCAGAACTCTGGGACAGAAGTCATGAAAGTATCTCCTTCCAGAAGATGCTCCTAGAGCAAGGCTTTAAACTTAGGAGTGGGCGCACAACCTCAGGACAGCAAGAATTAGGGAAAATAGGCATTTCACAGTTGGAACTAAATAGCAAGGAGGCATTTCGCAGGCTGTAACAGACCTATTGCTTTTAAAGTCTCCTCAGTGATTATCTGACACTAAGGCCACTGGTCTACTACATTATAGAGTGTCTGCCACTTCAGGGTCTGGTCCATGAAACCTGTCACTGGTGGGAAAATGATAAAGGGGAGCCTCAGGTAGTGAAATCACTTTGAGGGGGTTCAGAGTCAGAACTACCTGTTAAGGAACTCTGTCTGCTCCCTAAAACGGAGCTCCAGTGAGGGTCTCCGCTTACAACGCAGCCCTATTTCTCCCAGAAAAGCAGTAATCCCAGCGAGTCGTGGGGTCAATCTGCCACCTTTCTAACTTTCTCAGAATTAGGACTCCACTCC
Organism: Phacochoerus africanus; assembly: GCF_016906955.1. Lineage (NCBI taxonomy): Eukaryota > Metazoa > Chordata > Mammalia > Artiodactyla > Suidae > Phacochoerus > Phacochoerus africanus. Next base: position 998,598 of record NC_062548.1, read on the forward strand.
TTATGAACAACTGCAAGTCTGGAGAGTTATTTTCTAAGTTAATTAAAGATACCAATGCGATTAAAGTTGAGGGAGCAGGAGATCATTTCTAAAACTTGGTGACTACACCCAGCACACAGTCTAGTTCCTTTCTCCATTTGGGACAAATGGCTTCTGCTCACCATCCTCCCTCCCAGATGCACCCCGACGTCTACTGCCTGCCTACTCTTCAGTCTGCAGCCACCTCCGCCAGGGCACCGGTCCCACCTTTGGGTGACTGCCCCTAGGACCAGGACGAGACTCTTGGGGTGACCACACCCCAGGGATGAGACCTTCTCTGGTGACCGTCTCTCAAGGGACTGGATGTGGCTTCCTTGAGGGGATGATACCCCAAGGTCAGGCTGAGGTCTCCTCGGGGTGACCAGCTCCTGGGGATGGACGCGGATTCCTCAGGTGACTGACTCCTGGAGACGGGAAGGGGCCTTCTCTGGGTGACCAGTCCTCGGGGGCGCGAGAGGGCCTCCTTGGAATGACCGGCGCAGGGGATGACAATGGGGCTTTCTTATGGCCATCGGCGACGGGCCGGGCCTCCTCCTCGAGGCGACCAGCTTCCAGGATGAGAACTCTTCAGGGTGATCGGATCCCCAGGACACAACGTGGCCTCCTCGGGGTAAGCGGTTCTCAGCGGGGCCGGGAAAGGGATTGCCCGACTGGCTTCCGCGGACAAGACCGTCTGGGGTGACCGTACCCCAGGGATGCGAGGAGGCTTCCCCGGTGACAGCTCTAGGGGTCAGAAAGCGGAGGAGGTGAGGCCGCCGCCCCCAGGCCTCCCAGAAGCTGGCGCAGACCCCGCAGGCCGCCTGGGCCGGGCGCCCCTCCCGCGGGCCGGGGATCGTGTGGGTAGGGGTCTCAGGCTCCGGCTGCCCGCCCCGCCCCGCGGCACCGCCTCTTCCGCCGGCCCGCAGACGTCAGCCGCCGCCGCCCCGCCCCGCCCCGCCCCGCCGCTGCCGCCGCCGCCGCCCGCGCGAGGCCGCCTCCGCCTGGCCTGGGCCTGGAGCGGCGCACGGCGCAGGTCCCTCCCCGCCATGGCCCTGGGAGGCGGCAGCACATGGCGGCCGGAGCGGCCATGAGCGCGCCCGCGGCCCGGCCCGGCCCCCCCTAGAGCCCGCCCCCGGCCCCGGCCCCGGCTCGCGCCACGGCCCCGCCGCCCCCGGCCCCGCCGCCCCGCCGCCCCGCGCCCGCCGCCGCCGCCGCCATGGGCGTGCAGGGCTTCCAGGACTACATCGAGAAGCACTGCCCGAGCGCCGTGGTGCCGGTGGAGCTGCAGAAGCTGGCCCGGGGCAGCCTGGTGGGCGGCGGGCGGCAGCGGCCCCCGCACACGCCGCTGCGCCTGCTGGTGGACGCCGACAACTGCCTGCACCGCCTCTACGGCGGCTTCTACACCGACTGGGTGAGCGGCGGCCAGTGGAACCACATGCTCGGCTACCTGGCCGCGCTAGCCAAGGCCTGCTTCGGCGGCAACATCGAGCTCTTCGTCTTCTTCAACGGCGCGCTCGAGAAGGCGCGGCTGCACGAATGGGTCAAGCGGCAGGGCAACGAGCGCCAGACGGCGCAGCAGATCGTCAGCCATGTCCAGAACAAGGGCACCCCGCCGCCCAAGGTCTGGTTCCTGCCACCCGTCTGCATGGCGCACTGCATCCGCCTGGCGCTCATCCGCTTCCACGTCAAGGTGCGGCCCGCTGAGAGGGCGGGCGGGCTGGCCGGGGTCGACAGGGGCCGACGGGCCGGCCAGGGGCAGGGTTGGAAGCCCGGGCCGGCCGGGGTCGCTTCAATTCAGGGTCAGGGTGGGCCGGGATCTGGAGTCCGCGGTCAGAGTTGGACTGGAGTCTGGAGTGGGCGGGTGGTCTGGGGTCCGGGCCTGGGTCTGAGTCTGGAGCCCGGGGCCGAGTCCGAGTCTGGAATCTGCGTTTGGGCCGGGGTTGGGATCTGGGGTCTCTGCGGGCCAGGATCTGAAGTTGGAGCCGGGCTGGGGCCGGGGCCCCGGTGGGGGTCTGGGCCCCGGGGACCGCAGGTTCCTCTCCCCTCCTGGTCTGTCTGACTGACCTGCTGCAAAATGGACGCGCGGCCTGGAGTCCGGCCGGCGGCTGCGAGTGCCCGGGGTCTGGGGGCCTGGGTTGCCCCAGGCGGTAGCTGCAAGCTTGGAGGGCGCAGTGCCGTCCTCGCTGAGATCCCGCGTATTCCTCCACTCTAAAGCTCCTAACCTCAACTTTCATGAGACATTCGTTTTCGAATTTCGTAAGACTTGAACAGCAACAGGTTTTTTTGTGGGAGCAAGTGGGCTGGGTGGCAACAGGAAGGGGTCTCCATCCATTGAGGGTGGATTGAAGTTCTGCCTACTGCGGTCACTCCGGCTCAGCTGGGGGCAGTGACCTGGGCAAGGCCTGAGGAATTGGTCTCCTCTTGAGAACGCAGGCCTGGGTCCAGGTTCCCTGTAAGATGGCAGTTTTTCGAGAAATTGGTTTTTGTGTGCATTAGATTTCAAAGAGCCGTAAAGTTTGACATGGAATTCTGTTAGTTCTGTACTGAGAGTCTGCGTGAAAAAGTCTTTGGTTCTGTGTATGTGATGTGAAACCAGTAGCTTAGAGTCAGGGCGAAGAGAATGTGAATCAGAGTTTCCAGGATTTATTTCTCTGCACAGTGACGAGTCTGCCACTTTGGGCTGTGCACTCAGGTAATCAGAGCTTTGACTGTCCAGCACTCTGCTGTCCATTTGGCAGAAGGCTCCTCCCTGAACTCAGGCCAAGGAGTGCTTCAGGACCCAGCAGTGATGGCAGAGATTACATGCTAATCAATGACCCTTGACTTGAGTTTCGATTGCTTCCTTTTCCACGGTGGTTCTTTTAAAAATTTTGGGGTGGGGGCTGTTTTGGTTTTCTGACTGCTGCCACTCTGCCTTCCAATGTGTTTGTCCTTCCTTTATTTCTGCTTGAAACTGTGCCTGATCCCAAAGTTTGTGAAATTCGAACTTCCTGACTGCTCTGCCTGTGCTGAGATGGTGGGGGTTAAGCCTAAAGTGATAGCGGAAGTCCCACCCGCCTCCTGTTGCAATTGGTGACAGGGCTGCTAAGTCTGCCGGTTGAGGCTGCTGCGAGAGCGTGGATTGGCCTGTGAGTGTGGCAGAGACCTAGCCTGCGTCCCTGGGGAAGTTCGGGTGAGAGCCAGGGATTGCCGCTGCTCTGCCCTGGAGCCTGTGCTCCCTGGGAAGTAAAACAGTACTGATTCCCAGGTGTGGTCCACCTTCAGATGATACCTTAAGAGGGTTAACAGTTGTCCAGAGATGGAAATTACTGTTGAAAAGACTATGAGCTGTCTAGTAACGTGGCTTTCAGAAGAACACCTGAAATATTACTTAGGATTAGATTCAGTGTGTATACATGGTCGCTGTATCTGTTGAAAGGATGGCTGAATTCTTTTTTTTTTTATCTTTCCTAGGGCCGCTCCCTCGGCATATGGAGGTTCCCAGGCTAGGGGTCTAACCTGAGCCGAAGCCGCCGGCCAATGCCAGAGCCACAGCAACGCGGGATCCAAGCCACGTCTGCAACTACACCACAGCTCACAGCAACACCGGATCCCCAACCCACTGAACAATGCCAGGGATCAAACCCGCAACCTCATCGTTCCTAGTTGGATTTGTCAACCACTGAGCCACGACGGGAACTCCCTGAATTCTTTTTTCATTGTAAAATTAGATTGTAAAATTTCTTGATATTTGTGCCTCTGCTCACTGCTCACTTTTACCTACTAAGTGCTCAGAATTTTGACCAGCTCTTCCACTTAGGTTTCTGAACTCAAGGTAATTTTGTCTATAATTATTTTGCTTCAGATAGGCTTTTAACTTCTGATGTAGAATTACAATGTAGTACAGTTGTACACTTTAATATAGCAAGGACTCAATTCCCTGGTGGACACTTACCTGGCAGCTCACCTTTTTGGAAAATGCCAAAGAAATTTAGCTACTAAAAATTTCTCAGCAGCCAAATGAAAGGTCAGGAAGTTTTGGTATTGTGACCCCAAAAGAAAAAAAAAGGCTTTCTCTTTTCTCATTGAAAAATCAGATTTTCTCCCTGTAGACTTCCCTTTCCTTTGGAGAGGTTATTCTGATAAACTTAGTTATCTATTTCTAAACGCAGCTTGAGAGAAGGGTGCAGAGGAAAGTCTGCCAGAGGTAGGCGCACCATTAATAGCAAGAAGTGACACTTCACAAGGGAGAAGATAGAAAAAGCTATAAAAAGCACACATAATTCTGGGGCTCCTTGAGAAGAAAGAAAACAACCCTATGTACTTCAGTAGCCCCTGAGGGTGTGGATTCGATGTGTATAAGGATTTTCTTTTTTTTTTGTCTTTTTGCCATTTCTTGGGCCGCTCCCGCGGCATATGGAGGTTCCCAGGCTAGAGGTCTACTCGGAGCTGTAGCTGCCAACCTACGCCAGAGCCACGGCAACGCGGGATCCGAGCCGCATCTGCGACCTACACCACAGCTCACGGCAACGCCAGATCGTTAACCCACTGAGCAAGGGCAGGAATCGAACCCGCAACCTCATGGTTCCTAGTGGGATTCGTTAACCACTGCGCTACAACGGGAACTCCATGTATAAGGATTTTCTATAAGGATGATTTAGAGCTGGAACATTTTAGATTCAGCATTCTCTAAGTGAATGTGAGTGAAGCAGTATGTTCTGTTTTTAAAAGATGACCATTAAAATGGTTAAGTGAATTAAAACCATGGTGGCATATCACTCACTACATACTTGTTAGAATGGCTGAAATACATAATACTGGCAATACCAAGTTAGCTAGCAAGAATGCTGAGCAATCGGAATCATCCCACATGGCTGGTGGGAATGCAAGATGGCATGCCACCCTGAAAACTGCTCCTTTGGTTTCTTAGAAAGTTAATGATGCATTTACCATGTGATCCAGCAGTTATACTCCTGGGTATTTTCCTAAAGGAACTGTTGTTCACACAAAAACTTACTTAAATGTTCATAGCAGTTTTATTTATAATAGCTCAAACTGGAAATAACCAAAATATCCTTTAATAGGTGAATAGTTAAGCTATGGTACCATGCAAAACTATTCAACAATAAAAAGGGAGAAACTACGGATACACACAACTTGGATGAGGCTTGTTTTGTTTTGTTTTAGGGCCACACCCATGGCATATGGAAGTTCCCAGGCTAGGGGTCAAATCAGAGCTGCAGCTGCCAGCCTACACCACAGCCACAGCAACACCAGATCTGAGCTGAGTCTGCGACCTACATGGCAGCTCATGGCAATACCAGATCCTTAACCCACTGAACAAGGCCAGGAATCAAAACAGTGTCCTCATGGATACCAGTCAGGTTTGTTAACCACTGAGCCACGATGGGAACTCTTGTATTGGCCTTTTCTAGGGTTCTGTAAAGTGGCAGAAGGGCTTAATTTTCTGTCAGTTTTATTTAGAGAAATCTTTTTTTTTAAATTTTTTAATTTTTTTAATACTTATTTCCCCAATACAATTTTTTTCTACTGTACAGCATGGTGACCTAGTTACACATACATGTACATATTCTATTTTCACACATTATCATGCTCCATCATAAGTGACTAGACATAGTTCCCAGTGCTACACAGAGAAATCTTTTTTAGCTTAGAAGAGTGTGTCTTTTCGAGAGAAATAATCATGTTTATTTAGCCATTGGTAGTTGGCCCACGCAGCAGCTAATTTTGTTCAGGTCACTAAACTGCCTGGCCTGGACCTGGCTTTTCTTAGTTACCAGGAGCATTCCCTCTTGTGTGCCTGGAGTCATCATAACTTTTGAGACTTGGTGAGGGACTTATGTTTATTTAAAAATCTTGGTGGCATTAAATCCCTGGAGCTTTCCTAAATATTTCTGCCTTAAGACTTGTGGTGTTGGTGTGCAGGTTTATAATGAAGTCCTTCAGATCTCATCGCGAATCCGTGCTCTCATGTATTTACTCAGTTCTTACCGGAATTCATGCTTTAAGGCACTGGGAGAACGTGAGGTTAGACTGTAGCCTGAGATTTGGGGATGATGATCTCTGTCTTTGGGAACCTGATAGAGGTAGGGAGGCTGACTTGTAGGCTGCTGGTCCCTTGCCAGGTCCTCTGTCACAGTGCTGTCTCATTTAGCCCTCAGTGTTGTTAACCCATTTTACATGGGAAGAAATGAGATTGCTGATTGAGCAACATATGGGGACAAGTAACTGGTAACCTCGGTAACCTCTTCCAGAGGGAAGTGCTGAGCTGAAGTCAAAGTTCAGTTTCATTGTGTAAGAATGCTATGGGGCTGTGCCTACCTGCAGTTCACTCTCTGGTCAGATCTGATAGCAGAACACCTCTGCTGCTTTTTCCGGGTAGGATGGGTGCAGCACAGTTTCTCTCCAGGAGAAATTGAAAACTACCAATATGCTCTTTAAACCTCACGTTGATTGGGAAATACAGTTCAAAACTGACCACATCATACCTCAAACCAGCTATCCATTTAAAATACTTACTTAAAAATATTTATTTCCTTCCAGTGTACCAGTTTTGTGACTGGCTTATTTCATTTAGCCTAATGTCTTCAAGGTTCATCCATATTGTAACATTGTGTCAGAATTTCCTTTCTTCGTAAAGCTTAATAATAGTCTGTTGTATGAGTGGACCCCTTTTGGTTTATGGATACTTGGCTTGCTCCCCGCTTTTGTCTGTTGTGAGTAACAGTAGTGCTGCCATGAACTCGGGTGTACAAGAATCTGCTGGAGTCCCTGCTCTCAGTTCTTTGGGGCATGTGCCCAGGAGTGGAACTGCTGGATCATTTGGCAATTCTAGATTTAATTTCTCCAAGAGTCACCATATTGGTCCTCAGGGGAGTCACTGACCTGGCAGCAACCTGAACAAAACCGTTAATCCAGACTCCTCCTTCAGGCTTTTTTGGACCCATTTTACCTTCCTTCAGTCTCACAATTCCTCTACTGACCTTTTTATTTTTTTTTACTTTGATTTATTTTTATTTTTTGCTTTTTAGGGATGCACCTGTGATATATGGAGGTTCCCAGGCCAGGGGTCAAATCAGAGACGCAGCTGCCAGCCTACACCACAGCCACAGCCACAGCCACGTGGGATCCAAGCCACATCTGCGACCTACACCACAGCTCACAGCAGCGCCGGATCCCCAACCCCCTGAGCGGGGCCAGGGATCATACCTGCATCCTTGTGGATACTAGTTGGATTCATTTCGGCTGCGCCACAACGGGAACTCCCTACAGTTCTTTTTAAATGCTCCCAACCAGACTGTTCACTGTTTCTTCAGGAAATGTCCATTTCCCAACTTCCCAGCTCTGCTGAAGTTACTCTCTTGTCTTACTACCCCGCTTTTGCTTGTCAGAATTTTACTTCTCCCTCAGAGCCTATCTCAAAATCTTTATTATAGTTGCTTGCATACATATCTTCCTAACTATAAGCTACTTGAGGCCAGGGACTAATTTTATTCCTCTTGTATCTCTTATATGTTTAGTATGGGCACTTAAAAACTCGAGATGTTTTTTAATCTCATATTTGCTTTGTTCTATTTACATAGGTAGGCAAATGTAATTTTTTTCTTTGAACACTTGGATCAGTGGCTATTAAGTAAGATTTATTTTCTTACCTTAAATTTCTCAGTCTCTGTTTTCTGACTGGTTCCCAGTGATAATTCATTCTCCCTTTAGCAAACATTGAGTGCTTATTATTGGCCAGGCATGGAGGAGTGACTAACATAGAAGAAAGGAATCCTTTAAGGAGTTTATGGGGGGGGGGGGGGCTCATGTCATCATTTTCCCATGTCAATGTTTGGAACTTTCTTTGATTCCATAGGACAGATCTATTTAGTCAGTGAAGAGCTATTTCTGGTTCTCAAGAGGGGCTGGGGGTGCTGGTGGTTTTGGCACTGATTGTTACAGCTGAGGGCATGTGGACTGCAAGCTTCTAGGGGCAGAGGCCAGGAATGCTGCTGACATTCTGCAATGCACAAGACAGCCCCACAGTAAAGAATTATCTATTCCCAAACAGCACTAGTGCCGATGCTAGGAAATCCTGGTATGAGCAAATCAAAGAATTCTAAGCTGTGGGCCTTGGTAAAGCTAAGTAAATGTTTGAAATAGAGATTTCTATGTATGCCAGGAAAAGCGATAATAAAAAAACACAATTCACTTTTCTAAATTAAGATACATACATGTACACACGCTTTCTCTCTAATATATTTCTAGACCAGCATTACTCTTCATTTTGTTTTATACAATGAGAATTTAGACAGTGGAAATAAACTAATTAATACCTGCCATACATTCCACCCTTAGTAAGAAATTGACCATTGGAATAAATATCATATAATATGAAGAGGCGTTACTTTTTTTAAAATTGAGATATACTGGACACACAACAATTTCAGGTGTACAACATAAGGATTCAATATGTATATATTGTGAACTATACACCACATTAAGTCTAGCTAACATCCATCACTGTAGTTACAATCTTTTTCTTATGAGAATTTTTAAGCTCCTAGCAACTTTCAGATAGACACTACTGTGTTTGCGACACTCTCCATGCTTGATTGTACATCCATAATCGCTTGTATATTTTATTCAGTAGACCCTTGAACAACACAAGTTTGATCTGTGAGGGTCCACTTATGAGTGGATTTTTTTCAATAGTAAATATTACAGTACTACACGGTCTGTGATGGGTTTGAATCTGAGGATGCAGAACCATGGGTGGGAAGGGCTCACTATAAAGTTATACACAGATTTTTGACTGCGTGGAGGGTTGGTGCCCCTAACTTGCTGCTGTTCAAGGGTCACCTGTAATGGGAAGCTTGTACGCTGTGACCTCCACCCGTTTTCCCCACACCAACCCTGAAGAAGTGATACTTTAGAATTTGAAGACTGAAATTTATTTTCTAGTGGATTTATAAATTTGACAAGATTTTATATGTAGAACAATTAGATGTAAAAGGATTAGAGTTTGCATAGGAATAGTCTAAACTTCTCCAAATGTCTCTGTGTAGCTGGCATCATTTATTTTATTTTTTTACTTATGTTTTCTCTAGAAAGTACGTTCCATGATAACCATGATGTTGGGTTCACTTCCCTACTCGGTCCCCTTGTACAGCAAGGTGTAATAGCAGAAAAACGGTGGAAAGTTTGTGTTCAAACCCAGAGCCTAGTCTGTTCCACAGATAAGTAGTCTTAACTTGGCCACCTGGCACAGAGGCTTTATCTCTGTATAAGCCCTTTATGCTTCTTAATTTGGGAGCTGTGTTGAAGACATAAAAGGATGACTGCTTAGGGAAGTTGGCTGAATTTAGCTATCTTTTCTCCCTTGTTACACCTGGTTTTATCAGGCATTGTTTTCAGGCATCTTAGGGTTACACGGATTTATCTGCAAAGGTGATGGTAAATCTACAGTATAAGGAAGTCTGATCTAGAAACATGATCCTTTTGTGCCCTAGTTAGTTGGCATTGCCCACTTGTCTCTGGAATAATTTATTTCTTTGGAAAAACTGAAGCTACCCTGTTGGTATTTTGCCAATTAGTGTAGGAAAGTGAACTGGAAAGAATATTTATTGCTGGAGGGTTGAGTTTTCGTCAGTCAGGAGTGTATTGTTCATTTTCACCAGCAGGATTCGAGATCAGGAGGGCCTCACTGGATTTAGATGGGGACAGCCAATCTCTTCTCCTGTACCTCTGTGAGCCATAAGAGATTTCAATAAAGAGTTTGCAAGTGTCACCATCCTGAAATAAATTGCATCAATTTGAGGTTCATTCTTCTAAATTCTGAAACTTAAATTTTGATGTATTTCAGAATTGGATTTTTAAAAAGAATAGTATTGCTAGGAGTTAGCTGAATTGTTAGGTGGTTAATGCAGTAGGCTGAATAGAAAGTGAATACAAATAATGTTTGATGTTTTTACTCTCCTTTTATCATTTTATTTTCTTATTTTACAAATTTATTAAGTTTAATTTGCATTTCTTTTGTGACAGCCACTCTCTAATTTTTTTAGCAGAGGAAAAAATGCAGTTTTATTGTTGAATAAGCACTGAACCGGAGTACAGTTGCATCACAGGCAACCTGCTAAAGAAATTGAAAGAAAAAAAAAAGAAATCTCACTGTTTTATGTAGGCAGATATAATCTGTTACATATACGCTAGTGTCATTATTCAAAGGAAAAATAAAACTTCTGTTTTGACAAGTAGGAAGTTAGATCTTGGAGCCAAATGCCTAGGATTCCTGAGAAAGGGATATGGAGTGCCACCCTCTTTATATTATTATATATTTTTATTTTTCAATAAACTGTAACAAGTACAGTTTATTTTTTAAAACTATACACAGCAAAGTTTTTGCCATTTTAGCTATTGCTAAGTGTACAGATCAGTGGAATTAAGTGCGATTTTCCCTGGGGTACTCGCAAGGGACTGTTTCCAGGATCCCCCTTGGATATGAAAATCCAAAGATGCTCAAGTTTCTTATGTAAAATGGTGTACATAGAGCAGTCAACACAGCCGGCCCTCTCTATCCACGGGTGTGCAGCCACAGGTTTCACATCTGCTGGTACAGTCACACTGTTGTGGCATCATCACTGCCATCCATCTGCAGAACTTTCTCATCTTCCCAAACGGAAATGGTCCTCGTTGAACACTAACTCCCCATCCCCCTCTGCCACCATTTGACTTTCTCTATGAATCTGACTGCTTCAGGCACTTCATCTGAATGGAATCACACAGAAGTGCCTTTTTTGTAACTGGCTTATTTCACCAAGAAGAATGCCCTCAGGGTCCCTCCGTGTGGTTGTCTGTGTCAGGATTTCCTTCCTTTTCAAGGCTGAATAAAAATCCCTCACGTGGATAGATATTTTGCTCATCTGTTCATCGTCAGTGGACACTTGGGTTGCTATTGTGAGTAACATTGCTATGAAAATGGGGGTGCAAATATCTGTTTGAGTCCTTGCTTTAAATTCTTTTGGGTGTATGCCCAGAAATGGAATTGCTAGATCATCTGGTGACTCCATGTTGTCATATTTTGAGGAACTGTCGCACCGTTTTCCATAGCCCTTGCACCATTTTACATTCCTACTAGCAATGCGTGAGTTCCAGTTTCTTTCATATCCTCGCCAATGCCTTGCTTCTTTCTTTCTTCCTTTCTTTTTGATAGGAGCCATCCTAATTGTTGTGAAATGGTATCTTATTGTGGTTTTAACTTACCTGTGGTTAATGAAGTTGAGAATTTTTTCATGTCCCACTCTCATTTTAAAAGAAATTGTTTTTCCTTGCTTTTATGATCACTGCAACCAATTCTTACAGAATAACCAAGAGCTGTGTAAGGTAGGAAGCTTATTCAGCTATGCTTTCAGATATCTGGAGGAGGAGAAATTTACTTTTAAAGACATTGCTAATGTATGTCATAACACTGAAACTGCCCTTTTAAAATAAACAACAATAAAACTCTTCTACCAGATTTGCTTTGACTTTCGTGTTCTCACTCTTCAGCTTGAGCTTGAAGGAATAAGTAGTCTGAGTAAGTCTGACCCACCTGATACCTAGTGATTAGAATTTGGCTGGATAAAGGTCAGAGCCTGATTTTTTTTTTTTTTCTTTTTAAACAGAAGAATTTAGGTCGACTCATATCCTCTAATATTAAGGTTTACTTGTATCTTTTAAATCTGGGAGCTGGTTGGAGGATGTGTCACATTATTGCCTGAGCTTTTATAAAATTATTCTAATGAAAAACCACACATGATTTTTTTTCTTTGTGTCAGAAAATCTCTTAATGACAAGTCCTAGTGTTTCAGATCCTGCATAAAAAGTCTGAACAAGCAGATCCTTTCTCACATAGCTTACTTGAAAGTAAACAGTGGCTGACGTTTATCGAGTGCTTATTATGAATGATTCTGAGCTATTTATATGTAGTAACTCATTTAATCATCACAGATACCCTATGAGGTAGGGGAGTACTATTATTTTTGCAGATGAAGAAATGTAAGTACAGAAAGTATAAAAGTAGGCAGTGGAGTTCATCCACTTGGTGCCAGAGACACAAAACCTCACTGTACAAGTGCTTCTTCCCTGGAGACCAGGAGTAAGTAATGATGTTAACATTTAACATGTTTATCCTTAGGAGACTTTCCCCATAGCTGCTTTGAGCATTAATACATTTGCAAAGGAAGCTTGAGAATTTTTAGTTATTATTCATTGTTAAAAAATACTGAATTTGGACATATCTGCCTTTTTAATGATGAGACTTAAAACCATTGAGATAAAAAGATTTACATAGGATTCTGTGGCAAGTACACATAGTAGCGTAAAATTATCCCTAGCAGAGTACAAAATACTTCATTGGGACCAAAAATGCCAGCTACTGAAAATCTTTGACACCGATGACATACACTGTTTCTTGGTGATGCCTGGGTGGTGAGGCGAGGTGTTTGATGTTTCCTAGCCTGATTGTGGCTACCAAAGCATGTAGCAAGAGTCAGCATTGAATGCTCTGTGCTGTGTACACAGGACTCTAGGATTTCACTCCCTTGATCTGAAGTTGCATTTTGATGCAGTGGTGATGGCAGCCATGGCAAAAAATCAGTCAAGGTCTCATGCCTTTAAGGTAGCGGGTGGTCTTTGGTTATCAACCTGGGGTTTTCCGCAAGGAAGCTATGCATCATTTCAAATCTGGCTCACTCTGTGTGGGGGCCTTAATCTCTTCTCTATCACCTGTAAGTAGGTAGGGCTTACTTTTTTTTAGCTTCCTTTATATGCCTTAGGAATTCAGATTGAACTAATCTGTACAGTATTCTATTTCATATTTTTTACTTCTAAAGTTAGAATTAAGATGTAAACATAACCATTTTCATTAAGTGTAATGTGCCTAAGTATAGTCTGAGCCAGGAGCTAGAAGGCCAGGGAATTAGAGAAACAGAACATGGGTTACAGGATAGGGTAGATGAGATGGGAAACAGGAGTGAAAGGCGTTCAGACTAGAAGAAAGACACAGTAAAAGGAGAAAGAACAACTAATAACCTTATTAGACCCTGCTTCTTGCAAGCTTAAACTCTGGAATTTAATTTTAATTTTTTTTAATTAAAAAAATTATTATTATTATTTTTTGTCTTTTGAGGGCTGCACCCATGGCACATGGAGGTTCCCAGGCTAGGAGTCCAATCAGAGCTGTAGCTTCCTGCCTACACCACAGCCATAGCAACGCTGGATCCTTAACCAACTGATCAAGGCTGGGATCGAAACTGTGTCCTCGTCAGATTTGTTTCCACTGAGCCACGACAGGAACTTGTAGTTTTTATTTTATTTTATTTGTCTGTCTGTCTGTCTATCTTTCTTTTCTTTTCTTTCTTTTCTTTCGTGGTGCCTGTGGCATATGGAGGTTCCCAGGCTAGAGGTCTAACCGGAGCTATAGCTGCTGGCTATAACCAGAGCCACAGCAACTCAGGATCCGAGCCGAGTCTGCAACCTACACCACAGCTCATGGCAAACTCCAGATCCTTAACCCACTGAGCAAGGCCAGGGATCAAACCCACAACCTCATGGTTCCTAGTCAGATTCGTTAACCACTGAACCATGACGGGAACTCTGCGCAGTTTTTATTTTTGATTAAATAACTGCCTCTTAGGTTCTGATTTGATGTACCCCAGGCGTTTTCCTGTCCCCACGCAAACTTTGCCTTGAGTGTTCTTTCCACCCCATCCAATTCTCTACACCGCTTTACCAGGCCCAGTTGTTCACTGGGGCCTCTTGAAGGTATTCTTGGTTGTTGGACCTTGTTCATAGGTTCATGCCATCTGCAGTGGGCTGTCCTGCTTCCCTCAGCCAGATGTCTGGGGAGAGCTCTGTTTTCAGGTGATGAGCTCTGGGACAGTGCTTCGTTTGTTGATGAAAGAATAGTCTTGTAGACTACTAACTTTTTTCATTTATTTATATTTATTTATTATTTATTTATTTATTAATAACTTTTTTTCTTCTTAAAATAAACTTCTCGGAGTTCCCTGGTGGCCTGGTGGTTAAGGATTCAGTGTTATCATTGCTGAGTGGCTTGAGTGTGATTCCTGACCCTGGAACTTCCACATACCACAGATGCGGCCAAATAAAAAAATTAAACTCTTAGGAATAATTTGGAGTTTATAGAAAAGTTGCAGAGTTGCTACAGAGAGTTCCTGCATATCCTTTCCTTAGCTTCCATGTGTGTTAACATACTATGAGCTAGTACAATTACTAAAACTAAGCAAATAGCACTGGTACAGTCCCATTTATTGCATTGTGTATTTCATTCATGTTTCATCCATTTTCCACCTGTATTCTTTTTGGAGGCCCTGTCACCTTTAAGCCTCTCATCTCCTTGGTTACCTCTGGTCTGGGACAGCTCCTCAGCCTCTTCTTGTCTCTGGTGACATTGATACTTTCAGAGAACTGATCGGGCGTGGTGTAGGCTGGCTTCCAATTTGGGATGTCTGATGTTTTCTTGTGATTTGGGGAAAATATTCCAGAGATGCAGTGTCTTCCTTCTGTACCACACTGGTATCTACTGGGTTTGCTTAGTGTCATGACTCTTGTCCCCTTTGCTGATTTGGTTCTTCGGAGGTGGTCATACAGTGCAGCCTGCATTCAAGGGAAGGGGTGGTAATTAAACTCTGCCTGTTGGGGAGGGGTTTAACATTGTTATTTAAATGCTTCTGTCGGGAATATTTGTTTCTTCTTAAACTTTTATTTATTCTTTTATTTATATCATTATGGACTCAGGTATTCAATGTGTGCTTTAGTTATAACCAAATGCCTCCTTATTTATTTTGTTGCAAGCATTGTTCCAGCTTTGGTCACTGGATATCTTTGAGGTGGATTCCTCCTGAGACACCCCATTCTTTGTTTTGCGAACACAAACTTCCTCTCTGGTACCACAAGGAGGATGCTCTAGGCTCCTCTTGGGTTTCCCTGGCCTGGCATCCCCCTTCTCAAAGGCTCTGGTCCTGTTTAGTGGAGAAAGGTATTTAGAAACCAGATTGGTGTGCAGATGTTCTTTCTCGTGTGTGTGTGTGTGTGTGTGTATGTGTGTGTGTGTGTAACTGGAATGATTTCTTTGCCTGTCTATGTTGTACTCTACTTGCAGGTTCTTAAGGACATCTCTACGGCTAACCCAACACCCCAGGGTCATGCTAGCCTTCTCATTTTGTACAAATGTAATCCCATGTTCTGACAGGGAGACACCCAGTCATCCACCATCCATTTACCCCACACTTACACATGTGAAAGTGATTTCAGAGTTGTTCACCCGCATCCCTGGGGCACACTGATTACCAAGGGGATTTTGTTGTTTCTTAAGTCACTGCTTCCACTCAAAGCATTGTTTTCCAAAGTTACCATGAGCTGTGCCTCCCTCCCTCTCAGTGGGGTTATTTCAAACATTTTTATAATACAATTCAATACATTTGTCAGTTTGCATTCTCTCCTGGCGCCTCAGATGGACTGGCTGATTTTTTTTTTCTTGGCTGCCCTGCAGCATGTGCAGTTCCCCAGGCCAGGGATCAGATCCAAGCCTCAGTTCCCACCTAAGCAGTAGCCATGGCAACACTGGATCGTTAACCCACTGTGCTGGGCCAGGGATTGAACCTGCGTCCCACTGTTCCCACGGTTGTACCACAGTGGGAATTCCTTGATTTTTTTTTAAGTTGTGTATTTTAAAGTTCATTCTTTGTATGAGATGGGCAATCATGTGAGCTTGTACAAATGCATAAAGTCATGTTGTGTCCACAACCCAAACTCTTTCATTTAGGTGTTTTGTGGGGTTTTTATTTCCCTGATTGAGTAACTGCTGTACCATTCTTTCACTGTTCACCTGTTGGAAAGAATTGCATCTCCATTACCTTGTGGTTTTTAATGCCATGTAGCCTTTTCTCAGATAAAGGCATAATGGATTTTAACCAGTGGGGAAGAATACTAGAATTTTAGAAGTTGAAGGAACCTTAAAGATTCATTAATTTTGCATTTCTAGCTGGGCAGATTTGGCATTAAGCCGGAACTGGGCCCTGGACATTTTGGTTCTCCTCCCCATCACTATTGCTCAGGGCACCTGAGAGAGGAACTGTGAGATTGCTCTACCTTGCTTTATTATTATTGATTTTTAATTGAAGTATACTTGGTTTACAAAGTTGTGTTACTTTCTGGTGTAGAGCAGAGTGATTCAATTACACACACACACACATATATATATTCTTATACCTTGCTTTAGATTTGGAAGTCTGTGCTAACTTAAGGGCATGGTTCCTTTATCTTTTGTTTTAGGAGATTAATTCTAGCAGAAAACTGTTTAATCTTAGGTGTGCTTTGGGAGAGGATTAAGGTATGGTTAATCATTTGCAAATTGTGTTGTAGTGAGTTATTACTAGTTCGTTCACTGCTTTTCATGCCAATCTGAAACCAAATTTTCTGAATGAAAGAGAAATCATGTTTGGGGACAGGTTAGTGGAAGGAAGTGGCGGTAACACACCACGTCCCACTCTCCAAAGATGAAAACACTCTATAGTAAAAGCTTGGAAGTTGGCTTTTACTAGATAGCATTTATCTTACTAATCCTTACAGTTTAAAGACTGTTTGGAGGCCCCTGAACTTGGGCCTCCCAGAATCTTTCATTTCACAGATAGTGTTTGCTATGTGCCATGCACCAAGCTAGACCCCTGATAAGTAGTTGAGCAAGTTGCATGCCTTGCCTGATGAGAGACAGGTGTGAAAGGAGGAGCATTTGCTCCCAGTGCTGTGGTATAGAGGTGGCCAGTGTGGGGTATGGCTTATAAGACGACTATTTCAACCTTTCATTGGATTTGTTTTTTTCTTTTATCTTTTTATTTATTTTTATTTATTTTTTTTGTCTTTTTAGGGCTGCACCGAGGCATGTGGAGGTTCCTAGGTTAGGGGTTGAATTGGAGCTGTAGCTGCTGGCCTACACCACAGACACAGCAGCACCAGATCTGAGCCGCTTTTGCCACCTACACCACAGCTCACGGCAATACCGGATCCTTAACCCACTGAACGGGGCCAGGGATCAAACCCTCAACCTCATGGTTCCTAGTTGCATTCGTTTCCGCTGCGCCACAACGGGAATTCCCTTTTTTTTTTTAAGCATAATAGCATCACCCTGCCTAACTGTGTTTTTGTTTTTTTCTTTACAGGCTTTTTCCACTGATGCAGTTTTACATGGTTGTGTGTACCGTATATTGTATTCTGAAATGGTTTTTGTTTAGTATTTTGTCCTAAGCTTTTCCTGGGTTTCCCCACAAAATTGTTTAATTGCTATATTTATCCTTAATGTTAACTTATTTTTCCCATAGAAGCCTATCCTGACCCTTTTTATGTTCCCAACTTTTTTTTTTTTTTTTAATCGGGTACGTTGGTTTCTTAGGCTCTATTTCCTGGAGTAAGATTACTCTAGGGTTAAAGAGTATGAGTGCTTTATAGCTCTGGAAATACATTAGCTGTTGTTTTACAATGTCCACAGCCTGCCTTGAAAACCTGCCAGATGAGCCCCATCCCTGCCTGCTCTGACTTCATCACTTACTTAAGCTTGGCTTACTAGGATGGGGCTGCAGATACCCACCTCCGGGCTGGTGCACGTGCTCTTTCCCTCTTTCTGAGGGACCCACACAGGGCCAGCCCCCGCTTTCCCCTGCCAGGGTTCTTGTGAGGGTGGTGAGGTCATAGTTGTGAGCCATGCAGAGAATGGGAGCTCAGAAGATGAGCCATGTCATCTCTAGACTGCTTCTGTCCTGGAGCTGAGCAGAGTGAGGCTCTCAACTGCCCCCAGCTTCAGTTTCCCAGAATAGGTTAATAAACTCTCTTGCAAAATACAGATATTGGGTGTTGAGTACTCAATGCATACATTTAATTCTGCCGCATCCCCTCTGTAGGATATCTAGCGCTGTGGAGCAAGCAATCATGTTGCCTTTCTAGAACTCCTCTGAGGGGTGTGGAGCGAGGGTGTGGTCTCCTCATTTCAGGTCTCTTAGGAGATTGTGCAGGCTTCATATTAAAGATGTCTGGGAGTTCCCGTTGTGGCGCAGTGGTTAACAAATCCGACTAGGAACCATGAGGTTGCGGGTTCGGTCCCTGGCCTTGCTCAGTGGGTTAAGGATCCGGCGTTGCCGTGAGCTGTGGTGTAGGTTGCAGACGCGGCTTGGATCCCGAGTTGCTGTGGCTCTGGCATAGGCCGGTGGCTACAGCTCCGATTCAACCCCTAGCCTGGGAACCTCCATATGCCGAGGGAGCGGCCCAAGAAATAGCTAAAAAGACAAAAAAAAAAAAAAGAATGGAAAATAGGAGCTGCTGGTGATTTGTAAATGCCGTAAGACATTGCTGTAAATATAAAGTTTTACATAATAAAAATGATTTGAAGTAGAAAGCTTGCACTTGGAAGTTATGAAGCTAGATGAAGCTGGCCTAATTTTAGAAATTTTTTAAGCTATAGCTTTCTATTTTAGTGAAAGTACATCGTTTTTATTTATTTTTTTGTTGTGTCTTTTTTTTTTTTAGGGCCACATCTCCGCATATGGAGTTCCCCATGGCTAGGGGTCTAATCGGAGCTGTAGCTGCCTGCCTATGCCACAGCCACAGCAACGCCAGATTGTTAACCCACTGAGCGAGGCCAGGGATTGAACCCACAACCTCATGGTTCCTAGTTGGGTTTGTTTCCACTGCACACAATGGGAACTCAGAGTACATTGTTTTTAGATTAAGAGATAAAACAACAGCCTCCTCTTCTAAAGGTGTAGAACATTAATTGATTAATTGGATTTTTTTTGTAAAGCAAAATATTTTAATCAAAATATTTATTGAGAGTACATAAAATTATCCTTTATGTTTGTGTCTTTAAATAATTGCTTTGCCTCTGGGTGAGATTTCGTTATAACTAACTTTCCAACAAAATTTGGTGAAAGTCGGTGAGAAATGAGAGTAACTCCTGAGTGATGTCTATCTAGTAGGTGACCATTGAACACGTGAACTTAATTTTTTTCTTTTTCAAACAGGAATTTTTTTTTTAATGGCTATACCTGCAGCATATGGACGTTCTGGGCCAGGAATTGAATATGAGCCATAGTTGTGACCCACGTCATAGCTGCTGCGGCAACACTGGATCTTTTAACCCATTGCGCCAGGCCTAGGATCAAACCTGCACCTGTGCAGTGATTGGAGCTGCTGCATAGGATTCTCTTTCTTTCTTTCCTTCATTCGTTCTTTCTTTCTTAACTTTATTATTTTATTTTATTTTTTTGTCTTTTTAAGGCTGCACCCACAGCACATGGAGGTTCCCAGGGTAGGGGTCTAATCGGAGCTGTAGCTGCCTGCCTACACCACAGCCACAGCAACGCCAGATTGTTAACTTGCTGAGCGAGGCCAGGGATTGAACCCACAATCTCATGGTTCCTAGTCGGATTTGTTAACCACTGAGCCATGATGGGAACTCCCGGATTCTTTTTTTAGGGTCACACCCATGGCATATGGAGGTTCCCAGGCTAGGGGCCAAATTGGAGCAATAGCTGCCAGCCTACGCCATAGCCACAGCAATGCCAGATCCAAGCTGTGTCTGCAGCCTCCAGCACAGCTCATGGCAGTGCCAGATCCTTAACCCACTGAGCAAGACCAGGGATCAAACCTGAGTCTTCATGGATGCTAGTCAGATTTGTTTCCGCTTAGCCACAATGGGAACTCCTGCAGTAGGATTCTTAACCCATTGTGCCACAGCAGGAACTCAGCCCACTGTGTCAGGCCGGAGATCAAACCTGGGTCCCAGCACTCCCAAGACGCTGTCAATCCCATTGCCACACTCACAACAGGGATCAAATCTGAGCCGCAGCTGCAGCCTGCACCACAGCTGTAGCAGTGCTGGATCCTTAACATGCTGTGCCACAGCAGGAGCTCCTAGTGTATTTTTTACTTTTAATTTTAATTCAGTGTAGCCAAAAATTGGGCAGTGTATTTCTAGAGATTTATGGCTAAGGGTACATTATTTTTTTTACCTTTAGTACTCTATAGAGAGTTAATTTTCCACATCTGAATCACCCAATTAAGTTTAAAATTCTGTTTTCTAAAATACTTTAATCTGTTGTAGAAGAAAAAAAAGTTTCCAAATTTTAGTTGGTCAAATGAGTGTGGAAAACAACAGGAGAGGAATTCTGTCACTTTATTTTCAGAAAGTGTTTTTCAGTGCTTTTTGGTATGTTTTTCAGAATAGATAAATTCATCCCAGGGCCTTTTACTTTTCTGAGGGCATTGCTTCTCTGCCCTCTTCAGTATGTCAGACGCCTAAGATAGAGGGGGTTGACCTTTCACAATGGGAGAGCCCATAGAAGTAAAGACACTTTAGCTTATAGTTTTCATCACTAAAAAGGCAATAAATTTAGACCTAGTCTTCACAGTTGTTTTGAACCTGATACTACCACACCAGGCCTGGTCCTTTGCACAGGATAAACATGTGACAGTTATTTGGGGGTAAATATGTTCATTCTTATTATTGTCTCATATGCTAAATGCTTCAGGGTGTATATTAACTAGTAGATAGGTAGGTGATGGATAATACTTGGCTTTTATTTTTTACAAAATCCTTCTGATTATTTCGCTTGTCTGCTTTGAAGAACTTATTTTGGTGAGTGGCTGGCTTCTTTCTGTCTCCTTCCTTCACACTTCTTTGTTTTTCTCTTCTGTCATTTTTCTTCCCCTCTCCATCTTTTCCTTCAACATATCCTTACAGAGGCCAACTGCCGTTATGTATTTTCAAGCAGGGTGATCTTCAAACTGATAAGAAATTGAAAATTAATTTGTAGTCTGAATGGGATCATAAGTTATTGCCCAGGAGATTATTTCCCACCAAAATTTCTTTTTTCTTTCTTTGCTTTTTAGGGCCACACTTGTGGCATATGGAGGCTCCCAGGCTAGGGGTCAAATCAGATCTACAGCTGTGGGCCTACGCCACAGCCACAGCAACGCAGGATCTGAGCTGCATCTGTGACCTACCCCATTGCCCACAGCAACGCCGGATCCTTAACCCACTGAGCGAGGCCAGGGATCGAACCCTGGTTACTAGTTGGATTCATTTCCACTGCGCCTCAACAGGAACTCCCAAAATTTCTTGTTGAAGCAATGTGCTGCCCCCTACATTATGGCATTTTTGGCTGTTTGGTTTTATTGCATATCTTCGTATCTGTAATTTTCAGATTCTGTGGAGATGTGTCTGCATGTTGAGCACATGGTATAGTGAAGCCTGGCCACTGATGGAAATGCTCTTCTTACCTGCACAGGTTGCACAGAGCATCGAGGACCATCATCAAGAAGTGATCGGTTTCTGCAGAGAAAACGGCTTCCATGGCTTGATTGCATATGACTCTGATTATGCATTGTGCAACATCCCCTACTATTTCAGTGCCCATGCCCTAAAACTGAGCCGGAATGGGAAAAGTCTCACCACAAGCCAATATCTGATGCACGAGGTTGCCAAGCAGCTGGACCTGAACCCAAACCGCTTTCCTATCTTTGCCGCTCTGTTAGGTAGGTGGACAGTGTGGAAACTATCTTTCATTTGATAAAGGATTTGTATACTTAAGAACATGTTGATTTTTTTTTAAAAAAATTTCACTGCTAGAATGTTTTGAATTGTATCAAAAGAACCAGGGAATGGACTCCTCCTTAGTATCATTCCTTACTCAGTGTTATCTTTTGGTGTCTCTGATAATGTGCTTCTTTTGTTCTTAAATGTTTGTGTATTTTTCCATCCAGGCAGATAAACTAATTTTGTGAATAAATTCACTTAAGGTTTGGAGAAAATAAAAAAAAAAATCACAAATGTGGCGTTCACGTGTGGCTCAGTAGGTCAAGAATCTGGCCTTGTCACTGCTGTGGCCCAGGTCGCTGCTATGATGTGGGTTCAGTCCCTGGCCCAGGAACTTCCACATGCCACGGGTGTGGCTGAAAAAAAGTAATCACAAATATTGACACATTTTCACCATGAAAATTGGACTTTTAAACCTTTGGCACAAATTACAGTTTAAGAAGAAAATATGCTGTGAAGTTAGCACTGTCATGTTTTCCCCTCATTTGCAGTATACTCACTACTTTAAAAGAAAAAGGACAGGAGTTCCCGTCATGGCTCAGTGGAAACGAATCTGACTAGCATCCATGAGGACGCAGGTGTGATCCCTGGCCTCGAGCAGTGGGTTAAAGATCCGTCATTGCCATGAGCTCTGGTGTATGTTGCAGACAGCCGTTTGGATCTGGTGTGGCTGTGGCTGTGGCTGTGGTGTAGGCCAGTGGCTACAGCTCTGATTGGACCCCAAGCCTGGGAACCTCCATATGCTGTGAGTGTGGTCCTAAAAGAAAGAAAGAAAGAAAGAGGACAAGAATAAACTATTTTACCTTGTTTCCAATGGCTACATCTTAAGTAAATGTATAACTGTCTTTAAAAACTCCCTTGGAGGAATTCCTTATGCTGAATACCTAGAAAGGATGAAATCTTGTTTTAACTAAGATTTTATATATTAATTTCTTTCTCTTAAAAATAACTTGGCTGAATTCCCGTCATGGCTCAGTGGTATTGAACCTGACTAGTATCCATGAGGACGTGGGTTCAATCTCTAGCCTCACTCACTGGTTTAAGGATCTGGCGTTGCTGTGACCTGTGGTATAGGTCATAGACTCAGCTCTGTTCCCAAGTTGATGTGGCTCCGATTTGACCCATAGCTGGGGAACTTCCGTATGCCTCGGGTGTAGCCCTCAAAAGCAAAAAACAAAACAAAAAAAACAACCCTTGTCAATAGGTAATATATTCATGTCACTTGATATCTGCATTTTATATTATTTTCTTCCTTTTCTTTTCTGTCAGCATCCCTTTCTTGTGCTTACAATGTACATGTCTCTAGCTACTTGAATATCTGGCTCTAGTTTATTTACAAAAGTTGTTTCGACAATATTAGTAAACATGTTCTGAGCAAGGCGTCCTCTGAGTAAAATCCATGAATTTCAGTGATGGAATTGAGGGCTATTTGGGACATACAGACCCTTTTTGAAAGATAGGTGGTCTCCAGAAAAGTGAGATCTTATTGTACTCTCTCAATTTATATTCTGTAGAGCTTAGCAGCCTGATTCAGTAGTGTTTAAGAGGGGGATTATATTATGGGTTATTTTTTATTTTATTTTATTTTTTTGCTTTAGGGTTGCACCTGCAGCATGAGGAAGTTCCCAGGCTAGGGGTTGAATCAGAGTTGCAGCTGCCGGCCTATACTATAGCCACAGCAACACCGGATACTTAACCTACTGAGCGAGGGCAGGGATTGAACCTGTTTCCTCATGGATACCAGTCAGATTCATTTCTGCTGCACCCCAGTGGGAACTCCTATGGGTTATATTTAGAAATTCCTAATTATCAGATTTTTTAATAAGCCTTCCAAAAAAGTTTTATGCAACTAGAAATTATAGTGAGGGAGCCATAATCTTTCATATATTATTTGGTGATAACATTTCAAATGGTAGAACTACAAATCAATCAAAAAAACCCTGGTTTTTGTAAGTTATCTTTATTTGAACCTAAACTCTAATACATGTCTTTAAGGTAGTTCTTGGCTATTTTCTGTCCATTTTCTTAGGGAATTCTTGTGACTTGGGATTTAGATTTTAATATATTAAATGTATTAAATAATGATTAATTAATATAAATAATTTTTCATATTATTATTTTTTAGGGCGGCACCTATGGCATATGGAAATTCCCAGGCTAGGAGTCGAATTGGAGCTGCATCTGCGACCTACACCACGGTTCATGGCAACACCAGATCCATAACCCACTGAGCAAGGCCAGGAATTGAACCCATGTCTTCATGGATGCGATTCGGATTCATTACCACTGAGCCACGACAGAAACTCCTAAAACTAACTTTTTAAATATATATATGGTACTCTCATATTTTCAGATGTTAAAATATGAAAGATATTTTCTCTAATAATAAAAAGTGATGATGTGGATGGGTACATTATGAAAAGTTTCGTATATACTTAAATGATATGACGTGGTCATATTAATTGACTTCAAGTGAATGGGGAAATTGTCTGCATTTGGCATATGGATGCCTAGCTAATTTGGGATGTGGAAGGATATTTGTTTATCTTATTTAAGAAACATCCATTGTATTTCTTGGGAGATGATAATGCCAACTAATGCTTTTCTAGCTAAATTATTTTGTGAAATGGTAAATGAAAAATAATCAATAGTAACATTGGAATAATCTAGTAATGGATTAATTTAAGGCTTGGAATTTCTTCAAAAAATGTAGGCAAGTTATAGGTAAACTCTTAATTGGGTGAGCATTTTTAGTTTAATTTTGTGTAAAAGTTTCAGTGTCCACAAATGAAAAAGGTTATTTTTGCTTTTTGTGATAGAAGGTGTAGCTCTGTAAATTGTTTCATTTTAGAAAGGTTGGGTGAAATACTCAAAAGTATTTACCCAAGTTTTAGTAGACTGTTACTGATATTGAAATTGGCTTAATATTTTTAAGATAGAAGCTTCAAAAACAAACTTCAGATGCTTTGTACTTACTTCACAGTAGAGTTCTGTGCCGACTGTGAGCAGAGGAAAGCAGTACAGAACTCAGTAGTTGGACAGTTGGGACTTAGTTTTGCCCTTCTGGACATCACGGCATTTCGTTAAATCGGTATCATGTGTTTGTATGTTTAGAGTGTTGTGATTAGCAGTATTGTGGATGGACTCACCTTGCTTTGCTTTCTGTTGGCAGCTGATTAGTGAATCTGCTTAGTGTGGAGGTGACATGACTAAATCATGATATAAAAACCACAGAATTATTTAGGAAATTACAGCTTTTATTTTTTAATTTTTTTAAATTTTATTTGTTTTTTGTCTTTTGTCCTTTTAGGGCCACATCCGAGGCATATGGAGGTTCCCAGGCTAGAAGGCTAATTGGAGCTATTTACTGCCGGCCTACACCACAGCTCACGGCAACGCCGGATCCTTAACCCACTGAGCAAGGCCAGGGATCAAACCTGCAACCTCATGGTTCCTAGTAGGATTTGTTTCCACTGCGCCACGATGGGAACTCCAGGAAATTACTGCTTTTAAATTGTATCAAGGAGTTCCCCTTGTGGTGCAGTGGTTAACGAATCTGACTAGGAACTATGAGGTTGCAGGTTCGATCCCTGGCCTTGCTCAGTGGGTTAAGGATCCCGAGTTGCTGTGAGCTGTGGTGTAGGTCGCAGATGCGGCCCGGATCCTGTGTTGCTGTGGCTCTGGTGCAGGCCAGCGGCTACAGCTCCGATTCAACCCCCAGCCTGGGAACCTCCATATGCCGAGGGAGCGGCCCAAGAAATGGCAAAAAGACAAAAAAAAAAAAAAAGACAGACAACACACATATCGAAAATGTTATGTTAGTGTAATGAGGTATCCAAACGCTACGATGAAGGGAGAGTGTTCCCCTAAAAATATAGTTGCTTAGCCAAATACAGTTCTTATTTGTGACCTAGCCCTGGTGATAGGGTACGAGCTGAGTGGAACTTTTTGGTGGTGTTATAGTCTGTGCTTTGTACATCTGTTTGTGGGTGGTGCTGGAAATTATGGGAGGAGAGTGTTGATCCAAATAATAGGCAGCAAATATTGTCATTTAAACTTCCTTAGATTTTATAACTACATAGATTCGATTTTTAAAAAATAGCAGCCTTTATTTAATTTAGTTTAATTTATTTGTTTGTTTGTTTGTTTATTATCATTTTTTAGGGGCACCTGCGGCATATGGAAGTTCTCAGGCCAGGGGTCAAACCCCTGCCACAGCAGCAGCCTGAGCCACTGCAGTGACAATGCTGGATCCTTCACCCACTATGCCACAAGGGAACTACCTATAGTTGCATAGATTCTGCCTTTGCTGTTGAACCTGGTTCACAGAATGCATTCTGAGCCATAGTTTCTCATCAACAAGTGAAAACTTGTATCAAGATGGTATGGGCATCTAGCATTATCAAACTGACCTTAATACTGTGCTGGGGAGTTACTTCAGTTTTTATTTAGTTTAATATTGGAAATTCATGTTGTACTTGAGGCAGCTGGAAAATGTCAGCCTCCTGTATGTTGCTTTGTATTAAAAGATGAAGAAATATCCTCAGTTTCTGTGTGGAAGTTTTATGTGCTGTATCAAATAAGGTGGTCCTAAGAAGTCATATTGCAAAGTCTGAAACTCTAAAGGTAATCTAAAGATTATAACGTGCAGTGAATAACATGTAGTAGTGTTAAGCTTCCCCTGGGTCCCTCATGATGGTGGCTTTTATGGTATCCCTGTTTATATTCCAGGAAATCACATTCTACCTGATGAAGATCTGGCTTCCTTTCATTGGAGTTTACTTGGTCCAGAACATCCATTAGCCTCACTTAAGGTAATTTCCAACATTTCGTAATAGAAATGTTTCTTTATTGTAGAAGGAAATAATAGCACAAAATTAGCAACATCGTGCCTCCCCCTAACTTTAGGAACTGCACTGCATTAAAAAACAAACACCTACATTATCTTACTCCTGGCACCTGTATTTTAGGGAAATTTATAAATATCCTTAAAAATTCTTGGAGTTCCCATTGTGGCTCAGCAGTAAGGAACCTGACTAGTATCCATGAGGAGGTGGGTTTGATCCCTGGCCTCGCTGAACAGGTTAAGGTCCGGGGTTGCCGTGAGGTGTGGTGTAGGTTGCAGACACTGTTCAGATCCTGCATTGCTTTGGCTGTGACATAGGCCAGCAGCTACCATGGGAATTTCCATATGCCATGAGTGTGGCACTAAAAAAAAGAAAAGAAAAAAAGAAATTGTCTTAGAGAAATTCTTCATGCCATGTACCTAAGTAGGTGGAAATCTTTAGCTAAAGTTTTATGTATTAATATTCTTAATTACAAATTTAAATTTTTCCAGAAGATAATGTCTTCTGTTACTTGGATCAACATCTTAGCATAGTTTGCTACATTTCATAATTTTCTAAAAAATCTTTTTATATTTTTAATGCTTTTTGAATGATAGAGGAGACCCCAGGTAGAGAAATGGTCCGTTTGTACTGTTAATATTTATTTATTTATTTTAAAATTTTTCTCCCCTTCCTGTTTCTGAAAGTAGTGAACATCCAAGAAGATACATAATACACATTTATTTTCTTTTTAAAAATTAAAAAATTTTTTTAAAAATTTCATTTTGATTTTCTAAGGTTTAGGGTTTGATGTGAGCATAATAGTGGAATCAGTATAAGCCACCAGGGGACTTGGAGTTGTACTTGTAAGTGGCGTCCTATGGTTTTCTGAATTCCCTTTGCTGGGTGAATGGGTTCTGGTGTTCTCTGCTACTAGTGTTGTGATCTGAGCTGCCGTTCGTTATGCTAGGTGGGGAATTGGGAAGTCAAGACGTAGCCTGGGCCTCAGTTGCTCCTAGTAACGGGGAGCTTGTGTGGAACATTTTCTGAGTGTACTTTGTCCTCTTGAATTCTGTCAGAATTGCCCTCCAAATTGGTTTTTTGTTTTAGTTTACAGTGAACTTTTATGATACTTGCAAGTTCACATGACATTGCTCTTCTCCCTCTTTCATCTTGTTACTTGCTGCCTAGAACTCACTTTGTTTTCTATTTCTTATTGACAGGTCATCATGTTTTCCTTTTCATTCTAACAGTTCTTGGTATAGGGCTTTTCAGCTTCTATTTGTCTCTCTCTTTTTTTTTGTCTTTTTATTGCTGTATCATGGCACATGGAAGTTCTGAGTTCGGGGATCACATCGGAGCTATTGCAGTGCCAGATCTGAGCCGTGTCTGTGGCCTACACCACAGCTCATAGCAACACTGGATCCTTAACCCACTGAGTGAGGCCAGGGATCAAACCCTCATCTTCATGGATACTAGTCAGGTTTGTTACCACTGAGCCATGATGGGAACTCCAAGTTGTAGGATTTTTAAAGTCATATTTTAAAAAGCAAGCATGTTTGGCTTTGAGTTCAAAATTGCAAAACTATTGTGTTTTGCCCCTTTTATAAGTATTTTCTGTGTGTAGCATCATTTTAATAATTTTAACAAAGACTGGGATATTGAATATGATTTTTTTTTCTTTCTTTCTAGGGCTGCACTTGCGACATATGGAGGTTCCCAGGCTGGGGGTGGAATCAGAATTACACATTTGGGCCTACACCACAGCCACAGCAACACAGGATCTGAGCTGCATCTACGACCTACACCACAGCTTATGGCAACAACAGATCCTTAACCCACTAAGCGAGGCCAGGGATTGAACCATAACCTCACAGTTGCTAGTTGGATTCATTTCCCTTGTGCCACAACGGGAACTCCTGGCTGTGGTTTTTTTTTTTTTTTTTTTTCCTCATGAACATTACTACTGTATAGAATTGTCTGTATCCCATCTGCTTTTCAGTCTCTTTTTCCCAGTTATAAAACTAACTACGTCTTTTTGAAAATTTAGTTGTTGGTTATGAAACTTCCTTACATTCCTTTTTTTGTGTGTGTGTCTTTTTGCCTTTTCTAGGGCCGCTCCCTCGGCATATGGAGGTTCCCAGGCTAGGGGTCGAATCGGAGCTGTAGCCACCAGCCTATGCCATAGCCACAGCAACACGGGATCCAAGCCGCGTCTGCAACCTACACCACAGCTCACGGCAACGCCAGATCCTTAACCCACTGAGCAAGGCTGGGGATTGAACCCGCAACCTCAAGATTCCTAGTTGGATTCATTAACCACTGAGCCACGATGGGAACTCCCGTTAACATAGCATGCTATATATATAGCTTTTAAGGATATCTGATTTTGTATTCCCAAGTTCAACCATTCCTTTTATCCTACTTTATTTTGCTAAAGCTTTTCACCAAAGTTGTATCTATTAGATTATTATTCATAGGGGGTTGTTGGCATTATATGAACTCATTATCTAATAAATTCAAATCACCCCTTAATGTGTAATATCAAAATCTTCAGCCCTCTAGCACTTCTGCATCATTGTCTATGGTGCTGGTTGGGCTAGAGAAGAGCCTGACTGGGCTAGGGCTCTGTGGGTTATGAAGCACAAGTAGAACCTGGAGTGGTCAGTGGTAAACAGCCGAGATGGTTGGATCATGGGATGATACTCAGAGAGGTGGCTAGGAAGAGAACATAATTCTGTTTTGTGCTGCCTTTTTAATCAGGAACTGTGCTCACTAGAGTAGGAATACAGTATTAGACATACTTAGAACCTAAAGTGAGGGCAGTAGAAAAAAGAAAGTAAGGCAGCTGGTTAGATTTTAAGCTTTTCAGTACTTCAGTTCCATGTTAAGAGCTTCTAGTGAGGTGGCATCAGATTTCTTAGATTTGGAAGGAAAGAATATTTCATTTGTGTTCAGGACAGTGGGAGGCCATTTTAAGTAATACAGAATTCTAGAACCGTGTGGCTCAATTGAACAAGGATGTGGGTTCAATCCCTTGCCTCACTCCGTGGATTAAGGATCTGGTGTTGCTGCAAGTTATAGCATAGGTCACAGATGCAGCTTGGATCTGGTGTTTCGTGGCTGTGGCATAGGCCTGCAGCTTCAGCTCCAACTCGACCTCTAGCCCGGAAACTTCCATATGCTGCAGATGAGGTCAAAAAAGAGAAAAAAAAATTCTAGAACCAGGGGTGAGGCCCCTTTGTGAGAGAGCACCTCTTGGCCATCAGCATGTGCTTAAGGAGTCCCTTTTTGTATATGTGCTTTTTTTTAGTTTCTTAATTGTTTTATGATTTGAGTCCTTGTAAGTTGTGGAAATTTTTATTTGGGATAGGCACCTTTTTTAACTTAAAAAATTTTCTCTGAGTTCTCATCGTGGTGCAACAGAAATGAATCTGACTAGGAATGGTGAGGTTGCAAGTTCTATCCCTGGCCTCACTCAGTGGGTTGAGGATCTGGCTTTGCCGTGAGCTATGGTGTAGGTTGAAGATGCGGCTCAGATCTGGCGTTGCTGTGGCTGTGGCGTAGGCCCGCAGCTACAGCTCCAGTTGGACCCCGAGCCTGGGAACTTCCATGTGCCAAGGGTGCGACAAAAAAAACCACGCACAAAATTTTTTCTTCTAAAAAAAAAAAATAAATTTTCTTAGGTTGGATCATTACAGGTCATTCATTGTATTCATTTTAATGGTTTTTGTCTTCCTCAAGTTCATGTTCAGTTTCATATATTCCAAGTTTGTGTCCCCATCCAGTCATCCAAGTATTTCCTGTCACAGAGTTCCCTTTGCCATTTTCTTTATATTAGACAAGCTGCTTGGCAAGTCTTAGGCCAGCCTTTCCTCTCCCCACACCTCCTACAATTGTTGTTCTCCTGTATAGCTGTGCAGGTTCTATTTCGGTCTCTGTACCACCACCCCAGTTGTGGCAAGCAGGCAGAGGAGACCCTCCCCTGGACATACTGGGCAACACCCCCCTCCTCCCCTCCCCCCGCTCCCCGCCAGCTATGCCCATCAGCTCTGGGCCAGGCAGGTCCTGGTACCCCTGGAACTCCTTTTCCTCTGTGTGTCTAGTTAAAATGCTTCCCTGAAAGCCCCCTTGCATACTTCTGTCTCTTCTCAAAGCTCCATCTAAGGTCTAGCCCTTGTCCTCTCTCTTTCTGATTTAAATAGTCTTTGGTGTTTATAACCCTAGTTTCGGGTTCACTTATTTTTAGTCACTTTCCTCTACCAGCATTACCTTTTCCCTAAGGCAGTTGTATACCAGGGCAGATCAGGAAGGGTTTGTTTTAAATTTACCTAGAATTTTACCAAAAGTTATGTCCAACCTTGTATTTTTTATCTTTTACATTTTTGGGTGACTTTTTACCACCCAGAGTCACTGAGTCATCCTTTTTACAAATGCTTTTAGGGAAGGGTGTGGCAGATGAGCCCAGGAAGGAGGGAGTCTGGTTCCAGGAGAAGGATCTCAGGGTCCCCACACACATGGAGGTGGACAGAAGAGCTGTCTGGGTCTCACGGCACAGTCCACACGAGCCCAGCGTTCCCAAGGTCAAGGGTATGTGCCAGTGGGCGCTCGGGATGATCTGGGCTCCGAGGTTCTCCTCCCTCTTGGCTTCCCTAAAGAGACTCTGGGTTGCACCTGCTGCCCAGTGTCCAGCCAGCCAGTGATCTTCATGTCTAGTGTGCATGGCCTCTGTCTGGGTTCCACGCTATGGAGCCAGTTTTCCTGAGAGAAGAGCAGCATAATTTGAGGCATTTTGAGGTTTTATGCTGTATTTAACAGATTATGCAACCTTATTAGAGTGAGCTCGGTGATCAGATCCTTTCTGGAATCCTTTTTGAAAGTTGTATAAATTGTACATGAATAGAAACATGGGCTTTATTTATTTTGAGTTCTACCTTTAAAGGTATAGCAAGAGGTGGCTGTTTGGGCACTCTAAAACCTTTCATAGAAGGAATTCCTGCTTGCATGTCAGTGTTAATTGATGTTCCCTCAATATATTGCTTTCTCAGTAAGTCATCCTGTAATTTCATAAGAGCTAAAAAGCACTTCCTAAAATCTAAGGGGCTCTCGAGAAAATAATGTTAGGGGCCTAGAGGGTTGAAAAATTCAGCCATTATGCAGTGTGGAAATGAGAGCTATTTACAGTTCCACTCCTGAAACAGAGCCACGTTTAACATCTTGATATTTGATCCTCCAGAGTTGTTGTAAAATGTGCTTTGTACTAATATTATCATTATTATAATGTCACCATCATCATGCACTCAGTAAGCTGCGCATTTCTGACTATCTATGTGGAACTTCAGTGCCCAGATTCACCATACTGGGCTTGAAGATTTTAGGTCGTGGAAACTTGCTTTTAGTAAGAAGCTTTATTCTTTGCTCATTTGAAATTTATATATGGAATCCTTAAATGGAAAATGTAAGACTGGACTCAAGAGATTTTTGCTTGTTTCTATCTTTCCATCCGAGCTCCCGTCCCTGTTCCCAGTTGGTTTTAAAGTAAAATTGGAAAGCCTGGAGTTCTGAGGAATTTTCTGGAATCATTGGGACTCAAGGAAAGCTTTTCTGTCTTTGTTTTTCAGGTCGTAGGTGGATCCCAGGTCACTTTCCTGGGAAGGAGGACCAGAGTTGTGGGAGGGTTTGTGTTCCCCAGTTGTTATAGGATGGCTTTCAGCTTAGCTCCTGCCTAAGGGACTGGACCTGCCTGCAGGATTCTTCCTGAGTGAGCTGGAATGCATGCCCAGGGCAGAAGGAGGGATTCATAGTCCAAACGCAATCTGAATTTATGAACAATCTGAAGTGTATAGTGCTTGACTTCTGGTGCCTGGGGTGGTGAGTGGTGGGATTGAGGAGACAGAAGGAGCTCTCTAGGGCACTTGTGCTTTCTGTTTCTTCTCATAACTCAGAATCTTCTAGTTTTATGTAAATAAGTAGCATATTCTCAGTTTGAAAAACGTGTGCAGGCAATTTCAAGTGTTTCCTTCCCTTGGGGCTGAAAACCTCAGCGTTGTTCCTAGGTAGGCCTTCCCATCACTCTGATGGGAGGAGATCACTTCCATTGGGAATGTGGCTCTTAGGGCAGCCTCCTGGCCCTGAGTCTTGGATGCACACACACATACGCCCTCGCCTTGCCAGTGTTGTCTGCTCTGAGCACTCCTGGGTGGCTTCAGAGATACT
The DNA here is from genome assembly GCF_016906955.1 of Phacochoerus africanus. NCBI lineage: Eukaryota > Metazoa > Chordata > Mammalia > Artiodactyla > Suidae > Phacochoerus > Phacochoerus africanus. Next base: position 1,031,286 of record NC_062548.1, read on the forward strand.
GTTTCTTGAGACCAGTCAAAGCTGGGGGCCAGAAGGACCCCTGGCCCTCGCCCGCAGTTTACTTCCAGAACTGCCATTCTTGTTTAGAACATTTTAAATTTTGTTTAAAATAACAGCTTTATCGAGATATAATCACATATCATAAAGTCTACCCCTTTGAAGTTATACAGGTCAGTGTATACTTAGCTTTTACAGAGTTTGTGCAACCATCATCACTGTCTAATTTTAAAATATTTTCATTACTCGAAAAAGAAAAGAAAAAGAAACCCAGTACCTCAGTTAGCAGTCACTCCCATTTCCACTCCTCCATTCTCTAGAAACCACTAATCTACTTTCTGTCTCTGTGGATTTTCTTCTTCTGGACATTTTACATAAGTGGAATTGCATGACCTCTTGTGTCTACCTTCTTTCAGTAAGTATGTTTTTTTCAAGGTACATCCACATCGTGGCACGTATCAGCACTTCCCCCTTTTTTTTAACCCTCTCTCTCTTTTTATGGCTGCACCTGTGGCATATGGAAGTTCCCAGGCTAGGGGTGGAATTAGAGCTGCAGCTGCCAGCCTACACCACAGCCACAGCAACGTGGTATCTGAGGCACATCTCTGACTATGCCACAGCTTGCAGCAACACTGGATCCTTAACCCACTGAATGAGGGCAGGGATTGAACCTGCACCCTCATAGTTCTTAACCCAGCACCTTTTTAATGGTCAAATAATATTCCACTCTGTGGGTATACCTACCACAGTTAATCCATTCATCAGTCAGTAGACTCTCAGGTTGTTCGACCACATTTTGGCTATTGTAATGCAAATGTGTAATGCACATACAGCCTTTGTGTAGATGTATGTTTCCATTTCTCTTTGGGTGTTTACCTAGGACTGGAATTGCCGGTCATATGGTGATTCTGTGCTTAACTTTCTGAGGAACTTCTCAGACTGTTTTCCACAGCAGCTATACTATTTACACTTCTACCAGCAATGTGTGATAGAACTTTTCCACATCTTCACCAACACTTGTTATTGTCTGTTTTATTTTTAGCTGTCCCAGTGGGTGTGATAGGGTTTTGATTTGCATTTCTCTGATGACTAATGGTGTTGAGCATCTTTTCCTCCACTCCCTGGCTATTTGTATACCTTCTCTGAATAAATGTCTATTCATATCTTTTGTTCACTTTTTTATTATTTATTTATCTGCTTTTTTAGGGCCACACCCAAGGCTTATGAGGTTCCCAGGCTAGGGGTTGAATTGGAGCTGTAGCTGCTGGCCTACGCCACAGCCACAGCAATGCCAGATCCAAGCTGCATCTGCGACCTACACCACAGCTGGCAACATCTTTAACCCACTGATTGAGGCCAGGGTTCGAACCTGGGTCCTCATGGATCCTACTAGTCAGATTCACTTCTGCTGGGCCATGACGGGAACTTCTCTTTTGACAACTTTTAAATTAGGTTGTCTTTTTATTATTGAGATGTAGGCGTGTTTGGTTTGGTTTTTGTTTTGTTTTATGTAACCTGGAAATGAGTCTCTTACCAGATACATCATGTGCAGACATTCTGTGTCTTTCTTTCTCCTGTTGTCTTTTTGCTTTCTTTCTTTTTTTGGCTTTTTAGGGCCGAACCCACAGTATATGGAGGTTCCCAGGCTAGGGGTCGAATCGGAGCTGTAGCCACAGGCCTACGCCACAGCCACAGCAACTCAGGATCCGAGCTGTGTCTGCTACCTACATCACAGCTCATGGCAACGCTGGATCGTTAACCCACTGAGCAAGGCCAGGGATCAAACCTGCAACCTCATGGTTCTTAGTTGTATTCATTAACCACTGAGCCATGATGGGAACTCCAGTCTTTTTACTTTCTTGATGGTATCCTTTGATAACTCTTTTGAGGCTCAGTCTCTCTAAAGGTACCACCTTTCACTGCTCCTAGTCACTCCACTTAGTCACCTTTTTGTTACTTATTAAAGCCTTGAGGATTTCCTAAGTCTTTCCTACATTTCAGAATCCTCAGCAAGGTCAGTGTGCTGGAGATTGCCCACAGGCAACTTGGCTGCTCGTCTTTGTCTTCAGTAATGTAGTATCTACTGTACCTTCTAGGCCCAGAGTCATATTCTGGGTCTCCTCCCAGAAGAGATCCCTGTCATTTCTTACACATTAATAGCCCCTTCTCCACATTGTCTCTACTGCTTCTGCCTTTAGTCTTCTCAGAAGCTGACACTTTTCTCTTTCACCCTCCCTGGGGCCCTCTGCACATGTACCTCACTGGCCTGGACCTCTTGGTGGGTCATTTTGAACTGGTTGGACCAGCAATCACCAGCCTCTTGCTTCTTCTTCTACCTCACCTGCTCAGCAGACCTCCTCCACTCTCTATAGGTAGTGTCTAGAGAAGAGCTTAAGAACCACACAACTGATGGATGCCATGGCAAATTGGTGGTCCAAGTTAAAGATCTAAATGAATGGAGAGATGTATGGTTTATGGCTCAAGACACTGCTGTATAGATTTCCTACATCCCAATCAAAATCTGAGCAAGCTTTTTGTTAAGTAGAAATTGAAAAATGATTTTAAAATTCATGTAGAACTGCAAAAGCAACAAATATATTGATAGAATAGCAACAAAAATATTGTAAAGGAAGAAGTTGGAAGACTCAGTATTACCTAATTTCAAGAATCGCTTTAAAGCTGTAATAATCAGGAGTTTCTGTAGTGGCTCAGTGGTTAATGAGTCCAGCTAGGAACTATGAGGTTGCAGGTTGGATCCCTGGCCTTGCTCAGTGGGTTAAGGATCTGGCGTTGCCGTGAGCTGTGGTGTAAGTTGAAGACATGGCTCGGATCCCACATTGCTGTGGCTCAGGCATAGGCCGGTAGCCACAGCTCCAATTAGACCCCTAGGCTGGGAACCTCCATATGCCATAGGTGCGGCCGTGGAAAAAGGCAAAAAGACAGACAAACAAAAAAATAAAGCTGTAATAATCAACTCACTGTGGTACTGACACAAGGGTAATTGTATAGATCAGTGGAACAGAGCCCAGAAATAGACCTATACCTACATGGTTAGTTATTTTCACCAGAAGTCCCTAAGTAACTAAGTGGAGAAGGATTAGTTTTTATAATAACCGGAGATTCACATGCAGACATACAAAGAATATAAAAATTATTCTAGAGGAAAATATGAGAAATTTATGACCTTGAGTTAGGCAAAGATTTGTTAAGAGAATAAAAAGCAAGCAAGAGTGAAAGGAGCTATTTGCAGAATATATCTCTGGTGAAGGACTTGTATCCAGAATATATAAAGAACAGCACACTAAGGTACACAAGCCAGTAAAAAAAGATGGGATGGCTTTTTTTCCCTCCTTTCTAGGGCTGCACCTGCAGCACCGGGAGGTTCCCAGGCTAGGGATATAATCGGAGCTGTAGCTGCTGGCCTATACCACAGCCCACAGCAATGCCAGATTCTTAACCCACTGAGTGAGGCAAGGGATCCAACCTGTGTCCTCATGGATGCTGGTCAGATTCGTTAACTGCTGAGCCATGATGGGAACTCCCTATGGGACTATGTTTTGAGCAGATATTTTACAGAATGATCAGTCAGTACATGAAGAGATGCTCCACCCCACCGGGGAGTGCAAATTAAACCACCAGAGCTGGGAGTTCCTGTTGTGGCTCAGTGGGTTAAGGACCTGACAGTGTCTCTCTAAGGATGCAGGTTTGACCCCTAGCCCAGGTGTGCTTGTGCTGTGGGTATGGCCATAAACAAGCGAACAAAAACCACCATGAGTTGCACTGCTGACCACTAGAATGAGCCAAATGAAGGAGATTGAGGATGCCCTCATGCCCGTCCCAAGCAAGAGTTTGGGTTTTATAAATCTGTTGGGGAGGAGAAAAACGTTGGGAGGGCTACTGTTGTGTTGCCAACTTTTAATTGTTCTAAATAGGAATGTTTGAAAAAAAAAAGGAACTCACCATCTATGATCATCATTTCATAGAAAAGGACATTTTAATGCTAAAAGAGGAATAACTTAGAAGACAGGAATACCAGAGTGTGGTGGCCAAGTGTGCAGCCTATGGGCTCAGAGGGCAGCCTAGCCCCCCCACCTGGCCCTGTGGGTGCCTTCATGAACTCCTCTGTCACATGGGGAGCACGTTTAAGAGTGCACCCCACAGCACTGTTTCATAGGCTAGAGGCACTTGGCCACGGGATGCTGTGGCCCCAGCTGGATACAGACATTCCTGCAGGAGGGAGCCCGGCCCACCTGCCTTCTTCATCAGAGCCTGCTAGTGACCCTTGCTCAGAAAGTGTGATGAGAAGTTTCCTTTGCTTATGTTTAATATTTTAAATTTAGAGTCATTAGATTTAGTATAGCTGTGTAACAGTTTCTAGCTGCAGAGCTCACATTTGGCATTATTTGAGATTAATTGCCTTTTAGCGGCCTTTTCATAGTTTTATTTGGGCAAGTGTACCAAAGATGTTGATACATGTCCTAACTTTTCAAGAATCTGAAGTCATAGCCATTGGTGGTTACCTAATAGTTATGTTTATTTTACTTTTTTTAGATTTTTAATTTTTTTTTTTTTTTTTAGGGCCATACCTGTGACATAATGAAGGTTCCCAGGCTAGGGGTCTAATCAGGAGTACAGCTGCTGGCCTATGTCACAGCCACAGCCACACCAGATCTGAGCTCACAGATCAGCCCACAGGTGTAGGTGTGAGCTACGTATACCACAGCTCACAGCAACTTGGGATCCTTAACCCACTGAGCGAGGCCAGGGATCCAACCCGCAACGTCATGCTTCCTAGTCGGGTTTGTTTCTGCTGCACCATGACAGGAACTCCTTTTTTTTTTTTTTTTTTTAAATAGTTGTGTTTAAATGTTTTTCTTACTCTTGACTCTTAGAAAATACCAGGTCTCAGGGTAGGTTCAGTGATTCAGTGGTTGAGGGGCTTGTTACAACAAACTGCCAGAGCCCCTTGCACAGCTCGTTTTTGGGGCTGCCAGGACTGCCCTGGGCTGGATCTCAGGACTGCCCTGGGCTGGATCTCAGGACTGCACTTTGAGAACCACGTGGGAGACAGAAACCTTTCTCCCTCCTCCGCTGGGCCATGTTTTCCTCTGGGGTGTCCTCTGAGGGCCCTGTTGGAGTTTGGTCAGCATTTTTCTCCAATACGAATGTGAGCCTCTTGAAGTTTGGATGCTGGGCGGCAGCTCCACATTCTTGTTTTTCAGAAGAAGCGCCTTACCCACATGTGAGCGTTGATCATATCGGGTATCACCTTCTTCCTGGAAATTACCAAGAGTGTTTGTGAGTTTGCTGTTTTCCAAATGGCAGTGAGGTAGATCAAGTTCCTTTGCTTCATCAGTGATATTATTTGAAACTTGTGTTTGTATTCACCTGAGTTTAAAGAGTGGCCAAGAGATAATTTGGGAGCAGTAGCAGCAACAGCCTCGGGAAGACATGGGTGCTCACCCTGATCTGGATTTCGAAGACTGGCTTAGGAGTGAGGCGGGGAGAACCGAGTGGTGGGTTGTGAGGGAGGAAGCTAGCCATGGGAAATGATAAAGGATGCAGTTTACCGTTGGAGTTAATTAGCCATTCAGAAGGATTTAGGGGCCCTCTCATTATAGGATCTGTTTACTGCAAGGATCTTTCCGCCTTCGTGTTGGTGGGAGGCGGGGGTCATGAAGACAAGGCTCTCCACAGGAACAGAAGTGACAAACTGTCCTTTTCACCCGAGGTGAGATGGGACAGTGTGCGGCTGCCCAGTTGTCTGGGGTGTTCCGGTGTCAGGGTGCACACTCCTGGAAAAGGCGACCTGTACCACCCCGTTGGTGCCCAACTCCTGGGGGAAAGCCCTTTTCCTATTTTGGACAAACAGTAAATTCTGTTCTCACCGTGATAATTGTTGTTGCTTCTATATATAAGATCCTTCTGCAGTGGTGGGCCTTTTCACAACTGTATGCAACAGAATGAGGTAACCCTAGGCTTTTAGAGTGCCAAGTGGTGCTGTGTGGCCGACCAGCCCCAAGCTGTAGTTAGAGACAGAAATTTGAGGTCAGGAGGGGCCTGTAACCAAGGGGCTGGGGCCCACTGGCCAGTGCAGACCCTCCTTCGGGCAAGGCTGTCCCCTTCCCTGTGGTGGATGCTCACTAAGCAGGAAACATCCACTTTAGGACAGCTCAGTTTTTCCGTCCTGACTGCTGGGTCTGCCACCAGCTGGCCTGCCTACCTGTGCTGGCTATGGGATTATTAAACACCCCAAATAGCAGGAAATGAACAGAACTTCCATTTCTCCCAGACATGCTGGAACGTGCTGTTCCAGGGACCTCCTCACCATGGAGCATGTGCATCAGTGGTTTTTCATTCTCCAGAAAGGTGAATTGGGATTCTAGGAATGTGCTTGTGGTCCGTGGCCACAGGCATTTTACTAGTCCCTGGAGTGCACCATGATGGGATTTTCCTTCATCAAACACCGACCAGAACAAGGAGACAAATACTTCCCTAGGAGACAGAGCAACTAACATTTTCAAACATGGAAACATTATTTCGGGGGAAAAAAACCACAAAAAAAAACTATTGCTTTTCTAAAAAGAAGTTGAATATACTCTTGTGCATCTGAAAATATGTGATGGTACCTTAAGAATGTAAATACCTGTTTTTCTAGAGGTCCTTCCATTCAGTTTGCTTATGCTCAGTTTCTCTAATTTTCTTCTTTTGTTTCTTTCTCTTTTTTCCCTTTATTTTATTTATTTGGGTTTGGTGTCTTAAAAACAGTACCCATTTAGTATCTTATAATTTGAGAGGTCACAAGCAAAGTGGGTCTCACCGGGCTGAAATCAAGGTCTCCACAGAGTCCCACTCCTTCTGGAGCTCCAGGGAGAGTGTTTCCTGCCTTTCCCAGCTTCTATAGATGCTGCATGCCATGGCCCATGGCCCTTCCTCCATTATCAAAGCCAGCAATGGCCAGAGGAGTACTGCTCTACCTCATGTATGAAACCAGCTCCTCTGCCTCCCTTTCCACAATAGAGGATGCTGTGATAACATTGGGCCCATCCAAATAATCCAGGGTAGCAGCCTTGGCCTGACACTGCCGGCCTACTGTCCCCTGGCACGTAACGTTCCACATTCATAGATGTGGTGGGCAGGAGTGCACAGCTCTAGAAACACAAAACCTTTAAATGTTTTTGCCATCTCTCTTATCTTTATGATCTTCGAAACTAAATAGGAAAGAAGGTGTCATTTCATTCTGTTGTTCAACTTAAAAAAATTTTTTATAAACAAAGTTAGTACCTGATTCATCTTTGTTTCTAAAAACATGGGCAGAACTATGTAATATAATTTTGTGAAATTAAGGTAAATTTTTTCATGTATTTCTTAGTTTTCATGAAAAAGGCCAAAACAACCGTTTATTTTATTTTATTTTTTAAAAATCTGCTTCTTACCTTTTCCTGGTACCAGCTATTCTTGGGTAGTGAAAGATCCCTACGCTTTATTCCATGTGCCTTTCAGCAGACATGACCCTCAGCTTCCCTCCCACTCATAGCTGACCTTGGCTTTCTGTGGTGGACTTTGGTGCTTGTGACTGCACTCATCCAGCACAGCCTCCTTGTGGCTGGTGTTGAAAAAAAGGAAGCTTCCGTGGCTTGGGCCTTCTCCGGGCTGTGCTCGCATGAGCAGATTGCAGATACCTCAGAAGGAAGCGGCTATGTTGTTTTTGAACAACTGGGAGAGTGTTCCAGGGCTGGACCCTCATCAGACCACCAAAGCCTCCAGTCCACGGCTCACAAATGGATAATAACTAGGCTCTTAGAAGGAGACATCGCCTGGAATTTCTGGGCCCTGTGTCTGGAATTAGAGTATTGACCTGTGTGCTTACTTTCTTAGGTCCGGGCCCACCAGCTGGTCTTGCCACCGTGTGATGTGGTGATCAAGGCTGTGGCTGACTACGTCCGCAATATCCAGGATACCTCGGACTTGGATGCCATAGCTAAAGATGTTTTCCAGCATTCTCAGGTAGAAATGCAAGCGCCTGGGCAGCACTGTGTGCTGTGGTGTATGCTGGGTTTGGTAAGGACTTGAGAGGCATACGCCTGTCATGTCCAGTAGCACTAGCCCAGCTGTCAGGCCTCACCCAGCTCCTCCAGCCTCCGCAGAGGAGTGGTTGAGGTGGACAAATGGTAGCGTCTCTACTGCTCCATCATAATTTAATGGGATTTCTACTGAGAAGACAGATGTATCAAATGGGTCAAATGGAATTGACCAAGTGGGTCTCTGATTTCTCCATACCTTAACATGATGGTCAGGGATTTCTTCTTCCTTTTTTGGAAAGTCGGGAATGCGAGGTTGGGGGCGTCAGGGTTGTTAGAAGAGGTGGAATTTGCGTGACTTCTTATTTGCTCTCTGAAGAGCTAAAATTGCTGCCCTACTTGCCAGAGATGGAAAGTAAAACTTTCCCAGGTAGCACCAGAGTCCTGGCAGAAGGGAGGCTGGAGGGCTGCATTCCAGAACTCAGGTCTCCTGCCTGCCATGCCAGACTTCGTGATAAGCATGTTGCTTTAAGAGAATCCGCGTTCACTTTATTTCTTTAATAATAATTTATTTGAGTTCCCGCTGTGGTGCAGTGGGTTAAGAATCCCACTGCAGTGGGTCAGGCTCCGTCTTTGGCCTGGTGCAGTGGGTTAAAGGATCCAGCATTGCTGCAGCTGCAGTATAGGTCACAGCTGTGGCTCAGATTCAGTCCCTGGCACAGGAATGTCCATACGCCATGGTATTGATTTAAAGAAAAATAATAATCTGTTGATTTTCCTTGAAAATTTTAATGTTATTCTGAACTTTCATCTGGTAGTTCCACTCTGGCTCAGTGGGTTAAGAACCCAAAATAGCGTCCATGAGGATGCAGGTTCGATCCCCGGCCCCCCTCAGTGGGCTAAGGGTCCCGTGTTGGTGCAAGCTGTGGTGTAGGTTGCAGATACAGCTTAGATCTGGCATTGCTGTGGCTGTGGTGTAGGCCAGCAGTTGCAGCTCTGGATTGACCTTTAGCTTGGGAACCTCCAATATGCTGTAGGGATGGCAGTAAAAAGAAAGAAAAAAAAAACCCTCTCATCTAGCTTGAAAGACTAAGGTTTATTATACATGTGCTGAATTACAGAAATTTGTTAATACATGTGATCAATGGCGTATTAATTTACAAAGCTTTTCCTATGTTTATTTCAGTCTAGAACAGATGACAAAGTTATTCGATTTAAGAGAGCAATTGGATATTATTCAGCGACTAGTAAGCCTATGGCATTTCACCCACCACATTACTTAGGTAAGTAATCCAAGGCCCCTGTGATGGATGCTGACCGTACAATAACCAAAGAGATTTAAATATTTACCTGATAATTTTGTAGCTTTATTCTTTTGAAGTAAGATTTCTGGAGTTGCCGTCATGGTGCAGCTGAAACGAACCTGAGTAGGAACCATGAGGTTGCGGGTTCAATCCCTGGCCTCTCTCAGTGGGTTAAGGATCTGGCGTTGCTGTGAGCTGTGATGTAGGTTGAAGACGTGGCTCAGATCTGACATTGCTATGGCTCTGGCGTAGGCTGGTGGCTACAGCTCCGATTAGACCCCTAGCCTGGGAACCTCCATATGCCGTGGGTGCAACCCTAAAAAGACAAAAGACAAAAAAAAAAGGAAGAAAAAGAAATTCTGCACTATATAAATAAGTGCAGCAGAACTTCCTAGGCAGATTCAGTAGTAGTGCCTGAAAGTGTTGAGGAGTAAGAGAAAACTTAGAGACTGAGGAGAGTGGAGGAGAAAAGCAGGCAGCCCTGAGGACCAAGGCCATAGGTGACGATGATGCTGAAATCTCTGTCTTCGAGGTGCCTCCTGCAGGGTGCACTGAGGACGTCGAAGGCCCTCTGGGTCCAAGAGTACCTTCATAAGTGCAGTGGATTTGTATCCCCTCTTCTTTTGCCTTTTTTGGCAGAAAAATCATATGTAATTCAGAGATTTGAAGTTGAGGAATTTAAAAATAATTATAAACTGTTTGCCTGAAGGCTGCTGATAGGAGGTTTTAAAGCACCAACCCTAAGAACCAGCCTCCTTCCTGAGTCCGATCACCTTTCTTAGGGTCTAGAGCAGTAAGCCTTGAGAGATCATACTTCCACCTGTTGTTTCAGTTGTGTTTATTTCATATAAGAAGGAAGGCATGTTTCTGAGAGTGTCATAGGAATTAGACTTTTAACTGGTTTCAGATTAATCATGTAGTTGAACATGTCCCTAGTTGTTGTCCCTTATTTGGTAGTATTCATTTACTTATTTAAGCATAGTGCCACTGTGCTGTATACGTGGGGGGCACAGCCATAAAAGGTAAGTACTGGCTTTTGATAACTATCTCTGTGGGTGGGTGTCATGGACGGTGCTGATACTGTGTGCCCAAGGAGGGTATAGGCCATTTTCTGAGCTGGCCCAGCCCCCTCTTGTGACTAGAGTAGTCTTAGTGGAGAGGAAGCAGGTACACAGCTAGGGGTTTGTTCCAGGTGAGATAGGAGTGGAATGGGCCAATTGACACCTTTATTTATTATTTATTTTTTTACTTTTTATTTTACCCCAGTGTGTGTGTTTGTGTGTGTGGGGGGGTACTTGCTCTCCTGCTTCACTCGGTGCCCAGCCCCGATTCCCCAGTCCCCATGCCATTCATTTCCTTCCCGTCAGCGAGAATAGTGTTTAGAAGTGTCATCTGGCGAGTTCCCTGTTGCAGTCCAGTGGGTCAAGGACCTGACACTGTCTCTCTGAGGATGCGAGTTTGATTCCTGGCTTTCCTCAGTGGGTTAAGGATCCGGTATTTCTGCAAGCTCTGGCGTAGGTCGCAGATGTGACTTGGATCCTGTGTCACCATGGGTGTGGCGTAGCCTGACTGCAGCTCTGATTCAGCCCCTAGCCCAGGAACTACCATGTACTGCAGGTGCAGCCGTAAAAATAAACAATAAAAAAATGAAGGTGCCAGTTGGCCCCTTCCACTTCTGTCATGCCCGGAACAAAATCCCAGCTGCATACCTGCTTCCCCACCATGGTCTAGCTCTTGCTCTTGCTGGCCTCTGCCCCTCACTCTCCAGGCCCTGCCTTCTTTCCTGAAATGTGCTGTACGAGCTCTGCTGCGGGGGCTGGGCACTGGCTCTGCGCCGGCCCTCTCTCCTTGACTTCCTGGGCCTGGGCTGTTTCCATTTCTGAGATCCAGGCTTCACTGTCACTTCTCTGTCCCGTCACCTCAATTTAATTCTCTACACGTCTCGCATCCCCCTCCTCCTCCCAGGAATGTCAGGGTTGAACATTGAGGGGTCCAGGGGTTGACAACCCCAGGATCTTATCTGCCCCCTTCACTCACAAACCATGGCGGGTTAGGGTTAGTGTTGGCCATAGTGGGTAAATATTTGCTTGAATGACTTAACCCACAAAGGGTTGAATTAGGAAAGTGAAACGACTAGGTGTAATTTAAGGTTACTCTTGGAAAGGGGGACAGGGAGTGTTGCAAGGAGAGAGACTCACTACCGTGATTACTTTAGGGGAAGATGAGATGTATTGGGGTCAGGTCATGGCATCTGGATTTTATTTCTGGCACAGAGGGTGTTAGTGGATGTTACTGAGACAGGTGAGAGGCAGAGTTGTGGACATCCCCATACCACTGTCCCCAGCCTTGTGTTTCCTATTTTATTAAAATAAGATATTTATATGAATATTAAAAGAGAAAATAGCAGTTTCCCTAGTGACTCAGCGGAAATGAATCTAACTAGCATCCATGAGCACACAGGTTCGATCCCTGGTCTCAGTCAGTGGGTTAAGGGTCTGGCGTTGCTGTGGCTGTGGTGTAGGACAGTGGCTACAGCTCTGATTAGACCCCTAGCCTGGGAGCCTCCATAGGCTGCGGGTGTGGCCCTAAAATAAGACAGAAATACGTGTAAAGTGCTTTAATAAATGCTTGTTCCTTGGCAGATATTCTCATTGTTGTTCATGTAGGAAGGCTGTCTAGAAAAAGCAGTGAATATTGAAATGAGTGGTCAGAAAGCTTGGAAGGAGTTCGCATAAGGATGTACTTGGTTCCATGTGTATCTGTAGTGATGTTTTCATCCTCATATGACCGTTATAATTTAAATATTCATTCTAGCATACTTGACTAGAACATTTATTAAAGAGAAGGAAAATAGGGGTAAAAGTGATAAAGACACATGAGTTAACATTTGGCAGTAATCTGAATGGCAGCAGTTTTGAAGATATTCTGAAAAGGCAAGAACTACCTTAAATTAGATTAAGTTTGAGCTTCTTAAAAGTATTTATTGTTCTATAACGTGCTTTCATGTACTTATTAAATCATCAAAGGACATAATGAGGTAAGTGTCTTAGAAATGAAGCTTTCTTCATTTCTAAGGTGAAGAATTCTCTTTCACCTTCCCTCAGTGGTTTATGGATATAACTGGTAATGAATTTGGAGTATTTAGAGTAATATTTTCAAGCAGGTTAATGTAGGTGATACCTGGCTATAAATCCTGTTATAAAGCATTTCCTGTTGCTTCTGACTATTACAGAAATCTGAATTGTACAGCAAGAGACTTAACAAAGCACAAGTACAGAATCACAACAGGGCAGAAAGTTTAGGACAGTATATGGTTTGGAATGTTGGGATGACATTGAGAGAGCTTGGGGCAAGGTTGAGAAGGAAGGTTTATTCCAAGTTAATGTGCATGTAATTTGGAGCCAGCAGAAAGATTCATGTAAAAATCATTTACTTTTTCTGATAAGTGTAGAGAAACTAAAGTAATCTGCAGATAGTGGTGATTTTGCCTAGATGTGCGTTAGTCCCACCGTGGAACTAAGTGGAGGGTGATGAGTGAAATGTAAATCAAGAGCCTACAAGAAGGTATGGAAATACTTTCTTGGCATCCTAAGTTAGAATCTAAGACATATTTTCCATACAAATATTCTTCTAAGTGGAGCTAGGACATAAGTGGTCTCTTCCAACCATAGCTCAATATATTATTCTACAGGAAAACACATTCAGAATTTTGAACAACCAATATGGAAACATAAGTTTCTTGTTCATTAGAACCTGTCTGTGTTAATCATTTTAGAAATTAGAATATGTGTAGGATTCTGAAGAGATCTTCCAGACTCATACTTAGAGTGTAGCTATTGAGAATAAAAATGGAGAGAGTTGACTCTAACCAGAGGTTTCTAAACTCGGTTGGAATTTTATTTTTTTAGCTCATTTTATTTTATTTTTGGTCTCTCCCTCGTCATACGGAAGTTCCGGGCCAGAGATTGAACCTGAGCCACAGCAGTGACAATACCAAGTCTGACTCCCTGGCTGGAATTTTAGGTTCTACCACAGAACTGTTACCAGATCCTAATTGGCCTCAGGATTCTAGATTTTCAAAAGAAAACCCTTGCTGGGTGGGCCCACGTGGGAGTGACCGCGGTGTTTTCTGTTTTTCCTCCTGAGTCTGTGGTTCTCTCCTCAGACCTCCTCACCATTTTGGGGTGCTGTGGAATGTGCAGGAAATGCACATGTTCCACGTCCCATTGCTGGGAGGCCTGGTCTGCATAATGTGTGGTCTTTTTCAGGGCGGAAAAATGTTTTCCAGTCCATTCTATTTTTGTACCATGGGCTCCCAGAAATTACCTATATTGTATAACATAGATCATGGATGTATATAATACCTATGCTTTATGTATATTTTTATCTACTGGGTAGATTTTTAAAATGAGTTACAGGTGAGATTAGTATTATTTTTTAAGCATTTACTATATCAGAAACACTGTGGGAACTGTGTGTCTAGAGATGATTATAATTTTGTCTTTTCTATCTTCGCCCTTGTTGTCTACTGTCTCTCCAGAGAATCCAAAATCTAAATGTAAGCACAAGTAAGATTTGAAAGAATTGCGTTGTCAGCAGTATTTGGCTCTCTTGTTGAACAGGTAGTTCTCAAACCCTAGGTGTGCTTCAAAATATTAGCAGAATTTAAAAATAACAAATAAGGAGTTCCTGTTGTGGCTCAGCAGGTTATGAACCCAGCGTGGTCTCCATGAGGATGTGGGTTCGATCCCTGGCCTTGCTCAATGGGTTAAGGCTCTGGCATGGCTGTGACTGTTGTGTGGACTGCCACCTGCAGCTTCGATTCAACCCTTAGCCTAGGAACTTCCATATGCCACAGGTGCAGCTGTAAAAAAGAAAAACAACAATAATAAGCAAATAAGACAGAGATGTTAGAGATCCACTTCATGTCTGTGACTGTGGACTCTGTGGGCTTGAGCTCATCCTAGTGTATACGTAAAAAGCCACACAAAAGAAACAGAGGCCCAGTGAGTCTAAAGAAGCACACACTGTCCTCCTGACCTTCCTCAGTGAAAAATAGATGAGCTCTTACTGCACACCTACTAGAATGGCCCAGATCCAGAACATTGTCACCACCGCATGCTCCTGAGTATGTGGAACACAGAAATTTTCATTCATTGCTGGTGGGAATACAAAATGGTCCAGCCCTTTTGAAGACAGTTTGACAATTTCTTACAAAACAAAACATACTCTTACCATAGATCCAGTAACCCTGCTCCTTGATATTTACCTAAAGGAGTTGAGAATGTATGTTCACAAGGAAACATGTATGTTCCGTGTTTGTTCACATGTGGATGTTTATAGCAGCTTTATTCATAGTGGCCAAGACATGGAAACCAAGATATCCTTCGCCAGGTGAAAGAGTAAATAGACTGTTACCTCTAGACAAAGGAAGATTATTCAGTGCTGAACAGAAATGGGCTATTAAGGGGTTCCCATTGTGGTTCAGTGTGTTTAGAACCTGACTAGTATTCATGGGGATGTGGGTTCAATCCCTGGCTTCGCTCAGTGGATTAAGGAGCCGGGGTTGCCTCAAGTTGTGGGGTGGGCTGCAGATGCGGCTCAGATCTGGTGTTGCTGTGCCTATGGTGTAGGCTGGTGGCAATTCAACCCCTAGCCTGGAGACTTCCATAGATTGCAGGTGTGGCCCTAAAAAAGGAAAAGAAATGGGCTATTAGCAATGGAGAAACCTTAACTATGCACTACTAAGTGAAAGAAGCCAGTCTGAAAAGACTACATACTGTATGATTCCAACTGCAGGACATTCTGGAAAAGGCAAAACTGTGGCAACAGTAAGATGACCAGGGTTTGCAGGTAAGAGAAGAATGAATAGGCAAAGCCCAAGATATTTAGAGCAGTGAAAATATCCCCTGTGATTCCATGATGCTGGATTCATGTCCTTGTAAATCTGTCCTAACATAAAGAGTGCACAACACCAAGAGGGAACCCAAATGTAGACTATAGACTTTAGTTAATAGTGATGTGTCAATATTAGACCATCAGTTGTAACAACTGTACCACACTGATGCAAGGTGTATACACCTAGTAAAGTAAAACTGCTCAAAAGACAGTAATTTTTATACGTAATTTATAATTTTTTATGAGTAAATGAGGTTCTCAATATGTTCAGCTTGTGCCAGGCACTGTGCTGAGGGTTGCACCAGGTGGTGGACGAGGTAGATGTCATCCTTGCCCTTGTAGAGGACTGAGATAGGGAATCGTGCAGGAGTGTAGACAGGAAGGTCCAGAAAGACCAACCCAGTTAAAACAATTCCGGATTAAACCAATGTTTGCTTCCACTCAGTTAAATTACTGTTTGGGTGAGGTTTGAGTGTAGAGTAGAATTTAGCAAGGTGACAGAAGAGAGGAAGTATACATGTAGAGGAGACAGCATGTATAATCGTCCTGAGGTGAGAGGACAAAGAAGACAGAAACAAAAGAATATGGTTGGAGCACAGGAAGCAAGGGAGAGAGTGGTCTGGTGATGCTCATCAGGCTTGTATGCAGTGACCATGCCTGGCCATGGATTTTAGACTTAATCTTAGGACCAGGAGAATTCGCTGAAGGATTTTTTATTGTAAAAAATTATTTTGAAACTGTCATACACACTATTTGTATAGTAAATAAACCTCAGGGGAATATTACTAATATCTCCTTGGTCATGTTTCCTTGTACTCCAGCACCCTGAATTTTATTTTAATGGTCCCCTAGCTTTTCTTTATTGTGTGTGCACCCTGAGTACTATTAGGAGCCATGGAAAGAGGTGGGATGCCCTGGGGAGGTTTTCTTTGGAGACCGCTCTGTAGCGGGGTCTTGAGACAGGCTGGGAGAGGAGGTGGTTGGTGGGGGGTGGCCACAGGGAGAGACGTGCAGCGGCCAGGGTAGGAGTCGTCAGCAGAGGTGAGGAGGCTGCATATGTGATACTCACAGCTCCCAGACCCTGTGCAGGTGCGTGTGGCTGTGTAGTCCTCAACAAAGGGTGGGGGATCCTAGGAAAGATTTCTGCTTTGCAGCTGCTTCTGTGTTGTAAGACATGGAAGAGGGTGGGATAGGTGGCCAGCACCAGTCCTCCAAATCCACTTCGCATTGCTTCCATAAAAAGGGGGGGGGGCTTGAAATGGGAGGGGGATTCAGTATGCTTCAACTTTTAGGTGGATGATGAAAGCTGAGAGGGGGGCTGGGAAGGGAGGTGGGAGGTGATCGTGGCCCCTGGGCCCTTGGAGCACAGAAGTGGGGGTCCATTGGGGACCTGGGAGTCTGCTGGGCAGCAAGATGGCATGTCCAAATAATAGAGGCTTGGGCAAAGAGGACCGTATTGAAAAGAGGACTGTCACTAACCAAAGAACAGACTCTCTATAGTGACCACAAAAAAAGGACCTCTGGCTGTAGAAACTTCCTAGGTGTTGGTGGAGAGGCCCCATGTGTGACTTACCCTGACAGGCTTGCCTGTGTCAGGAGCCTGCTTCAGCCTTGTGTCCTGACAGGCCCCCAAGGCTGGCCCCCTTCTACGAGACTGGGTCAGAGGATCCTGATTCACAAAATGCTGACTGGCAAACCTCAGTGCCAAATGCTGGTGACCCATCCACAAGAGAACGCAAATGCCTACTGTCATAACAGGAACAACTAGACTCTGTAGTTGGTGTTCCTGGACCCCAGCTCTTGCGACCAGGGCTCAGAAAGATACAAGTTCAAGTGTGATGGAGAAACAAGGACCAGTCAGTTGGCCTCTTATTCTGGGCTGTGGCTTTGCTGGAAGGCATCACTTTGTGGTGTCTCAAGAAGGTGGGTTCCTGTGGCCACAGTCTGCATAGGGCTCGACAGATTGTTCTGTTGATTGTTGTTGGGCTTTCTAGGTTGTGTAGCCAATCTCTTTGAAAATATAGCTCTACCTCCCCCAAAACACACACTCCCAGCATAAGGGGGCTTGTTGGGAGATGTGTTCCCCTCCCCTCCCAAACACGAAGACACGTCTGCGAAGAAGGAATGGCATCTGCTGGGGTTCCTCTGCTGATGAGAGGCTGTTAGTTCTCCAGGACCCAGGGTCACCTGGTTGGGTCCACTGTGGGTAGGACACAGAGGTCATGCAGAGTCCATAGTGTGACCTGCCCAGAATAGAAAACCATGGCTGTATACACACGTGCCTGGGGAACAGAAGTGAGAGAGATTGGAATGCTGTTCATGCTGCTCCTGTGGCTCAAACTGTAGGACCAGGAACAGTCAGGTGCCTTCTCAGCTGTCACTGCCACCCTATGCTAGGTGACATGGCCCTCAGGACCTTGTCCACCTGCCATCACCCGTGCAGCCAGGCTTATTCTGCAAGTGTGTCACAGGCCTCCTGCTCCAAGGGCTGACTGTAGCCAGGCCGTGGGATCAACAGTTCGTACTATGAGATAACTTGCCTTGTTCCTGCCCAGCAGTGTACCTATGGGACTTCCTTGTAACGCCAAAGGTTTGCCTTAGGTTTGTTTTTTTTTTTTTAAGCTTCTTAGGTCCACACCCATGGCATATGGCAGTTCCCTGGCTATGGGTTAAATTGGAACTACAGCTTCCGGCCTACGTCACAGTCACAGCAATGCTGGATCCTTGAGCCACTGAGCAAGGTTGGGGATTGAACTTGAATCCTGTGGATACTAGTTGGGCTTGTTACTGCTCAGCCTCCAACAGGAACTCACTGCCTTAGTATTTTTCTTTCTTTCTTTCCTTCTTTTGCTTTTTAGGGCTGCACCCACGCATATGGAGGTTCCCAGGCTAGGGGTCCAATCAGAACTGTAGCTGCTGGCCTACACCACAGCCACAGCAATACAGGATCTGAGCCACGTCTGAGACCTACACCACAGCTCATGGCAATGCCGGATCCTTAATCCACTGAACAAGGCCAGGGATTGAACCCACAACCTCATGGCTCCTAGTCAGATTTATTTCTGCTGCACCACGATGGGAACTCTACCTTAGTATTTTTAGAGCTTCTCTAATGTTTCTTGGTGGGGATGTACTGAAATCTGCTTAGCCATGTCCTGTGGTCATCATCTAGAATATTTTCAGGTTTTTTTTAATGTTATAGTGATCACTTAATTTTTTTTTTTATTGTCACAGGTGTTTACTATTATACTGTTGCTATACTTTATTAATAAGGTTTTGAAATTTGGCATTCTTAAAAAAGTTATGTAATAGTCAGCCTTATAGCTTACTAAACCCACTCTCTCCAAGGTTTTTGCTTAAATTTTCTTGTTATGGAAAGCTTGAAAGTAACTGAGTCATACAAGGGATAGTATCATGAGCACTAGAGTACCTACTAACCAGTTTTAGCAAATGTCTTAAAGAAATACTTTAGGCTTTTCTAAAAGTCATGTCTGTTCCCTTCTAATGCTTTTTGTATTTCTTTATCTCATATATATGGAATAATAAATAGTAGTGTGGGGGTTTTTTACAATTAGAATCCTTTTATTCATACTGAATAGTAGTGTTTTGATTTTTTTTTTTTAGTTCTGTATTATACCTATCATTCTGCACTTGCTTTCTTTTCTTTCCTTTCTTTCTTTCTTTTTTTTTTTTTTTTGGCTGAGCCCTTAACATGTGGAAGTTCCCTGGCCAGTGGCTCCGAACCTGCACCACAGCAGCAACCCCAGCCATCACAGTGACAGCAGATGCTTCACCCACTATGCCACAAGGGACCTCCTGCACCTGCCTTTTTTTCCCCTGAAATGTGTGGATGTTCATCTTTTTCAGTTTTTCTCTTTTTAAAGCTAATGCAAATGGCCTTGATAACAAGCCCCTACGGATCTAACAGAATAGATGTTGCCAGAGAGAAGCGAAAATGTTATCCTGTTAAATAGAAAGTCTACTTATTCTTTCTCCTTGATTCCCAAGGAGATCATTGGAGTCTCTCAGTCCTGTTCCTGTGACCTTTCATTCAGTTTTTAGTGAGTTTATTTTAGTTGATGTGATATGAAGTGGTGTAGGCTGTCTGGTCTCCTGGCTTTTTGAAAGGTCATTTTTTTAAAACCTGAAAATTAGTCATTTTGGAAGAACTGAAAATACATCTCTTTTCGGTTGCTGCCTGGTTTAAAAGGCTGCAAGGTGTGTCTACCTGAGATGGACACAGCTTGTCATCAGGTCTGTTGATGGTTTCTCGGTATGCAGTGACAGAGGGGACTGCGGGTTCAGCTTATCGGTGTGCTCCAAATAAAGGCCTTTAGGCTTTTAGTTTGTGCTTTTTAACATCCACAGAAAGACAGAAACTGATTTGTCTTGATTTATCATAGACTTAAAAAACCATGTGGGTGGCTGAATGAGATTTAAGTTTCTTTTTTTTTTGCTCTTTAATGCCTACAATATAGACCTGATTAAGTGAACCCAGGAATTTCATAGATTTGGATAAAATTTGGGATAAATTCATCACTACCCAGACTCTTGCTCTTCAAGGCCCAGGTACCACATGGACTTGAAGGATGCTCTGAGGTCCACATAAAGTGCTGTCAACACCTAGGGCCAGAAGAGATTTGAATGGCCAGGATGCTGTGTAAGCATTCAGCTACCTCCCAGCTATGGAATATTCCTGCACCAACTGTCAAGCAGTCAAAGCAGCCCTTGTCAATGTTGAACTGCTCTTATTTTCAGAAAATTCTTACTCATTGACCTGACCTGTTTCTTGACCCGAAATGTGCTCCCTTGCGTTAATTTTTTTTTTTAATTGCTCATAATTCTTTCAGGTGCCTGCTTGCTTTACTCATGATCTTACTTTTCCTGGCCCTGTACTTGGCCTTCCATTGTGAGGGCTTCTCCCCTGGCCGCTGGCCCTTCCTGTGAGGCCTAGCTGGTGCTGCAGCTCCAGACAGGTATCAGTTGCCCCAGCTCGTGGGAGTTGGTACGCTCTGGAAACTGGCAGGGCACTTGGCACATGTTAAAAGAGATGCTGAGGAAAATATTCATGTCAGTGAAATCAAGATCATATGTGAGTACATTTTATAAATCTATTTTCTAAATGATACTCTAACAGTACACTAGGGTAACACCATAAACAATGATATAAGTTAGTACTATTGATTTTGAATCATTTATTTCTTTGGAAAGCTTTATCATTTGTGCCGAGCTATGTGTGAGGAATTGAACACCGTTGACTATGTCTTACCAGTATGATTCTTTGGGACAAAACAAGTGATGGAGATTATGCCTGTAATGTGTGTATGTGGAGTATAATGAAAACTATCAAAAACATCAAAAGCCAGGACCATTTCTGTCTCCTCCCCCAAAGTCCCACGCCTCCTTGGCTGTGCCTTCTCGCCTGGTCTTCAGCCCCGCCTACCAGACTTCATAGGCCACCCAGTGTCCTGTTGGTTACCACTGTCTCCCACCCGAGCCTGCCTTTGGCAGCTGTTTATCTGGGAGAGCATGAACATAAATTGTGTAAAATTCTCCTTCATATAACTTTATGTTGATGTAGAGTAAATACATCAAATTTTTCACTGTTTGGTTTTTTGGGTTTTTTTTTTTTGGCAAGTTTTGAAAAGTAGTGTTGAGTTCTTTGTTGGCGTAGTGGTTAAGGATTTGGTGTTGTCACTGCTGTGGCTCGGGTTTGATCCCAGGCTCAGGAACTTCTGCATGCTTTAGGCATGGCCAAAAAAAAAAAAAAAGATAGAAAAAACTAGTGTTGATGGTAGGGAATATATTGATTTATCTAATCTTTGCATCTGAATGTTCAAAGCTATGCTTTTTCTGTAACACTTGAAAATCATGTGTCAGCACCCATCTATATGGAATTTTTTAGAAATATTACTTTTGTTATTATTGTCTGCTTATTATAACATCTTCACAGTAACATGCCTGGTAATCGATAAATATTTGTTAGGTTGACGTAGGGTTGACTACTTCTCAGTAGAGCCACTTGATTAATACCATTTCTTTTTAAATCTTATTTTAATTTAGAAAAAAATCTCATAAAAAAGAAAGGGAAAAAGAGAGTTCCCATCATGGCTCAGCAGGAACAAATCTGACTAGCATCCATGAGGACGAGGGTTCAATCCCTGGCCTTGCTCAGTGGGTTAAGAATCCGAAGTTGCTGTGAGCCGTGGTGTAGGTTGCAGACGCAGCTCAGATCTGGCACTGCTCTGGCTGTGGTGTAGGCCGGCAGCTACAGCTCTGATTGGACCCCTAGCTGGGAACTTCCATATGTCTTGGGTTTGGCCCTAAAAAGACCAAAAAAAAAAAAAAAATTAGAAAAAATCTGGGAGTTCCCGTCGTGGTGCAGTGGTTAACAAATCTGACTAGGAACCATGAGGTTGTGGGTTCGATCCCTGGCCTTGCTCAGTGGGTTAAAGATCTGGCGTTTGCCATGAGCTGTGGTGTAGGTCGCAGACACGGCTAGGATCCCGCATTGCTGTGGCTCTGGTGTAGGCCGGTGGCTACGGCTCTGATTAGACCCCTAGCCTGGGAACCTCCAAATGCCTCGGGAGTGGCCTTAGAAAAGGCAAAAAGACAAAAAAAAAAAAAAACTGGTTAGTTTTATACAAGCTTAGTAAGTAATTCGAGGGAGTGGATACTGCACAGCTTGTCTTATCTGCTAGCATACATAGCTGAGCACACCTTTAAGGGCTTTAACGCATGCTTTCTTTCTCTTTATTCTAAAAGTCTTTCATATTTAAAATACTTTTTAATTATGTGAATTTTTCATGTAGTAATTAAACACTTTTTTCTGCTTAAATTTGTCTTTAGTCTGTGTGTACTTTTTAAACAAAAGCCTACCTCTCTTAGTATTTGTGAAAAGAGGAGAATGAGAAGCTGGTGGTGTTACTCTCCCCTCCGTGAACCAGTGTGTCAGTTCTGAGAAAGATGTCCTTGTCACAGAGAATTCAGACAATGACTTTGCTTAGCTACATGAGGGCATTGAGAACAAGAACTTATTTACAAAAAGGCATGCAGTATAGAGGCAGGCCTTCACTTATTAGGCATTTCTGCAGGCTTCACAGAAACGTAGACAAATTAATTCATGAGGTTGTGATAGAATAGTAACTAGTTCTCTGGGTTCTCAAAAGTTTATTTTAGGTCAGTGATTGAAATATGATTTTAGAAAATGTTCTTTCCTTGGACATTTTTGCTTTTAAGTTATAGTTTTTGAGTTTTTTTTTTTTTTTTTAAATGTCTTTTTGCCATTTCTTGGGCCGCTCCCACGGCATATGGAGGTTCCCAGGCTAGGGGTCGAATCGGAGCTGTAGCCACCGGCCTATGCCAGAGCCACAGCAACATGGGATCCAAACCGAGTCTACAACCTACTCTACAGCTCACGGCAATGCTGGATCGTTAACCCACTGAGCAAGGGCAGGGACCGAACCCGCAACCTCATGGTTCCTAGTCGGATTCGTTAACCACTGCACCACGACGGGAACTCCTTTGAGTGTTTTTGTTTGGGGGGATTTTTTTTTTTAGGGCCACACCGAGGCATATGGAGGTTCCTGGGCTAGGGGTCAAATCAGAGCTATAGTTGCCGACCTACGCCACAGCCATGCTGGATCCAAGCTGCATCTGTGAGCTACACCACAGCTCACAGCAACACCAGATCCTTAACCCATTGAGCAAGGCCAGGGATTGAACCTGAGTCCTCATGGATACTGGTCAGGTTTGTTAACCACTGAGCCACGATGGGAACTCCAGGATTTTTTTTTTGAGAAAAGTTTGTGCTTTTCAGGAAGTTGATAGTATATAATGGCCAAAAATAGAATGAAACATAAATATTCATCTTTACTTGAATACTTCTGTGTAACTGAAGAAGCCAATCTCTCATTTTTCTTAATTTAAAGTATGTCAGGTCAGCTACAAGAGATTGTAAACTAGACTTTTTACAGTGATTTGAGTTGCAGTATAAGAGCTTGAATGGATTTTATAATATTCTTTTTGCCCAAAATCTGGCTAAAATTCAGAATCACCTGAGAAGGGACTTGAACAGTTACAGCATCATGTATCTCACACGCAGAGGTTCAGGACTTATTGTTTGATCAGGAATGTCTCTCTGTGTATGTGAGCCCACGTGTGTGTGTGTGTGTGTGTGTGTGTGAGAGAGAGAGAGAGAGAGAGAGTGTGTGAGCTTGTGGGCGAGCGTCCACATGTGCCACCAGCACTGTATGCACATACACTAGCACCACCACTCCCCGACTTCCTGTCCTGCAGCCATTCTTCAGTAGAAGATGGAAGCTCTGCCAGACTTTCTGTTCAAGTGTGCGGTGCTCTGGGGGCTATGGCATGTCCAGCCTAAGCACCAGGCATTTGGACATGGGATCTTCCAACAGATTGTTGCTTCCAAGGCTCATGAGTCTCATGGAGTAGTAAGACGTGAGCAGCAGCCAAGCCTCACTGCTTCCAGTGTCTGTGCAGCCCAGGACTGGACTGGCTCAGGGAGGCCCAAGTCAGGTGTCAGAATGAGAGAGAGAGGGTTTGAGGCACTAAATTATTATTTTCAGTTAAATGTGTTTGTTTAATCTTGACAAGTTGGTGGACTGAGAAGTAGTGGTTTGTGGGTTGTATGTTTTTCACTTGGTGTTGCTCAGATTTTGAGGTTAGAAAAACACGTTTCCTGATAATGACATTTGCGTTGAGGTAACTCTAGGCTTGGTTTTGGTCTGTTTTTGAAAGAAACCTATGGAAGCGACAGTTGCTGCAGGACTCTAGTAGGGTCTGCTGTACGTGTTCTCACAGGGTGTGTATTTTCTCTGTGTCTCCTGTAGTCTGAGTCCTAACAACACCCTGGGGTCTCATATCCTCAGGCCTGTCCTCACAGCCTGACATCACAGGCCCCCCACACCTCACTGTTCAGCAAGTGAACCAAGCCTTGAAGAGTCTCCTCATTTTTATCACATTAGTAAATTGTGATATTTTGAAGTGGGTTTCACATGGGGGCCACGCTCACCCGCGTGCTGGCCTTGCTTGTGCTGGCCATCTGCATCCTGGTCCCCGCCTCGCCTCAGACCTGCAGGGAAACCGAGTGTTGTGGTTGTGGGGGTTTCTGGACCTTGGGCTGAGTTGATTGCTTTCTGTCATATCTTTAATCTGCCATGGACCCAGTCCTGACGTATTTGGAGCTGCTTCTCCACATTGCTTCCATTCTGTGTTTCACTGTTACAGGTTAGCACGAGGTATAATGAAGCGCAGATGCCAACACACATCAGAACAGGTTTATAAAGTCATGTTCTAAGGGTACAGAATTCCAAGTTACTGATTCTGCAGTGTGTGTGTAATGCATGTGTAACCACACTTACATATAAAAGCCTGCCTTTTGTTCCTCTAGTGCCTGGAGTACTACAGGGCTTCCATCTTTGTCAGTGGTGAACAGAGAGAGAATGAGAATGCCTGTTACATTAAAGACAGGGACAAACCAGGCATTCAAGGAAATGAACAACAACAACAAAAAACACTATCAGACGTTAATTTAAAATTCTTGAAAGTTAGAATCTAGCCCCAGTGCATAAAATTGATCTTCATAGGATTAAGTATTTTTTGGAGTTCCCGCTGTGGTATAGTGGGTTAAGAATTCGACTGCAGGGGCTCAGGTCCCTGCAGAGGTGTGAGTTCAGTCCCCAGCCTGGCACAATGGGTTAAAGGATCCAGCGTAGGCTGTGGCTCGGATTCAGTCCCCGGCCTGGGAATTCCATATGCTGTGGATGAGGCCATTAAAAAAAAAGGGGGGGAGTTCCTGTCATGGCACAGTGGTTAATGAATCCGACTAGGAACCATGAGGTTGCGGGTTCAGTCCCTGCCCTTGCTCAGTGGGTTAACGATCCGGCGTTGCCGTGAGCTGTGGTGTAGGTCGCAGACGCTGCTCGGATCCCGCGTTGCTGTGGCTGTGGCGTAGGCTGGGTGGCTACAGCTCCGATTGGACCCCTAGCCTGGGAACCTCCATATGCCGCGGGAGCGGCCCAAGAAATAGCAAAAAGACAAAAAAAAAAAAAAAGGTATTTTTTAATGTTAAACACAAATTTGTAAAGGTTTGTAGGAAGTGGGGCCCATGCTGTGCTGGCCCCTGAGGAACTACAAGACAGATGGAGACACGTGCCAGCCTGGGCCCTGTCATGAGGAGTGTCCTTCCGCTCACAGTTGCTTTATTGTTTTCTTTCCATATTGATGAAACAGCCAGACCACATCCGTTCGGAATGCCTGGGATGGTGCCACCGTATGTCCCCCCCCAGATGCTCAACATTCCACAGACCTCTCTGCACGCAAAGCCTGTGGTAAGGCCTCTCCTTTCCTTCTGCGGTGGGTCTGCCTGGCCTGGGTGGGGAACAGTGGCCTTGGAAGCTTCGTATGCATCAAATATTAATGAACCTGGAATAGTTTCCTAAACTTACTGTGAAGCAGGAGCCTGTGTTTGTGGATTAAAACTTAGCCAGGACCAGGTACCGTGTACTGGGCCGTGCGGGCAGTGTGCATGCACATGTTATCTGCATCCTCTGTTTTAGGCCCCACAGGTGCCCAGCTCAGGTGCTCCGGGCCAGGCTCCCCACCCGTACAGCCTCGCTGAGCCGGGTCTCACCTTGGAGACGAGCGGAAAGAATCTGACGGAGCAGAACTACAGTAACATTCCTCATGAAGGAAAACATACTCCACTGTATGAAAGATCCTCCCCGATCAACCCAGCTCCAAGCGGCAGTCCTAATCACGTGGACGCAGCGTACTTTCCTGGTTCTTCTACGTCGTCATCTTCAGACAATGATGAAGGCAGTGGAGGAGCTGCAAAGTGAGTGGTGTGCAGGGTGGTTGATGCCTCCCAGAAGTGCAGCAGCTGCACTAGGCTTCTTAAATAGCTTGTAGTCCCTGGGGAAGCCGCCCTCTGGCTGGCCCACGGCACTGATGGTTGTGCTCAAGGATGCTGTTTGTTCTAAGTAGGTAACAGTTGCTGTATGCTTGGATTGGGGCTCCTCAGACCAAAAGAAAAGTGTAGACATTTCAGGGCTTCCAAGGTTGAAAGTCTGTACTGTGCTAGCCCAAAGCCTTGGGCCCCTAGGGGTGGAATTTTAGGAAAATTCATTTGTGTGACTACCAAATAGGGTGAAGTTAGTGGATCACATTTTGCCTGACCCTTGCTGTCTCTTGGGCTGTGACTCCCCTGGTGCTATCCTCTGAAACCGTTTTAAGGTAGAACCCTGTGGCTTTCAGTCTCTTGGCTCCTGGATTGAAGTGAAATCAGAATTTTCTTTTGAGTTCAACAATTTAAATCCCAGCTCAGCAGCTCCATAGGACTATTCTTGGAATAACCCTGTTCACCCAGCCAAAACCGTAAAAAGCTGTGAGATCCAGGTTGGAATTCTGCCTGCAGAGGTGTATTTTAAACAATATATGTCCCTGAGTAAATGAATTTTCAAATACATAATTTGTTAGAATCTGATCTAGAAAGTCTTACATGCATAGTCCTCCTCCTTCCCTTACATAACCTTATGTTTCTAAGAAACCTGATTCAAAAAAAAGGAAGAGAAAGGAAGACTTTATTTTTCATGTGTGCATCTCCTTTCCCTCAGTTTGAACTCTAATTTGCAGGCAGATGCCCAGGGTTAATTATTGCTCTGTCGATTTCTGCCGTTAAGAAAATGTGAGAGTTTCCAATCCTCCTGCAAATTCTTACAGGTGTGTCACCTGAAGCCAGAGGTTTTTTTTCCTCTCTTGTCCTCTTTTTCTCCATCTGTAAAATGGGCACTAAGTTTGCTGACCTTGGGCGTCAGTAACTAAGGAGTTTGCTGCCGTCCAGGGATGTATGCTTTTGTGGAGCAGAGAAGCATAAAATGGATAAATGTTTACTTGCTGTATGTGCAATTCTAAAACTCTAAAAGGAAGTAAAAAGTTGTCATTTAGCATTCAAATTTTAAATTAAAAAGCTAATATATTTAAGAACTACTGAATGAGAATTGCCATGTTGGTGCTTAGAAATCTTCATGTGTGTAAATGAGCCCGTGTAACTCTCTAGCACAGGGAAGTTTGAGAGCAGCTGATAGCTGTCTCAGGAACCCTTTCCACTCTGTGAGGAATTGTGAGTTTTCTTTTAAAAATTGATTCATGTCAGCAAGACCAATATATCTGTAGTGCAGGTTCATCTTAGCAAGAGGCAGCCTTTTTCTAGATTCTGAAATGCAAGTGGGAATAAGACACAAAACAGAAGCATGTGTGTTGTGGCTCAGAGTCTTGTGCAGGCGATGAGCGTGGGAGCCAGGAGAGGCCCTGGCCTGGGGAGGACCAGAGGTAATCCTCTTCCTTCCGGCAGGGATGCAGAGATGTGAGTTGCCTACTTTCTTTGGCAGGCTGCCCTGTTAGGATACAAGTTGAGGAGTTCCCGTTGAGGCGCAGTGGCTAACGAATCCAACTAGGAACCATGAGGTTGCAGGTTCGATCCCTGGCCTTGCTCAATGGGTTAAGGATCCGGTGTTGCCTTAAGCTGTCGTGTAGATCGCAGACACGGCTCGGATCCTGTGTTGCTGTGGCTCTGGCGAAGGCTGGTGGCTACAGCTCCGATTAGACCCCTAGCCTGGGAACCTCCATGTGCCACAAGAAGCGGCCCTAGAAAAGGCAAAAAGACAAAAAAAAAGTTGAACTTGATGGAGTAAGGTTGCATGAGAGTCCCTCCCTTCTCTTGTGCATATTCACATCTGCCCTGTTCCCAAAGATGCTGATCCGCCTTGCCTTCCCTGGAGCTCTTCCTCTGCTCCCTCTGAGCTCTGTAGCATTTAACTCTCTGTAACCCTGACTCAGGGCATTACTACTGCATTTTTCTGGGGGGATGGCGTGGGCGTCTCACCCTCTCATGTGAATGGTGGTGGAAAGGGCAGGTTCCACATCCACAATCTGGAATCAAAAAGATGGGATCGAGTTGTGTGGCTTAGCAGTGTCTTTGTTTCCTTGAATCTTCTTTTCCATTTGTTATAAAAAATAAGAGACAGGCGTGTTAAAATCAAGAGGAAGGAGGGAAGGAAAAGAAGATAGGTAGCTTGTGGCAGAGGCTTCAGGGTCATAAGCCAGGCGGGATGGGCCATGGGGTCACCTCTGATTATGGGTGTGTGTCACCTTGTGGCAGGATGCTAAGAAGAGCAGTGTTCATGATTTTAGGGTGAGGATTCTGGTTGAATAAGTTAGGTGTGTACATTTTGGAGGCCATGCATACACCAGAGGACTGCCCTTCTAGTTCAAAAGCTAAGTAGGAGCAGTAAGATTGATTTACTTTTGGTTTGGACTTGAATTGGGACTCCCGGACCTGCACTGTGCTCTCAGTGCTCTCACCATGCATGATGAGTAAAGCATCCATTCATTTAGCCAGGCAGCATTCAAGCACTTGCTGTCTACCAGTGACCGAGGTGGCAGGCAGCACAGACAGGGCATGGTGGTGGGAGGTCTACAAAGAAGTGAATAGACAAATGAACAGATGAACCCAAGCGGTGATTGTGTGAAGCAGGCACCAGATGAGCGGGCCTGGAGGAGGGAGCTTCTGGAGAGCCAGGTTGGAGCTGTGGCAGCTGGAGAGTGCAGGGTGCAGAAGGGGAGGCCCATGTGGCTGCAGTGCCGAGTATGATGGAGCCTGGATGACGTAGAGTGTCAATTCTGTTCTAAGTGTGACGGGAAACATCCACAGTGTTTGCTTAGAATGCCCTTAGGACTGGAAAGATCTCAGTGTTTCTTTAGAAATGAGTTTGCTCCAATCTGGATGCTATTTGCCCTGAGGACAAACAGGTATCTGGTTGGCGAGGTCATTTAGATGGGAAATTACTGCTCAGTTGAACTGAAGCGCCTGTAGTCATACCAACTTATACAGATTAACGGTAGAAACATTTGTAATGGCTCTACCCTAATACACTGACTTAAGCGGTAGCAGAAGGGGAGGCCTATACCACCCCTGGTGGGCGCGGGGGTGGGGGTAGGGTGGGTTGTGTGTCCTTTCCTGCTCAACTTCCTCGTGCATGTGCGCTCCTTCCACCATATTTCCTGTGATACTGGTAATTCTTCTTCTTCTTTTTTTTAATGCCTTTTTAGGGCTGTACCCATGGCATTTGGAGGTTAAGGGCTCCTCTTATGGACCCAGACTAGGGTCCATTCAAAGCTGTAGCCGCCAGCCATAGCCAAATCCACAGCAGCTCGGGATCTAAGCCACGCCTGTCACCTACACCACAGCTCACAGCAACGCTGGATCCTTAACCCATTGAGTGAGGCCAGGGATCGAACCTGAGTCCTCAAGGATACTAGTCAGATTTGTTTCCACTGAGCCATGATGGGAACTCCTGGTAATTCTTCTGAATATGGGAGATGCCACAAAATAAGTGACCTCGTTTCCCTAGTGGAAAAGCAATGGCATTTTTGCTGATGGGTAATGGGGACTGTTACAGAATAAAAGAGAATTCACCGCCCCCCCTAAAAAAAAAAAACCCAGCCTCCTACAAATAAAAAAGATAACTTTTATATGGCAAAGAATATAAACATGCAATTCATAGAGGAAGCACAGATGGTCAATAACATAAAAGGATGTTGTTCACTCTCACTAAAAAAATCAAAGGAATGCAACTTAAAACATAACAATGTGCCTTTTTTTTTTTTTTTAACTTAGAAAATTGACAAACTTTGGTTTTTAAAGTTCAGTGGGGGAACATCAGTGGAGTTGGTGGGATATGAGGATTTGGCCCTCCTGGTGGGTCCTCAGTCTTTTTGGTCACTGTGCCTCACAAAGGTATAAGGGCTGTGGATTTTGCTCTGGGGAGAATTTGCACCCTCCATATGCACAGGTAGATGTGGGGAGCCTGTAAGGGCAGTGCCCCAGATGCAGACAATAGAGACAGTCCTTACAGGGAGAACCATGGAGTCACCCCAAAGAGTGTTATTTTTAATTTTTTTGGCTACTCTACAACATACAGAGTTCCTGGGCCAGGGATCATACCCAAGCCATGGTTTCTTCCTAAGCCACAACTGTGGCTACGCCAGATCCTTAACCCACTGCACCGGGCCAGAGATTGATCCTGTGTCCCCGTGCTCCCAAGATGCCATTGATCATGTTAAGCCACAGTCCTGTGGAGGAGCCACTGGGTGTGAAGGTGCCTTGGGGTTGGTCTTTAGGTGGCACCCTCACCGTATGTGTATGTGTGGTGTTGGTATGTGGGTCCTTGGCAGGCCCTGTCCTTCATGTATGTGTGGTGTTTGTATGTGGATCCTTGGCAGGCCCTGTCCTTTATGTATATGCAGTGTTTGTATGTGGGCCCTTGGCAGGCCCTGTCCTTCATCTCCCTCTTTTTTTTTGAAACACGTTACCTGGCACTTTAGCTGGGAGTGTTCAGGTGTCTTTCCTGCCACACTGCTGGAATGGACTTCCTGGGTTGTTGTTTCTCTTGAAGTCGATACATGTACCAGTAGAGTTTTCAGGTCATTGCTGGACAAGGAGCCCTGGGCTGCATGAGGTGCCCTGTGTACAGCTGTGGTGAGTTGGGTGTTCCCACCAGGACTGGGATGAGCTGCAAGGCTGAGCTGACTACTCAGTGATGTCTCCCTTCACTTCTGTAGGAACACAGCCTTCCACTCTTGTTGAGTCTGTCAAAGGACATAGGCCAGTGCCTGGGCAAGCTATTCCAGACCAGTTGTTTTGAAGTAAAGTAAGAAAGAAATGTGCTGCCTTCTAACTAAATAACTTTTTTCTCCTAAATCTTTTCTTAGAGTACCATCAGCGTATACTTCTTTCTCTATTTTTGATTAAAATATTAAAAAAAAAAAAAAACCTGAAACCTCAGGCCACATTCTTGTTTTTCTTCTCTTCCTGGTCTTTGTCAAAACTTTGTAATTCTATTTTGATTGAATTAAAAATTGCTGTTCAGGAATTCCCCTGTGACTCAACAGGTAAAAGATATGGTGTTGTCACTGCTGCAGCTCGGGTCACTGCTGTGGCACAAGTTTGATCACTGGCCTGGGAACTTCCATGTGCTGCTGGTGCAGCCAAAAAGGGGGAAAAAAAAAACCTTTAAAATAAAAATACAGGAGTTCCCATCGTGGCTCAGTGGTAATGAACCAGACTAGAATCCATGAGGTTCAATCCCTAGCCCTGCTCAGTCTGTTAAGGATCCGGTGTTGCTGTGAGCTGTGGTATAGGTCACAGAAGTGGCTCCGATCTTGCATTGCTGTGACTGTGCTGTATACCGGCAGCTGTAGCTCTGATTTGACCCCTAGTCTGGGAACCTCTATATGCTGCAGGTGTGGCCTTAAAAAGCAGAAAGTAAATAAATAAATAAAAATACAGTTGAATCCATGTGGAGGTGTTCATATTATTTTCATAGATTCATTGGCTTTAGAATTTGAATCTGATCTGGGGTTGCTCATTTGTGGTTTTCAGTTGTTTCATATCTTTTTTCTAATTACCATCTCAATTTACAGTTTAGAATTCAAACATTAGAAAATGTAACATAGGAAATCCCCATTATCCCGCCTCTGGAGATACAGCTGTTTTCCAAAGATTGGTGAATATTCAAATACCTTACTTTTTGCTTCATATACTAACATAGGGTTCTTAGGGACAGCACTTGCCTTTTTTCCTTTTCTGCCTTTTTATATTTACTGTGCCCATGTAGGTGTATACTCTTTTATTTTGACCAAACCCACAGCATATGGATGTTCCTGGGCCAGGGATTGAACTCATGCCACAGCAGCGACCACACTGGATCCTTAACCCACTGCACCGCAGGAGAACCCTTGTGGCATTTTTAAATGGAATTTTTTTTTCTTCACTTTTTTAGGGCTGCACGTGCAGCATGTGGAGATTCCCATGTTAGGGATAGAATCAGAGCTGCAGCTGCTGACCACAGCCACAGCCACAGGAACACCAGATCCAAGCTGTGTCTGTGACCTACACCATAGCTCATGGCAACACTGGATCCTTAACCCACTTAGTGAGGTCAGGGATCAGACAACATCTTCATGGATACTAGTCGGGTTCGTAACCCACTAGAGCCACAACGGGAACTCCCTTAAATGTATATTTAAAAGTCCTATTAGGAGAGAAGACAAACTTAATTTTTCTCCACCTTGTGACTTCATTTGCCTAGATTTTTTTTCTCTTTTCCTGTGTATTTATGTACACATTGATTTCAAGGTATCAGAGCACAGTGGCGTCTGTTGTATAAGCTTTGCATGCCCTGTGGGGCCATATCTGGGCTATAGAAGATCACTGTCCATAGTGCCTGAGGGGCTGTCGACAAGCACAGAGACCCAGTTCGGTCAGGACTCAGTCCCCCAACCTCTCATGACTTATTTTGTTAGGTACCGGTTGCCACTTGTGGTTGTGTGACCTAGAGCTCCCTGGGCCAAGTGCACTTAATATGCATGGAAGGTCCCTGGATTGTTTGTGATTTAAATCAGTTGATGAGTAACCACAGTAAGTGACAGCTATTGGTAATATTTTAAAAATAACTATTTACTCAATAATTGGGCAGCCGTTCAGTAGTGACTGTAATGTCTTCATAGAGTTTATAATTGAGTGATGAAAACACAATAATTAGAAAGAGTGCTGAATGTGATGCATGCCATGAAAAAAACCACAGAAATGAGAACAGCCAGAATGGTGGTCATGAAGGCTGCACCCGCTTAGGGCCAGGTCTTCTAAGATATGGCATCACATGTGAAAACTCCAGTCTGTTGTGAAGAGGAGGGGTGGCTGTCCAGCGGGGCATGGAAGACTACTTGTAGTCCACATTCCTGACCAAGAACCTATATCCAGAACATATAATGACTTGCTCTAAGTCCGTAAGAAGAATATAGACTGTTTGGACAGTCACCACAAAAGAAAATGTCACTTGTGGAGAGGTGCCCATCTTCATCATTGTCAGAGAAGTGCAAATTAGACTGTGCTAGAGTCACTGCATTCCCACTCAAAAGGCTAACATAAGAACAACAGAAAATACTGAGTGCCTCGAGAGCAGGGATCTCCTGCTGGGCTGGCTTATAGGTCCAGCTGTGGTGTCCCCCAACCATGGAATATTATTGAGTAATATTGTTGTACCCAAACTCCTGGACGCACAAAGTGTACAATGGCACAATTCTATTTATATAGCATTCACTGTGAGAAGTCCGTATAACTGTTACCCTTGAGGAAGGCTCTGGAGCAGGTCAGGAACGAGATTCTGGGGCATCAGTCCTCATCTTGATGTGGTTGCTTACATAATGTGTTCAGTTTGTGGATATACTATGTATGTTGTATTTAACTATTTAAAATTGTAGGTAATAAATGTTGTATTTCTTTATAAAACATGCAACTATCCAAATAATTTGTTCCAAAGTTTCACAGAATAAATGTCACCAGCCTTTTTTAAGCAGTTCTATTTATACCACATATCTAGTTCAATTCAGAGCTGCGAATCTTCTCTCTGTGTCTCTTGCTTGGAACACTCACTCTGGACGTGTATATGACAGGGTTACCCACCTCTGTTTTCCCATTTCAGAGGACCTGGCACAGTTAGCACATAACATGTCCTGACTGGTAGACCCTCAGTGAATACTTGATTGGCTAATCAGTTTGTCCAACTTCATACGTACTTGCATAGTAGCTGCTTTTCACTTAGATTTTAAACAGGATACATTTATTTCATGCCTCCTTCTCATCACTAGACTTTCCTCTGGTTTTTCAAAGTTGTAGCCTGAGATTGCATACATGAGTAGCAAACTTGGACCAGGCAGTGGTTTCTCTGAGTGGTTTCTCTTGAAGACCGGGGCCCTGGATGCTGGCTAACTGGGCATCTGGGCCAGCTTGTTTCATGTGGAGGTACGGGAATCTCCCATCCCATGACTGGGGTCACGGAGTTAGAGTGAGGCTCCAGGATATCATGACATGAGACATGGTTCTTGATTTGAGATGGGACAGCTTTTTTGTGTCTCCTCTTCTTTTTGCAACTGCCTTTTGTGTTGCTTTGTTTTATTTTGTTTAATAGAACTAAAATGAAGTCAACTAGAAGATAGAATTACCAGGTCTCAAAACCCCTTTATCATGTGAGTCAGGCCAAATAAAAGCTCTCTGTTGGCCTGCCTGGTGGCCAGCACTGGTTTTAGAAGATAATTTTGGCATGAGCCCTGCAGGGGAGGGACAAGAGAGGGGTGGAAGCCTGGAGTGGCCCAGGCCGTCACCCAAGCCTGTAGCATCCCGTCTCTGCTCAAGCCCCGCTAGAACTATCTTCCCTCCAGGACAGTGCTTTTCACACAATTTACCCAAGTACCACAGTAAACTTCCTTTTACATTGTGACCCATAATGCAGAAATGAACAAAGAGTTTATGAAATAATACCATTCGTACCACTTTTGCATCCAGTCTGTTCTGTCTCTTTTCTTTTTTTTTCTTTGTCTTTTTAGGGCTGCATCTGAGGCATATGGAGGTTCCCAGGCTAGGGGTCCAATCAGAACTGTAGCTGCCAGCCTACACCACAGCCACAGCAAAGTAGCATGTGAGCTGTGTCTGCGACCTACACCATAGCTTGTGGCAACGCTGGATCTTTAATCCACTGAGCGAGGCCAGGGCCTGAGTCAGTTTCACTAACCACTGAGCCATGATGGGAATGCCATCTTTTCTTTCAAAATTCTTTTTTTTTTTTTTTAATGGTTGTTAAATCCACTACCTTGTTTTCTCAGACCACTAGTAGGCCACAGCCCACAGTTCTAGAAGAGCACTGATTGAAATACCTCATTTTGGCATTTAAGGTACTCCGCAATCTTCCCCATCTCTTTTTCCCACTTTTACTTTGCTAAATAAAGTCATTCCCCAGATAAGGTTCAGGTAACTTCCTATTCTCTGAGCTCACCAAGTCCATTCCCTCCCTTTGGGCTGGGAGGTGTCCTCCCGCCTCCGACTTTTTCTTGTGTGAGTTCTCTTTGGCAGGCCACAAGCCTCATGCCCCCTCTGCAAATAGGAATGCCCCCGTGAATTGTCATTCGGCATGTAACATCTTACATTTATTTGTAAGTTATGAGTAACGTGTGATCCAGATGACATTTAATCTTCTAGTGCCTGGCAGTTGTCAATTACATGTGATTTCTGGTCTTATTGCTCCAAGCGGAATGAGCTCCTAAAGGCAAGGCCTGCATTTTTCTCCTCTGTACCCCACGGCACTAGCTCATCCTAGACTGTCTTTAAGACGAGTGGTGGGGCATAGGTTAGGTGCTTGATTTCTCTTCCACAGTGAGTGGTGACCACCCACCTGTTTGAAGTAGGAAGAACGTGTTCCCATGATAGAATTCTTTCTGAAGATATAGGTTTTCGGGGGAGGCGAGATCAGTAAAGCATAAGGCATCATTGAGTCCGTCGGCTCCGTGCAGGCCCTTCTTATCATCATGAGCATGTGTGGGAAGTGGTCAACACTAATCAGTAATCTTGTTCATTTTATGTTCAGCCATATCAGTGGGAACAAAATTGGCTGGGAGAAGACAGGAAGCCATTCAGAACCTCAAGCACGGGGAGACCCAGGAGACCAAACAAAGGTAGTATTAAGTCTATGCCTTTTAGTCCTTCAAATTCTCCTTCTCCCAGCATGTGGTGCTAGGGATTGGTTTAAAGTAAAATGTTCTTGGAGTTCCCCTTGTGGCTCAGCAGAAATGAATCCGACTAGGAACCATGAGATTTCGGGTTCGATTGCTGGCCTTGCTCAGTGGGTTAAGGATCTGGCGTTGCTGTGAGCAGTGGCGTAGGCTGGCAGCTGTAGCTCTGATTCAGCCCCTAGCCTGGGAACCTCCCTATGCCGTGGGTGCGGCCCTAAAAAGCAAAAATATTAGATGAATAAAGTAAAATGTTCTCCCTATTTTTTAAACATGTTACGAGTGCTGCCCTGGCAGGGGTGAGAGAGAGAGGAGGAGCCCAGGGCAGTGCCACCCGAACCTACTTCTTCTGCAGGGCAGGGTGGGGCCTGGTGGGGATCTTCCTCTCTGCTCGATGCATAGTCTTATTTGTGTGTAGTTTTCATGATGATTAAGTGAGAAGGCAGCTGGGGTGTAGACATTAAAAATGAAAATAAACTGTTTTCTTTTCTTTTTCTATGTCGACTTGTTAATAATTGATCTCTAGAAGTATCTTTTTAACTTCCAGAGCCACATCTATCCCCACACATGATCACTTAGGATGAGCTGGTTTCTGGCTGGAGGAGGGCTTGTATATATACAAGGTGATGGAATGTTAGTAGTCTGTTCACAACTCTCAGACACTCTCCCTATTGAATGATTATCTTGCAAGTAAATAACTGAAATGCTTTCTGGATACCTACTGTTTGCAAAATACCTTCCAGAGCATTTTCAGTTGTTTATGTCTACAGTCTGTGGAATGGAAAGTATAGAAAACACTTGTGAATTATCCATGAGTTATTCTTAAGAGCAATTTTGGTACTTTGTATTTTAAAGGATAAAATTAAGCACCTATTACATACCATTGTAAAGAATACATTTTGTTTCAAAACAGAAAAATGGGAGTTCCTGTTGTGGCCTCATGGTTAAGGACCCAACATTTCTCTGTGAGGATACAGGTTTGATCCCTGGCCTCACTCAGTGGGTTAAGGATCTGGCATTGCCGTGAGCTGCAGCTCTGATCCCGTGTTGCTGAGGCTGTGGCGTAGGCTACAGCTGCAGCTCCAATTGGACCCCTGGCCTGGGAACTTCCATATGCCGCAGGTGTGGCCATAAAAAAAAAAAAGAAAAATGTATATTAAGATGCCACAAAATTAAGCAGTAAGCAATTATTATTTCTAACATTTATTGTGAGAAAAGAAGTTTACTGTGAAAATGATCCTTTCTCTTGGTAAACAATGCAGACTTGGCTAAAATTTATGAAGAGAAAACCTGGTGTCTCCGTCTGCCTTTCCTTCCCTTGGTCCTCCTGTTTTGCAGCAGTCCAGCACTGAGTAATCATTGGTGTCCGTCTGCGTGAGGCCCAATTCCACAGATTCCTAGTCTCGTGGACAAATGACATATCCTCTCGGATTATTATCCTCTCTTCATCTGTAGAGAGGATAGTGCTAGTTCGTTTAGGAAAAGTCTCCAAGGAATGCAGAGACACAGGAATTGGCCACTTGAGGGGAGCCAGGTGGGACAGGGCTTGGGAGCCAGGTGGGACAGGCCTTAGTAGCCACGGAAAGCCATTCACACTATGGGTTCCTCCAGGCTTCCACCAGCACAGGCATGCTGGGCTTCCATTTGCTACCGCCTCTGTCCAAGGAGGGATGGGCCAGAGCGCCCTTGTCCTCAGTGGTCAAGTTGTTAATCGCGTCTCTCCAGACAGGACCCTGCATTGTGAGTGGACAAACAGGTTAAAGGAGTAGAAACCTGACATGACCCATTTCTCCCTTCTCACCCATTGCGCTATAGGCAGAAGGTTCGTCCACTGCCTCTTCGGGCAGCCAGCTTGCTGAAGGAAAGGGGAGCCAGATTGGCACTGTTCAGCCAATTCCGTGCCTCCTGTCCATGCCCACCAGGAACCACATGGACATCACCACCCCGCCCCTGCCCCCCGTTGCACCTGAGGTGCTGAGAGTGGCCGAGCACCGGCACAAGAAGGGGCTCATGTACCCCTACATCTTCCATGTCCTGACAAAGGTATGCACAGGGGCTGAGGGTGCGGCCACCGCTTCTGCGGTCACTCCTGTGGGAGTTCCTTTCAGAACTGCTTTTTACCTTACAAAGTATTTGAAACAAAATTCAATTTCTCTGTTAAAAACTTTGAGAAAAAAAGATGGAAATTGATACATGTTAATACAATAAAAGGGGAGCCTCTGGAAAGTCTTATTTTCCTCTTCTATTTAATATAAAATACTTTTGAAATTTCTAATTAATGGCACATCATGTTATTTTCTGATTTGTAACTTTATTCTTTTTATTTCTAATTTTAAAATTTTCCACACAGTGTCAGGTTTAATTGTGATATCACATACAGTATTTGATTTTATCATCTGTCCTAGAAACGCCCAACTTCTGAGTGGCTGATAGCACTTCGTGTACTTTGACTTGTTCCTCTACCTCATTGATAACTTAGAGCAAAAATGGAATACAGATTTGTCACTTTATTAATATCTTACCAAATGTATGCTCAAATAGATACACAGTGTGGCATTCATTGTTTCTGAACCGTAGTGTCTTGAATGGATCTGTGTGCCTTTAAATTTCCTCAATGACTTTTAGTCTTTATGTTCATAATCAGATTCACAATTTAAGAAGTTACCTTGGTGACCAGATTTCTCATGTGGAATTGGTTGGTTGCTATGTGCATTTTTAATATGTGTTCATCGGTATCCATGCCATAATACATAATCAGACTTTTCTTCCAATTTTCTGCAGTCCATCTATGGTTTGTAGAATGGTGTTAGTAAGTACAAAAGTCGCTCCCATTTCATAGCACTCCTGAGCTGGACTTTAACTGTTAATGGACTAATTGGAACTACTTACTTTTATATTTTATAAATTAAAGGGCATGAAGAATATTACATTTTATAAAGTAAAGGACAAAAAGACCAGTACCATTTATTCAGTCCTTTAATGTATTTTTAAATTGTAATTGCCTCCAAGTCTCATCTGTTATTTGACGTGGGTATGCATGTGTGGTATCACTTTTCAGATTCTGGTTATAAAGTATATAAAGTAAACATTTTATTTTTCAGGTCCAACATAAATTATAAGGGTAAGTAAAAGTTACTACTGCCAGAAAAGGATTTTGCTAATAAAGCAACCCAAGTTTGGGGAAGATTGTGCCCTTTCTCTGTAGGGTTATTTGGGATATAAGGTCCCTGGATCCCCTGTGCCACACTAGTGGGTCTGACTTGGGGACTGTTGGTTAAATTGTCTGAATGATGCAAACTGCCTGTCCTTCTCTTCAGTACTTACTGATTTCAAGGGAAAATATTCATAAAATGTCTGTGGTTGAGAAAATAAACTTGACTGTCTTCAGATTTTTAAGGTGCCACCTAAAATTTTTTAATACATCCGAGAAAAGCTTAGACTGAAATGTGTGCTGTTTCCTGGGCGCTGAATAGCTCTGGGTATTAAATTGTCCAGACTGAGACATTTGCAGTGAAGTGAAGCTTCATGGTAAGAATGTAGAGAGTTCTCAAAGCCTCATAATGTTGACAGAGTATAAACCGATAAATTTAATAGACATTGGAGGTCATAAATATATTTTTATGTTACGAATACAAATAAATAAAATTCCTTGTGAAATCTCTTGAGATGTACCTTGATGGCATAAAATATTCGAGACAGGACCACAGAATTTTTGGAATGGAATCAGGTGCAGGTGGTTCTAGCAGTCATTTGTGTCCTGGAGGCATGGTCCTATGCCACAGTGAAGCCTCTGCTGTGTTGGCAGAGGTGCATGGTGGTGACGAAGAGAGCAGGCTTGCTTCCTTTCCCCCGCCTAGAGGCTGTCGTGCCCTCTTATTCAATGGGACGCGTCTATCGAGTACTTGCTGCGCGAGGGCGGAGGCCTAATACTTGCCGAACACTTGAAAAACGAGTAACACTTAAGAGAGTTCTCTTAGGAACATCATTTTTGTATATCAATTTTTTTGGAAGAGTTTGGTAAAGAAAATTTGACCATTTTACTTTCAGGATGCTCATTTCTTGGATTTCATATAGGTCATGGAAAATTATGGGTTTCATTATGTAGGACCATCTTGACGCATAAATAAAATTTCCCAGTTCTCAGCATGTTCTATTTGTTATCTGATGTTATCTATCTAGATGGTTTCAAAGACTTTGGGGTCCTCTACGTGTTTTCTTTTTTTTTCTTGGTTCCAGATTAAAAATAAAACGATGAAGATTTTATTTTGACTTTTTGAGCACATGTTATGACTGCAGCCTGCTAAATGAACTCTCCCTAAACATCTTGGTGTAGGCAACTTGTTAAGCAATTGATTTGGAATAGAATTGCAATTTCGTTAACTGGAGATAATACAGTATATTTCTGTGAGTTTATTGTAAATTCAACATGAAAAATGTGCAATATTATTCTGCTTTCTTCCATGCAAAGGGTGAAATCAAAATTGCTGTTTCTATTGAAGATGAAGCCAGCAAAGACCTGCCTCCCGCCGCCCTGCTCTATAGGCCAGTTCGTCAGTATGTTTACGGAGTCCTGTTTAGCTTGGCAGAAAGCAGAAAGAAAACTGAGAGACTTGCTTTTAGAAAGAACAGACTTCCACCAGAATGTATGTACTGTAAAATCCATTGTTTGTTTTCCTCGGTACCTCGTAATCTCTTGTGCATTTT
The DNA here is from genome assembly GCF_016906955.1 of Phacochoerus africanus. Lineage (NCBI taxonomy): Eukaryota > Metazoa > Chordata > Mammalia > Artiodactyla > Suidae > Phacochoerus > Phacochoerus africanus. The sequence goes on from NC_062548.1 coordinate 1,071,850, forward strand.
TAAAGCCTTAGAAGAATCATGACTGAGTTCGCCCAGAGAGCCCCCACGTAAAGGAGGTGGGCTTCATCGGGGCTCTCACGAAAAGAGGACAAGCCTCGGGCTTTTTTCCCTCAGCAACAGCCCACTAATGGTGTTTATTCAGTAAAATGATAAAATAGCAAGTTTACACTTTAAACTGAACATTGCTCTGGAAACAGTCCCGATGGCCACCATCCTGCCGTGGTCAGCATGTCCCAGGCACAGTGACCGTAGTGTCTGCTCTGGTGTCCATGAGACGTGGTTTGCGCTTTCCAGAAGTCAGTGCTTGGGGGCCGTCACACTGGCTGTGCGCAGGGCTGCGCCAGTGCAGTGGGTGTACTGCTGCGCACCCCTGAGGCTGACAGGGCACCTGTGGTGGCTTCCCTCCGAGACCACCGGCTGATCAACGCTGGGGTAGAGGGGGATGTGGGAAGGCAGAAACTGTTGTTTAAAATTTTGGCAAAAGTTGAGATCAGTATTTCCATCTTCTGGTGGGCCACTGCAATACTTGGGAAAAAATCATGCCTTTCTGTTCTAGGTAATTTTATGTACTAAGGTAGGGAATGTTAAAGTCACCGTGTATTTAGTTGGAAATAGAGAAAAGTTTCCCAAAACATGCAGTCTAAAGTATATTATGAACTGTGGAAATTGAAGATTACTAGATCGCCCTCTAAACCAAGGCGATTTTAGTGCTTATGCAGTGACCCAATGCAGGCCTGTAACATGGGGGAAGCTGCCCAGCTCAGGGACAAGAATGGGAGTGGGTCTTCCCTTTGACTAAAAACTACAGAGATTCTAGTGATGCCAAAAACTCAGTTCTGTAGATTCTTAAGGATTCTGTTCCTGGTTACTATGACAAAGCTGTGATTCTGTAAGCCTTTAAAATGGAGCCATCTGTCACTACCCTTACTTGAAGATAGTCTGTCTGAGAGTGGCTGATGAGCTGTTTGTGTGACTATAAAAGGTGATGCTGGCTCTGCAGGGCCGCTTCTCGCTGATGCTTCTGCCGCCTTGATCAGGCTGGAGATGCCATGTGAAACACTGAGTGTTGTTAAAGTCTTTTCAAAGGCTCGACACATTACAGGTGTACATGTCCTCATTCTTTTCGTATGTCGTGTGGCTTAGAAAAAGAAGGACCTTTTTGACTTTGCGTGGGCTTGGTCAGTTTTCTGTGTTCACCCACTATGGCCCCGCAGCTGCGACCTCCACATCAGTTCACTGCCAACACTGACCGTCTTAGTCCCTGTAGCCCCCTTGGGTCTCTCGTGGGCCTGGAATGCTGAGAGCTGTGGAGTCCCTTGGAGCTCCACTTCCTGCCATGTCTTCAGCTCCATAGCACCGCGTCGACTTTCATGGTGAAAGGTTATTCTTTCATTTGCTTGTGTGTTCCAGAAGTATAGTTATCTTTATACAGAAACTCCTCAGTTTTCAGTGGTTACAGCCTAGGAACCCTTGGATAGTTCCCAGATTAGGCTCCCATTTGCAGTATTCACAGCTTTGTAGAGCAGCCTGAATATGGCTAGTGTGCTCTGTTCACGCCCTCAGCAATGACCAGTGTGTGTTCCTCATGTCTGCTGTGATTGTTCCTGCCCCTCCAGTTTAGAGAGTTCTGTGTCACAGGTGAGCTTCAGGTGCCAGGCGCTCTCAGGAAATAGGAGTCTTGGTCTCTTTCTGCTCTGCTACAGGTCTGCAGTTTTTTTTTGTTTGTTTGTTTGTTTTTTGCTTTTGCTTTTTAAGGGCCATACCTGTGGCATGTGGAAGTTCCCGGGCTAGGGATCGAATCAGAGCTGTAGCTGCCGGCCTACATCACAGTCACAGCATCGCCATATCCAAGCTGTATCTGTGACCCATGCTGCAGCTCATGGCAACGATGGTTTCTTAACCCACTGAGTGAGGCCAGGGGTCAAACCTGTGTGCTCATGGATACTAATCGGGTTCTTAATCCGCTGAGCCACGGTGGAAACTCCCGCGTTTGCAGTTGATTTAAGACACTGGTGGCACACACAGCTGATGACACACAATATTCTCCACTCATTGGTTAGTTTGTACCTGGGTGATACAGGTGTCCTGCCTGCCTGGGAGAGGCTGGCTGTTAGCAGACAGTAAAGGGAACCGAAGCCAGGGGAGAGTCTGGACTAAGTGGACCAGCACTCTGAGCACAAGCATGAGAGAGGCACTTTGCAGTGAAGGGCTGAGTGTGCAGACCACACAGGGCCTGAGGCCACTCTCACAGAGAAATGACAGGGTCTGCTTGCCTGGGGCAGGCCAGTTCCAGCTGAGGCTGGAGGGCCTGCAGCATGGTGTTGATCAAGAGAAGCAGAGAGGAGAATGGTGATGCCCATGGACTCTTTGAGGCTCCGGATGGAGGTGCCTTGATTGCACTTGGAGGCAGGAAGGGCACAGGGATACAAAGGGAAGCAGGAGGGCCCACCAGTATGAGGTGGATGTGGGGTGAGTGGAAGAAGGTCATAGTTTCAGAGAGTACTTGGCAGCCACATCTTTCCTTTCCCTCTCCTCCCCACTCCTCTGACTATTTTTTTCTCTTTTTTTATGATTTATTTATTTTTTTCCTGCTGTACAGCATGGGGACCAAGTTACACTTACATGTATACATTTTTTCCCCCACCCTTTGTTATGTTGCAACATGAGTATCTAGACAAAGTTCTCAATGCTACTCAGCAGGATCTCCTTGTAAATCCATTCCAAGTTGTATCTGATAACCCCAAGCTCCCACTCCCTCCCTCTCCCCCCGGGCGGCCACAAGTCTATTCTCCAAGTCCATGATTTTCTTTTCTGTGGAAATGTTCATTTGTGCTGCATATTAGATTGCAGTTATAAGTGATATCATATGGTATTTGTCTTTGCCTTTCTGACTCATTTCACTGAGGATGAGAGTCTCTAGTTCCATCCATGTTGCTGCAAATGGCATTATGTCATTCTTTTTTATGGCTGAGTAGTATTCCATTGTGTGTGTGTACCACATCTTCCTAATCCAGTCATCTGTTGATGGACATTTGGGTTGTTTCCATATCTTGGCTATTGTGAATAGTGCTGCAATGAACACGCGGGTACATGTGTCTTTTTCAAGGAAAGTTTTGTCCAGATATATGCCCAAGAGTGGGATTGCTGGGTCATATGGAAGTTCTATGTATAGATTTCTAAGGTATCTCCAAACTGTTCTCCATAGTGGCTGTTCCAGTTTACATTCCCACCAGCAGTGCAGGAGGGTTCCCTTTTCTCCACAACCCCTCCAGCACTTGTTATTTGTGGACTTATTAATGATGGCCATTCTGACTGGTGTGAGGTGGTATCTCATGGTAGTTTTGATTTGCATTTCTCTTATAATCAGCGATGTTGAGCATTTTTTCATGTGCTTGTTGGCCATCTGTGTATCTTCCTTGGAAAAGAGTCTATTCAGGTCTTTTGCCCATTTTTCCATTGATTGATTGGCTTTTTGCTGTTGAGTTGTATAAATTGCTTATATATTCTAGAGATTAAGCCCTTGTCCGCTGCATCGTTTGAAACTATGTTCTTCCATTCTGTAAGTTGTCTTTTTGTTTTCTTTTTGGTTTCCTTTGCTGTGCAAAATCCTCTGCCTTCTTTTTATTTGGTTATTTATTTATTTATTGTCTTTTGCCTTTTTAGGGCCACAGCCGTGGCATATGGAGGTTCCCAGGCTAGGGGTCTAATCACAGCTGTAGCCCCCTGTCTACGCCAGAGCCACAGCAACGCGGGATCCAAGCCGCATCTGCCACCTACACCATAGCTCATGGCAATGCCGGATCCTTAACCCTCTGAGGGAGGCCAGGGATTGAACCCACAACCTCATGGTTCCTAGTCAGATTCATTTCCGATGTACTACGACGGGAACTCCCATCCTCTGACTTCTTTTTAAAGATGGGAGATCGTTGTTTGCTATTGCCCTGCTCCTTCTGACCAGTGGAAAATAACTGACTCTGATGGTATTACTGACTGAGGTTTCCATGCCTGAAACATCTACTAAGTGACTGCGCATCGCTAGTCTTACAGAGAAAATGCTGTAGCTTAATGGTCTGGATGAGATGGGAGGACGATGTGTCTGCTCATGACGTAAGACCTCAAGCAGTTTCTCAGGAGTTCTTGGTAGACAAGATTTCATAGTATGTTGAAATCTTGTTTTACCTACTGTGCTTTTTTTTTTTTTTTTTTTTTTTTGGTCTTTTTAGGGCCGCATCCATGGCAAATGGAGGTTCCTAAGCTAGGAGTCCAATCGGAGCTATAGCTACCAGCCTACACCAGAGCCACAGCAACTCCAGGATCTGAGCTGCATCTGTGACCTACACCACAGCTCATGGCAACGTCGGATCCTTAAACCACTGAGCGAGGCCAGGGATCGAACCTGCAACCTCATGGTTCCTAGTAGGATTTGTTAACCACTGAGCCACAATGGGAACTCCTACCTACTGTGCTCTTAGACCATATGTAGATGAATTGAAATGAAACCAGTGGCACTTGACAGGAGATTTCATAAACTATGTGAAAGTGCACCACGAGGCCCTTCGGACAATTTTGGGCTTGAGATACCTACTGGCTTTGCTGTCTGCATTGGTAGCCTGGTAACCAACACCGAACTCTGTGAGTTCCAAGTAAATTCACCTACTCAGGTGTGTGATGCAGCTGCTTCTGAATGTGAGGGTTCTGATCTAACATGGCTTCAGAAATCTCTGCCTATAGATGCATGTGCCCGGTGTGGTCACCCTGACAAGCAGGAGTTTTCCCAGGAGGGCTTTGTTGTCACAGAGCGCTCAAAGCACATGTTGAAGTCCAAAGGGTTGTTTAGAAATCCTAGACGTAAGACATGGATCCATTTGGAACTTAGTCTCTTGACAATGAAAGGATGTGATAAAGTGTTCATAATCTGCAGTGGATTTTCACGTGACCCACCAGAGTTTCATGTTTACAGTCAGGTTAAAGTAGGCCTTCCACAGTCAGATCCTTAAAAAACTCCAGCCTTTGAGAGTCATAAAGAATTACATGCTTGTATTTTATTTTCTCTGTCCATTTCCAGGTTCTATCTTTTTGCTTTTAGGAAATTGATCAGAATACTTATTTTATTGTGGCAGCATGGTATTCAAGTCACTATTCTGGAATTCACTGTCCCACCAGCGGGGCAAGCAGAAGGCTTTTGACCCAGCACAAGCAGGTTCATCCAGATGTGCTGGGTGGTGCCACTGGCTGTTGATTTGGGGAGAGATGGGACCAGGGAATGTCTCTACCTGCTGCAGTAAAGGCTGGGCCTGGAAACAGGCACTTGGGCTCAAGCCAGCCCTGTCCTTGTGAGTGAAATCCAGATGCTATGGCTGTGTCTCAGAAGCACTCCTGCCCTGGAGACAGCTGTGGCCTTTGTTTGGTACCCTTGCGGCTTGTCTCCATGAGGGTGCTCCTTGGGCACTGGGGTTCCCCCAGGTGCACCTCAGTGGTTGAATAGGAGGGCCCTGAAGCAAAGAATCAGGTTCTAAAACGATTACAGAATAATGAGTCACCTTAGCTATAGCTGAAGAGTTAAAAATCCAGGAAGTGATTGGCACATTTTAAAATTATTACCACTTAATAAAATCAGCTTCCGTTTTCTGCAAGTCTCCCTAGTACCTCAGAGTTAAGTGAAAGAAGCAGGGTTGTAAAAAATAGATGCATATAAATTATAGACACATGAGATAGCATTATGGAAATAGGAAGCAAGCCTATATACTATGTTTATATTTACTGTACTTATACTACATTTGTATATTTGCACATTTACTCTCTACTTTTCTTAACTATTAAAAAAAACTAAAAGGAACATTGGGGATTTTTCATGTTCAATTTGCTTTAAAAATTTTGTTAGTGCCAAATAATTGGGACTGCTAATTGAAAATAAGTTAACTTTGTTCATTGTGAATTACATTATAAAACAGAATAATTTAACATGACCAGTATTAATGTGCTGTTTTAATACATGTGGAAATTGGTTATCAGAAACATTTTTTTCTCATGATTTTATGAAGGTGGTTTATATATTCTGAATTTCTTTATTTTTCAAAGCTTTCCAGGAGTGGCATTAGCAAACTGCCATTTCCTCACAGAACTTTGAGCAGCTGCGCTTAAGAGACGGCTGGGGAGGAAGGCAGGGTTGTGTGACAGACCAGTATTTGATGGTGCTCTTTTGGATTAATATTTATATCGTAAGTCCTTGAACTTGTGAGTTTCCATTATAGTGGGAATGACATAAATGGGGAAAATGAAGAATAGGAATAGTATTTTCCACGTGTCTATACCATAGTGTTCTTCAGCATACCCTGTGGCCTACTGAGTGTGTATATTTTTGTGGTGAGTAGGAGACCACCAGCTCAGCTATGAAAGATTTAAGGAAAACGTGTAACCTTTTACTTCTGAGAATCATGCAGAGTGCTCAATGATATGTCAGCAGGAAGAAATTGGGGCCAGAGTTGGACCCCCACAGCCTGAACACAGTGCTGCATAGAAGGTAACTCACAGTTTTCCCATTGGAAGGATAGACCAGCTGTCATTGCACCCATTTTTCTGTTTCTGCCCTGAAACGAAGGAACTGGAGCTTTGTTTTTATTTATTTGTGTGGTTTTGCTTTTTTTCTATAACCCCAGGAACGCTCAGGAGGTACAGCTCCCCAAGCACGCACACATACGCACAGAGCAAAGGTCCAGTTGGTCATAGTCTTGGAAGTTGCTTCCATCTTGTTCCTTATCCATAACCATATTGTGTGTGTGTGTATCATAACTCTCACTCCTAAGCCCTTAGCAGGCACTGCTAGTTGCTGTGGTACTCTGGCACTGAGCTTAGAGACGTCCTTCGTCATAGGGCTCTATCAAAAGCCACTACCAGTCAGTTGGCATAGGCTTACAGAATGAAAAATGTTCCTTATTCCTGGTCTGGATGGATCTCCAAATCAGCATTATGACAGATTTCCAAGGTAGCTGGTTGGCATATGTTTAAATGTGAGAGTAGCAGATAAGATTAACGTCTAACAGAAAACATTGGGTTTTCACTGATAGCTTACGTGTAATAGTGTTTAGGAGTTCCTGTGGTGGCGCAGTGGAAACAAATCCACCTAGAATCCAGAGGATGTAGGTTCGATCCCTGTCCTTTGTTCAGTGGGTCGGAGATCCAGCGTTGCCATGAGCAGTAGTGTAGGTCGCAAGCTCAACTCAGATCCTGTATTGCTGTGGCTGTGGTATAGGCCGGCAGCTGTAGCACCAATTTGACACCTAGCCTGGAAACTTCCATATGCCGAGGGTGCAGCCCCCCCCCCCAAAAGAAAAAGGATATTAGAGTTCTATGTCCTAAAGTTGTTATTTTGAAGAGGTACTTTAAGAAAGTACATTATAAATTTAGCCTCCAGTCATACAGAAAACTAATGTCCTAGAGTTGTTTTTACCAATGTAAAAATTCAGTTTAGTGTTAGGTAAAGAGGACAATCTTATGTTCAGTTTTTTTTTTTTTTTAAGTAGTCCACTTGCAATCATGAGTTTTCCTGTCAGTAGAAAAGATAAATATGTGTTGTGGTGATACACAGGTTTTTTTCATGGACAGCAGCTAGATTAGCCGACCTCTGGGGTTCTCTTACTCTTGGTTTAACAAGGCAGCCTGAGCATGTCTTTCTAAAATGGTACCTTCATGGAGAGGGTTCTATAGTGCTCTTGTTTGCACACAACTCAGATGTACACTCCGAGTGTTCTCCTAATCCAGTTGTCCCGTACCATCTGGATAACCAGTGGTTTTTCCAAAAAATGAGAAGAACCCAGATTACTTGCTGTTAGCTGGCTGCTTTGTGTCTGCTAGTCCTTGTGAGCTGAATCAGAGATGGAGCCCTCCCTCCCAGGCAGCAGCAACTTGGGAAGAAGCATGTAGGCAGAGGGAGAGAAGGCGCCTTGTGTGTGCAAGCCACCCCATGTCAGGCAAACTTGTCACACAGATGCGGTCACATGTTAGCCCGAAAGTGGGATGTCCCTTAAATCCATTAATTTCTAAAACACTTACCTTTAATTAGTCGAAAGCTTTGAGCCCGTACAACATAAATTGATCTCATGCAGCTGTAAGCTCATAGCAGGGATGCCAGGTGCCTTTTTCTTTCCTCATCTGAATTGTGCTGCAAGAGTGAGTTATTGGGCCCTTTTTTTCATGCCTAGTTTCAGGACTGGGCCAGGGTAAGGCAGGTGAGGGACCCAGACCTCAGAGTTTAAGACCCTTATTCTCACACAGGCACGTGGCAGTCGGTACTGAGCCCTAGGTGCCTTACCTATCTCACCCAGTACATAATAGGTGCTCAGTAGATAATCTGTTAAGTGATTGGCCAAAGGTTCCACAGCTGTTAAGTGGTGGTATACGCAAAAGATCTTCAAGTGTTTGACTGTTTCAAAACAGATACACACATATTTTTTAAAAAAGCAAAACAGGAGCACCTTTGCTTTTGGAACAAAGCTTTTCATTCCTGCATGTTTATTTTCTCTGATAATGATATGTATTTCTTAGATTAGATTTGAGCCATTCTTGTCATGAATAGTGCAGATAAGCAACAACAATAAAAATGCTTAGAACAATGAGAGGAAGCTAATACATCTAATATCTCCTTTACAGCTGCAGTCTGTCCTACCCTCCCTGTGCTCCTGGTGGAATATAGACTGCACGCCCCTGCTTAGTTTTGGGCCAGTCCTTTCTCCAGGACATGGGAGCGCCAGGTGGTAATCTTAAGGCATGAATGTGTGCTCACCTGTAGCAGGCTCATAGTATCTGAGCACACAGCATCCTGACAGGTAAATTCAGTCACACTTGGGTCCCTCAGAGCCCAGACTAGTCTGGGGCAGCTTCAGGGACTACTCAAGCGAATGGACACATGTGACAAGACTGCTGGCACCTCTGACTTCTGCATGTCTTTGATGTAGGACTTGGGATATAAAGTATGTATGGTTCTAGGCATTCTGAACTTGAGAATGAAGTCTCCACCAAAAATCTATTTCTAGGAGCTCCCATTGTGACTCATCGTTAATAACCCCCCCACCAGGATCCATGAGGACACAGTTTCGATCCCTGGCCTCGCTCAGTGGGTTAAGGATCCAGCGTTGCTGTGAGCTGTGGTGTAGGTGCAGACACAGCTTGGATCCGGTGTTGCTGTGGCTGTGGCCTAGGCTGGCAGCTGTAGCTCCAGTTTGACCCCTAGCCTGGGAACTGTGGGTGTGGCCCTAAAAAGACAAAAAATTTTATTTCTAGAATGAAAATAATATTAAAAAGTAAAATGAGGGAGTTCCCATCGTGGTGCAGTGGTTAACGAATCCGACTAGGAACAATGAGGTTGCGGGTTCGGTCCCTGCCCTTGCTTGTGGGTTGACGATCCGGCGTTGCCGTGAGCTGTGGTGTAGGTTGCAGACACGGCTCGGATCCTGAGTTGCTGTGGCTGTGGCGTAGGCCTGTGGCTACAGCTCCAATTCGACCCCTAGCTTGGGAACCTCCACATGCCGCGGGAGTGGCCCAAGAAATAGCAAAAAAAAAAAAAAAAAAACCTCAAAAAGTAAAATGATCGCTAAAAATTATTAAAGAGAGGCAAGAACAGAGCTGGCAAAGGGAAAACAAATAAATGGATAAAGATGAAGATGGCTTTAATAAGCATGCCTCTCTTGAGAAAACTCAAAGGAGACTCCTGACACTGTAACCTAAGTTTTCTAGGATGCAGTAAACTTAAGCTCTGTGTGCATGTGTGTGATGAGTATGCCTCTGAGGGTGTTTTGAGGGGGGAACGGGAGACAACTTAGATTAACTAGACTGTTAACCTAGATTAACAACCAAAGGTAAAATCTAACTAATTCCATTAGATATATTTTTGCCCCCAAAATGAAGATGTTACAAGGAAAATATAATAGACTCTTGCATTTTTGCTTAGGAGGGCATGAAGATGAACTTTGTGGACTGACCTAATAGAAATACAGCACACCGGTTAATGGCTTGTCCTTATCCTGTGTTCTTGGGGCTGACAGTGGGCCAACCTCTGAGGCTGTAGTTGGGGCAAAGGGGAGGGTGAGTGCCCATCGAAGGGCCCTCTGGGCGTGGGCGGGCGCTGTGTGGGGCTGTGCACACTGGAGCTTGGCAGGAATGGGGATGGGGGCGGGTGGCTAGATTGTGAGTCCAAGGACAGGGTCTGCTGGAAAATGGGGACTTTATGAGTTTGTATCTGGCACCTAAAATGTAGTTAAATTCAAAGGCGCATGTATTTATATATACATGTATATCTCTGTTTTGACTTTTTGGACCTTAAAATAAACATTATAAGAAATTTTAAATTTTCCTTGAATAAATTTAAACACTAAGATATTCAAATGTAAATTAAAGGAATTTTCCCAGTGACAAAATAGTAACTTTTTTGTGAGAGGAAAATTTCCGGAACCTGTCTTGACTTGTACCCCTGCTCAAGCAGCCTGCTCCTCGAAGTTGGGGTCCCTGCAGTATGGCTGGTCATGGCCCACCTCTGCAGCACACCGTCACCTGACCTGACTGGGGTTGATTGTCAAAGCTTGCTTTTCCTGTTGCCGACACACTGTGTATCTCCAAGTATCTGACCTCTGAAGTTCTTCGTGACATTGGAAGAGATGGTTGTCTTGCCTTCCTGTTCAGCCTTGGGGTGGAGCTAGAGATAAGCCAGTTAATCATTTGATTTGGTCAGGGTTCAGGTTCTTCTTGGGCTCAGTTTGCCTTAGGTGTTACTCTAAGGAAAAAGAGTCCGAGTTGGGTACTGCTTTTTGGATAGAATTGGTATGTCCAAGATGACATTCAAAACACAGCACCACCCTGGCTTCTGTCCCAGCTGTCAGCCGGGAGAGGGCAGGGTGGGGCGTGTAGCAGCTCTCTGGGCCCAGGCCAGGGGCTCCACAGCGCCGTGCTTCAGGATGGATGGTTATTGACTGGAATGAGCCATTTGTTACAAAAGGCACGCCCCCATCTTACCATTGGATTGTTTGAACACGGTTTGGTGAGACACATGAACACACTTCTCTGCATCATTCCCTTTCTCTCCATTTTCTCCTCCCCCTGCCCTAGCACAGTTTTCCCCTTAAATTATTTGGAAATTACATGGGGAAAATGTGCATATTTGGGTGTTTTAAGAATTAATTGATGCTAACAGTGGTAAAACTACTGCAGATAAAGGGTCATTTTTTTATATGATATCAACTTAGAACTTCTTGGTTTTGTTGTGTTTTTTGTTTGTTTGTTTGTTTTGAGGGGAAATTGGGAGTTTTATGGGTTGTCTTCAGTCTGGCTGAGTAGAAATGTATGCTGACTTCATCTGGGATTTCAAAAGATGAAATATTGCTTCTGCTTGCCAACTTATTGGGTTTTGGGGGTTCTCACTACATGGTAGTTTGTCCCTGCCAATCTTAAAAATAGAGCTTAACAGTTATATTTGTTAAAGTGGGAGGTCCTTAAGTAAAGTGGCTACCAAATGCAAGTTATATCTCAAGTCTAATTAGTAAAAATATTTATGTCGGTAGTGATTAGCTATCTAAATTGGATTTTCCGTGGATTTCCGTGATAATCACATACTTCTGTAAATTATGCCAGTCGTTATTACTAAAACCATTAATGGATGTATAATATTAGAAAAACAGGAGTTCCCGTCGTGGCGCAGTGGTTAACGAATCCAGACTAGGAACCACGAGGTTGCGGGTTCGGTGCCTGCCCTTGCTCAGTGGGTTAACGATCCGGCGTTGCCCTGAGCTGTGGTGTAGGTTGCAGACGCTGCTCGGTTCCCGCGTTGCTGTGGCTCTGGCGTAGGCCAGTGGCTACAGCTCCAATTGGACCCCTAGCCTGGGAACCTCCATATGCCGTGGGAGTGGCCCAAAGAAATGGCAAAAAGACAAAACAAAAACAAAAAAAAAACAAACAAATTTTGTCTAACATCCTTGATTTATACATCTTGGTTATATGGGGAAATGAAGTTTGATTTGATTGAGAAGAAATTTATCAACGATCTGAGTGAGTCACTGAAGTGCATAGAAAACAAAATGTTTTAGAGGTGAAGATTGAAGACCCCTGGCTTGCCAGTGAGAAAGTGCATTGTCATACGGGAGGGACATCCTCACGCTGTCATTACTAGAGCTGTTTGCTTTTGTTAGGCTTCGAGTTGCTGAGATGGGGCATAAACGGTTCTCTGATCTTCCTTCCGTAGTCTCGCCAGTGATCATTAAAGAGTGGGCAGCTTACAAAGGGAAATCTCCACAAACCCCGGAACTGGTGGAAGCTCTGGCCTTCAGGGAGTGGACCTGCCCCAACCTGAAGAGACTCTGGCTGGGGAAGGCAGTGGAGGACAAGAACCGCAGAATGAGGGCCTTCCTGGCCTGCATGAGGTCAGACACACCAGCCATGCTCAACCCTGCCAGTGTGCCCACCCATCTCACGGTGCTGTGCTGTGTCCTACGGTAGGTGTGGCCGGCCGCCCTTTCAGCTGCTGCCTGTCCCCAGTGGGCACTTGTCCCAGCAGATGCCTCTCAGAGACGTGTTCTGGATGAAGGATGCAGGGGTTATTCCAGATGAATCGTGTTGTGGGCTGGAATTTGTCCTCATCTCCCATTACCTGTATTACAGAAATATAGGCCATGTAAATGCACTGTGGACTTGAAATTGATACTATGTGGTATGTTTTTAGAACAGGCATATCGGATAAACCTGTATTTTATGTAAATATGATTTTACCATGGCTTATCCAATAAGTACTAAAAATTTCGGTGGCTATTGTGGGATTATATTGTATGTTATTCGTAATTGTTTTGTAGGGAAAATGTGCCTCTTCTTCCCTCCTTCATTTATTTAATCATGTAGATCATTGTGGACTCGTGATTCTCCCTCTCCCCAGGGTTAAGAGCTGATCCTACTTTGTTATTTAGTTCAGTGTTCCAGCTCAGGACTTGGGAGCTTGTTCAGTGGCTTCTTTGTCTTTTGTCCCCCAGCATGTCTTTGCTTCCTGGCCCCACAAGATGCCCAGGCTCATCCTGTATCTACCCTGCCCTGGATCCTGCCGTCTCTAAGGGGCTGGCTCCTGCCTTGGAGAGAGGGATGGAAACCCCAGATCTTGCCCTCTCAGCCTGTGTGGACACTGTAGGTGTTTTGGAGTTAGAGTTGGCAGGCATACCTGAATCAGGTTCATTAGTTTTGAGTGTTTTTTGAACCAGTTTCAAACTTAGGAAAAAATTGCAAGTGAAACACAAAGAATAAAAAAAAAAAGGCAGATACTTGACTGTGATTTTCTTTCTGTCTTTTTTTTTTTAGGGCCGCATCCACGGCATATGGAGGTTCCCAGGCTAGGGGTCCAGTCAGAGCTGTAGCTGCCGACCTATACCACAGCTCATGGCAACACCGGATCCTTAACCCACTGAGCGAGGCCAGGGGTTGAGCCCTCGTAGTCATGGATGCTAGTTGGGTTCATTAACTGCTGAGCCATGACAGGAACTCCTTGACGGTGATTTTCTACCAAGGACAGCTATCAGAATCATCCGTATCAGAGTTCCTGTCTTGGCTCACCGTTAACAAACCCAGCTAGTATCCATGAGGATGAAGGTTTGATCCCTGGCCTCACTCAAGGGGTTAAGGATCTGGTGTTGCCATGAGCTCTGGTGTAGGTGGGCAGCTGCAGCTTCAATTTGACCCCTGGCCTGAGAACTTCCATATGCCACAGGTGTCACCCTAAAAAAAAAGAAAAGACAAAAGAATCACCAGTATCAGTATTTTATTCTATCTTAACTTTAGCATTTGTTCCAGAGCCTTTCTTTCTTTGTATTTGGAGGTGAAGTCCCATTGGTCTCCCACAGATCCTGGTGGAGAGCAGAGCTATTCTCTACTCTCTTGTCTCATCCAGGCTGTACATCTGTGCTCTGACCACTGGGTAAAGGGGGTGTCTCCCTGGCTTCTCCAGTGAGCCCATTCTGTGCCCCATGTAACTAATAGGATTTCATGGGAGGCATGTTGTTTAACATTCCATTCCTCCTCCAACTTCATTGTATTTATGTCACTCAACATGGGCCTGGCTTCATCAATCACTGTGGTCCACTGCTGCCATCATTTAATTTGGTGCTTTGTTGGGCCAGTTGGGGATTTGTCATGCCTTTGTGTTCTTCTGACATGTATTTGTCATTCTGTGAGCACTTCTGTCTTCCTCTGCAGAGATGTTCTAGCCTCACCGTGGATGCCCCTCTTTCCCAGTAGCCTCGTGTCTAGTGACAGGGTCGATACTGGACCCCAGGACTTTGCCAGCAGCATCACGGCTCCCAGGTCTTCCCAGTGTGCACAGAGACAAATGCATGGTTGTAGGTAGACTTCCATTTCTGGTGCCTTCAGCCTGCCCTTTTTTAGCTCTCCTTCCTCATGTGTGTGCCTCTGACCCTGACACACAGTGAGAGCCTATACCCAGCTGCCATCCAGTAATGAATTTGGTTCCTTTGTATTTCTCTCTTCCAAGTTCAAAATGACATGTGGGCTTTAATCTAGTTGATAGACAGCTGTCTACCATACATGTGGCCTGAAGGTCCCATGGGGCCCTGACTGAGAACCATGTGTGCCACACCTGAGGCTTGTAAAGTCTTCCTAGCTTTCAGGATTGTCCTGGTCCCCATTTTATTTTTTGATTTTTTTTGTGTGTGTTTGTTTATTAAAAAAAAATACTCGTTTTAGAACTTGAGACGATTAATAAATGCAACTTAGTAATATTGTGTCTGAGCGGACATGCTCCCATATGCATCTCTGTGGTGAAGTTACAGTGAGTGCAGGGCAGGTCCCTTGGTTCTTGGTTTTCCAGCAGAGGCCAGAAGATGTGCTTGGTTGTGAGAGACTGTCATGTTTGGCCTGGGCCTGGAGCCGTGGAGTTTCCCACTTGGAGAGACTCACTCAGTTTCAGATCCTGAGGAAGGGCTCGTGGAGGCCAGGTGGCTGGGGAGCGATGAGGGAGGATGGCTTGTGGGACAAGTCTCAGGGATTTGGGGCCAGGACACCAGTAAATGGGTTGGTCCAATTCTGCTAAGACAGTCTGTTCTGCCTTTGTGGGTGTTCGGGGCCATAGGAACAAGTAAGTAAAGGAGGACACCCTACATGGCCTCTGTTTAATAATTGATGGGTGTGACCTGCTATGAAGGTGAGGTGAAGGGTGTGAAGGGGCTGGAACGGGGGCAGGTGAAAACGGCTAAGAATGTTGGTATGTGTCTCCAAAGGCCTGCCAAGGATGGGCTGTGGCCTAGGACTGATGGCCCAGTGGTCCTCCTCTGGAGAATTAGCAGCTGTGTGATGATGGTCTGCTGAGCTCATGGGAGGAGAGTGCCAAAGGGCAGACAGAGCCTGTGTCCCAGATACGGTGAGGCCTTGTTGGAGGCCAGGTTGCATGACCCTGAGCCTTGATGGCTGGGATAGGGCGAAGTCAGCAGTCACAAGTCCAGGCCATCATCCCAAAGCCTCTCCCTTTACTTTAATCCTTTTTTTTTTTTAAAGTAAGTTCAAATTTGAAGATGTTGCAAGATTAGTACAAAGAGTTGGTGGCTGTCCTTCACCTCGATTCCCCACGTGTTAACGTTTTCCTCAGTGGTTTTCTCCTCTTCACTCTGTGCATCTGTGTATTTTGTCCTGAATCCCTTGAGTGGAAGTTGTATAATACACCTTTACCTCTAAGCTCTTTAGTTTGTGTTTCCTAAATAACAAGGACATTATCAAAGTCAGAACAATAATGCTAGTACATCTCATCTATAAATCTTACTCAGATTTCAGCTCTTGTCCCAATAACATCCTTTATTAGCAACAAAATCTTGCCTTGTGCCTGTTTAGTTGCTGTGTCTCCTCCAGTCTCAGACAGCTTCTCACGTCTTCGGATTGATGCAGAGATATTTCAGAAGAAGAAACACGGGTTTTTTTGCAGACCAGAGATCCGCAAACCGTTCTTCTTTTAGACAGCAGGTGGACTAATGGGTGGGGCTGCTCCAGGAAATTGTGTTTAAAAACAGGTGGCCAGCCCCTGGGTGCAGCTTGTCACTCTCTGGGTAAACTATTTCTCAGTCTAGATTTGCTGATGTTCCTTCGTGATGAGATTCTAGCTCTGCCTTCAGGGCAGGGGTACCCCAGCCAGGAGGTGGTGGCCTTCTCTGCTTTCTCTAGTGATGCCAGCACCCATGTGCTACAGACCTTCTAATCATGACATTACAACAGCAGTCAGGAGCAGCAGGGGCATGGGGGAGAGAATAGCAGCCAAATCTCCAGAATCCTTATAGCGAGGACGGGGCGGGGGTGGGGGGTAGGCAGCATCTGAGCAGAGGTTCAGTGCGAGGGTAAAGCAAGGGTCCAGAACAGAACAGGAGACAGCCTTCCTGCAGTGTAGCTGAGACCAGATCGGTGAGGTCCGTATCTAAGAAAGTTCCTGAGAAGACAGACTGAGTTAAGTTCTGCAGGATCTTAAATAAGGGGGATAGAGGGCTTGAACCCCCAAACAAGACTCACAGCCCTTGCAGCCTGTTCCAACACCCCGAGGAGCACAGCCAGGGTTCAGCTCCCCATCTGTTCCAGTCGGAAGCAGACCATGTTGGTCCCCCAGGTGACGTGGAGACCTGCTTCTGAAGGACAGTGAGAGGAAGCTCCCATTGTAGCTCAGCCTGACTGTATCCATGAGGTTTCAGGTTCGACCCCTGGCCTCGCTTAATGGGTTAAGGATGTGGCATTGCTGTGGCTGTGGTGTAGGCCAGCAGCTGTAGCTCCAATTCGACCCCTAGCCTGAGAACCTCCATATGCCACTCCTGTGGCCCTGAAAAGCAAAAAAGAAAAGGAAAAGAAAGGCCAGTGAGAGGAGAGGTGACTGAGGGAGGGCAGCAGATACCTCCAGACTTCATGGTAGGAAACTTAAGACCCAGCCCAGGGAGGAGGCACAGAAAGGATGTGTAGAAAGACCGAGAACCGTAAAAGAAGCGAAGGCCTGTCAGTGTGCAGGAATAGCGTGAACATGTGAGAACAACCAAGGGTAATTTTTTGCTGCTGACACTTTCTTTGCTCCTGACCGCAGTCCCATAGCATTTAAGCTATTGATGTACATGCATGTCTTTATGTACACATTTCATACTCTTTCTACATCCAGGGAGTTTTTCCAAGGATTTACATTGAAGAGGTAAAGGGTAATTTTGTTAAAATGTACCTAGATAGCCAAGTGGAGGAAATAGTATGTATTCTAACCTAAAAGACTGTTGCTGCAGCTAAACTGAGCGCTGAGTCTTTGCTGCCATGAAAACCAGCCCGTACTCAAGACAGTCATTTTCTGATTCATAATTTTATTTTATTTTATTTTTGCTTGTTAGGGCTGCATTCATGGCATATGGAGGTTCCCAGGCTAGGGGTCAAATTGGACCTAGAGCTGCCAGCCTACGCCACAGCAACGCAGGATCCAACCATGTCTGCAACCTACACTATAGCCATAGCAATGCCAGATCCAAGCCGCATCTGTGACCTACATCTCAGCTCGTGGCAACACCAGATCCTTAACCCACGGAGCGAGGCCAGAGATCAAAGCCACAGCCTCATGGTTCCTAGTCGGATTTGTTTTCTCTGCGCCATGACGGGAACTCCTAATTCATAATTTTTAAGAGAAACATCTAGCCTGGGCTTAGGGGACGGAGAGTAGAGTTAGTGTTTCATAGGTTTGCAGGATGGAAAGAGTTGTCGGGACAGTTGGTGGGATGAATGTACCTAATTCCCTAACGCCTGATGCCTGTGTGTTGTCCACTTAAAAATAGTTAAAATGGTAGATTCTCTGTTACTTGTATTTTATCACAATGTTTTTTTTTAATAAAAATAATCAGGCTGTATAACAAAGGTAATTAGGCAGAGAACATTGTATATTGAGTACAGTCTTTCCACAATAATATTTTTCTTTTTTGTTTTCTTCTTTTTTTTTTGTCTTTTGTCTTTTGTCTTTTTTTAGGGCCGTACCCTCAGCATATGGAGGTTCCCAGGCTAGGGGTCGGATCAGAGCTGTAGCCTCTGGCTTACGCCAGAGCCACAAAAACGCAGGATCCAAGCAGCGTCTGTGACCTACACCACAACTCATGGCAACGCTGGATACTTAACCCACTGAGCGAGGCCAGGGATCAAACCCACAACCTTGTGGTTCCTAGTTGGATTCGTTTCCACTGCGCCACGATGGGAACTCCACAATAATTTTTTTCTGTAAGAGTCAGCAGACTTTCTTCATATTTGCTATTTCTTGTGTCAAGCACTGGTTAAAACTCAGGCTGTTTTAAGATTTTTGGCACCCAAGCTGTTGCAAAGGATGTTATTTTTGCCATTGTAAATAACAGTATAATGAAATAAAACTTAAATGGCTCTATTAAATGTATCTGATCGATCTAAATACCATAGAGATTTAGCATTCACTATTTGTTTACCTTGAAATGGCATTTCCTTTCTGCTTCCACTGCATAATTTTACTGTGAAGTACCTAAGCTCTGTGCCTCCACTTCCCCATCTCTAGAATGGGACAGTAACAGTTCCTCCCTCAGAGCCGCTGTGACCTCTCAAGGAGTCAGTGTGTGTGGATGCTCAGACTGGGTCCCTCCATCTGGATGGAACCTCTTCCTTCACCTTTCATGTTTATGTTTCTGTGGATGTATATTAATTATTACAGCAAGGAGAGAGGGCTCTGCCCCAACTCTGATCCTGATTTTTGTTGACTTCAATTTTAAGTGCTGAGAGAACTTTCTCTGCAGACAGGAGTGGAAAGAGCTTTGTGAGGCATGTCATGGTTCTCCAGACTCCTTTTAAGCCATTTGCCAGAGATCACACAGTGATCTCTCGCCAGAAGTTATTTTGTTGATCACATGGCACCTTGGCTGGGTCATCCTTCAAGTTTGCTGAGTGCAGAGCCTTGGGAACCACTGGACATGCAACGAAACCTGTGATGAAGCTCTTAGCAGTTAGCCCTTCTCTCTCTCACACCCAAATACTGTTTGAGATTGTGCCTTTGCTTAGTGCCCTGGTGGTTGTCACTAAGGCAGTGCTACATGGCAAGGTGAGTAAAGGGGAAAGGATTGCTAGAGAAAAGGGATGGTGGCCACCTGGCAGTTCTCAGGCAGATAGTACAAATGGCATTTAGAAACTGAAGAAGATTTAGAAACTGACGTCCCTTC
The DNA here is from genome assembly GCF_016906955.1 of Phacochoerus africanus. Lineage (NCBI taxonomy): Eukaryota > Metazoa > Chordata > Mammalia > Artiodactyla > Suidae > Phacochoerus > Phacochoerus africanus. The sequence continues at coordinate 1,091,043 of NC_062548.1, forward strand.
AGCCGCCCACACCAGGGGGTCCCAGTAAGTCTGCTGTCCCCAGGGACTTCAGGTACCAGTTCTGAAGGTTGAAGTTTAGACAGTTCACACAATGCTCATTCTTCATCAGGAGATTAATCTTTCTTATTTGGACCTAGAGCCTGCCTCCCAGGTATCCTGTCTTGAAATAAAATAGATAAATCACATAAATTGGTGCTTAAAATGTATTTTCAGGGTTTAAATACTTCACAAGAGTAAAATTACATCAGAAATCACTTAACAGCTGGTTCATAGTATGTTCACATTCAGTGTGCTATTTTTAATTTCCTGAAAATCAAACATTCTGATCAGCCCAGATGATGATTAGGTTTTCCAGTGAAAATAGAAAAGCTGGGTGAGAAATCCACATGGGCCTCCCTAAGCTTGTGTCATCCCGAGTCTCCTTAGAACCTGAACACTAGGTTGTGCGTGTGACTGGTGACTGCTCCATCCTGACACCAGACCCTCTCTGTCCCCCCGTAGGTATATGGTGCAGTGGCCTGGAGCACGGATACTGCGTCGCCAGGAGCTGGATGCCTTCCTAGCTCAGGCATTGTCCCCCAAACTCTATGAGCCTGATCAGCTGCAGGAGCTCAAGGTAATTGACAAGCCTCATTTTTTGGAGTTCTGTGAGACACAACTAACCTCCCTGAGCAGTCGCTCGGTGTACTAACTAGGAATACTAATGGTGTGAACTTGAGAGCCTTCAGGGCAAAAGGAATTTCCTTCCCGGTTATGGAAACAGTCAAGTCTACCTTTGTTGGATAAAGATTTTCCCTTGTTTACCAATGGGTGTTTATTCTTGTTTTTCACATCAGGAAATATACACTTGCCTTTATTTCAGGTGGGGACCCCAAACCCTGGGAGGGCTTGGTCCTAAGAATTTACTGACATCTGGCCAGGGTTCTTTTTCTTATTTCGTTCCGTTGTTCCTAAATACTGCATTCATTTTCTCTAAAAAATAGTCTTCGCCCTCCTGGTATTGTAAATCCCTTTTTAAAAACCACTTGAAGAACAATGGTATATCATCATCCCTGTGCCCTTTTAGTCAGCATTTAACATCGTATTCCTTTTAATTTTCCCTTCTAGTATTCCTTTTGTTCTTTGTTTTTGACACTGTTAATTTTCTCCACGTTGTCACCTGATTTTTTGGTGTGCTTATCTTTTCAGCGCACTTTTATTAGTCACTGTGTCCACATGGCTAGACTTGCTTTCTAATTTCTACACTAAATTTTAGAAAGTTCAAGACTTTTCAGAGTTAGCTAAATCAGTGGATCTGCTTTTTCTTTTTAATGTACAGGGTTTTGGTTTTTTCTTTGCCATTAGTTTGCTTTTTGTTTGTGTTTTCTGTTTGTTTATTTTTCCCAGCATTTAATTTGTAATCAAGTAATCTCTTTTGACAAAATCGCCCTCACTGTTAGATCTTTTTGCCCTTCTTTATGAAGGCGTTCTTTCCCTGCAGAGGAGTTTTAGGCTTATTGGATGGGTTTTCAGTATTCTAAAAATTCAGTTGGGGCTCCATAAATCTCTGGTTTCCCCTAAATTATTGAGTTAAATTCAGTAATTCAGTGTTGAGTAACCCTCAACTGTGTGGAGCCCCTGTCATTTGTGGTCATCTTTGGCTTCTGATGACTTTGAAACAAGCTAAAGACAACCAAACCTAGGAGAATCTACCTCAAATTGTATTCTTTACTTTGCAGATTAAGCTTTTCTGTTTGTCAGACAGAAATGATTATTATTATTTTTAAATGGTTTTGAATTTTAAGTTTTCGTTCTAGAGTATTTGGCCGGGTGTGCCCCGAGAGGCTGGTACTAAGTGCAGGCTCTCCCTCCCTGTGTCCTAGAGTGTGGTGCCATCACCACCGTCTTCATCAGCAGACTGTGCTCAGGGGTGTTGTAAATACTTTTACTAGAGTGTGGTGCCATCCCTCTACCTCTACTTCCTGTTTCTCTTATTTAGATTATTACATCAGTATTGACATCCCAGTTCTGAAAATCAGACCGCCAGGTATCAGGTATGCCCACCAAGCCTTATTCACCATCAAGTTGCTTTTACTCAAAGTTCATCTTCTCCCATATCCTTTTCATTTTTGGATCAACACATAGGGTATAACTTTTGAAAGACAGTCACACTCTAAGCTTTCATTTTGGTTCTTTTGAGGTCTTAGTGCTTTCATGATTTTTCTCCTGATTCTTCATCTGAAGCCAGGCACTTCTAGAGCTGTGTTTAGAAAGACCCATTTTATGCTCAGTTACTTGAGGCCCGCCACTGTCCCTTGGGGTCTTGCTGGTCTGGAGGTCTGTGTCCCCTCTGCCAAGGACAGCCTGCATCGTTAGTGCTGCATCGTGAGCACCATACATTCTGAAAGAGCCGGGAGGGCAAGTAGCAGCGCTCCCCGGGGGGGGAAGATAGTTGGGTTTTTTTAAAGACTGAAGATCCTGTCAGTACCAGGTTGAGAAGTGGTAGAAATAGTCATTATTTAAATGAACACAAATCCCTAGGCAGAGACCGAGGGTCCCAGATTCAGTGATAGAAAAGTAAATTTCAAAACTGTTTTGTCACTTAACTGTTAAAATTGTTTGGATAGTTCAAAAGCAGTGATGATGATTTTCTATAAAACACCATTCTCCTGTTTAGGATTCAGTCAACTCTTGATTTTTGTTGTTGCTTTAGGGCCATTATCCGGTTTGTGGATTGCCCAGATCCTGTGTTTCTTCTCCCATGTTTGCCCATTATGTGCTTTGAGTATAAAGAGGAGAAGAGAAAGAAAAGACCTCATTTTGCCAGTTTGGCCTCTTGTTGGCTATTGTGACGGGAGGTTTGATGGGAAAAGATGTTGAAACCATTGGTGCTAATGAATTAGCAAGAGTTTCATCTTGTCCATTCTCTGTCTTCCTGCCACAACCCTGAACAGTTGAGTGTTTTGTGTGGCTCCTTGAGGACCCATGGCAGTGACTGACAGCCCTCACTTTGGCCTGGTATATTTTTTAAGCAGTTCTCCTAGGTTACCAGCACAGATGTGATGACTACAGTAAAATCAGCCTTGACGCTGTGTTTGCAGGAGGGTGGGTAAGGGGTGAGGAGAAGGCCCTCCGCAATTGTAATGTTTGTCCACTTTTTCTCCCTCACTCTTAACATCCCTGTAAGTGCCTTAAATTCTTTAAACAGTTTCACATGCCAAGTGCAGAATTTAAAAGATGGAAAATGAAGAGCTTTAAAGACAGTATTAGGGGCGTGCAGCATGTCTGTGATGCCCGTCAGAATTGTTGTTCATATACGTAAAATGACAAGTCAAAGTAAGAATCTGTTGCCCAGTAATTAGATTTTGGACAAAGTAACCTCACTGGAATTTGGTTCTTGAACTAATTGGCCAGAGATGCAGTCCATATTTTTATTTCCTATAAGAAAATTTTGTCACTGTTTTTCTAGCTGAGGAACTTAGAATAAGTATTTATTAAAATAAATAAATAATAAATAATAAAAAATAATAAAATAAATATTTATTTTACATGGTATAAGAAAATAAGGTTGGAATATGAATATTGCAGCCATTCCTGTGATCAGAGGTTCAGGTTCTGGTGCTACCAGTTATCAGTTTTGTGACCTTGAGCTCTCTGTGACTCAATTTCTCCATCTATGAAATGGAGTACTAACAGCAGTATCATACATATGATTGTTGAGATGCTAATGAAGTGATACAGGGAACAATACTTAGAGTGGTGTCGAATACATATTTATTATGTACCCCATAAATATTAGGTAGCATTATGTGTATAATTAACATTTAGGGAATGAGATATAAAACACCATATGAAGTAATTTTAAAAAATTTTAATAGAGCAAAATCTACATAGCAATTGATATTTTATTTATGTTATTTAAAAAGTTTTTAAGAGTTTTCCTCTTAAATTAGTGGTAATTGTCATTTCTAAAACCAGTTGACTTGAAAATCATTTCTTAAACCCATAAAAACACAATTCTTCAACTAATGATGAGGCCATTTAAAACAAGTATAGGGAGTTCCCGTTGTGGCACAGCGAAAACGAATCCAACTAGTATCCATGAGGATTCAGGTTTGATCCCCGGCCTCGCTCAGTGGGTTAAGGATCTGGCGTTGCCATGAGCTTCGATGTAGGTCACAGACATAGCTCGGATCCTGCGTTGTTGTGGCTGTGGTGTAGGCTGGCAGCTGTAGCTCTGATTTGACCCCTAGCCTGGGAACCTCCATATGCCGCAGGTGCAGCCCCAAAAAGCAGATTAAGGGAAAAAAAGGAAATAAAATAAGTATAGGTATATGTGGATAATGAAGGATTATCCATTTCTCCCATCAGCTCACTTGGAGGTTACTTGCTCTGAGTAGGATGCTTCTGTGTTCCATGCACTGGCTCTTTTTTCTTAGCCTCAGCACTCAGATGGCCATCTGCCTAAAGTGGTTTTGCGCTATATTAGTTAAATAAGGGCTGAGAGTGGATGTGACCAGCACCACCAGTGACTAAGAAATGATAGCAGTATTGAAATTCCCCAGAAGGGTGCTGCTGGCACTTTGTCATAAAGCAAACGTCCTCAGAGCAGCCTCCATACCATCATTGCCTGCCCCTCGGCTTTGACCAGGCCCTCCCTTGCCTGGCCCGGGAGGCTGAGGCTGGCAGGGAAAGAGCGCCTAGAAGCCTGGTTGCTGTCATCCCTATAGAGGGGCCGGGGATGGGTGTGTGCACAGACAGCCCCCAAGCTTGGGCTGGCATCACCTCAGTGCCACGTTCCCATGGCATCAGTGACTGGGGAGGAGAAACTCCCTCTTTCTGCCTTAGGACTTTGAAGAAGGGAGTTTCCACTTCCTTTCTGCAGTGCAGAGAAGGGCAGGGCCAGTGGGGCTCCAAGTAAGTTAGGTGGTCCCTTCCCCCCATTTTGACCCTCTCTTTTCTCTGCTTTCTGCTTATAAATGTAAAGATGCATCTAATTCTATCACCCTGTCCCCACTTGCCCTCAACTGAATGTGTTTCTTAGTTCTCCTTTTTGACACTACAGTGCAGGAGCCAGCAGGGCTGGGCTGGAAGAGGTCAGCAGTCTTCTCCAGGTTCAGGAGGTTCGTTGCATTGACTTGAAGTTTTAGGGGGAAATGAAAGCTTGGAAAACACAGCTGATAATGGGGAGTATTGACACTGACAGCACAAAATATCAGATAATATTTGGCACTAGAATCATAATTTTTCCTTTTTAATGAAAGGCCACTTTACCCGCCAGTTATTCATTGCTTAGGTTGGTATTTGTAAAGACTGTATTCTTGGAGTTCCCTGGTAGCCTATTGGTTAAAAGACCTGGCTTTGTCACTGCTGTGGCATGGGTTCGATCCCTGGCCTGGGATCTGCATATCATGGATGTGGCCCCGAAAAAAGACTACATGCTTGGGAAACCATCGCCTTAGAAAACAAGTGTGCAAGGTGGGAAGACAGAAACAGGACAGTTAAAACTCAGTCCCGGATAATCCACAAACTAGACCCTTCACAGATAATCAAGAGTTGACTGTATTTGTCAGTGCTTCTTATCCTATGCATTAGGTGTTAGAAAAAAGGAAGGCTCACAGCACTAATAACTGAGTGAGAAGAAGCCAGAGATACAAGTCTCTAGATTCTGATAGTCTGCATGGTTCAGATGTAGTGTTTTTGCTGTTGTGTTCTTTCATTTGTAAGCTATCCATTTCTCCTAAAACATTTTGACAGTCTCATTAATAAGTTGCTATCTAAAACATTAGCGTCTAAAATAATGTCAGCATAAAGTACAAGCTTTAGAGTGAAATTACACCAAGTGATTTTTTAAAGAGAACTGCTTAAAAAGTGCAGAATATAACATTTCCGTTAATTTATTGCCAGTGTTTAGAATCTGAAGTGTAAACATTTTTATTTCATAAATGAATTGTGAGCTTCTTAACTGCTAAGGAGACTATTCATGATTTGTTACTTTGTCATGTGTCCACCTTAAATACAGGACTGCTTTACACTTGCATAACTCTTTACAACTTCCAAATTGAAATATTTTAGTATGTTTATAAAACAGTCTCTTAAAATCTAAGTTTGTTAAATAACATAATTCTTTCTGTTCAGACAGGTCAGTGTTAAGTCCCTGTAAGGTAGTGACAGGTCCGCTTAGGGGGAATTTGGTTAAGGGCTGTCCTCATCAGTGGTGGAGAGTTGTAGTCAGACATTGTGCAAATTGGATACTGTAGTATTCTTACTCCATAGAAATCACTCTTTTCCATTTAAAGATTGAGAACCTCGACCCCCGAGGCATTCAGCTGTCAGCTCTCTTCATGAGTGGTGTGGACATGGCCCTGTTTGCAAACGACGCATGTGGCCAGCCAGTGCCCTGGGAACACTGCTGTCCTTGGATGTATTTTGACGGGAAGCTCTTCCAGTCCAAACTCCTCAAAGCAAGCCGGGAAAAGACCCCACTCATCGACCTCTGTGATGGTCAGGTCAGTTACAGGAAAGCAGGCTGGGCGGGGAAGGGAGGAGCAGGCGGCCATCTCCAACCAGAATGAAATAATGCTCACCAGCAAGTCTGATCTTTCCCACTCAGCTTGTATTGAGCCTGAATGACAGGATTCTGATTTAGATGGGGCATAGCCCAGTGTGTAACTGAACGTTGGCTCAGCATCCATGTGAGCTGAGCTCAAGATGTACACTTGGTTCTCATTATTCACAATAATTTTAGTCTGTGAATTCGCCTTGAACACTGAATTAGCAAATACTGAACCTTTGCTCTTAGGGGAAATATAGGATTAGGTTCCTGCGAGTCTCCTGTCGTAACATCTTCATCAACCAGTCCATCCATAACTTTGTTTTATGTGTGTTTCCTTTTAAGACTTCTTAATGCATATATATTATAAATTCATTCACTCACGGTGAACTTATGGCCAGCAGCATTATCACTAGGCCTGAACAAAGCTGACTTAACCAAAACACGTATTTTCTCTGTAAGGCACAGCACAGCCTGGTACTTGAGAACATTAGCTAGTACTCAGCACCGGGGCGGGTATTTCCAAAATGATTCACAAAAACACAAAAAATGTGGCACTGAAGGAAGAGTGAGCAGGACACTTAATGTACATTATAAAAGCTGAAACACGAAGGCAACACTGTGCTTTCGTCAACCTCAGGTGGCAGCTCAAATTTTATCCCATTCAACAAATGTCTTCAAATAAATGTGAGCAAGTGGGGGGGGGGTGCAGATATGGAACTCATGAGCAATGAAGATTGACTGTACTGTTTAAAAATCCCAATTTAAAAACAAAGTGACGTTGTCAGGTTATCTTGTCCTTTTGCATAAAAGAAGCTCTCACATGTGCTTCAAGCTTTTAAACCTTAGACTACAAAACACGCCTTCTCCCACCTGCCTCTTACGTGCAGCTCAGTCTAAGGAAAGATTTTCGAAGTAAGCAGGTTTTCAAGGTCTCTGATTAAGGATTGGTTATTGGTCTATGTATTTATATATTTATTAACAAAAGACACTCCAGTCAAATGTTCCCAATATTTTTTCACAGTGGAATTTGACATATACAAGTTCTGTGAGGTTACTGGACGGCCATCTCACAGCATCCCCGCAGAGAGGTTGTCCTGTCTCAGAGAGCTCCAGGCTTCCCTAAGGAAGCACCTGTCACTCTGCCTCAGGTCCTTTTCTGTAAAATACAGTAACTACCTGACCTAAAACTAAATTCAGAGAAAAGTAAACTTGAAAGATGTGAGTCGGGCATCATATACCCTATGGAAGGAGGGCTGTGAGCATCATCTGTCTGGTTGTAGACATGTTTTGGTTTGTTGTTGTTGTTGTTAATTGTTTTTGTTTTGTTTTGTTTTGTTTGCGTCTTAGGGCCACATTAGCAGCATATGGAAGTTCCCAGGCTAGGGGTCAAATCCTCTGCCTCAGCCACAGCAGCGCAGGATCTGAGCTGCGTTTGTGACCTACACCACAGCTCATGGCAACACCAGATCCTTAACCCACTGCGCAAGGTCAGGGATCGAACCCATGTCTTCATGGATACTAGTCAGATTCGTTTTTTGCTGCGCGACAGTGGGAACTCCTAGACATTGATTTTGAGAACCAAATTCATTTCAGTTAATAACTTTTATAGTAAATGGTTCTCACCTGAAGATCTGCCGAGAAAGTTGGAGTTTTAATTCGTTTTGTAAGATTTGAGATGATGACATGAAGAGAGCTGTTTTTGCGTGTGTTTGCTTTCGCAGTCTGTAAAATATTGCTGAGCAGATTGTGACCGTGTAATTTATGGGTAAATAAGTAGACATGGCACAGTGGTTGGTGTGTCTGTCTTCTTTCCTGTTCATTCCAATTCCATTGAAACCTTGTGAAGGAAGGTTTCACATGCCAGTCCTTGACTTCCAGGCCGAGCAAGCTGCCAAGGTGGAAAAGATGCGGCAGAGCATCCTGGAAGGGCTGAACTTCTCCCGGCAGAGCCACCCGCTCCCCTTCCCACCGCCAGCGGCGCTGCCTTTCTACCCCGCCTCCGTGTACCCGCGGCACTTTGGTCCCGTCCCCCCGGCCCAGGGCCGGGGGCGGGGCTTTGCAGGTGAGCGTGTCCACCAAGGTCTGCAGGGACCTGCTGGTGTGGGGAGACAGGCTCTGCACACCACTCAGGCCTCCCTAGTGGGCCCCTTCTTGCTGCATTGAGACCTTGTAATGAACTGTCAGGCTTAGTTAGGAAGTTCTCAGCAGCAGCTCTTCACATTGGAAAGGAGCAAACTTGATCCCGCAAGAGATGATAGGAGAGTGAGGGGAAGCTATAAAAGCTGTTGCAGAGCTTTTAAGGTGGGTCAGTGTAGTTGCTTCAATTTGTGATTAAAGATCTTCTCCTGTGTGGGGTCAGAGGAGCTCTCCTTCACTAAGGCCACCTCCCAGGCCCGTGACAGAGCCTACGGCAGTAGTGTCAGGCTCTGGAGGCTCCTCCCAGAACAGGCAAGGTAACATGTCAGTGCTGCTCATGACAGGAGGGGTCAGGAGTTCCCTCTGTGGCAACTGATGGTGGAAGAACAAGTGAAGAACACGGGGTCACTCTGCCCAGAAGCCCGCTGGTGGTTTTCTGAACCCAGTTCCTCACAGCCCCTCCCATCTCTCTCCATCCGGGTTCCACAGGAGTCTGTAGCTTTGGAGGCCCCTGTGGGGAAACCGTAGCGACAGGCGCTTACCGTGCCTTCCGTGTGACGACGGCGGCAGGACCTTGCGGCGCCTTCTCAGGCAGTGACAGCGGCAGGACTAGCAAGTCGCAGGGCGGTAATTATGCCACACTTCCTCCTAGAGCTTCTGTTTGCCAGCACTTCCCGCTCTCTGGCTCCTCTTTCCCCTTGTCTGACCTGCCTCCAGCACCATAGCCTTCCTGAGAGGTCCCCACTCTGGCACTCGCCGCTGCTCTTCCCCCAGCCTTTGCCTGTCCCCGGGTCTCTGTAGCAGCTTTGGTATGTCCCATCTCTGCCTTCCAGTGGGGCCACTGTGTGTCCATGCAGCCTTTCTTCTGTGCACCTGACCCCCTAGCCATTGCCTCCTGTGATAGAGCAGTCCACTAGTAATACCCAGGGACCTTTCCTCCTGTCGTGTTCCCTCACAGCCCCCAAGAGTAAAGAGGGTACTGCTTGTACAATTCTTGGCATATAAATAAAAGTTTATCACAGTTTGTTTCATAAAAACATTTTTAAAGAAAGATCCAACACCAGATATATAGTCTATTTTAAGTTCCCACTGCCTCTCTTTTCATTTGTCTTAGGCTTGCGAGGGAGAGAAAGTCTTAACATTCAGTTTTGAAATAATGTCTAGTGATTTTTATTGTACTTTGAAGCCCATCATGACTTGTGGCTTTGTCATAAATCCCACATTTGGGGACTGCAGATCTAAGCCTAGCCATCAAGTCTACATTGTAGGATGACTCAAATACAGTTTTGAAGACCTTTTCGCATAGGCAAGTCTTCTTTCTTGACTAGGAGTATTTTTCCAGCTCAGCCTCTTGGGCACTTACGGAAGCTACTGAGAGACATCTCTTGTAGCAGGAGGACTCTCACAGATGAATGCGGCTCTGTCTCTGCAGCCGTAGGAGCCATTTCTGTACTCCTTCCTGGACTCGCATGCCCCTCTCCTGCCTCCCTCAGTCTCTTGACTGCCCAGGGTGCTTCTCCTCCTGTTCCTGTGCGTCCCGCAGTGCGCAGTAACGTGTGCCGTCTGCTTCACAGTCGGCTTCAGCTTCTTGCAGCTCTTGTCTGGAAACTCACGCTGGCCTATAGTTGGGATAAAATACTGTGGGGGCTGGGGTGGGAGGGGAGTCTTGACTGTGGACATTGTTGGGTCAGAAGGGGTTTTTTAGTCTGAAATGACAAGAGGAACATCCCTCCAGACTTCCCCCACAGTGTCTGGAACTCAGGTCTGTGCTGTCCAGTATAGTAGCCATTGGCCACATGTGGCTCTCGAGCATTTGAACTGTGGTCCATCCAGACTGGGCCATGTCCTAAGTACGCATCTAATTTTATACTTGATACAGAAAAAAGAATGCAAGATATCTCACTAGTAGTTTTTTAATTTTGATTGAGTGTTGAAATTAATATTAATTTGGATATATTCGGTTAAATAAAATATAATTACTAGTATTTATTTCATGTGTTTCTTTGTACTTTTTTGTCTTTTTGCCCTTTTTCTAGGGCTGCTCCCGCAGCATATGGAGGTTCCCAGCCTACGCCACAGCCATAGCAACTCAGGATCCGAGCCGAGTCTGCGACCTACACCACAGTTCACGGCAACGCCAGATCCTTAACCCACTGAGCAAGGCCAGGGATCGAAACCGAAACCTCATGGTTCCCAGTCAGATTCATTAACCACTGAGCCATGACAGGAGCTCCTCTTTGTACTTTTTAATGTGGCTACTAGAAAATGTAAGGCTTGTTGCAGATTTTGTTGAACAGCTCTGCCTGGCTGTTAATCGTCATGGTTGACACCAAGATGATGGAGGGTTTGTTATAATCCATTCCATCTATGAGAACATAAAATGCTTGAGATTCTGTTTTGTTTTTATCAGAAGTTTTGCTGTCAGTTAATTTCTTGAGAATTTTCTTAGGGTAGTCAGAAAAACCTTAGAATATGCAGGCTACCGGTAATTAATAGACATTAGTAGACCCAATAAATATTTATCGCCCTGCATAAGGAAATTTTCATGCAATAGTATGATAAGAAAAAACAGGCTAAGAAAAAAACAGGATAAGAAATTAATTACAGATTAATTTGTGTGATGTTTGGTTAAGGTAGTAAACTTGTCAGTAGCTTCCCAAAGAGGAAAATACCTGAGTTCACAGATTTTCATCTTGGTGCTGTAGAAGGTATGCGCTGTGCAACCAGTACGTTATTGGGTCTATTTCTACGTAAGAGCCATGCTCATTTTGCAGTCGTATCCTCTTTCAGTTGTCATGGCTTGTTCAAAGACCCAACACAATTGCCTTACTTTCAGGTGTGTATATATATATTTTTTTCTTTTTACGGCTGCACCTGCGGAATATAGAAGTTCCTGGGCCAGGATTCGAATTGGAGCTGCGGTTGGGGTCTACACCACAGCCATGGCAACACTAGCTCCAAGCCCCATCTGTGACCTACACCACTACTTACAGCAATACTGGGTCCCTGACCCACTGATCCAGGCCAAGGATGGAACCCACATCCTCACAGAGACAATGTTTGGTCCTTAATCTGCTGGGCCACAGTGGGAACTCTGTCAGGTGTATTTTTAACAATAGCTTAAAACCATTAATATCAAACTGTGTGCATAGATAGTTCACATAATAAACAAGAAGTCTTCATACCCAAGAGAAAGGGGCTGCATATGAAACAGAAACCACATTTGAAAAGAAATTGCTCGCTTGTTTCTTTTTTTTTTTTTTTTTGGCTATTCTTAATTCTGTGATTTTAAAGATTTTTTTTCATGTATTTTTTTATGCAGGAATCCAACCTATACCTTCTCAGGGAGGGAAGCTAGAAATAGCTGGCACCGTGGTTGGCCACTGGGCTGGGAGCAGACGGGGCCGTGGGGGCCGTGGGCCTTTCCCCCTGCAGGTGGTTTCTGTTGGAGGGCCAGCAAGAGGGTGAGTTCGGAAGGAAATGTATACTTTAAAACAGAAAAAAAAGAGCAGCCTTTTACCTGGTACTTTAATCGTGAGTTTATTTGCTAGGACCATTTTTGTGTCATTAAATATTCTTCTCTAACATTAGTCATGGTGGTTGAATAGGATTCCATTACAGATAGAGCACTATGTCACATTTAAGCCATTATTAAATATTTATCCAGAAATTATTCAACGAACCATTTTTCAATTTTTTTTTTTTAAAAAGAACATTTCTGAATGAAGTGCATTATCTGTCAAATTGTACACTCTGGATATGGACCAGAAAAGTATGATTGATTCCTTGGAATAAATCTTTGGTGTGATTTAATAAAGTCTGTGCTTCCTGTAACATAAGTTAGACTCCTTTAAGTCCATTTGATATTAAGTGTTTAAATGTTACCTGTAACAGATTCACACCTACCTGTTTTTGTCCTCTTGTATGTGTTTAGGCGTCCAAGAGGAGTTATTTCCACTCCAGTGATCAGAACATTTGGAAGAGGTGGAAGGTACTATGGCAGAGGCTATAAAAACCAGGGTGCGATTCAGGTAATGACATAACACAGCGCTAGTGCCGGTTCACTCCTGAGCCTCTGGTCTTCCTAGGCCAGCATTTCAGTGCCTTTGTCCAGACAGGAGGGGTGTTGGGATATTTCTGTAGCTGTTGAGCATCTAACACAGTAGTGGCACATGGTGCTCACCAAGTACACACTCCCTCAAACCCAGATCATTTTAGCATCGTTTGCGGTGAAGAGAGCCTCATCATCTCGTGTCCACATGCTGTACAGTGGGATTTAGCTGAGAATAACCCAGGAGCTATTAATGCTATTTATATCATAAAATATTAGGTAAATTGCATTTTGTATCTGAAAGAAAGTTATGACTTTAAATGCTGGGACAGTGCTTCTTTTTCTCCTCCTAGACCCTCTTCTCTTGTCTCTAGCTCTTCCCTGAAAGGATTAGCCCTTGAGAAAAGAAAGTCACATTCCTGTCTTTATAAAAGAGCTAGAATTTTCTTCTACTTCGGGTTTTCCATTTAGGACCTGGGTTCTGATGAATTTCCCCTTGAGAACAGTCTTTTAGAAATCCCAGTCAGCCCTCACGGTGTATTATATTGTCTTACTTATTGAATCATGATGTTCAGTCCAAGTGCGTAGTGTTTTCCCATACTATCCTTGTAAACTTTCAGAGTAGTACACTCTTGTGACTCATTTACTAACAACTGGCATTTGGAAACTTAATTGGCCAAGAGAAAATACAACTTTTACCTTTGTCCGGTGATCTTAAGCATCTTGGAAGCATCTGTTTTGATGAAGTACACCAAACAAGTTAAGTCCTGGGGCATCTCTTCCTGAAAGTAGGCCCAGGCAGCCCCTCTTTATAGCACAACATCCAGCAAAAAGGAGAGGCCTCAGCTCCTTCTGGCTCCCTGGACACCTCCCCACCACAAGCTTCACCAAGACACCCTTTTGGGCCACAGGCACTTAGCCTCTAGACACAGTCACAAGAGGGACAAGAATTTCATTCTTTTTTTCTTTCTTTCTTTCTTTCTTTTTTGTTTGTTGTTTTTTGTCTTTTTAGGGCTGCACCCACAGCATATGGAGGTCCCCAAGGCTAGGGGTCAAATCAGAGCTGTAGCTGCCAGCCTCTGCCACAGCCACAGCAACACAGGATCCGAGCCACATCTGCGATCTACACCACAGCTCACGGAAATGCCAGATCCTTAACCCACTAAGCGAGGTCAGGGATCGAAGCCGCAACCTCCCTAGTTGGATTCGTTTCCACTGCACCACCACGAGAACTCTAAGAACTCCATTCTTAATTGGATCTCCAACACAGAGCTCATCCTGTGAAAAATGCCCTGGTTGTACATTATGGTCATCCTTGGTGGATACAGGGTCTCTCCTGAGCTGGTGGTGGGGAATATATGTCCCCATATTACTTACGCATTATTTTTATTTTAATAGGAAACCTAGATGCTGGAAAGCGTACACACACAAATAGCCATGTGGCCATCCCCCACGTAATAAAAGCATTTTCCCAGCCACACCAAGGGCCCCTCACAGGCCAATCCCAACACCACCTGCCTGCCTCCCTCTGCACAAGATAACCACAACCCTGTATTTTACACTGAGGTACTTCTCCCTTGTCTCTTTCTGGTTTTATCACTCAGGTGTGCATTCCTAGATGCTGTAGTTGAGTTGTGCTCATTTTCCTTTAGTTTGCTATGTCTTCTAAGCCTCTCTAAGTCTGCAGGTTCCCCTCCCTCCCTTTCTTTTCTTCCTTCTTTTTTTTTTTCCTTCTTTTTGCCCTCAGTATATGATCCCAGGCCAGGAATTGAATCCGAGCCACAGCAGTGACAACGGTGGATGGTCAACCTACTCAGCCTCCAGGAACTCCCCTCCCTGCCGTTCCTTTCTTCCTTTTATCTGTTGAAGGACAGCCTGGGCTATTTCCCGGGGAAGACTTGTGGCTTTTGCTGAGTGCCCACTCATGATGCTCTTCCCCACGTGGCTCTGACCGTATCTTTCTTATACCCTGGTTCCCGGATGTGGATGGTGCATGGGGCTCATGTTTCTCCCTGTGGCAGAACTAGTGAAGCTGCGTGCTTTTCTGTCCGCTTGTCTGTTTTAATGTGTTAGGACCTATTGATCCATTCATTGACTGCAGATTACAAAATGAAAATATTCTCATTCCATCACTTTTTATTTGGTGCCCGAGTAGCACAGCCATTATAGGAAAGCTAGGCCAAGACATGGTCGTGTAGCTCACCTTGCCTAGCCTTGGCCACTGGGCCCTTTGCTGGGACCTCTGAGCTTCAGTAGCTTCAGTTGCCACCCCAGCAGACCTGTGTCAACCATTTCTCTGAGTTTCTTGCTTTCTTTAGTGGGACATGGCATTTCGAGACCACAATGGTGGCACCAAGAGACTCTGGCTGCCATAGGGTCCATCATTGTTCTCTAGACACCCAGAGGCCTGTTGCTTATACATAAACACACATAACAAAAATGCTTTTGATTGTATTTTTTTAAAGACATAACTCTCATAAATTCACACTGATGTTTCCAATTAAAGCTGAGGATGATAAGGCTTTTATGTAGCTTCTTCTGTGTTACATCTCTCTGTCCTTTCTTCCATGCCAAATCACCATTTCTGGACCTTTCCTATGAACAGAGCTCTGCACTCACACAAACACACATACACATACATGCAGTTTCTCCCCTAACTATGTTGACTCTTCCAATTCAGATTTAAGACTGGAGGAATTTGGAGTTTCCGTCGTGGTGCAGCGGAAACGAATGCGAGTAGGAACCATGAGGTTGAAGGTTTGATCCCTGGCCTTGCTCAGTGGGTTAAGGATCCAGCGCTGTCATGAGCTGTGGTGTAGGTCACCGATGTGGCTCGGATCCAGCGCGTTGCTGTGGCTCTGATGTATTCCGGCAGCTACAGCTCTGATTCAACCCCTAGCCTGGGAACCTCCATGCGCCACTAGTGCAGCCCTAAAAAAAGACAAAAAGACAAAAAAAGACTTCAGGAATTTGACATGATTTTTATAGTCTATATCAATATATCCTTCCTTCCCTCCTGAGAATCTTGGTTCCTAAAAACCCAGAGGGTCATTAAATCAGAACATTCCATAGCTCATCACTTATTTCATCCCACATTGTGTACAGTCTACTAGGAGTAGCTAATACTACCATTACCAGCACAATCACTGGGAACAGTTAAAAGAAAATATTAGATTATGCTTCCCCCATTTTCCCCCACCATTCTTGAATCTAAAAAAAAATTAGCCATCCCACTATTGTCTACATTGTCCAAGGTACACTCTCCCTTCAGCCACATTTGTTCTAGGGTCTATAGATAACCGTGTCTATGCTCCCCCCACCGCCTCCAGCCTTGAGTCTGCTGGTCCATTTTGTCCGTCTGATGCTTTTTTTCAGAGGGTTCCTAGGGAGGACTTGGGGAAGCAGTATTCAATTTGAAAACAGCTTATTTTCCTAGTAATTGGAAATACTGGTTCACATCTTCTTCTCAAGTAACTTACACGTGTTATATGATTTTCTTCTGTAATAAAGCTTTCCAGTCTAACAATAATAATAATAATAGTAATAAGACTAATAATAATTGAATTGTCTTTCCCTTTCAAGTCATTTGCTTTTTTGGCCTAAATGCCTAAATCATTTTTGCTTTTCCTTCAAAATTTAGTGACGTGCTTTGCTGCTGGTTGTATACTCAGCATCCGATGCCTTCTTTCCAAATGCAGTTTCAGACTTTCTTTTACGTCAGAAAACTTTCTTCAGTTACTAGTTTTTCATTTCTGTTCTGTTGCTTTGCTTTGTTTTCATCTCTGGTGCTCCTGCTGTACTCATCCTTCTGGGTCTGTCATCAGTGTTTGGCATACTCTTGATTCCTTCTTGTCTCTCTCTCTTTTTTTTTTTTTTGTCTTTTTGCCTTTTCTAGGGCCACTCCCATGGCATATGGAGGTTCCCGGGCTAGGGGTCTAATCAGAGCTGCATCCGCCGGCCTACACCAGAGCCACAGCAACACGAGATCCGAGCCCTGTCTGCAACCTATGCCGCAGCTCATGGCAATGCCAGATCGATAACCCACTGAGCAAGGCCAGGGATTGAACCCGCAACCTCATGGTTCCTGGTCATATTCGTTAACCACTGTGCCACGACGGGAACTCCATCTCTTTCTTTTTTGAGATGTGACTCATACACTATGCAGTTCACCTGTTTAAAGTGTACGATTCATTCTTTTCTCAACATCACACAGCAATCAACGTCAGTTCCAGAACATTCATTATCCCAAAAGAAAGCCCTTACTCAAGAGTAGTCACACACCCCACCTTTGCAGTCTTGGAGGATCTGCTTCCTGTGTGGACTTACCCTCTGTACATTTCATGTAAATTCACAGCTTGTGGCACATAGTAGGACTTCATTCTTTTTTTTTTTTTTTGTCTTTTTGCTATTTCTTGGGCCGCTCCCGCGGCATATGGAGGTTCCCAGGCTAGGGGTCGAATTGGAGCTGTAGCCACCAGCCTACGCCAGAGTCACAGCAACGCGGGATCCAAGCTGCATCTGCAACCTACACCACAGCTCACGGCAACACCAGATCGTTAACCCACTGAGCAAGGGCAGGGACGGAACCCGCAACCTCATGGTTCCTAGTCGGATTCATTAACCACTGCACCACGATGGGAACTCCCAGGACTTCATTCTTTATTACTGCTGAGGGATGCACCATTGAATGGATCCATCACATTTTGTTTACTTTTTCATCATTTGATGGACATTCAGATTTTTCCTCTCCCCCTCCCTTTTTTGGGCAATTATGTATAATGCTGCTATGAACATATACGCTCAAGTCTGGTTCCCCACCCCACCCCCAGTTTTATTTAGATATAATCAACATATAACATTATATTAGTTTCATGTGTGCAGCATAATGATTCAACATTTGTACTTATTGTAAAATAATCACAATACGTCTAGTTAGCATACATCACCACACAGTTACAAATTTCTTTTTCTTATCATGAGAACTTTTAAAATGTTGAGATAGAGTACTGCTAACTATAGTCTTATTGTGTATAGTCAAGTTTTTGAAGGACACGTTTTCAGTTCTCTTGGGTATATATGTAGGCGTAAATTTCTGAGTCATATAGTCACTGTGTTTAAGCATTTTAGGAACCATCAAACTGTTTTCCAAAGTGCTTGCACCATTTTCCATTTCTATCAGCAATGCTGAGGGTTCCGATTCTGCACATCCTCGTCCACACTTGTATCGTCCGGTGCTAGGTTCAGCCATCCTGGTAGGTGTGAGACGGCGTCTCATTGCAGATTTGACCAGCCTTTCCCTCTCTTAGCGTCTTTCTCATTAAAAAATTTTCTTCTTTTACCTGCTTCAGGTATTTGGATGTTTATTTGGTGTTATTTCTTCTAATTTAGTGTTTATTTCTGGAATTATTTTTTCTTTTATTTTAAACTCTTCCCTCAGTTTTCCACCTCACTTTCTGGCTTTTCCTGCTTTAGTCTTTGTTCCTCTTCCTCATCCTGTCCTGTCACACAGCCTGTTTTAAATCAGAGGAAGCAATCATGGTCTTTTATTGTTATGCCTTTCTGATGTATTTATTAGGGATGTTGTTCCATCTCTTATCTTCTTAAAATGGTATAGTATGTGATTTCACCTTGGTACTTCCTCCTGCTCATTTTTAAGTGAAAGCAGTGTTCTTGCACCTTGAGGATAGATAGTGAAGGGCAGCGTGTTTCCTGAGAGTTTTTGGCCTTCCAGTCTCTGTGTTGCCATCCTGGTGGGGCCAGTTCTAAGATAATTTGCCAGTAGGGCAGAGAAGGCAGTGCTGCCCCGTGCTCATGGTCCATCTAGTGCGGGGGACTTTCTTGCAGTGGCCTAGGCCTATGGGAAGAATTGGCTGTAGCTGAGGGAGTGTCTGTTTCCAGGCAGGTACAGAGCTGGCTTTCCTTCTTTGTCTTCCTGCACCCTTCACATCACTCCCTGGGGAGTAACTCTAGGGAGGGTCCCTCATACACAGACCACGGGGAACTGCTTCATCCCCATTGGCAATCCTGCTACAAGTGTGTGGGTTATCTGGTAAGGGGCTTACCCTAGAGAGAGTGAGGGCTTTGAGGTTTGAAAGCATGTAGTTGAGATCTTCAGTATTATTTTTCTCTTCTTGGGCCTCCCATATTTTTATATTAATACTTTTCTCAAGGTTCCAAGAGAATGCAGTAGTATTGACTTGTAGAAAAGTTTACATAAGTGTATCTGCACTCTAGGATTGAAAGCTAAAATAGGACACTGTGTGCAATGGAACCCAAGTGGGGAACATGGCAACCCCTGGTATAAGAAGACGTATCTAGAGCGAGGGCGATAGGCACCTCCAGCCCCACTCTGTGTGTAGACTATAGAGTAGGTAGAGTATATAATAGCATGTACAGAGTAGCATGTACTACTGTAGGTACTGTAGGTATATATAATAGCATGTACAGAGTAGCATGTACAGAGTAGATAGATTATAGACTGTAGAGCATAGAGAGTACAATTGACCCGTGGACAGTGCCAAGCCTCCATGCAGTCAAAAGTCCACATAGAACTTTACAGCCAGCTCCTTCCGTAGCCACAGTTCCACATCTGCAGATTCAACCAACTGCAGATCATGTGGTACTGTAGTACATGTTTACTGAAAAAAACCCATGTCATGGGGGGCTTGCATGGCTTAAATCCATGTTGTTCAAGGGTCAGCTGTGTACAGAATGTACAGAGTATGTAATAGATAATATTAATAATTCTATAATAGATAATAGAAGCTATGGAGAGTAGCATGCATAGAGTATGTAATAGAATCCCTAGAGTTGATAGAGTATAAAAAGAATAAGCAGCATTTAGAGGTTATTATAGACTGTGGCATGTACAGAGTATGTAATGGAATGCAGAGACTGGAGAGTACAAAGCATGTGGAATGCATAGGGTGGAGAGTACATACAACGAGGGCCACGGCTGCGCACCCACTGAATTCTGTGCTTATATCTGCAGTGAGTGTCAACAGGCTTCCGTGTCTCCTCTCTCCCGCTGTTTATCAAAAGCTGCCTTACCGCTCACTGTCCCTCATTTTCAATAGGGCAAGCCTCCCTATGCTGCTTCAGCAGAAGAAGTGGCCAAAGAACTGAAGTCGAGATCCGGAGAGTCTAAATCCTCCGCTGTGTCTTCAGACGGGTCCCTGGCCGAGAACGGAGCAGTGGCTGAGGAGAAGCCAGCTCCCCAGATGAATGGGAGCACGGGCGACGCCAGGGCCCCCAGCCACTCGGAAAGTGCCTTGAACAATGACTCTAAGACGTGCAATACAAATCCTCACTTAAATGCACTAAGTACAGACAGTGCTTGCCGTAGAGCTGATGCTCTGGAGGCAGCTGTCTTAAAGAAAGAAGAGTAAACTTATTTTTTATAGAGGGTGAAGGATGCTGGAAGGGTAAGGATTAGGAATATCTGGAGAGAAAGAGAGCCTACAGTTATGTACATTTTTTCCTTTCCGTAAGAGAAAAATGAGGACTTTGGAAATTCGGATCCCTCTTTGATATCAGAGATTTAAACAACACATTTTTAGTTTTAACCAGTTGTAGTCAAAATGCTACAATAAAACAAAAAGAGAGAAAGAAAATGAAGAGCATTTGACTCCCACACTTAAAATGAAGTACACACAAAGTTTAAACTGGTTATGACAAAAGCCTATAGTTGTGTTTCTTGAACTTATAAAGAAAACAAATTTTGGCAGTCTTTAAGTATATATAGCTTAAAATATCATTTTTAGCATTTGGCACCATATGTATGCCATTATCTTTGATTTTTGCATTACTGTTCACAAGAAAGCTTTGTCTAAGGCTTTGATTTTATGATTATGAAAGAAATAAGGCACAACCACAGTTTTTCTTTCTTACTTAAATTTCATCACTGTTGATGTGGTTCTTTTGTGTTTAAAAAAAAAAGTGCAACTATCAAAACTAAAAAAATTATAGAGTAATATTGCCGTTCTGCTGATTTTAAATATACAGTACATCATACATACTTTACAAGCAAGTTAATGGAGATAAAGTTGAAATCATAGAAGATGCAAATGACCTTTCAAAATCAACACAATGTGTTCTGAAACTTTTCGTGACTTAATACCATGCATCTGTGATCAATGAACTATGTGGTTTTGAATCGGACGTAGACCATTAGTGCTACTACTTGAGCTAAACTTCTGCATGGTTCATAATTTTTAAAGTGTGTAGTTAATATTATGCATGTTATTGTCCTTTCTTCCATTCTTACCAGTATGTGCCCATTTGCAAAACAAAAATGCAGATAATCAGTAATAGTCCTATAAAAGATGTTAACTCTGTTTAGTCATTGACTGATCTTGCTCTAACCTTAAAATTTCGTGATTATTGACCTCTGTTGCATTTATTCTAAAACCCCCCAAAATTATCTAGCTGTTTCGAATATCAACATTACCCTGGTGTACTCACTGCTGTATGCATTATTGTTCTTTGTTGCTGTTTTATGCCTTCATATTAGCAAAATATGAAATTCTGTGAAAAACAACAAAAAAAATCCCTTTGATCTTTAAAAAAAAAAACACAAAAAAAACAACCCCCCCTTCTGTAGCAGGAAACAAATTGCTTGTTCTTGAGAACTTTCCCATCAAGAATTTAGTAGAAGCAGGTATACTTATATCATTTTGATGTTTTTGTTAATGTTTCCAAACAATGTACTTTGAAATCAGAATCACTTCTTATTCGTTTTCATATAATTCTCCTGATGCTCTTCATCACACATTAGTGATCAGAAATGAGATGTAATTCCCCAATCCCTGCCCGCAAGACCTGAGTAGGATCTTTACTGTAAGTTGAAGGGAGTTTTGCCCTAACTCATGGATTGTGCAAGAATGAACTGCTGTTGGGTTTGACTGATTGTAGATGGGTTGTGGTGTGGTGTATCTGAAGGCTATTGAATGCAACTTACAATGCTTAATAAAAATCTTTATTCTTTTAGTATAAAGATGGTGTGGCTTTTAAATTCCTTGTAAAAACATACTTTTTACTGAGGTTGAATTGAGATTGAAACAGCTACTAAAGAGCATAGTAAAATAGCCAAAATTTAGAAATATTTTGCCTATTGCAAGTAATTCCAGTTTTCTAACTCTAAAGGAACATTCATGGTTAAAATGCAAGTTATGTTGATGTCTGAGTGTCATAGTTACAAAAAAGACATGGAGTTCCTGCTGTGGTCCAGTGAGTTAAGAATCCAATTGCAGCGGTTCGGGTGGCTGCAGAGGCATCGGTTCGATCCATGGCCAGCACAGTATGTTAATGAATCCAGAGTGGTCTCGGCTGTGGCTCAGATTCAGTCCCTGGCCTGGAAGCTTCCATATATCATGGGTGTGGTCATTTTGTTAGAAAGAAAGACTTTCTCTTATTGAGCAGACTTAGAAATAGACTTTTAGGAGTTCCCGTTGTGGCTCAGAGGAAACAAATCCAACTAGAATCCTTGAGGATGCGGGTTCAATCCCTGGCCTCACTCAGTGGTTCGGTGATCTGGCGTTACCATGAGCTGTGGTGTAGGTCACAGACACAGCTCAGATCCCGCTTTGCTGTGGCTGTGGCATAGGCCAGCAACTGCAGCTCCAATTTGACCCCTAGCCTGGGAGCCTCCATGTGCTGAGGGTTTGGCCCTAAAAAGCAAAAAAAAAAAAAAAAAAAAAAAAAAACCCAAAGAAGAAATACATTCTATCTTGATTAAACCACTTTAAAAAAAAAAAAAAAAAAACAGAACCATACCGTATTCAGATTTATTTAGGTTTTTACCTAATGTCCTTTTTTGTTGTAGGATCTACCACATATATTTAGTTGTCATGGCTCTTTAGGCTCTTTGTTGTGACAGTTTCTCAGACTTTCCTTGTTTTTGATGATCTTGTGACAGTCTTGGTCAGATATTTTGTTGACTGTCCTTCAGCTGTGATTTGTCTAATTTTTTTTCAGGAATGAGCTGGGGTAGGCTAGATAAAATTAACTTGCCTTAACACCTTGATGGCAGAGCCTCGATCATCTGCTGAGTCAGTGTTGGTCAGCTCTCTTCCCTGTAAAGTTGCTGGCCCCTGCTCCTTTCCATACTGTGCTTTCCATGCGCAGCCCTTAATCAAGGAGTGGGGAGTCATGCTTGAGTAGCTAGTAAATTCTTAGGAATTCTTGGGCATGGCAAATTGATCTCTTCTCCCTCATTTCCCTGTGTTTTTACATCATTGAGTTCTGAGTCCTTTGCACAGGAGAGGGGTGAAAGGTGAGCACTGAATATATTTTATTGGTTATTTTGTGAGCATCCTTTGTGTTTCATGTGCTAATGACACCTTCAATGATGATACCCTAAGATAGGACATGCTTTTTTAGAAGCACTGTTCTAGGTGTTTTAGCTCATTTAATGCTCACAGCAATGCTCTCATGATGACACTACTATTACCACCAAAGATGATTTTTAACTTATTGGAGGCCACACATGACAGAATCCGAGCCAATTAGGGCCCACACTCAGCCTTGGAGGAGCCCTTTGGTCCAGCAATCCCCTCCTCCCGGCCTGCCCAGCTCCTAGGAAACCGCGTCATCGGGCAGTGCAAGGGGGTGGGGTGCGCGGGAGGGGAGTGGGCCACGCGGGAAAGATGAGGTGGGGTGTCAGAAGACGTGGTATCACGGATGCAAGGTCTGCGGGCGCGCGCTCTCCGCCGACGGCGCGGAACCCGGGGGCGGAGAGGGGACGGCCGCCTCTGGGCCCCGCCCGCCCGGCCTCCAGGCAGAGTAGGGTGCGCCCGGGGAACGCGCTTCCGGCCCTGCGTGGGGCGGGGCGGGGCCTTGCGCGGGGCGGCCCGTTCCCGCCCTGCCGGGGTGCGCGCGCACTCTTCCCTCCCATCCTCAGGCCCGCGTTCCGTCTCGTCCCGAGCTACGGCGCAGGCCAGGCCCGAAGCGGTCGGGGTAGGTCGGCCACGGCCGCTTTAGCGTTCACACTGAGGGCGGCTGGAGCCGAATTCCACGCGCAGAGCGCCTTCCGGGTTCCCGGGGACCGCGAGGGCCAAGGGGAGTGGGCCAGGGTTTCCCCACGATCACCGCTCAAGTTCTTCGTTCCCCGGAGCCCGACGGCAGAAAACCCCGCCTTTGCCAGGGCTGGGCGCACACGCCGCGTAACCCTGTAGCCCAGGACCCTGCGCTTCTGCGGAACTGACCACGGTCCCTAGTGCCTGAGTCGGTCTGTTGGTACGCAAACGCTGGCAGTTCTCCTGGTCCCGGCAGGTATGCAGACGCCAAATGCCTTTAACTTCCGCTCCTTCAGGCTGTGGCTCTGAATTTGGAGGAAACAAAGGCAAAACCGAGACCTCTCTTCCCTGACCCTTGTGGTCAGGTGTGTTGGGACGTAGGTTGGAGCTCCTCTGTGTTCATGTCACGCTCAGGTGGTCCACTGCACCAAGGGCCACCGTGGCCCCCCGCCTTTACACTCCCTCGTCGTGAGAGGCAGTGGGAAGCAGAGCGTCTTACAGAGACCACCACAGTTCTAGTGAGGACTCCCCACAGGGCTCACCCAGTCTGTGCCGGGAGCACGTTTTAATCCAGTGTACACTGCAAACGCCTGGCAAGTTTTCTCCGTGGGACGGTCTCTCCAGCGAAGGTTGTGTTCTCAGTGCCACCTGCCTCTACCCCTAGATGCCAGCGATGCCTCCCTGCTATGAACCAGCACCACCCCCAACCCCACCCCGCACGTTTCCTTGTCTTCATGGAGAACGGCTCAGTATTTTGGAGAGGGGAGAAGGACAGAGGTGCAGACCTGGGCATGAGGCAGAGGGAGGCCACACTTACTTGGGGACACGCTGGCCGGTCCTTCCCACATCGCTAGGATTGCAGGGGATGGCCTGAGTGGCATTCTCAAAAGTGAACTGTTCCCAAGGCTCAGGACCAGATTCTGACCCTGTCGTTGCCCCTAAGACAATGTACACTCTCCTGGGGCGACAGCTTCTTTTCCTTTAAAAAAACATAGCTTCTTACAGATGTGATAAATTCGTTGGAGTAATAAAAAATTTTTAAAAATAGCTTTTTTTCTGTTTCAAAAGTAATATGCTTGTAGTAACTTTTAAAAATATAATAGGAGTTCCTGCTGTGGCCCACTGGGTTAAGAATCCGACTGAAGCAGCTGGGATTGCTGCAGAGGTGTGGGTTCAAGCCCCAGCCCCGCCCGGTGGGTTGGCATAGGTCCCACCTGTTGTTCAAATTCACTTCCTGGCTCAGGAACTTCCATATGTGCAGGTGTGACCATAAAATTTTAAAACATTAAATTAAAAAAAATATATATATATACACACATACATACATACATACACACACAAAAAGGAAAAACCACCATCCTGGGATGCCAGTAGTTAATATTTGGTCTTTGTCATATATACGCACGTGTGTGTGTGTGTAATATCAATATATAATTTTTTTACAGAAAATAATCAAGCCATCAGATATATTTTGTAACATTTTCCCCCATCTAGCATCATTTCATGGCACACTCTCTCTCTCCGCTGTTCTCCCTTAGCCCCAAGACTCCATGAGTGTCTGTGCCATGATGTACCTGCCCGCCCAGTGTGGCTGGACATGGCTTTATTTGGACATCCCCCAATATTGATGGAGCATCTGTGTCGTGTACTGCCCTAGACCCCGAGGCTCAGAGAGCATCACAGGCCTGCCTTCATGGCATTCACAGGGGCTGGGGGAAGTGTACATGTGTACAAATAAGAATATTTCAGACAAGAAGATGAGGGAAATATGATGATGTGATGGGTGCATGGCAAGGAGGGCCTCTGGGATGTGGATGAGAAGAATGGTGGTCTTTGGAGGCTGGAGTCAGGCTTGGTCCTGGGGCAGGGAGCAGTGGATGGAGAGAGTCCATGAGGGGGGTGGAAAGCCAGCACTGCAGGGTAAGGGCTCTAGGCCTGCTGGTGGCCCTTTAGAGGGTGTGTGACCAGTCTCCAGGTGGTCACAACCTGGGAGACATGCACACCCTACATGCATTTCACCAGAAGGCACACTTAAGGGTGGGCAGTGACAGTATCTTGGTCCTTAGTGCTGATCAAACCCTGACTTTCTGCTAGAATGCTGGAGAAAATGGGTTTCTGGTTTTCATTTGCATCGCTCTGATTACCAGTGAGGGTTGATATAGCCCTTCTTACATTTACAGTGCCCTCAGTTTAGTATTTTCCAATTGAAAGAGAATGTCCAATGTCCTGGCTTTGTCATGATTCCAAAATCCCAGGCCAAGGCAAGAAATTAAGAAATAATTCACCTCATCCATATGATCGATCACCTGCAAGGACAAAGGGAGTTTCAGACACCTCCCTCCTAGCCCTCCCTCTCCTCCTCTGCCTCAGAGGGAGCCTCTTGGAGCAATGGGCACCAGTTCTTTCCTGATGTAGGTGTCCTCAAGAACAGCTCTTTGGAGTTCCTGTTGTGGCGCAGCAGAAACGAATCCAACTAGGAACCATGATGTTGAAGGTCTGATCCCTGGCCTCGCTCAGTGAGTTAAGGATCCGGCGTTTCTGTGATCTGTGGTATAGGTTGCAGACGCGGCTCGAATCTGGTGTTGCTGTGGCTGTGACTGTGGCTGTGGCGTAGGCCAGCAGCAACAGCTCCGATTCAACCCCTAGCCTGGGAACTTCCATACGCCACAGGTGTGGCCCTAAAAGGACAAAAAGGCAACGACAAAAAAAGAATAACTCTCTCTTCTGGGAACCTTATTCTACCCTCAGATTTCCTGAGAGTAACTAATTCATTGCTCCCCTTTTACTCCTTAATCTCAACTTGGTAGAGTGAACCCTGGGGAGGCCACTTTGCTGGGAGCCGTACCTTTGTCCTGCCCATGCAGGCCTAGGCTGTTGAATGCTTGTCCTCTACTCCTTTCCCTGTTAGCTCCCCAGCACAGCCTGGGTCACAGGTGCTCTGAGGACCTGCAGACAGGGCCAGAGCAGCTCTGCATTAGACGTTTCACCCTGTGTTGTGGGCTGGACTGTGTCCCCCAGATTCATATGTTGGAGCCCTGACTCCAGTCCCTCAGAATGGGACATTATTTGGAAATATGGTTACTACAGATGTAAATAGGTTAGGACGAGGTCATGCTGGAGCAGGATGGATCCTAACCCAACAAACCTGGTGTCCCTAAAAAAGGGGGAACATTTGGATACAGAGACAGACACTCACAAAGGGACAAAATGGCCATGTATGGACTGGTGCTACCACAAGCCAAGGAACTACCAGAAGCTGTAGAGCTGCCTGGACTAGACCCTTCCATGGGCGTTCAGAGGTAGCATATCCCTGCTGGCACCTTGATCTTGACTTCTGGCCTCTAGAACCCTGAGATAACACAGTCAACCAGTGGTACCTTGGCATGGTAGCCCCAGGAAGCTAATACACACTGCCTGCCTCTGTCCTGGTAAGTGCAGACTGCGTTCAGCCCAGGGTCTCTGAAACCCTAGGGGTGAGGGGGGCACTGCTATCCCAGACCCTTAGCTGGGTGTGACTTAGCTTTGGCTGCATGTGTTTCTTTTTTCTTGACACCCATGAGAGTGACCAGAAGTGGCCCAGGCAGACCTGAATGCCAACAGTTCCACCTGGAATGAACCTGCCTGGTAATAAAGAACTATGGCCCTGCCTCTCTGACAGGTGGAGGCTGATTTCAGGCTGAGGGTCTCGTCCTCCCCTGGTATTAACCCAGTGACCATACTTCTACACAAGTGCTCCCAAACCCCTGCATCTGGAGAGAAATATCTTGGGTCTTCCCTGCTTAGAGTGATCCTGGATCTCCATCAGTCCTTCTGTCCACTAAGGGTCTATTGGGGTGTGCTTGCTGCTGAGGAGACAGCCATAAGCAGAACAGAGACCTCTCCGTACTGTGTCACTCGGCCTCAGTAGACAGTCAAGTGAAAAATGCACATGAGAAAAAGAATAAATCCGTGTGAAAATGCAACAGTGATGGTAATACACTTTATGAAGGGAAATGCGGGGGAAAGGAGGAACTTACTATGGTGGAGGAATGTGTGGGTGTCCTCTGAGGAATAACATGAGGCTATGGTGGGAATGACCTTAGCAGAGCTTGAACTACTTCAGGGTGGATGCCCTGGTTGGCCTTAGCCTGCTGTGCCTAGCAGGCCCCGGCACCCATGACAAACCTAGCCAGATCTCGTCACACCACATCCACTTTTGGGATTTGTGCATGTCCATCCCTTCATACCTGACCAACCCCAGTGTGGGCCATAGGAGTGTCACCCTCATCCCACTTGGACCAGAATAGCCATGTTTGTCCCTGTTCTAGTGCTTTATTAACACACCCTTTTGGATTATAAATTATATGGACACCCAGCTGAGGGGCTTTTTATCAACAAACTGCTTCCAAACATCACCGGGCCATCACAGAGATGGACAAGAAGAGCTCACTTTCACACCTACCAGAAAAACCCAGGAGAGTTCTAAAGTTCTCATGGCTCACAGGTCTGGATCCGATCAGCTTGGTCCAGGTACCCCATGAAGGGCCTACTCTTAGAACGCTGCCTTTACCAGATCTGTTACAAAAACATAAATCCAACCTTGAATTAGTATCTCCTTTCTGACATCTCCCCCCACCCCCAAGATAGCTATTAGTTGTTTGTCTCCTGCTCTGGCATATGAGCTCCTTGAAGGTGTCTGCCCTGTTCACTGCCGTAACATCTGCACTAGTGTGCCAACACACTGGATAACCTAGATTAAGGGAACACATTTTTAGAAACACACAACCTACTAAAACTGAATCATCAAGAAACAGAACGTCTCAACAGCTGTATCACTATCAAGGAGATTGAATCAATAACCAAAATGCTTCCAACAAAGAAAAGCCCAAGACCAGACCAGACAGCTTCACTGAATTCCACCACACTTTTTTTTTTTTGTCTTTTTAGGGTCATACCCACGGCATATGGAAATTACAAGGCTAGGGGTCGAATCGGAGCCGTAGCTGCTGGCCTATACCACAGCTCACAGCAACACCAGATCCTTAACCCACTGAGTGAGGCCAGGGATCGAACCTGTGTCCTCATGGATACTAGTCAGATTCGTTTCCACTGAGCCACGACGGGAACCCCATCATACTTTTAAAGAAAAATTACCACCAATCTTTCTTAAACTCCTCCCAGAAACTGACAAGGAGAGAACACTTCTAATCCTTTCTATGAAGCCAGCATTATCTTGATACAAAAGCCAGACAGAGACTTTGCAAAGAAGAAAACTACAAGGAATTCCTTTGTGGTGCAGCAGGTTAAAGAACTGGTGTTATCACTGCAGCAGCTCAAGTCCCTGCTGCTGTATAGGCTTGATCCTTGGCCCAGAAACTTCCACATACCTCAGAAGAAAAAGAAATAAAAGGCATTCAAATTAGAAAGGAAGAAGTAATATTATCTCTGTTCATAGATAAAATGATCTTATGTCAGATAAAATCATCAAGATTTAGGAACTCTAGGAGTTCCCGTTGTGGCGCAGTGGTTAACGAATCCGACTAGGAACCATGAGGTTGCGGGTTCGATCCCTGCCCTCGCTCAGTGGGTTAACGATCCGGTGTTGCCGTGAACTGTGGTGTAGGTTGCAGATGCGGCTCGGATCCTGCGTTGCTGTGGCTCTGGTGTAGGCCAGTGGCTGCAGCTCTGATTCGACCCCTAGCCTGGGAACATCCATATGCCGTGCGAGCAGCCCAAGAAATACCAAAAAAAAGACGAAAAAAAAAAAAAGACTTAGGAACTCTAAAGATTCCCCCAAATAACTATTGGAACTAAAAAACAATTTCAGCAAACTTGTGGGATACTAAATCAACACAATAATCAGTTTTGTTTCGAGTTGCCATTGAGTCTCAGCGGAAATGAATCTGACTAGTATCCATAAGGATGTAGGTTTGGTTCCTGGCCTCACTCAGTGGGTTAAGGATCCAGCGTTTCCATGAGCTGTGGTGCAGTTTGAAGACGTCTCAGATCTGGCGTTGCTGTGGCTGTGGCATAGGCCAGCAGAACTTCCATATGCCATAGGTATGGTCCTAAAAAGACCAAAAAAAAAAAAAAAATCAGTTTTGTTTACATACACTGAGAATGAACGATCCAAATAGAAAATTAGGAACACAATCCCACTTACAACAGCATCAAACAAATAAAATACCTAGAAATAAATTTAGCCAAGAAGACAAAACATTTCTATGCTGAAAACCACAAAACATTGCTGAAAGCAATTAACGAAGACACAAATAGCTCAGTGGGTTACAGATCTAGCATTGCTGTGGCTGTGGCATAGGCCGGCAGCTGTAGCTCCGATTCAACCCCTAGTCTGGGAACCTCCATATGCTGCAGGTGTGGCCCTAAAAAGACCAAACCCCCCCCCACACACAAATAAATGGAAAGACATCCCATGTTCATGTATCACAAGACTTACTGTTGTTAAGATGTCAATATTACAGATTCAACACAATCCCTGTCAAAATTCCAACAGCCCTTTTTGCAGAAATGGAGAGGCCAGTCCCCAAGTTAATATGGAATTGCAAGGGGTCCAGAAGAGCTAAAACAATCTTGAAAAAGAAGAGCTCAGTTGGAAATCTCCCACTTCCTGATTTCAAAACTTACTATGAAGCTAAACACAATACTGTGGTACTGGCATAAAGATATACATACAAACCAATGAAATACAATAGAGAGCCCAGAAATAAATCCTTGTCCGCATGGTCAAATGATTTTTGACAAGAGTGATAATTCAATGGGCGAAAGGACAGTCCTGATTTCAACAAAAGGTGCTGGGAAAACTGGACACTCACATGCAAAAGAACTAAGTTGGACCCTTACTTCACACCCTATCTATACAAAACTTAATTGAAAATGGATTGCAGTCCTAAACTTAAGAACTAAAACCACGAAACTCTTAGATGAAAACATAGTGGGAAATTCATGACATCGGATTGGCAGTGATTTCTTGAATACGACATCAAATGCACAGGCAACAAAGGAATAGATGAACTGGGCTTCATCAAAATTAAAAACTTGTTCTCTGGTGGCCTAGTGGGTTACGGATCTAGTGTCGTTGGAGTTCCTGCCTTGGCTCAGCAGTTAAAGAACCCGACTGGTATCCGTGAGGACGCAGGTTCGAGCCCCGGCTTCACTCAGTGGGTTAAGGACCTGGCATTGCCATGAGCCGTGGTGTAGGCTGCAGACATGGCTCAGATCCAGCATTGCTGTGGCTGTGGTGTAGGCCGGACCTGTAGCTCCAATTCGACCCCTAGCCTGGGAACCTCCATGTGCTGCGGGTGTGGCCCTAAAAAGACAACATGCATACACACACACACACAACACAGAAGGATCTAGTGTTGTCACCGCTGTGGCTTGAGTTTGATTCCTGGCCCTGGAACTTCTGCATGGTGTGGGTGTGGCAAAAAAACACACATTAGGATGACTATATTAAAAGAAAACACACGCACACACATCCCAAGAAAGAAAGAAAACCCCAAATCAGAAAATGATGTGTTGATAAAGATGTGGAGGAATTAGAACACTTGTGCACTGTTGGTGGGAATGTAAAATGGTGAAGCAGCTGTGGAAAACAGTATGGTGGTTACTCCAAAGTTTAAAAATAGAATTACCATGATTCAGCAATTTCACTTCTGGGTATATACACAAAAGAAGTGGAAGCAGGGACTTGAAGAGATATTTGTATACCCATATTCATAGCCAAGTGTCCATTGACAATGAATAGAGAAACCAAATGTGGTGTATTTACACCATGAAGTATCCTTTGGTTTTAAAAAGGAAGGAAATTCTGACACATACTACACCATGGACGAAACTTGAGGACATTCTACTAAGTGAAGGAAGCATCACAAAAGGACAAATACTGTATGATGCCACTCACACAAGGGCCCTAGAGTAGTCAAATTCATGGAGACATGAAGTAGAATGCCGGTTGCTAGGGGCTGGAGGTGGGGGTATCGAAGAATTAGTGTTTGGTGGGGTCAGGATTTCAGTTTGGGAAGACGACAAGTTGTAGTGATGGATGATGGTGATGGCTGCACAATATTGTGAATATACTTAATATCACAGAGCTGTACACTTAAAAATGGTTAAAATGGTAAATTTTCTGTTGCTATAATTAAAAAAGAAAAAACCCACAAGAAACCCTGCACCTGCGTTCAGAACACTTTGAGTGAATAAACACATATGGAAGATGCTGGTTTTCC
The DNA here is from genome assembly GCF_016906955.1 of Phacochoerus africanus. NCBI lineage: Eukaryota > Metazoa > Chordata > Mammalia > Artiodactyla > Suidae > Phacochoerus > Phacochoerus africanus. Next base: position 1,123,005 of record NC_062548.1, read on the forward strand.
ATTGGATAATTTTGTGAATAAAACACATCTTGGCCTCAGATGCTCACTGTAGGGTGTGCTGTAGTCGTGCTTTGCCAGAGAGCCAGGGTGGAGGGGCAGTGCGTGGGCCATGTAGCTAGGGAGCCCACCTGCCTCTCCCCTCCAGCATGCCAGGCTGCTTGGGGTGGGTGGTGAGGTCTGGAGGCTTGCACAGCCTCGTGGGTGCTGTGCAGTGGGGGATGGGTCAAACTTGTTGAGGCAAGGGGCAGACCATGCAAAAGGGCCACAGAACTTAGGGCAGCCAAGGACCAAAGACATCCCCCTCCTCTCTGGGTCCTTACAAATAAGTTCCCTTCATTCTCCTGCCCTGCCTCACCCCTACTAGGCCTCTGCTTCCAGTGCTCCACCTCTGCCCAACCCCTACCCTGTGCCTGTTCCCCAGGGTACTGTGGTGCCCAGGCCCCTCTATGTGTCAATGTCTCTCTTTACTGCAATATGAGCTGCACAAGACTTGGGGCTGCTGAGTGCTCCATTGCTAGTCCACTGCTCGGCACACAGCAGGTGCTCAATACATGTTGATGTAAATGAATGAGAGAGGGGGAGGACACAGAGAAAAGGCAGGCTTTCTGATGGGGGATAAAGGGGAAGTCATAGTGAGAAACCAAAGAGAGGAAGAGTCTGGGACCCATATTGAGACTTATTTTAGTCTGTAGTTGGCAGGCAGCCTTGGAAAAGCTTTGAGTAACAGAAGTGTCTCAGTGGACACTTCCAGAAGCAAGTTGACACAGCTATAGACAGTGGAGTCCTGGAAGGCAGGGGGTGGAGGTGGATGGGTAGGGTGGCTGGACCCATCAGAGGTCAGCAGTGAATGACTTGGAGTGGGAGGCGCCCATGCCGAATGTATGTGCTCAGGAGTTGACTGAGGGGCGGCAGAGTAGGCTCAGGCCCTGGAGAAGTCTGGGTTCCTGGCTTGCTCCTTCCTCTCACCAGCCAGCTGACTTCCTCCATGAGGCATTCAACTGCTTTGAGCCTCAGTATTCACTTCTGGAAAATGGCACCAATGCTATACCTCTCCATGACACCTGTTTCTAAAGTTTCTACCTATTTCTAAAGTGGCAGCGATAATGCCTAAGGTGTCAGTGTGAATGCTGAGTACATAATAATCACTACCTAGGGGATATGCTAAGCGCTTTACAAGCAGTTGGGTGAGTTCTAGTCCATGTCTGTGAAGAACTAAGCACTGTGCACTGTACCTGGTATGCATTTGATAAATGCTGGGTATCTGTTATCATTATTTGTAAAGTAGGAAAGGAGAGTGTCAGAGATGAGGGCTCCCTGCAAGTTAGCTTCCCCTGCACCATAGTCAGGTTGGTCTCCAGAAGTTTCTGGCTCTGATGGATGACTGACTGGGGGATGTGGATATTTCTAGGTTAAGTGCTTCCTGTACCACCGTGGGGGAAGGCAACTCAGCACTGCCCAGGCCCAGCTCTTTGGGTCTCCTTGTAGACTCTGATCTGCAGGCTGAGTACTGTTTATCTGCACCAATTCACATGAGGGTGATAATGATGGACAATGCTTAATAGTTACTCCTTTCCCTAGGTCATCCAGGCTGTAACCAGGAAGAAGGACTCAGGACGGGAGGGTGACAGCTGGAATTCAGGTAGGAAGGCTTTATGGTGCTCCAGATCCTGAGCAGCTCGCCAGGGTGTGAGAGGGTGAGGAGGGGGGGATAATCCCTTTCTTACCCCTTCTCCAGCTTCTTTCTCCCACTGTCACTCCCTCCTAGCTAAGGCCCTGCCCTGGGCACTACCAAGGCTGTGACTGAGGGGTTGTCTGTTGGGGAAAGGTGGCTGACAATGTGAGGGTAGATTTTGACTCAGTAGGAGGGAGGACCTCAACTTACAAGTGGAGCAAGTGGCCCTTAGCAGCTGCAGGCCTCGGCTGAGTGTCTGTTAAAGGTGCTTCTGTGAGGTGAGCTGCCCCAGGTTTCCTGCCTCAAGTCTGGAATTCTGTGCTTGTGGTGGCCAGCATCTCCCAGCAACATGCAGATTTTGCCTGGGGAGGGTGGAGAAGAAGCACAGAGTGAGAGAGCGTAGACAGGTTCCTTCCTCTGAATTAGGAGCCAGCTCTGCTCTGGCATACTGAAATGATGCCCCATGGATGCAGCAGCTAGGAGTGGGGCTGGGGAGAGCCCGCTATAGAATATGCCTTGGGAAAAAGATCCCTCAGAGCCAGGTCCCCTCCCAGTCTTACACACACTAAAGACCCTGTCCATCCCAGGTGAGGTGGAAGGACCGCTTCAGGGCAAAGGCCCAGATCCACACTGGAACACCTCTTTGGTGTCCTCCTTCCTCCTACATCCTTGTTGCCACCAGCAGAACTCAAGCAATTGGGGACACAGACAGGAGGCCTGGAACCTGCTGTTCTGCCTGCATCTTAGGTCTCCGGGGCTTGAGGGCTCTGACCAGGGCTCCTGGGCAGCTGAGATTCCAGGTAACTATTTTCTCTTTATAGGGCTGACTCGTGCCAGCACGCTCTGGGTCCCCTGAATTCTGTGCTCCTCTGAGGGCTGAGCATCAAGGGAAGTCCAGAGTGAGGGAGGGTGGGCTGTCCTCAGCCAGGAATGAAGGGGAAAGAGAAGTTGTATCCCAGCCAGAAACTCAGTAGGGAGAGGTGGGGAGGAGGGCACAGGAGGAACCCCCCTGGCTGTCCCCTGCCCCACTGCTGTATCACAAGAAAGTTAGAGCCAGGTAGTTGCTCCTCAGCCTTCTGAACCAGGAAGGACGCCCTCGGGGTCTCATCCCACACCCAGGGGGTCTCCCAGCCCTGCCTCCCCCCCCCTCCCCCCCGTCCCCTCAGTCCAGCCTCTCCGCGGGGACTCCCCCCACCCACCCGACGCCCCCCGCGCCCATCTTCTTCCAGGTGACGGTCTTCCAGCCACCCTCTTCCCTGGCTGGGGTTCCCAGCCCACCTTCTCCTTTGGAGGGGTTTCCCAGCCCACCTTTTCCCCTGGCAGGGTCTCCTCAGCCCCCCTTCTTTCCCTGCAGGTCCCCGACCCACCTTCTCCCGGCAGGGTACCCGGTCCTTTTTCTCCCCCGGCAGGGTCCCCCCGGCCCACTTTCTGCCCGGCGGGGTACCCCGGCCCGCCTTCCCCGCGGTCCCCGGCCCGCCTTCCCGCGGCGGCAGCGGCGGCCCAGGCTGGCGGGCGGAGGCGGCGCCACCCGGGGCGCTGACGTAGAGGCCGCTCGGCGGCCGGGGGTCCCTTCGGTGGGGCCGCGGCTCCCCGCCCGCCGCCCCCGCGCGTCCATTCCCTTTTGTGTCCCGCTCGCGGCCCGTCCCCCGCGCACACTCGCGCCCTGCGCCCCACGGGCCGGCGGGCGGCTCCCGGCGCGGCCCTGCACCGCGCGCCCCGCTTTGTGTGGACGCGCCGGCCGGGTGCGCGCGGGCTGTCGTGCGCCCCCGGCCCCGTCCCCGGCCCCGGCCCCGGCCCCGGCCCCGGCCCCCGCCCGGCCCGGCCCGCCCGGCCCGACCCGGGAGCGCAGCGCGGGCCGCGGGGCGGGCGGGCGGCGCGGCGAACATGGCGACGGTGCCCGTGTACTGCGTCTGCCGGCTCCCCTACGACGTTACCCGCTTCATGATCGAGTGCGACGCCTGCAAGGACTGGTTCCACGGCAGGTGAGCGCGCAGCCGCCCGGTTCCGGCCCCGGCCCCCGGCCCCGGCCCGGGCCCCGGCCCCCGGCCCCGGCCCGGCCCCGGCAGCGCTCCGCAGGCCCCCGCCCGCCGCCTCCCGCCGGCCGCGCGCCCTTTTGTGCCCGGGGCGGGGGCCGGGGCCGGGCGGGCGCCCCTCGCTGCCGCCGCGCACAAAGCGGGGCCGCGGGGGGCGACGGGCGGGGGCCGCGCCGGGAAGTTGGGGCGCCCGGCCGGCCCGGCTGCCTGACAGCGGGGCCGCGGAGGCCGGGCTCCGGAGGCCCAGGCCCAGCGCCCGCCGCCTCCCCCGCGAAGTTGCAGGAACTTTCCCCGCGCGGGCCCCGGAGAGTCGCGAGTGGCGGGCTCGGACGCTGGCGGGGCTGGAACTGACGTGGGGCCCGGCCAGGTGGCGGCCGGCGCGCCCACCCTCTGCCGCGGCCCGGAGCTCCGGCACCTCGTCCGAGCGGGACCCCTGCCCGGCCCCTGCGGGGCCCCTGGACCCAGCCGGCCTGCGCGCCCCCGGGTGGGAGTGTGGGTGACAGAATGGTGTCCGTGTGTGGGTGCGGGTGTCGTGGCTTTGCCGCCTCCTCCCTGGCCGTCATGTTTCCCCATTCCCCTCTGCTCTGCTCCAGACACAGGCCCACCCTGGTTTTGACCTGACCTTATGCTCTCGGAGGAAAATGGGGTGGGGGGAGGTAAAGCTTGGCCTTTGCCTAAGACCATGACCTGGCCCTGTGCCGAGTTTTCAAAAGCCCGAGGCCCCCTCCCGCCCAGAAGTAAGTGGAGGAGGAGGAAGAGGAGGTGACAGTGGTGCCCAAACTGCTCCAACAGGTTCTCATGTGTTTGGGCCTCAGCAGGACCCGCCAGCGGCTGGCCAGGGTGGTATGCCCTCCTAGGCTCCAGTCTGAAACCAGCAGGAGCAGGGCTGAGAGGGAGAGCGGAGCGTGTGGCGGGAGGTGGTTCCTCAGCTCCCAGAGAGGAGAAACTCCCCCCACTTTTAACTGCAGAGGAGCCAGTGGCCCTTAAATATGGGCCATGGTGTCTAGTTCTGCTAGTGGGGGAGCCAGGCAGCCAGATGTGACGGGGCTCGCTCAGGTTGGTCAGCGCCAGGCCCAAGTCCCAGCTCAGTGCCTGTGACATGGACCCCACTGAGCAAAGGTGGGACTCCATGGGACAGGGATCCCCATTGAAATCCCCTGGGCCTCCTGGGCTGCTCTCCTGTGGATATCCAGGGCTGCGGGGACCCCACAGAGCAGCAGAGCCTGGAGTGTGAGCCCTGAAGTCTGCCCAGAACAGGGCTGCTCTGCACACCCACCAGTTGGCATCCTCTCAGAGTTCATGGTTGGATCAGGGGTGAGAGCTGCCATATGATCCTTCATGGCTCCTCAGTTCCAGAGATGCTGAGAAGCTGGCCTCGAGTGCCCTGAAAGTGGTGGGGCCTCTCCCTCCTCCCACACTCCCATCCAGGGCGTGCCGAGCTCCCTAGGTGCCTAGGCTAGGGGAGTATGAGGGCGCAGGAGAATCTTTGACTTTCTAGCTCCTTCTCCACTGGGTTGGAAAGGCAAGGCCAGTTCTCAGCTAGACTTTGAGATGAGAAGGAGGGGGTGGGAGGAGTCAAGGGGGTAGGGTGAGACCCAGGAACGAAGGGCAGTCAGAAGAGAGGGGTTGAGGGCTGGCCTGAGGAGGGCTGGTGTCATTTGCTGGGTTGACTTAGGCAGAGGCAGGGAGAGGTTGTGTCCTGAGATACCTTCAAGGGGATGTTTTGGGAAGGTCTTATTTCCTGAGGTCTCATTTCTCATGTGAGGTCTTTGATTTGATCTGGTACAGGCACAGATCATTTGATCAGCACAAGTTCATTTCCAACAATGTGGGTTCGCCCTAGGGTCTGAAAGGGGTTGTGCTTTTGCAGTGCCACGGGGCACATCTTCTCTGCATCCAATCAAGGGTCCCTTGTGAAAGTGAGCCCTGAGGCCAGGACACTTCCTGGAGTCCTCCTCTGGATGACCCAGGGGAGATGCTGTGATGTGGGAATGCGGTGTCAGGGGTTGAGTCTTTTGTGGGAGAGGCTGGACAAGGCTGCATGCGTCCCCCACAGCCCTGGGCAGGTCTCCCACCTCCTTGGCATGGCCCTTCTCTGCTGTGATAGGAAGCTATGTGATATGATCCACGTGATTCACAATCATCAGGTATTCCTGGATGTATGACCCTCCACTCTTTGCAGATCCAGTCCCACCTGTATGGTTTACTTTACATTCAACAACCCAACTCACTTTTTCAAAGTTTGAATACTTCATAACTTTGTATTTAGAGAGGATTTTAGACCTACAGAAGAGTTACAAAATGATCAAATTCTGCTGCCAGCATGGACATTGAGGCAGAAACACTGGGGGAGATCTGCTAACCAAACTCCACGCCTCTGACAGGTTTATTTAGTTCCAGGACCTTACATTTCATTTCACTCTCATGTCTCCTTACTCTCCTGAATATTTCTTTTAGAAGGAAACTTTGTATCATTCCCTGAAATAGAATATTAGTATAACTTGCCATAGACAGTACCTGTGAAAATAAACATAACTGTGAAAGTAACAGGCTACCTCTTGTTCCACCTGTGACCCATCCCTCCAGCGCACCCCATTTGGCGAGGATTGGAAGGGGGTCTCTAAGGTTACCCACTCACAGTGGCCAAATCTTTGCTGGGAGAACTATAGAAGCATTGCCAGCTGAGAACGTGGTTGGAGCAGAGCCTGCTCCCAGGCTTGTCCATCTCAACAGGAAGCATTGAGTACCCCGACCAGTACCCTCACCAGCATTTGCGGGGCAGGGAGGTGTCTCTCCACTGGGCTCAGTCAGCTAGGAAGGCGGGAGCCTGTTTTCCACCCCATCTTGACCATGGCTGGTCACTCCTGGGGCTGGAGCACCTTGTGAGTCCAGCCCTCACACCCAGTGCAGCATTGCCCAGGAATTGGCTCTGACCAGAGGGATGGATCTTGCAGCTGGTTGTTTTCAGAGCTGTCTTGTCTGTGTGTTTGATAGGGAAGTGTGGCACTACTTGGGCATCGGGGACCTGCCTCCCTAGTTAGGATGACACAAAGCCACTTAGGCCAAGAAATGGGGGCCTTCTGCCAGACCCTGTGTGTCCCCCCACCCTGCCTTCTGCAGGGCATCTGACTGAGACTGGTCCCTCTAGGGAATGACCTGGGTGTCTCACTTTGTCACCACTCTGATGTGAAGTCTCTGTCTGTGGGAAATAGAAATAATTCAATTAAAGTATCAGATATCCAGAAGCTTCCTGGCCCTCTTTAAGTTTCTGTTGTACTGAACCTGAAGGGTTTTGGGAAGCATAAACCGTGAAGTTGATTTTAAAGAATTTGAAAGCTGAAGGTGCTGGGCAAGTCCTTCAGTGGCAGAAGTCTCCTTTATTCCTCAATAAGTACCATGGGGTGCATGTTCTGTGTGGGGCCCAGTGCCAGCCCCGAGGGTTCTGAGGGTTTCTTACAGGGTTTCTTCTATGGGAGTCAGGCAGGTGGATCGGGAGTTTCAAGCAGCCTGGAGAGGTGTTCAGAGCCCTGAGGAGGCACTGTGTAGGGCGAGGAGGAGGCTGCGTCGAGATGGTCCACAGGCAAGGGAGCCACACTGGGGCTTCTGAGTAGAACAGCAGTGGGGGAGGGGATTGAAGCTTTGACTGAGGATTTCCCTCTGGCTGCTGTGGGCACAATTGGGGGAAAGATGGGGACTAGAGCCCCTGTCTAGGTGCGAGGTGACAGGCAGGACCTGGGGGTGGGGACTGGGGTAGGGAGAAGGGGTGGAATTCTGCAAGTGCTTAGCGGGGGGCTGACCAGAGGTGCCTGATGTTCGTCCATCCATCTGTGCTCTACCTCCCTTCCTTGCTACAGCCCTGTCTCTGTTCCCATCTCCCTTAGGACTGCTGGCCTTTGTGGGCTGTCTCTGTGTCTCCCACCCCACCCAGCCTTAAGCTTCTTGGGATGGAGTCTCTCCCTGGGTCCTCGGCTCTCAAGGGTGCTTGGTACTGCAGAGTGGGGCTGACGGCTGACTCTGTTGGCCAGCAAAGCATGTGCACTTGGATGGAAGGGTGGGAGGGGCTGCCAGGGGTCAGGCCTCAGTGTCTCAATCTGGATGATCAGAGCTGACAATTAAATCTTCCAACTCGAGACTGCTAAATACCATGGGAAGTGTCATTCACCTGGTGGTGGAGCTGTGGCCTGTTTGATGTAGTTAGGAGGAACAATTCATCATCTTTAATGGAGGATTTCTCACTGTGTGCATTTAAAAAGTTCCAGAGGGGGTTAGAGGAATGTCCTGCCAACTTACAGAGGGCAGAGCAGGTGTCCCCTGTCCATCGATCCTCTCCAAATGAGATGAATCTCAGAGGAAGTGACTTGGAATCGAGCTCATGGTAATCACTAGAATGTTTGATTTTATTGAAAATAATGGCCTGGAAACATGCTTGGAGTGAGCTATTGCACTGCAGCCCACGTTTGTTTGGGGCCACTTTGGCTCAGGTGGCTTGAGATTGGGCAGAGGCTTGGGGTTCTTGATGTGGACCCTGCCACTCTGGGGCCATCCCCTCACCTCTGCGCTGGTGGCACCTGGCCATGTGGCAAGGCCTTTTTTCAAAAGAATGAGGAGATTTCCTGTTGGGAGTGAGAATTGGCCAGAAAATAATGTTCCATGATGAAGTGTGCTGGAAGAATCTAACTCTGAAGATTCGGGTGTGGGTAAAGCAAAGTCGCCAGTTGACTTCTAATGACTGATGTGACTAAGAGCCTACAGGGCGCACACTCAGGCCCCCTTTATGGTGTCAGGAGTAGTTCACAGTCGTCCATCTTTATTGGTTCTCATAGTCACCTGGGTGTTGCACCCTTGTGGCACCCTTGTCTTCCCACTTCTAGTGGGGGAGGTGCTGGGGCAGGGAGGGTCTCGTCTCCTTGCCCACAGCAGGTGGTCGCACCTCCATCATGTGCAGGCGCAGAAGTGGTGTTTGGCATGTTCTGGCTTAAGGACGCCGACGTCCCATTCCTGTCTATGATTTTGAAAATGCGACATGGGTGGAAACATCTCAGCAGAAAGGCCACATACGGTGCCACGTAAGGAGGCTGGGCTCTCTGCAGTGCCCTCTGGGTCTCAGGAGGGTCCCACTAACCTCTCAGAGTTGTGTGTCCATCTCTGTGTCTCTCCTTCTCTGTCCCACTCTGTCTGCATTCCCTGACTTCTGCCTGTCTTGGGTCTCAGCTTTTTGGCTTGGCGATAGGTGAGCCTAACTGTGCTCTTTGGAGTGGGGCTTGGCCTTATGCTTTAGGGTGTAGGGTCTCTTTACTTCCCCCCAAAGTTCTGGGTCATCCATGGAAAAACATAGTTAGAATTCCAACCAGTGACTGGCTTTGACCTCAGAGCATAAGAACTAAAGGTCTTTGTAGTGTTTGTCCAGGCAAATGGAGAAACCAGCCTTTCCTCTTTTTTTTTTTTTTTTAAATTAGGGTTAAATTCATATATTGTGAAATTAACCATTTTGTTTTTTATTGATTCTTTTTTTTTTTTTTTTTGCTACACCTGTGGCATATGGAAGTTCCTGGGCCAGGGGTGGAATCCAAGCCACATCTGTGGCCTATGCCACACTGTGGCAATGCTGGATACTTAACCCACTCTGAGGGGCTGGGGATTGAACTGGCAACGCCACTGAGACAAGCCACCGCACCACAGTGGGATCTCCTGAAATTAACCATTTTAAAGTGCAGAGGGTATAGCATTTAGTACATTCAGAATGTTTTGCAAACAGCACCTGTGTCCAGTTCCCAAACATTTTCATTATCTCAAAAGAAAACACATTAAAAAACCTTCCCCTCCCCCCTCCCCTCCACCTTGAACCACCACCCATCTGTTTTCTGTCCCTGTAGATTTATCCATTCTGGAAGTTTTGTATAAATGGAATCATACTACATGTAACCTTTTGTGTCTGTCGTCTTTCATTTAGCATACTGTTTTTTTAGGTTCATCCATGTTGTGGCCTGTATCAGAACTTCATTGATTTTTTTGAATGGCTGAATAATACTCCATGGTAAGGATATACTGCAGTTTGTATAGCCGTTCATCTGTTTATGGACATTTGGGCTTTTTCCACCTATGGCTCTTTGTCAGTAGTGCTGCTGTGAACATTTTGGTACAAATATTTTTTTGACGACCTGTTTTCAATTTTTTAGGGAATTGCTGGGGTCATGTGATTTTTCTGTGTCAACTTTTGGAGTAACCAACAAGCTGTTTTCCAGAGTGGCTGCACCACTTTACATTCTTACTATCAATGTAGGAGCAATCTGATTTCTCTTCATTCTTACCAATGCTTGTTTTTTCCTATTTTTAAAATTACGGGTGTCCTAGTGGGTGAGAGGTGGTATCTCATTATGATTTTGTTTTGTATTTCTCCAATGGCTGATAATATTGAATGTATTTTCATGTGCTTGTCCATTTGTCTATTTTCTTTGGAGAAATGTCTGTTTAAACATTTTGCCCATTTTAAAATTGGGATTTTTTTATTGGTGAATTTTAAGAGTTCTTTATATATTCTGGACACTAGACTTTTATCAGATACAAAATTTGCACATACTTTTCCATCCTGTGAGTTGTCTTTTCACTGCTGTGTTAATGTCCACTGATGTACAGACAGTTTTTTTTTCCCTTTTTCTGGCCATCCTGTGGCATATGGGGTTCCCAGGCCATGGATCAGATCTGAGGTTCAGTTGCAGCAATGCCAGATCCTTAACCCATTGTACCAGGCTGGGGGTCGAATCTGTGTCCCAGTGCTCCGGAGACGCTGACACTGATAGTCCCATTGCACCCCAGTGGACTGTGGATCACTTTGGGTAGTATTGACATCTTAGACATCTTGACATCTCCTCATGCATGAGCACAAATGTCTTTCCATTTATATAGATTTAGGTCTTTCAGCAATGATTTGTAGTTTTCAGCGTGTGAGTTTTAAATTTCTTCGTTAAGTTTACTTCTAAGGTATTTCATCCCCTTGGATGCAATTGTAAGTGGGATTGTTTTTGTAATTTCCTTTTTGTATTGTTCATTGATGGTGCTTTCACCCTTTTTATTAAAAAAATCAGCCCTTAATCACCTTTTAATGTGTAGCAGCCAAATTTCCAGAACCAGACATGTGCGGGATGCAGGTGTTCATGAATGTGATGGTGTGTGCACACACTCAGCTGCACACCTGTGGATATTGTGTGTTCAGAGCATGTCTGCATGCCTGGAGAGGGGTGCTTCTTTCCCTTTTAATCCTAAGTGTTTGTTGAGCCTTGCCTCGGTCACCTCCTGGGCTAGGCATTTTCCATACACAATACTGGGGACTCCTTATACTGTTTGGGGGGACTGACATGCAGATCTCTGTCTCCTTTACCTGACCATTGAGGAAGTGGCAGGGGCATGGGGCAGGGTCCACTGCTGGGAACATATTGCACGTGGTCTTATTGACCTTTTCACTCCCCCCAGGGTCTTGGTGGTGGGGGGCTGTTCTGACTGGGAGGCGAGCAAACCGAGGCCAGAAAGATGAGCTCCCTCAGGTCCATGCTGCAGCACAGCAGGCTGGTGCGGCAGCGGTGTGTCTGTCTTGGAGCTCTCTCCACTAGCCTTTCAGTGATGTGAGTGGTGGGAGACAGTGCCCAGGACCCCAGAAGGCAGGCAGGTCTCAGCAGATGCGAACCTGCAGGATGGGTCAGCACTGCTCCTTGGGCTGAGCAGGGCATGAGGACAATGAACAAGCCCCTTGGATGGTAGCCTAGGCTGCTGACTGAACCGTGAGCCTTATGCTGGGGTGGGCCCCATCCCCAGGAAGTTGTGGGCACAGCCTCTGGCTAGATGTACCTGGGTCTGGGTCCCTCAGATAGGGTGCTGTTTTCTGCTTCACACAGATGTGCAGGGTAGAAACTCATTTCTTCTTGCGCACTACACACTGTGGGCTGGGCACAGGTCCTGCAGTGTTGAATTGGTGCGAGTGGCTGGTTGGACCTTGGAGAGTGTCCTGGGGCAAGGTCTGAGCCCACAGATGCCTACCCCGGGGCAGCCAGATGTGGGCTGTCCATCCCACACTAATAGACGACTAGCCGGGCTACTTGCAGATATTCTTGTAACTTTGTGACTTTCCCTTGTCCCTTTAGAAACTTCCCCCCAAGTCAGAGTCTAGGTATGAATCTCAGGGAAGCTGGGATGAGTGGGAAGGACAGTGAGAATGTGCTTCCTGGGAACATGAGCTTGTCCCAGTGGGGTACAGGGGCCCTTTCCTACCCAGGCTTCGTCTCGCCACCCTCCTGGGCTGACTTGCCCTCGACTGGAGAGATGACATAGATTTAGGTGTTCAGCACCCATTTCCTGCAGAAGAGCCTGGGGCCTGGGGTTCTGATGCACCATGACTGGGGGCACCCTAGAGTGATCCAGTCTGCTTCTCAGGTGAGGAAGGCCCAGGGAGGAGTGTGGTGAACTCCCCAGACCCTGTGAGCAGGGGGATCCCGCAGCACCACAGGAAGAAACCCCAGGGGCCTGCCTTAGAGGGAGGGGGCCTCTCCTTAAACATCCTTCTGTTGACATTTGCAAAACCCCAGGATTAGTTGCCATTAGTGCTGGTGGAGTCTCTCTCCTGGAAAGTCTAACAACTATGGCTGATTCCCAGCTGTTTTGGAGCTATAGTTCATAAAAAGGGGTGACCCGGGGAGGTGAGAGGTGTTTCCTACCTCTTACTTGCTCCCAGCATTAGGTACTCTCCCCTGTCTGCCGCCATGTACTAGACTTGGGTCTGCTTAGGAGAACTGGCTCAGAGTGGGCCAGCAGCCGGCCTGGGTCACTGACTGATGAGCGGCATGTTGGGAAGTTTGGAATCTGCCAGGCACTGCTCCTTCTCCAAGCTCCACTTCTGCTGTTGGACACTGGAGGTATTAGCTGCCGTTTGGCCTTGTTCTCATGGTACCGTGTTGTCTTGGTGATCTTTCGATCTCAGTCTGGGTACTTGTGCAGGCAGCCCCCATCTGATTTTGGCACTGCCCCTGGGCCTCTCCAGCATCCCCCTCAGCCACCTGGGCCCCTGTCTGCCAGGAGCCCTGCCACCTGCCACTGTGTACACATCAGACATTTGAATTTTGGTCCCTAGCTCTAGATGTAGAAGTGGACAGGTGAACCTGGGGTGGCTCTCTGGTGCGGGTGAGCCATGTTTGTGGTCTAGGGACCGTGTCACATACCCCCACCCTTCACTGAGCCTCAGTCAGGTGTGTGACTAGGGCTCTGAGTGCCTCTTACCTGAGTTCTGCCTTGAAAGACAGGTAGAAATGCTTTCCCCCTGTGTCCTCAGCCCTGTTCTGCTCAGTGTGTGCTGTGCTCTCCTCTCTGGTCTTTGGATGGCCCCTCCCAACTCCTACAGCCACTGCCCCACCCCCAACTGTCTAAAATCTCTGTGGGCCCTAAAGGCAATGTTGGCAGGGACTGAGGGTTCCATTCAGGGCATCCCCCTGGCTCTCTGGGCAGGGGTGAGGGAGAGACCTTCCCACCGTGCCCCAGCCCTGCCACCCTGTACCCTTCCCCAGCTCCCCAGGGCACTTGGTGGTTCCTTTCCTTTCCTCCACAGACCTTGTGACCCTCTGGAATGGAAGGTGGGTGTTGATGGGACCAGAGAGCACTGGTTGGTGGCTCTGCTTGTCTGGCACTCAGCGGCCGAACTCCAGAGGTGCAGCCCTGGGGGACTTCCTTCTGCAGGGGGGCCGGCCCAGCCTCAGGGCTGTGGAAAAATCAAGTGCTGGAGTAAAGCTTGGAGATGGAGGCGGACGGATTAACATTCAACTTGAGAAAAAAACTTTTTAATAATGGAAACTAGCTCCAGACAGGACATGTCTGGGAAATAGTGTGTACATATTAGATCAGGGTTTCTCAACCTGGGCTCTATGGACATTGGGGCCAGAAAATTATTTGCTGTGCAGCATGTGGAGCGGCATCCCTGGCCTCTGCCTACTAATCCAGTAACACCCCCTCCCCAAAGCTGTGATAGCAAAAGTGCCTCCAGGCGTGGCCCATGCCTTGGGGGACACAGTTGCCCCCAGTTGAGGTCAAGAGGTAACTGAACTTCTGACCCCTTTTCTTATTTTTATTTATTATAATAAGGAAAAACTGCATTTATTCACTTAAAAAGAGATGATTGAACAAGTTTGCAAATGGAACACTAGGACTTTTTTTTTTTTTTTTTTAAAGAGTATGAAAAAATATGTAGTGAAAAGCTTGTTTTCTCAGAACAAACTCAATTGCAGCTCCTTAGGAAAACCTCCAGGGAGATTTCTGTTTATACAACATTTGTGTCACACAGCCATCCCCTCTCCCTTTCCTCAGGCACACAGGCACGCACGCAGGTGTGGCTCTGCTGGGGACATGGTTCTCACACAGGCTCCCTCATGCAGGCACTCGGGGCTGCATATCCAGTCTCCTTGTCTCCTTGTTTCGCATCTTGAGGAACTGCAGTTTTGTGCAGGGAGCATCCTGCTTCACACAGTTATGTGTGCATAAGCGCGACTTCATCTGCTGGATAAATTCCAAGATGTAAGGGTGCTGAGTTGAAGGAGACAGCATTTCAGGTTTTAAAATGGCCAGATGGGTTGTAGCAATTTCTCTGCACACTGGCAACACACTTTTTGAACTTTTTGATCTTTTTGTCAGTTCAATCTGGAAGGTGAAAAATTATATCTCACTGTGGTTTTTTTTATCACTATATAAATATAGATGCATTTAATATATATTATATGTTATTCCATTCTTTTCAGTTTGCAGATGTCTTTTATTGAGCTCACTCACCTTGAAATCCCTTTCTCCCTACCATTGTAGGATTTTGCCAGTGGCCCAGATGTTTTCTTTCTTTTTTCTTTCTTTCTTTTTTAGGGCTACACCTGCGGCATATGGAAATTCCCAGGCTAGGGGTCGAATCAGAGCTGTAGCTGCTGGCCTACACCATGGCCACAGCAGAGTGGGATCTGAGCTGTGTCTTGACCTACACCACAGTTCCTGGCAATGCCAGATCCTTTACCCACTGAGTGAGGCCAGGGGTCGAACCCATATCCTCATGGATGCTAGTCGGGTTCGTTACTGCTGAGCCATGATGGGAACTCCTCAGACACTTTCTAATAAAGACGAGAAGAGCAGGTTGCTTCTGAGAAGTGAGAGGAGAGGTGGCCTTCCTCTGATGGGTGGGGGGCAGGTAGCACTCCCAGTCATTCCCTCCTCTGGCTCCAGCAGTGCTCTGAGTGCCCCCAAACCTCCAGGGCTGGCAAAGGGTGAAAGCTCACCTGTTCGCTGAATTTCCCCTCTGCCTTCCTTCAGAGTCCTGTTGTGAGGTCAGGCCTCATTTGCTTTCTTTTTCTTCATAAACTTTTATTTTAGACTTGTTTCAGGTTTATAAAAAAGTTGCAGCCATGGTAGAGTTTGTGCCTGTGCTGGCTCAGTCTCCCTGATTGTTAACATCTCATGCTGCTCCCTGGTCACAGCTAAGGTGCCCAAATTGTTGCATTTACCACCCGCTTCCTACTTGAGGTCCTCTGTACAGAGCCAGGCTTACAGAGCTTTGTGTGCCCAGCTGCCAGTGGTGGTGGCTTCTTGGATGCCTTTGTCCTCTGATCCTGACACTGAAGCTCCTACAGAGACTGTGTACCTTTGGGGGCCATATCTCCAACTTGTACACCCTCCCCTGCAGGCACCTTCTCACACCTGTGAGCTGGGAACCCCAGCCCAGGTGTAGCACCATGACAGCTCTCAGGGCTGCCTGTAACCCTCTGTGGCCACTGAGTAGCCCTCGCCGGCCCCATGGGGTTTTCTGTGACATGGATGTGGGCCCGCTCTCCACAAGGTGCTGATCCCAAGGGCTACCAATGAGGGTCATAATGCTGTTCCTCTTTCACAGTTTCTTCAAGGCCTCAAACTCATGTGTTGTTTTATCAGATTTCAAATTGCTCTTCGGAAAAGAAAGATGTCATTAGACTGGTCTTCTGCACCTCTTCTCTGAAAGGCTGACTGAGAGCAATTTGGGCTTCTCCATGTTCTGCCCCAGGGGCCAATGGTAGCACCGTCCACTTGAGCGGCTCCTGGCCTGGATGCACACTCAGAGTTGGAGGTGTGAGTGGGGGTATGCAGGGAGCACTTGGTCCACACTCCTTTTGCACACCTGTGCTGAGGCTGCACACCAGTCTGTCTCCTCTGTCAGCCGAGTGCTCCTTCTAGACATCGGGGTGTTCCCCACAGATGGGCTGGACCCTTTTGGTGGATTCTGTCCTTGGAGAAGCCTCCCCGTCCCCTTAGTCCTGGGAAGCACACATTTGTGCTTTAGTACAGGAAGCCCTGTGCCTCCTGTGATTTGGTGAGTGATGACTGCAGGACCCCACTTGCCGAGGGTCCAGGTGCCCCGGCTGCCTGTCTACAGTGGGAGGCTGTGACCAGCTTGAGGTTCTGTCGACAGGAGGAGGTGGCCTGATGCCTTTCTCAGTGGAGGCCTGCCCTGCCCCAGGGTCATCCTGCTGGGGCCTCTCCTTCCATTTGCCTTCTCTCAGGGGCCCCGTGTCACTCGTGTGGTCTGGCCGGCTCTGCAAGGTCCCTGGTTGGAACTGCAGATCAGGATCAGCCCATCATCAGCCCCTCCTCAGAGCTGGCCACTTGGAGGCCCGAGGGATGGCAGAGTCAGGCTTGGTTGATTCCTGTCACTAACATCCTGACACTCCAGGATTCCAGGGTTCGGGTTCATTCATCAATTCCTGTAGGAATCCCTGCACAGACGGTCCCTGTGCTGGGGCCACAGCACATGCTCACAGGAGCCTTGTTGTACTGGAGTGTCCTCCTTGGAGAGTGCACAGTCACCTCCCAGCACTGGCCTGTTCAGCGGGATCTGTGCTCACTGCCAGTTAGTGGAGGAAAAGGCAGTACTTGGCAGCCTGCCATTCTTACCCCTCACTTGGCAAGAGAATCCTTCAAGGCCTTTTCGGAAGTGTCCTGTCTATGCGGTGGAACTATGGATGAAGCACAAGTCTGTGCTTGCTGGAATCTGTCAGTGTGAGTGTCCCATGGATGGACAGCGGGCCCTGGTGCCCCCTGCGTGGTGAGGCCCTAGATCTCTCTGTGCCTCCTCTTGTCCTGGGAACCTGCCCTATGAGCCAGATGAGGTCCCTGATGCTCAGTGTTCCCAACACAATGCTAGGTTGATGGTGGTGGAGTGTGGCCAGTGTCATTTCACCACGCTCACTGCCCACGGGCCATGCTAGCTGCTGTTCAAATGTCCCTTGAAGCCCAGCTTGCACCATCCCAGCCTCAGAGCCCTGGTCCCCCATCAAAAGGCACTTGCCTCAGGGAGTCACAGCACATCTCTGTTCCAACCCCCACACCTTGCATTTGTGCCTCCTGGGAGTCTGGGGAAGGGGCCTACTGGAGCCCATCCAGGTTTCTATAACCTGATCTTTGCTTTACTTGCCCTTTGTGGTTAAACCAAAAAGGGCAAGGAAAGATAGTAGAATGTCCCACCAGGATAGGACCTTGGAGCACACCAGTCTCTCTTCCCGCCAGGTGTGGCAGCAGTGGAGGTCCAAGCCCACCTTTCATGCTGGGCTGTCCCCAGGAGGGTCAGAACACAGAGCTGGTTCCAGGCCCCACCTCTAAACACCCTCCAAGCTGACGCCCTCAGGAGTGTGGTGTGGGCTGAGGACGGGGACCTCACCTTGGTCTAGAGTCATATTTCTCTTAACACGACCTCAGACTACATTTGCGCTCAGGTCATATTTGTCTTCCCAGCCACCTTTTGAGTCTCCAAGGGTTATATCCAAATGAAAGGCTGTAATTCCCAGAACTTCCTGACAGAGGTGTTTGCTCTATATCTGCATACAATTGGTTTGCCTAGAAACTGCTGGAATAAAAGCTCTAAAACCTGCTTCTGATTTTTAAAGAGCCCATTGCATTTATCTGGAATACCTGCTAAAAATTTACTGGAGCAGGTTTAAACACATAAAGAGACATTCGGAATATTCATTTAATATATCAAGGATTCTAGACTCTTAGCTGATAGAGTCGAGGAGATGATTAAGTAAATTATAATGTACTCACAATAGGAAATTATTCAGTCATCAACAGTGATGTTTACAAGATTTTAATGATATGGGAAAATGTTTATTCTCTAATGTTAAGTGTGGGGAAAAAAGCAAGATTCAGTGTTGTCTATATAGTGTATTAGTTGGTTTGAATTTCTTAAAATGGAAGACATGTTGGAAGCAAATGTGCTGACATGTTAGAGGGTTGAGAGTTTTCCACTGATGCTTTAATACTGGTCTGAACTTTCCAACTTGTTTTCCAAGAGCATAATATTACTTTTAAATCAGAGATAAACATGAAAATAAGATGATCAGAATGTAGAGGTCATTCTGACCCCGCCTCTCAGTTTCCAGATTTTGTGGACTGTAGTTTTTTTTTTTTTTTTTTTTTTTTTTTTTTTTTTTTAGGATCATACCAGAGGCATATGGAGGTTCCCAGGCTAAGGGTCAAATCAGAGCTGCAGCTGCCAGCCTATGCCACAGGCACAGCAATGCCAGATCCGAGCTGTGTCTGTGGCCTGCACCATACATAGCTCACCACAATGCTGGATCCTTAAACTGCTGAGCAAGGCCAGGTATCGAACCCGCAACCTCATGGCTCCTAGTCAGATTCCTTTCTGCTGCGCCATGATGGGAACTCCAGAATGTAGGTTTTGTAGACATTGGGCTTGAGTGTCTCCGCCTGGGGGCAAAGCTGCAGGATGCCCTCTTTAGGACCCCTGACTCTAAAGGCCCTTATGGCGACCCCTCTAACATTGTTGATCCTGCAGTAATGCATGTTCGACTGGCCTGCAGCCTTCTGCTGAGAAGGGAGCCTTCTGCTCCATCTGCCGCAAGGGTCTTTCTGCAGGTGGAATTTTAAGCCCATAGGATCCTGCTGGGTCAGAGCCTCCCTCCTTTGGGATTGTCCCAGGTGGGGGCCCCACCTAACTAGGAGCAGTGACTGAGACCGGGTGACCCCTTCCCAGCAAGACCATCCTGTCACCAGCTGCTCTCATACTAGAGTGTCCCACTCTAAGTGGGGTCCCAAGTGTGCAACCAGCTTTGGAGGACAGAGCCTGTGAGCCAAGCTCCTCTGGTCTGTCCTGACATCTCTCTCCTGCAGACCGGCAGCTGAGCTTCTAGTCACCAGGCTCCACGGGAGGGGAGAGCAAGTGGGGCCTCAGTGCCACAGAATGTGTGGTTTGCCAGGCTGATGGGGGTGTGACCCAAGAGGAGAGAGACCCCAGTGGACATAACGCTTACCAGAGGTACTGAGGTTAGTTCCAGTCTGAGAAGCTAAACACTGCTCTGTAAATGGGGGGTCCTCCTGCACAGGGCTTCAAGCCATTGCTTACAGGTACCAAGTGATTCCTCATATACACTATGATACTTATAGATACTAAATTATTATTTACAGTTGCTCCACCTAAAGGTAGAGAGTAGAGTAACCGAGGGCCAAAATATGGGGAACCACTTTCAGGTGGATCTGCTCTTGGAATGGCAGCAAATAATTCTGAAAATACAATGTAAGCCTTGAGAATTTTAGGATTTGATGTTGCAGAAAATATTTCCTGATCGCATTCATTGTGTGACATTTATTTTCAAAATGTTCATTCTGGAATGCCCTGAAAACACGTGCGTCTGTATTTCTGTGCACACATCCTTTCTGAGTGTGCCAGATACACTTTGTGATGCACGAGGATCAATGTTCCTACAGATGCACCCACTTGGCGCACATCCTTTACAAATATGAGTGTCCACACCACTGGTTTGCACCAAATATGTACATATTCAAAGGTGATGCCCTATTCTTCTTTCTTACACGTTTTACAAAATTCAGTTTTATTCCTTCCAGCTTTAATGAGTTATAATTGACAAAATTGAAATATATTTAAAATGTGCCATCAGATCATTTAAAATATGGATACACTGTGGAAAGAGTCTCACAATTGGAGTTAATTAAAGTATCCATTATCTCATATAGTTAATGTTTCATTTTGTTTTGTATTTGGAAGAGAAGACTTAAGTATTACTCTCTTGGCACATTTCAGTGATATAATACAGTGTTATGAACTCCAGTCACTGTGATATACATTAGATCCTCAGACCTTTATATGATAGCTGAGAATTTGTGCCCTTTTACTAGCCTCTCCCCATTTCCTCTTCCCCAAAGATACCTTGTTCTTGGAGGATGGTAGACCTGGGATTCCTAAGATGATTTCCTCAAACAGAAAGTCACCGTCCCTAAGTTGACCCACTTCCTCTACCTCACCAAGCTTTGTATTACTGTTAGTTTTACTCCCGCCTCATGGGCCCGGGGTGACACTCTCCTATTTCAGATTTGATAACTAGCTTCTGTTTGAATTGTGTCCATAGCAGCCAGCAGGAGTGGACGTTTTCCCAGTTGCTCATCCTCTTGGGTGAGCTGCCCTGGGCTCTGCTGTTTCTGACTTTTCTCTTGAGCCAGATTCCTTCTCTCCTGTTTTCTGGATCTGAGGTCTTGGCTGAGATTGCTGCAGGGCGCTTAACACAGAAGAGGCAGAACCAAGTCAAGTGAATGACTGTCCTGGTGGGCAACTTTGAACAGCTGTGGTCTAGGATAGGTCACAGAGGCTTCCTTGTTTCTGTCAGGATTCTATGCTCAGTTCAGAAGGGAAGGAAGCTACATGCAGCGCTGGGCCAGCAGCCCTAAGGGGTCTGGAGCTGCTCACTGTGAGTCAGGGCAGAGACCACCCCGTAGAGACCAGTAGCCTTGTTGGGCCCTGCATTCTTCACCTAGTCCAACCCAGGGCCAGGCCTGGCAAAACCACCAACCTCAATCAGAAGCACTGTGCTGGGAGTTCCCGTAGTGGCTCAGTGGCTATCGAACCCGACTACGAACCATGAGATTGCGGATTCAATCCCTGGCTTCGCTCAGTGGGTTAAGGATCCAGCGTTGCCCTGAGCTGTGGTGTAGGTTGCAGACATGGCTTGGATCCCATGTTGCTGTGGCTGTGGTGTAGGCCAGCAGCTGTAGCTCTACAGGTGTGGCCCTAAAAAGACAAAAGACAAAAACAAACAAACAAACAAACACCGTGCCCATGCTGGTCCTGGCCCCTGTGGCTGTCGCCTTTGAAGTAGGGCATGGACCTGAATCCTAGCACCTCCTGGAGGCCCCACCTGCTTTTCAGGCAGGTAGGGGGGCTCTGGGGAGGATGAGCAGTGTGGAAGCTCACAGGCTGCCATGGTGTGGCTGAGACCTCTGGAGGAGGAGACAGGTGAGGTCAAGTACTTTCCCAGCCCTAAAATCCTGCACTTTTTTTTTTTTTCTTTTCAGGTCTGCACCTGCAGCATATGGAGGTACCCAGGCTAGGGGTCAAACTGGAGCTGCAGCTTCCCGCCTACACCACAGCCACAGCAACACCAGATCTGAGCCACGTCTGCGACCTACACCACAGCTTGTGGCAACGCCGGATCCTTAATCTGCTGAGTGAGGCCAGGGATTGAACCTGAGTTCTCATGGATACCAGTTGACTTCGTTATCGCTGAGCCTCAATGGGAACACCCTTGAACTTCTTGAATGTGATTGTTTTCTGTGGTGTGTTGGCTTTATCCTGGTGAGAGGGAGGGCTCCCAGCAGGGTCCAGCCCACCCCCAGAGCTTTAAAGGGGCTGATAGGCAGGGTGAATGGATGGGTTTTGCTTCTTGGGGCTTCCTGGTTGCCCAGAGAGGCTTCCCTTCCAGGTTGCTGCTGCACAACTGCAGGTGTGTCCCTGGGCAGAGTCAGGGAAATTGTGCCTGAGAGACTCAGAATTTCTGCCAAGTCTTAAGAAAAAGCAAAAAATGCCCGGCTCTGAGGTTCTGGAAGTACAGCAGGAAGGGTAGGCATTCTGGGACCGTTGTCCTGGCTCCTCTTTGCTCCTGCCAGCTGTGGGAAGGGTGGAGCTGGCCCTGGAGGGAGGCACTGCAAGGGTGGAGAGCAGAGGCTGCCAAACCTCAGTTTCTGGGCCCATTTGCTCAGCCCCATTTGCTGGGGCTGGTGGACCTGCAGTGCCCATGGGAAGGTATGGCTTACGTGTCCTGCCTGTGTCTGGGGTGCAGGAGATGGCTGAGTGTTCTGGGATCTACTCAGGAAAGACCCCCATTGTCTCTGGGAGGAACCTGGCTCATTCTCCACAGGGGCCATCCATTCTCGCTGCTGCTGGAGCCCTTTCAGTTCAGCCCCTCTTGCAGCTGCGGGGGCTTTCGGCCTTCCTTTCTAGACAGCATGGCAAGTATCCACACAGTCATGATGAGGGGTTTTAGAGAACTCCTCTCTTTTAGGCTTTCTGCTCTCCCGATTTTCCACGCCCCTTTCCTGCACAGGAGAGCCCCTCAGCCTGGCGTCCTCCTCCTCCAGGCACCCAGAGGGGGCGCTCTGCTCAGGCAGTGGTCCTCAGGAGCCCCCCCTCCCAGTTCCATCACTTCCGGGAGTGGCTTTACTTTTCCCGGGGTGACCAGTCTTCCCCTGCAGCCTCCAGCTGCTCTGCCTCTGTGGGGGGCCTGCCTCCTGCCTGGTGGCCACCAGCCTGGGGTAGGGTGGGGGCCCAAAGTCCAAATGCCCCTAAGAGAAGATGGGAAAGCCTGACCCATCCAGGCACACAGCCCACTGGGAACCCTGTGTATTCTGACAGGTGAGAATCGGGCTGACTAATGGTGATGACGGTGACTCTGTGAATGTGGCTATGCTGTGTGGGAACCTGGCTGACGGCCCCGTGGCAGAACTTTGAGACCTGGCTCCCATCCTACCAGAAAGGCCATGGGGAAGGGTGTTTGCAGTGAATGGGCAGCCTGCAAGGTCCTCATCCATAAGTGATGTGTGATGAGCAGGGAAAGCCACCACCCTCAAGCAGAAGCACATCCCCATGCTGGTCCCAGCCCCTGTGGCTGTTGCCTCTGGTGCAGGGCATGGACCTGAATCCTAGCACCTCCTGGAGGCCCCACCCACCTTTCAGGCTGTGAGAGGGCCTGTCAGGCTGGCCCTGAGGCCCAAGGTGGGGTCCTCTTGGCTGGGAGATGGACTGGAATGCAGCTTCCATGGGCTTCCTGGGCCAGGCTGGCTCCACGGCTGGAAGTCTGGGCTACCTCGAGCTCAGGCCTCATCCTTGTTTCACATCCCCAATGCTGGCCCATGGAAGCCTGGGTCCCTCTTCTTTGGGAATGGCTTGGTTCTGTGAAGAGCCCAGTGGGGTGTCCTGTTGGCCCTGAGCCCCAGAAAGTACAGCTGTCCTCCAGAGGATTCTGCCTCCGGTGTGTACTGTGGGTGTGTTTGGGTGGACCAGGCACCCCTCACCCTAGGAGAGGGTCCAGCAGGCACAGAGGTTCCCAGGTAGGGGACTCGTGATCACCTCCAGGTGACACAGGGCAGAAGTTCCCTAAGAAGCTGTGCCTGGTCCCATCCTGTTGGTCTCGCTCTGCCCCACACTTTTGGGGGTCCAGCATGAACCCTCTGCTTTTTCACATGTTTGCTTCTTGTCTCTGCCCTCAGAAGTGGTTTCTCTCTCTCTCTCTCTCTTTTTTTTTTGCTTTTTTAGGGTCATACCCCTGGCATATACCCAGGCTAGGGGTCCAATTGGAGCTACAGCTGCCGGTCTACTCCACAGACACAGACACAGCAATGGGGATCTGAGCCGCTTCTGTGATCTACATCACAGTTCACGGCAAAGCTGGATTCTTAGCCCACTGAGAAAGGCCAGGAATCGAACCTGCAACCTCATGGTTCCTAGTCAGATTAGTTTCTGTTGTGCCATGACGGAACTCTGGAAGCGGTTTCTCTTGCATGTTCTTCAAAAGTGATTTCATTCGTACCAGTTGTTCTGCAGCCCCTTCTTCCTGTCCTCCCTGCAGGACTCAGAGAGCCAACCCTTTGGGACACTCTGCGTTGTCCCAGAGCCCCTAGGATGAGGTCTGCTGACCATCCCCCTTGAGGATGTGGAGCAGCTCAGACACCTGTCCTTATGGACACTGCAGGGGTGTGAGGGCAGTTCCAGGCATGGCTTGTGCTTCATTTTTATGTCCAGCATGTTCACCTCCCTGTGGCAGTGACAGGCAGGGATCTGGCTCATGCTGGCACACGGAGATGTCACTGCCCCTCCAGGCCCCCTGGGTTAGCCCCTCTGTTCTGTAAGTCCAAGAAGTGAGTTCCCAGAGAGGTCAAGGAGCAGGCTCATGCTGCACACAGAGATGTCACTGCCCCTCCAGGCCCCCTGGGTTAGCCCCTCTTTTCTGTAAGTCCAAGAAGTGAGTTCCCAGAGAGGTCAAGGAGGGGGTTTCAGACAAATTCCAAATGAGCAGTGGTCAAGGTTGTGGGAGAAGATGGGGAGCCTAGAGTTTGGAAAACCAAGTAAAGGAGTGTGCTCCATTCATTGTTTGAACGCCAGTGTTTCAAAACGGGACCCAGGGCCAGTAAACAGGCCGTGGGGGACCTGGCTTACCACCTGCAGTGTTTGGTGATCATGGCTGTATCTTACCTTCCCTGGTCCACAATAAAGCATGAAGTGTCTTAGCTGGGACAGACGGGGTCCAACCCTCATTTCACATATTGGGGGATGCAGAGCCAGAAGGGACTTAGGAATGCAGGGAGGGGCATCAGATAAAAACTAGTTTGGATTTCTATTTATCAGAAATTCAAACTTGACTGGGCATCCTGTAGTTTTATTTGTTAATTCTGGCTGCTCTAGGTATAGCCAAGCCTTGTGTCTTTGTCGACGGAGATGTTGCGGCCAGGGAAGGTGGGACTTCCAGGGTTTTAGCGCTTCTCATGGAGGGAATCTGGCCATTGGGATGCCCCGTGCCCCCCCAGCTCGGTCTAGCCTGCTTTACCAGTGAGAGGAGAACCCTGCAGTGTGTGTATGTGTGTGTGTGTGTGTGTGTGTGTGTGTGTGGTGTACATGTGGAGTGTGCGCGGTGTGTGCCTGTGTGGCAGGAGGTTGTGTATGGGTGCAGTGTGTGGCATGTGAGGTGTGTTTTGTGCACTGTGTGGTGTGTTTGTGAGTGTACGTGTGTGCATGTATATGTGGATGTTATGGTGCAGTTTATGGGGTGTGTATGATAGTGTCAGAGTGGTGCAGTAGGATGTGGCAGCCTGTGTTCAGCACCCTGAGAATTCGAGGGGAGGCCTCATAAGCTCAAGGCCGCAGATGCCACACATGCTTTCTCCCGAAGGGAAAGCAGACACACTAGGAGGAGGAGAGTCTAGGAATTTTCTAGGGCATTACCTTTGTGAATCTCTTAGTTGGAAGCCTGTCCTCACTGTGGGAGCCCAAGCTGCCCTGGACGAGAGGCCACCCAGCCTTCCTCCATTCTGGGATGGGTTGGCAACCTCACATCCATGGACACCTTCAGCACATGGACTGAGCAAGAGCCTCACCTGTCCCAACTTCTCACCTGCAAAGTGCACATGACAGGGCCATTTTACAGGTTGTCATGAGGATTGAGTCCCAGGTCAGCAGCCACCCTGTGATCATGTCCTGGCGCCTGTCATACCTGGCAGGTCAGTGTGGATGGAGTCTCAGCCCCACAGACTGGGGGCACTTGCCTGGAGCCCCATGGGCTCAGTAGGGGAAGTTCTAAGTAGCATCACGTCATAAAAGAGCTAAGTTTTGGAGTTCCCATCATAGCTCAGTGGTTAACGAATCCAACTAGTATCCATGAGGATTCAGGTTTGATCCCTGGCCTCACTCAGTGGGTTAAGGATCTGGCGTTGCTGTGAGCTGTGATGCAGGTCAAAGACTCATCTCAGATCCTGAGATGCTGTGGCTGTAGTATAGGCCAGCAGCTGTAGCTCCCGATGGACCCCTAGCCTGGGAACCTCTGTATGCCGCGGGTGAAGCCTTAAAAAGACAGGGGGGAAAAAAAGAGTTAACTTTTGCTCAAGCCTTGGGGAGGGGAAGGCTGTCATGACACCCTAGTCATGCTGAGTTTACAGCCAGGCTCTGACTGGTGGAAAACACACAAAGGGGGCTCAGGCCATGTTGTTAGTATGCAGAAATGCAGTCGATTTCTGTGTATTAATTTTGTACCCTGCAACTTTGCCAAATTCATTGATGAGCTCTGACAGTTTTCTGGTAGAGTCTTTAGGATTCTCTAGGTATAGTATCGTGTAATCTGCAAATAATGATAGTTTTACTTCTTCCTTTCCAATTTGCATTCCTTTTATTTCTTTTACTTCTCTAATTGCTGTGGGGAGTTCCCTTGTGGCACAGTGAATTAAGGATTGGGCATGGTCACTGCAGCAGCCTGGATCCCTGGCCCAGAAACTTCCACATGCCACAGGGGTGGCCAAAAAAAAAAAAAAAAATCAGTGTTTGGATGACTTGGCATTTCAGAAGAGGTAATTGTGTGCTGGCAGGAGGACTGACATCCTGGCCCCATGCATTGTTGCCAAGAGAGTCTCCATGGTCCTGGGAGAACCTGAGAGGTAGGTCAGTGCCCGGTGAGATCCCTGATGCCTAATGGGATCTTAGGCTCATGAGAAGGCTCTTAGAAAGGTAGGAGGGTGGGAGGGTAGGAGCAAAGCCCAAACGTTGTTCCCAGAGAATGAGGGGATTGTTTGTCTCTCTCCCCGTGGGTGAATGTGATGGCAAAGATGGGAAGTGGTTCTTGGAGAAAGAGAGCCAGGGCCTGGCCAGGTGTGCTTGGTGGTGAGGTGGATATTGTGCATCTCCAGCTCCTTCCAGTACCCCCTGCCCCAGCCCTGCTCCTGGGAGCTGAGTTAGGTCTTTCCTCCATTCCACGTAGCCCTTAGCCCCCATCTCCTGGCCATCCTTCCAGCATTCTCCCTCACCTCCTGAAGCTTTTATTTTTTTCATTTTTTCTTTTGAGGGCCACACCCACGGCATATGGAAGTTCCCAGGCTAGGGGTTGAATCGGAGCTGCTGCTGCCCGCCTACAGCACAGGCACAGCAACACCAGATCTGAGCCGTGTCTGTGATGTATATGCTGCAGCTTGTGGCAATGCTGGATCCTTAACCCAACTGAGCAAGTCCAAAGATTGAACCCACATCCTCACAGAGACAATGTTGGGATCTTAACCCACTGAGCCACAACAGGAACTCTTGGAGCTGCTTCTTTTTTTCTTGAATTGGACCTTCTTATTCTCTTTCACAGCCCTTAACTTTGCTTTGTCTTACTGTGTTGTTACATTCTTGGTGACTCCAGTTCATCCATTCTCTCAACTCTGTGGACATGTAAAGCAAATGTGTCTAATTTGTTGCTTAAACTGTTAATGGAATTTTAAATTTTGATGTCATTTTTCACTTCAACAAGTTCTGGTTTTTCCGATTTTGTGGTCATTTTTTCCCGTGTGTGTGTGAGGGTGCACCTCATGCTTTTGAATCTTTCTCTTTTATTCTGCCATCATTTGTATTTGTTCTCTACCTTCTATTAGATGACACTATTATTATATGATGTCCTTGGGGGTTTAGTCCTACTTTCCCACAGGGTAGGTCATCTTGTATTTGAAAATCTGTCCTCCCAAGGCCCAAGGGAGCTACCGCCCCCACCCAGGTCTCTGGGGCACAGCTTGCACCTGCCTCACAGGTGTTGGAGCCTCTGAGATGACCCCCCAAGTGTGTCCCCTCTTCCCTGTCCCACAGGCTCTGGAAACCCTACCCCTGTGCAGCAGCTTTCAGCCAGCTCCTGTCTGGTGATCCACGGGCCTGGGCTGGTCCTGTGGTGCCTTGCCTCTCTTTCAGGCCTGGTGCCGTGACTGAGCAGCGCAGGACTCTGAAAAGTGTTCTTGGTCAGTAAAGACATGTAGAGGGTCCTGAGGAGAAATGAGGCCCAGCAGGTCCACCCCCGTCTGCTGAGGGCTGTGGCCCTGCTTCTGTATATGCCCTTTCCATCCAGCCAGAGACATGTCCTGATGCTCTAAACATTTCCCTAACTGGGAATCCCCAGGTTAGTGGTGTCTCTGCCTTGGGCCTTTCTGTGCAGGGCATGCAGAGCATCAGAAACATCCTTTTATGTTCCTTGGAACCACCTCTTTGGGGCAGAGGCCCAGCAGTGATTTATTTGGTCAGAGGGCCTGAGGCGGGTCGTATGGCCCATTTGATGGCATATTGCCTCTAGGGGACACTCTCAGTGGCTCTAGTTCTGTAAAGACCTAGTTCTCCCAGAGCCTGGGGCTGGGGACCCTGTCCAGGAGTCTTTCCAACAGGGAGGGGGTGATGCAGAGCTGAGATCAGTGGGGGCACAGATGTGGGAAGGACGCTGAGAAAAGGAGGGAGGACTCCCAGATCTGGGGCTTCCTGTCTCCCAAAGGGGCTGCTGGCCCAGGTGATGATACTGGTGCCAGGAACCTCATATTGGTGCTCTGGGCTGTGGTGTACAGGTGGGAGAAAGCCTGATCTAGATACCTGATCCCCTCCCTCAGGGCCCTGTCACCACTTAGCTGGAGCAGCCAGGTCAGGAGGGAATGGTTGGGGTGTTTCCAGCCCCAGAGCACAGGGCATTCACAGGCGATGGACACAATCTGTCCTTTGCTTGCCTCTGAGGTGCCCTGGGTACTCAAAGTACAGCTGGTGCTAGAGTCATAGGCCCCCCTTCCCTAGAGCCTCACCTCAGCTTCTGGGGCCTTTCCACCCAGTGTCTGTCTGCAGCCTCTCTTCACTAAAGCCTGGCTACACCTGCTGCTTGAACATTCTCTCTGTTAGGGCCGACCACATGCAGACACAGATGCCCCAACTGTCTGCAGATTCAAGTAGCAACTCTCAGCCTGGGTTGGGACATACTGAGTGCTCCCTGGGTCCCTGCCAGCAAATCTTGAGCCAGGACCACATGGGCTCCACACTGCACCCTGCATTTTTGCCCAGTGGCACCCCTTACCTGCACACCTACTGGAGGAATGAAGCTTTATTCTCCCTTTAGGATGGCTTGTTCCAGATGCCACCAGAACTCCTGCCTGGTGGCATCCCCATGGGGTTGTGTGTGGGCCTGGCATTTTGTGCTCACCTTCTGTTTTCACCTTGACATTGCACCATTAGCCAGCACCTGGAGGCTACCCCATGACCACCTCCAGATCCCTTAGCCCACAGCCAGTTCTGGCCCTGATGGACCCAGGGTCTGGGGTGGCCCCGCCTGTACCCACTGGGCACTGCTAGGGTGTCTGTGGTCATCTCAGAAACCTCCTGGCCAAGGGGGTATTTCTGCTGTTTGGCCCTGACCTGGGAACACATGGGGGAGCGATGAGAATGTGGAGGAGAAGACCCTGAGATAAGGAGCCTCCCTAAGGTGGGAGAAGACAGATGGTGCCCCAGAGGTCACACTAGGAGGCAGATGGTGGGTGCTGAGGGTCAGGCACAGTGGAAGCCACAGCCCGGAGCCCTGAGCTCTGCTCCTGGTGTCAGGAAATCAGGAAGAAGAGTGGGCTTGGTGGGTTAACAGGGGACCTTGCTTTTAAATTCAGAGAGATGATTTACATTTGTGTTGTATTCCAAAAGTAAGTAGTAGCATGTTTCACAATCTCGTTACCCAGTAAGTCAGTATTTCTTATATCCTAGTCCTTTCCCATTTGCTTGCTTGTTTTTTAAAGTAATTTAATTAATATCTGAGATAAACATTGTTTCTATAGGTTTGTGTTTTTGTTTTTTTCCCCTCCAGAGGCATATGTAGCACCTGGGCCAGGGATCAGATCCAAGCTGCAGTTGTGACCTAAGCCGTAGTTCAGGCAATGCCAGCTCCTTAACCCACTGTGCCCAGCCGGGAATTTAACTTGCATCCTAAGGCTCCCAAGACGCCACCGATCCTGTTGCACCACAGCAGGAACTCCATGTTTCTATAAGTTTTTTATTACTATTTCTTTCATAAGATTTTCCCATAAGGTTTTCGCAGCTTTTCTCCAGCATTTTCACCAGATGGTTCCACATGGCTATCTAGGATCTTTCAGTTAGTAAGCGTGTGGACACACATGGAACTTTTCCTTTCTGATTAGAAAAAGATTTTTTAAAGGAGTAGTTTTAGATTTAAAGAAAGATTGAGTGAAAAGTGCAGAGTCCCCATGTACCACTTCATGCCTGCCTGGGCGTTGCTTCCCCTATTATTAACATCTTGGGCTACTGTGTACATTTGTTTTAATTCATGAGCCAGTATTGATATGATACATTGTTACTAACATCTTTACATTAGGGTTTACTCTTGGTGTTGTACGTTCTATGGGCTTGGACAAACGTATGTATCCACCACCATAGTATCATATTTTCACTGCCTTAAAAATCCTCTGTGATTCTCCCCTCCCACCGCCCCAGCAACCGTCAGTCTTTGTACTGTCTCCATAGTTTTGGCTGTTCCAGAATGTCATATAGTTGGAATCATACAGTATGTACCCTTTTCAGACCGGATTCTTTCAATTAGTAATATTCATTTAAGTTTCCTCCATGTATTTAAGTTTCCTAATAACTCCTTTCTTTTTAGTGCTGTATAATTATTCATCATCTGGATGTACCTCAGCTTATTTATCTGTTCAACTAGTAAAGGACGTCTTGGTTGCTTCTAAGTTTTGGCAAGTATGAATAAAGCTGCTGTGAATGTTCATGTGCAGGATTTTGTGTGGACATAAGTTTTCCACACAAGCTCATTTGAGTAAACACCAAGGTTTGCCATTTCTAGATCAAATGGTAAGAGTATGCTTCAATTTGTGAGAAACTGACAAATTGTCTTCCAAAGTGGCCACAATCTTTTGCATCCCCACCAACAATGAGTGAGAGTTCCTTTTTCTTCACATCCACACCATCATTTGGTGTTGTCAGTGTCCTAGATTTTGACCATTCTAATAGTTGTGTAATAGTATCTCATTTTTTAATTTTAATTTTAACTTTTGTCTTTTTAGGGCCACACTCGCAGCATGTGGAGGTTCCCAGGCTAGGGGTCTAATCGGAGCTGTAGCCTCTGGCCTGTGCCACAGCAATGCCAAATCTGAGCCCCATCTGCGACCTACACCATAGCCACAGCAACGCTGGATCCTTAACCCACTGAGTGAGGCCAGGGATCGAACCTGCAACCTCATGGTTCCTAGTTGGATTTGTTTCCACTGTGCCACGACAGGAACTCCAAGTTTCTCATTTTTTAATTTGTATTTCCCTGATATTGTGGACCATTTTTTTATATGCTTATTTCCCATTTTTTAATTGGGTGGTTAATTTTTGAGAGTTTGCTCTGTATTTTGGATACTAGTCTTTTTTTTTTTTTTTTTTTCGCTTTTTTAGGGCCACGCCCACAGCATATGGAAGTTGCCAGGTTAGGGGTTGAATCAGAGTTACAGCTGCTGGCCTACACCATAGCCACAGCAACGCAGGATCCGAGCCATGTCTGCAACCTACACCACAGCTCATGCAACGCCAGGTCCTTAACCCACTGAGCAAGGCCAGGGATCAAACCTGCATCCTCATAGATACTAGTATGATTCATTTCCACTGTGCCACAATGGGAACTCCTGGATAGTAGTCATATAATTATATATATATAATTTTTTTTTTTTTTTTGCTAAGATTTCCTTTCAGTCTGTGGCTTATCTTTTCATTCTCTTAAAAATGTCTTTTGGGAGTTCCTGTCATGGCGCATTGGAGATGAGTCTGACTAGGAACCATGAGGTTGCCGGTTTGATCCCTGGCCTCGCTCAGTGGGTTGAGGATCCAGGGTTGCCAGGAGCTGTGGTGTAGATCCCAGATGCTGCTTGAATCTGGCATTGCTGTGGCTGTGGCGTGGCCGGTAGCTACAGCTCTGATTAGACCCCTGGCCTGGGAACCTCCATATGCCATGGGTGCAGCCCTAAAAAGACAAAAAAAAAATGTCTTTTGAAGAGCAGTTTTTAATTTTAATGAAGTTCGGTTTGTCAGTTTTTTCTTTCAGAATTGTGCTTTTGGTATTGTATCGAAAAAGTCATAACCAAACCAAAGTCATCTGGGTTTTCATCTATATTATCTTCTAGGAGTTTTATGGTTTTGTATTTTACTTTTAGGTCTACCTCCCTTCCCCCACGTCTTTTGCATGTGAATGTCCTATTGTTCCAGCACCATTTGTTGAAATGACCATCTTTCTCAAGGCGTTGCCATTACTTTATCAAAGCTCACTTGACCATGTGTACGTGAGTCTGTTTCTGGGATCTCTTTTACTCCATTGATTCGTTTATCCATTCTCACTGATACTGCACTATCTTGATTCCTGTAGCTTTATAGTAAGTCTTTATTATTATTATTATTATTCAATGAATTTATTACATTTATACTTTTACAATGATCATCACAATCCACTTTTATAGGATTTCCATCCCACAACCCCAGGGCATCCCCCACCCTGCGAACTTATGGTTGGAAACCATAAGTTTTTCAAAGTCTGTGAGTCAGCATCTGTTCTGCAAAGAAATTCAGTCTGTCCTTTTTTCAGATTCCACATGTCAGTGAAAGCATTTGATGTTGGTGTCTCATTGTATCACTGACTTCACTTAGCATGATAATTTCTAGGTCCATCCATGTTGCTAAAAATGCCAGTATTACATTCTTTTTAATGGCTGAGTAATATTCCATTGTGTATATGTACCACATCTTCTTGATCCACTCCTCTGTCGATGGACATTGAGGTTGTTTCCATGTCTTGGCTACTGAAAATAGTGCTGCAGTGAACATCGGAGTACCTGTGTCTTTGGGAGTCGTGGTTTTCTCTGGATAGATGCCCAGGAGTGGGATTGCTGGATCAAATGGTAGTTCTATGTTTAGTTTTCTGAGGAATCTCCATACTGTTTTCCACAGTGGTTGGACCAATTTACAATCCCACCAGCAGTGTACTAGTGTTCCTTTTTCTCCACACCCTCTCCAGCCCTTACTGTTTGTAGACTTTTTGATGATGGTCATTCTGGCTGATGTAAGGTGGTACCTCATAGTGGTTTTGATTTGCAGTCTCTAAGAATGAGTGATGTTGAATGTCTTTTCATGTGTTTTTTTTTGGTCATCTGTATGTCTTCTTTGGAGAATCATCTGTTTAGATCTTCTGCCCATTTTTGGATGGGGTTGTTTGTTTTTTTGGTATTGAGCTGCAGAAGGTGTTTATAAATTTTGGAGATGAATCCCTTGTCAGTCGATTCATTTGCAACTCCCATTCTGTGTGTTGTCTTTTTGTGTTGTTTAGGGTTTCCTTTGCTGTGCAGAGACTTTTAAGTTTAATTAAGTCCCATTTGTTTATTTTTGTTTTTACCATCATTACTCTTAAGAGGTGGATCTGAGAAGATGTTGCTGTCGTTTATGTCAGAGAGTGTTTTGCCTATGTTTTCCTCTAGGAGTCTTATATCTAGGTCTTTCATCCATTTTGAATTTATTTTTGTGTATGATGTTAGGGAGTGTTCTAATTTCATTATTTTCCATGTGGCTGTCCAGTTTTCCAAGCACCACTTATTGAACAGGCTGTCTTTTCTCCATTGTATATTCTTGCCTCCTTTGTCATAGATGAGTTGGCTGTAGGTGTGTGGGTTTAATTCTGGGCTTTCTATCCTGTTCCACTGATCTATATGTCTGTCTTTGTGCCAGTACCATATGGTTTTGATGATTGTTGCTTTGTAGAATAGTCTGAAGTTGGGGAGCCTGATTCCTCCAGCTCCATTTTTCTTTTTCAGGATATCTTTGGATATTCTGGGTCTTTTGTGTTTCCAAACAAACTTTAAAATATTTAGTTCGAGTTCTGTGAAAAATGAACTTAAGTCTTAAGGTGGGTAGTGTCAGTCCTCTACCTTCATCCTTCTCCTTCAATACTGGCTAGTCTGGCACTTTGCCTCTCTGTGTCAACTTTAGAATCAGTTTGTCAATATCCACAAAATAAAATGCTATGTTTTTGGGTTGGGATTGCATTACATCTATAGATCAAGTTGTGAAGAACTGATATCTTGATGGTATTGTCTTCCTATCCATGAATATGGAGTACCTCTCTATTTACTTAGTTTTTTAATTTAATTCCTCAGAGTATTATAGTTGTCCTCATCTAGATCTTATACATATTTTGTTAGATTTATACCCGAATATTTCATTTTGGGGGTGTTCCTGAAAATTGTATTGTTTTTTTAATTTCAAATTCTAACTGTCCATTGTGGTATATCAGAAAGCAATTTACTTTTGTGTATCTACTTTAGTAATCCTGCAACCCTGCTTGAATTCTTTAGAGTCCCAGGAGTTCCTTTGTTGATTGCTCCTGACTGTTTACCCAGACAATCAGCTCATCTTCAACCAAAGACAATTTTATTTCTTACTTCCCAATCGGCATATCTTTTATTTCCTTTACTTATTGTATTAGCTAGGATTGCCAGTACTGTGTGGAATAGGAGTGGTGATAGTTTATGTCCTTGCCTTGTTTCCGATCTTTGGGAAAAATATCTAGTTTCTCATACTAAGTATGATGTTAGCTGCAGGTTTTTCTTGGGGGGGAGTTGTTCTTTATCAAGTAAGGGAAATTCCCTTCTCTTCCGAGTTTGCTGTGAATTTTTACATGAAGGAATGTTGGATTTTGTCAAATGCTTTTTCTGTATTTATTGATATGATTATATAATTTTTCTTCTTTAGCCTGTTGATGTGGTGGACTGCACTAATTGATTGTCAGATATTGGACCATTCTTACTTAGCTGAAGTAAATCCCTCTTGGTCTTTTTATTTTTATTTTTTTATTTGTCTTTTTTTTTTTTTTTTAAGGGCCGCACCCACAGCATATGGAGGTTCCCAGGCTAGGGGTAGAATTGGAGCTGTAGCTGCCAGCCTACACCACAGCCACAGCAATGCCATATTTGAGCGGAGTCTTTGATCTGCTCACAGCTCATGGCAACGCTGGATCCTTAACCCACTGAGCAAGGCCAGGGATTGAACCCACATCCTCATGTGTACTAGTTGTGTTCGTTACTGCTGAGCCACAATGGGAACTCCTTCTTGGTCTTTTTATATACTGGTGAATTTGACTTGCTTATGTTTTGTAGAATATTTTTGCATCTATGTTCATAAGAGATATTGGTCTGTTGTCTTCCTTTCTCTCTCCTTGTCTGGTTTTGGTATTAAGGTAATGCTAGCCTCATAGAGTAAGTTAGGAAGTAGTTCCTCTGCTTCTGTTTTCTGGGAGAGATTGTAGAAAATTGGTGTACTATTATCCTTAAATATTTGATAGAATTAATCAAAGAACCTGGTGCTTTCTATTTTGAATGATTATTAAATATTAATTTGATTTCTTTAATAGATACAGCCCTAATCAGATTATTTCTCCTCTGTGAGTTTTGGTAAATTGAATCTTTCAAAGAATTGGTTTATTTAGTCTGGATTATCAAATTTGTGGGCATAGTGTTGTTCATGATATTTCTTTATTATCCTTTTAGTGTCCATTGGATCTGTAGTGATGGCCCCTTTTTCATTTCTGACCTGAGTAATTTGTATCTTCTCTCTCTTTTTTTCTTAGTTAATCCAGCTAAATGTTTGTCAATTGATTGATCTTTCCAATGAATCATATTTTACTTTCATTGATTTTTTTTCTATTTGTTGTTTTCAATTTCATTAATTTCTGCTGTAGTTTTTATTATTTATTTCCTTCTGCTTACTTTGCATTTAATTCCCCTTTTCTCATTTCTTTATGTGGAAGCAGAGATGATTGACTTTAGATCTTCTTTTGTAATGTTTGCATTCAGTGCTATAAATTTCCCTCTAAGCACTATTTTCACTGCATCCCATAAATTTTCTTGTGTTTCATTTTTATTTCTTTAAAAATATTTTAAAATTTCTCTTCAGATTTTGCCTATGCATTATTTAGAAGTGGGTTGTTTAATCTCTAAGAATTTGGAGAGTTCCCGTCGTGGCGCAGTGGTTAACGAATCCGACTAGGAACTATGAGGCTGCAGGTTCGGTCCCTGCCCTTGCTCAGTGGGTTAAGGATCTGGCGTTGCCGTGAGCTGTGGTGTAGGTCGCAGATGCGGCTCGGATCCCGCGTTGCTGTGGCTCCAGCGTAGGCCAGTGGCTACAGCTCTGATTTGACCCCTAGCCTGGGAACCTCCATATGCCGTGCGAGCAGCCCAAGAAATAGCAAAAAGACAAAAAAAAACAAAAAACAAAAAACAAAACTCTAAGAATTTGGGGGTTTTATAGATACATTTTTGGTATTGATTTCTAGTGTAATTTCATTGTGGTGTGTGAGCATCCTTTGTATGACTTCTAGTCTTTTAAATACATTAAGTGGGTTTTATTGCCCAGAATGTGATCTCTCTTGGTGAATGTTCTGTGTGAGCTTGAGAAGAATGTTTATTCTACTTTTGTTGGATGATGTGTTCTATAAATGTCAATTAGATCAAGTTGATTGATGGTGTTGTTCTGTTCAACTATGTCCTTACTGATTTTTTTGGTCTGTTGGATATATCAATTATTGATAAAGGATGTGGAAATCTCTAATATAATAATGGATTTGTCTACTTTTTCATGCAGTCTATCAAGAGCAAATCATAATCTCCAATATTTTGATGCTCTGTTATTAAAAACAGACATTCTGGATTGTTTTATTTTCTTGGAAAATGAACTCCTTTATCACATGTAATGATGCCTCTCTTTATCCTGATGATTTTTCTTGCTCTGAAATTTACCTTGACTGAAATTAATTTCGCTACTTTGGCTTTCTTTTGACTAGTGTAAATAATGATATATCTTCGTATTTTTACTTTTTCTTCTCCATCTAAAATTTTTTTAAAAAATTTATTGTCTAACAGACTTTTTTTTTGGAGCAGTTTTAGGTTCACGGTAAAATTGAGCAAAAAGCACACTGTCCCTTTACTTTTAAATATGTGTCTTTAAAGTGAGTTTCTGACAGATGACATGTATTTTTGTTTTTTTTTCTCCCGCTGTTATAATCTCTGTTTTTGTGTATTTAGACCATTGATGTTTAAAGTGATTATTGAAAAAGTTGAATTAATATTTATTATATATTCTGTTTTCTACTTGTTGCCCTTGTTATTTGTTTTGGTTTTTGTTTTCCACTTTTTTTTTCTTGTCTTTTTAGGGCTGCACCTCTGACATATGGAGGTTCCCAGGCTAGGGGTCCAGTTAGAGCTATAGCTGCTGGCTTACGCCACAGCCACAGCAATGTGGGATCTGAGCCACATCTTTGACTTACACCACAGCTCATGGCAATGCTGGTTCCTTAACCCGCTGAGCAAGGCTAGGGATCGAACCCTAGTCCTCATGGATGCTAGTCAGATTCATTTCTGCTGAGCTATGATGGGAACTCCCAAATCCACTTTCTCTTTATATTATTTTATTTTATTTTCCCACTGTACAGCAAGGGGATCAAGTTATCCTTACATGTATACATTTTTCCCCGCACCCTTTGTTCTATTGCAACATGAGTATCTAGACATAGTTCTCAATGCTACTCAGCAGGATCTCTTTGTAAATCTATTCTAAGTTGTGTCTGATAACCCCAAGCTCCCGATCCCTCCCACTCCCTCCCTCTCCCATCAGGCAGCCATCGAGTCTATTTTACAAGTCCATGATTTTCTTTTCTGTGGAGATGTTCATTTGTGCTGGATATTAGATTCCGGTTATAAGAGATATCATGTGGTATTTGTCTTTGTCTTTCTGGCTCATTTCACTCAGTATGAGATTCTCTAGTTCCATCCATGTTGCTGCAAATGGCATTATGTCATTCTTTTTTATGGCTGATTAGTATTCCATTGTGTATATATACCACATCTTCTGAATCCAATCATCTGTCGATGGACATTTGGGTTGTTACCATGTCCTGGCTATTGTGAATAGTGCTGCAATGAACATGCGGGTGCATGTGTCTCTTTTAAGTAGAATTTTGTCTGGATATATGCCCAAGAGTGGGATCGTGGGGTCATATGGAAGTTCTATGTATATATTTCTTTTTTTTTTGTCTTTTTGCTATTTCTTGGGCCACTCCCTTGGCATATGGAGGTTCCCAGGCTAGGGGTCAAATCGCAGCTGTAGCCTCTGGCCTACGCCAGAGCCACAGCAATGCAGGATCCGAGCCAAGTCTGCAACTTACACCACAGCTCACGGTAACGCCGGATCGTCAACCCACTGAGCAAGGGCAGGGACCAAACCCGCAACCTCATGGTTCCTAGTTGGATTTGTTAACCACTGCCCCACGACGGGAACCCCCTATGTATATATTTCTAAGTTATCTCCAAACTGTTCTTCATAGTGGCTGTACCAGTTTACATTTCCACCAGCAGTGCAGGAGGGTGCCCTTTTCTCCACAACCCCTCCAACACTTGTTATTTGTGGACTTATTAATGATGGCCATTCTGACTGGTGTGAGGTGGTATCTCATGGTAGTTTTGATTTGCATTTCTCTTATAATCAGTGATGTTGAGCATTTTTTCATGTGCTTGTTGGCCATCTGTGTATCTTCCTTGGAAAAGAGTCTATTCAGGTCTTTTGCCCATTTTTCCATTGATTGATTGGCTTTTTTGCTGTTGAGTTGTATAAGTTGCTTATATATTCTAGAGATTAAGCCCTTGTCTGTTGCATCATATGAAACTATTTTCTCCCATTCTGAAAGTTGTCTTTTTGTTTTCTTTTGGGTTTCCTCTGCTGTGCAAAAGCTTTTCAGTTTGATTAGGTCCCATGGTTTATTTTTGCTCTTATTTCTATTGCTTTGGGAGACTGACCTGAGAAAATATTCATGATGTGGATGTCAGAGAGTGTTTTGCCTATGTTCTCTTCTAGGAGTTTGATGGTGTCCTGTCTTATATTTAAGTCTTTCAGCCATTTTGAGTTTATTTTTGTGCATAGTCATGAGGGTGTGTTCTAATTTCATTGCTTTGCATGCAGCTGTCCAGGTTTCCCAGCAATGCTTGCTGAATAGATTTTCTTTTTCCCATTTTATGTTCTTGCCTCCCTTGTCAAAGATTAATTGACCATAGGTGTCAGGGTTTATTTCTGGGTTCTCTATTCTGTTCCATTGGTCTGTCTGTCTGTTTTGATACCAGTACCACGCTGTTTTGATGACTGTGGCTTTATAATATTTTTTGAAGTCTGGGAGAGTTATGCCTCCTGCTTGGTTTTTGTTTCTCAGGATTGCTTTGGCGATTCTGGGTCTTTTGTTGTTCCATCTAAATTTTTGGATTGTTTGTTCTAGTTCTGTGAAAACTGTCATGGGTAATTTGATAGGGATTGCATTGAATCTGTAGATTGCTTTGGGTAGTATGGCCGTTTTTACAATATTGATTTTTCCAATCCATGAACATCGAATATCTTTCCATTTCTTTACATCTTCTTTGATTTCCAAATCCACTTTCAAATACACTGTTACACTGTACCACTTATGGGTAGAGCAATTCCATGTAGCAGGATATTCCTTATTCCTCCCTCTTATCTCTGATGTGGCCATGATTCATTTCACTTATCTATAAGCTATAATTATTAAGTTCATTGTTGCTATTGTTATTTTGAACACATTCTTTTCTGTTAGGTCATTAAGAATAAGAAAATAAATAGTTATTTTGTGGTGCAGTGGGTTAATGATCTGGTGTTGTCACTGCAGCAACTCAGATCACTCTTGTGGCCTGGGTTCAGTCCCTAGCCTGGGGATTTCCACATGCTGCAGGCTCAGCCAAAAAAAAAAAAGAATAAGAAAATAAAAGATTTTGTTCCTTAATTTATGCCTTTTCTAATGTTCTTCCTTTCTTTATGTACATCCACATTTCTGACTAGTTTTTTCCTTCTCTCTGAAGATATTCCTTTAACATTCCTTGGGAGTTCTCTTGTGGTACAGTGGGTTAAGTGTCCAGTGTGGTCCCTGCCATGGCTTGGGTCACTACTGTGCCACACGTTCTATCCTTGGCCTGGGAACTTCCACATGTTGTGGGTGTGGCCAAAAAACCCAAAAATTCCTTGAAGGCAAGTCTACTGGTGACAAATTCCCTCAATTTTTTTCTTGTCTGAGAAAGTCTTAATTTCTCCTTCACTTTTGAAGAATACATTTGTGGGATATGAAAGTTCAGGTTTTCCTTTCATGACTTTATTTTTTTAATTTATTATTTATTTATTTTTTTATTACTCAAATGAATTTATCACATCTGTAGTTGTATAATGATCATAACAATCTGATTTCACAGGATTTCCATCCCATAACCCAAGCACATCCCTCTACCTCCCAAACTGTCTCCTCCAGAGACCATAAGATTTTCAATGTCTGTGAGTCAGCATCTGTTCTGCAAAGAAATTCAGTCTGTCCTTTTTTCAGATTCCACATGTCAGTGAAAGCATTTGATGTTGGTGTCTCATTGTATCACTGACTTCACTTAGCATGATAATTTCTAGGTCCATCCATGTTGCTAAAAATGCCAGTATTACATTCTTTTTAATGGCTGAGTAATAGTCCATTGTGTATATGTACCACATCTTCTTGATCCACTCCTCTGTCGATGGACATTGAGGTTGTTTCCATGTCTTGGCTACTGAAAATAGTGCTGTAGTGAACATCGGAGTACCTGTGTCTTTGGGAGTCGTGGTTTTCTCTGGATAGATGCCCAGGAGTGGGATTGCTGGATCAAATGGTAGTTCTATGTTTAGTTTTCTGAGGAATCTCCATACTGTTTTCCACAGTGGTTGGACCAATTTACAATCCCACCAGCAGTGTACTAGTGTTCCTTTTTCTCCACACCCTCTCCAGCCCTTACTGTTTGTAGACTTTTTGATGATGGTCATTCTGGCTGATGTAAGGTGGTACCTCATAGTGGTTTTGATTTGCAGTCTCTAAGAATGAGTGATGTTGAACATCCTTTCATCACTTTAAATATTTCACTCTGCTCTCTTCAAATTTGAATGGTTTCGAAAGAAAAGTCAATGTCACTCTTATCCTTGGTCTTCTTTGAACGAGATGTTTTTCTCTCTGTGGCTTTTGTTTCAAGATTTTCTCATTTTCAGAGTTCTCTTGTGGCTCAGGTAGTTAAGGATCTGGGGTTGTCACTCCTGAGGCTTGGGTCGCTGGTGTGGAGAGGGTTTGATCCCTGGCCCCAGAACTTCCATGTGCCATGGTTTCAAAAAAAAAAAAAAGGTTCTTCTCATTTTCTTTTCTCTGTTTGAGTGTTTTTGATTTCTAGCATATCCTTTTGTTCCTTTCTTAGGATCTCTGTCTCTGCGCTTACATTGCCCATCTGTTCTCACATGTTGTCTGTTTTCCCATTAAAACCCTTAACATATTAATCATAGTAATTTTAATTCCTTATCTGATAATCCCAGCATCCCTGCCATATCTGTCTCTTCAGATTGTACTTTTTTTTTTGTCTTTTAGTATGCCTGTTTTTTTGCTGCAAAAAACCCCTATTTTAAAGACAAGAACACTGTCCCCTTTATATGTCACCACCCAGAGGTGCTCACTGGTACCCTCTGTGAATGTCTTCCTCCTTTCTGTCTCTGTGTGCCTGTTGGGATGCTCAGTGTGCTGTTTCCTATATTATGGCATAAATGCATCCCTGTTAGTACAGACCTTTGGGTGCATATTGACCTGTTAGGTGGATACTGACATAGCAGTTCCGCTGTTCTTGGAGACTCTAGTTTAGTTTTAGTCTCTCCTGACCCTAGGAGGTGGAAAAGCAGGATTTCTTGCTGTAGTTTATGGGTGAGAAGGCTGAGAGAAACCCAGAGGGGCAGCACCCAGCCAGCCTCCTCCCTCCTGCTCATCGTGTAGCTGCTACAGGCCTGAGGAAGACGAGGGTGCTTGGCATTCCAGCCTCCTGACCGCTCAGTCCTGGACCACACACCAGCTATGTTAGTTCTGCAGGTCAGTGTCCCAGAGCAGCCCAGTCCTGGAATCTCCTAGAACAGAGTCTGTGCCTATGCTGCTGGCCTGCCTTTCAGTCAGGATGTGTGCAGAGCCCATGTTGGTGGGGGAGGGGGTTCCTGCCCCTGCCATCAGCACTGAGACCTGGCCAAGGAGGTCTCAGGGGCTAGTGGAACCACTTACCGCCCTGACATTGGGCTGTGGAGGAGGGCCTTAGTGGGTTCAGTTGACCAGAGCAAGGGGGGACATGCTGACCTGGTGACTGGGGGGAGGGGCAGAGGTTGCAGACTGCCTGTTGGGCTACAGGTGTGTGCCAGGCCCATGATTTTGGTCCACACAGGGTTTTCATAAACAGTTTTATTAGCTTCAGCATGTTACCATCAGAAGCTTTCGCATAAAGGTGTGCATTCCCAGGTTTCCTTGAAAAATCAGATGTGACAGAGCTCAGTGCACATCTGCCAGGTGCCCCCATGGGCCTGTGAATTCCTGGGCCGTGGTGTTATCGTCTCTGCTGCTTGCTGAGCTGAGTGGTGGTGCCCCTTTGTCCCCTCACCTCCTGCCTGTGAGCCACATGCTGTATTCCCTATGCACATGGTAGGTTGTTCTAGATGACCCTCAAGTCCCTGCTGTGCTGAAATGTGATGGGTCTCTTAGGCCCAACCAAGTGGAGACCTGTGAGCACTGGGGCATCTGTCATTCCTTAGAACCCGTCAAGGAGGGCTGTAACCCTGTGCACTGGGCCGCCTGCTCCCCACAGTGTCCCAGAACAGCACTAAACAGGACTTGTTGAAGGAATTACAGTAGGTGGGCAGGGAGTTACCATCGTGGCTCAGCGGTAACAAACCTGACTAGTATTCATGAGGACTCAGGTTCCCTGGCCTCGCTCCGTTGGTTAAGGATCCAGCATTGCAGGATGTAGGCTGCAGATGCAGCTCAGATCCTGTGTTGCTGTGGCTGTGGTGTAGGCTGGCAGCTGCAGCTCTGATTGGACCCCTAGCCTGGGAACCTCCATATGCCGTGGGTGTGGCCCTAACAAGAAAAAAAAATATATAAAGCTTGTACTTCTTGGCATTCCAGACATTCACCTAAGTCTCCCTTGGATCACCTAGTTGCTGCTGCAGGAGATGCCCTATGCACACCTGCACAGGTGCACCTGTGCACTCCTGGAAGAGAGCCACAGGCAAGAGTGCATGTGTGCTCAGGATCAGCAGCTCCCATCCCAGAGGCTGAGCTATTATGTGTCTCTGCAGAGGATGCAGAATGCTTGTCTGTCTGCAGCGTTACCACACCAAGCACTCTCCAGCTGCCAAGGGTTGTGCCAACCAGTGGATGGAAGGCCCTGCAGTTTGTTCGCACATCTTACTCTGAGTGCTGTTGTACCTCTTCCCATGTGTGGAAAACCCACCATGTCCTTTTCTGTAAATTGTTTCCTTAAAACCATTATTGGAATCAGTGGTCAGGCAGTTTCACTGTTTTTTTTTTTTTTTCTTTTTTCCTACAAAAAAAGTCTTCCTGCTCTCTCCCCCATTCTTGATGTGCAGGTCAGGTCTAAACTGGAAAGCAGTCACTGAATCAGGTTCTCGGTATTTTTCACTCCTGGTGCTGCTGTTCGTTGTTTGGTGTCACCTGGATTTTTGTGTCTTTGAGGCCAGGGGCAGGGCACACTCTCAGGGCCACGGGTAGGTGTCCCTCTCAGCTGTGCCTTCATGGGGTGGGGAAGGGGACAAGTCTCCCCTGGGGCCACAGCTAGCCCTGACATGGCCTTGTTTGTTAGTGCCACGAGCTGCTGTGACCTGCTTACTTCTCTCCAACAAACGCCTACCTCAACTGAACCTGTGGATGGGGTTTTGTACTTTTAGATGCTCTAGGAAGAAGATTTTGAGAAGGCAGGCCTTAGCAGTGCACTGTTTCAGCTACGTCTGCATAGGTGTCTTGGGCCCTTGACTGCGGCCATCCCTGTGGTCCCCTCCTGTTCTTGTTTGCTTGAGGGTGGGGGGCGTCTGCTCAGCTGTATTCTCTGCTCGAGTCTCTGTGCTGACTGGAAATCCAGGACTTCCATGCTTCCTCTGGGCTGGGGCTGCCTGGAGGTTTCTAGGTCAGGAGCTCTAGTGCAGTGGGGACTTTGGAGATGTGCCATGCAAGGCAGTTGGCTTATGGCTGAGTAATAGGACTTGTGAAGGATGTGACGCCTGTTCCACGTGCAGGGGCTCTGCTCCGTTTGGTTTCCACCAGTTAGGCTTAGGGTTTTCCTTCAGCAAATATAGCTCAGAATTCACTGAGTGGCGAATTCCTCTGCAAAGCTGGAACCTGGGCACAGACTGTGGCGGAGGCCCAGGGATGCTGACTGCGTGTAGTCTACTTTTCTGGACGGGGTTGTGTGTTCCTCTAAGAAGGAAGTTATAGCCCCTGATGGGTTCTGGAAATTCTAGCTGAGGACTGAGAGGGGCATCTGGTTTCCTAAAATAGGCTTTGCCATGGCAGATCCCAGGCCTTGGCTTGTCTTTAGAAATAGACCTGATCCAATAAGTTAGGTTGGGCTTGGGGTCCAGAACTTCAGAAACTTCCCAAAGCCTCTACCCTCTTGTCTGGACATATTGCCAAGACAGTATAATTGCCAGGACATATTGGTAAGTGCACGCCCCAGGGCAGTCAGCCCTGGACACAGGCCACAGGTCAGAGGTTGTGGGAGCAACAGAGTGACCCTCACAGAGCCCTTGCTTACCGCCTGGTAGTGGACTTGCCCCTGCCAAGAGACTCTGGTCTGCTTGTCAGTGGGGA
The DNA here is from genome assembly GCF_016906955.1 of Phacochoerus africanus. Taxonomy (NCBI): domain Eukaryota; kingdom Metazoa; phylum Chordata; class Mammalia; order Artiodactyla; family Suidae; genus Phacochoerus; species Phacochoerus africanus. Next base: position 1,167,293 of record NC_062548.1, read on the forward strand.
CACACCCTGACCAGAGTCTGTGATCTGCACCAGCACCACCCACTGAACCATGACTGAGTTCCCATGATGGCTCAGCAGTATGGAACCCAACCTGTATCCATGATGATGTGGATTTGATCCCTGGCCCCACTCAGTGGGTTGAGGATCCAGCATCACTGTCAGCTGTGATGTAGGTCACAGATGCAGCTCAAGTTCGACTCCTAGCCTGGGAACTTCCACATGCCAAGGGTGCGGCCCTAAAAAGGCGAAAAAAGAAGAAAGAAACGCAGCTCAAGTGTGGTTGTGCAGGAACCCCAGGCAGTCTAGAGTGTGGTGTCACTAGGGGATCACTGGCTTGGAACCTGCAAGAGGCAGCAGCACCAAAGGCAAGTTGTATCCCCCAGCCCCACTTAAGAGCCTGGAGACTGGGCCGCTGGCGCCACGTGTATTCTTGGGTCAGAATTACAAACCACTATGAAGCCTGCTGTTGAGACAACCAGGAAGTTGTGAAAGTGCAGACACATGCATTAGCAGTGGTATTAACTTTGTCTTTTTTTTTTCTTTTTTCTTTTTTCTTTAGGGCTGCACCCACGGCATATGGAGATTCCCAGGCTAGGGGTCCAATTGGAGCCATAGCTGCCGGCCTACGCCACAGCCACGGCAACTCAGGATCCAAGCCATGTCTTCGACCTACACCACAGCTCATAGCAATGCCAGATCCTTAACCCACTGAGTGAGGCTAGGGACCGAACCTTCAACCCCATGGTCCCTAGTCAGATTCCTTTCTGCTGCACCATGATGGGAACTCCAGGAATGGTGTTAACTTTGATGTTGTGGTTATGCAGGCAACCCTGTTCTTAGGAGCCTACAGGCTGATGAAGTAGGGACCAGTCCTGACATCTGTAACGTATTTGCATATGTTTCAGAAAAAAAATCACAAGATGTCAAACAAGTGAGGGGAATCGTTAACCGTTGAGGAACCCTCGTGAAGGAAACACTGGTTATCCGTTGTAATCTTTCAACATTCCTGGAGGGCTTAAAATTTCCAAACTAGAAAGTGGGTTGGGAGAGCCCTCTCAGGTGATGGTGACGTTGAGCAGGCAGAGAACTGCCACCTGCCTCCCTCTGCCTGTGTCCCCTGCCTGTGCCCGGGAGGACCTGTATCCTCTCCCACCCCGTGAGGCACCTGTTTGCAGACTCCCCAGGGCTTCAGTCCCTTCCCAGGGCCCTGTGCTTGCTTCTCCCATCCTGCTCCCCCCTGTCCTGTCAATCCTCACACCGCCCTTCCCACAGCTTCAGGGGCCCTTTCCAGATGAAGGAGACTAAGGACAAGAGTCACCTACCCCAAGGCGGCTGGTAAGAGAGTGTGGACACTGGGGAACCTAACCTCCACCTCCACCCACTAGAGCGAGCAATGTCAGTTCATAGGGTCGTGACCTGCCTTGTTTAGGCCATTGAACTAGGAGAGGGGAGAAAACCCCTTGTGTCCTGAAAGGATCCATCTGTGAATGGTTGCTTCCATTGTAGGTGTGGATACACATGCTTCTTTTAGAGACTGAGATAAATTGTGAGAAATTAGGAAGAAGCATGGGCTCTTTGGGCCCTGTAGTGGGACTTCCTCCGGTTCCTGTGAGTGACACTCTCAGGGATGGCCTGAGGGTGGCGGAGGTGCCTCTCCAGCATGCCTGCCTATGGCTTCCATGGCTTTGTTCCCCTGCTGGCTGCTGTTCCCCCATGGCCTCCATCCTCCCATGTCCTCCATCCGCCTGGAGGCTTCCATTCTCCCTGGGCGCCACACCCTGCTGAATGAATTGTGGAAAACTTCAAACAAAGCCATAACGGCCAAGAAGGAAACACTTTGGGTGAGATGGGCTGAGGCTCAACTGGTCAGAGGCTACTTGTCCCTCTTTCTCTCCCTGAAGACCAGGAGGGGCTGGACTGGAGTCCATTCACCTCTGAGTCCTGGAGGAATGAACATGATGCCCAGGGAGAGGAATGGATGTTGATGTTCTTTCCATGGAGATTTTGTATTGTCCTCTGGAGTTTTGCTCTTTCTTAGCTACTTGTTGACAGAAATGAGAGCATGTGTCAGGATTCATCAGCTGAGCAGGAGAAAATGATGACGATGATGACTGTGACGGTGCTGATGTGGGTTGTGATGGTATTGGTGGGGATGATGGTAAGGGTCATTACAGCGGTGCTTGCAGCCCTCTGCTGTCTGCCTGGCAACCCCCCTTGAGCTCACCTGCCTGCCCCACCAGCAAGGACTGGGAGGACAGTTGTCCTTAACAGTTTAGAGCCCACTTCCATCTCTTCTGATCATCCAGTTCCTCCCTTTATGACATTGTGACTGTGTAATAGTCACTCCCAAACTTAGTGGCTCCGGACAACAACCGCATATGTTTTTCCCATGAGTCTGCTTCTGGGTTCAGCAGACAGACCTGCCCCCACCAATGCTCTGTCATCCCTCTGTGGCTGGGTCCCCACGAGGGCCAGGTGGAAGCCTTATGGTTTGGGTGACCCTTGGGGGTCCTGAAGTACTGAGTCCCTAGGCTGACCACCCTCCAGGGCTGGGTGTGAGACCCTCCTCTGTGGCACAGTGTCCCCTACCACCCCTTGGCCCTGGCAGGAACCCTGTCATCTCAGGCACACAGGCAACCCTTTCCCTGGGTGGATCTGGGTGTGTCCTCTTGTCCTCTGAGGACTTGGCTGTGTCCTCTTGTCCTCTGAGGACTTGGTCACATCGGGGTCAAGTTCTTCCTACACTCCTCCTCCTGAGCAGAGCATTTGCCACCCCTCCTGAGCAGCAGGCCCCTGGCGGGCTGGGAGCTGCAGATGTGTACGAGGCATGGGGTGTAGACAGACTCAGCCGCCCTCACCTGCTCTTGCCCCCTTCCTATGTGGTCCTGGCAAGTGCAGCCCTCTCTGGGCCTCAGGTCCCCCTTGCACACCATGTCAGAGCTTCTTAGGGTGAAGCCGCAAAACCTGTGGACAGCTGCTGCCTGGGGGCATCCCAAGGCAGGACCCAGGCACCCTGCTTGCACTGGTGTTTGAGGAGGGCTGCTCATCCGGCACTGCCTCTCGCCTTCGTGTGGCCCTGAGGATGTCCATGGAGAAGGGAAAGGACGTCCTCCCCTGTCACGCGGAGCAGGTTGTGTGGCTCCTTGACTGATGACCATCTTGAAGCTGAGTGGTGACCGAGTTGTGGTCCCCATGGCTGCATCATGTAGACATGTGCCAGTGACCAGTCTCTGGGCACCCTCTGGAGACCACAGGCAGGAATGGAGGAGGATGAGGGAGGAAGCGGGGTGGCCTTGAAGTGGGGCTGGCTGGACCTTGGATGGGGTCATTGTCAGGAACCCACTGAGCCTCCCCATATCTTCTGGGGTTCCGTGGCTGGACCAGGCTTCCAAGCAGGTGTCCGCTTGCCCTGCCTCCCTGTTCTCTCCTGCCTCCCTGGCCTCTTTCCTCCACCAGGCTTCCTGGGGGACACCCAGGGGCCCTGACATGAGTGTCCTGGCTCACTGCCGGGGGTGTGACTCAGAGGCCTTCTCACTGGGGTGCCAGGACCTGGGAAAAAGATGATCTCAGAAGGGGTGTCATTCTGACCTTCCAAATAAAGCAGTACTTTTGCTGCTTGTTACAAAAGGAATGCATACTCATTTGGGGTAATTTAGTAAAGTACAGAAAAGTGTAAAGAGAAAACAAGTGTGCTGTTGCCTGGCACCAATGTGGAGCCCTCCTGTGTCACTGTGTGCCAGGGCTAGAGTTTTACATCTATAAACTGAAAAATGTGTGAAACCTGGAGTACCTGTTGTGGCTCAGTGGTTAATGAACCGGACTAGTATCCATGAGGACATGGGTTCGATCCCTGGTCTTGTTCAGTGGGTTAAGGATCCGGCACTGCTGTGAGCTGTGGTGTAGGTCACAGATGCCGCTCGGATCCAGTGTTGCTGTGGCAGTAGTGTAGGCTGGCAGCTACAGCTCTGATTTGACGCCTAGCCTGGGAACCTCCATATGCCGCAGGTGCAGCCCTAAAAAGACAAAAAAAAAAAAAAGTGTAAAATCTGAGTTTTGATGACTGCATGATATTCTGTGGTGACATTCTGCACCATGACCTGGGTATCTGACCTCCTGGCTGGAAAAGTTTATTGCTCCTAATTTTTCACTATTTTGAATGATCCTGGGGTGGGCCATCTTATGAATCTTATGTGCTTTTCTATTTTTTTTTTTTTTGCCTTAGAATAGGTTTGTAATTGTGGAATTACTGGCCTGAAGAATAAAACCCTTTTGAAGCCCGTGGCACACTCTGTTTCAGGAGGCTTCTTTCCATGTTAGTCCCTCCTTGGAGAGGAGCGCCTGGTCCCTGTAGCCCCACCTGCATCAGGACCACTATTGACATATCGACCGTGCCACCTCCGAGCAACTCTGTGCTTCACACTTCAGGGGCTGGCATGTTGAGAGGAGGTTCTGCCTGTCCCCCTCCCCTCTGGGATCAAAAGGGGCCACTTCTTCTCCCCGCCATCCCTCCCCCATGTGGAAGCACCAGGGCCAGGGGTAGAACCTGCACCACAGCAGCCACCCAAGCTGCTGCCATGACAACACCAGATCTTTAACCCACTACACCACAGGGGAACTCACCACTTCCTTTTTTTTTTTTTTTTTTGCTTTTTAGGGCTGCAGGTGCGGCATATGGAAGTTCCCAGGCTAGGGGTTGAATTGGAGCTACAGCTGCCGGCCTAACCCACAGCCACACCAATGCCAGATCTGAACCCCATCTTCAACCTGCATCACAGCTTGAGGCAACGCCAGAGCCTTAATTCACTGAGCGGGGCTGGGGATCGAATCTGCATCCTCGTGGATACTAGTCGGGTTCATTTCCACTGAGCCACAACGGGAACTCCCCACTTCCTTTTTTTTGAGGCTCCTCCCCTAGCTTAAAAAAATGTCAAAACAGGGTTACAGAATTGTGGTTTATGTTAAATCAACACTCTTGACAACACGATAGGGACAAAAAAAAAAACAAACAAAAAACAAACAATGCAATCTAATTGCAGATTCATGAGAAAATTCCAGCTTTGATTCTCACAGGCTGAGCAGAGTAGTGTGCTGGGGTGCCCAGGCCAGGCTGGGAGCCTGTGCCCTGGGGCGTTCCTCTGGCAGGGCCATCACCACAAGGTCGGACCCTGCACTTTTGGGGCTGGGATTCTAGAAAGTTCTGCCGGAAGTTACCCCACTGGAGAGTGGAGCAGGGATTCCCATGGGATGACTTCAGAAGAGTCCTTCCTGTCTCAGTCCCCTTGCCCCTAGGGTCTCACAACCAAAGCAGCTCCAGGGGGGCAGATTCGAATTTTGCAAAAAGAACAGGGCACCCAGGCCTCTTTGGGATCAGGCCTTCCCGGAGGGTGGATGGCTGTTTTAGCAATTCTGATGTGATTTTGCCACCTTTGCAAGTGTCTGAAATCTGCAGCCTCCTGCCCCACTGTTCCCTTTTTCTTGGTCATCCTTTTTGGTGTCTTATCCTCCACTCACCTCTGCCTTTGAAAATTCTGTTGTCTTTCTGCTTACTGGCCTCTGGGCACCACATGAGCTTTAACCTTGTTTGGCGTTGACTTTGTGGCATGCAGGAGTCACAGGTTGCTCAGATGAAGGCAGTCTCCACCAGCTTGGGTTGTGAGCCACTGAAAATGCAGCTGTGACCATCGTGTTGCTACCACCCAGCCCCTCAGTGGCAAGGAGAGTGGGGTGGCCTGAAGGAGTACATGGGCAGGAACACACAGGTACACACATGTTTCACACACACACGTGCAGCGCACACATGCAGGAGTGTACACAGACTTGCATATGCACGCTCGTGTACACTCATGCACCCCACATTCATATGCACCTATAATTTTGATTGGGGTTTTCCACCAAAAGAAATTATATACCATAAACATTCGCCTAGTACCTAGGATTTTTCAGTTTACAATTATCATGCATATCTTTCCATGTCAGGATGTAAAGATCTACACATACACACCTGCAGCATTTGGAAGGTCCCAGGCTTGGGGTCGAATCAGAGCCACAGCTGACACAGCCTATGCCACAATCACAGCAACGCCAGATCTGAGCCATGTCTGCAACCTATACCACAGCTCACAGCAATGCCAGATCCTTAACCCACTGCGTGCGGCCAGGGATTGAACCCGCATCCTTATGGATACTAATCAGGTTTGTTTTCGCTGAGCCACAAGGGGAACGCCCTACCCCATTCTTTTTATTTTTATTTATTTATTTGTTTGTTTATTTATATATTTAAATTAGCTTAGCAGTATCCTGGTCACCCAGAGCATTCTGCATTGGGACAGGCAGGTGGTTTACAGGTCTTCTTTACACTGTGAGGCCTAGGTCTGGCTTCTGTCCTTGTGCCACGCTCTCCCTCTGCCCTCCCTCAGTCACCTGGGCAGAGCCATCCCTGTGCCCTGGGAGGTCTGTGAGGGGGTGGAGATGTCACTCATCTGAAGCTTCTTCTAGAGGCCTGGGGACCTGGGTGCTGGTGACTTGGGGAGGGAGAGGGGGCTCAGAAGGTACACGTTGATGTCTTGGTGGCTCTGCAGCTGGTGCCTCTGCCTGCTGTCCACCACCTGCGTGGCCATGGATTTCCTCCCTGGGTACTGGGACTGTGCGAGCTGCATCTGGCCTCTGAAGCATCCCTCCTTGGGAAGGCGTGCTGGTGGCTTCTGCTCACTTCAGAGTTAAAAAGGACAATTGCTCCAATTGTCTGGCTGACTTTTTGCTCAAGTGTCAGAGCTGTTGAAGTTGCAGTTCTACTTTAGAACTGATATCCTGGGTGACTTTTGTCCCCATCCAGCCTCTGAAGACTGTGTAAGGTTCCCCCACAACACCTGTCCCAGCTCCTGGTCTTTTTCCCCTGCCCAGAGTCACCTGTGTCCGCTCTCCCTGCTGCCTTCTTCCCCTCTCTGACCCTCCTGCCCGCACCTGGACACTGCAGTGTGCCCCTCCCAGACTTCATCTGGGGCTGCCTTGGGAAGATGTGGTGACCTTGGGGACACAGGTACAGTTGGGCCCACCCATGTCCAGGGCCCGGCTTGCAACAGTTGCCCCTCGTCCTCTTTTACCCCTGGACCATTGGCAGGTGACTTGTAACCGCCGCTTGGGCCTGGAGTATGCAGCTGATTCTAGTGTCTGCTCCCTGGAAGGTGATGCCTACCTTCCCTTGTGAAGCCCCTGAGTCTGGGGCCCGGTTCTGCAAGGACCATCCTCAGCCTCCTCCCTGGCTCCTGGGTCCTCTGCAGTCCCACACAGGGCAGGGGGCAGGGGACAGACGACGTCCTTGGGCACCTTGCTGTAGATGCGGGGGGACTAGTGGGCTGGGCGTGCTGAGCCTCCTGTGTCTGTCTGGGGCAGTCCTTGGGTGCTCAGCTCTTGTTCTGAGCCAGCAGTGGTCCCCAAAGAAATCAGTAAAGTTTGGCTGCTTGGGTTCAGGTGGACCCTGGCAGGGTTCCTATAGAGGCCATGCATATAGAAGGCCACCTTGCAGGCATGTGCACTTTTGGGATTTTCTTCAAACTGATGCTTTCTTACCACTTGCCTGCTGTATTTGCTGAGAGTGACGTGGGGTTGGTGTTGTTCATGTGAAGTGTGTGCCTCTTCTTTATTTGTAATGATTCATCATTCTAGCAGCTGCCATCACACAGCTCCTGCCTTTCTGTGCTAACCCTGGAGGGCGTTGATCAGGCACACCCAGGTCATCGTACCATGTGCGTGTGGGCTGTGTGACAGTCTCTGTCAGAACATCAGTGTCTTTGCTCCTGGCTTTAGGGCACGGAAGATGCTTCTGACTTTCCTGTAGCTTTTGTTCTCGTCTCAGATGTTTTGATAGTTTCCCAAATAAGTTCTTAGAAGCACTCAGAAAGCCTTAATGTTGGGATGGCAAGCGAGCTGTTTCAGCTTCCCCATCTGTCATATGGGCCCCTGCCAAGGGCCTTCCAGAGGTAATGAGGCTTCCAGGATATGTGGGACCTGCAGGTGATATTTGGGGGACCTGTCCGGGTAACTGGGCCTGAGGAACTGGGGGGGGGTGGTGTTGAATTTTAAGGTACATTAGTTTTCTTCCTTTTGCTTGACCTGGAACTCAGCCCCTGTGAGGCCTTTGGGTGCAGGTGGTCCCCTTTGCTCCCTTAGAGCCTCAGTTGGAAAAGCTCCTTGGGCTTTTGAGGATGCACCTGACTCCTTGCCTGTGAAAGGGCTTGAGCCTCTGTCACTGAGTCATCTGACCTCAGAGCTCCTGCTTGTGCTGGCGCATGGAGGCCTTGAAGCAGAACCTGCTGTAGAAGTTCCCGATGTGGCTCAGCAGGTTAAGAACCCGACTAGTATCCATGAGGATGCAGGTTCGATCCCTGGCCTCGCTCAGCGGGTTAAGGATCTGGTGTTGCTGTGAGCTGCAGCGGAGGTTGGCTCAGATTCAGTGTTGCTGTAGCTGCGATTTGACCCCTAGCCTGGGTACTTCTGTTTGCTACAGATGTGGCCCTAAAAAGAAAAGAAAAAAGAAACCTGCTGCAGCCCTCCCCGTCTGTCCTGGGGCCCCTGGGATCTGCGATGGGCTGCAGGTGCCCATGGCCTCATCGGAGAAGATCAACGTTTGTGTGCTCTTGGAGCTGCCAGGGAGAAGACAGCCTAGAGTCTCTGCTCAGTGTGAACATAGAGTGTGGGCGTGCAATGTGCATTGCTGACCTAAAACAATAACACAACCAGCTGTTTCACCTGCAAAATGGGTTTATTCAAGCACAGCAGAGGATTCCAATTTGACACACGCAGTCTCCGGCGAACTGCAGGAAAGTCCAGAGAACAAAGGAGAGGAAGGTTCTTTTATAGAGGAGAGGGAGGATTGGAAGGGGCTTTTATAAACCAAGAGTCCTTTGGAGGAAACTGAGAATTCGAGGTATAGTGGCTTTTCATTGGCTGAGTGTGTCAGTATCTCATTGGCTGGGCTGTTGCTGGGCCAGGAAAAATTCTTCCTCCTTCCAGGTAGTAAAGTAGTAATTTTCTTCTTGTTGGAGGTATGAATGTATTCTTTCACTGTGGGTCTACAATTGACAGTAGCAGTAGGATGTAAGAGCGTTCCCTTCTGGCTTTCAGACCCCATTTTATGTGGGGTTTTTTTTTTGCCTTTTTTTAGGGCTGCACCTGCTGCATATGGAAGTTCCTGGGCTAAGGGTCGAATTAGGGCTGTAGCTGTCAGTCTACACCACAGCCACAGCAACACCAGATGCAAGCCTTGTCGGTGACCTACACCACAGCTTACAGTAATGGTGGATCCTTAACGCACTGAACAAGGCCAGGGATACAACCCGAGTCCTCATGGATACTAGTTGGATTCATTTCTGCTGAGCCACAATGGGAACTCCTAGACCTCATTCTAAATGATGTCTCTGTTTATTCATTTCCACAGGACTCCAGGTGTGGACATGGGATGTGAATTCTGGTCCAGTTTCTGGACAGGGCCAAACCCGAACAGTTGCAGGGCTCTGCCTATCTCTCAGCCTGTGGCTCCTGACGGGTATGGGCGATGGGGGCTCACCATGGACCCAGGTCTGCATTTGTTGGGTCTCAGCTGTCTTCACCCTGGTGTGATCATTGACATCATAAGCCCACTTTATGGATGAGAAAACTGAGGATGGTTGGCTCAGGGCTGTGGCCTGACTCTAGAAGGCAGGGAAGGGCTGAAAGGGAGCAGCACAGGGTCTGGCCAGGTGGGCTAGCCCCGGGGGAGGGCTCCAGTGAGTCAGCTCTTCCTCTTCATGGATAGAGAGAACTGGCCTCTGCTGCCATGGCCTTCAGGGAGTGCCCCATGCTTGGGGGTGGTGGAGACAGACCAGTGGTGATCTGGATGTGGTTACCATCCTCGCTGTACCTTTGACAACATGGAGTGCTATCAGTTGAATGTGTTTGGTTTTGGTTACTTTGTCGGATGAGAGTGAGAAGTACTGTGATTTTAGCTTTGCCTTTCGAGGGTGGTGCATGAAGTGAGGCATCTTCCACACAGTAGGCACGTGTGCCTCTTTTGTTCTTGGCTCTGCCCTGCTCTGCTGGACAGATGCCTTTAGTGCACAAAGGGAGAAACACTTTGCCGTCTTTGCTGTGCATACTTTTCACAGTTTGCACCTTTAAGTTTGTTTTCCTGGTCTGGAGCACTGATGCAATCCATTAGGGGGTTCCTTTCCATTTTTTGTTTGATTGTTTAGAAAGTTACTTTGCATTGAGAGAAAAAATTCGTCCTCATGTGCTGATTTTTTCTTTTAATGGCCACACCTATGGCATATGGAAGTTCCCAGGGTCAAGCCGCAGGCAGCTGAGACCTACCCTGAGCTGTGGAAATGCTGGATCCTTTAACCTACCGCACTGGGCCAGGGATCGAATCCACGCCTCTGCAGCAACCCGAGCTGCTGCAGTCGGGTTCTTAATCCCCTGCTCCACAGCAGCAGCTCCTCATGTTCTGATTTTGCTGGCTTTGTCTTTTACATCTGACTTTTAAGACTGCTTGCACCTTATTACTGTTTATGATTTGAAATGAAGAGTGAACTTTATATTTTCAAAACACTTGCCAAGGTCTTTCTGGGCTTCTGGCTCTATTCCCAGGGCTGTGTCCTGTCCAGGGGCCCTGGGGCCTTGGTGGACTGCAGTTGGTCTTGCCTGCTGAGTACCCATCCTGGGCCAGTGTTCAAGAGTGAGGGGAGGACTGTACCTCTGGTTGGTGAGGTGGCCTTTGGGTGGGGCAGACATCCCATCTCTTGTGCCTCTGTTTCCTCATTGTACAATAGGGCTAGTGATAATTACCCCAATGTTGAAAAAAAAAATGCCTTTAGTGGAGTTTATGTTGTGGCTTAGCAGGTAAGGACTCAACATTGTCTCCGTGAGGATGCCAGTTTAATCCCTGGCCCCCCTCAGTGGGTTAAGGATCCAGTGTTGCTACAAGCTGCAGTATAGGTTGCAGATGTGACTTGGGTCTGGTGTTGCTGTGGCTGTGACGTAGGCCTGCGGCTGCAGGTCTAATTCAACCCTTCACCTGGGAACTTTCATGTGCCATGGAAATGGTCATAAAAAGAATTAAAATTAAAAAAAGGAAAAAATGTATTTAGAGTTCTTGATGCTGCCAGACAGAGAGTGAGCACTTGGCCAGCCTTAGTGATGACGGGATGGTGTCACTCTTACAGGATCAGGTTCTTTTTCTTTTTTATTGAAATAAATACACACGATATAAAATTAACTATTTTATTTTTTTTATTTTTATTTTTTTGTCATTTCTTGGGCCGCTCCCGCAGCACATGGAGGTTCCCAGGCTAGGGGTCTATTTGGAGCCGTAGTCACCGGCCTACGCCAGAGCCACAGCAACGCAGGATCCGGGCCGCATCTGCGACCCACACCACAACTCACAGCAACGCCAAATCGTTAACCCACTGAGCAAGGGCAGGGATCAAACCTGCAACCTCATGGTTCCCAGTCGGATTCGTTAATCACTGCGCCATGACGGGAACTCCTAAAGTTAACTATTTTAAAATGAACAATTCAGTGGCATTTAATACATTCACAGTATCTTGCAACCATTGCTTCTGTCTAGTGATAACATTATCACCCCAAAAGGAAACCTTGTGTGCATGAGAGTCACTTCTCAGTCCCTTCTTCCCCGACCCTCTGGCGCCACCAGTTGGCCTCTGTCTCGCTGCATGTACCTATTGTACATCATATAAATGGAATCAAATATGTGGTCTTTTATGTCTGGTTTCCTTCACTCAGCATGATATGTTGAGGATCATCCGTGTTGCCATGTGCGTCAGCACTTCATTCCTTTTTTAAGGCTGAATACTACTCCGTTGCATGGAGGCATCACCATTTGTTTCTCCAGTCGTCAGCTGACAGACATCAGTTGGATTGTTTCCATCTTTTGGTTATTGTGACAAATGCTGCTGTGAACATTTGTGTACAAGGAAGTGTTTGGGAAACTGGGGTCTAGACTTCAGAGTGGAATTGCTCGGTCATGTGATAATTTTATGTGTAATTTTTGAAGGAACTGTCATTCTGTTTTAAATAGAAACTTCACTGTTTTACATTTCCACCGGTGATGTGAGAGTGTTCTAATTTCTCCATATCCTTGCCAACTCTTCCTCTTTTCCTTTTTTCCCCTCTCTCTTTAAAAGTATAACCATCCTAGTGAGTGTGTGGTTGTATCTCATGGTTTCGATTTACATTTCAGTGGCATCCAGATGACTAAGGCTGTTGAGCATCTTTTTATGAGCTTGTTGGCTATTTTTTCTTTGGAGAAATGTCTGTTCTATCCTTTGAGAGTCTTAAGTTGATTTGTCTTTTGGTGGTTGAGTTGTAAATTTCTTTACACATTCTGGATAATTGACCCTTATCAGGTATATGATTTGCAAATATTTTCTCTCATTCTGTACAGTGTCTTTTCACTTTCTTGATGGTGTCCTTTAATGCAGAAAAGTTTTAAATTTTGATGATGTCCAAGTTATCTTTTTTCCTTTTATTGCTTATAACTTTGGGTATCATATCTAGGAATCCATGACCAAATCCAGGCTCATGAAGATTCACTCCTGTGTTTTCTTCTAAGAGAGTTATAGTTTTTAACTCTTATATTTAGGTTGCTAATCTATTTTCAGCTAATTTTTTTGTATATGGTGTGAGGTAGGGGTTCAGCTGTACTCTTTTGAGTGCATTTGTCCCAACACCTTGGTTCAGCTCCTTGGGGAAGGTGATTAGCAGCAGTCCCCTCATGGGGCCCAGAGGGGTCCTGCACAAGGCTGCAAACTGCCTATGGTGAAGTGATGGGAGTGTCTTGTCTCTGAGACATCTCTCCCTCAGCTTCCCTGGGCTCTGTGGTGACAGGGCAGTGATGGCCCTCATGGAGGCGGGCCTGAAGGATGGCCATTTCTGTCTGCCTCTCCTGGTCACACATGGTGAGGCCTTCCTTGACCTCCCCCCCCATTTCAAGGCCCTCATCCCATCCCCGTGGGCCACTGTCCCCAGCTTCACCCCAGCTACATTCTGAATGGTGAGCAGGAGGTGCTGCACAACTTTTCGAGGGAAACACTTGAGGAGTTGCTGGCCACTGGTGATGTCTGTGTCTCCTGTTTCAGCTGTGTTGGAGTGGAGGAGGAGGAGGCCCCAGATATCGACATATACCACTGCCCGAACTGCGAGAAAACTCACGGGAAGTCCACCTGTAAGTATAGCACCATGTTGTTGCCCTTTGGATCTGACCATGGGGACAGGGGCTTTGCTTGGCCTTGACCCCAACCCTAAGCAGACCTCAGCCTGCTGGAGTGAACCACCTTAGGTCACTGTAGTCAGGGGACCTTGGTGCCCGGGAACCACCTTCTGCCTCACGTTTGGCCCCTCCTGATCATCTCCTGCCTGCAGATACAGCTGAGGCCCCTCTTGGCCTGTGCAGAGAGCCCGTCAACCTTAAAAGGCTGGACAGGGGTCGCAAACTGCGGCATCTGCAGTGACCAGGTGACCTGAGATAGGGACATAGGCTGGGAGATGTCCAAGGGGCCGCCCACTAGAGCCCTGCCCAGCTCTGCCCAGCTCCCCACCTCTACACCGGGGTCTGGGAACGCACATCACATTGTTGGAGATCTGCGCTCCTTTCCTCCTGCAGGGCGTCTGAGGTGATTTCCTTTCTCAGGGACCTTATCCCCTCCCCTTCCATCTGGTCCTTTGGGGGTATGGGGGGCCTGTGAGGGCTCCCTAGGGCACAGGTCCATGAAAGGTGGCTCCAGGGGGCCCATGTCATGGCTGGGAGGCAAGTTCCAAGGCGTGCCAATGTGGGGGAAGTGCCATGATCTGCAGAGGCTGGATCCCTGCGGCCCTTTAGGGGCAAGTTGTGGATCCAGCAGACTTAGAGGGAGGATGCTGGCACAGGGTGGAAGCCCAGCCCAGCACCCCTGCTCTGTGGGTCGAGACCAGCCAGTGGGGCTTTGGCCACTGCAGCCCAGTCCCTTGGAAGGCTGGGTGAAGGGGTCTTACCTCTCCTTTAACCTTTCTTGGGGCTCTCTCTGTGCCTGGCCTGTGCCCTGTCATCCCTGAGTGACCATGGGGGCTGTATTCATTTGTGCTCTGTGCCCTGCCCTTTGGCACATTGTGGGCATGTGGAAAAGTGCTGCCAAATGCATGAGAAGTGAAGAGGAGAAGGCTGGTTGCTTCTAGGCTTTCCAGGCACGAAGGTTCCTAACTTTCCCTCGTACCCCCCGGGAGTCAGCAGCGCTGTACTCACGGCATATCTGCCCTGATTTACCCAATCCTTATGGGGACTGCTTTACAGCAGATACAGGAGCATGATCATCACCCCACAGCTTCACCTGCATTTACGGCCCCTCATGAGCCTCTAGGAAAGCTCAGGGCCTAGGAGGGGTGAACAGAGTGTGGACCTGTGAGCTGTACCTTTAGTGGCCCTGGGGGTGGGGCCAAAGCAGATGGGGGCTGGAGCCAGGGGACCCCTGTCCCCCCAATGGAGCCGAGTGTCCTGAGGAGGTGCTGCCCTGGGGGCTGCTTAGGGAGGGTGGGGGGCAGGGCTGGCCCTGTGAGCGCTGTTCTAGACTGGCAGGCAGTGTGGGACCACAGCCTGGCAGGACTGGACGGCCCCTCCCTGGCTCTGTGTGCACACATACATGCACATTCATGTGTGCTTTATAAGTTCTGTGGATCAGACATTCCTTGTTGTTACAGAGGGCCTTGTGCCCATCATGGACAAAGGCACAGGTTCTAGCAGCTTTCTCCAGTGAGCCCTCCCAGACTGCCCATCACTATTCATTTGACATGTGTCTGTGCCCCAACCAGAGCCTGTCTGGGACACACTGGCTGGTTTTTGCCGCATCCCTGCTCTGGTCTCACCTTCCACAGTGAGGCCTCTTGATGAGCCTGTGCCCCCGGGGACCACCCAAGCCTGTGGGCCTTCTTTGCTCTGGCCTGGGTGGGGTTTGTGGTGGGCACAGCGAGGAGAGGACAAGGACAGGATGGAGTGGGGGGGATGGAGCACCAAGATGGGATGGGGGCAGGGCTCCCAGTTGGAGCCACCAGAGGCCACATCCCTCTAGCTCTCCCTTGTCTTTTTGAGACCATAGCATTCCCTCTGTGTTGTTGCCTCCTGTCCTTTGGACTAATTTTGGTCTGTGACTCTCAGGTGCAAAGGTTTACCCAATTCACAGGTTTGAAGCTGGGCTTGGGGTCCCTGGGGGGACCCTCCAATGTAACCTTACTGACGCGAAGGCTCACGGGAAGCAGGTGACATGGCCCTTAACATGGTTCTGAATCTAGTGTTGCCTCTAGCTCTGTGACTGCTTAAAAACTTACTTACTAACTTCTTCCTTCCTTCTTCCCCGAGGTGAGTATAGCTGTCCTACCCTTTGGGTGGGTGAGCCACGCTTAGGAGGGTGGGCCAGGCTCTGGTGCCAAATGCCTCAGGGACATCTGTGGCCTCTGTACCCTAGGGGGGCCCACTGAGCCCCCACCAGCTTCCTGCCATCTCCAGTGCGCCTTGTCAGAGGGTGTCTTGCGCCACTGTAGGCAGGAGAAGGCTCAGCCTCTGGGTTCAGGGGTTTATGGACCCTGGGGAGGGAAGGAGCCCACTAGCTGGGGTTGCAGAGGGCTTCGGGGAGCCTGGTGGAGTTCAGACTCTGCCTCACAGCCTCAGCTCTGGCTGTTGTCCCAACATACACACTCCAGCCACAGCATCAGGTGTGTTCCAGCCTCTCCACGTGGTGCTGGGAGCCGCCTGGTCCCTCGTGAGGGCCCAGGCCTGCCTCTGGCCCTGGTCAGTGGGTGCTTCTCAGACCCAGTCTGGGCAGGCAGTGGAGGTGCTGTTTCCTTCTGTTGTCCAGCGCTCCCCTGTACATCTACTGTCCCGGGGCTGCATGTTCCTTCCCAGTCTTGATTTCCTTGTGTGGCCTCTAGCGTAGGGCATTCCACGCTGGGTGGTCTGCCTTCTTGTGCCTCTGTGGCCCTTTCAAGGGGCAGGAAGGCTCTGGCTTCAGTCTTTTTCCTCCAGGTGGGGCTGCCCCGAGGACCCCTGTCCTTCTGGGATGAGGTGAGGCTGATGCAGGAGCCTGCAAGGCATCCTGGGGCCTAGATGGTGGATGGCCCCAGGTCGTAGATGACATAGAGCTGGAGAGGATGGGGGACACCCGCACCCTGCAGGCCTTGAGGGACCCATGCGTGGTCCCCTCCAAAGCACCTCCCTTCTCCTCCTCCCCGCCGCCGCCTGCACTGCCTGGGACTGCCTGTCTCTATCGACAGGTCTCCCCAGCAGGATTGTGCCACGGCTGCCAGGGTGTATCCCAGGCCTCCCTTTCCATCCCCTCCTCAAATCTCTGAAATTGTTGGGTCCCCTGATAGGTGGGATTCCCCCCCACCTGCCTGCTTGAGAGTCAGCTTTACCTCCCACTGGGGGCAGGCGGGGCCCCCGCTTCATGTGGACAGACTTGCCAAGTTCCACTCCACCCCCCCAGTGGACACATACACAGTGACCTCTCTCTACTCAGGCCTTTTCCTGGGACAGGGCGAAGCACCATGCAAACTCTAAAGCCCGGTGCTCCTGGGATGGCCCAAGGTCACTTGTTCTGCAGCCCCCTGACCCCCCGCCCCGCGTGCCCAGCACAGAGAGATTTGGACACATGCAGCAGCTACATGTCCAACAGAAACGAAGGTGATGTTTTGTTGAGGGGGTTTCCCCTCCCCCAAGGCCTGGCCTTGGCCAGAGGTACCCCCTCCCCGACCAAGCCAGCTGGGCCCTTTATGAAGCAGGGGTGACCCCCAGGCTTCGGTGACTTCTGTACAGAGCTGAGCCGCTTGGCAAGTGCTTGCAAATTTCTGGAAGAACGTGCCTGAGATGGGGTAGCAGGAGGGCAGTTGAGAGTTTCCTCTGGCATTGCCTGGCTTTGTTGGGTACCAAAGGCTGGACTGTGGAGCCAGTGTGGCAATGGGGAAACATCCATTCACAAATGTCCCACTGTGCCCACTCTGTGTTGGGCCAGGCCAGGCACGGTGGGGCACATGGGCGAGAGCCCGAGGGTCAGGGGTGGACACTGAGCCCAGAGAGCAAGCCCCTGTGGCCCAGCCAGCCTTGCTGTAAGAAAGGTCCCTCAGCTTGTGAAGTGGGGCCTGGCAGAGCCCTGATGGGCAGTGGGCTACCAAGTGCTGTTCACTTATGACATCTCACAGGGAGCCCGGGAAGCCAGGCCCAGCATTAACGATGAGGCCCAGAGATGCCAAGTAACTTGCCTACAAGACAGTTGAGCAAGAAAGGTTTGGGCAGATGACCCCAAGCCCTTTGGATCTGTCTATACCTAGAGCTGCCACAAGAAGCTCAGCTCCAGCCTGCCTTTTGCAGGATTCTGCCAGATTTCCATCACCTTGACTCACACCTTGGTCTTGGAGACCAGGCATGATGTAAATATCACCTGCTATAGGAGAGTCTCAAGGAGCTATGACTTGATGAGACAGGGAAGGGGTGGCAGTTTGGAACAGAGGTCATCTCAGCCACCAGCTGCCCAATGCCTTCCCCTTTAGGAGGTCTTGCTCGGGGGCAGTTGTCAGCTCCCTTCATCCCCGCAACCATTGAGATGCAAGAGGACTGCGGACTCTGCCCTGTCCTCATCCTTGAATAACAGGCACCTTGAGAGCGCCACCAGCTCTCCCTCTGTCTGCAGCCCCCAGAGATGCCCATCTTCACTCACTAAGTTACCTGGGCTGCCCTGAATGGGGACAAGGACATCAAGGAAATAGCTTCCTGCCCTTTGAGGGCTTGAAGACCAGAAGGGGTATATGTTAGTGTGCGTGTATGTGCACGTTTGTGCTTATACGTGCCCCT
The DNA here is from genome assembly GCF_016906955.1 of Phacochoerus africanus. Taxonomy (NCBI): domain Eukaryota; kingdom Metazoa; phylum Chordata; class Mammalia; order Artiodactyla; family Suidae; genus Phacochoerus; species Phacochoerus africanus. The sequence continues at coordinate 1,185,153 of NC_062548.1, forward strand.
AATGTGCACATGTGTGTCACAGCCCACTGGGGCAGGTGTGCATGCTCATGTGTAAAAAGGCCAAGGTGTGTGTGCCCAGTACCCTGGGAGCAGGCGTGACAACTGGCTAGCCTGAGGGAGGGGCAGGAGGTGGTGGGCAGGCATGGGAAGGGCAGAGGGCATAGCGGGTGGCACTGGCCTGCCCTGCTTGTGAGTTGGGGGCTGAAAGGGAGGGAGAGGGTCTGCACTATTTGAGGATGAATAGGAGGTGAGGCCAGGACGGGGCGGGGGGGGGCGGGTGTCCTGAGTAGCAGCATTGGTGGGACCTTCTCAGGAGGTGCTTCTGATGAGTTTTCAGCAGACTGAGCGCTGAGTGGGGAGGGGTCCTGGGAGGCCCCAGCTCTTGGCTGCCATCGACTGAGCCAACAGGTTGGGAGGTATGGGGTGAGCTGGGGACTTTGACCCAAGGATGGGAAGTTTGGGGGCTTCTGACATGTGACATCACAGGGTTCTGAGAGGCAGGGGTGGGCCGGGGCCAGGGAACCCCAAGTTCTTAGCCTCTGAGGGGGTTTGAGTCTTGTGGGCTTCACAGTCATGTTCTTGGAGACGTGGGGAGGGCTGCGGGTGACAGCCTGCCTCCTGTCTCTCCCACAGTGAAGAAGAAGCGGACCTGGCACAAACACAGCCCAGGACAGACGCCCGACGTGAAGCCCGTGCAGAACGGCAGCCAGCTATTTATCAAGGAGTTGCGGAGTCGGACCTTTCCCAGGTGGGCCGGAGGCAGCCTCTTCCTCTTCCGCCTGCCTGTTCCCTTCTTCTCTGTTCTCCGCCTTATCCTTGAATCCTCCCTTTGAATGCATTGCATGTATTTATCTTAAAATCCCTTTTCAGTTATCCTATTGTCCTCGGTTCTTGGGATCTACTTTTCTGGGCAGATGGTTCACGTCCTTCTGTGAGGCGGACTCTAGACGACATCGTTTCCTGTGGCAGCCAGTCTGCCCTGGGCTGTGACGGGTCCCTGCAGGAGGGTTTTGTGTTTGCCTTTGGCTGGGTCCTTGTGTGTGTTGCAATTCCAGATCCAGTCTGTGGGTGTTGTGTGAATCTGGAATTCTCTCCAGTGAGACAGGAGCTTGGGAATCCAGTGTATCGGGGATTCACTGGCGCCTTGAGGCTCGCACGGCAGACTTGGCGCTACCCTGATGCTCCCAGAGCGTTTCATGGTGCTTGCCTACAGCTTGCCTTCTTCCTCACACTCCGCTCACTCCTTCTGGTTTATCCCTAATACTTTGTCACCAAGGGGGTCAGACCCAAGGCGCCCTCTTGAGTCCCCACCTTAACAGACTCTTGTCAACATGCAGCTGTGGTGCGACCCTCTCTCCTTGAGTCCTGGCCTCCATGGAGACCATGACTCCGTGCTCTGCTGCCTATCTTCCATCTGCAGAATGCCCTCCCCAACTGCTCTGGCTCCCACCGGCTGTTGACCTGGCCTCGTAGCTTGTCCCTAGGCCACTTGTCCTTCCAAGCTCCTGACCTGTCTGTCTAACTGGTACATCCCACCAAACGGGTCCCTACCAGCTCTGGATCTGCCCCACTCCCATCCCTGCCTGTGTCCCGGCCCTGGTCAGTGGCCCTCGCCCTTTGGTGCCTGGGCCATTCCCTCAGCCAGGTACCTCTGCCTGCCGCCGTCCCCACCTTGTCTGATCTCCTGGGTCCACCACCTCCCTCACCGCCACCTTCTGCACACTGGGCCTCCAGCATGGTCAGCCTGGCCCGCCCTGGCTCACTGTCCATCTGAGGAGCAGCGAGGTGAACCTCTGATGACTGCTGCCCTGTCAAGCTGTTCGCTGGCTCCCCTGTGCTCTGGTGTGAGGCAATCTGGCACTTGGGCACTAGGCCTCCTCACCCCTCGGCCCCCAGTTGCCCAGGTCCTTCTCATTCCTCCTTCTTGCCGTCTTCTTCCCTGAAGGCATTCGTGGCCTATTCCTTCTCCTCGGAGCCCTGCCCTCTCACCCTCCTGCCCCAGGCTCCGACAGGCCCAGGGTGACCTTGTTCCCTGATGTCTCGGCCACAGCACTGCTCTCAGCTGTGGGTTAATGGCCTTGCATGCTCAGCTGATGAGTGGCCCTCTCCAGTGTCACCACACAGGGGCTATTCCAGCTGGCCCCCCAGGTCCCTGCACCCAGGGCAGCATCCAGCACACGGGGAGGCGGGAAGGCTGTGTGGACCACAGCTGCCCAGCCAATCCCTGGGTCCTGTGCTTGGCTTGTCCAGTCATTGGGTTCTCCTTGCAAAGGGATTTATCTCTATCCACTCTCTCCTTAAGCCCTGGACCGACCCCTGTGTGGGGTGTGATGGCTGAGTACTCATGAGGAATGTTATTGAGTGGGGGGCTAGTGGAGAGCAAGGGAGGAGGGGAGGGATCTTGCTCCCACCTCTTGAGCCTCCCTCTGCCACAGTAAGAGGGATGGCTACAGTGTGTCCCAATTTTCCACTCACCATGGCCCTGGGAAGGCACCTGGACCTCTGGGACCTCAAGGTTCCTGTCTGCGACAAGTGTGTGTGGCCTTGTCTATGTTGTGGCTGCCCCGTGACCCTGAACCGTGGCACTGTGCAGGTCCTCCTCCTGGGGTTGTGGGCAGTGTGTGGCCAGAACTCCTCAGGCCCATGTCTCCAGCCCTCAGGTCCTGTCTGGGCTTCTCATGGAGGCTGGGACCTGGGCTCAGTGTGACCTCTGCCTTGCGTTTCCCCACAGTGCAGAAGACGTGGTGGCCCGAGTGCCGGGCAGCCAGCTCACACTGGGCTACATGGAAGAGCATGGCTTCACCGAGCCCATCCTTGTCCCCAAGAAAGATGGACTTGGCCTGGCGGTCCCAGCCCCTACCTTCTATGTCAGTGACGTTGAGAACTATGTGGGTAAGTGCTCTTTCCTTCCTGTGTGTCATGGGTTTCCAGGGCCTGGTGACCTGAACCGGAAGTCCCTATATGTGCTGCCTAGGACCTGACTGTGTCCTGTAGCCATGGGAGCTGGTGTGACCTTGAGTCTCCATGCTCCGTTGTGTGTGCCCTTCTTACAGTGAGACCCCATGTTCCACCAAATGATGTATGACCCAGGCCCCTTCCCCTCTGTTACTCTGCCTGCAAAATGGAGGCTGCATGGGGACCCCTTGACTTTGCCAGGCCGGGGAGGGCCCTGGCTGTGTAGGCTCCTGAGGTTCATGCCGTGTCCTCCTCAGCTTCTCCTGGGGACACCCTGGGGGCTGTCTTCTCTTTGTTTGCCCGGACTCACCTTCTCATGGCCCCAGGACTGCCTCCTTTTTTGGATCCCTCTGTGTCCTAGCTGATGCCACTGACATCCCTGTCCTGTGTCCCCTGGGAGCTCCCAGCACTGTGGACACCCTCAGGACACCTCTGGGTGGAGGGAAGTGCTTGTGTGTGCCAGGGCATCCTCTGGCACAGAGAGGCCAGCATGCCCCTGCAGTGACCTTGGCTGGTGGCCACATGGCTCTGGCTCTGAGGCCCTGGCAATGGGGCTTGGGGTGTTCACAGGGATGCCTGGGTGGGGGAGGGGGAAAGACCCTATAAAGGCCCATGCCCAAGCCAGCTCTGGCTGCGCTGGAGAGGGCCCAGGTACTGAGGGCCCAGCCCTAAGTCAAGTTGTGCCATCACTGAACTCTTGACCCTCTGCATCTGTAAAGCCTATGAGTCAGGGTGGGAAGTGGTGGGGGGTAACAGGGATGGGGATTCAATGAGATCTTCTGTACGAGCCACACAAGAAGCCAGTGGCTTTCCAGAGAACCCGGGGCATCCCTCTCCTGGAGCCGAAGCCCACCAGGGGAGGCTGGAGGCTGACCAACTTGTGGCAGGGAAGGAAAATGGACTCACTTTTCCAGGCTGGCAATGGCCACTCTCTGGGGCTGTTTCTGCCCTGTGCTTGTAATAACAGCTGATAGCTAGTGAGTGCCTCCCAGGTGCCAGGCATTTTCTAAGCCCTTTCTGCATAGGGGCTGATGTCATTCTGCTCACAGCTCTGCCTCCAGGCCCCGGGCTCAGCCAGCTGCAAAGGGTGGGGCCAGGTCTCCCCAGCTGTGCCTGCAGGAGTGTGAAGCAGCTTACCACACTGGGAGCAGATGGTCTAGAGGTTTCTGTTATAAGTGCTTTTCTTTCTCCTGTTGGTTTTTTCATTGTGCAACTTTTCTCTCTCTCTCTCTCTCACACACACAGACACACAGACACATACACACACACTCCATGAGAAAGTAAGGAGTGAAGCTCCATGCATTGTGTACTGGTCACAAAACCCACCAGCTCTTGGCTATTTTCCTGTGTCCCCATCCATTTCCTTCTACCCCAAGTATTTGAAAGCACATCTCTCATACATACATCATTTCACGTATGATGATTCCAGTACATAGAACTAAGAGATGTTTTTTCAAAAACATAATCATAGTTCCATTCTTGCAGCCCATGACACTGACAATAATTCCTTAAAATCTTTCAAGATCCACCTAAATTCTCCCCAGTTGCCTCAGAAACACCTTTTTCCATATGGCTGTTTGAATCAGTATCCAAAAAAGACCCCCATACTGCATTTGAGTTTTATGTCTGTCAGTCTCTTCTGTAACAGCCCCACCCCCTTTCCATTCCCTTGGTTTGTGGGAGAAATAGGGTTGTTAGTCTTGAAGAAGCTTTCATATTTGGTATTTGAGAAAAGCTCACATTGACAAACTGGCTGACAGCACCCCTGTGGTGTCATTTAGCATGTTCTCCTGTCCTCAGTAGTTCCTATGGCAGGTGGTTAGAGACTTGCTTAGATCTGCATTCACAGTGTTGGCAGGACTTCTTCTGGGTAGGGTGCTTCCACCCACTTTTTTTTCCCAGTGGTCAGGATAGTCCAGCCTCATCTGTCCACAGAAACCTCCGTCAGCTTTTCAGCTCATTGTCTGAGCAGCCAATGAGCATGGTCGAAAACGGAGAGTTTGCCAATTCTGTCCTTCCCTCTCCCTCTATTGTGAGTCTTCTCTAAAGATCCCTCTCTCACTAGTTACTTGGTTATTTAGAACTCTGTTTCTGCCATCAGCAATTTTTATCCTGACTTTTCCTCACCAACTGTAGAAAACAGGATAGAAATTTTTCTTTTCATTTATCAGTTTTCAGAATAATGAATTGGTGCCCTAGAAATGTGAGAGTAGTTTTGATTAAAAATTTTTTAGGAGTTTCTGTTGTGGCTCAGCGGAAACAAATCTGACTAGCATCCATGAGGATGCAGGTTGGATCCCTGGCCTTGCTCAGTGGGTTAAGGATCTGGGGTTGCCGTGAGCTGTGGTGTAGGTTGCAGATGGGGCTCAGATCCTGCGTTGCTGGGGCTGTGGCATAGGCCAGCGGCTACATCTCCAATTGGACCCCTAGCCTGGGAACCTCCATATGCATGGTGTGGTCCTAAAAAGATTTTAAAAAATAATAATAAAAAATAAAAAAATTTTAAAGTTAAGAATGTCCCACACATTATTTGGGGCATATTTACACTAAAAACATCTTTGTTCATTGTTTATCTGAAGTTTAAGTTTACCTGGTGTCTTGTTTTTTTATTTGCTAATCTGGTCACCTTAGCTGAGTCTTGTGACTGTGCCCCTACCTGCCACTGCACCAGGAGGTCCTCAGGTGGGGGAGGGTCCGATGTTGGTGCCTAAAGCCTCAGCATTCAGCCTCCTCTCAGTGACTTTCTGAGGGCAAGTCAACATCTCCTCTGCATGTCTGGGCCTCCAACCTCATGGGAGGCCAACCATCTTCCTTGGGTACACTCCCCCTCCCCCACTGCCTCCCCAGGTCCAGAGCGCAGTGTGGACGTGACGGATGTCACCAAGCAGAAGGACTGCAAGATGAAACTGAAGGAGTTCGTGGACTATTACTACAGCACCAACCGCAAGCGAGTCCTTAACCTTACCAACCTTGAGTTCTCTGACACCAGGTGAGTGGGGCCAGGGCATGAGGGATGGAGAGGGATATTGCTTTGAAATATGCTGGAGATTTTTTTGTGTGTGTGGGGAGGTTCTTTTTAGGGCCACATCTGCAGCATATGCAAGTTCCCAAGCTAGGGGTCCAATCAGAGCTGTAGCTGCCAGCTTACACCACAGCCACAGCAACGCAGGATCCGAGATGCGTATGCAGTCTACACCACAGCTCATGGCAATGCTGGATCCTTAACCCACTGAGGCAAGGGATTGAACCCGTGTCCTCATGGATACTAGTTGGGTTCGTCACCGCTTAGCCACAACAGGAACTCCTATGCTGGAAATTTAAAGAGGAAGGCCCTGTGAGGCTGTTGAGGTCAGGGTGGCCTGGCCAATGATTTGTGACCATCTTGTTGGGGTAGGCACAGTCTTGGATGGAGGACTGTGCCTGAGGCAGCAAGAACCCTGAGACCCCAGTCTTGGCTTGAGTGAAGTGTCACCTCATTGCACAGGTGCTGCTGAGCTGGATGTTTTGATGTATTGTGCATCCTGTCCAGAACGGTGACATTTAATCGAATCAAAGGCTGCCTTTGCCTTTTCATATCTTCCCTGGGAATAAGTTATGGGGTCTGACGTGGTCCCACAGCAAGGAGTTGCAGGCACCCTGTTGTGTGCTCTGGGGGACAGTGGCTTTTCCTTAGGTGATGCCAGGAAGCTCCTGGGCTGTGCATGAGCAAAGATGTTTACTCTTGGGGCCCATTGTGCCCAGTGGCACTAACATAAGCGCACCTGAAAAGCCTCTGCAATTCTCCAGGATGGAAGTTGTCCCTGGGGTAGACGATTCTCAGGCCTTCTCTGTGACTGTCTTTGGGTGGAGAGCCCAGTGTTAGATGCCTGCCATGCCCACGCCCAGCAGCTGGGCTCCTTCTGCCCTCTCTGAATCTCAGTTTGCTCATCTGTAGAATGGGAGCAGTGTCATGTAGCTGGAGGTGGAGAAATAGCTGTGGGACGTGCACCCAGAGCCCCTTTCCTGCCCTGCCCAGAATGTGGCGACACTTCCTGTCACTGCTGACTGCCCTTCCTGTCCCTGCCCCCAGAATGTCCAGCTTCGTGGAGCCGCCTGACATAGTGAAGAAACTGTCCTGGGTAGAAAACTACTGGCCTGATGACGCATTGCTGGCCAAGCCCAAGGTGACCAAGTACTGCCTGATCTGTGTGAAGGACAGCTACACTGACTTCCACATTGACTCTGGGGGTGCCTCTGCCTGGTACCATGTGCTCAAGGTGAGTGCTGGCCTCTGCTCCCCACACGGGTCCTGCACGGGCCTCAGGGGCACCACCTGCTCTCGCCCAGGCATTGTCAGACTGCAGGACCACGGTAGTCCTCGCAGGCCCTACTGGTGGCCAGCATTGGGTGGAATGAGAGACAAGATGTTTCTCCATAGAAGTGACACAGATGTTGGGCCCTCGAGGGGCATGGGGGTTGGGGGAGCAGCCCACTGGAGTGGTGACCAAGTGCTCCTGTCCAAGGAAGGGAGAGTAGTGCTGGGAGGATTTCCTGGAAGAGGGGAGGATGAGGAGTTATGCTCCACTGGGAGGCTGGGGGTGGGCCGGGGCCCAGGGAGCAAAGTGCAATGGCATCTGAGTGGCAGAGAGAGCTGGGGGGCTGCTGGCTGGGGACAGATGGGGATGCTGGGGGAAAAGGGAGTTGTGAAGACCAACAGAAAGGGAGTCCCTAAGCCTTGGACTCACCAACCGGCCCCAAGTCTCCCCAGACTTGCTGGAGCCCAGGATAGGGTGGGCAGCGCAGCTTCTGATGTTGGCTCTTTGAGGCCCTGAGCAAGTTCTGCCCCCCCGAGCACCCCTGCCCTCAGCCCGTCTACCCCAAGTGAGGACATTTCCACCTCCCTAGTCCAAGTGCAGGGCTGGGCTGGGGCTGGCAGCCAGGCCCTCCTTCCGTCTCCAGATGGGACCCAAGCCTCTCCCAAAGCAGAACTTCCCTGTAACTCATCAGACAGCAGGTCACAACTTTGTTTCCCTTGGCACGGACGGCATCCATGGTGCTGCGGAGATGTGTGCGGAGTGGCGGGGGTTGCCCAGAACATGCTAGAGGCTCCTATGCCTGGAATCCTCCTAACACGCAGACTTCTGAATTGCAAAGCACGCGTGGCCCCCATTTTAGGGCCTGGGCAGGATGGTGTTGAAGCCAGGACCCATCCCCAGGACACAGTAGGCTCTGTCCCCCACCTCAGCATCCCCAGGACATGGTGGGCTCTGCCCACCCCCAGCATCTCCAGCATATGACAGGCTCTGCCAATGGCCTCTTGTTGGCAGGGGGAGAAGATCTTCTATCTCATCAAGCCAGCTTCGGCCAACATCTCCCTGTACGAGCGCTGGCAGTCAGCCTCAAACCACAGCGAAATGTTCTTTGCCGACCAGGTGGACAAGTGCTACAAGTGTACCCTCAAGCAGGGCCAGACACTCTTCATCCCCTCAGGTAAGTGCCTGGTCCCTGTGTTGCGCCCCCACTGCTGATGACTGCCAGGGGAGGTCACATCCTAGGTGTCTGCTTCCTTTCCTTGGGGCCTGCTCTGTGGGCCCGGTTGTGCTCAGGGAGGCCAGGTGCGTGGAATCGCATGGGGCCCCAAGAGCCCATCTCTGAGAGCCTTGCCATGCTGTAGAGCTGGTGTTTGCTGATCTCCATGTTTTAAGCATAAGCAAGAGGAGGAACCATGATGTGAGCAGATAAAGGCCCTTTATAGATGTCATGTTACTTCACCCCTAAATATGTCCCTATGTAAGGTTTCCTTTTAAAAATAATGTAATTACACCGTCATCACACTTTAGGGGTGAATGGTTAAGGGTCCCTTGGGTGTCGCCCAGTGGGTAGTCAGTCGGATTTTCTCACTGCCGTGTGCGGAGGCCCCCACATCTCCACTGATTGATGTGCCTCAGAGTCCCTCCTGCTCTAGCCCCACCCTCCTTCCTACAGTCACAGTTATTTCCCCAAGTCTGGTCCAGGTTCCATCTCTGAGGATGCTGTAGAGACAAACTGAACTCTACAAGGAGGTGTGGCAGCCCTGCCTGCCTCTCTCCGGCCCCGCAGGTGGAGATCAGGCCTGCTGGAAGCCATACCTTGGGGTGGATCTGAGTAGGTCCCCTTGACTCCTGGGCCTCAGCTTCCCTGTCCGAACCATGCCGGGCTGGAGTGGACAGACCGGGCCAGCTCCGACACAGTCTTTCCTTCTGGGAGGGCCACCCACTCATGACAGGGCCAGAGCACCTTCCAGGATGGGTAGGGGCACGGAGAATGGCTCAAGCCAGACCAGGTAGCTGCCAGGAGCCTGGCGTGAGAAGGCTGTGAAGAGGTGGCCCCATCCCTGTCTCCCTAGGCTGGATTTATGCCACGCTCACGCCTGTGGACTGCCTGGCCTTCGCGGGACACTTTCTCCACAGCCTGAGCGTGGAGATGCAGATGAGGTAGGGCTGCCCCTGGCCCCCGGGCTCCACTGGGCAGGGTCCCCCCCCACCGGCATGATGCTCCCTCTTCTGTGTCCTGGCCGGGTCCTACTGATGGGTGACTCTGGGCATGACAGTTTGCTGAGCTGGACCTCTGGGGGAGGGGCAGGAAGGAAGGAATGGGCCATGATCTCACTAGGGCCCCTGAGGTGCCTAGTTGTGGACAACTTCTGTGGTGGGCTTGGGGTCAACTAAAAATCCTGCTGCCTCTCCTTGATCACTGACCCAGAGCTCTAGAAGTTTCAGCCCATAAGGCTCACCCTCATGTGAAATGCTCATCCCAGTGTGGTCCTCTGTCTGTTTTGCCGCAGAGGCCCCAGCAGGGAGGCCTGAGCAGGCATGGCCACGGTGTGGCCTTGCCATGGCCACGGTGTGGCCTCTGCTCTGCTGTGGATTCACCTTCCTTTAGCGTTGTCTTCTCAGGGCCTAAGGCACTGAATAGTTCTTTGCTGTGGCTTCCAGAGCATATGAAGTGGAGAGGAGGTTGAAACTGGGCAGCCTAACCCAATTTCCCAATTTCGAAACTGCCTGCTGGTACATGGGGAAGCACCTGCTGGAGGCATTCAAAGGTACATTCCCTGGTCGGTGGTTCTGCCTGTGGCTCTGGAGAGTTTGTTTGCGTGCAGGGCTCAGGGACGCCTGGGTGTGGTAGCAAATCTATCATGCAGCAGGGCCGCAGGGCCCCAGGGGACAGGCTGAGCGCCACCTTATTGGGGCCTGAGCACATCCCCTGGGCCCATACCCCTGTCTGTGTGGTGTGGGGCTGGACTGGACTCCTGCCTGAAGGGCTGTCTGGTGTTTGAGAAACAGCTCCAACTGTGCGTTCCCAGACCTGGTGTGTGTTCTGCTCCAGTGCCTGTGGCCTTGTGTGGTTACTAACAAGGATCAGCCGGGACATTGAGAGGCCTGGGGGGTCTGCCTGGCTACCAGCTGAGGGACCCCTGTGGCATCCTCGCTATACTGGGGTGGAAGGCCCGTGGGGAGGGGCAGGCTCGGTTGGGGCTCTGCCCTCCGCGGACATGGCCATCCCAGGCCCTGTCAGGTCACACATTCAGGATCGGCACGTCGTTCCTGGTAGCCACGGCCTGCTCAGGTCTCCAGACTTTCTGTGGTTGCATGACAGACTTGGGAGGAGCACTCGCCTTCATGGAGAGCTTCCTTTTCTTCACCCTTCGAAGAAGCTGTTCTTTTGTGTTCCGCTAAGAGCCAGGAGTGGAGACCACCTCATCAGGACTCTGCACTTCGGCTCTAGTTTGAGATGAGAAAGCTGAAAATAATCCTTAACCTGGGCTGGTCAGGTGTCAGTGAAATTCGTCCATCACTCTCTAAATTTGAGCCCTGTGCCCCACCCTGGCAGCAGGAGTCCCCTGCCTCTGGCCTCTCGCCAGGGAGGTGGAATGGGGTATTATGGGTGGAGCCACATCCTGGGGACCTGGGGACAGCCTGATCAGGGGGACTTCTGACCAGCTGAGCCTCGCTGGGGTGCCCCTGTATCTCTGCCTTGGGCCTGTGAAGGGGCTGACAGCTTAGCAGCCCAGGGTACTGCCACAGGCCAGACGGATTGGTCACCTGGTGGTGTCAGAGCTCGGGGCTGCTCTGCCTCCATGGTGAGCTCTCCGCTTGAGGAGGGGGTGTTCTGTGCCCTTTGTGTGGGGCTGCTCTGGCTCCCGAGGGTGTGTTGAGGTGGTCATCCCAGTAGGAATTGGACCCCCCGCCCCTGAGCCCCTCAGCTATGCAGGGGGAGGAGTCAGCATCTGGGGAGGCTTGGTTTGGGGTATGACTGTGGCCCTTCACTGATGCAGGCTGGGGACCAGGTGGAGGGGGAGTCGGGCCACCTGCACAAGGGCCCTGGTGGGTGGATGGTGGGAAGGTCAGTCCTGCCCCGCGCAGGGCATCTTGGATGGGCATCCCCTGGGTTCCAAGAGGAACCATTGGCAATTGGGCAGGTGGTGGTGGGCAGAGGCCCCTGAACGGTCTGGCCCCAAGTGCCCCCTACCATGGGGGCTTTATCACCTGTCAGCAGCCCGTGAGAGCGGGCACCCTTCTGAGCAAACCCTTTCATCTTCCCCCAGGTTCTCACAAATCTGGGAAGCAGCTGCCCCCTCATTTAGTCCAAGGAGCTAAAATTCTCAATGGTGCTTTCCGATCATGGACGAAAAAGCAGGTAGGAAAGTAGTAAGTGTGACCCGGGGCAGAAGAGAGGGTGTCAGGCAGGGAGGCTGTCCCCAGGGCTTCTCATTCCTTTGGTGGAAATTAGCATGTGAAAAGCTTGTGGATGCCACCTGCCCAGGTCAGATACCTGTTGGTGGGGCAGATGCAGGAGAGAACCCTCCATCCAGGGCCCCAGCCTGAGGGGTGGGGGCTGGGTGGTGGGGAGATTCAGTGGGGGGGAAGGCAGGGCATGGCATTGCATGGATCCAAAAGGACAGGGAGCAGGGAGGACTCAAGTCAATGACCAGCTGGACATTCAGGGCTCTGGACAGGAGAGCCGAGATGTCTTCATGGTCCTGCTGGCCTGCCCAGGCATTGGCTCAGAAGCTGACTTTGCTCTGTGGCAAGGACAGTCCCTTTGTCCTATGTCCCTCCATTCCCCCCACCAGAGTAGCCCTGCCCTGTGTCCCCCATGGTCTCCCCACAGTAGACCTGTCCTGTGCCCTTCATGGCTCCCCTGAAGCAGCATTTCTGGGCCCCACCCCGTGCCCCCACTGTAAAGCATTAACACCCTCACTAGTACCCATGCAGCAGCTGCTTCTCCTAATGAAGGCTCCAGAGAAGCGGCTTCCATCTTCCCTTGGCCTCTCGCCTGGATTGTTGGTACAGAAGGAGGGGAGAGGGCCAGTCAGCCTGGGGACTCCTTGTCCACTGCCTAGGCACTCCCTCCCAGTCAGGGGTGCCAGCACAGTCCGCACAGGTCCTAGCAGGCATGCAAGAGGCCTTGTGGGTGTGGGAGTCAGGGGAGGGGCACCTGGGCACTTCTTGCTGCTCTTGTGGGCTTGTGTGTAGGCTGCGGGTGAGGCGGGCAGGTGCCCTCCTAGGCCCTCCCTCTACCACATCTCCTCCTGTGTCAAGGCCTGCAGTGGGGCAGGGTGTCCCTCCCACCTCCCATCAGCTGTATGGCCAGGTGGGGTGGCCTTGTGCCCAGGAGGAAGCGATGGCCCACATTTATGCCCCAGCTGGTGGTGGCCTCGGGCACCCCTTCTCTCTGGGACTTGACTGTCCACCTGTAGAGTGTGGTCGTGGCAGAGCCTTCTTGTTGGGGCAGCAAGCGTCTGGCCAGAGTGGGCTGGCTCCCTCAGGATCAGTCCACGCTGGAGGCAGCCCCTGCCCTTGGGCCTGTCTGGGTGGCAGTGGGGTTGGGGGTCCTGGAGCAACAGAGGGTGTGAGTCAGGAACCACTGAGGCTGAGGCTGCCTGGAGCCTCTGTGGGTGGGAGGATGGGTGGGCACTGGGGCCCAGGCTGGCGGCTGATCCACTGACACTGTGCGTGGCTGTCCTGCAGGCTTTGGCGGAGCACGAAGACGAGCTCCCAGAGCACTTCAAACCCTCGCAGCTCATCAAAGACCTCGCCAAAGAGATCCGGCTCAGTGAGGTAAAGCTGACCCCAGGGCCGTGACCTTGGTCGAGGGAGGCCTCTGCCTATCTTCCCTGGTTCTCCCCAGAGCTGTCCACCAGGGACGGCCGTGTCTGAGGCTGCCCCTTCCCCAGCCCTCTGGGGCAGAGTCCCCTCCATGATGGTGCTGGACTCCTAGGCCCCGGGGGGCCAACTTGCAGCCTACCAGTGGCAGTGTCAGGAATGAGAGATAAGGCGGGGGTTCCCTGCAGCTCTCCGTGGCGGGGGAGCTCTGTGGTGAGGGCTCCTCCAACACCTTGAGCCCCCCTTGTGCGAGCCTGTCCAGCCCCCAGCCTCCCTGTGCCTCAGGGTGGGATGGCAGTCCCCCCACCAAGGAGGTGGAGGGTCCAGTGGCTGCTGATGTGGATGGACAGCACTGTCTCTCTCTCGGATGATGTGAGACAGATGTGAGCGTGTCACACGGAGGGTGTCGACCATGTGACTGTGCTCACAGATGGTGTGGATGGATGTGAGCGTGTCAGCAATGACGCAGATACTCCTTTTCTGCTCGAGTGTCTCCTGTTCCCGGGGCTTGAGACCCCCTGGGCAGGGCCTGGTTGGTCACTTCTCCATGTCATTTTCCCAGAATGCCTCCAAGGCCTCCCGACCCGAAGTGACGGCAGCAGTCTCCTCGGATGAGGTCTGTTTTGGGGACCGGGAGAAGGAGGAGCCCCCATCCCCCATTGAGGCCAGCCCTCCTCGGTCCTTCCTGGAGAAGGTGTCCAAAAAAAAGACTCCTAAAACCGTGAAGATGCCCAAGCCGTCCAAAGTTCCCAAGCCCCCGAAGCCCCCCAAGCCTCCGAAATCACTGAAGCTCAAGGACGGGGGCAAGAAGAAGGGGAAGAAGTGCCGGGGCCCGGCTTCACCCACCATCCCCAACCTGGACCTGCTGGAGGCCCACACCAAGGAGGCACTGACCAAGATAGAGCCTCCCAAGAAAGGCAAGGTGGGTAGCCTCACCCTCTGTACCTGCAGCCAGTGTGTTTGCAGACACCTCTGTGAACTAGGCCTCTGGGTGGTCCTGGGGCTGCCATGTCCTTGTGCTAGACTCAGGGCAGCTGGCCTTTGGCCCAGCAAGCTTGTTGTAGTGGCCAGGTAGGAGGGACCCGCATGATGAAGGCAGCAGAGTATGTGTGGGGGCAGGATGGCACTGCTGATGTCACCTTGGGGGACAAGCTGGCTGAGTGTTCCTGGAGCTGGAACATTGCCTGAGACTTAAAGGTTGGTGAGGCACCTGATGGAGGGCAGTGGGGAGGCAGGAATAGGGCCAGTGATGGGGCCAGGTTGCCTTGAGGGCCTGAGCCCCTTCAGACAGTGAGAGAGGCCCGGTGTGAGTAGAGGGTCTTAGATATGGGCTTTGGGGACCATGAGTCCCTGACACCAGGCCACATTGAGTGCTTTCCTGCTAGTAGGAGGCCAATATCCACTTCCTGGGAGTTTGGTGGCCATCGGAGCCAGTGTTACAGGGCTTAAGTGGGGCACATTGGTTTTCCCTTCCTCAAAGCAAAGAGTAGATGAATGTATGAATAAGTAAATGGATGAATGGAAGGAAAGAGAGAGGGAGAGTAGATGGATGAATGAATGGGTGAATGGTTTGATGGATATGTGAGTGGATGGATGGATGAGTGGATGGATAGATGGTAGATGGATGGGTGGATGGTAGGTGGGTGGATGGATGGTTGGTGGATGATTCATTGGATGGATGGTAGATGGGTAATGGATAAATGGATGGATGAGTAGATGGATGGATGGTGGGGAGGTGTCTGAGTGGGTGGGTAGGTGGATGGTGGATA